>NW_026522040.1:3750000-5000000 GCF_021234435.1 Artibeus jamaicensis
TTTGCTGTGGTCTGGTGTAGTAGGGAGAGGTGGTTGATATAGATACAGAAGACCTGGTTTGTAGCAAGTACTTTGCCCTTAGAGAAACCAGTTCACAAAGGCAGAAACTTATCTTTTTTTAATGTGCGTTCTAAACTCTGTATTCAGGGGAGCTGAGAGATGACATGACCGTCTTTCTGCTTTGGATAATAAAGATGCATTAATCTGGTAGGATCCTTGTTGAGAACAGAGATAGGCTTGCTGCAATACATTATCTTTAAGAGAAAATATAATAATATATTTTAGCAGTGACCACTTTACTCATGCAGCAGATTCAGTCAATTTTGTGTTTTATGTTTTCAATTAATTTTTTAAAAGATTTTATTTTTATTTTTAGAGACAGGAAAAAGGAGGGAGAAAGAAAGGGAGAGAGACATTGACGTGAGAGAGAAACATGGGTTGGTTGCCTCTTGTGTGTGCCCCTGTGGGGGACTGAACCCTCAGCCGAGGCCCGTGCCCTGACTGGGAATTGAACCCGCGACCTTTGCTTTCCTGACGATGCTTCAGCCAACGGAGCCACTCTGGTCAGGGCTTCCACTGAGTTTCAAGAGAAATTTAAAGTGAAGATATTCCACAGGTTTTTCTTGTAAAGTCAAGCCCTGAGTAGAAGTTTAAATCATTGACCACTTTGGAGATTTGTTAAGTTAAAAAATATATAAACAAATTTGGGATATAGCTATATAACTATTAATGTATTTTAGTAGCTCCAAAAATAATTTTTATTGACAGCAGGTTAATTAATGTAATAAAAAATAGTTCATTTCCAAAATTGCACCTCTTTCCTCACAGCTCTGGTAGAATGATAGGAAAGAGCCGGTAACTAGTTTTTACTCTAAGTTTACTATTTACAATTAGAAGCTGAGTATAAACATCAGTAGATCATGGATGTGTTTGTGTGTGTGTGTACTGTACTTGTGTATAGGCATGTGGTAAAGGCATTTTTTAAGATGCTGTAAGAAATAGGATTTAAAAGTTTATTTCTTATATTCTTTACTTATAATTAATTTTTAGCTTGCAGAAGAGTTTTAAGGTCAAAGAATTTGACTCAGATTTTTCTACTGTTAAACATTTTTCCACTTGCTTTGTCATTCTCTTTCTACACACACACTCTCTCTCACACTCACACATGTTTTGTGAGCCACTGAGCACGGGTTGCAGACATCATGACAGTTTGCCCCTTAATACACCTACGCTTTACACATTAGTGTGTTTCTCATAGAACCAAGTGTAGTTGTCTAAGTCACGAAATTTGCAGTGATGAAATACTTTAATTTTTAATCCAGATTCCAACAATGTTCTTCACAGTACTGTTTTCCTCCTAGAACAGGGCACATTGTAGGATTGTCTGGTGTCATGTCGTAGAGCATTTTAAACGCGATCTGCAAACCACGGGATCAAGAATGCCATGGGGTCTTCAGTTTTCGAATTCTTGTGTCTTTGCTGGAGTTTTCGGAAACAGGAGAGCAGAATGGACGAGTGAAGCAGGCTGAGAAGTTTCAGGCATGTAGATTAATACTTTATATTGTGGGCGAGGAAACAGTTTTTCTGGATATTTTCTTTCATGAACTCCAGCTGAAACAGCTTAAATGCTTTCATCAGCATCTCTATCGATCCTGCGTCTTTGAAACAGTGGACATCCATGTTGTATCATTCATATTGTCAACGAGCAAACCCTTTTCTGCAGAGTTTTTTGAACAATAATTTAATCTCAAATAGCTCTTTCTCTGCCCCCACCCCTCCAGGTACTACTCCATGTAATTTTAAGCAAATTGCTTTTTTTTATTTTGTGTTCTTTATTTCTATCTCTGTTTAAAACGAGGACGAGGCCACTAATCTGCTTTTCTTTCAAGTGTGCTACCTTGAAGAAAAAAAGACATATATAAATACAGGAACTCTTAGAATGCAAAGTTCTATATACTTATAAATTGACTTTTCATAAAGTAATTTTGCTTATGAATAGGTTACCAATTCCAAGCGTCACATTTATTTTAATTTACTTTAGTAATTTAAGAAAAAGTCCATGTAAAAAAAGAAAAATATTTAAAGTTGAAAGGCTCTGTTTTCTTGGCTAAATTGACTTTTGTTGCTGAAAAGTTACTCTGATTAGTAGAAGTGGTTTAGTGGTAGGTGTGCGCAGGCAGGTGTCCTGTGGGCAGTCACTGCACTGAAGGGTCAGAGAGAGTGTCTTCCTCTTGCAGGTGCGAGGGTGGGGCCTTTCTGCTGATACTTACTTGTTGGCCCAGAATGAAAATGCAGGCCTTGCCAGCAGAATAAACGTAGATTGATTGGTACCATTTAAAAATATCTACACAATTAAATTAAAAGATACAAGTTGATCTATTTTCTGCCTCTAAGAAATGACTATTAAACATCCTAAATTTCTGGGTTATATTGGATTAAACCCTTTTGCTACCTCTAAGTCCAAACATTCATCTTTTTAAAACGTGTTCTTTATGTTCCATTTATTTGTTCAACTCATTAGAAATTGTGGAATTTTTAAAATTTTAGTATTTAGCTCCACCTTGCCTATGTGTGTCATATTTTTCAAATGTTTAAATTGTACTGTGTACTTTTAGTTACACTTACTGGGGTGACATTGATTAATAAGGTTGCATAGGGGTCAAGTGTGCGTTTCTGTGCACCATCTCTGTATTGCATTGTGTGCCCACCACCAACGTCAAATTGTCGTCCGTCACCATATGTTTGGACCCTTTTCCGCCTTCACCCCCTTTCCTCTGGTAACCATCATACTGTGGTCTGTGTCTTTGAGCTCCAGTTTCGTATCTCACATACAAGTGAAATCATGTGCTTCCTGGCTTTTCTGACTGACTTTTTCACGTGGCATAATATTCTCACAGTCCATCCATGTTGTCACAAATGGCAGGGCTCATCTTCTCTTATAGCTGAGTAGTGTTCCATAGCATATATTTATCACATCTTCTTTATCTAATCATCTGTCAGAGGACACTTCAGTTGTCTCCATATCTTTAAAGTTTTTTTAGGGAGAGAAAGAGGCAGAGACAGACAGAAACATCGGTGCTGTCGTCCACTTAGCTACGCATTCGTCGGCCGATGCCGGTGTGTGCCCTGAGTGAACCCGCACCCGCGGCACGTCGGACCGCGCTCTGACCCGCTGGGCTCCTTGGCTGGGGTGGGGGGTGGTCTGCATGTGTTGGCCACTGTGAATGCCACTGCAGTGAACATAGGGTGCATGTCTCTTTGCAGATAGATGTTTTTGAACTTGGGGGTAGATGTCCCAGAAGGGGGATTGCTGGGTCATGATGGTAACGATTTCAGTTTTTTGAGGGGCTTCCATTCTGTTTCCCACAGTGCCTGCACCAGCTTACCTTCCCACGCGCAGTGGGTGTGGGCTCCCATTCTCTCCACATCCTCTGCAACACTGTGTGACCTGTCCTGTTGGTAACAGCCCTTGAACAGCTGCGAGGCTCTGTCTCATTGCAGTTGTCGTTTGCGTTTCCCTGAGAGTTAGTGAAGTTGAATGTTCTTTCAAGTATCTGCTGGCTCTTCCTCTGTCTTCTTGCGAGAGGTGTCTGTTCGGGTTCTCCGCCCATTTTTAAACTGGATTGTTTGGTGTTATGTTGTACCATTTTTTAAAAAATGTATTTTTTTCCTTGTTAGAACTCTCATATACAAATATCTTCTCCCATTTGTTCGGTAGTCCTCTTGTGTTGTTGGCCGTTTCTTTCGATGTGCAGAAGCTTTTCAGTTTAACCAGTCCCATTCATTTATTTTGCTTTTACTTCCCTCGCCCTTGGGGTCAAGTTCAGAAAATCTTCTCCAAGACCAAGGTCCGAAAGTTTAGGGCCTATGTTTTCTTCTATGTAACGTATTGTTTCAGGTCTTATATTTAGGTCTTTGATTTATTTTGAATTAATTTTTGTGCATGGAGGTAAACTGTAGTCTAGTTTCATTCTTTTGCTCGTGCCTTTCCAGTTTTTCCAGAACCATTAACACACAGCAGGCAGCTGTGTATCAGGGGGATATTCTGTGGTGTCCACAGTTTGATGCAAGGTTTCGGGAGCTCTTTGTCCAGGTCTGCAGCATGTGCATTGCAGGAGGTTGGAAGAGGTTCTGGAATGTGTGAGTGTAACCCAGTTTTGGGGGGTTGGAACTCACCCCGCATGTAGGTGGAGTTCTGATGTGATTTGATGTTGCTGCTCGATTATGCCTCCCCCAAAATATACTTTTCACTGATTTGGCATGGCCTCATCTGTGTCTCAGTGTGACCAGGGATTCTTGTTCTCCTCTTTCAAGATAGAATTAAGGAGGATAAGTGCTGAGTGATTTGGCAAGATCACCATTGATACACATCTGTTATCTGGGTGAAAGGTTGCGAGTTATCTCCTAGTTATCACAGTGAGGTCTCAGCCCGATTGCCCCATTGTCGCTGTGGGGGTTTTATAAGGCCTAAAGGTTCTACTTGGGCAGGGCACTTCGATTTTGGGAGGTCTTTTCTGTGCTTCTGGACTGCAGTATGACATCTCCTTTTCAGTAACTTCGAAAGAAGCGAGAAATAAACAGTTGTCGTATGATCAGGTTCAAAATATGCTGTCAGAGACTCCAGCCTCAGACTTGCCCGTCACTGGTGGAATATATTAACATGTCTACAGAAGAATGTGCCAGTCTTTTCAGGATTCAAACTAAGGATTTAAAGATTACTAGTATCATGGGATGCGTGTACAACATGATATTTGATAGAAAAAAATCAGCATGCTCTTTAATATCTGTATAAACAGACAGAAAGCTTGGTATAGGAGTTCAAAATTTTATTTTTTGTTTTACATTTAGAAAATACTTCTGTTTTATTGATTCTCTGAGTTGAATAACTATTAATTTATTATATATGGTTAAAAGTAGACGCCATCAGTCATTAATTTTTACTTTTAGAAGAGTTACATAGATAGAAGGAAAGCAAAGATCCAAAATGGGAAGCCCCTGCCCTGCTCTGACCGTTGTCTGGTCCCAGGGGTGCCCGCCTCCCGCGGAGGTGCTTGGAGCAGCCCGGGGCTCACGCCAGCGCCCTGGCAGGTCCTGAAGCCACATCGCTGGCCTGCAGGAAGGGCCTGTCTTGGCTTGGCAGGAGGTACCATGTGCACGGTCTTCTTGGCAGATGTAATTCGTACTTTAACGTGACAATTTAGCCTTTTAGTTGACAGGTACATCTCTCTAACCTTCAGAGGCTGTTGACAAACGAGGTTTCTAAATGGGAAGTACTTATTTCACCCAAGTAATTAATTCCTTGCCCAGGGCCTTCTGAAAGGTGCCCTGATGCTGTTCCCAGCAACAACCCCTGTGCCGCGTGCTAGCAGCGGAATTGAGAAGGGTGTGCGTGCCCCATGAGGGGAGCCCCACCAAGTCAGGGTTGCTGTTAGGGCTCCAGACCTTGAAGGGACTGTAGAAATCACCCTTACCCAACTTCCTTGCACTTGTAACAAAGGTGGCCCAGGGCTTTTAGGGATGAAGTGACAGAGGGTGGATCGGCACCTAAATCTCTAGCGTCCGTGGTGGTTTGTATCTTCTTCAGTGGTGATTTCCAGACAGGCTGCAGGGGTTGCAGGCTGGAGAATGAGAAGGCTGGGGCTCTCTCTCCCCATGGGGCTGGGTGGGGTTAGAAGCCCCACTGAGGACTGTGCTGCCCCCTGCTGCGGAAGCCAGACACCCAGAGGGCATTGGGACAGGTGGCTCTTCAACAGGACTGTGTGGACATATGCTAATCTTTGTGGAACCCATCTCCTCTGTGTCCCTTTACATGTGACAGTTTCTCAGTGGCCTTTTCTACCATTTATCTACCTTCTCACCTAAGACGCCTCGGTAGTTTGGCAAAGATCACCATTATAACTTCTAGACAGTGAAACTGAGGCCCTGTGCCATAATCTCTCTTAAATGCTAGTGAGAAGGCCCATCCCTCTCAGGTTCATCAGGGATCTGCAAGGCCACTGTTATGACGGCTGAGAGAGTGGGTACGTGTTCCTGGTCTCTCTCTGTTCTTACCTCGAAACAAGCAGGCAGAAGTATGGACATCGAATAATGATCGTTGATGGACCAGACCCTATTGTATGATTTTAATGACTCTGATTGCACTAATGTGGAATCATAATGAAGAGTTTTGATTTTTATAATTTATAATTTAAAACATAACTTGCCTATGATAATCAGTCCCCATTAATTTGGCAAGAGTGATTTTTTTATTCTTGTGTTTCCCTCAGTGTTTACCTGTGTGTGTATTTCATTTGCATTTGTACTCATTAGAGAATTATATATTGAAAGCCTGCTATAATGCTAGGCGCTGTGGTCTCTATGCTGGGGATACAGCAAAACATTTTAAAAAGTTCCAGTCCTATCAAATTGATATTTTAGTGGGAGGAATTGGTATATATCATGCTTAATGCTGATGGTTGAAATACAGATTGGAAAGAGAGACTGATTAACTTTAAAGGAATGAAAGTACTTAACTCAGTGTGTAGTGCTCTAATTCAATTTGATCTTTTTTTTCCTACCTGTGCCTATAGAGTTCTTTATAATTATTCAGGGCATTTTTACTTTTATATTTGAGTTGGAACAGTTTTGATAATTGGGTCAGATGGCACTGTTTTTTAAAGCATTCTTTAAAAGTGTATAATATTATACAAATATATGGGCTTAATACTAGATAAATCTGTATTAGGTTTTGCAGAGAAACAGAACCAGTAAGGTTCTATGTGGAGGGAGGGAGGGAGGGAGGGAGAGGAGGAGGGGCGGGGAAGGAGGCTTTTTAAAGGAACTGGCTCATGCGATTGAGGTGATGTGGTGGTCTGGAGGCTGAAATCCCTTCTGGGGACCTCAGTCTTCTCGGTAAGGACTGCTGCTGTCCTGGTGGCTTTTCTGGGCAGGACCCTGGCACGTCGGGGGCTGGGCCCCAGGAGCAGTGGGGCCTGCGGCTGTGGGCTCCTCCCTTCCCTGCGCATGACAGAGTTCCTTGTTTTGTTTGCGCCAGAGGTGGTACCAGTGAGGGCTACAGTGGCAACCTGTTGGCATTGTGACTTACTCTCTCTCCCACTTCTCAATAACTTGTCTCTGGATGGTTGCCTCCCATAACCTCTGACCCTGTCTCTGCAGAGACACAGGTTCTACCAGCTCTGGCCATCCCCCATGTGTTCCAGACTGCAGGGCCAGAGAGGTGCTTCTACCACGGCCATGATCTTCACGTGGAAATGGCGGATCTCTGTCATAAGGCATAGGTGGCATGTGTTACATGTCCCAAGTCATTCAGTTGAATAGCAACACCTAATTATTAAACCATGGTGTTCATGCGCTCGTTGTGCCAGGCGCCACATCGGGAGCTGGAGGGACGCGGCATCTGGCACAGCCCCTGCTCTCAGGAACCTCAGAGCAACCCTAATACAGGTCACCACGTACAGAACCCGGCAGGCAGGCTGGTAAGCGCGTCGGGAGCAGGCAGCAGACAGCAGACGAGCCCTGGCTCTCTCACCTCCTCGTGTCGGTCCCTCTGTCTGGAATGCTCACCTCTGCTTTCCCACCCACCTCTCTCAGCCTCCTCATTTAAATTTTGCTCTTCATTCCATCTGCTTTGTAAAGTTTTCCTGATTTCATAATTCAGAAATGATCACAACCTTTTCATATTTCCAAAACCCTTTGTTTATAAGTCTATTAGGGCTAGAGCGACGCTGTAATTTATCATTCAAACAGGGACTGTAAAAGGAAGCACTATTAATTAATTACACTAGGGCAGTGCACATAAACTGGGACGTTCCAGGGAAACCAGGATACACAGTCACCCTAGTTATGACCTGTTTTGAGTTTTAAGTTATGACCTATTTGAGTAGAGTACGGTCTGGTCAAGTTTGTGATAACCTCCCATTTTAGCATGTGAGGTGCAGTGTAGGGGAAGGAGAGGCAGAAAAGAGCCATGCCGGGCACATTGCTGTTTCGACACAGGGATTTACTGCACTCAGCAGGAGCTAAATGAGGCTCACCGAAATGGAAGTTTTGCTGTCCTCAAGAGGTCTCAGAAGTTGGGCGGGCGTGCTGGACCCTCCAGGAGAACTCTTAGAAGAAAACCAGTCGGAATAGGCCAAGTGGGGGTCAGGGAGCGTGAGCTCTGAAGGGACTCTCGGGTTGTCCAGCAGTTCAGTTCTTGGGGTAATGGCAGTTGGGACCCATTCTGGGCTGCTGTGGCCAACCAAGTGCCAGGTCTTTCTGTCATGGAGGATGTTCCTGGGTGTGTCCCTCCAAATGGACAGAGGCACCTGGCCGGGGGTGAGAGCTACAGCCTTCCTGAGGCAGGCAGGCGACAGGGCCCTGTTCCTACACACCGTGGTTGCTCGGTGTCTTCCGAGTTTTCATTAAGCTGGATCACCTTCTGGCAATGTGTTAAACTCACAGCACTTGAGAAGGTTATAACCACTTAGTAAGACAGTTAAGTTGGGTTGAGCATGCTATAAGGTTCTTTTATAGACTAGGTGTCACAGATATTTTTGTTGAAGAGTCTAGATGACATTAGTTCTTGGGCTTTGATCTTTGAATAAAACACTTGCCCTTTAAATAGTCCTTTTCACTAGCCAGAGTAGGCAGATGTTGGTATATTGAAGGGAGGTACTGAATATATTGTTGAATTTATTACCACACAGCTCTAAGATAAGTAAATAATGGATGCATTGGCTTCTGCTTTATAGAGGGCTGTAAGAGACCTCTTCCCAGCACTTCAGATGTCTCTCTACAGGGGCGGTATTTTACTGCCACCTCCCTTGTCATCATTATTCTTTAGTGCCTGGGGGCCAATCCCCACTAAGGTGGCCACGTAGAATCATTTTGTGAGTAATGAGCATTTGGTTTTAGACGTCAATGGCAAATTGTTAGCACAGACTTCTGAGCCTAGGGTATTGTAATGCTGTCTGTGAGACACCGAAGCTCAGCAGAGTCTATCTGGCCCCAGTTTATTGTATTTTCTGTGAAAGTGAACTTCCCATCTTTCCATTTATAGCTGTCTTGAGTACTTTCCTTTCTGTAGTTAGAAATCCCTTAGGCCTGATATCATTGTACCTTCTTGGACAGGATTGTTTATTGTTTAATTCTTTGCTATACTTCCTGTCCTTCACTTGCTCTTACAAAATCTATAGTTGTCTTTTAAAGCAGTGAATTTTGCACTGGCCTCTGTTTTATCCGTGGGCTGTGGGTGCAGGTGCAAATGGAAAAGCTGCGATTCTAGGATGCAGGTTCCTGAGCCGGGCTGGTCACCAGAGTCCACATGCCCCAGTGGACTCGGACTTACAGGGTGGGACCTGGGCATGCGCATTTTTAAAATGCACGACTCAAGATCAGCCCTCATTGTACAGGACGGTTGCAGGGCATGACAGCAGCAAGGCCTCTTCCTCCTCTTGCTGGTGCTTGGCACCCCTCTCTGTGGTTGGAACGGCTCTGATGTCAGCCTAGTGAGCTAATCGTTAGTCTGCAAAGTATACATTTTTAAGATTCTACCATCTTATATGAGGTTTGTGTGGGAAAAGTCCAGCCATGGTTAACATAATGAGAATGGTTTACATGACATCAGTAACCTGGCAGCCAAGGAAAATGGACTGGAATGCGCAAGTGTGAACAAGGATGACTTCACTGTACTAGTCAGTGGGGGTGGTAGACACTGTTGAGTGAGCATGTGTACTGTGTGGCCATTGCATTCAAAATGACTGAGCCAGCAGAGCAACGAATCTGCATCAGATTTTGTGTTAAGCTTGAACACTCCTCTGTGGCAACTATTTGGATGATTCAGAGGGCCACCAGCTATGGGCAACTGGTGATTGGCAGCTTTGTCACGATGCGCCTGTTCACGTATCACGTCTCATACAGTGTTTTTTGGTGAAATATCAAATCACTCGGGTGACTCGGACCCTCTATAGCCCAGATTTGGCGCCCTGCAACTTCTGGCTCTTCCCAAAACTAAAATCACCTTTGAAAGGGTAGAGATTTCAGACCGTGGATGAGATTCAGGAAAATACAACAGGGTAGCAGATGGTGAGTGGGAGAAGTGTGTGAGGTCCCAAGGTGCCTACGTTGAAGGGGTATGAGACATCTTTGTCCTGTGTGCAATGTTTTTTGTGTCTTCTTCAATAAATGTATCTATTTTTAATAACACATGGCTGGATACCTTCTGGACAGACTGTGTATGATTATAAAAGCTGTACTAAACATGTTATTTGCCAGTCATGTTCTTTATACTTTTGTTAGGCTGTGAAGAAACTATTCCCACCCATCTTTCCTCTTGCTCTTGGTCCTCCTAATGCTTCTTCATTCTTATTTGGTCTGAGAAAGAGCATCTGCCTTAGAAACTGGACTTCTGGGCTCCTCAGTAGATCAGCCTGGGAGCTTCAGCCAGCACCTCACCTGTATCTGAGCTTCAGTTTCCTCTCTCCCAGAATCAGCATGGTGGCATCGGGCTGGCTTTCTCAGTGGGATGCAGGGAGCTGATGTGTGTGCATCCACGTGGTAAAAATGCAGGGCCCTCTCTCGCGATTCCTGCAGGCGCCGGATCAGTGTTTCTCCTGAAAATGGATGATCAACAAACATTCTGAACAGGTTGCAGGCAGAAGGATCTTGGAGTAATGGTGTGTTGCCATTCCCTCTTTCCAAATTATTCTCCCCCTTCCCCCACCCTGCATCTCTCTCTGAGGCTGGGAATCGCACCTCTTGATTCATTCCTTAGGAAACAGGACTTGTGTTGCTTGCAGGTGGATCTGGTGTTGGAGACCCACTGGTCCGGAAGCGCGTGGAACTTTCTCCTTGGCCTTTTCAGCGGTTTAATTTCACTCACATTGTTAAAACAATATTTCACTACTTCTGATTTTCCTAATTATCCTGCAGATAAACAGTGGGGATCGTGACATTAGAATAAGTGAGTGGCTGAGGATTTTCTGCCTCAGAAAGAGAAACTCTTGCTGTTTCTGTCTCCCCTTGAGCAACGCAGCGGTAATAAATGAGCGAGTTCGGAGCACTTTATGGTGGGTAGTTAATGGTGCTGCGCCTCAGCCAGCAGGCCTGTCTCTACAGCATCTGTCACAATTCAGAGTCATTAGCATACCTTTAATGGTTTCTTTGCAAAATAATTTCTACCAGGGCATTTAGAATGCATCAAGGAAAAATATTGAGTTGTAGAAGTGAGGAATTTTGAATGTAGACAAATGGTTTTCATTCTCTCAGATGTAATTTTGATAAAATTGAGAAACCACATAGCAACACACTACGGAGAACAACACAGTTGACGGCATTTAATGCACTGCCTGGGAGTTATTTTCTCAGGCTTTCTGAAATAGTTAATTAAAAAACTTACTCTTTAATACAGATTTTAATTTTAAAAATTGTAGGGTTTCTTCGCACCCTTAGCCTTGCCATCGGCCTCCTCCTGCACCGCGTTTGGATGGCCCACTGGCTGTCTTTCAGCTCAGTGTTTTGGTCAGTCGTGGAATCAGTGTTATTCTCTCCCTATTAGATGAAAAATGTTTGGTTGGGTCTATGTGACTTTTGCATAATGCAGGTGAAATACTGGGCTTGTTACTTATTTAGTTGTGAGGGAAAAATCTTCAGAGAAATACTGTATTTTGCCATGTAGATTGTATACCCATGTTTTTGGCCAAAACCTTCAGCGAAAAAAATCGTCTAATTTTTTTATTCAAGTATTTATTTATATTTAGATACTTGTTTATCATGTTATAAAGGAGGTTTAGCATTTACTTTTGAACACACTGTGGTACAAGAAGTTTTATGTAACATAATTACAAAACACAAGATCAGAGAAAAGGTATTTCAGGTACTACCCATGTATAATGTGGTTCCTTATTTTTCCCTCCAAAAATTTGGGCAAAAAGTATGCATCGTACATAGTAAATTAAGTTCTTTCTTCTCCCCTGAAAAGTCAAGGGCAGGCGAGAGGAGATTTTCATTAGATGTTCTGATATGAATGCATTAACAATGACATGTTTAAAAAAAATGACTTTTACTTTTTAAACATGAAAGCCAATGTATACTTTAGTGTGTAAACATAGCTACTTGAATAATAATGGTTTTGTACTTGTAAAGGATCTTCCCTTCTAGATCGATGTATGTGTATTCATATTTTACGTCTGCAGCAGCACCGCGCAGTAGGCGGGACCTACCCCGCTTCCCAAAAACACAATTGGAAACCTCGGAGAGGAAAGCTAATACAGTCAAGTTTATGCAGCTGACAGCTGGAGGGGTTGGAGCTTCTGACTTGTGTCTTTTAACTTTTTTTTTTAAATCAGCTGTTTTAGCTGCTCTGTGGTCCTCTAGAATGACTTTTATGTATTCACCAGTGCGAAAACTTCCATGTAGCACTCTAACATCTTTTTGGAGAGACATTTTTCTATATTCTTTTCTTGCTGCTTGGGAATAAATTTGATTTTGAAAGATCTCAAAGTCATATTTGATTAACTCTAGGATCTTTTTTAAAAATTTGTTTGGAATATTGACACCATAGGAAGTATTTTTTTTTTTTGTTGTTCTAGATTTTTTTCAGTTGACTTTCCCATTTTTGGAGGACATTGGATATTTTTTTGTATTCTGTGACAGTTACTGTTAAACTACTTAGGGAAATAAAAAAAACTCATTAAAAGATTGAACTTGTAATTTTAAACTTGACATTAGTATGGTTAGTTCTCATCCATACTGTCCACAAAAGCATATTGTCATATCCCTGTCCCAGACTACAGGACAGGGTGGGAGGAGAGGGGACGTTGGGGTACATCCCCTCCAGTTTAGGATGTGTTCTGGAAGAGGCACCTGTCACCTCCCCTCACAGTCTCTTGGTCAGAACTTAGATACCTGTCCATACCCCCCCCAAAGGGAAGCTGATAGAACATGTCTGTTTTTTCTGCCTAGGATGATGACGTGCCCTAAATATCAGAGGCCTTATTATAAAGAAGAGATAGATGAAGAATTATGAGTCTGCCAGAATCACACGGCCTTCAAAACTGATATTTGAGCTTTTGTGTGTAAAGCCAGTTTAAGAAAGTATTTAGATATTTAATGTTTCTTGACAGTTTCTTGTGATTATAAAGCATATTGACTTTTTAAAAAAGTAGGTGCTAAAGATGCTTTTACTTTTTATTACAATGTAATAAGATGAAGAGGAAGAAAGAAAGTGGGAAAGGGAATAATAGGAAAAAAAATTCCCAAATCTTTTCCAGAGCAGGCTTTGAAACATATCTTGACTTTAAAAATGGATAGATAGCTACTTCTAGAACTTCTTAGAATGGCATTTGGATTGGAAGGAAATACATTCTTGAAGTTCTTGTCTCATGTTAGTGGCCATTGTAACTTACCGGATGCTGAGAAATGCCATCTTTATCTAAGACAAAGCTCCCCTTTTAGAATTTACATCGCCAGCTTCCTGGAATACTGTCACCAAGAGCATTGGAAGTTTCCTTTTTGTTTTTGTGCAGCTGCGATCGTAACTGGGACCACACACTGATGCGTGTGCTACGGACTCAGGAAACTGAGTCCAAGGCCAGATCTCACTTACAGGTTGGTGGGTTAGCTGCTCCTGTTTCAAAGCTTAGAAATTACAGTTCTTGGTGGGGAAGGAGCAATAATAAGTTGTCATTCTTCTCTAGTCAGGGTGACCTCTTTAAAAATTTTTTTAGGTTGAATTTATTGGGGTGTACAGACAGTTCTAGAATATATCATCTGTATGTTGTATTGTGTGTTCACTCACCCTCCCACCCAAGTCAAGTCTCCTTTCATCTCCATTTATCCCCCCTTCTGCCTCCTCACCCCCTTTCTCTTGGGTAATCACCATATTGTTGGTTGTCTTTGTCTGAGGTTTTTGTCTTGTTTTTTGCTTAACCCCTTCACCTTTTCACCTGGCCCTCCCCCCACTGCCCTCTGACCGCTGTCAGTCTGTTCTCTGTATTTATGAGCCTGTTTCTGTTTGTTTGTTATTTTGTTCATTAGATTCCATATGTATGTGAAATCATATGGTATTTGTCTTTCTTCGACTGGCTTATTTCACTTAGTATAATGCTCACCATGTCCACCCATGGTGTCACGAAGGTGAGATCTCCCTTTTTCACAGCTGAGTAGTGTTCCATTGTGTGAATGTACCACTGTTTTTTCATCCACTCCTCTACTGATGGACACTAGGGCTGCTTCCAGATCTTGGCTGTTGTAAACAATACTGCAGTGAACATAGGGGGGTACATGTATTCTTTTGAATTTCTTTGGATATAGTTTCAGAAGTGAAATTGCTGGGTCATAAGGCAGTTCCATTTTTAAATTTTTGAGGCAACCCCATGCTGCTTTCAAAAGTGACTGTAACAGTCTGCCTTCCCACCAACAGTGCACAAGGGTTCCCTTTTCTCCACATCATCACCAGCACTTGGCATTTGTTGATTTATTGATGATGGCCATTCTGACAGGTGTGAGGTGGTATCTCGTTGTGGTCATCATTTGCAGTTCTCTGAGGATTGGTGATGTTGAGCATAATTTTCATATGTCTATTAGCCACCTGTGTGTCCTCTTTGGAGAAGTGTATATTCAGATTCTTTACCCACTTTTAAATTGGATTTTATTTTTTTGGTGTTGAGTTGTGTAAGTTCTCATAAATTTTGGAGATTAAGCCCATATCAGTTGTATCATTATTGGTGAATATGTTCTCCCATCTGTGGGACATCTTTTCATTTTGTTGGTAGTTTCCTTTGCTGTGCAAAAAAATGTTTGTTTGATGTAGTCCCATTTGCTGGTTTTTTTTCTTTGTTTCCCTTGGCTAAGGAGACATATCAGAAAAAAATAGTGCTACAAGAAATGTCCAAGATGTTACTGCCTGTGTTTTCTTTCAAGATACTTGGTTTCCAGTCTATATTTAAGTCTTTAAGCCATTTTAAGGTTATTCTTGTGTACAGTGTAAGGAGGTGGTTTAATTTCCTTTTTTTGGACGTATCTGTCCAGTTTTCCCAACACCATTTATTGACTAGACCGTCTTTATCCCATGGTGTGTTCTTGCTTCCTTTGTCAAATATTAATTAATCAAAAAGGTGTGGGTTTATTTCTTGGCTCTCTATTCTGAGGGCCTGCATATTGACTTTTTGATTACTTATATTCATTTGAAAACACCAAGTACTATTATTTTCCTGAATACTGTGGTGATTAAAAGTTGTCAGTAAAATCTAGCATATTTAAATAAATTTTGAAAAGGGGTGATGGACCAAATTGGATTTTAATTACTTAATTTCAACACATTTTTCTTTCATTTGAATCTTTGAAAAGTGAAAAGCAACATTATCCTTGAGAATTCTCTCAGCATCTAAGCAGCCGTTTTTAATTACAGAAAATGTCTTCAAAATCTGTCTTGCCATTTTAAAGTTTTAGCTGTGAGAAAGTCAATTGTCAGTTGTGTAATAGAGGAAAAAAATCTTAAAAAGCTGTTTGTATATTATGTTGAGTAGACATGTGTTATTTGAACATTAGTGACTAATTTTCCATGGAAAATTTTCCTGCTTAAACTTGGATGTCATTGTTGGTCACACAAACACAGAAGGGTCTTACTGTTAACCCACATATGCCTGCAAAATGTGACTGTGATTTAATGAGAATTGTGTAAATAGAAACCAGAATCTCGTGGCGAGTGTTCTTCCTCCTAAGGGAAGCTCAGTATTTGGAAGCTCGAATACTGATTCTTCCGCAGCTGTCCTTTCTCAGTTCCTCTCTCTCCAACCTCTGTCTCTCCCTTTCCCGTCTTTTCCTCCCACTTTGCCCCCTTCTTTTCTTTCAAGAATTGCCTTAAAAAGCACTTTTCTTTGAATATCCTTGAAGGTGATAAATCTTCATCTGCTGAGAACACATTTGATCTGGGGGAACAGCAGGAAGTCATTTGGGGTCAAGGCTGTTGAATGATGAAGATAACGTTTTCATTTAGACACAAGGAATGACTATTAAATAACGAGGCCGATCTTGTCAATGCTTTTGAAGGCTAAGGTGGCAGTTCCAAAGTAAGAGCTCTCAAACTTTTGTTTCATAATGATTACAAAATTTGATTATTTATTCACTTACTTTTGATATCTGTATTTTATATTTGAAATACAGTTGTCACCACAGGTGGGCACAGGGAACCAGGTTCTTGGTGATCGGGACAAAGATTTGAACCGAACACTCAGAGTTTATAGCCGAGAACATGGCAGCAGGCCAACTCCAAGCAGAGACTGACCTCATGGGCTGGAGGGACTCTATTCTTACAGGGCGGATCCTTCCTGGCTAGTCTTGGAGGCTTTTCCTGTGACAGGTAGTTGTAAAGCTACTGCACATGTGGTCTCCCATGGTTTTCCTGGATTGGCCACCAGGGAAAGGGGTCCCACAATGTTACCTAGTCGACCCCCCGTCTCCTGGGGTCCCCCTTTCCCTTCACCAGAGAATTACAGCTCTCGATGTTAGAGACTGGTGAAAGGAATTATTTATTCAAGTTATTTAGACTTAAGTGTAATAATGACTTAATGTCTTCATCAAAAACCCAGAGTCCCTTCAAACACCCACAAACACACACAGTCCTTCTTTCCCCCTTTGCCCAGTCCAAGGTACCGTATCTCAGGAACAGAAGTAGAAAGCCGCAGGGGTTCTCGCCAAAGCCCAGTGATGGTTCTTTGCTAAAGCTGCGTGGTGGTTCTTCCCCTAAAGCTGCATAATGATTCTTCTCATGGCTGTGTGGGGGGGTCCCCCACTCTGGCCAGAGCCACGTGGTTCTCTTTGCTAAAGCTACATGGTGGTTCTCTCTCACATGGTTGCAGGAGTTCCCATTCTGGCCAAAAGCGTGTGGCTCTCTATTCAGTGGCTGCTGCATCTGCATTTAAATCCCCGCCAGTCTTCCTCTGCAGCCCCATTTCCGACTCCTCCCACAATTGGCTATACTTAGCGGGGCTCCCATATCCTCCCAGTTTCACTGAGCTGCCATAGTGAGTGGGCAGGCGAGGCCCCATGGTGTGGAGCCAGTCATCTCCAAGCTCTCACACAGGCGCTGTTAACAGGGGCTGGGAGTTGCCTCCCAGTTACATCTTGGGTGGAAGTCACTCCCTTCTTCCTGGCTCAAAGCATGGCCACAACTATTTAACATAGATGAAACCAGTTAAAGGTTATAGATACGTGAAGCGACCATTCTAAAGGTTATCTGCGAAAATGTTGCTGTGCGAAACAACTCAATGGCCCTGCTCCATGTGTCCCATCCCCTCAGCTCAGACTTGTGGGGGTGAGGACATCCCATATTTTTAATATTTCCTGGACACCCTGAGTCCTGGACCCCATTACAAATCCTTCTTTGGGGGCCCCCCTGGCTGCACTCTCCTACACAGTGATTAAACTGACACAGGAGAAAATCAAACCTTACTCAGTGTTTAATTATATAAATTGGCAGTAGGGTGTTTATGCTTATTTTAAGCATATTCATCATGTAGATCTTTATTATCAAATGCAGCGATGTTATATCAAATAAGTGATATCTTTTGTGTACTGTCATATTGCTTGAAAAGTATAACTTTAAAAAAAATTGAGTTGTTCAGCAATTATACCAAACATTTTAATCTTTATTCGTTATATATAAAACTTGATATTTAAGCACTAAAAACGTATGGTTCTCATTTCTGGTTTTTTTTTTTTTTTTTTAGTTAGAATGGTATTTCATTTTCTTGTGTGCGTGTTTTTTAATCCTCACCTGAGGACATGTCCATCGATATTAGAGGGAGAGGCAGGGAGAGAGACAGAGAGAAACATTGATGTGAGAAGCATCATCAGTTGCCTCCTGTACACGCTCAGACTGGGGACCAAACCCTGCAGCCTAAGTATGTGCCCTGACCAGGAATCGAACCTCGCAGCCTCTTGATGCTCAGGCAGTGCTCCAACCAACCGAGCCACCTGGCGTGGCAGGTATCTCATATTGGAAGGGTATAATTCAGAAACAATGCAAAAGAAATTTTGCATTCTTAATGACCATCAGAGTTTTTGTTTTTTCCCCCAAACTTCTCATGCAAAGTTTTAAAGGAAGTCAGGACGTGATTGAATTTTCTTTGGTAGAAAGGAAGGAAATGAAATTAATACAAAAGCCAAATAGATGTGCTTAGATATTGAGTTATCATACCTTTTGTTTTAGGTTGTGTTACAAGGCTTATTTCATTTAATTTTTGGTTAATGAAATTATGCCTTTAACTTTGATAACATAATAAATTTAGACCTTTAATTGTAGTGATTAGCTGTACATTAAAGAAAGTTGTTTTCTACTCACACTAAAACATATTTATTTTACACAAATAGCAGCAGTCTTCATTAGATTTTCTAGTATTTTGACAGAGTGGTCTGTCTTGTAAATACACATTAGTTCTGTGGAATGAATAAAAGTTTATGTTTGTTTTGCAAAAACAATGCTGATTCATATATTCTTTTACAACACAAAACTAATCAAACTTAGTGACTTGGCAAAAGTTTCAGGATGAAAACAAAATTTTCTGTGCGTTTGAACATTAAAAAACAAGCACTAATAGAAAATCTAGATATTTCCTATTAAAGACATTATCTAAAAACATAATGTTCATTCACTCATTCATTCATTCTTTTGGTAAAATATATATGCATCCAACTATACTCCCAGTGATAGAGATGCAACTTTGCTTTAAAATAGAATCCTATTGCTCAGAACTCAGTCCGATATATACCAATTTTTACCCTGCCTGTATATTTATAAAATTTTAATTTCAGACACATCACTTTTAGGTAGAAGTTCTTAGAGTTAACTTTCAAGTGACCTGTAACGATGAAAGAGTTAAATTTCCCAGCTGAGCAAAGCCCCAAGTGACATTAGTGTCCAATTTCAAGTGAGCTTAACCCTCTCCAGCAGACGGAGCCAAGTTGCAAGGAGAAGGGCCCCACGTGGGCACGCTTCCGTGTGGTGTGGGTTGGTCCCAGACCACTGTGGTGGAGCAAGCATTGCGATGAAGCAAGTTGAAATCTTTTTGCCATGGACGGTCTTGCCTTCAGTTTGTAAAAGGTACATCAGTGATGCACAGGACGAGGTATTCCTGTAGTCTGAAACAACTGATTTTTACTCAGCAGGTATTTAGTGAGTGCCTCCTCTCATTAAATACTCATTAAATACTTCCTCAGCAAGGTTTGGTGCTTATTTTTACCAAATCAGGTACATTCCAAACGTACTGAGATACACTTGACTTTCTCCTTGTTCTCTTCGAAGAGTTGGGTGGAGAGGGGCAACTAAAGTTTTTAGCTGAGTTATTCCCTTATGGGTAACTGCAGATACCTCATCAAGACCAACCATAGTAATCATCAGCATTGTTGTTTAATGCTGGATATAATGCCGTGTCTGGTTTTTACCCATTTTATTATTATTAAGTGGGTGTTTGGACAGTGTGTGCCTACAGATGGTTGTGTTTATCATTTTCCATAAAAATGTTTATGTGACCTTTGTAAATCTGCCTTCTGAAGATACGCCTCCTAGAACCGCCAGAGTTTATTAGTGTTGTGTCGTTGCTGGCTGCTGTTTCTTCATGTAGATTGTGGTGTTGTTTTCAAATGTAATTCAGAAAATCTAGTGGCCAGTGCCAATGGCCTGCATTTTAGTTTGATCTTCAACACTTATCTAAAGTAGCTTAATTTTTCTTATTAAAAGTTCTTTTGGAACAAATTTTTATTCGAGATGAGTTTGCTTAAATAAGTATTCTATAACAATGATTGCTTAGTCTTCATATTAATGTTATATTTTTAGTTTGCTCTTTGGCCTTTTTCCTTCTCTTATATAACACTCTTAAAGTAAAGAAGTGTGGGATCATTTAATCACACATAAATTATTTTAACTTTTAGTAGAGAATAGGAATTCATTTGGATGCTTGGCAACTGCATTGATGTGTGAATGTGTGCGCATGTAGAAAGATGCATGTATGCATGTATAAGTGCACACACAGTATTAAGACAATTTCATGTGCTGTGCTGTATTCTTTTATTATAAACATAGAGTTCTGGAACACTGCCTATTTTAAAATGATTGTTTTAGGTTATTTTTTATATTTTAATATATATTTAATGAATGCTTTTATTGTATTTTTTATATTTTATTTATTTATTTTTAGAGGGGGGAAGGGAGGAAGAGGGAGAGAAACATTGATGTGTGGCAGTCTGTCACGTGCCCCCTGATGGGCACTTGGCCTGCAACCCAGGCATGTGCCCCGACTGGGAATGGAACTGGCGACCCTTTGGTTCACAGGACAGCACTTAATGCAGTGAGCCACACCAGCCAGGGCTTAGTTAATCCTTTTAATTTTAGGCAGTGCTGTCTGAAGATGAGCCTTATTTTTAGAGAGAGGGACACGGATACTGATTTGTTGTTCCACTTACTGACGTGCACGTTGTTGATTCTTGTATGTGCCCTGACTGGGGGTCTTACCCACAGTTTTGTCGTATCGGGACAGTGCTCTAACCAGCTGAGCTACTTGGCCAGGATAGAGTGAGCCTTTGTAAAAGCTAATTAAAAAAAAAAAAAAAATCCAAGAAGCCATTATAACCTTTAATGGCGATTTAAGAGACACATTCCCATACAAGTCAGAAACAGGGTGGGATGTCTATTAGGTATATTGGTCTGGAGGTACTGACCAGTACTATTAGATAAGGGAAAAAACACTAGGGAAAATGTGGGAAGGAGGAGGTAAAATTTCCATTATTTGCAGACTGTGAGCCTGGACAACCAAGAAATCAACTGACAAATTTTTGCAAGCTAAGAGAATTCAATTATGGTAACTGCCTAGAAAGTCGGTCAAGAAGTTCTTGATGTTCTGATAAGGAATGAGAGCTAAGTTTTTGCTGGCATCTATGATGTAGTTTCTGTTTTTTGGTACACCTGGAATTGAACTTCCTGGGTGAAAGAGGGTTCTTTAGTGCGTAGTAGCAGTGTGCGAGTATGCCTCGTTCTTACCCAGTTACCAACGTTGGGTATTGTACCTTCTCTGATCATTTGTCATTTTGAAGATAAAAACAATGGTGTCATTTTCATTTGTGCTTCTTAGATGGAAAAAGACACACATACACACATGTGCACACACTGCTAATTTGAATTGCCCCTTCATTTTTAAATTTTTTTAGTATTGTTTTAAAAGATTCTTAGGAGTTTTAATTTTGATAGTCAATTTGATAGACTGATAGCAGTCTTGTCTTTTTAGAGTAATTATGTGTTTAGAAAAGTTTGTAAGATTTATGTAGTTTTATTTCTATTTTTATGCTTTCAGTTCTTTAACAGTGTAATTTTTATTAAGTATTGTATTTATTTTGGCATGTGGTATCACCCCTGGTTTTTCTAGACAGTCTGTACCAATACCAGCTTTTAAAATAACTTATTCATTCTCCTTAGCAGTATCTTGGTTATTTTATACAAGTTCGAATGTAAATTTAAGGCTGTTTCTGATCTTTGAATGCTGTTGACTTGGTATATTTACCAATTCCTGAGCCAATACCACACTTCTAAAATTATTATAGATTTATGCTGTTGTAAAATGTTTGTCAAGACAATTTCCCAGTTATCACTATTAATTCTCAAATTTTCTTTACCAATGAGATTCATCAGAGTGAACGTTGGTCTCTTTTCATTCAGCCCTGAAGCCCCTTGTTTGTTCTTTGTGTATTGCAGTACCTTTATACAGTATTTGAAATGTGTGTGTGAATAGGAGTTTTTATGCTTTGAATATTACTCTACATGCCAGCTGGTTGGTTTGTTTGCTTATTTAATCCTCATCTGAGAACATTCTTCTTGATTTTAGGGAGAGGGGAGCGGGTGAGGGAGAGAGAGGAAGAGAAATATTGATGTAGGGGAGAAACATCGATTGCTTCCTTCTTGCACACACCCCAACCCAGGGACTGAACCTGCAGCCTAGACAAGTTCCCTCATCAGGAATTGAACGCTCGACCTTATAGCTTACTGGAAGATGCTCCAGGTACCTGAGTCACACTGGCCATGGCAGGTGGTTTATTCTTTAAAGGATCTGATCATGCTTATTCCTGATCCTTTCTCTTTTCTTCTCGTTTGCTTGAGTGCCTTCTCTCGATTGGCCACCGAATTCTCTCCATATTTTTCTCGCGTGGTGGGGTGTTTGGTAACCCTTGCAGCCAATCAGATGCCTGGTGGAACACAGCACATGCAGTGCAGATTTTGCTGTTAACGAATAACATTAGTTTGTTATTTATTCAAGTTCACCTGTGAAGTTCGTCTAGCCAATTCTTCCAGCTTTCATTATGAACAAAGAGAACCACTTACTTACTTTTCAGAGGACAGCTGTGTCATATATTTTTCTCTCTGTGTGCGGTAGGGATGTTGTCATACAGCATTTTTAAGTCTGTAATACCAGTCTGGATTCCATCATACCATTTTACAGCTCTTCAATGCTTTCATATAGGGATCTTCTTTTAATATCAGAAACACAGGAGAGGGTGTCTGAAAATTCTTCTGTTGTATAAAGCCACAGGATTCGGTGATGTGAAATGACAGTGGGTTCTTGAGTATCTTCAGAGAATTGCAGTTATTAACACTGTGAGTAATTTTCTCTCTTTCTTAACATGTAGTTGTTAGAGAACAATTTAAGAAATTGATGCTTCCATCAAAAGTCTGGGTGAGTGGGATGCAGGCTCAGCCTGGATGTGACGGTGCTGAGAACCCCTTTGACTGCGACGAGAAGGACTCCATTGCATACTCCAGTAAACTGTTACACATCGTAAGCCACTTAGTTCACCAGTTCTCATCTGTATCTAGGATGAGAAACTAGTTGATGTAAGGATTTTTGAAGAAAATAAATGTAGTAGCCCTCCCCTCTTTCCCTGTCCTGTGTTACCTTCTGCCATCTCTCTCTCTTATTGGGGGGAAGTGTGTAGATGCCTCCTGAACGGTCCCAGTCAGCAAATCCGGGCTGGAAGTGTTTTAGGGTCCAGCGGGGACACTTCAGGAAGTCGGATGACTCAGGGTGATTTGCTTCTCAGTGCTCATTAAATGCATTGTGTTGGCCACCATCCAGTCTTTTTGAATCTATTTCCTCATCTTTCAAATGAGCGTAGTACTTTCGAGGGCTGTTTTGAGAATTCAGAGAACTATAGGAAAGTGCTTTGTAGACTGAGGTTACTATACTCATATTAAATTCCTGCTGTTAACTATTCCTATAGTTATTTTTGATAGTTAACAAGGATTAGCAGATCAACACAAAAATTTCACAGTTGAATATGGGAAGCCAAGAGCTGTTCAAGACCATCTTCCACGATGTCCTGTTCTTCATATAAACATTTCACACCTTGCTGACTAGATTCCTGTCCTGTCTGATCACCCACGCATCCCAGGGGGGGTGGCTGAAGAGCAGCTGAAAAATCAGTGAAGATGATGCAATTTAAAAGAACAGTAACGAGTTTCTAATTTTATGTGTCTCTAGAAATGTAGAGAACCCAACATCACCAGGAGACAGGCAGTTGATTGGTAAAGGTGGAAGGCTTGAGCATGGTAGCTTGTTGAGGAGAAGAGAAAGGTAGGAGACAGGGAGCTTGTGGTTGAAGAGATGGCATCTCAAGTGAAAGATCTGTGTAGGAGAGCAGAGTCTGCAGTCCCAGAGCCTGGGAGCAGCTGTGTGGCAAGTGGCTGATGGTTTATCTGGGGGGTGCTGTTCGCAAAGCACGAGGAAAGCCATCTCAGTGAACTGAGGTATGGCTGTGCTGGCCCTGGGCGTGTCTCAGTGGAGCGGAGCTGAGGATGGAGTGCAGTGTGGACACGGACGCTTGGCGGCACCTGCAGCCGTGCCAGGGACCAGTCTGCAGGAAGGTGTAAGAAGTCTAGTGGGCTGTTTTAAGCACATTCTCAAGGATGACTACAAATCTGAGACCTGTTGTCATATGAAGTGACCATTACTACTCCTTCTGAGGGATATTGTCACAAATTTGGGGGCAGACTTCAAGGAACTGCTGCCCCACTGTCACCTTTTTGGTGCATTGCAACACAGAGAGCATAATGCCTTACTAGACAGGATTGTGTAAGAATGGGCTCAAAGTTGTGTGCCTTAAGGTAAGGCACCTGCTTGACTGGAAAACCAGCTCGGGAGTATTACAGAGCGTTGCGGAGGTGACTTCTCCGATTATACTGGAACTCACATCTTGGATGTGGAGTTTGGTGTCTAAGATTTTTTTCTGCTGTCTTCTAAAAATGGAAACTGACAGGATGAATGCGAACATACTGTACTTGTTCTGTTTCTGAGTAGTAAAAAGAATGGTAAAGCCCTGCACTTTATCTCTTATCCCCCCATTTCTAGCCTTACTAACACCCATTGAATAGCTTTCTTAACAAATTTGGTGGTTATTCTTTTACCGCCCCAGCAGCCCATGGAAGGTGCAGCACACTCTGAGACAGTAAATCTGTGACTGCTAGAAGCTGTCACTATAATCGTGGAGAAATGACTGCTGACAGCCTGACATTGAAGGACGAGACAAAATAGAAAAAGTAAGAACTGTATTAAAGTACCTCAGTGATGAATATTCCCATTGATGCCGTTGATTCATCCATAAAACAGAAAACTCGGAAGCACTTCACTACTTTCTATCAAATTGCCTGTAAGGATACAGGGAAATTAAATATTCTGGGGAAAGATTTTCTTTACAGATGGCCACCAATTTGATCAGAGATTTGGGGTGCGTGACGGGATGAGCCTCGGTTATACAGAAGGGCGCACTTCCACAGAACACTTTATTTCCCCGGGACGCCACGTAATTGAGTCACACCCCAAATCTTTAACCATCTAACATGCGTACGCTCTCATCTGGCTTCGGTGTGCTGAGAGGTGTTAAATGATTTGAAAGCTGTAATTAAGTAGCTGGAATGGTGCTGCAAAATCACTATAAGCATTGCCTCATGTAGTATTTCAGTGTTAAGTGCTAAAATTTAATCTGAGTAGCTGTGACTAATCTAGTCTTTATTTGTAACACATTCAGATTAAGAGGTGTATGTTCTTGTTCATGTGCTGTCTCATTAGCGCTAATATTGCTAATGGAAGTGACAAATGTATTATGTTTTTACCTTCTATCGCTCACACCTTGTAGATAGCTAGCTCCTCAGAGGAGGTGATTTTCAGTGTGATACATTATGGAGCTGTGTGTTTAATAGTTTTCCTCAAAAGAGAGTTACGTCCATGGGGACTGATTACCACCTGACGGGCTCTGGGGAAGAGTTTGAATTAATCAATTTGAACCATAGAAAAAATTATGATGACAATTTATAAATGGGGATACCACACTCATTTTCCTGTCTGTTAGGCTTTCTTTTTCTAATTTATCCCCCCATGCTCTTGGCTTTGATCTTGAACACACCCTCTTCTTTCTTCCTCTTTAAATGTCCTGGTTAATTCAAAGGACTCCTTAATGTTTGAGTGACTGAATAGTTCTTAGTGTTTAAAGCGCGCGGAAGCCATCCTCCTGGGAATCTCAGGGAGGGCTGGCATGTTTGGTCGTTGCCTCCTCTTTACCACCTTAGCAAACACCCTGTTTCCTTCGTGAGAGGTGTAGAGTGGATCTGCCTGCCTGCCGCTCCCCACGCCGCGCACTCTTACACACTCACACCGGCACACTGCACACCAAGGGAGCAGCGCTTGTGCGTCACCCGGCTTCTCTCAGCTCCCCGCCCCCGACACACACAGTTTCACATTCACACTCCCCCCGGCCCCACACACACCAGGGGGATGGCGTAGTTCCCACGGCTCCACCTCTTCCCTGGGACACCACTGCTGTCTTCTCCCCAGGGCTCAGAAACGTAACCTTTCTCTCTGGGGAGAGAGGGGACTCCTCGGAGATCCCTGTGTGAGAACGCAGTGAGGGGCCCTGTCACTCCGGATGGTGGCCCAGGCCGGACGGCTTCACAGCAGTCCCATTTCTAGTCAACACGCCTGCTTCCTGAGAGGCAGGTTCTCGAGAGTGGTCAGGCTGTTTGGGACTGCGACATTTTTATGGCAGTGTAGTGCGAGCTATGTTATGGATTAGATAAGAACTTGTCTAGACTGGTTGGGGACCAGTCGATACATTGACTTCTCAAAACCAGATTCTAAATGATCTTTCAGAACAGCCCATTTATAAACTTGGTACTGTGTTTGTCATTTCTTGATGAGTTACTCAAATGTTTACATTAAAATGAAAAAATGAGAATGTGAATCTTTGTTCTTACTCGCTTTATATCCTTGGGTAAGTCTAACCTCCATGAGCCTTAGTATTTCCATCTGTTAAATGGAGATGATGATAGCCATGCTCTCTACTTCACAGAATTATCAAGAACATTGTGTTGGGTAATAGTGTACATGTAGCTGCCTTGTAAATGGTTAGAAAGGGATATTTAACAAA
This sequence comes from Artibeus jamaicensis, assembly GCF_021234435.1. Classification (NCBI taxonomy): domain Eukaryota; kingdom Metazoa; phylum Chordata; class Mammalia; order Chiroptera; family Phyllostomidae; genus Artibeus; species Artibeus jamaicensis. The sequence goes on from NW_026522040.1 coordinate 3,776,440, forward strand.
AGATACAGTCACGTGGTATTTAATGGGAGGAAAGATAGAAAATAATTGTGTTTGGCAGGTCTCCAATAGATAGCAAATTTCCTTAAGTTGCTGAAGGTATTTGCTAGGAGTTTTTTTGTTTGTTTGTTTGTTTGTGTTTTAATTCCTGCCATTTTCTAATGCTACTCGTGTGTTGTTTTGAAGTAATACAGATTTTTAATGAATTAATTTTCTTAATGGCAGCATGTTTGTAAGTAAAACACCTTATGGTAATGAGGTGCTTGAAAAGGGTGGTGTCCTTTGACGAATGGAAGGTCAGCCAGTGTTTTTGTGCAGCACAGGGGTGAACACCAGCCACGTGCTCACCCTCAGTTAGTGGCAGGGTGTGCGAGTTAGGGAGATGCTTTATGTACCGGGTAGACTGCCGTTGGTAAATTTTCGATTATATTAACTAGCACAGCGGATTGCCAGCCCCAGAGTAAGCAGAGGTTTGCTAGCAGCTTTCGTAAGTTGGCACTACTGCCTAATAGTTCAGGCAGGTAATGATATTATGAATACATTTATAATGCAGTCAATTTCTTCTAAAATGCACATATTATTACTTTACCAGGAGTCCGTGAAATATGATTTATTTAATGTATTTCAGCCCCCAGAATATTAAGATGTAATTGAGATGTGAAGTAAAAACAAATTGCATGCAGTCAGTATGGAACATGAATCATAGACTAAATTGCTAGTAATTTTAAGGACACTTAAAGGAATTGTGAAATTTATATAGTGTATTCTTATGTTTGGAAAAGGTTAGGGGAACAATAGTCGGTTATTTTATTATTCCAGTCTAAAACTGGGACTTTTGTTATTGAACTTAAGATAGCCATATACATAATGAAACCCAAATCTTTCTATGTCCACATCTCATTAAATCGTTTTTGTGAGGTTTTCCTTTAAACCTCTCATATTTAGTAAAGTAGTTGAGCAGTGTTTAATTTCTGTAAAGGCCATAATCTAGTTTTTATAAACTATACAAGTGGATAAATAACAACAACATAAATGTTGCCAACATGTTTAGAAGGGGATCGTTTAAATGGTATTTAGGATTCTGATGATTATTACTTTGTGAAGACTGAAAATCACAGGTCTTGGCTTTATAGTTTAATTACTTGCTTAACAATCGCTGGTGATTCGCTAAGTCGTAAAGCTTCCAAACAAATCACATCAGTCAGTGCTGCCATGCCTGAGCAGTTCCAATTTTCTTGACGATGGCCACCAAACTGTGTTCAGCCTAACATAATCTGTTAGTGTAACAGCGAGCCATGGACGTTTGAAGCATGCCACCGATGAGGCACCAGCAAATGGAGCACTTTCGCAGTGGTGACACTTACGTCAGGAATAACGTCAGCGTGTCTCATCGAGACCCGTTGGAAAAGCAAGTACAGTCATTATCCCATGTCCCCTTTGGATGCTGGATTTGATAATTAAGTCCTGTCCCGCTTTCTCGGGTTTCTAATTAATCATTGGTTCTTAAGAACACAGCATGTGGTTCCTCACAGTTTGAATAAGACTAAGAAACAGGGCAAAGTGGAGGTCAAGGTCCTCTGTACTTTTATGAGCCAGAGTCAGAGCTACAGCGGCAGCTTGAAAGAAGAGCCGCAGGAAGATTCAGGTGTCCTGGTGGGAAAATTTAATTTGTGTCTCTATTGACCTGTGCCCCCTCCGCTCACTGGGTCTCCATGGCGTTTCCATGAGTAACGGCTCTTCCTCCCATCTTGCCGTTTGGCTGTGTCAGGCTCTTGACTTCAAATGGATTCTTCCAGAATTAGACTAGTTCCTCTGTTTTCACTTGTGTGGTAGCCACAGTCTTTTGCTCACATGGCAATGTCTGTGTTTTAACCCTTGTTCTTTAGTATTTTACTGTTGGAATAATGGAAGAAAAACACCTCAGACCCACATTTCAGCAGAGGTAAGGGTGTCTAGTGTTGACGGAGTGCCTGCCCATGCCAGGTGTCATGCCAGGAACTCTGCATACATTCCGTTCAGTTGTCACGGCATGCGGTGGTGACATCATCTCTGCAATAGGAGTAACCGAGGATCGGAGAAGGTAGACAGTCTACACAGAGTCACTCTGCAGTCCGTTTGGCTCACTTCGTTTTTAATTGTGAGCATTACTTATTTGGGTGAAATATGCTCTTTCTTGGGATAGATGGATATTTACAGTTTGCTTAACAGTGGTGACCCACAGTAAAAATTTTACATCATGACCCAGTGTGCACACATATGTTAATGGAAACATAAATATATGTATATACCTGTGATTGTTTTATTTTCATTGGAGAAGTGCTGGTTGTGACCCACCGAAATGATATCGCAGTGCACCAATAGGCAGTAGTGAACGGGTTGAAAGTCATTATGCCTCAGTGCGGGCCGGTGGGATTTGTGCCAGTCAGTGAGGTCTGTGCTCCACGGGCTTCACTCTCACTTCTCTGCTGCCTGGGGTGCTTGCACCTCTCATTTTGTTACTGTTCTAATTTCGTGAGCCCTCGAATCGTTGGCCAGGAGGCATTTGTGAGAGATTGAATCCTGGGGATGGATTAGCCCCTTCCTTGAGGGTGTTTCTCCTCTGCCAGTTCATCATGGTCCTCTGGGGTCCCCTGGAGTTTGCATTTCAGGGTTATACTCAGAACTTGACTTTCCAGAGCTGCCTCCCTTTGTTTTCGAAGTTCTCCTATGCAAAGGAAGTTCACCACGGCAGTTGAAGGAAACCAAAGTAGGAAAATGTTTCTTTCCAGTTATCCCTCTTCCATCTTGTCTCATGTTGTGTTGGACACAGCACACCAAACGCGTTTTAAATGGATGTGAGAAGATGCAGAATAGTCTCGTCTCTATCGTCTTGCATCTTTTGCCAGGCAAACGTACCTAAGTAGTGGCCAGAAGGCCAGACTGAGGTGATTGTCCTGCTTGCCGTGGCCTAGAGTGAACTGGTAACACAGGACTTGGGTAACCTGTCACCATCACATCTCACAGGGATGTGACAAGGTGCCATGTCACCAGCAGGCTGAGTGCCTGCTGTGTGCCGGAAGTCTCCAGGGTTACAGCAGGGAGTGTGACACCCAGGATTCTGCTCTCTCTCTGTATATTCTAGTGTGGGGGACAGGTAGTCAGTCAGCAAACAGAGATACAGATATACACAGGTGTTCCAATGCAGTCAGGATTTGGGGAAGAACACTGTGGAGTGAGAGGGCAGAGAGTCGTGTGGCCTGAATCATTACTCCACTGCTCTGGGCCCACACTCAGGGTTAGTTTTTCTAGGGCCCACAGACCCGCCGAAGTCCAGAGTGTATGAGACCAGTGTAGGATTTTCGTGCAGGGGAGGGGGGAGAACCGTAACTCATGGGGAGAATGCCATGAGGACGAGGACCAGCGCCATTCACAGAGCTGTGGCATTGGCAGCACTTCAAGCTGTTGAGATGCAGGCTCTCTGGCCCAGCCGTGACCTACTGAAGCAGAATCTGCATTTTAACTAGACCCCAGCTGAATCCTCATGGAAATTAAACTTTGAGAGGTACAGTTAGAATAGTAGTTTTCTCCTTGGCTGCTGTAGAGGTAACAGAGTCAAACTCTGTAGGTCACTCCCAGCAAAACGACATTTGGTCAAGGCCTTTCACCATCTGCCAGGGTGGACATCATCAGATGCCCCCACTTTCCTCACCTCCGCTACCCCAGTGACACTGTGCAGAGCAGCCTGTTCTGTGTTTGACACATCCTTTCTCCCAACCAGAACGACCCCCTGAAATTAGTCCTCTCCCAGAATCAGAAGTCCCACTGGCATGGCCTTAGAACACACGGGATTGGTTCTGACTGATGTTTTGAATGTCTGCCGTGGAGACATGCCCTGCTCACACAAATGCGCGTGTGTATAGCAGGCCGACTACGGCGTTAGAATTGCTTGGTCTCATTCTTAAAAAACTGGGCAGAACTGAGGGCTGCAAAGCGGAGTTGAATTCGAGTCACCACTGCCATCAGATCCTGAGGAAGATTCGTTGCAGCAAATGGGACTCAGTTGATGAATGAATAATAGCAGTTTTCCATTTGAAAAATCACAGTTCCCTTTTAAAGTGTAGACCCTGTGTGCCTGCCATTGTCATCCAAGTCAATCCGCTTAACATTAATGAAACTGCAAGACCCAGACTTCTGTCTGACTCTGAAGGCGACACCTGCCGTCTGAGGCTTCCATCCCCTAGAAGGTCTTTGTGTCGGCCTTGCTTTGGCCTTGAGCTTTTTCAGATGACACAGAGCAGAAAGGATTGGCTGGGAGTCCTCCAAAGCCAGAAGATGAAATGGAATTAAGAGAAGGTATTCTGAGGCAGGAAACAGCGGGGAGATGAAGGGATTCAGGGGAAGCAGTTTTGAGGTCCTCAGATTTTGAGGTCCTTGATTAAGCCAGGGCTGTAAGCTGGGGTTTGGAAGAGAAACTTAGGAGGAAAAATTAAAAGGCGGTCCCTAAAATTTTGTAGGACGTAAAACAGGGGAATTTTAGCAGAAAAGGTTTGTGTGCTAATAACGAGCCTGATTTGAAACGCTGTCCTTCCAGCACTTTGATATGTGTCTGTCAGCGGTCTGCCTTTGACGTTCAGACCCTGTGTGAGCAGGTCCAGTGTGTGAATCCCAACTAAAAGGGAACAGTCGGAGACGGCAGACTCCGCGGTCATGTGTGGCGGTGATTGGCTCCCAAGTTGCATGGTCCCACAAGCGGCTCCTCCCAGGGCGGAGGCTGGGGGAGCGCCTCGCTTTTCCTCTGCCGTAGTGTCTGCGTGTCTTTGACACGTGAACAATAAAAGGTACTGTTTGATTCCAGACTGTCTCACTTCTTTTCTCTGACCCTCCCGCAGTCTGTCTTTTTATTTCATGTTGCATGAGATGCTTTTCACCTCTCTTCTGACCCTGGGTTCCAGTGTTCATTGGCCGCTCTCACCCAGGTTGTGCTCTAATTGGCAAAACTGTAACCTGGTAGCAGCGGTTTGCTGTTTCAGTCTCCTAATTGGTGCCAGGGGCTGCTGGCGGAGCCCAGCCATGTTGGATTGATTGCGAGGCCGGCCGCTGTGACGGCCGAGCTTCTGTCTGACCAACGGGTTTATTACTTTTGAAACCAAAAATTAAAATGTTAAGTGTATCCTATAGTCTTCATAGTGGGTCTGAAATAACGTCAGCGATTTATCATTAAGGAGCACTTTTAATGTTCCCCAAAGGTCCCTTGGGTTTGGCACTGAAAATTTTGTTCTATTTTGTAACTCACAGCTGGCTGTTTTCTTCCTTTTGTGTTGCCTTGTAAAGCTGCATTCAGGGTCGCCAGGCCTGCTGCACAGTGGGTTTCTCCTTTCAGAAGTGATGCAGACATGGTGTGTGGGGGGTGTGTGTGTGTGTGTGTGTGTGTGTTGGGGGGTGTTGGGCTTCTATTAAAGATTCTCTTTTTACAGAAATGGAAAATTATAAGCTCATTTACATTGGTCAGTAAGAAGGTAAATTGTTAATGTGAATCATAAGGAAAATGATGTAAGTTTTTTTGCAAAAGTTGTTGTAGATAATTGACATTTATGGTGAAAGATAACTGAGCATTCAGTTAGGCATATGAGAATAATAGAATGACTGCTTACGCAAACTAAAGCCTGAATTTATGGAAGGCTTCAAAGTCCCGCTTCAAAAGGACTTTGAATTTACAGAAGGCTTCAAAACCCACTTTTAATACTTTGTTGTCCCACTGTATTCTGGTGTAATGAAACAGTGAGTGGTCTTCAGGGGATAAACTGTCACCAGTGGGCACACCTCTGATGTTTCTGTTTTGTTTAGTCTCTGTAGCCAGCACGTGATCATTTGTAGTAGAAGTTTTTGTACAAAGATAAGTTCAAGTCCATCTTCATTACAACACATTGAGTAAAGTGTTCTAATACTGACACTTTCTTACCTTTCTATTTTTGCGTTACAGTGGTTTTCCAAAGAACTTTCCCCCATGTCATCTCACTTGGTTGTTTGACTGCCCTAAAATTAAGAATCAGTATTTTACATGTTATTGATGAGGTGACTGAGAATCAGAAGTACTGGTGGCGCTCAGCACCACCACGTGTGTGACTGAGCCATGGCGTGAACCTGCCTGTTCTTGGGGCCCCGGTTCCAGTGTTTTCCCGTAGTGATACTCCGCCCTTTATGTGCTGAGTGTTCCATTGGTGCTTTGGGGCGATGGGTGACTCGGGCTCTCTTGGTCTGAGTTCTAGTCCAGAAGATCATCGCACACAGGGCTGCACACACAGCCTGCTGAAGGGCTGGAGGGCCGTTCAGGCTCTGGAGAGCGGCCGGGCCGAGGAGAGAGCCTGCCGTGACACCTTCGGAGAGCGAGCATCAGAGCCGGAACCGTTGGAGGGACGAGGGATGCGAAGGGTGTTGAACATCCAAAATGAGAGGTCAGCTGGGACCCAAGGTATAGGATGGGAGACGCAGGTTCCGTTTCAGGATGTCGGTGAAATGGACGTGGTTAGAACTGAGAGTGCTGGGCAAGGAGGGTGAACACGACACGGCAGGCTCCGGAAGCGGACAGCAGCCCGCCTGCCACGTCTGTGGCCGTGTGGAGGGTGGATTGAAGGGCAGGAGAGAGAGGATGGGAGCTGTTGGGCGTGTGGTGCTGCCGGGCCCGCAAGAGGGAAGCGGTCTGAGTTAGGGGGGTGTTTATTGGAGTCTTTGGGGGAGATTCTACATGGTCGACATTGCTGAGGTTTGAGTAAGGTCAGCCGTGGGAGGTCAAGAAGCGAGCTGGGCCACACCATAAAGATCACTCAGCTTTGAAGACCAGTGGGACTCCCATTTCTGTTTAAGATCTCAGTTTAATAAACTGGTTTATTACTGAACCAGCAGCCAAGCGGTTCTAAGAGTATATGAGCTCAAGACCCAGGTACCTGGGTGGGGCTTCCTCTTGCTGTCTCAGTTCCACACTCAGCACATCGTGGTTTGTGTAGCCGTCGTGGGAGAAGCGCCTGCCCTGTTAGTGGCGGTCAGAATCAGAGCTCCTCTGATGTCCATATATGAAGGGGAGGAAGGCTCCCTCTCAGCTTTCAGGTGTCTACCGGACACCACATGAAGAAGGCCTCCCCATGCCTGGTCCTGTGTTCTGTCGATAACTGGCTCGCTGGGCCTTCCGCGGACCGGGCCATGCCCTGGGCCAAAAAGGCAGTTTATGCAGGATGAAGCACAGTGACTAGCAGGATGCTGGCAGCTCTCAGTTGGGTTAATGACAACTTATGTTCCATGGCTGTGTTTGAAGTACTTCCGAGACTTACATGTGCTCCTGTTCGTGCAGTAAATTGGAAACATAGGTCTGGAACTCGGGATGGCAGCCAAGGATGGTAAGAGTTCTGGGAAGCATCCTCAAAGACATGAACATCCAGGAATGGGTGAGAGCTGCAAGGACTAGAATGTGCAGAGGAGAAAGGCAGAGCGAAGGCAGAATTTGGCAAACACCCGCCTTTATGTGGCACGTAGAGAAAGAGCTGATAGGAGACTGCACGGGACCTATTAGCAAGGCAAGGACAGGTGTCAGGCAGCCAGTGGGGAGGTCTGTTACCCGTGAAGTTTCTGGACAGGGCCGGTGGGCTGGGCACCAGTGAGAGGCCGTTGAATCAGGCGAGCACTGGTCACAACTGCCCTACCTATTGTGCATAATCACAAAGAGCATTGGAGTGGGAACCCAGATTTCAGAGGTGGGGATAGAAGGGGGTGAAAGCAAAAAGCTGAGGCAGTGATTATTCTGTCAAGATTTTAACCTTTGAAAGGGAGGTAATTAAAGAAGCATTTTATCTTGTATTTTTTAAGATTTTATTTATTTATCTTTAGAGGGGAAGGGAAGGAGAGAGGGAGAGAAATATCAGTGTATGGTTACCTCTCGTGCATCCCCTTCTGGGAACTGGCCTGCAACCAAGGCATGTGCCCTGACTGGGAATTGAACCTCGGTTGTTTGGTTCGCAGGCCTGCACTCAGTCCACTGAGCTACACCAGTCAGGTATTTTTAAGCGTTCTTTAAAGAACTTGATGGGTTTGAAAGTTGAAGGGAGGAAGCCAATGGCAAGAGAAAGACCAAAATTGCAAGAAAGAGGAGGTAATAAATTGATAGAGCAAAATCTCAGAGAGTTTGGGGAGGGATACATTCACTGGTAGAAAGAGGTCCTCTTCCAGGGAGAGGAGAAGGAAAGAAAGGGTGTTTGGGGGCATTTAAGAGGGAGGGAGGGAAGGGTCCTGCGGCCTCCATTTTCTCAGTTACAGGATTTACTGGGGTTCCACAGCCTCCCATGTGTAAATGCCGAGTTAGTTTATTCCTCAGAGTAGGGGCCAAGGCAGCACTGCCCGAGCTGCATAGGGTCAGAAGAGGCAAATGCGCTGGTATTCCCAGCCTCGCGTCCGGAGCAGCTGCAGCGTCATGGCTGCTCAGATGTTGGTACCTCTTACCTGACTCAGCTGCCCCTTTCCTGGCACATCTGACTCAATTTCGGCTTTCATGCAGGCCTCCTGAACTTTTTAGGTTTTATACCTTATGCTTGATTTTATTCTCTTCATGATACAGGTCTTCCTTCTGCCTTAGCAGGGTTCCTTCCTAGTCTGGCCCCAACTAAAGACCTCAGCCTACTTGTTGGCTGGGACTTGGTAGTGTTCTTCTGGAACCTGAGCAGGTTCGTGCTGCTCAGAGAAAGAAGCTGAGGTTGCCTTGTGGGTCCTTCTCTCAGCCGATCACCCATACGTGCAGTCATGTGAAATCATGGATGATGAGTATTGAAGAGGATCCTTTGGTTGTGGGTGTCCTTGACTTTAGAGGTAGATTAAAATACTTTTTGGGCAAGATGGGACCTTTAAAAAATTAGAATGAAATCTTAAAGTTGTCTGACAGATGTGTCTTTTATCAGACTTGTTTTTTCTTGCTGAAATGTACTTTTGAGTCTGACTTAACCAGTGCTGCTGAAATCTGTTCTGGCTTTCTGACAGTAGAAATGGACATCTAGTTCCAAGAATAGCCTTAAATTAGGGACTGCCAATTTTAAACCGTTTAATAGATATGTGAGTGATAGCTCTATTTAACAGCATCTTTCATTTTTTGAAAAATAACATTAGATTTAGAAATCCAAGCTGGTTTCAGCCCGTCATGTCCATGCCACGTGGCAACAGCTGCTAGACACAGTCAGAAATGGCCGGGGCGAGGCTCCGTGCTGTGCACTTACAGGGTCTGAGGTTTGTTACGTGTTTTATCAAAATGCTGGCTTTTTCCGCACTTACAGATAGGTGTAGATTGTTTCACACCTACCTCTGTGGATCAGGAGCATAGTTGTTTGACGGCTGGTGAGCACTTAGAAATGAATACAGACCTTCCAGAGACTCGGCGCATGTATTTAAAGCAAAGTGCCCATTCCACTTCACCATGGTTAATAAAGGCAGCTGGGGAAGGGGCCAGAAGTATCAGCAGTTTACAGAAAATTTATGGCTTTCCGTGAAACTATCATTTCTACTACAATCTAGGGGAATAGGCTAACATCTCTTTTATAGGCTTGGTTATGGTGGTCTCTTAACTGTATGTGGTTCTAATCTTGGTGTCATGGGCTTGTCCATAATCCATGTGACGATAACATTTCAATAAACTACTCCCTGAAGTTCTCTCATACTTAGTATTCTAATTACAGAAACCATATTCCATAATATCTAGAGCTGTTTGTAAAAAGACAAATCAGTAGAGATTATTGATATGCAAGATGGCCACCGATGTTTTATTAAGACAAAAATACCTGTGTTAAAAGTACAGATTCCTGTGAATACTTCTTTTCCAGCCTCTCTGCTCGCCCTTATACAGTTTTGTCCGCACCCTTGGCCCTAGCCTTCTGCTGTAAACCGGCAGCCCCGGAACCTTTGTGCTGAGCCTGTGTTTTTCAACGTGTAGCATTTAATCAGTCTTCCCTTCCCACCTGCCAACTCTGTCAGAAGCTGGTGTTTCTTTGAGTGAGTGAGACCACCATCCATTTCAGAAATCCAGCTGTCCTTCTTGCCATCCCTGTCACCTTTTCCAAGCTCCGTTGAATTCGGTTCCTTTTGACTCTGGAATCCAAAGATGCAGCTACGAACTCTGCTGGCCTTCATGACATCTTAGTTGTCTTACTCAGAGCATGTCCCACCTGGTCTGCTTGCCTCTGTGTCCCACGTTGACTCTGGACAGATTCATCTCGGACGAAACTGCTGCGTTACTCCCATGCGAGAAATCCTGCAGGGGCCCACCACGGTCCGCAGGCAAAGCCGCAGGTTCAGTGTGGTGCCAGGGGCTGTGCTCCTCACCTGCCTGTGGTTGCTTTTGCTGCCTCACCTCTGGCCATATTTCTAAGTGCAGCAGAGACACCACTGCCCTGAACCATCAGCAGGCTGCCGGCCCTGCCGCGCTCTTTCCTGCTGCCGTCCTCCATGTGTTAATGCCTTCATCTGTGAGTACCGTCTACCTTTTCCCCCCTACCTCGCTCTCAGGCCCCATCTTTTGCAACGCTTTTGTTAACATTCTCTACCATCCACCAAGAAGTTTGTTTTCCTTCCTGTTCCTGCTCTACCTCCCCAGTGGATGGCAAGCTCTAGAGGACAAAGGCAATGCCTCGTTCATCTGTTTCTCTAGCCCCCTGTATCACATCTGTACTCAGGAGTACGCAGCAGACGTTTGCAGAATGTTGCAGTCTGAGTCTGCACAGACATTAAATAACTATGTGACTTCCTCAGGAGAACAGGCCTGGAATCACCACAACTGATTCCAGATTCTTACTACAATAAGTCATAATTCAACTGACCAAACCTTTGGCCTTGGTTGAGTTATCCTTGATTGATTGGTTGACTGATTGATTATTGATGTTAAGCAGCTTGTTAGTGTGGCTGGGTGCTGGTAGGTTGTGCCATAGGTGAAAAATATCAGCCATAGATCTTTCCAGAAGTTTCTGTAAATAACAAACTTAGTAAAAACTTGGGTATTACTATCCTGAAGGTGTATCTAGGGGAATCATGTCCCCTGTGAATAATGCATTTGATTAAGTTCAATTTTAATTTTTAAAGGCAGCACCTAGACAAATTTATTACTCCCCATGTTTGTATTTTACAAAGTAGTAAATTATTGCTGGAAAGCAGTAATGAACTTCAGTCATTTTGAGATGGATTCCAGAGTCACTGCAGTGTAGGCACAATCCGTGATGAATGGTGGTGGTTTGTGCTTGTAGCTTTGCAGCATAAGTAATTTCTCTTAAAATTCTTGCTTAAATGAGTAATTGTTTCCTACCCATTTTTTCGAATCTCTCCCCTTTCTGATGGTGATCAACATAATTTTTCCTACATTTTTTCTACTCTGTTCCCCTCTTCATTCCATTATTGGTATTTTTATCTCACAAGGATTGTTTTGTGTTTTGAGAATTTATTTCTCTCCCTTTAACTTCCCACCCCTCTTTCTTCTGAGCAGATACATTCAAAGAAAGAGTAACCCTTCTCTCATCTATCATAGTGATTTTTCGTTAGAGCGCGTCATCTTTTTTTGTCACAGTGGAGATCAAAGGGGGGCAGGTTCACCACTAGTGTTCGGCGGTTCTTTTCAGTTCTGGACCTTAAAGAAATGGAATCGAGTTTCATTTGTTGCAGCCTTAGATCTTTCTCAAGGCATGTGGCACTCAGATGGCTGGGTAGCACTGCATGTTGTGTGTGTGTGTGTGTGTGTGTGTGTGTGTGTGTGTGTGCTGGCGCTTTAAGAATCTGAGAGAGCTGGATATTTGTTTTTTCATACAACTTTACAAAGCATACCTCAAAGATACACATCTCAAAGGAATGAATGTATTTAGGTTGAAATATTACTTGTTTCTTTTTAAACCAAGTCGGGAACCTCTGAAGATCTCCCTTTAAAAATATCCACTTCACAGTTCAGACATTGGTGTCTTGAATTTTGAATATTCCACACTTGCTTGGCTTTTATTACTTCTTCAATAAGATTGAAAAAATATTTCAGTTCCTTCTTATGACTAGAACCAGTACGGCCCTTTTAAATGACGCCCTCTTCAGTGTGTTGTCCCCGTGTGGAGTTCTGGTGCAGTGGGAGGAGGCGAGGTCAGTCGCTACCTGTACTTAAAACCAGGGGCGGGGAATTGTACCGCCATAACTGTGAGCTGCTGACAGATTGGCAAATTGAAAGCAGTTGAGCTGATTTTGAATCCCCTGCTTTGTACTTCATTCTGTGTTTCCTGTCTGTCTGTCACGAGGTTATTGTTAGCGCCGTGTTGGGTGATGCTAGATCAAAACCTTAACACTCAGTAGGCTTACTGTCTGGTCCTGCTCCGTGTTCAAAATTTTTGTATTTCACTCAGACCAGACCGCTTTCCCTCAGTCTTACTGTCACTTAACCTCCCCTTATCACTGATCGTAACTCTCGTCTAAATGTCAACATTTCTTTTGCCTCCTTCCCTTATTTTTCCAATTATGGTCAAGGTCCATTTTCCTTCCAGTTGCGTTAAAATAGCTACTCCAAGAGTTGGAAGCCAGATGTTATTCTTATGCCTCTGATGAATTGCATAGTTTATCAGTGTTGTCTACAAAGGATTGCAGTATTCTTCAGAAGTTTAATGCCCATTCATTTATTGCATAAAACTAATAACTATTTACACAATCGTCCATGTGTTCTTGTGCTTAGTTATTCCTGCTCCTTCCCTAAATCGAAGTGAACTTCACAGATCCGTTTCTTTTTTTAACATTGGGTGGCAAAAGTGCTTTTAAATAAGTTTTTAAGGACTTAAAGGCCAAAATTGTCTCTGGTTGCTGAGTGGGTCTGCCCTCCCATTGACAAGATGCATTTGAGAAAGTGTGTTATTTGGATGTAGAATGTGGGTACTGATTTTTGTATTGGTTTACATACAGTCTTAGGGACTAGGGTCTGAAGGTACCCAAAATCCTTGTTTAGAGTCAGGTTTACAGATCTGATGCCCCTGTTGCTAAGAATTAAAAAAAAAATTTATTCAAGGTCAATACTATATTCATTCTATCAGTTGCTTTTACTAGAACTCTGGCCCTTGCATAAATGAAATAATTAAAATTTTTTTCTCTCTGAATGTATTACATATTTATTTCTATGTACATCTAATCTATTCTACCCACATAGGAAAAGCAAGTTTAGTGCGTCAGCTCACACATAAGTCTGTCTGTAAATGGTCAGCCACTCTCGGTCCAGTTATGCTGAGACACACAGACATTTGAAACAAACCAAAATACCTACTAATTTTTAAAGGATTATTACTAATGTAATATTTGGTAACCAAACGAATTCATTAGAAGATTCTGTTGGTGCATTTGAATGCAGATTGAATGTCCCCCGAGACGTTGTTGTGACACTTAGGACACGTTTGAAAGGTGTGTTTTGTTCTCATTTGAGCAAGACATGATTCTTATTTTCTTAAATTATATTCGGAATGACTCTTTCATTTTTGGTTTTCCTTCTTGACCATTTTTAGATTCCACTTTATGTTGGAATAAATAAGTTTCACATGAAGGTTTATATGTAAGTCCCGTGTAAAAATACTTTAGTGTGTTTATCCAGTAACACTCCCCACAATCATGGATGGGGTACGTGTGAAGAAGCAAGACTGTTTGGAATGACATTTGCTCATTATTGGCTGAGGGATATATGACTTAGAAAATAGGAAAGTAAGAAGTAGTCCTGACCAGTGTGGTTCAGTGGTTTGGGCGCCATCCCACAAAGTGAAAGGTTTCTGGTTCAATTCCCAGTCAGGGCACAGGCCTGGGTTGCTGGTTTGGTCCCTGGTCGGGGTGCATACAAAAGGCAGCTGATCTATGTTTCTCTCTCACATCCATTCCCTCCCTCCCATTCTCCCTCCCTTTCTCTCTTTCTCAAAATAATTAAATAAAATCTTTACCCCAAAAAAGTAAACTAACAAGTAGATGCTTTGGTAGGTTGCCCTGTACTTAAAATACAGAGTAGCTATTTATAAGGAGACAAAGTTGAGTCTCAACCATGCCTAAAACCCTGGAAGTGAGTGTGAAACTCCCTAAAAAATGGTCAAGTCATTTAATTGGATGGTAAACTCAAATCAGAATCATATCATGCTTAAGTGAAAAATACGACTTAACGCTTTTCAAAGCAAGTTCAAATATATCAATAGTACCTGCCAGTGAGTTTGCTATTTTTTCCTCTTTTCAGTATTGAGAGGAAGAGAAGCAGGGCTCTGGCATTGAGACCTCTCTCAACAAGTAAGCAGAGTGTGGGCAGAGGGCCTGGCCTGGCATCGCACCCGGGGCGACACTGCGGCGGGGCGTGGGCAGTGCGTCTGAGCTCAGAGGCATGCTCTTTGCTGCTTGGGCCGTGGAGGAGGTGAAGTGAGCTCTGACGATTTACGAGCACAGCCGTTTAGTGGTAATGGTAGTAGTTTTGCTCGGGAGAGGTCCCATTAAAATTTAGCCTGTGAGCAGATTTCTGAGTCAGAGAAGATCTGGTCAACCCCCTCGTGTCCTTCTTACGGCACAGTGCCCACGTCACAGTCCTGCTGGGTCTTTGCTTTTATGCACAGGTCACTTCTGTACCATCTCAGGCAGCTTCCCGTGTCCACCCATAGTCGCCCTAAGCCATTGCCCCCTTTCCACTGCCCAGACTCTTGCCCACTGAGTTAACAGGTTTTTCCTTTTATTTTCTACATTGTCTTTGTGAGCTTAAGGAAACTGAGGGAGTGTAGCCTGGTCAGGCGCATCGAGGATGCGGTGCAGAAGTGAGGGGCACTTCTTTGCTCCTTCTGTGCCCTCCTCCCAGCTGTGGGTCCTTGGCAGTTGTTTATTCTTCCCGAGCATCGACCCCCCCTCTCAGCAGAGATGTGGCGTCACAGGAATGGTTTCTCAAGTCCCCGAAACTACAAAAGTCCCTCTCAGAGTTGTGTGTTCTGTAGGGAAATTAGACGTCTCGCTTACCCCGTGTCACCAACCTCTGAGACTCAGTGATAAGAAGACCCCCTTAGGCTTTGCAGCTGCTTTAGGACCATTTTCTAATGAAAAAAATACATTCAAACTGCCAAACAGTTGCCTTTGGACTTGGTCTTTGGAAGATGGCTTACATAAGCCATTTTTATGCTTTTGTTTGTGTGTTGTTTGTTTGTTTTATGTTAAGCAGAAGACTCAAGCTCTTCTTAATTTTGGTTTATTTGTATACAAATTAAGATTTCAACACCTCCTATAAGCAAGTATTGAGTTTGTTTACTGTTTACTTTTTGGTCGAGCCTAAGGTGCAGATTTTTGTAGATTATCAGTCTCATTACTTTGGAAAAGAATTGTGTGGGGCAGTAGGTACTGAACCTTGTCCTGGCATTTAGAATTTACGTGCTTTTATTGCATTTCTTAAATGAAACATCAGAGCCCGGAGGAACCTAGTGGGGTAAATATACTGCAGGAATATATAATTAGATTGAACGCTTTGGCAGAGAAGAATTTTATAAAATTAGAGTATCATTATGAGTACAGTTTAGCTTTTTGTGTGTGTATAGACCCTCAAATCTTTTGAAAATTGGAGTCATAATTTACTCAAATATAATGATATTAAAGCTGCAGTATCATTCAGATCACACGGATGAGATTTCTCTTGGTCTGCATCTAATGCCATCCCATGGTTTTTGCTGCTTCGTGCTGGTGATTTACTGTGAGAAACGGAGTAGCCGCTGGGAATCAGCTCCTTCCCGAGGGAGCCCAGGGGTGGGTGTGCCTGGCCGTTGTCAGCTTTGCCCGGGCAGTGCCTGTCTCTGGCCTTCTTACCCAGCTGGTGGGTGCTCAGGCATCAAAGAAATGACGTTCAGAATGATCTTTCTTACAGGCATCCACCAAGGACGCTGAGTTGTGCTGGGATGTATGGTATGAGAAGCTGTTTTCCTGATGAAGTACTGGGGCAGATTTGTTAAAAGATAATCCATGAATAGTTTTTTCTTTAAAACCTGAGACTATTTTAAAAATACTGGTGTTTAAAATGGTGAAAGGCGTGAACAGTGATGCATTCTCGTTTTGGGATGCAGCAGGCCCGTGGTTCTCATTGCAGTGCTGGCCCACGAACTTGTGCGGGAAGGCCCTGCGGCCCCGCCCCGAGCACAGAAGCTTGGGCCTCCGAAGCCTGCGGGAGCGTTTCATCGATGTCCCAAAACTCACAGCTGTTTGTGTGTCTCTTTTTCAGGACAACAAACCTAAAAGTAAACCCATAAACAACAAATAAGTAAATAAAACACAAGCTAGGACACCGTGTTTCCTCTGTGACTCGTATTTCTTCCATTTATCAAGAATAATAAATTGAGAGAACATGCTGATGTGCATTGTGTGTTTGGTCATTCAGAAAACCGGTGCTATATTTAAATCACCAGTTTCTCTGTTTTTCAGGACTTGCATGTCAGATGAGCATCTTCTTCATGTAGCTCTTTGTTTTCTTCTCCAGAGTATTGGGAGGACAAGGATTTCTGGGTCTTTGGTTGAGGCACCGCATTTTCTCTCAGAGCTGGCTTTTTTCCTGTAAGGGGCCAGATGGTAAACATCTTAGGCTCTGCACATCATACTGTATCTCTGGCAACTACTTCCTCTGTCATTGTAGCATGAAGGCAGCTGTGGACAATACATGAATGAGTAGATGGAGCTGGGTTCCAATAAAACTTTATTTCTAAAACAGATGGTGGGCAATATTTGATTCCTGGGTGCCAAAGAGCACAATTTGTCAAAGCTGAAGCAGGACGTCTCTGCTCATCTGACAGTGTACGCACGCGCCACACAGAGTTGTGTGTGCACACAACGCGCTCACTTGTTCCTAGAGGCATGTGGGTAGGGTGAGCCAAACCGTAGTATGCCCTGAGTTTAATATTCTGAGGCCTTTTCCCGTCTCCTGGAAGTTAGAATCACTGCAGACTGGTCTTCAAAACATGTGACTGGATTTAGGCAGCTGGAAAGTTTGCTTTGTAGTTTTGTGGGAGGGGATCGGGTCGCTTCTCATAGGGTATGCTGTGGTCAAGGAAAAGTAAACAATTTCTGGGGATCTTCAAATCAAAGAACAAACCTACATAATTACAGTTAGAGTAAGATGAAGGTTGTAGTGGTGGTGATGGTGGTGGTGAGGTTGATGATGGTTCCGAGACAGTGTAATGCTTCTCCGACATCCACATAGTTCACTTAGCAGATGAAACAGCCTGCATTCCCCGGTGGAACCTGGTCTGTGATGTCCGTGGCTCATTCGTGCTCATGACCAGCAGACTCTGACACTCCTGTGCATTTCTTACCTAACCAGTCAGGTGTGTTTGTTCGCAGACCCATTCGTGTCGGTTCTTATTGCATAAATTAATTAAATGTCATGTCATCTGTCGCTACTTGTATGAAAATTAAGGTGGGTGGTTTGGAAAGACTTGTAAAGGTGATTTACTGAAAACTTGCTACCGAATGAGGAATGTATATGGGTAAGAGAACTGTGGGAAGGGTTGGGGTGACCTAGAAGGGTCTTACGTGCTCGTTGCTCTATGATGGTCTTCTCGTTCTCAGTCACCTTTTATGAAACCCGTTGAAATTTATAGGTGATCCATTATGAAAAGATCACAGGAAGCTCAGCAGAGTCATTCTTGTATTAAGGTGCGTTTTTTATCATACAATTGCCAAAGGATTTGTACTTAGATATTTTATTGTAACTTGACATATAAAGTACATGTGTATCTCTTGTTTTTCTCATTGTATTTTAGTGGTATCGTTTATCTATGATTGTAGGTAAATCATAGTCCTGATTGTATCTGGTGCTTCCCACATGTGCCACGTGCTGTGGTGGAGCTTTGCAGAACGCCTCCTCTTTAACCCCCACGGGAGCCCGTTTGAAGAGGGTCTTGTTATCTTCACGTCAGTCACGGCATCCAACTCAGCCTGTGCAGTCTTCCCACCGTCCTAAAGCTGGTCAGTGCTGCGTCTGAGACTCAGTGTTCTCCTCTCACTGCACCACGCCCCTGTCAGCAGCCAGCTCCAGATTTTCGAGTAGTAGTTGGTAAGATCTTGTCGTGAATCGCGAAGCCAATTTTTATTAGAAACAAAACTCGAGCTTGTCAAAGAGTGAATTAGCTTTAGTTCAGGAAACACAGACAAAGTTTGGCTTAAGTCTTCACTGTGTTTATGTTCTTAGGTTTCAGCTGCATTCTCCTCCTTCTCTTTTGTTTGGCCACAAACCTGCTTGGAATAAGTTTGTTGCTTTTACTTCTTAAACATGTTTGTAGGTATATGATTTCATTTGATTCTCCAAAGAAACTAAGGTTCATGGAATTTGAATGAACCGAGAGGGATGTAGAGTTGGAATAACATAGAAAACATCCACCTTGCAGCTGAAAAGTTGGATAAAGAAATATTTTGCTGTATAATACATATATTTAGTTAAAGGAGGAGGAAGCTGAGGGAATTGCCTTCTCCCGGGATGTGTAAAAGTCTGATATGGAGGATTACGACTGGCTGTTTTCTAGCTACATCTGAGTGTGGGATTAATTTTTTTCTTTTAAGGATTCAATTTCAAAAGCAGTGATTTAGTTTAAAGACGTAACTAGTTCTGGTATAAGGAAAGCCTGTTGGTTAATCTTCTTTGTGAGACTTCGTAGAACAGTTTTAGATTCTGCCCAGATTCAGAAAACAAACTAGCCAACCAAGTACAGAGTTTACAGTTACACATATTTATTTTACTCTTTTTTTTAACAACAGTGAAATCATAAATGGGTGCAACCTGTTACATTTGAAGGCACTCAAAATAAATTATATACTTAGATTTTATTCTTCTCACTCTAGGAAAATAAGAATTGATGACATGAAACAATGTATTTAATAGAAAGAGGCATCTCGACAGTTTCACTTATAGCAATTGATACCCTTTCCGGAGTGATTTAGTTATTATTCCCAGTTCTCTGAAAGAACACGTTAGCGGTGGACCAGGCAGCAATAAACCCGTCGGGATGAAGAGTGGAGGCAGAGACAGGTAAAAGTTAGACGTATGTGAAACTCGGGAATGAGAAGCACGTATTGTTTAACTAGACCACAGGGAAGTAATCAGAAAGGTAACCCGTAGACAGGAGACACTCAGCGTCCGTCCGTAGGAAGAGGCCCAGGGTTCGCCGGACTGTTGCCATCCGTATGTGTTAATGCTGCCCTGTGAGATTCCAGAATGACGGCTCGAATTTTCCCTCACCAGAGACGACCGTTTTGCTTTCTGGGAAAAATTACTTTTTTATATCTCACCACAAAGCTTCACAATGTTATGTTGTTTGGTTATTATTTTTACGTGTGTCCTTAGTGCCCTTTGTTCCCTGTGACTCCACAATTAAAAATTAGAGAAGCTGTTAAAAGATTGGTGAAGCAGTGGCATGAGCAAAGATTAAGAGACAAAGAGTGTATATTTGTTAAATCAGAAAAAGGGTTTTTTTTTCCCTCTACAGTGCTGCTAATTGTCTGGAGGAAGGAAAAAAAGAAATCAGACCACAAGTAAGGCGATGGAGGTGGGACTAATGCTTAGTGTTTTTAAAGTCAGAAATTCTCGTCCTGACCCCCTTGTACTTCAAAACAAACTGGTACATCACGTACATGTTAGCTCAGTAAGGGCAAGAACAGAAGCGAGGAAGGAGAAATGAGCAAAGAGAAGAGGGACCAGAGAAGGATGGACGGACATCCTGATAACTTGAAAGGCAGACGAGGGAGGAAAAGAGCAGGCGGAGTTGGAAGGGCAACACCGAGGGGAGAGGACAGGGAGCCGCCCTCAGCGTGCACTTCCCTCAGCGTGCACTTCCCTCAGCGTGCACTTCCCTCAGCGGGCACTTCCCTCAGCGGGCACTTCCCTCAGCGGGCACTTCCCTCAGCGTGCACTTCCCTCAGCGTGCACTTCCCTCAGCGGGCACTTCCCTCAGCGGGCACTTCCCTCAGCGGGCACTTCCCTCAG
This sequence comes from Artibeus jamaicensis, assembly GCF_021234435.1. Lineage (NCBI taxonomy): Eukaryota > Metazoa > Chordata > Mammalia > Chiroptera > Phyllostomidae > Artibeus > Artibeus jamaicensis. The sequence continues at coordinate 3,796,400 of NW_026522040.1, forward strand.
CGGGCACTTCCCTCAGCGTGCACTTCCCTCAGCGTGCACTTCCCTCAGCGGGCACTTCCCTCAGCGGGCACTTCCCTCAGCGGGCACTTCCCTCAGCGTGCACTTCCCTCAGCGTGCACTTCCCTCAGCGGGCACTTCCCTCAGCGGGCACTTCCCTCAGCGTGCACTTCCCTCAGCGGGCACTTCCCTCAGCGGGCACTTCCCTCAGCGTGCACTTCCCTCAGCGGGCACTTCCCTCAGCGTGCACTTCCCTCAGCGGGCACTTCCCCCGCGTGCACTTCCCTCAGCGGGCACTTCCCTCAGCGGGCACTTCCCTCAGCGTGCACTTCCCTCAGCGTGCACTTCCCTCAGCGTGCACTTCCCTCAGCGTGCACTTCCCTCAGCGGGCACTTCCCTCAGCGGGCACTTCCCTCAGCGTGCACTTCCCTCAGCGGGCACTTCCGGCACTTCCCTCAGCGGGCACTTCCCTCAGCGGGCACTTCCCTCAGCGTGCACTTCCCTCAGCGTGCACTTCCCTCAGCGTGCACTTCCCTCAGCGGGCACTTCCCTCAGCGGGCACTTCCCTCAGCGTGCACTTCCCTCAGCGGGCACTTCCGGCACTTCCCTCAGCGGGCACTTCCCTCAGCGGGCACTTCCCTCAGCGTGCACTTCCGGCACTTCCCTCAGCGTGCACTTCCCTCAGCGGGCACTTCCCTCAGCGGGCACTTCCCTCAGCGGGCACTTCCCTCAGCGGGCACTTCCCGCACTTCCCCAGTTTTCCCTGCCCAGGCCTCTGGCCTCTGGCATGGCCCAGTCTGCTCGTCACGGTGGTCCTTTTCCTGTCCCCTGCTTGAGAAGCTTGATCAAGTCACCTGTGTTCTTACCTGAAGCCCACTCCTCCTTGTCTCCGCTTTTGTTCCCGCCTCCCTGCACCCACCGATGCCCCCAAAGCTTGTCAGATACGTAGGACTTCCGCGTGTCTCGTTGGATGAACCTTTCTCTTCTGTGTTAGCTTTGCTGCTGCAGCTTTCCTCCTCATTTCTAAACTGATGTTTTCAGGTAATTTGCTCTCTATCATTTTAGGGCCCTGTTCCCCTCACCCCCAGTGCACACGCACACACACGCACACCAGTCAAGCGGGGTGACTGAGGTTGGCGTAGAGCACCCCTTTCTCTATCAGGCTTGGTGGTTTCGAGAACATTTGAAAGCTGGTGTCTGGAAAAGGAAAACGGTTTCATATTTGGTTGAATTTTAGCACATAGCTATTAACAACAAATAAACCATTTCATACTTTTTAAGTTTAATCATCGTTTTTCCTGTTCTGTGGGAAAATATACTTCCTATTGATTAATCACGGAATAGTACTAATTTCGGGAGCACCCTCATGCACACAGTTGTACCACAGGGCCCGTAACGTCATTTCTGGTACTGGAGACGTCGGTGGCGATCGTTGCTCAGGTGACCTGGCGGCGTAACTGTGGGCGGATGCCGTGTCCTGCGTTCATCAGAGGTGAGCGTTTGGCTGCTCACGGTCCTGCCTTTCACCCTAATAGTCCTAGGAACACATTGTTCAGAGACAGCCCTTTGGCCTGGATTGCCACCCACCAGTGTGGTCTCCCTCTATAGTTGCTTCCAGTCCGGTCACAGCGATGTCACATTGTTCTGAATTAACTTTCTCCCCGTCCCTGTGCTACTGCCCACTTGGCCTCAGCCGGCTGGGTGTCCTGCTGCAGACTCCGCTGTCGCTAACTCTCCACACGTGGTCAGCCTGGGCGTGACGCCGCCCGGGCCCAGCACGCGGCGGTGGCACAGGCTTCTAGCCTACGTCGTGGGCACCTTGGCCGTCCACTGAAGGGACTCATCTCCTCAGTGAGGAGAGTCTCGATTTTAACTTCTGGCCATACTGTACAAACCAGAGTCCTCCGGTGTTAAAGGCTGCTTTTCAAATCAGAAAAGCAGTTAAATCTCAAGTTAAGAGGAAAAAATTACCTTGACTTGAGTTTTTAAAGGTAGCATACTCTCAATGGCATCTCAACGAAATATCTGAGCAAATATTAAAATTATTTTAAAATGTATATCAAGAGCCACCATGGCTTTTCTAAAGTTGGAGATTTTATGTAGTAGTTTTTTTTTAAATTAGGATAGAGGAGTTATGATTCATTGCTAGACGATAGTGTGTCTGAAGGTCCACGCTTGTCAGTCGGCTGCCCGTCGGAAAACTCCCAGGTGTACTTTCCCTGTGGCCCCGCACTGCCCCTCACAGCAGACTCTCTGCCAGAGCCCGGCACGGCGGCTGGAGAGCACACTTCCTGTGAAACCGTAGTGAACACAGCACTGGTATGGGTTGCACATCTGACAATTGCGAGAGAGTAGAACTTAAAAGTTCTCATCACAGGAAGAACACTGTCACTGTGCTGACAGAGTTGACGGGGTTTGTTGGGTGGTCATTTCGCAGCGTGTACAGATACCGGATCAGGACGTGGTGTGCTGGGACCGATGCGGTGATACGCGTCAGTTTTGCCTCAATTGCAAAAATACTCCCCAATACCTCATGATATATCCCAGATTTCCCCTCTTCCACTAAATACACTTTCCTCTCTAAGTGACTTTATTTTAGACTAGAGTGTTTGCCGTCTCAGACAGATGTCAGTGACCTGTCTCCACGTTCCGCGGTTCCGGTGGTGGTTTCTGTTGGAGGTTCCCGCACCACGCTCGGTGGTCACACTGTGTCCATTCTAACGCCTCTCCCCTGTGTCTGGGACCACGGTTGGTCCTTTCAGTTTTGTATTCTCTGTCTCCTCGCTAGAATGTAGAAGGTGCTCCTGGGGACGTAACTGCCAGTCAGCACACGTAGTCCGGGGTCACCTCACACCCGGATCCTTTCAACAGCCCCCTAAATGGTCTCCCCCCAGGACTCTCCCGCCCCCTCATCCATCCTAGACACCGGACTGATCCTCCCGAAATAGTGTTTTCCGCGCACTCACACACCTTTCGGGCCAAGTCTCCCTGCAGCCTCATTCCCATTCCTCTCCGGCCCTCCTCCCGTGACTCCCTCCTCCACCGATGCTCCGCTCCATCCCTGTTCATTGTCCCTTTTCTCACAGTGGCCTGTGACAGTGTCTCCGCTCATCTAAACCCTACTCATCCCGCTTTCCAGTTCCAGTCCAGCTGATCAGATTCTTCCTTTTCCTTGTAGTGTTCGCTGTCCTCATGACACAGGGTGCGGGGTGTAAAATAACACCCTGTTATATTACAGAATCTTTTACTACAAAACCATAAGCGTGTAATTCTGTAACATAACAATATCACGCTCAAGCACACTATATGATGTTTTTGGTGAAATGTTCAAATTAAAACTGTAAATTATTACACCCACATTATTACCTTACCAACTACACTCAAGCAGGTGTTACTTCTGCCGGACCTTGTGCATTATTTTTATTATGGTTGTTTGTTTATACATCTTGTGCACTGCCCTCCACCCAATTTGTATGTTCCTTTAAAACATACCATTCATTGGTAAGCAGGAATGGATTGTTGCTAACTTTATGTAACGACGTGCAAATTGGAGCTTGAGGAGTGTGGCTTATTATCAATGAGTGAGATGCGATTGGCTTAGTTACTGATTGTGTCCTACTGTGTATTAGCAGTGTCAGAGGGTCTTCGTAAGACAGGTTTCATTGAGTGCTTATTGGGTAAATAGATACGTTAAGTTTATTTTGTTTATTCCGGTGAGTGAGTGATTTTAGCATATTTTCTCTGCATGGGAAATACACTCAGGGTGCCCCACAGTCGTTTCTGCACTGCCACGACTGTAGTTTGTGTAGTTCACGGTCAAGCACTTTTCAGAGCTGAGGAAGCTGGTGGCCAGCTCATTCTACCAACCAAATTGGAAGAGTTCTCCACAGTGTTCCAGGAACTATTGGCTTGGCCAGAAAGTCTGTCGAGTTTTTTCAATAAAATAAAAGACACATTTTATTTTCATAAATAACTTCATTGATTTGGATATTTTGAGTATGTCAACTTTCTCCCGTTATTGGCTTCTAGTTCGTAGAGGCCAGGGGTGCTGCTGAACATCTTCCAATGTGTAAGACAGCCCCACAGCAAAGAATTACATGCCCAAAATGTCAGTAGAACCTGGCAACTTCTCAAACCACTTGGACGTGTTCTGTCAGTCACAGCACCTCCCTCCTCCGTACACCACTCAAATCTTTTTTTGAGTTTCAGTTGTGTTATTACCCTTCTTGAAATAATTAAGCATAATACACTGAAAGAATTTTGCATCTTCCATCTTCAGTATTAAAATGACTGCACAAAACTCACCAATTTTGTTAAGTTTTTTTAAAAAAATGCACACTGATATGACAGCTGTCACAATACAATCTAACAAAATTGTTTCAAAAGAAGTTAAAGACAACTAAGCTCAACTAGGGCCATCGAGTAGAAAAAGACTGAACAAATTTTTGGGCCAACTCAATATTTGGAGAATAGATCAATTAATAGTTTTATGTTGCATTTCATGTCTTAAGGATGCAGCCTCGCTCAGGTGACAGAAAACCCCAGTAGGACAAAAGATCAGCTAAGCTTTTGCAAAGATCAGCTAAGCAGTCTTTTTTACAAATATCCAGCCACTTGTCAGCCTTCCCTTGATCATGCCATCATTACTGCTTCTACACATCTGACACCAGACGGAAAGAATAAAGGAAAAAGATAGGGGGACTTGGGAGGGATTTCCTTCTGTGCTAAACCAGGCTTGTCACACTGCAGAGGCACAGTGTCTGGTTTTAATACTCTCCTATGTCACTTGCAGTTTATTATCACTAAAATATAAACCTATTTCTTAGAACTTTAAAAAAATTCTGAGAAGATTACAAAATACCACTTTCGCTCTTCTTTCAGTAAAGTGGTGTTAACTCGCTAAATGGCATTACATCGCCTGTTTTCAGTGTCAGAATAATAGCAGGCGGTAGCCATTCTTCAAAGCAAACAGGCTGTCTTTAGTTCACTTAGGAAAAAGCAAAACTTCTTTACTGCAGTCTGAAATATTCTGTGCAAGGTGACAAATGGCAAAGATCACAAAAAATTCAACATAAAAAAAAACTATCTGGCTAATATTGTAAACTTTTAAAGGCCCAACCCAGAACTTTCAGCAAAATATTTCTCTTCCTGTACTTCAGTTACAACATCCTGGTATTTATGCGTAACAAACATGTCTATAACTTTCGGTGATGTATTTTCTTCATGCAGCTCTTTGATCCATGGTCTGCAATGCCTTTGTCCACCTCCCCAGTGCTCATCCCAGCTGATGAACACGTCTGGAAGGGAGTGCACCCGAGGAGCCCTGCAGATGGTCACCCATCACCCATGCGAGTGCATGCGTGTGCTGTTGTGTGGGTGGGGGCAGATCGGTGATGGTATGTTTGATAATAAGACTTTATTTTTGGATTTTTTCCTTATTTGCAGGAAGGTTTTTAAGAGTACCCAGCATGTTGTTCAGTATGGCAGCATTACATGTGCATCTGGGTGACCTGGATTCTGTTAACTCGTGACGGACTAGCTTTCTGGTTTTATGAGAGTAGAGCTAGTTCACGGTTAGATCTTTAACCCCTCAGGACCTTGGATTCTAAGGCGTATACTTCTTTTAAATGTATGTGGTTCTTCTTTTGTCTGAGTAGTTTTGATAGTTGATAAAGATGGCACCCAATGTCATTAAGGGTTTGTCGTTAAGAACATCATTTTACATGCAATAAACTTGCACTTGGTTTAAGAAGCTTGGGGTAGGGGGTCACTTTCCTCTGGGCTGGAATCTGATCACTTAGTTCCTCAGCCTGAACAGTTGCTGGGAGCTTTCTAGCATCTGATTAAATGACGATGAATGGAAATCATACTCACAGGAGGAGTATTTTTGAGCCAGAAAGATAATATATAATGAAAATGATAGTCATAACCATATAGCACACAGGATATCATGTCAAATAACTAATAATTCTCTGCCTACCCAGCGGGCAAAACCAAAGCAAAATCATGTTCTCCAGACATAGAGAAGGGTGTCCTGGTGAGCTGTGGTGGGAAAAGTCGGGAACTGTGTGCTCACGGGGCAGCTTTTAAGCTGTGGATTTTAGGCAAGTCTTTTATCGGCAACTGTTATTTTTAACTATAAAAATTAATAAAAACAAAAGAGGTGGGTACAAAACTGTACTACTACACATTGCTGTGTAGTGAAGCTTTCTAATGTGATTATGTAATTTTACATCTTCAAAAATGGTCAAGGATGTTAAAAAGTATGAGTTGCCATTGTGATTGCATCCATTCTTGAGTTTCTTGGCAGCAAACCTCTGGTGCTGAGGGATGCCAGAATGTGAGGTTCCAGGGTTGCCTGCTGCAGGATGGTCCTGTGGAAGACACCTGTGCACAGGGGTCTCGTGAGCAAAGCTAAACCCAAGCCAGCCTGGCCCTTCAGTGGGCAATGATGGTGTCCTCTCATCCATCTGGACCCAGGACCTGAAGTGGCTTAGTCACATCCTATCCTGTGGGCTCTGTTGGTTCCCCTCTGGACGATCATGGTTTGGGTGCCTTCTGTCCTTCCTTTCCGGCCCTTCTCTCCCATCTTGCTTAGTCCAGGCTTCTGCTTATCACTAGTTAATCCCCCAGTCTCATCCCTTAAATTCATTGTCTTGGTCAGGTAAGCTAGAGGCTTTAATGGACGCTAAAGATTTTTTGGAAATCCATTCATTATCGGGTTTGGAATAAAAGGCCAATATTTCGTGCCTTCCTTCCAAGTGGCCATTGCTGAGAATTTAAGAAAATACAGATTTTTATCATTTTAATGCTTTTCTGAATTTAGTTTTTTTTGGAATACAGTAGAGCCACAGCTTAAGGATTTAGTTTTTTGATTTCTTATTAAGGATTTAGTTTTGAAATCACCATGTGGATTTCCTTTGTCAGTTATACCTCAGTAAAGGTGAAAAAATGAATATTTGAGACAAAGATTTCTCTTTTTTTTTTTTTTTTTTTTGTTTATTCTTAAGAGTTCAGCACTGGGAGTTTTCCCCCATTATTGAGTTAGTTGGTTTCTGTAGTGGAGCACTAGGTGAATTGTTGGCTTTCATTTGAGGGTTTGTGGATGAAAACTGTGTACCTTACACCACTCAGACTCCACTCACTGGGAGGAGAGGCCCAGCCTCTGAGGGCGTGTGGGGCCTGAGGCCGACTGAGCCGCCCCGGCTTCCTCGTAGAGCGGTGAGCCCTGTGCGCCGGGTACGGTCCCCCTACTCTAGTGTGAGCGGTTGTTTTAGCCTTAGCTCTGTGTGCATGTGAGGCAATGCCAGGAACCCTCCTCCCTAACGCACCACAAAAGATACGAGCAAACAATTATTTCCCAGCTGAGTCATTTGGGGGCAGAAAATGAGAGCCAGTATGATGTACTAGGCAGGAGTGAGTTGAGCTTGTTTGGGGAAAGAGGCCCCTTTCACCCTCAGCCTTACCTCTTTGACTGTGTGAGGTGGTGGTAGGTCCAGGAACTGGCCCAGTGAACATTGCTCATTGCTAAGCAACAGAGTGAGTGGGCGAAGCCCTGCGCTCCTCCAGTCCTTGTAAGCGCACCGCTGGTGCCAGGCCCGGCGGAGCGGGAGCCTCGCTGCTGCCATGAGGGGCTGCCCCGGCAGCCAGGTGCCACGCTCTAGGCAGTGCTTCCAAATGCTGTTTAATGTGTGCTGGTGGCATCCCAGCAGCTTGGCAGCAGAACAGATACATTTGTTGACTTACCTCCAGTCTAGCTATAGAGTTGATTCTAAATGAATGACTAGTTGAAGAAGTGTTATGGTAAATGTACTGCATAAAATTTGAATGTTAGTCCAGTCTTAGATATTATTTAGCTCATCTCCTTAAAATTTACAAAGAAAGCAGACCCCAGAAGGTGAAGTAACTTGCACAATTTCATGATTTAGCAGCCACACTGGAATTCCATCTTTGTCTGATGGCTGTTCTGTTGCTTTTTCTGCTACATGGGATTTCTGAATCAAATTGTGTTCCATAGGGATGGTAGGATTTACTCAGTGCAGCCTGTATAAGTGAAACAATTCTCATGGGAATTGAAGTATACAAACACATATAACCTATTCTTGGTTTGCTGGTTTACTTCTGTTCTAAATGGAAGCTGAAGTTTAAGACCTCCTTAAAGTTCACTGTTGTCCTCATTTGTTTCGTGTTAATTAGCCAATCGGATCATGTGGCCGCTGTGGCAGTGAGCCTGCAGCCCTCTCTTTGAGAGAGAATTTCTCAAAGTTCTCTCTGTGAAGCCTGCCCTGAGCTGACAGCCTCAAGCCGATGCCACGGTGGGATCTGTCAAAGTCGAGTCTCCTCCATTCGGGGGTTGGCAGTCTTTGCTCTGGGCCTCCCCATCAGCCTGGCCACAGTTTTCCCAGATCTTCATTGCTGTCTTCACCGCTGTCTCCGCCGCTGTCTCCTCCTTCCTGCCTTACCTCCCATCACGGGAGTCCGACCTACAGCACCATCCGAGGCTCTGTGCTTCCCACCTCTGCTGGCCTGTATCCTTCCCCCCAGCGAATCTCTCGTACGTCTGATTCTGTCTCAGCATGGGCGTCCCAGAGGGTCTGAACTGACATGGCACGTAGCGGGTTCTGGAGACACTTTTAGAAAATTCCGCATTAACCATTACAGGAAATCTTTAAAGATCTCTTAGTTGAGTAGTGTTGAAAACGACTACAAGTGTTTGCTTAGTCATTTTTACATTGTCTTCCCTTAAAGTCAAGCCAACGTGAAAAGATATGAGGTCAGGGAGTAATGGGAAGTCCACTGCTGTCAAGGATCAGGGACCCCAGAATGAACTCTCTCCGTGACGCTTAAAAATTCCCACACTCAGCAAGGAGCTGGGGACCCAGCTCGCTGCTGATAAAATGAACTGGGTGATCTCTGGATGTTTTTCCCCTAGCTCTGAATGTGAAATAGATTGCAAGAGAAAAAACTAACCCTGGCCAGTTGGTCTCAGTAGTGTGCATAGTAAATCTAAATTTAAATTGAACAAATACAAACTCATGCAAAGAGAAGGAATTCAGTAGTGGTGCAGTAATTGTCCCCATGCTGTTGTTCAGTTTATTTGTCAGATCAGTGATACAGACACCCGCGCACAGATAGGGCGGTTCAGCTGGCATCTCTATGTTTGAGCGCCTCTGTGGTTTTTAATCTCCATCGTGAAACAGATGATGTGTGTAAGTGCCTGGAGATGGAAGTATTATTCTCCACAGTGTGGAATAAGAAGGCAGAGACATTTCAGTGTACTTGCACCTTAAGCCATAAAATTCCAAAGGTGTAGTGCTCCTTTCCGTTCGGTACCACATCGGCCTCAGTCTGGCGTGGAGACCAGTTTGCTTTCCCTGTAATGGGAATGTTCAGTGGTAGTGACTCCAGTCACACCGTGGATGAATTTGAAAATAAAAGCCCTTCCTGCCCCAAGTCCATATACTCAGATGGTAGTTTACTACATATGACCCTTGCAATTATAACTCTTAAATAAGTTTCTAAGCTTACTAATGATCTGCAACAGAGTCCTTATTTATTTTATAGATCTCGGTCTTCTAGAACTTGGTTTTCGTTTTAATTGGTGCATTTGATCCAACACAGTCTTCTCTGCAGGACTTGGTGCATGCTTCCAATTACGTGTGTCTTCCATAAGCATGCAGTAGCTGAAGCTGGCATCGTTACAGCAGGTAGAGCTACTCACCTGAGAACTCTGAAACCCTCATGGCTCGTTCCACTCTTGATTCAGCATTTATTTAATGTTTTTGTGCTGGGTATCCTGATGGGTGCTTTTTTTTTTAAATGGATGTTGGGAGAGAAGTGAGCTGATGTGGTAATATGTTTCAGTGCCTTTTTCATGGTGATATTTCATGTTGAAATATCATGTTGCTTTGTAATGTGAAACTTGTACATTATAATGAAGTCACAGTATGCCTGTTTTCAGGAGCGATATATAAAATATTTAACAACAGGTCCGTCATTGTCACTGCCCAAGCAGAAGAAATGTTAGCAACCAGTACCACTTCATGTCAACTGAACTGAGCATCAGGTGCATGGATTTGAAGTCTTACACGTTATGTGTCAGGCCGTCTCTTTTGACAGGGAGCCATAGAAAAGATAGAACTGATGTATCTGTTACATGCTTTCCCTGCTTAGGTCAAAAATCATTCAAACTCCCAGTTTCCTCTCTCAGGGGATATGATGCGCCACTTTACGTGTTGCTTTTATGCATTTCACCTTCACAGTGCGACGTTAGTACCGAGTTATAATGCAGGCTAGTCTCCAACCCCATTCTGGAATCCGGTGTCTATGATGGAGACAATTACTGAACAAAAATTTATTAGCAGGCAAGTCCCAAATGATTCATACAGTTCATTCTGTAGAACGCAGTGCAGTGCCAGTTCTCTGCTCTTCCAAGTGCTTTCTTTGCAGGGAAGGTTCACCTGAGGCAGGTGAGGCTGTGTATAGTTGTCCTGAGACAATCAGCCAGTGGTTCTCAGCCGGGGGAACTTGCGCTTCCCCGAGGACAGTTGGCAATGTCTGGAAATGTTTTTGGTTCTCATAGGTCTCAAACTAGTGTGGCACTAGTGGGGTCACAGAGGCCACGTGGGTTGCTTTCTAGATGAGTGCCAGAAGAGGCAGAGGGTTCGCAGGAGGCTGTTCCGTGCGTTATCAGCATGGCGGAGCGGACAGGTAGACCATGGTTCTTGAAGCTCTTTGGGGAAAACAGAGCAAACAGAGACACATGGCTCTGATCACATCCCGGGGGCTTGGGTATGAGTTCCAGATTTTGTATGAAGAATTCTATTGAAAGAACGGTCTTGGTCTGTATTCAACTTAATTGGGCATTACTGTGTTAGTGGACATGGGATGGTTTAACATTTCATGCTGGGGTTTGCTCATAGCTTAGGCTTCTGCCTCTAAGGAGTTATTGAAAAGTACACTAAATCCGACAACAGGTTAGGCATCATTTCAGTTCACCTAGATGAATTACCCTTTTGAAGGTCACCTTCCGGTGTGGTTTGGAAAACAGCGCTGTGAGTATAATTCTTTGCTTGTTATTAATGCCACTTGATAAAAGCTCAGTGAACCCTAAGTAGTTTCTCATTTATAACAAAAGCCTAGTATTTAGCTAATTGAATATATGGCTACTTTAATTATTTTGTCATGGCTAATTAATATTCACAGTGATCATGTTCTACAGCTTCTAAATGTAATATCACCTTACAAGTTTATGCCCCCTTGGATATTTCCGTTCTCTGTTTTATGTTAGCATATGATTATATTAGGGTCCTTTACATTGTCCCTTATATGTAATTGACAAGGAATAGAGCTCTTTTCCTTGCTCTTGTTTGCCCGTGTGAGTCGAAAGATAGGTGGATAGATTGACAGAGAGACAGACAGATATAGAGATTTATTTGTCTAGCACAGATTATCCATATTATTATGAAAGATAAAAGTTTCCCCAGCCCATTATATGTGTGTTTCAGATTCTTTATAAGATTTAGAATGACAGGAAATGAATTACAAGGATTTCCTGTTTACATTGATTTACAGCTCTTGCCTTTTCTCAAGCCTAGTAATCTCTGGCTTCATAATATCATCCCATGGAAAAATTGAGCAGGTTCCCGCTTTGTTTTCCACTTTGAGCTATTAAAATTGAACACTGACATTTCAAGGAACTTTGTCATTTAAAACATACAAGCCTTTTCCTTAGCGCCGAATGTTTCTTTAACATACCTTGTACTTGGTGCATGAGGCAACAAGCACCCCCTCTGAGCTAAGGGATTGTGATGTCACCGGGTGCCAAATGCCAGGAACCCTGAGCAGTGGCTGCCTCAGTGCCTAGGAGCGCCGGGTCCAGGAGAGCTGAGCCGCCATGCCGAAACGCTTCTGCTACGGAGACTTTCCTGGGAGCGAAGGAGGGGAGGTAAAGGCCCTCCCAGCACAATGTGCCCTGCCCACAGCCCCAGGTTTTTCTTCCGTCAACCATTCATCCTTTGTTGTAAACACTTTGAAAGACATTTTCAAATTATGTCCTCCGCCACCTGGAGGTGTATCTTTTTATTCTTTCGAAAAAAGAAAGCATAGGCCAAAGTAAGTGGTTTTTGAAACAAAAAAAGTAAAACCGGCAGTGAAGAGAGGAGCCCTGACCAGTGTGGCTCAGTTGGTCGAATGTCATTCCGCAAAGCAGAGGGTCTCCGGTTTGATTCCCAGTCAGGGCACAGGCCTGGGCTGTGGGTTCAGTCCCACCATATTCAGGGCACGTGTGAGAGGCAGCCTGTCAGTGTTCCTCTCATCTGTCGATGTTCCTCTCCTTCTCTTTCTTCCTCCCTTCTCCTCTTCTAAAAATAAATATAATATTTTTAAAAAACAGTGAAGAGAAGAGGTTAAGTATATAAACTTTTCAGATCTTTTCTGAAAAGAGACAAGTCTTTAAGGAAGGAAAGATGTATATACTTCATTTTGTATCTAGCTGCCAACGTGTTTATGATGGGTTTCTTAAAGGAGACTTGATTTTCTTCTTTTCTTTGTTGCTCTCGCGTGTGGAACGCTCCTGTTTTCCATAGTGATCATGTAAGCACGTCTGCCGTGTTTTCAAGCCCAGTCGTTTCATATCGAATCTGACAGGGTCTGAAAACTGCACATTTCTTATAGTGGAGGAGCAGCAAACAGGAAGTGGGGGGGAACTTTTTAGACTCATTTGTTCCCTAAGAAGTGGTTGTTCAATGAGAATTTAGGGGAATATAACAACAAATATGTTGGGATCCACTTTGTTTTTACCTGCCCACTTATATCTGTTCGAGTCACACATACAAGTTTTGTTTCCTTGCCCTTGGTTTTCTGCTTTTTCTTGAGTGTGACTCTCCATCCTCAGCGGCTATTAGCAGAGTCAGTGTCTCCCAGGCTTATTTAAGCGTTAGGATTCATCTGGTGTGACTTCCCCTCCCAGCATCCCATTAACTGTTTCAAAGCGGTGTGCCACGCGAGCGGAATGGCTGTGTTTCCTGTTGTTATTCTCCCTGCTTATCTCGGACTATTGATTCCACTCGCCATCCAAGGACAGATGGGTGAAGTCAGACTGTAGCTCAGTGTCTTCGGGTCTTTGGAAGTAGTGCCATAATGTCCATATCTGAGCTTCCAGCACGTTGCTTTAAAGTTTTCAAGGATTACACCTGAAAATGTAAATGAGGATATTTTTGTATATCCTTTATTTAGGTTGTAATCAGCCCCTCAAAATTAAACTTGTTGGTGGGAGTAGCCTTCAGTAGTCTCAAGCAATATTCTTGTAGTTAAAAAAAAAAAAAAAACAACCCTCACCATGTACCTAGCCGCACAGGAACAATCAGCATTTGGTGGGAGTGCTTTAAGAACCACAGTGGGTGATGTCATGTATTGAACGGAAAACTGAATCGAGTGCTGATGCGTTAAGGATTTGGCAGGTGAAATCATCTCCATGCTGTAAGTAACTGAGTTGTGAAAACATTGTTTTTTGGTGGTTAATATAGTTACTTAATAGTTCACACTCCCGGCCTCATATATATTTTCATCTCATAGTCAGAGAAATGTATGTGGTATTTATGTTTTAAATGTGTTTCTGATTACAGAAGTCATAATTGCTCTTTATAAAATTTGGAAACTAGAAGTCCAAGTAAGAAATACATCCCACTATGCATATTATATCCACTGTTAACTTCTCAGCAGTCTCTATGTTTTTCCCACGCTCATGCACAAAGAACTCAACTTTCCCTTTCCTTTTTTTTTGCCCTTAACCCCCATTTCTTACCCAAAATTAGGAACTTAGTGTACATGCTATTTTATGACCTGTTTTTCCCCAACGCAATAGTTTGAATTAAAAAATTATTCTGTTGAAACATAATTTTCCATGGCTGTCCGTGGTTGATCATTATGTGTAGACTAAAATCTGTATAATCGACACCCTGCTGTGGGACCAGATCTTACTCCACGTCTTGCCCATCACTGCAGCCTTCCGATTCAGCTGCATATGGCAGTTACCACAGAGGAATGTTCAAGCTTAAAGCAGAATTTGATTTGTTGCTCTACTGTTATGTTCAATTTGGAAAATAGAAGCAAAAACTAGAAACCACCCTGTTATAACTTTTGTTGACTATCCATTTGGTCTTTCCCCGCTCCCCCTTTCCTACAGAAAAAAGAGATCATGCTGTCTTTTCTGTTTATAGTCTTTTTCTTTTTTACTTAGTATATCGAGAGTATATTTTTATTTAACACACTTAGATTAGGTTTTATTTTTGTTTCTTTGCATTCCTAAACAGCCCTATCATGAACATCTTTGCATATTGCTATAATTACTTAAGTTCTAAAAATAGTGATCACATCTCAGTGAATGTGCACATTTTTAAGCCTTGTAACATTTTGTCAAGTCGGTTTAAAAAGTGGTTTGTACCCGTTTACATTCTGAGCAGCTGTGTACAGAAGCGCCTGCTTTCCTGTGTCTACACCACTATTACTTTGTATTTTTGTGGTGGCATTTTATTATTTCGATATTCGTGTTTTGATTTCTTCTGTGGTTTAGTTTTCTTTTTTCCTGTGTTTATTTTTTGTATTTTTCTGTGTGATTTTCCAGTCTGTGTTATTTGTGGGGTGGGGTAGAGGGCTTATTTTTTAAGTGGCGTATAGGTTACATGAATTCTCACAGCTACATGTTTTTTTCTTCTTTTTTTCACTTAGTTTAATTTTTTTTATCTTTACAGAGGGTCTCATAAGTTCGTTCTTTTTCATTTGTTTATATCAAGCGTCTATGTTGAATTTAGGGAGGTCTTTTTAGAGCACATACACAGTCGTGCTAATTTTGGTTACACATTCTCCATTTACTTTTTAAAAAATATTTATGACAGACTGGCAGGTTTTCACTGTGTTGTACAAAGGAGCCATGGATTATGTACTTACATATGAATGTGTTTTTATCTAATCTTAAGATTGTATTTGTTTTTATTTGTGCATGTGCTTTCAAGTATATGAACTTCTCACTGAGATCTCTGAATCGCATGAACAGCCCAGTCACATTTAAACGTGTTCTGAGTTCAGCAAGTCTGCCCCGCAGCACACCCAGCCTTCCTTGGCTTGCACTCTAAGTAGAGATCATGCATCAGCTTTCTTTCTGGCATTAGGAAAAAACAGTTACTTATAGTGTTAAATACCCTTTTGTTTGTTTGTTTTGACATGCTGCAGGACATCGATGCCAAGGTAAGTAGCAGAACAATGACCCAGTGGAAGACACCGTTAGAGAGGCTAAGGCAGGCACAGAGCTCGGCCCAGAGGTGCGAATGCCAAAGTACATCCTCCCTTGATTTCTTAAAGATTCCTGCTCAGGTGTGGATTCGATATCCGCTGAATGAAAAATACGCTAAAAACCTTTCTAACTTGGGATGATGTAGGGGGGCTTGTTCCCCCAGAGAAGGTGGTCACTTAAACAGTGACTGAGATGCAGACAGTGGTTTAAAAAATACATGATTTCACTAATCAAAAAATATATAAGTAACCATCTTTATCATTATGTTTTCAAGAATCAGTATTTTATTGCATTATTATTTTGTAAATAAGGTCTTCTAAATTAGAAGTGGGAAAACATGTTTAAATTATTTTTATTATTAATAGTAATTTTAATTATGTATATAAACATTTACAGTAGTTTTTTTTTACCCTCTCTCTAAAGACAGCTGTTTCACAAAAAAGTGAACGGACCAATGCATGTATTTACATCCAAGTTTCCCTGGGTAATTTAAGGGTTCTCAAGTATAAAGTTTACATGCAAAATGTTGCTTAGGTATTTTTTTGTTGTTCAAGAAAGGTTAATAACCATGTGTCTTATGCCCAGATTAAAATCAAAGTTTTATTGTGCAAAATATTAATCCTGGAAATTAAGAGAAGTTAAATGAAACTGTCTCTGCTGTATTGTGATGCGTTTGGACAAAGTAGGACACAGCTGTTACAGCACAAAAAGAAAAACGATGTAGACACGTTCTTTACATTTAAATCCAGCGATCGTCGTCTTATTAATATTTCCCTGTGGCAGAGACCTAATAGTTTGTAGAAGTCCTCAGCCTTTTATATTTATTTCTAATGCCATGCATACTTGACTTCTGCTTTGCTGTTGCCTTTTCATAATACAGTCTATTCTGCATTTCCCTTTTCAGGCCAGGCTGCTGGAGGAGAAGGATCGCGTGATAAAGCGACAGGACGCCTTCTACAAAGAGCAGCTGGCCAGGCTGGAGGAGAGGGTATGTGTGTTGCTCATCATTGGTTCCTTCTCCCGCCCATCTGCAGCTTTCCCGTAGATACATTTAAAACTCGATAAGTTAAAGTTGAAACTGCTTTTTCTAGTTAAAAATTGGCCAGGAAGTGAAGAAGCCAAGCAGGTAGATTATTCTCAAACGGGACAGTCATCTCTGCTGCGATAGCTTTGAGTACGGTGGCGTTATTGGTTCGTTGATGCATTTACCACTCACAGACCTCCTACATCTCCCCTCAAACGTTCGGAAACTGCACTGTCTCTGGGTCACACAGTGGAGTGCTCGTCATCATCACCATCATCCACAGTTTCTTTTCTTTTTTCCTTTTAAAAAATGTTTATGGAATTTCTCGGGGGAACATTGGGTAATAAAATTCTATAGATTTCAAGTGTACAATTCTGTTAGAATACTTAACTTTCCCCAACATTGACTAAACGTGTATGTTTTGAGAAATGATCGTGTTTTAAAGGACATACTTCCTTTGTGAAAACTCAGTTTCACTGCATTTGTGGCTAAGAAATGAATGTCTCTTTCGAGTGTGGTAGACAAGAGCAGGATAGATACAGTAGAACTTAGGGAGAGGAGGAGGGGGGAGGCGGTGAGGTAGTGAGTGCCCGTCGTCAGCACGGCCCCAGAGTTCGACTGAGCTGCAGAGGAGGAGGAGGAGTGGGACTTCGAGCCTGTGAACAGAACCCTTGTCAACCAAGTAGGTGTGTCTGGATAACTCCGTACGTAGACTGTGATGCTACAGAGCTCGCGTTCTTCCCCAGTAGATCGAGGCACCCCACATTTGATTTGTTAGAGTAGGGTGTTTACTAAGAAAGTAGGTAAAATTCGAAGTACATTATTAAGCCCCACTGAGTACAGTTACTTGTATGTCGAATTCCTTCCCCCGTCTCTGTCATGGAGCGGTGTTCTTGAATGTGGGCCTGCTTTCTCATTCACTCAGCGGATGCTCGCTTACCCGATGGGTGTCAGGCCCTGGTCTGGTGCCAGAGTTACGCTCTTGAGGAAAATGAACTCCACCTCTGCCCTCATGGAGCCGAAATTCGATGAAAGCCCAGTATATGTATTGTAGGGGGTGAGGGGTGAGATAACATGGCAAACAGCAAGCCAGGGAAAGGCAGTCCCAGGGCCTGGGCGTGTGAGCGCAGGGTCAAGTGGAGGGGGAGGGTCTGTCTGTGTACGATAGGACAGCATCTTGGAAGAGGTCTGCAGTCATGGGGGACCCCCAGGACCCTCAAGCAGGAGTGTGGTGGGCGTGTTTAGAAGGGCCAGAGGTTTGTGGGTAGAAGAGTATTGTAGCCGCTGTCTAGAGCGGGAAACAAGGCCAGCAAGTCCTAGTAAGTGGTGTGGCAGCGATTCAGAAAAGGGATGGTGACGGCATGGGCCAGGGTGCGGAGCAGTGGAGGGAAAGAAATGTGTGTGGATATTTCAAAGGCAGACAGAGCTGAGCAGATTTACTGGTGGCTTTGATCATGAGTGAAAGAAAGAACTTGAAAGTACTCTAGGTCTGTGGCTTTCATACAGGACGGATTTTCCACAGGGGAAGACTTAAAGTGTGGATCTGGATGTGTGTAGTGGAGGCAATTAGGAGTTTGATTTGGGATATGTTAATTGTGGCTTATTTCTTAAAACATCCAGGTAGCGATGTAAAGAAGCCTAAAGTGAAATGGCTTAGAGCAGAAGTCAGCACGCTTTTCTGTAAAGGGCCAGGTAGTGAGTATTTTCAGCTTCGCGGGCCCTGTGTGGCTCCTGTCACAGTTAACTCAGCTCTGCCGTCGTATTGCGAATGCAGCCACGGCCACTGTGTCAGTGAACAAATGTGACCGTGTTTCAGCTTAGGGACCCTGGAGTTTGAAACAGTCTTTTGATTTTTTTCTCCCAACCATTTAGAAATGGAATGGTGTTGTCAGGGCTGGATTGAATCAGGTGGCGGGCTGGGCTTGACCCTGGTTTAGAGCACAGGCTCTGACATCGGGTGGATTGGATCAGAACCGGCATTTCCCCACTGTGGCTCTTGAGCACCTTACTGGAGCCTCGTTTCCTCAGCTGTGAAGTGAGGATGTTCGTGCTTACCTCACTGATTTGTTAACTGAGCCATATCTCATAAAGCAGGGGTCCCCTGCCAGTGGTACCGGGTTGCGGCCTGTTAGGAACCTGGCCGCAAGCAAAGCTTGCCTGGGCTCCGCCTCCTGCCTCCCCAACCCCGTGTGTGGCACCAGGTGTGCAGGCGTGTGAGCAAGTGATGCTCAGGTTCCAGGAAACCAGCCCATGATGCCAAAAAAAGTTGGGGGCCGCTGTCATAAACCACCTTTCAGAGTGTCTAGCGCAGAGTCACCACCCAAGCAGCAGTGCTTCCTATTTTACGTCTGTCCTTCCAGGGCACTCTGCTGGCCATGGTTAGCCATCGTTAGCTGAACTAAGTCGATGGGAGTGAAAGCTGGAGGTGACTTACTCAGTACCTGCTTTCTTCCCACCCAGTTGTAGTTTACTTTGCCATCAAGTATCACTGTGCTTATGTTGTAGACGATCGGCGGGTAAATACACACTCTCGGAGTCCAGAACTGAATTGATAAAAATTTTAATGGCCAAAGATTTTCCTGCGCAGGGGCGAACTTCCCCAACTGTGACCGGAGTCACGTAGCTACTCAGAGCTACAAAATGGAAGTCGCGCCTGGCTTACAGACTACTGGGTAATTTATATTTTCTAGCAAGCAAGCAAAGGCATACAGAAGCAGAGGTGGCGGTTAGCTATTGGCTTATTTAAAAACGGCGAGGGTCCCTGATTGGTGGGTGCTGCTGCTGGTGGGCACTTTCTGGCGGGCCCGGGTTAGTTACCTTATTTGGCTAGAATTTTAAACCCAATTGTTCCTGGATGTTTGTTCATTACCCTGTTCCAGGAATGCCCTAGCTGTAATTTTCCTAGCTGGGTATAACACTTGAATTTGTATTTTTCCTAATTTCATATCTGTATCTTTTGAATTTGTCATTGGTTACTGTTAAGTACAAGAAACAGCACTGAAAATGTTCACCCATTTCTCATAAGTTCACTAATTTGAGGTAGATTATTCAGTGATTGGCGTGAGGAGCTGAGAGGAGTTGTTCTTGGCAGATGAACCTGGTCTGCTGAGCAGCTGCCTGTTACTTCTGGGCCCAGGTGAGGACAGGTGGTGGGACATCAGATGGGTGGATCAGTGTAATGATACCAAGTAGTTGCGATTAGAGTGTGTTCTTATTGAGGCAAAATATATACGATTTGTCCTGCTTGAAGATAAGTCTGGAAAGTAGTTATTTAGGAATTTTAACTGAATGCTGAGAAGCACCAGTGAACTTAGAAGACTCCTTAGGTGGAATAATCACATTACTAGTAGTCGATACTTAGTAACTCCATATTTAGTAGCATGTGGTAGAAAGCGTGCTGTCCTGGGCATCAGAAGGCCTGGCTTTGTCATCCAGTTGACAATTTCCTGAATCTCTGTGGTGTCTGGATCTGTCAAGTGGGGGGGATGCTCTGTTCCTTGCTCATCTTGGTGAGTTACTGGTGGGCATGAGATAAGGTAGCATATAAAGGCTCCTAGAGAACTGGGAACAAACATAAGCTGCTGCCATTAAAGACTATTTACTTGCTTTCCATTGTGTGTAAGATACTAATAATCATAAACTCACTTTAGAATTGTTCAGCTTCTTGCCATCTTCTACCCGTTCCTGTGAAGTCATGTTTTTATTTGTTATTGCCATTCCTAAAATACCTAAGTTGAATTTGGTCCATTTGGGATTTTATCTGGGAATATTTCAGAGACATTCAGGCCCCCGATGAGGAAGCAGTTTTTAGACTTATTGCAAGAGATGGAAAAGGGTTTTGCTTGTACTGTAGGGATAGTGGAAAGCACCGGGTCTAATCATTGCTCCCAGGGAGTCTCCGGACTTTGCATTAGGAGGCATAAAGGTGCTGAATCCAGCAGTGCACAATGTAAAAACAAAAACAAAAACAGCTGATTTTAACATAGCCTGCAGAATCATCTAGTTTACTGTGGAATTCAGGTTACTTGTGGTTTCAAAGAGAATATATGTACATATCTCTCTCTTTTAACCCAATGAAACGATGAAGCCATAAACTAGATATTCTGTGGTATATTAGTGATGGAGAGGAGACATTGAGTATTTTAAAGAATAATTCCAAGGATTATTCCTAAGATCTCCTTATCATCTTCTCATCAGGTGGATTAACAGACACAGTAAATGCATATATTATCACTTTTCTATGACTCATAAACTTATTACTTGAACTATTTATTTTCATTGACCAGAGGTGGTCAGTTTCTTTCAATATATGAACCCAGGGTCACTGAATATGTGAAGCACATTCAGTTCTTGGTTTGCATCTTGGATTTATTTCAAGAAACTCTTTATCAGTGAGATATTATTCCCTTTGGTGAATGCAGCTTTCTCCTCCCAGTATTTTATATTGGCTAGTTCACCAGGTATCTGAGATGATGTTTCCCTTTCTCTAACTTGTGGGGTGTAATAAGCATAATTTAACTGGACACCAATTTCACACCTCTTAGAACCAGCATTCGAGTATTCTATACTGAGGAAGAAGATCAGGGCCATTTGAAAAGTCTTTCAGGTCCTTATTTTATTGTAAATGTTGCCAGCTTTTTCCAATAACAACGTCACAGATGTGGAGTAAATTTTTATGTTTTAAGAACATTAGAATCGCATGTAGATGTGTGACCTTGTAACTGAGCAGCCTGGGGTCCGGCGCCTGCCCTCACGCACGAGCATAACACAGAACTAGGTGGGGACGGAAAGCGGTTTTTATTAACAGGGTTTCCGGTTGGGGTAGCTGAGGTCTCACCTGCTCCAAGCATTCTCTTCCACCATACTCAGAAATCCCCTTGGCACCAAAAACGCTGAAATGCAAACCCATGCTTAGAAGTGCCCCATCATTCCTCATCTGTCCTTTTGGAGCCCTTGGTGGCTGCAAAAGGATCACGCCCCTCCAGCTTTTGGGTGTGCTCTCTCTCTGGGGTGCACACTTGGGGGTTCCACAGTCGCCGTCATCTCACACAGCTTTCTCTCTTTCCCCAGGTTTGGGGTGCACTGTCAGATCACTCCCGCCAATTGTGCAGGGGAAGCTCCATCTGTGGGGCTCCAGTGCCCAAAGCAGCTTTCGCCCTTGGGGACAAGGAACTTTCCCAGCTTGTGTGTCTGTGTGCTGCTGTCAGGGCCAAAGCAGGGTCCCTCCAAAGTGCACCACACTCCAGCCCCCCCCCCCCCCCACTCTGACCGGGAGCAAGGAAGACAGTGTGCACTTCAGGGCAAGTCCTGTTTTAACTAACGCCTGGGCCCATAAACCCATGTGCGACAGAATGTCTTGACTTTTCAACCAGTGTGGGCTAATACCTGCCTATGCGTCAGTCCCCGGTGTCTTTGCCCCTCTTCTGGCTGCTATTTTGCTAAAGGGGACAGAAGTGTCCCAGCCACAGCTACCCATGCAGCTGTGGGAAGGCTGTATGAGGAGCTGCTCAGCTGCCCGGCACGGCGCACGCGCGTTGGTTTGCCCGGCGTTGGCTTTGCTGACAGTACCCCCAGGGTGGGGAGGCTCTCTTGCAGTTGCCGTTACGGTTTCAATCCAGGCAGCACCCCACCCCACCCCCAGGGCTTTGTGCAACCCCCTCCCTTCTGGGGGAGAGGTACTTCTGGTCCCTAGGCCACCCCATTTCAACCTAACTGAAAGATATCTGAGTATGAATTCCTGGTTGATGATTTGGTGAGAGGAACCTTTCAAAGAGCTTTTCTTCAGAAGCCTCCCCCAATTCCCTCAGGGAATTGTCCATAAACCTCTATCCCTGATGCCATAGTTTATGGTAATCGAAATTAGTTATCTGTATTTATCTTGTAGACTCCTTGAGGGCAAAGGTTATTATCTTGTTTCTATATTTACCACAACTCACACATTGTAAGAGTAGAGTGAACGAATCCTAAGTTTACTAAGCCTATACCATAAAGTTATGTCTAAACAATTAGTGTACAGTGTTTCTTCACAAAATGCTTACTATCTTCAGTAATAGTTTAAGATAGTAATTTAACCCATGGGAAAATCCAGGTTAACTTTGGTTGTTTACAGCATCACCACCATCCTAGTGGCTAACAGTAACAGTTGTTGAGCATTCGCATTGTCCAGGCACGTTGCATAGATAGTCCTTTTATCCTCTCGAACGGCCCTATGCTGCCGCCACCCTTGTTGCTCAGATGAAGATCCTGAGGTTCCAGGCGTTTGCTCAGGAACGTGCAGCCAGACCGTGAGCTGGCCGCGACCTGGCCCCGAGCCGGCCCAGCCCCTGAGCTGTTAGCCACTCCCCAGTGCTGTCTTTAACACCTGTCAGCTCTGCACTTGGGAAGCTAAATCTTGCCAATTGTTTTGTTCTTTGGGTGGTAAGTTAGTTCTTTGTGGCTCTTAGTACAGCCTTTTAGGTCCTGTTGTTATAATTTGATTAATGCCACCTCATTACCTGAAAGTGTTAAGCATTCAAAATGCATAATTTTCTCCCCAGGATGTGGTACTTCCTGGGAAAATTGGACCAAAAGGGAATAAATAACTCCTTTTAACCTAGCAACTACAGCATGATACTCCTAAGGATTATTTTAATATCTAGTTATACTATTTTTATTTTAAAGTAAGACATTTCTAGTCATTGGAGCAGTTTGGAAATATTTTTGAGGTATCCATTCATTCATTCATTCATTCATATATATGTTTATAGTATTGCTACAGGACAGCCATCCCATTCCATTCTAGAAGGAAACATACTTTCCGTTCCCTTTTGATAAACGATTTTGATGGTTATTTCATGAGAGTCTGGATTACCTGCATATTCTTGAAGAAAAGTTGTATTTTCCAGTAGTCTGTTAGTCCTGTAGGAGGACCAAGGCCGAGGAAGAGGAGGGCAGAGTCCAGATTCCCCAGGGAAATACTGGGATGAAGGACTCCTTCCTCCCCAGGACATCTTGGAGACATGAGTTCTTTGATGATTAGTGTGTCTTGCATGCCTAACTTCCCAATTATGAAGTTGGATTGATTTGCTTTACTGCATCCACTTTGCTCTTGGCGTTCATAAGAGTGGTGGGGTTTTGGCACAGCGTGAAGAGAGCTTTAAAAGCCCTGGTGGCTTGCGGAGCTGAGGGAGATCAGAGAGCTTAGTTAGATACAGTTACAGTCTTCAGATCAACAGGGTGGTGGGGCATGTATTGCTTTCGGTTTACAGGCTTCTGTCGATTTCAGCTGCAATTTGCATACACACTGCAGTCAGTCCCATACAATTAAGAAGGAGAGGGAAGTGTACAAGCTGGGCAAAAGAGAGCAATGCAAAGAGAATGGTGAAAAATAAATTATCATTAAAAAGAAATGTACTTTATCAGTTCGTCACCTGTGGAGAGAGTTGCTAATTAAATTCTAAGGTCATGCTTACATCAAGTGAGCAATTTGTAAAAGCTGTTTACCTGTGGTAGGTGGCGTGTCTTTCATTGCATCATAAAGTGTCAGGCTCATCTGTGTGATTAATTGGCTTTTTTGATTGCTTGACTTCTTCCTTGTCAATTAGTACCTTCCTTTCTGCAATTCCTCTGTGCAAAGCTTGGGGGAAAAATAAGGCCAACGAATGGTAATAAAGAGAAATGACAACAGACAGATTATTGTCAGCTCAGTGTGCTCCTTATGGGAAGAAATTATTATGCATTTTTACTACCACACGAAGTCTGTCACTGTAAAATATTTCATTGAGTGAAGCTGGGTCAGCCTTTTCAAGGGATTAATAAGGATGCAGTCACAGACCAGTGACATCTGAGATACTAAAACATAAACAACCCTTTTTGAGGGTAGGGAGATACCTTAAACTCAAATTTATGGGTTAAAAAAAAATCCTTTGATATTTTCCCCTACAATGCTTTCTAAACAGTTAACTTACTCTGTGTGTTTTGGCCATACCATGTGATAAAAGCAGATTTAGCACCAGGATAGTTAAAAGCATAACTTTTTGATGGCTACGCCTTGATAGGTTATGCTGGTTTGCATTTGTTAACCTAGAGAAACATACCGTTTTTTGACACTGGGAAATTTTGTGCTGGCCTCCTCATTCACCTTGAAATCCAGGCGGAGTCCCGGTGGTCTCTGTAGTCACCAAGTTATTGGAACAGATGTGGGTGGATCTCTGGTCCAGGGGTTTGGACCTGAAGACAAGAGGAGCCAATGTCACTTTTAATTTTAATGCCATCACAAATGACAGAGCTGCCAGTAAAATGGTTCACAGTATTTACCTTGAGTTTCTCTCAATTTTTTTAATCAGTAGCAAATAATGATAGTTCAAATAAATGCCCTTAGATGCTAATTGTTAGGCAGAGAAATGAATAATGTCCAGTATCACCATATCTTTTGTTGATGTAATTGACACAGTTATTTATAACAGATTCAGATACTGAACCCTTTTATTCTTTTACCTGTCTCCCTAAAGGAACTTTATTATTGCAGATATTTCAAAAGTGGCAAGCAGGATGCTCTTTTAAAAAAAGATTTGTTCTCTGAGGGGGAAAATCAATACAGTATGGTAGAAATGGGAGTCTTATCCTTAATTCATTATTTAACAAGTCCTTCAAACACATTGGTTTTTTTTGTTAACCTCTCTGAATTTTCTAATGGGTAACCTTGAAATGCTATTTTAATCTGGCTTTAGGGATAGGAGACTTCCATTTTTTTTTTCCCTGGGATAAGAAGTTGAAAGTGTGTCCCATTAAAATGATCCCCTTAACTGGAGCCAGCTTTTCTGTGCCTAACTTTGGAGGAAAGATTTGCAAATCATGGGATCACAGTTAATTTGGGGCTCTCTTTACCATGTAGGCTGTCAAGAAGTATTAACCTCAAGGTAAGATGAGAACGTGGAGCACAGAGCTGTGAGCTGATGGCACACAGTACACCAGGTATTAAATAGCATTATCCATCCTGCTTGCTACAGTAAATAGGATTTCACCATTATGATGTGTCAGGGCTTTCAGTGAAATCAAATTTACAAGACACTAAACTGCCATCCTCTCTGCTGAGCAGCTTTATTCTGGGATCTTGGCTTTCACATTAATCCTGTTGGTAGGAAATACTTGTACCAATTGTGCATGGAAATTATAATTTAATGATCTCTTCCTCTTCTCTATTCAGAGCTTAGAATGGACCACTGTGCTTTGCGGTGATAGCCCCAGGGCTCTGAGAAAGCGATAATGCACGGTTCGGCTTTAAAGCCCAGCATTGCCCGTCTGTGAGTGCGTGTAATGATCGCGAGTACTGAGATGCCTACAGTGTGGGCTGCGTACGTTCTCAGCTCCTCACGTTTCTTTTACCTTGTGAAGCACTGTGCAGTAAAAGAGACGCTGTTTACCATGACAGTTCTTTAAAATGATCCGCCACCTGCATGTGTGAAGGCAAGGTAAGAAATGAAGTGTTAGGAAATCTAGGGGAAATTCATGCCACTTTTAAAGACTCTCTTCATTTTTGTCGAGGGAGGCTCAGCAGGCTGATTTATTGGAAAACACAATGAATGCCCCCTTTCCTTTCTTTGGGATCTTTTCTTGCTATTGATAGGAATGTTGCAGCCGGGAAGTCATTGTGTGTTTCCTTTGTGTGCAGTTGCAGATGGGCTCAATCTCCTGATTTTTCTTTGTGTCCAATTTTATAATTAGTGATTGTTGTGCTTCTTGATGTCTTGTTTATTTATAAGTTTCATATGTACTCCATTAGGCAGACCAACCAATGCTTTTATTTCCCCATTTTACTGACTGAAAAATTAAATACATAACTATTAATTTTTTAAGGGAATTTGCAGGCTGGCATGAGAAAAAGGTCTTCATTGCAGTTTTATGCTCAGACCGTGAGCCAGCTGTGCCTCTGTAAGGTATTACATTTCAACACATTAGCTTCAGTTAGGAAGATATATTTGGGCACTCAAACATTTGCAAATAATATTAGCTCGTACCATTATCACATCAGAAGTGCTAACATCTGAACTTGGCATAAAAAGCATATTCGCACCATAAGGTCAGCATTTAAGGAAGGAAATCCAAAACCAGGTGGGCCCTGTGACTAGATAGCATTTGGATCTTGGTCATTGTCATCAGAATTTTGGGGGCTAGAGGGAATCCTTGGCGCTCACTGTTCATTCACAGACATTAAATTTCTCCAGTGAGCCAGGCACTGTACGTAGATACGGTGACAAATGCAGGTGTCATAGACACCCTTTGGGACAGAGCTCTCTGAACTGCCACATTGCCTCCACAGAGGCCGTGCTGGACTCTTCTTTTCCAGAGCAGAAACATTTTGTGGGGAGTTGCCGCTACTTTTGTCCCATAAAGGCCTAAAGATCATGGGATTGCTCAGGGAATTGAGTGGGGTGAAGAGGTCCATCAGGTTAAATGATCCAATAAAGACCCGGTAAACTAACTGGTGCCCTCAAACAGCTCTCTCTGACAATAAATGTTAAACACGAAAGTTCCATCAAGGGAAGAATTATTTCCCCTTCGGTCACCGTGGTGGTACCTGGCATATAATAGGCATTAGATGACTTCTAAATTAATGTGTTAGGGAGTGGGATGGGTTCCGTGGCCAAATAACTTTGTGCTGCTGTCAGGGCCAAATGTTAGGTTTAACCTACCAAGTGTCAGGCGCACCAGAGTTAGGGGAATGTTAGGTGTAACCAGGCAGACCAGACTTTCACAAGCGGGCCTCCTCGGAGTCTGTGTGCGTTCCCCAGGCTGAGGCTCTGCCTGCCACGTGTCAGCACTACACTCAGACCGTACACCGTCTTTTCCCAGGAGCATGAACTTCTCCCAGCACACCATCTGAGACACCTGTGGCCCGTGCAGCGCAGTGCCTGCATCTACCAGTCCTTCCTGATGGGTGCCCTGGGATGGAGAGGTCGAGAAGCTGTAAAATTCTGTCGGCAGAGTTCCTAATGCAGGAGCTTCCGAACGCCTGCCCTGGCCTGCAGTCCCCTCCCTTTGCACCTCGTTGCAGAAGGGTGGGCAGAGCAGAGAGAGGTCCTCCGGAGTGGGCTTTGTGGTCTTAAGTCTCTTTGTCGTGTCTAGTCTAAGGTCTTTCAGAAAATTGCCATGCTCCCATAGTTTTATATTTATATTCTCATTCCTGATTCAAGTTGCGTTACTCCAAGCTCCCCAGAATTGGGAGCGATCGATAGTGGGGTTTGACCAGGACCCAGAATCATACTCATTATCCTAAGAGTTTTACCTTTTTATAGAAGAATCAGGCATTTGGGCCCAGTAGAATGCCACCAAGGAAGTAGAGTCTAGAAAGGAATTTTCATCTCTTTCATAAAATGAAGTAGAATGGTAATCAAATTAAATAAATATTAGCCCTGGCCGGTGTGGTTCAGTGAATTGAGCGCTGGCCTGTGACCAAAGGGTCGCTGGTTCGATTCCCAGTCAGGGCACATGCCTTGGTTGTGAACCAGATCACCAGTAGGGACCATGTGAGAGGCAACCACACATTGATGTTTCTGTCCCTCTCTTTCTTCTTCCCTTACCCTCTACCTGAAATAAACAAACAAATAAACAAACATTTAATTATTGCTGTGGGTCTTTAAAAACTGTCCCTCAAGTGTTTACCAAGATCCAGAGCTGGACGACCAAGCCAGTGCTCTATCAACACCTGCCATACTTCAGAGTCTCACATTTTCAGGAAGATTTTGGGGGACTGGCTATAATTTTAAGGTTTGCTTGCCTAGGTCTGAAAATGCAGTCCCTGTATCAGCGAGTTAAGTTAAATAAAGGTGAGCAGTCATCACATTAAGAACAAGAGTTTAGGGAGAATAGTGTGGATGAAGCACTGTACTTTCATCTTTATCTTACAAGATATTATTTTTTACGTTATTAGAGAGGAAGGGAGGGAGGAAACAGTAATGTGCAAGAGATACATGGACCAGTTGCCTCTCACACACCCCAAGCAGGGATCTGGCCCGCAACCCAGGCATGTGCCCTGACCAGGAATCAGATTGGCAACCCTTCGGTTCGCTGGCTGCCCCTTGATCCACTGAACCACACCAGCCAGGGCATGCTTGCATCTTTTAAGTAACTACTGTCTGTTGAGGGATTATTATGAGCCTGGTAGCATATGAAATGATTAAACACTACATTTTAACCCCAGCACAAACCTTTAGGGGAATGTGTGAGGTCTGTCTGGGAAAAGTCCAGCCATTGTTAACATAATGAGAATGGTTTGAGTGACATCAGTGTGACCTGGCAGCCAAGGAGAGTGGACTGGGATGCGCAAGTGTGAACAATGACAACTTCACTGTACTAGTCAGTGGGGGCAGTAGACACTTGTTGAGTGAGCATCTAAACTATATATCCATTGCATTTGAAATAATTGAGCCAGTAGAACAATGAATCTGCATCAGATTTTGCACTAAGCTTGAACATTTTCATAGCAGAAGTTACTCAGATGATTCAAAAGGCCACAGCTATGGGCAACTGGTGATTGGCAGCTTCATCATGACAATGCACCTGCTCATGCATCACATCTCCTGCAGAGTTTTTTGGTGAAACATCAAATCACCCAGGGGCCTCAGCCCCTTACATCCCAGATTTAGCACCTTGTGACTTCTGGCTTTTCCTCAAATTAAAATCAGCTTTGAAG
Organism: Artibeus jamaicensis; assembly: GCF_021234435.1. Lineage (NCBI taxonomy): Eukaryota > Metazoa > Chordata > Mammalia > Chiroptera > Phyllostomidae > Artibeus > Artibeus jamaicensis. The sequence goes on from NW_026522040.1 coordinate 3,825,380, forward strand.
GGGAAAGACATTTCAAACTGTCGATGAGATTCAGGAAAATCCAACAGGGCAGTTGACAGTGATTGGGAGAACTGTGTGAGGTCTCAAAGTGCCTACTTTGATGTGCAGTGTTTTTTTGTATCTTGTACCTTCTTCAAGAAATGTCTCTATTTTTCATAGTACGTGGCTGGATACCTTCTGGGCAGACCTCCAATTGTCTCTCCTGACCACCAACAGCTGATGGGGCTCAGAGGCATCGCTTACTTGCCCCGAGTTTCCCAGCCCTTGCTGTCTTCCTCCCCACGAGCAGCCTCTGCGTCTGCGTGACCAGTGGTACACTAACACTCCCGTGAGGCTTCCTGGTCTTAGCATTTATTATGCGATTTCACTGTCCTTCCCCTAGTTTTAAGATGATTTTTGGTGGAAGTGGACATGACCTTTTTTGTTTAGAACCACTAGAGTAAGTGACAGATTCTTAGCAACTTTTGTGTTTTGTACTTGGCTTCTTTTACAAACTAAAAACCAGTAGACTTAATAGTGGATTGTGTTCCACAGTAAAGAAAAATTACCCCAGTTCCGTGACAGGGCATGGTCACAGGATGGATACAAGTCCATGGGCTAAATTGACGGGAGATGTGCTGAAAGTAAGGAAACGGTGAAAGATCTGTGAATTGGACCTCTCTCCAGTGAGGGGATGGCAAGAAGAGGAAGTGGTCTGGGAAGTACTGTGGGCAGAAATCAGTTAGAAGCCAAGTTAGGTCACCCAGAGTTACGATGAGCCCTGGTGTGACAGCAACAACGAGGGAAGGGGGTGGTGTCCAAGAGTGATCTTCCTTTGGCTCCCACTGCCACTTGGGCTCTCTTGGCCCGCACCGTCTCCCTTTGCTGGAGCCCACTTTGCGATGTCGTTTCTTTCTAGTGGGTCTCCCACATGGCCCTGTGTCCACAGCATCCTGGAACCACAGCAGCCCAGGAGGCTATGTTTAGATTGTGTACATACGCAATCTTGGTACATAAACCTCCTGGAAATGTACATTCCAGTCACTCACGAGTTTACTGTCAAGTTCCTCTCTAGTTTAAGGCCAGAGATCCTCTGATCCTAGAGATACTTGAACTTCAACTCACTGGCTTCCCTAGTCTCTGCCTCAGAATGAACCTGAGTGATTAATCTCAGAAATATACCTCTCATGCAACTACATTTAAGCTATACCTGCAGGTAACCTCCCGCGGTGGTTTTTCATCCGTTGCCTCAGTATTGCTCACTAGACTATCCCCACACTTGCTGGCTGTCAGCGCATTCCCCTGCCCTGTTTTGGAGATGCCTTCGCTGCGGGATGCTGAGCACTTACTGTGTGTTCAGGTGCCCTGCTTGCCCAGTGCCTGCGGTGTGCAGAGGGTAACTCAGTCAGGCACGTGCACCTGTTGTGTCTCGTCCTCCTCCTTGCCCGTTTCCTCCTCTTAGTATTAGTATTTCCAGAAACTACTGGTAATTGTAACGTGCCTTCTGCCTTGCATAGATGGACCGAATGATAATGAGTTAGAGTGAAAACAGAAGTGAGAAAAGAGTAGTTCAGGGCTGAGATCCTTAGCTTACACCCTTGGATAGACAGTCCATTCACTGAGATGTGCCTGCTTTTCTGTTTCTCTATCAATAAGACGAAAATGTAACTTAGAACTATGATGTTCCTCTAGTTCCAGAAAAATAATACATAATAAATTGCGAACTGTCTATTCTCTAATGATGCAGTTGCTCTAAATTGTAGAAATTTGGCAGACATGCCTAGAACTATTTGTAAAAATTCAATAGCATGTAATTAAAGACAGAGACTGCTATTTTACTGTTGGGTACATTAAAAAATTATATTACATATCATTTGGATTTGACCCTGAACTGGGTTCCCAAAAGAATAATACCAGAAAGAAAAAAGGGTACATATTTTTAGTCTAAATAGAGGTACAAGTTATATAAAGTAACTTTATATCACTTACACTGGAGCTGTTTAAGGCTAATTATGCAAAAGTTAGTGTTTGAATGAATATTACTTTGGAAGTAGCCAAATGGAATTTGAACTACATCAAGCAGTGATTAGGATGCAGTTTTGGGTCCAAGCCTTGCCAGGCAATGAAGCAAGATCGTCCTCACTGTGCAGACTCAGTGCACCAACCTGGATGTTATAATAATGGGGTGGAATATTTATAGACATATAACTGCTTATTACTCCTTGGAACATTCACCTGGTACAGGAGGATACCTTTTCAGGTGAGAAAACAGACACTTGAAGGTGTTGAGAGTGGTCTTAGGCAGGTGGCAGAGGAGTGGTGGCATTGCGTCCGTGTCATTGTTGCATCCGGTGGGTTCTAAGAAGTGTGTGTGTGTGTGTGTGTGTGTGTGTGTGTGTGTGTGTGTGTAGGTTCCTGGAACTGATTTGTGTTGGTGCTGCCGTCTCAAATGTTGCAGAGGTAACTGAAATACAGGGCGTTCTTGGTGTCCTTCCTGAGTTTTTATGAAACTCAATCAAAGGAACAATAAAATTTCACTAGCTTCGTTGATAACATGGTGTAGAGCAGGCATGCAGTAGGTTTTTTACTGTTATTCTTCATTGTTGTGTGGAATGAAAGAAATTTCCAGTGGAACGACTCTATTCTATTGGAGGAAGGGACTGCCGATTTGCTGGTTTGTTCTCATTGTTGATTTTCACATGCCCACAGTGTTGGAAAACTAATTCCTGCATTGCCTGTCTCTTGGTCATTTCGTAAGTACCTGAGATATTTTATAACCCCAGACCGCAGCATGGTAGGGAGTAGGCTTAGATGATTCTGGAATGCATCAAACCTTCGGGACCTCTCCCTCGAAGGACATCATGGTAAATTTAATGACATCAAAGGCAAGTGGATGTGGATTCAGATGTCACACTGTGACCAAGCAGAAGGGGCCCGTTTGTGTGGCGCCTTGGTGCAAGACTCGGCAGTCAGTATTGGAAGAGACAGGTCTTTATTTACAATATTCCTGCCTTGGTGGGGCTCAGAGCACTTACTCCTGGAGCCCCCTTTCCCCACAAGACCCAGCACTTCCCTTGCTCCTCAGAAAGGCTAGAGGCCAAAAGCCCCCGAAGTTCCCCATATCCTTCATCTTAAGCGGCTGTGCAGACTCTCAGTGGCTCTCTCCTACAGGGTCTGCGGTACGCTGTCATCGGCCTCCCTGTTACAGTCCAGGGGGTACACTGCGTCATGGCAAAGTCCAGGAAAGGCACACGTGTCGAGAGCGGCCTTTCCAAATGTTCCAAGTCCCAAGTGTCCAGGTAGAGTCTGGGTCTGCAAGGCAGCAGGTCAGCGTCTTGCAGGGAAGTCCTTGGTGGCTTTGGCGTCCACTGGAGTGGGCACGATAAAAGCAGCTTCCTGCCTTCTTACTCGCCCACGGTGGACCAGCTACCAGGCTCCAGTCACCACTGGCAGCCTGCCGGTCCCCACCTTCACCTCCAGCTGCATCGTGGGTCTTCCTCCTTACTCCTTGTGTGGCTGCCTGCCTGCCTGAAGTTTATATCCTGACCTGGAGCCTCCTGTGTGACCACGTCTCCGACTCCTCCCACAATGAGTTGCATTCGCCAGTTTCCCGTATAGTTTGCTTTCTCTTGGCTGCCATCCGCAGTCAGGGCCAGAGTGACACAGGCACGCAGGGGCACCTGCCTCCCCCAGCTGCGTCAGGAGTCGGGATGCAGCCTGTAAGTCACACCCACCTTTTCTTTTCTTTTTTTTTTAATTTAACATTTTTTATTTATTATTATTATTTTTTTAATTTATTTTTTAAATTGATTATGCTGTTACAGTTGTTCTATTCCCCCCTTCATTCCCCTCCACCCTGCCCCCCCATCCCCACCATTACCCCCCTTTAGTTTATGACCACGTGTCTCAAGTCCTTTAGATTTTATATTTCCCATGCTATTCTTGCCCCCCCATCTATTTTCTATCTACTGTCTATGCTACTTATTTTCTGTACCTTCTCCCCCCATCTCCTCCTTCCACTCCCCTGTTGCTAACCCTCCTTGAGATCTTCATTTCTATGTTTCCACTCCTGATCTAGCTGTACTTTTAGTTTGCTTTCGTTTTAGGTGTGGTTCTTAATAACTGTGAGCTTGTTCTTTCACTGTTCATGTTTCTTTAACTTCTTTTTCTTAGATAAGTCCCTTTAACATTTCATATAATAAGGGCTTGGTGATGATGAACTCCTTGAATTTGATCTTATCTGAGAAGCACCTTATCTGTCCTTCCATTCTAAATGAAAGTTTTGCTGGATAGAGCAATCTTGGTTGTAGGTCTTTAGATTTCATGACTTGGAATATTTCTTTCCAGCCCCTTCTTGCCTGTAAGGTCTCTTTTGAGAAATCTGCTGACAGTCTGATGGGGACTCCTTTGTAGATGATTGTCCCCTTAGCTCTTGCTGCTTCTAGGATTCTCTCCTTCATTTTAATTTTGGCTAATGTAATTATGATATGCCTTGGTGTGTTTCTTCTTGAGTCCAACTTTTTTGGTACTCTCTGAGCTTCTTGGATTTCTTGGAAGTCTATTTCCTTTGCGCCCACCTTTTCTGAGGGGTTACACAGCTGTGAACACAGCTGCAAACTAGCTACCAGGTTGCCATTGAAATGCAGAGCACCTTAATCCTATCCTCCGCTCTCTGCCCCCCAACCAAGATTTGTGGGGGCTTTGAGGGCCCCTCAGCCTGCACCCCATTTCAACACCTCCTACTTATTGGCTCTCCGTCCTTAAGAAATACCAAGTAACGTCTTTCACTCTCAGAGTCCTCATCCATAAAGTGGCTTTCATAACACTTTTGGAGGGCGTGGGGATGAACTAAAACATTGCATGTGAACTTATAAGGATATTAAATCAGGAAAACATCAGCTGTCATCCTCAGTCTCCAGCATGTAGGAGGCTGATAATAACACGCTGCTGGAGGGAACTTGTTTGGTTGGGGGGGGGGGGTAAACCTAGAAAAAATTATCCATTGTTTTATATTGAAATATTATATTAAATTTTCTAGAGGAATGGGATTATTTGCTGTATTGTAGAGCTATTTTTAATACAAAAATAATAACAGAAAACTACAATTAGGCCTACTCGATCTTTCCGATTTTCAGAGCTCTTTAATACACTTCATTTTATTTGCTAAAATGGGATCTCTCATCTGTGTATTTGCCTTCAGATTTGGCTTCCTGTGTCAGAGATAGTGATCTGAGCGAAGTGTGTCAGAGGCTGGTTAGACCCTTTGTCCATTTAGCTAAATGCATATAAGCTAACCTGATGGGTGGGGAATTTTAAAAAATGACGAAACAGAACTGACTGAATGTTTATTTCTCCAAATTAAAAATGGTTTGTTAAACCTGGAGATACTGTAATATTGGAGTCCAGGTCCTGAGGACCAGGGACTGGGAACACAGATGAGACCGGGTGGAAAGGACGTGTGGTTGTGAACTTGGAGGCGCCAGCTTTACGGAAGTTGCTGGGGTGTGGGGAGCATAGGGAGAAAAAAGACCATAGAATCTGGGGGAGTGCAGGTGCCCCTTCAGTGATGTGCTGTGAACTTGTGTCAGTTTTTTTTAATGTTTGTTTCTGTTGTACTCTTCTGTTGCAGGTCTCTGACTTAGGATATCAATGCAGAACAGGAATCCACTTTTTTCATTGTGATTTTTGGGTCAGTCTTTGTTTAACAGTGAGAGCAGAGTGAAGTATTTTATTTCTCACCTCTGTATTGTTTATTAAAATGGAGTGGATGTGGAGGAGGAAGCGTGGGCGAGGTCAGGTCGTGGGGCTGTGTCGGGGCAGGAGCAAGGAGGCAGCAGTAGAAACCACGGGGCGATTCCTGGGCAGACACTGCTCTCCTAACGGAGGGTGTTTCCGCTCAAGAATGTGCCTGGGTACAGGGCGCTTTTCTGCAATAATGAGACTGTTATTTTGGGTTGTATTCCCGAGAGGCGGAAAACATTTCTGGTGGGGTCATGGCTTCAGGAAAGTGGTGATGATAGTGTATTTGTATTGATATCATAGATTTTATTTCTACATGTAATTGTACTACGTCAGACGCTGTGCAGTTTATGCAGGAGTCTTCTACTTTAGAAGTGTTTGCCAAAGAGCAAAACTGCCGAAGCCCTTTACTTGTAAAACTGAGAGTCTCAGCATATGGTTGGCTAGTTCAGGGGGAAGAAAAAGAAAGAATCCCCCCCACCCCCCCAAAAAAATCACGTGCACACAAATTGCCCTGTTACCTTTCTAAAGAACGGACCTTTTTGACCAAATTCCTTAAAAGGTATCTGAGATTAGAGACTTTTCATGAAATGAAATGACTAGATTTATCAGCCTAGGACACAAAAATCACCAAATGATAACTTTTCAAAAAGACCTGCTTGTGTGAGCCTATAATATTTTTCTCCTGTAATTTAAATGCTTTCTATTTCTTCCAAAGCTTCCTGCTATCTTGTTGGCTTCTGCCTCAAAAGATAAACCCAAAGCCCAACCCATGTTGGTTTGACCCCCTAAATTATCTTTTCTTTATATGGGCGGTGTATTTTTTAATCCCTCGAATCAAAGTATATTTTAATGACTGATGTAATAAGTTGAATAAATTACGGGCAACATAAGGAGAGATTAAAACAAGTTTCTCAATTGTGGGGGAGTGTTTTTTTCTTTTTTAACACGCTACAGTTTAAAGATAAAGGCAAAAGCAACTGTGTTTTTCTCTCTTATTTTCTCTGCTACAAAATATGGTTAACTACCTGCCAACTTGCCACCTGAACACCCACACTGCCGTTTAAAAAATTTCCCAAGGACTATTTTATATAATGTACTTTCTGCATCTTCTCATTATTTGAAGAAAATCATTTTTCTTCTGAGAAAATTACAGCTCTTAAGGTGTATTCACGTAGAAAAACCGTATGGGTAAATGCGCTTTGTGCTCTCTGATTCTCATTATTTATTTATCCTAAAAGCAGTAATGGGAATAAAATACTGTATAATCATGGTGAGTATATTAAGGAGTTGAAATATTGACTTTTATTTAACATATTTCTAGTGGTAACTTTATCTGTGGACAGTTTAAAGGAGAGTGAAATGTTTGTTGATTTAGCAAGTGAAATAAAAATTCTAAAACACATATTCTTGTAAACCTACCTTGTATGTTCCTTAGTTTTGTTGATTGCAAGAGGGACTGTTCTCCGATTTCTTGGTCCTGTCTGTGATTCAGAATGCTCTTAATTTGCTTAGATTTTTGTAAACTTTTGGAAAGTAATTACTGCTTTAACTGACAATATATTTATTAATTCTTTTAAACAAGCAGTTTAGCACCCTTGCTATAATTTAGAATTTTTGCTGAACGTCTTCTTATTTTCTTAGCTTTCTCAGTCACCGTGAGCTGTTCACCAGGCTCAGGCCTGTGTTCACTGTTGCTTGGGGTGAACCGTGTGGCCGGCTCCATGTTCGACTCAGGGAGACAGCAGAGAGGAAGACAGACGGAAATTTCTAGACCCAACACTATGTTAATATATGACCGTCAGTAACAAGTATATTTTATGTCAAGTGGTGGTAAGCTCTGTGAAGGAGAATAACAAAACAATGAAGGAGACAATGACTGTGGGCGGAGGGGTGACAGAAAGAGACGGTATCGTATACAGGGAGGTGGCCTTGGACTCCGCGCCGCTTGAGAAGGGCCTCGAGTGCCAGGAGGGAGCCGTGGCCATGGAGGAAGAGCCATCTGCCAGGTGCTGTTGAGCACCAGTTCCTCAGATCTCGTGCCTTGTTTCCATGCCATTTATGACTCCAGTGTGTTCTTCACTGTCTTTTCAGAAAGTGCCAGGCTTGCTTTTCAAGTACAGTATCAGTCTTGCCAGGCCCGGCAGACGGTGCTTATTTTGGTCTGCACTTTGTTAGCAGATCAGTTCTATGCTAAGTTCAAATGGCACTCTGATTTCAAGAGTCATTCTAATCCTTGTTCTCCTAGAGGAATAATATAATAGGCACTATGGGTCTGCTCGGCGAATATTGAAGTTTACAAAAAAAAAATTCCCTGTCAAGTGAAAATGTGCTCGAGTCTCCCTGCAACTGCGTTCCTTTCCTCGAGGTCTCTACCCGCCCCAATCCAAATCAACGGGAATAATTCTGCCTGGCTGTTTGAAACAACCTTTACTGTGAGCTTGCCACCTTGCCAGCACTGTGCAGCCCACGTTCATCCAGTACTTTATTTAACCTCTCTGGCCTCTCAGGGCTGTTGTTTACAGACGAGAGGAGTGAGACAGAGCGGTGGTGAGCAGTGCCAGTGGGATCAGGGACAGCGAGCCATGGCGTCAGGATGTGCACCCCGGCAGCCCAGGCTCACGTTCTCCACCTCACTGCACAGACTCGGGGGAGGTTCGGGTCGAGGTGGGAGTGCACTAGACACACAGGAGTTCCGAAGGCCTCTTGGGCTCATAGTTCCCCACTAGGGCTAAACAGCACGTGGGTTGTCCACGTGTGCGTCTGAGATTTATTAGTTGGGCAGAAATTCCCCCTCTGACCATGTCCGTAGATGGGAAATGCTTAGCCTGTCCACCAGGTTGACAGATCCGTTTTCACCACCTCTGTGGTCCCCTCCTGGCTTTCATTGAGCTTCTCAAAACAGAAGAGGCCTGATGGCTACTAACCGTACCACCTTCTCTGAAGAGAGTCTCCAGTTTGGGGGTTGGTATTCCCCCCCTCCCTCACCTTGGAAGGAATTTCTCTCCCCACGTTCAGGTCCATAATGCCCTCTAACCTCCTACAGGAAGTCTTGCCATTTTTCTGTTTTACATGTGATACGTTTTCATAAGGCAGTTTTTTATATAGCTGTTTGGAAAGCCATACTGCCTGTGTTCAATCCTGGCAGCACCACGAACAAGCTCAAACTATCTTTTAATTACTCAACTTCTTTGGGCCTCAGTTCCTGCCTCTGGAAAGTGGAGGTAATAGTGCCAGCCCGATGGTGTGTGTTATGTAAGTTCTAAATTAGATGATCCGTGTAAAGCACACAGTGTACCCGCCTGGCTTTGACCCATAGGTTTGTGCCAGTGAATGTTAAATAGTATTATTAGCACATCTTAACTCCGTGGCACATTCCACGTGAGTTGAGGACAGAGGTTGTGTGGCATAGATATTGATGACCCTTGCCTATAGTTTATGTGTTTTGAAGCACTGGAAAGAAATTTACTTTATCTCTGTTAAGAGTGTCTTCAAAAAGTCTTTTACTTAGATAAAATGAGCAATGAAATGAAATTGAAAAATCTTATCAGCTCATGTCATATCATAGACACTGTAGGAATTATTATCTTGTGAACCAGTCCTAAAGAAACTGTATTGTTTTTTTTTTCTCTAAACTGGTTACATAAAACAACACAAATAGGGGAAACTCTAGTATCTCGGATCATTATAGCTCAGGTATACTTTTCTTTTTAATGAAGTATTCTCTGGCTTTATGTTGACATCACCTATATTGGGAGAATGCAGATTAATCTTGGGAAGAATAATATGGCTTGTGTTCCACATGCTTCTGAGCAATGGCTGAACATTTAAGGGGGCTTTTAGCGAACTTACCAAGTACATTGCTGCGTCGCTTTCTTCCATTGAATTCACCAGCTGTAACCAAGGCTTTCACGAGAGTGAGGAGCTCTTCTAGATGATGAGCTGAGGCTCCAAGGTGGCCAGTGAGCCAGTCAGTGTTGCGGTGTGAATATCGGTGCTCAGAACAGCGTGGCTACTCAGGGTGCTCTCAGCTCAGATTTCAAATCTATGTAGGAAAAAAGAAAACGTCTGTATGAATACTTAGCTAGAAGATGCTACTTCTTTGTAAAGATAATATTGTTACTTTCACTTACACCTTTTCTTATCCTCAAAATGATTTGATGGGACTTGAGCAGTATTTTAAGCCATATTCTATCGAGAAGACTGGGTTCTCTAACACACAGACTCGGAGTGGGCTAAGGACTGTAAGCAGTGTTGGCGCAGTGCTAGACTGTTCATGCTTTGAGAGCTGAACCCCTTCACCTTGGTGTCAGAATGAGGAAGGTCAGGGCAGCGCTGGCCTGGGCCGCAGCTGGGTGGGTGGTGGTGGTGGCTGACATCCTCCACAGAACTTTCCATGCATTATTACGTCTGCTTTTTGTAAAGAATGGGAAGTGTGTAACAGAAGCTTCTAGAGAAGTGAAGCCAAAGAGGAAAGACGAAAACAGAATTGAAGAAATTGAAGACAGCTGTACTCTAAATGCACCCCAGCATCCCGATTGGAAGGCCTTGCGTCCCAGCACAGAGATGCATGGACAACTGTGCTGGCCCTGCCGATGGAGTGACTGCTCTGTGACCGCTGGACGGAAAAGCCATTCGGCTGGGATGAGGTAGTTAAGCCTCTACATGACATTCCCCTCCTTCGACTCTGATTCTCTCCACAGAAGAGTAGTTTCATTTTTAAAACAAAGACCCTGAGACCCAGGGAGGTTGAATGGGTTGTTCAAGGTCATAAGCAGTCAGGCCAGTTTAAGGAAGTGACTCCTGTCAACCAGAGGTCATCCAACTCTAAAATAAGCTGCCTGTGGGATATGCCAGTTCTGTGCCACCCTCATAGTTTTAGGCAGAATGAGATTGTCACTTGTCAGGGATGCTGTGAAGAAGATTCTTGCAAAAGGGTTCAGTGACCTGTGAGCGTCCACAACTTCAGACCCTGTGACGCCCCTCCAGTCCCCTTGGTGTAATAAGACAGTGTTCTTCCCCTGGCTCCTTACGGAAATGGGTCTCTGAAAGCATTCTGTTACATTTTCTTTTTAAAATACCAGTTGGCTTTGCATCTCAGAGACTTTACAGTGTACCATGTATATCATTTATTCAGAATATTAGTTCACCAGCTAATAGCCCACAATTCTAGTTTTATATGAAATGTAGTTCAGCAAAATAACGCTGCAGCTTCTCACTAAACCAAAAGCTCAAGAAAGCTTCTTGTTGCCGAGAGACCCTCATTTTCCCCGCTGTCAACCTGACTGATATTTTAATTTTTCTGCCCTGTAGAAAACTTCAGTCTCTTATCCAGTAGATAAATGAATGAACCCCCAGGAAATGCAGCAGAATGTTTCTGTTTGCCAATGCAATAAATGCAGAAGCTAATAAATGTCTCCTTCCATCAGGAGGAGGCGTGTAATGAGTAAATGATGAGAAAAAGAATTCGGGGAAACAAATGATTCATCCAATCTAGGTTGACAAACAATTTCTTAATAACTTGGCCTGTAGTTGGAGAGAGGGCTTTCACCGGGCAAAGAGAATGCCTGTTGAAACGGAGGCTAGCACGCAGCCATTTACATCTAGCTGCTGATGGATGTAGTCCGGTTATATCTGGGCCCCACTGTACAGTCAGCCGCCATTCAAACACGGCCTGCGCATTGCAGCCCTCCCTCACTCCGTAATTTCTGTGAACGTGTGTTAGGGAGAGGAATCATTTCAGAGCCTAATTCACATTCCTAACCCCAGATTACATTTCTGTTTCACATTTGTCTTTTTAATAAAGACCTTTCTTAAAAGTAAAGATCCAGTCCCTTTCCCTGGAGATGTGTTCATACCACGGGTTCCACAAGAACTCCTTTCCGGTGAGTGAACACACTGTTTCGTGGTAAAGCACTTGTGGGGGCGGGAGCTCCGAATCCCCAGCGCCTGCCTGTGGGGAAACTGACAGACCACGAGGTGCTTTGTCCCGCAGGGCGGCTGCAGTTTGCTCACGGGCCTTGTTTGGAAGGACTTGCACTAGCAGAAGGCACAGAGTGTGTAAAGTGGGGTAAGCGAGCTAAGGCCTTGGAAGGAGGAGAGTCGTAATCCATATTGACGATGTGTGAGCGACTCCATGCCAGACCGAAAGATCATTTGATGAGATGCATTTTGTTATCACCCCTTTGTGGGATCTTTCTAAGAACAATTCTCAGAAAAGCCGTGTGGAAAAGGTTGGCTAGCAAACACCAGCAGTTTTCAGGGACAGATTTTCATGAATATTTCTAGAAGACTATCGGGTTTGCTCACTGAGTCTTCCACAATTATCTTTTCTTTCCCATTCTATACCTCTCACTGCCCCCCCCCCCCCACATTTTTTATTTTTTGCAAGCAAGACATTCTGGCATGGACTAGGACCCCATGAATGAATGCATTTCTGCAGTAGAGCAGTGAAACCTTTAGGCAGTTGTAGGGTTTAGGGCCACAATGCAGGAAAATGTTAATGTGTCGTCAGATAAAAAAGCTGGACAGGGCACTTGGCAGCCCGTGCCTGCCGAAGAGACAGGGAACCCTGCGCCGCGCTTTCCGAGGGAGAGCCATTGTACCTGAAAGCTGAGACTGTTCAGAGTGCTGCTATTCACATGCATATTTCTATGCGAATCTTTCAGGGGCCTTTCCTTTGAAATACAGAAAAGATAAACATGGCTTTGAAATGGATAGGTGATCCCTTTGCCACTTTTGAAACCATTCTCCATTTCATATCTGAGATTTTTAACCCTTAAATTTAGACTGACTTTTCTGTTCACCTGAGCAGTTTTATACCAGTTGCCAGCCCTTGAGAAGGCACGTCACAGTTACTATTTACATCTGAGTTTGGGCTTAAAACGCCATGAAAGGAAATTAAAACTTGAAATGGGTGTTTCATTTGCATTGGATCTCATTTTGCTTGGGTATAACAGTCCATTCTTATGTGACTAAATGTGGAGGTATTATATTTATTCGACAAAGACAATCATGAACTTGTAAAGTACCACAGAGTAGCCATTGTTTTGCATTGAAGAAACTACAGTATTTTAAAATCTCAAGACCTAAGGCCTTTAAGTCCTGGACTTGGAGCATGAGACCTGGACTGTTCCATTTGGTTACTTGCTACCGTAGGGCAGCAAGCAAATATGTAGCCTTGGAAGCTAACCATTCTTGGTAGATAGAATGAAGACAGTAGCCTCTGACCTGTCTTCCTTCTGGACGTTTTTTTAAAATCGGTTGAGAGAAAGGGTTGTTTCCCCAACTGTACTTGGTGTTGGGAAGTCCAGGTCTCCACCAACCTCCTGACAGTTGGAACTCCATCTCTGAAGGATTTGTGTTCAGTTGTAAAGGTGGCGTCTCCAGAGCCTCTGCTTTTTCCTAGGCATGCTTTCAAATGGACATCCCCTCCCTGTGGACTGCAAACACTGGAACCAAGCGACTGTTGTTTGAAAGGTATCCCCCTCCCCTACTAGTACCCCTGCTCTTAGGCCGGTGGTAAATTTTTGAGTGAGTTGTTAAGCAACCTGCTTAACAAATGGCAGGAGATTTTAAGAGACCTCAGGAATAAGTTGGGCCTTAACCTTCGTAATTTAAAACAGGTCTCCCCCCCCACGCTTTAAAATAATCTGTGCTATCCTGTCTGCATTGGCCTTGACTGCATTCATTTGTAGCTTGTGGAAATGCCAGGCTTTTGTTTTTGATGTTCTGTTTTTGAGGGAAGCCAGTACAGCTTGGAATATTAGAAGAAACTGATGTGTAACTGTCCTTATTCTTAGATCTTTTGACCAGGAACTAAAACATAAGAATTTAAATATTTCTCCTCTCCCTTTCCCCTTTTCAGGAGGGGAAAAAAGCCTAAACAACTTACCCTTGCATTGTGTGATCTATTACTTATGGTAGCTGTCGTTCGTGGTTGCATATTTATGTTGCTTTTTATCTTCAATATGAAAAACTGTGATGAAAAATTTCTGGTGAAGGCATTTGAAACATGTTGCCTTAAATTGTTCCTATTTATACTCTTACTAGCAAATTATGAGAGGGCCAATTTCTTCAAATACTCATGAACACTTGATAACATTTGCATAAACAAAACAAAAAGCAAACAAAGAAAACAGCCACTTTGATAAGGGTAAGATAAAATGATTTTGCTAAATGATTCTGTCTCAAATTTTCTGTGACCCGTCAAATGCCACTTATAAGAGAACACAGAGACGATGCATTTCCCAGTTCTCTGGGACTTTTCGACATTCAGGAGATTTTGACGAATGATATCTTCTCTTAGGTGAAAGTTTTACTCAGAAAATAATAAAGTTACTTAAATTTTTTTCTCTTTGGTTGGGTTTTACATAGTTATTCTCCTAGACCTCTGATAGAGCACAATGCTGGGGACAAAAGTAAATCCACAAATGAGGGACCGTCTTGGCCAGTAACGCCATGTCCCTTATCTGTACCACACCGAGGATTCTACTGGGCGTAGGTGTCTGCCTCAACACCTCGCTCTGAATGAGTCCTCACGGAGGTGACACAAACAGCTTTCTTTGCATAGTCATGAAATTGTCTTTTGAAGCTCAGGAATGTGGGGCCATTCCCACCTCCTCCCTCATCAAGGCTTCTAGCTGCTACCTCTGCCGAGGTGTCAGAATTTTTCCCATTGTCTTGCTCTTCTCGGAAAGACGCGCACAGTTTGGAATTCTGAGCCTGTCTGTGGCGCTCTCCCTTATGTGAGCCGCTTATTTTTCTATAGTGTTGGAAACGTATTATTTCTGAGCAAATAGATTTGATTCAGTTTGCGGTTGCTGCTCAGCTGGTGCCCAGGAGTAAAGCAATCAACTCTGTCAGGTCTGTGGAAGAGTTCAAAGGTTCGCTCAATTTTCAGGAAACTTTTTCTTAAGTAGATTTTCTGGATCAGAATGAGTTATTGGTGCTGGCCTCAATCATATTTGAAAACTTAGGGTGCTGGGCAGGAAGAAGTGGGAAGAGGGCGGACTCTGCCGTGGTGGCTCCAGCCTCCCCGGGCAGGACCCCTTTCCTCTCGGCCGCCTTCCTCCCAGGGATGCCATTTTCACTCCCCACTCTGAGCTCGGGAGGATTCGCTGTGCTCCCGCCCGGCCGGTCATGAGTCCCTGTCGGGGTGGACTGGCAGGAAGCTAAAGGATTAGTTCGAAGTTTATCAACCAGCATTCCAAGGAAATCACCGTGAGGTCTCCTAATCTGTACGAGAATCTTTAATATTTGATTCTGCTCTTCGAGTTGTGTGATTAATATAATGATGTTTTGAGTGGGTAGAATGAGCCTTACGTGTTGGAGGAACCCGGATGGGATGACAGCGCGTACACCCTCCCGTGATATTCGAACGGTCACACGGAGCTCTTGGAGGCCAAGAAGACCACAAAACTGAAGGCGCCTGTCCTGTGTAGTGCAGTGGGTTACTCGTTCGTATTCCTCTCCCCACTGGGCTTTAAAGATGCCTGCGTCCTCATCCCTAGTGCCCACCCCTGGGCCTGGCCTGTGTGAACCCGTCAAGCATAAGCACTTTTGAATGAATGAATCTTAAGTTTGCCTGTCAGGGGTCTGGAAAGAGGCGAAGTGGGCGAGGCAGTGTCATCAAAGGAAGTGTGGGCTGTAACTCTCACAGACAGTTACTGTAAAGCTGTGGATGGAGGTACTGTTTCTGGCTTCCAAGAGGGCACTGTGTGCGTGCGGGCACGCCAGCACGTGTGCTGAGCAAGTACAGGAGAGTTTCTTACATTTAAGCAAGACACCAGCGGACCAGCCAGGGGGTGACGGAGAGCAAGCGTGGGATGTGTTGTCAGCGCAAACGTGAAGCTCTTTGTAGAGCTGTCCAGTGGCTGTGCCGTCAGATGTAGCATCACCTCCTCTAGCTCTTTCCAAGTAAGACTGTCGACCTTGACAATGACTGTCACGTTACATAGCCCTCAAGAGAGCAAGAGGTGTCTGCTCAGGGGACATGTAGTAATTGAAAGTTGCCATCTAGGACTTGCACAACATCATGGTAAATTCTCGAGATAACCCTTCTGATAACTGTGAAATTGCTTTGCCTCGCCATTGTAGGGGAAACCGTGAGGTGCACAATCACGTCAAGAACAAAAAGGTCTCAGGTGTATAATACAGAAGTCTAAAAGGTGAGGAGAGGAGGGAGAGACTGTTTTATCTCAGGTAGAAGAGCTAGAGACAATAGAAAGATTTAAGACCTTGTATTGACATTATTTCAGAAATCACTACTGGTGAGAAAAACGAGTAGCTTGTCTTTAGGGTAAATCTCATTGTAAGCTTGGTTAACGGTTGCTGTGGGCAGGAAAGGGTTGGAGAGGTACCATCCCAGTGACTCCTAAACAAATTCTCTTTTCCACGTGATACAAATTTATGCTCAATGCCTATTGGACAGTAAGGCATAATTAGTTCTTTGTTAAAATGACACCAGCCCATGGTAGAAACTTAAATTGTTACAGAAGACTGTTTAATAAGACAGAAATGGCTCTGGCTGGTGTAGCTCAATGGATTGAGCACAGGCCTGAGGACGAGAGGATGGAGGTTTGATTCCCAGTCAGGGCACATGCCTGAGTTGCAGGCCAGTTCCCTGCAGGCCAGTTCCCAGCAGGGGACGTGCTAGAGGCAACCATACATTGATGTTTCTCTCCCTCTCTCCTTCCCCTCTAAAGATAAATAAATAAAATATTTTTTAAAAAGACAGAAATGTATGTCATCTCACATCCCTTTCCAGGGGTATCAGATATTTTTTGTAGAACATTTCTGGGTTTCTGATGCAAGTATACTTATATTATAAAATATACTATTCAAATTATTTTACAGCTTTCTGTTTTTTATACCACTTGGACCTCTTTTCACCCATGTAAGTACAAGTAGAATTCCTTTATTTCTAAAAGGATTAGAATAAAGTTTTACAGGGGAGAGGTCTCTGATGTGAAGCTTGGGGTGTCTGACCAAAAAAGCTAGAGAACTTAAAAGGAAATAAAAACACATCTAACTTTAGAACTGGATGTGAAGAATAGTTAGGTACTTCAGAGAAGTATGGGACTTTAGAGGTTCATCAGAAAAACCACTCCCTAGAAATAAAAAAAAATTCAGCCTAGTGATCCTATGGCACCATAATTCTTTATTTTTATTATTATTATTTTTAAAATATTTTATTTATTTCTTTTTAGATAGAGGGGAAGGGAAGGAGAGAGAGTGGGAGAGAAACATCAATGTGTGGTCGCCTCTCATGTGTCCCCTGCTGGGGACCTGGCCTGCAATCCAGGCATGTGCCCTGACTGGGAATCGAACCAGTGACCCTTTGCTTCACAGGCCCATGCTCAATCCACTGAGCTACACCAGCCAGGGCATAATTCTTTATTAATTATGCATTTATTGGTATGACTTAAAAATTTGTGTCTCTACATATACTAGGGTCAAGCATCCTGTTTGCTCAGCATTCTATTCCAGGTTCTCGGCCTGGTGTCTGGCACAGACTTTCACTATCTATGAAATGGAGAGATGGACAAACAAAAGGAAACAGAATGGCACCCGGGCATGTGGCACAGTTTATATAGAAAGTGCTCAGATGAGGAAACTGAGGCATGAGGGAGTGTGGCCGATCCGTAAGAGGACTTGCTCCGTGGCAAGGCTGTCAGTGAGTCCAGGGTTTGTACTCTAACTAGAAAACTAAATCAAGGAAAAACCCCAAAACGCTTAGTTAGTGAAGTTTTTCCAAAGTGTTTGGAAGAAAATTAGAAATGCTAGTAAAAGCTCTGAATACGTGTCTGTGTGTGTGTGGGGGGGGGGTGTATGAATGATACAGTAACGATGGAATGAAGAGGTAACTGCAAAAGCAGTTATTAACTTTGGCAAGGGACCCAGGAGACAGTGGAGTTTTTGTGACATGTAGCTTCTTAGAGATGGTAAGATTTGATGCTAGAGTTCAACATGGCTTTAAAGTTTTAATTCTTCCTGTCCTCTGCTGGAAAAGGAGAGGGGCGGAAGGAAACAGATTTCGGAACGAGCGAAAGTAAAGCATTCCTGCAAAGGAAAGAGCTCCCAGGATGTCACTGCATTGGACTTCACTGTAGTTACTCGTGGGGTGTAGAGAAAGCAAACATACGGGGCACAGTGAAGGCTTATTTCCCATTAATTTGACTCTGTATATCAAGAAAGTAGAATAGCTTAAAGTAGAAGTTTTTTTTCTTCCTTTCTTATTCATGAGAGTCTAGATAGAGGTTGTCAGTCCAGGGCTAGCTTGGTGACGTCAGTGCCACCGGAGCTCCAGGCACCTGCTGTTTCAGTCCTGCATCCTAACACGGGGTTTCCCTCTCCAAGGTCAGCTCCTGTTCCAGGGAGGCTGCTGGAGTGCCAGCCATTGCATCTACATTGCAGCCTGGAAAAAAAGACAAAAGGCAAGAGAGTTGAAAAGATCCCCTGCCACCTCAGGTCAGCCCCCTTTAAGTGGTCTCCTGGGAAGTCCTACATAACAATTCTGCTTATATTTCAGCCTAACCAGAAATAAGGTGGGAATTTGGGTTTGATTGACCATATGTTTAACTTAGAACTGGGGTTATCCAAGGAGGAAGGAGAGGTACTGGGGCAAGCTACTGATAGTCCCCTTCCACTATGAAGGGGGATCTTCATTGATCTTTCTAAAGAATTTAAGAGTGAGGATTTTTGATTCATTAGAATCTGCTAAATTAATAATTCATTACTGTTCCTTAATGATATGTATTTGAAATAGTAGTGCCAAGGAAAACTGCAGTACACTTGTGGATGTGCACAAATGGTTATTAGCAGGAATTTAAGGATAATTGGGATAAACATGTAGTCTTTGGAGTTTATTGCATACACAAAACAGCATTGCTCAATGTTAAAAGCAAAAACAAGAGATTCTGTCTGAATCCATCCACTTGATGAGGTTCATGCGTAGCTGGGAGGTAACCCGTGGAGACCCAGGCTCTGATGATGGGTTGGCTGGGGAGCTGAGGGTGGTCGGAGGGAGGGGCATTGAAACTGGGAACCTCTGGCTTCCACAAGGAGAAGCCAGGCTCTAAGCCAAGTGCTGAACTTAGCATTGTCCAGTTGATACACACACCCTTGGAGATAAGGCCCTCATTTTAGATTTAAAAAGTGAGACTCAATTTAAATAACCCAAACCACTCCTTGGTGTACCTTTTAGAAACGAAACACTGAATCTGATATACCATGAATCTGAACCACTATTAGTAGTTTGCAAGTTATTTAAATACTAGCTTTGATTTTCCTGCCTTGTATTCAGGAGGGAAGGAGAAAAAAGGAGAATCCAGAGACAATGGAATCAAGATCATGGGTTTAAGGGGCGCCAATAATGAAAGGTTCCTTAAGATGCCAGGTCCTCTATTCAAGGGCCACCTTTCTCACCGAGGGTTCTCAGGTTCCTCCCGCTGCCTCTGCCCACCTGTGACAGATTTCAGAGTGTGCAGTAGCTACAGTGGGGTGGGGTGGGGGGCAATACTCAAAGCAGCCATCCGGCTTTCCTCTAGAAGGTTTCTCTGGCAAAATAAAGAAACCACTAGATCAACTAAAGTTAGACCATTAACGATATTTTAAATTCTATAGCTATTAATATTGATGTGGTAAAAATTTAGTTACATTGCATTGAGTCTCCCGATTCTGTCTTATTCTATAAAAAGGTGGATGGTTGCGGAACCATGAACTCTCTGAGGCCACCTAATGCCATTCAGGAGATGACTCAGGGCCCTGTGCCTGGAATTGTATCCATGTTGCATCTGCAGCATTTGGTTGTATCCAAATGCTTGGCTCTTGTCTTGGGGGAAACGTGCTTACCTGCATCTGGCTGCTTACATACAGGCTGTGGCAAAAGCAGGTCCACGGTTGCTCGTGTAGGAAATGCCGTGAGGACTGTATGCTAATATCAGAGTAAACCCCGTGTTTCATGCACTTACAGCTGCAAACCTACTGTGCCCGCGTGTATTACAGCATTCCTCATGGGTGAGTGTTACAACAAAGGGTGTAAAGAAGTTTGTTGTGAATCTGAATACCTAACAGTAGGAATGCTCTTATTGAAAGTGTTCGAAGGAAGAGTCCTATGCGTGGCTGTAAACACCAGACCTTTGTTTGAAACAGCTGCCAGGTAGAGCCACGCTGATGTTTGGGCGGGTTGTAGGAGGGATGGAGACCTGCAGTTGGTGGTACCTACAGACCAGCTTTCAGCCCGTCTGCTCACATCCAAGGTCAGACTTGTTTCTTCTCCCGCTTTCTCCTGCTAAACATGAGCGGGGTTGCCATTGTCCTGTAATGGACAGTGAGTTGTCATCTTCCTGTAACAGTGTTGGGCCACCAGCATTTAAATCGCACCTCAGTGTGAAGTGTTACACAGTCCTGCCCAGATCTTCATGGGAAGCATTTTGTGAAAGAGCGAACGGGAGCTGGTTAACAAGTTTTTCTTGTGACCTTTCGGATTTGCTCTTTTCTTCTGTGCTACATGTATGATGGTATTAGCTATAATAGAAAAGAAATAAGGTTCAGAACCCGAGAAGAGATTGCAGGAATACTGTGTGTGCGTGTTTTCTTTTGATCTAATTTACGCCTGGAAAACAGATACTTTCCAATCTAGCAGTAATGTGTGTCTGTGCATGTGCATTTTAAAATACGCTTTTAAAGGGAGACTCTCTGCAAATGGAAGGTGGCAGTGTATCGCACATTCGGGAGCCTGGGCCACAGCCAGCACAGAGAAACTTGGGAAGGGTGCCTGCTCCGGCCCGCGGAGCAATCAACTGGGGCTCGACCACCTACCTAGAACAAATGAGTTGGGGGGACAAGAGGCGCGAAGAATGGCAGCAAGACAAAAGATTCTGATCAAGCTGCAAACTTTATTTTTCCGAACTGGGTATATATATAGGGGGGAGGGAGAGGAAGGAGATTAGGTTGCTTGCTATTGGCTAGCTTGAGACAAAGAAGGGCCCGCTTATTGATTACTTGGGTGCAACTGGTACTCGTGGACACCTCATGTGCCTGTAGCTGATTGGCTTGTGGAGCGCATGCACACCTCATGTACCTGTAGCCGATTGGCTTGTGGAGCGCACAGGTTCCTGTAATCAATGCAATGTTTTTAGCTAGAAGCCAGGTGTAAGGTTCCCAACAGGTGCCCACTCTTGTTGATTCCCATCTTCCTTCACTGTTGAAAATCTTTTGACTTGGGTGGCAGAATACCAGATGGGTATACCCCCCACACCCTAAATTACCAGTTTCGGGGGTTGGAAAGAAATATTAGAATACCGGCATCCAAAACCAGTCACACTGTTTTGCCCAAGACTTTGTGCAGTCCTTCGGCTATCTTAGCAGGTATGATAAGTTGGCCAGTAAACACCAACCCCAAACTCTGCCCTCCTTCTTTGATCCAGAAGTGAGGAAACAAAGATCGTCAATTTCCCAACCTTTTTTGCAGCCGGAGTTGCACATAACATAAAATTCTGGCCGAGGAGATATGAGTGGAAAGCTCTGGAGAGGCTTCTCTTCCCCTACTTCCCTTCCCCCTCCTTCTTCCCCAGACCTGGGGCATGATGAATGGGGCTGCACCCACTGTCTTGAGACCGTGCGGATAAAAGCCAAATGCTTGGGATGGCTGAGAAGGAATACAGAGAGGGGCCTATTTATTTGATGGTATCCTTGGCACCTGCATCAGCGCTGGGTTTCCAACACCCAGACTACTTATTATGTGAGAAAAATAAACCTCTGTCTGGTTTAAGCTGCTTTTTGTAGCTTTAAGTGCCATTGTACTGTTGCTGCTGTTGAACACAATGTGAAGTGATACCCATTTCCTTTTGATGTGGCAGAGCAGACTGACGTGCCCGTCAGTTTGTAGGAGACATGTAACACGTGCAGTATTCCAGATATCACTTGCTTTAGACTCGTCTCTGTCCCGTCCTCTCTTAAGTAAAAACATAAGTTGGAATACAGCTTAGCATTAGTGGTGTCACTGAGTGTTCTGAATAAAATGACCAACAGGGTGAGATCCCTGCTCTCAGGGGTCCCGTGGACTCATAGGGGAGACCCCACATACCTGCGTGTTGTTGGCACGGTGTGGCAGATGCTTCAGTAAAAGTCCAGGGTGCTGTGAGAATTCAGAGAAGGGGTGGGAACCAGGTAGCTTTTACAGTGTGACAAGGTGCTGCAAGCTCGGTCTCTTTACCTCGCGGTGCTGCAGGTGCCCAGTTTGGGCTGCTAGCAGCAGGGCGTTTCCGGTCTCCCCTTGGCCTAGTGCGCCGCAGTTCTGTGGTCTCGGGTGGCCTCGCCCAGGGCGATTTGTCGTCTCTCCTTGAGCAGAAGCTTGCTGCCATGGCGCCTGGCAGGGTTCCAGGAGAGAGGTTGTGTTTGCAACTGGCACACCATCATTTTGGTCACATTCTCTTGGCCAGAGCAAGTCCACATGCACAGCCCAGGTTAAGGGGTGGGGAGAGTTTCCGCCCTTCCAGGATGAGAGAAGCCGCAAGGTCCTGCCACCGAGGGGCACGAATGCAGAGAAGAGTCAGGAGTGGAGGCCAGTTTGCAGTCGTCCACTGGGCTCCGAGGGAGCTGGGAAGAGGCACAGCAACAGTTTTCTTCAAGGAGTTCATGCCAGATGTGTAACATTCAAGGGTAATAGCATGTTCTTTTTTATTAGCACTTCATAAGGAGCGATGCCGTCAGTCATCCTCGTTTCTGGAATCATTTTGCACTGTTGCCAGTTTCTACTCTTTCCTTACCTTTTGAACATTAGTTTTGAAAATAACCCATAAGAAAGGAAAAGTTGCATGTCAAGAAGTTCAGGATCGAAATGGTGCTCGGACTTTTCTTCATTGTGTTTCTCATGGACCATTGAAGGGGATTTTGTCCTCTTAAGATGCTTCATAATGAAAGGGTTCCAGGAGAAAACCCATTTGGGGATCATGATGAACAGTTATTTCCTGTCTTGGAGATTTACAGTGCATGGTCCTGGCATTAAAGTACTTTTGCTATTTAATTGAGTTAATTGGATTTCATTGATAAGGTCCAAAATTATTGGTTTGGTTTTTATGTGGGCTAGCATTGTTACTATATCTATATCTATATATTTATATTTATATTTATGGTTGTCCAAAGAGTCCATTTAATTTTTTCCTTAAAATAAAAGACACATGTTTTATTACACCAATAACTTTATTGATTTGAATATTTTGAGTATGTTGGCTCTCTCCCACTCTTGGTTTCTAGTGGGTAGAGGCCAGGGGTGCTGCTGAACATCTTCCAATGCATAAGGCAGCCCCACAGCAAAGAATTACTTCTAACAAAATTATTTTGAATGAAGTAAAGACAAGCACTATTAGAGCCACTGTGCAGAAAAAACTCAACAAACGTTTTGGCCAACCCTATATATATATATATATATATATATATATATATATATATATATATATATATATATATATTTATTTATTTATTTATTTATTTATTTATTTATTTTTTCATAGCTATTAGCATTTCCTACACTCCCCAGCCATTGTCTTCACATGTCTCATTTATCTTGAGGAACCAAAAGATAGGGACAGATGAGCAATGTAAGAAAAATTGGTGCTTTCATGGAAAAAAGATTTTTGTTTTTCAGAGATTTAAATTTTTACTACAATAGCTTTTACAGATATTACTGAATGGTATATACTTTTTCTTCCTGCTTCAATAATTCTTAGTAACAAGTAACATCCTTGTAGTGCTTTACTGTATGTAACCCCAGTGCTGTTCTAAGAACCTTGCATGGGTTATCATTTTTAACCCCCCAAAGAATCCTGTGAGGCCATTACTCTTATTCTCCCCCTTCCACAGCTGCGAGGCTGCGTCTGGGGCGAACTAGCATGTTTCATTCCACAAGGACAGAGCCGGTTTTCGGCAGTTGGACTCCGAAGTCCCTGCTCTTGGCCACCACACCTTTCTCCTAAAAATCGCTCATCTCGGTGCAGTGTGCTGCGGGCAACATATTCACATGTTATCGAAGTATCTTAAAACTGTCCAGCGGAACACTCAGTCTCCCCAACTCAGTTTGTGTTTTTAGTGACTGATCCCTAGTGCCTTATATTGCAAAGTGTTTTAATACAGAAAATGAAAATATCTATCATTTCCAATGATGCCTCGAACCCTAATGTCAGTGATAGAAACATCTCCCAGATCTAGAATTACGTTCTTATTGTGGGGATGGTTTACTTCTAGCAACTCGTTCTACCAAAAATAGAAAAAGATAAGCCCTTAACAGATTTTTAATAGTGCTAAAACATCTAAAAGATACTATCCCTGTACTTTGAAGTTATAAAATCTACCTTCTCCAAGAAAATCTGGTGGACATTATGTCTTATGCTTATATCAAACAATACATACTTGTTTGAAAGGCAAAAGTAATAAATTGATGTTTTAATATTTGATTTAAATAACATTTCCCTGCCACCAATCCATGCCACTAGGCAAGTCGTGCCCAGTAAACTGCAGGACAAAGGTGAATGAACCTGCTTTGAAGTTTACATTGGGAAGGGCCCAGCAGGCCTAGGAACAGTCCGGCCGCACGCGGTGCAGCACCCACTCACCGGAAGACACCGTGTCGGGACCTGGGCACCTTTCTGCACTCGCTGTCTTTCTCTTTTTAAAGTCATTTCACCAGGTGGTTTGGCTCACACCCCACACAGCTTGCGTACTTAGTGTCATCAGCAAAGTTTGAAGGGGATACATAGGGAGTTTGTTTACAAATGAGGATAATATACATATACATATAATTGCTTTGTGTATGGCCATGTTTATGTGCATGAATATGCAGGGTCTGGCAGAAGTGACACCTGCTTGAGTGTTATAATATGGTTGTAATAATTTGTAGTTTTAATGGGAACATTTCACCTGAAATGTCACGTGGTGTGCTTGAGTGTGATACTGTTACAGAATTATATGCTTATGATTTTGTAATAAAAAAGGGATGTTATTTGGGCTGGATCCTGCATATAATCTTCATCTTATTTGGAAGTAGAAATGTGAATATTACTTATTTGAGGCATAGATCATCATACGGGTCTTAAAACTTGAACTGCAGGGTTGACCAAATGCCAACACACTTAGTTATAATGATGACATTAACATAACAGTCATTTATAATTAATAAGACCAGCAGCAAATACACCCGGTTACCACCTCAAGACATCAGATAACAAAAACGGTCTTTCTGAAAATCGGGTCATTTCTGTTGCCTTCCAGTGCCCATTCCATGCAGGGACGCCGCAGCTTCGGGGCGCCCTGTGTGACACCTGGGTCCGATTTAGAGAAACACCGTTCGTCATTTGCTGCTACTCCACCACCCGTTACTAGTGTCGTAACAGTTTGTTACCTTACGACCTTTGACATCCCTTGGTCATCCAAGGCGGTGATGTGAGCCGGGGAGGGGGGTGCAGGGTGTACAGGAACCTGCTGGGTTTGCCCCTTTTCTGCACCCCTAACATTATTTCACAATACACAGTCGAAGAAAAAGTACTTTTATTTAGAAATGTGCACACATGCTGCAAGAGCTTAGCATTTAAAAATACACGTAACACCTCAGCTTGATGGACCTCTTCGGTGCGCATCCCCGCCACACACTCACTTTTGTATTCTAGCCGCACTGAGTCGTTTGTCGTTCGTTGGATTCTTTGGGGAGAAAGGAGGTCGGAATACAACTTTTGTAGGTACTGTAGAATATTTGTAATGAATGGAACCACTGCCTGTGTCCATCTCATTTTAAGAACAAGCCATTTAAGAAACAGAACAACGCAGTGAGGCCCACTGCGCTCCCTCTTTAGGTCACACTTCCCTCCCGCCCCCTTCCACCTCCACCACCAGACTGCCACCATTGGGAGGTAATTGTTGGAATTTCTGTTCACTGATTCTGTTTCATTTATCGTACTTTTCCAAACTTGACCTAAATTATACCCTTCTATATCATAGCTATAACTTTTTTGTCTAATTTTATCTTTTTCACCACAGTATATCATTTCACTGTATGAATACCCAGAATTTATATTCTGCTCCTTGCAAGCAGAGATAAACAGAGAATATGTATGTTTAACAGTTGTTCATTTTTAAAAGTATTTCCTGAGACCGAAAGAGATCTGTATTCCTGAACTCCAGTAGCACAGCTTTTAAGTTAATTCTTTCATTATAATTATTTTTCTTTTCTTTTATATCAGATGGAAAGCTCCATGAGGATCTAATTTCCTAAGATGAACATTATTGGGATAATAAGGATTTGTTTTCGTTGAATAAATAAGTAAATACTTAAATGAATTATACTTTGTCTGTATATAGATCTGTAGCATATTTATGTTTGTTCTGTTAGTTACACAGTGTTGCTTCCTGGGGACTTTGTTAGATTTATGCACAGTAGGCAACTGGCCACCGAGGTGGAAATGTGGAATATAAATAAAGACAAAACCTTAAATTGAGAAATTATATGCTAGGTTTGTAGACAGTGCAGGAGCAAGTATTTTGCATTTAACATCCCAGGGGAAAGTTTGGCAGAATCAGTAATACTTTTACCTGCATTTGGCATTACCAGGCAGAGGGGAACTAAAGTCGATTTATGTCATGGGAGAAGTCTTCCCTTTGTTCATCATTCTTGTTAGAAAGCTTAATACTTGTTTTTGATCATTTTGAATTGGTATCCGGAATGGAATTGCCCAAACGACTTCTTTTTCCTTAAAATTATTTTATTTATATGTTGATTTTACTCTGCAAAAACACTTCATAGGTGTTGCAGGTTCCTGGCCTATCAACTTGATTTCTACAACAACTATGGACATGAGCAGGTCTAGTGTCATCCCTGTTTCAAAGGCAAGGGACT
Organism: Artibeus jamaicensis; assembly: GCF_021234435.1. Lineage (NCBI taxonomy): Eukaryota > Metazoa > Chordata > Mammalia > Chiroptera > Phyllostomidae > Artibeus > Artibeus jamaicensis. The sequence goes on from NW_026522040.1 coordinate 3,851,985, forward strand.
CGGGAAAGGAAGTGGGGGAGGTCGGAGGACCTGCTAAAAGGTCACAGAACAGAACCAGAAGCCACATCGTTCAACCTAGTGCCGGCTTTGTCCAGACATTAGCATTTCAGTGCTTGAAATAATTGAAAGTATTAATCAAGACGTTACGGCTTTGCCAGCATTTTAATAGATAATTCAGTAACGTATACTCACTTGACAGTTCATCATAGTAATATGGGGTGTTTCTCTCTGGTGTTCGTGGTGACTAGTAAGTGCATTTTTACTGCCCTCTTTGTTAGAAGGGTTCAAAGAACAGCTTTAAACCAAACAAGGCAACAGAGCATTTGTGACTGGTGTTTCAAAGGAAAGACAGATTTACAAGTGGAACTGATGGGAAGATGTGGCACAGTCTAAAGTTAAAATATCTGAGAAGACAAACGGCTTTTTGATAGCTCGAGACCTGCAGATGAATTAAACCTCTCGATACAGACTAGTGCAGCTGAGCGCTCAAACTGCAATTTTAAAAAATGCACAAGTAGTACACTCAGAATATTGTCTTCATGTCAGAAATGCACCTTTGTGCTTGAAAATGATAAAAAATTACAATCGATCCTTACAACTGTTCTGTTCATCTTTATTGATCAGGTGCAAGAAAGATAAATCGCAGCCCAAATAAGATTATAGTAAATGTTAGCATCGGAGGGGACTGCAGGTTGATAGAGAGCCATTCATCATCTCAAATGGTGACCTGTCCATTCTCCAGCCACCCTGAGTCGGCTGTCTAATCACATACCTATTGATTTTATCTGCATCCAGCAGACCTGGATGTGACTGTCATCGGCCAGCTCAGATTGTCAAATGTGAAGGGGTCACTGGTGTGAAGACTATTTCATTTTCATTTTCTCACCAACCAACGATGATTTATGAAAAAATAAACTACCCCCAGTCATGCATGTGGCACCTGAGTGATTAGAGAGTACAGGTGCACAATAGACCGCTGCATTGTGCTCTTTTATACTGTGATGCATTTTGCAAGGTACCATTGTGTCTGAAGGCTCATGGGGTCACTGAGGCCACCCCCTGAAGACAGGTTTCAAAGTAGCCAGCCAGCATGGATAATTTTTTATTTTGCTGACCCAGGAAAGGCGTTACTTGGCTATTACAACTTCATTTATATTGCTTATATGTTCATTCTTGTAGTAGTGAGACATTTTTCTGGTGTAAAAATTTTGTAACTCCACACCTTTGTTCTTACTGATCAATTTGTGTAAATGTTGATGCCCTTATGGTCATGTGCAGGCGATGGAACACATTCTAGCCCATGAAGAATCCATCTGGGAGACAAAATGCAGTGTGAAAAGAAATAATCCCTTAATATCCTAGGTGGAACACTGGAATAATAGGCAGATGTGATGTGTGTGAGTTTCATTATTCAATCTCAAGCATCTTTTGATCTTACAGGGATTGATTTCAAATCAGGGAGATCTAACTAATCCTCCAACAACGTGAAGAATTTATCAGAACTTTGAAAGAATGATGAATTATAACTGTGAAAATTTACTTTGTAATTTCAACCTATATACCAACAACTAGATACTTTTTACGTGTATTTTTACAAGAATTCATTATACTTGGGCAAGAAATCTTTGTCCTACTGCTTGAGTGGCTGAATTAAGAGCTTGTATGTTTTTTGCCATTGTATGTCTTGGACACATTTCATCCTCTTGCAAAATGAAAACTCTGCTGTCAATCTTTATCCACAGAGCTCAGAGTTCTACAAAGTCACCACTGAACAGTATCAGAAAGCTGCTGAAGAGGTGGAAGCAAAGTTCAAGTAAGTTTCTAATAGTATTCTAATTACTCTTCTTGACGAGGTGAAAATACAGCTTTATTGCTCTTCGAACAGGAGAGTGTGTGGTGTATAGCTCTCTGGAGCACTGGGAAATGGGTTTTTGTGGTTGAGAAGGATGTGTGTTGCCTGCTACAGTGGAATTCACATGCACGGTAAAAGCATTTGGGGAGCGCTTGTTACACCTCAGTTTCATGAACATGGGGAAAATAGAAAGCAATAATAGTGTTCCGTGATTGGTGGCCCGCAGTGTCTGTGACCCACAGCCCTGTGCTTTCCCTGGGCCGCCAGTTCGCACACAGGGTAAGAAGTCCTCGTTCAGAAGTTCCCTGAGTGTGTAAATAGTTCTTCTGTGTAACTTCTGTTGGCAACATGCGTGCAGATTAGCAGGCAGAAGGAAAACAGTGGTGTGGCAGGTTCAGGTGAAAGAGTACTGTATTTTTCGGACCATAAGGTACACCTAGGTTTTAAAGGAGGAAAATAGGGAAAAAAAAATTGAAGCAAAAAATGTGGTAAAATATTTCATAACATATTTCACCAGCATCAATATAAACAGAACTCAGCAGCAGCATTGACAACCATTATTCCTCCCAAATTGGGGTGGGTTGGGGTGGGGTGGTGCGGGGTGAGGGAGAGGGCGTCTTGTAGTCCAAAAATTACGGTACTTTGGTAGCTTGGGCTCTGCCCGCCTCCCTGGTGCATGTTTATGAGCATCCGATAAGTGATTAATCCCTAAGGTAGAATGTTATTGCCTTCTGCCGCGGTGCAGTTTCTGTGGTGATGGATATTGGTGTTGTTTTAACACTGATTAAAAATGTTTGTTTAAAGATGGTTTGAAGTACATTTAAACCTTAGATAAACCCTCCATTTTTCATTAGAGAATCACTCTTTACGGGCAGGAGGGAGTGACCTTTTAAGAATGGGGTTCATCCCACTCATAAAGGGTAACTGTGCCGTCTTAAGAATTTAGGTGTAGAATTGGATGTGGATTTCATTTTAGAAGGTACACTACGCATGTATTTTTTATGATTTTTGTCTTTCCCCTAGTGATAAAACAACATTTTTAAAGCTTTTTGTCTCAATACTATGAAAACCTTTGACATGACACTATGGGTGTTTCTTCAGTATATGATGATAGGTATAAAAATAACTAAAATTTGAAATCAAAGGAAATCATTTCTGACTAGAATGATCTGTAAAGTCGTCATAATGATGATAGTTTAGTTGAAGCCTAGAGAAGAGTGTTGGTGCAAAGGAAAAGTATTCAGAACAAAAATCATGCTCTGCAGTTGCTGGGTGACAAGTTAGTGAAGATCGATGGTTTGTCTCAGACCAGTGCAAGGTAACGTTGGAAAGGCCAGCAGGGTCATTGGGCTAGGAAGTTGGTCTTCACTAGCAGGCAGTGTTTGGAAGGTATTTGACCGGTGAGTGCCCTGACTCCTGAGCTCCCTCAGGAATATGAGTCTGAGAGTGAATGCGAGGTTCGATTGGAGGCGTGAGGAACCAGAACCGGAAGCCCTGGATGACAGGTCCTGTACGTGAGGACGGGGAGGAGAGAGGCGGGTACGAAAAAGCCATTGGAAGATTAGACATGAATTAGGGGCTGACTGGTGGGTGTGCCAGTACCTCCGTAAGGGAGTACCACAGGCTGCCTGGTAAACTGCGAAGTTGATTGTCTCACAGTTCTGGAGGTGGAATTTCAGGATCAGGGTGTCGGCAGGGTTGGTTTCTTCGGGGGCTTTTCTCTTTGGCGAATGGGTGGTCGTTTCCTCCGCGTTCACATGCTCGTCCCTCTCTGCATGTCTCCTAATCTCCCTCTTATGAAGCACACCTGATTAGAACCCATTCTGTGGGCTTCCTTTTAACATAGTTACCTTCATCCAGATATACTTTCTGAGTACTGTGCATCGAGACTTCAAGGTACGAATGAAGGGCAGAGGGACACAGTTCAGCCCATGACTCCTGGAAGGAAAGGGCATAGGAGAGTTTGGCGGGTTTGTGGAAGCTGGATTTCATAGACAGAGGTAAGTCTGGCTTTCAATGAGAAGAACCTGCCTTCGGAAGCCCTGCCCAGCTGCCATGTCATTGAGCCTGGGCCGGCCTACTGAGAATGAGAGGCTCACAGCAATCACGTCCTGCGACTTACGTTTGCCCAGACAGCATGGACCTGCAGCTTAGACTCAGCATGATCTCCCTGACCTCTGTGAGGTGGTCTTTATTGTATCCTGCTCTCATCTGGTGTGGCAGACAATTGTAGCCTTTCCCACAGAAAGGTCTTTGACCCAGCTCCTGGGAGGTAACCTGGAAAACCCTGGACTTTCCCAGGTGATAAAAGTGTCCTAATAGTCACAATGGGCCCCCTGAGCCACCTTGGGCCAGCTCAGCCCCTGTGTGTGGGAGACTGAATTCAACCACGTGGGCATTCAGTTGAGCAGGCCTGTGTGAAGAGGCCCGAATGGAACTCTGGGCATGGAGGGTTAGGTGAGCTGCTCTGGCGAATGGTGCTCCGCGCCTGTGGTCACACATTGGGGATTCCAGGACAGCACGTCTGCGGACGATGGAAGCCGCACTGGGAACCCTCCCAGACTCCGTCCTGTGTATCTCTTCCCTTGTTTGATTTTCCGTATCCTTCTTCATAATGAGTCGTCACTGTGAGTTCGGTGGCTTTCTGTGAGCTCCGTGGGTCCTTTTAGCGAATCGTCAAGGTATAGGGTAGTTTGGGGAGCCCCTTGATGTCAGAAGTGAGGATGGTCTTGGGGTCCCCGCCCTCAGACTTTGCAGTTTGGCCAACTCTGATACAAACCAAAACCCTGCTTTCACACATGGCAAGACTTTTAGGAGTTAGTTTGTCAGAGGAGCTTTCGTTACATGATTTTTTTCAGCTGCTACCTGCCAGCCTGGGCTTCCTAGAATATTGTATTTTGATTTTCCCTGAATTCATTAGCTTCACTCCTAGGAAGTGATAGTGCTTTGTCTGTAAGAGACACTTTTATTCCTTTTTTTTCATCCTCACCCTAGGATATGTTTATGGATTTGAGAGGGAGAGAAAGACATCGATGTGAGAGAGAAACTGATCGGTTGCCTCCGTATGTGCCCTGACTGGGGTTCAAACCTGCAACCTTTTGATGTGTGGGACCTGGCCAGGGCTTTTACCCTCTTGAAGGCACAGAGACTACTCAGTGGAACGGCGCTTCTCCTTAGAAGTTCGACTGTCTCAGATGATCAGGGCAGCTTCCGTCTTCTGCAAGGCAGCACGCCCTGGTCTTCCTGTTGCGTGTCAGCTGCTGGCTGCGGTCCCTCTGGGCAGCGAGCTCTGGAGGACATGGAGGAGAGTTTGGTTATTTTTTCTGACAGAGGGACTCATCAGGGTGTATCTTGGTTGCATGAATGGAAGCTTTTTAAATTGCAGTTGTAGGGGTATATCATGCCCCTGAAACGGGGTCACACAGAATCCCCGTGGAAAGAAAGCAAGCCCGTGGGGCCGTGCGTGGGGAACGCCAGACACACCGATGCATCCTGCTGCCACGGGAGCTAATGGGACTGTTTCAGCGATGCTTAAATGGTAACTCACACTTCGGGCCTTGAGTTTATGGCTTTGGCAGTAAACCGTTAAAACACTTGAGATTTAATGGGATTTTTTCCTACCCTATCGATACCTCATTCATCCTTAGAGCTCCTGTGCCCCACGCCCTCTGCTGGCTCGAATGCCTGGCTGGGAAGGGAGGAGAGGGGCGGGGCCCTCCCCGGCACAGAACTCAGAGTGGATCAGAGGAGAGTAAGGGGAAGGCGGGACTTTAAAATAGAACTTCTTGAAAATACAGAGTTAGGTCTACTGTGATGGAATCATTGCACCCCTACTAAGTACCTCATTTCCCCCGGGGGAATTAAACAATTTGGAGATAAAGAATGGTGCTGTTTATTTGCCTGCAAGAACTCTTTCCTCACTATAGCTTTAAAATTGTAACTGTAAAACTCAAGTCACTGAGCAAATCCAGATTTTTTTACATCTAGTTTTTATTTAACAGATAGGCTTTTCTTTTCCCAGTCCAGGTAAACGATCATTATTGGCACTTCCCATCACCTTTACCACCTGTGTTATTATCCATTAACTAGTGCACCTTACGGTGCTGGCTCCTGGTCACACAGTGAAGCGTCAGGGTATAGCTTGGCTTCCTGAAAATGATGTGATGTGTTAGTTCTTATTTTCCACCTTATAGGTAATTAATTAAATAAGTTGTCATATTAAATAATGTTACGTTGATAGTGCTGAGCACAGGTCTTGCACAAGGTAAATACTCAATAAAAATCAGATTTGATTATTTTATTATATATCATAATATGTATTTATTGTTATAATATTTTATGTCCAGCTCAGGTTATGAAGCCATGCACCACAGAAGTAATTTCTGTATTTGTTTCCAAACAAAATGTAGATGGTGTTGATCTCCTCCTCACCACCCTTCCCCCCCAAAAAAAATCAAAAGAGTTCTCACTCTCAGGGGGCTCCCGGTCCAGCCAGGAGACGGCATATAACGTGTGGGTGACAGGAGGGCGCAGTGAGGGGTGTTTCGGAGTGACAGGGACAGAGTGCCAGCGGCCCTGGCTCTTGGTCAGCCTCCGAATCAGATCTCTTCAGGTGGATGAGAGCCAGCATCCGCCACGCCTACAAAACAGCAGTGCTGTTACCAGAGTGCTCTGTGTATAGCGTGCAATTTTTCAAAATTATAAAAAGAAATATCCAGTGAATGTAAAGTAAATATCAAAGAAATGTGGAATATTTTAAAGACAGCAAAACCTTGTGAAGAAAATGTAATATCAAACAAATGAAGAGCATTATAAAAACAACTGGTGCTTCATTGCTGTGCTGTGCTTTTAGTAGTGAAGTGGGCAGCTTCTACCTTCCATAAAGGAAGAAAAGGTGTGTGTGTGTGTGTGTGTGTGTGTGTGTGTGTGTGTGTGTGCGTGTGTGTGTGTGTGTGAAGTGACATAGATTCCAACAGTGTCGGGAGCCCCGCTGCTGTGCTCTCGTTATAGGTAGAACTTTTCAGGTTGGCCCCCATTTCCTTGGAAGGTGAAGTGTGCGTAAAGGCGCATCACTCTGGGAAGTGTCCGTGGAGTGTGGGTAGTTCTCCTCTGTGTGCTGGGTTGTAGAAGGGGCTTTCACCTCATCCTTAGTCGAAGTGGCTGAAACCTTACTTAAAAATGTGGGCTCTAGGTTGTCCTCACAGTGTCTTGAAAGATTAGTTACCCTGTGGGAGAATGTTAGGTTTTTAGAATATCTGAGGAATGCTATGCAAAACTCTTAGAGACAAAATGAATTTTGTAAGTATCACTATATAGTCAAAGGTTTTCCTCTTTGTGAAATCCTTTAACTTTAAAATTCCTTGGTTTTCTTGGGGTTTCACTTCAGTAATACTGTTTCGTTTCTCTTTTGGGTATGTGGTTTTAATAGCCATACGGTAACTCCTCACTTAACACTTTGATACCGGGTTTTGGAAACTTGGACTTCAAGTGAAACATCGCATAACAGAACCTACTTCACCCTAGGCCGATTGATAAAAATGAGAGTTCCTATGGCATATTTTTGATCACCAAACTTCAAAAACTAAAAACAAAACAAACCTTCTAAATAAAGACCCCAAATACTTCTAGTAGTAAACATTTGAAATAAATGTGATCTATACATTTAAGAAAGATGAATAAACACAAGTAAAATATGATTTTCCTTCCAACCTGCTGATCCCAGTTCCAGCCTGTGGGTGTTCAGAGCCCGTCCTGGCAGCTCAGGGAGCAGCCTGAGACCCAGCCCTGAACGGGAGGCCCTTCCACTGCCCCACCCTGCCCCACCCCAGTCATTCAGGCTGGGACTATTTAGACACACCAGTGAACCTCAGGTGCCATCTCAGGGACGTGGGAGGAAACCGGAGTCTCAGGAGAAAACCCGCACAGACAAGGGGGGACACTCCACACCGACAGTGGCTGCGGCCAGGACTCAGTTCCCCCCTTATTGCTTTAACAAAAAGACAGTGGGAAAGTGACAGCATTTGAGGACCAGCTGTACTGGGAGTAAGTCAGCGAGGCCACGGATGACACGCCGGGGAGTCAGCAGGTGTTTCTCACGTTCTCTGTAATTGCACTTGTGGGCCATGGGCAGTTTTAAGCAATGGCGTTTAAAGATCCTGCTTAATTGGCTGTAAAATAATTAAATAAGCTTTTGACTGGCAAATTTATAATTCTGTTAGATGCATAAGCCAGTGCGCCTGAATGTCAGTGTGGCTTCAGTTTGGAAATATTAGATTAATAGAACTAATTGTACTTCAGGAACAGAGTTTACTCTGATTAATAGTCTCAAAACCCTTCTAGAAGTTTAGTCAAGTGAATTTATGTTACTTACTTTTATGCCTAAACTCTTAATTAAAACTTACTTCAAAAGTTTGGGACTTTCGGGCTTGGGGGTGCTTCTCTCTCCAGTGTCTCCAAAGTTGGGCCCCTGCTGTTGCTCAGTGACTCCTGTTGCCTGTTGAATGTCTGGCCTTATCAACAGGACTAAAGGATACGCTGTTGTGCGTGTGGTCGTATCTGCAGCGGACAGGTGCCCGTGTATCAGCTCTAACACTCAACTGATGTCTACTTACAACCTAGTTTATGCTGCGTGAATGGCTGTGATACACCAAATGTACATGATAAATGTTTTTATCTCTGATTCCCATTGATCAGTTTCTAAATGATCAAATGGTCTATCTCAGTAAGACACTAATTCACATTGATCAGATGCTAAATGACCAAGTTGACTTGGCTTCTGCTGAACACAAATTGTATTAAAACAACATTACTGGGACATGCTGCCTTTCTAATGCAGGAGTTACCTTACCAGCAGTTGCATTATAAGTAGAGTTATTGTATTATAAAGATGTCTCCTTCATAATGAAAAGTTTACACAAGAAGAAAAGAATGCCATATTACAGGAAGAACAGGGCTTCAGGCAAGGGTTTGGGCTTTTACTAATTAAATTCTACATTTGTATTGGGCCTTTCTTCCTCCTTTTTTAATTTGAAAGGCTGTGAGCAGGAAATTCAGCAGCTGCAGTGGTGACATTTTATTCCCTGTGGTCCTTGGGGCCAAGTAACATCTTGATTATTTAGGAAGAGACTTCGTAACTGAAGAGGCAGAAACTCTGGAGGAAGTAAATATACCTAAACCCTTTGTGCTTAAGCCTGGTTACAATTGCCTATTTAGAAGTTTCGGGCTATTTGCTGTTTTTTGTTTTATAAACAACAGCTCACCGATGTCAACTTCCACAGTGTTTCATATACCCTCTAGAGTTTTTTCTTTGTGTTGCTGGAGGAAGATTTCAATTCTAAAATGGAAAAGCATTATTTATGAGCCAAGAATACGCTTTGTATATGAAGCTAATGGCAACTGCACCCTCGTCTGAAACATGGTCTTGGTTATTTGGAATACCCGATTCCTCTGGCAGGTTACTTATTACATCTTTGACTTTCCATCTGTAAAGTGTATATTGTAACTGCCATTTTCTTTAGGGCATTCAAGCTGGGAAAGTTTACAGGTTTAAAAAAAAAACCAGTTGTCATTGATCCTCATGTAAAAAAATGGTCTTACATCGTTGTTTCATTCAATTCTAAGATACTGGCTGCCATTTCTGCAGTGTTCTAGATGGCGGCAGCCCCTTCTGTACCTCATCAGGGAACATGCAGAGAGTAGTCTGCCACCTCACAAGCTATGAATCTGTCTCCTCTCTGGTCCCCACGTCCCATCTGCCTCCGGCGACATACCAGTTCCAGGGAGACAGACTTGCTTGGGAACACACCGGTCTCTGACACTATTTCTTACGACAGGCGCGTATAACTGGTTGCTTATGTCAAGAAAAGAAACCATAGGCAATTAATGTTTTTTTTTTCCTCTTTAAGAGTGGGACCCTTCTAATCAGATTATACTAGTCATCTCCTTTCAATTTGATCCTCGGGCCAGGTCACTGGACTTAGTATACATACTGTTCTCTAAGATAACAAGTAAACGCCAAGAACTGTTAACAGCACTTGGGAGCTAGGTTTCCATCTGCAGCACTTCTCTACTTCCTGCGTGTTCCTGACAGCATCCCACTCTGTGCAGAGGTGCCTGCAGCCAGGGGCAGGACAGGGCGTCCACGTTGGTGGGAACACAGGGCTCAGTGGGGCAGGATCGGGGTTTAAACCGTAGACGGTATTGTTCGTTTCACAAAAGGAACATACACAGCACCCATCGCCTGAACACCTGCAGCCGGTCACAAGGCAAGAGGATCCCCGTGGAAACGTCCTCATCTCTTTAACAGTAAAGGAACCTCAAGCCACCAGGGAGTCAGAGTAGCCACATTTCATCTTAAGTCCATGACCCAGAAGTCTCTTCTCTGTCCCAGTCATGGCGGTCAATGTTCCTTTGGGTTGCTCTGGGCATCTTCTTTACTTCAGTGTAGTCTATTTATGTGTTGTGTGCAAATTAGCAAAACCAGTCTCGTCGCACTCTGTAGGTTTGTGGCCACGAGCACCTGAATTCACGATTTGTTTCATGTGAGATAACAGATCATTCTGTTTTCCCTTACAGGAACATTAGCATTGAACTTTCTTTTTTAATCAATACAATCCATTAAGAATCTAGCATACCTACTTGGTTATATGAAATATTAATTGCACACAGTTCATTAGATAAATGAAGACTGTCAAAATGATAGCTTGTTGCTTTTCTTGATTATAATATTTTAAATGAGAACATTTTGAGTTCTAGGGGTAGGGAGCATGGAATTTTGGAATTTGTTTACTGAATCTTGCTTATTTGAATAACTCCACAGCTCATAGTTTTAACTGGGACTCTTAAGTTTTTTCGTCTTGCTAATTCTGGATAGAGTTCATTCACTTTTTAAAGGATCCAGTTGGAAATAATTTTTTTGGTTTTTCCTTTGATGTTTTCAAAGATGAGAAAAGCTTATTTTGCTTTTGAGTGCCATTCAGCTGCAGGTAGAAACCACTGAAGCTTGTAGGAAAGCCAAATAGAGGCAGTTGTTGTCTGATTGACCTACCGCATCTTTAAAGGTCCAGGAAGTTTTCTAGGTGTACATTTTAAATTCTGTCTTTTCTGTCAAATTTACGAAGTCGTGAGCATGGTTAAAAACTGTGTCAGGTTATCTGCACAGGAATGGCAGCTCTCAGAGCGAGTGGGCTGAAGACAGGCACAGACAAGTGAAAGGTTTCATAGGCTGTGGTTAAGGGGATTTTTATCCATAATCTGGACTATGTGAAAAAAGCTACAACTCAGAAGGGGGACCATCCCATGACTTGCTGTGCAGACACGGAGTGCCAGTCCACACAGATCGCGCCCGGGTGACGCAGACTGTGGACTGCCCTGGAGTTGCTGACCCTCAGCGACTCCATTGGCTCAGCGAACCCAGGGGAGCAGCAGCGGGAAACCACAGGGTCTGAGCCGAACGCTGCGATGTCAGAACTAGAGGTCCTGTCCGTGGGGAAGCGCCGCACCGGGAAACGTGCAGCGGGAAACAGCCTTTTAGAGAAGCGAGTCTTTGAGACCAAATTCCACGACCACCCAGGCAACAAGGAGCTTGAGTCTGAGAGCAGAATCTGGAGAGAGAGGAAGATTTTAATTATGGATAGTCCACACCTACCATCTTCAAAGGACTTTAAATCACACCTTCAGGGACGTACCCTTTGGGGCCCTGTGCCTTCTTGCTGGTGACCCTGCTGGGCTCCTTTGCTAAGAAAGATGAGGTGGTGCTTAAATACCATCCGAAGCAGTTTTGGAGACAGGTTCACTGAGTACGTGATCACGTGCCCCTCGTCAGGAAAGAAGATCTGGGGGATCAGGAAGTAGACATGTTTTTAACCAGAAAGAGAGTCCTCTCTGAGCTCATCAAGAAAGGCGAAAACTGATACAGCATCTCCCATTGCAGAGCAACAGAAGAAGAGGAGCAATACCAGGTGGGTGAGCACCTGCAAAAACTTGGGAGCAAGGTGCAGCAGAAGGGAGACACGCCTAGCAACTTCAGAGAGGAAGAGGCCCTGAACCCTGTCCTCATGGGGAGGAGTGGGACTGGCAGGGGTAGCACTGGGACCACCATCCTCCCAAGGTCTGACCCCTCTCTCAGCCCTGAGCCCAGCTGGTCGCCGGAATGTGCCAGGAAAGCGAGAGGATGGAGGCCAAGCAGGACGTCGTGGTGGTGGGAGCTCCTGCGTTCCGCCTGAGGGGCAGCAGTCCACCCCAGCGACGGGTGGTTCAGTGCCATGTGTCCCACCGTGAAGGACATCCTCCTGGCCCTGGGGGTTCAGCTGGAGTGGTTCATTCACGAGGACAAAGAGGTGCTGGTGGTGATGCTAGAGAGCATCCGCAGAAAGGATATTAGGGAAAACACGATCGGGGTTTTTTACGATTTTATTTATTTATTTCTGGAGGCGAGGAAAGGAGGGAGAAGGAGAGGGAGAGAAACCTCAGTGTGTGCTCGCCTTTTGTGTTCCTCCCACTGGGGACGTGGCCTGCACCCAGGCATGTGCCCTGATTGGGAATTGAACCCGTGACCCTTTGATTCGCAGGGCGGCGCTCAATCCACTGAGCCATACCAGCCAGGTCATGATTGTGGTTTTTTACCTGAAGGAAAACTTGGGGGCCAGAGACCTTAAAGATTAGTATGATAATGCAGATAACAGAGTTCCTAAGAGGATAATTTTAAAGTGTGGGAGGAGAGTTTATGCTTTGAATAAGAAAAAGTGGCCAAGCCAGGGAAGACCAGGTAACAGCTGTTTTAAAAACAGCCGGTGAGCTGATACATAACCATAAAGGGCATGGTTATTCCTGTGCATGGGAGAACATCAGCAAAGTGACTAAAGATGCCCAGAAAAAGCAAAATCCCATAAAATTACTAAAGAATTTAAAAGGTAGGTTATCATAGGTGGCTGAAATGCCTGGGGTCTCCTTACATTGGAGACACTCCAGGTTGGCGCTATGGGAAGACTGGTCTGTGGAAAGAGGCTTTGTGACTTTGAAGGCTTGAGAAGTCAGTGCATCTCCCCATATGATGCTTTGGCTCTTCATAGGTAAGGAAATTATTAGTTTGGGCAGGCAGTAGGAGATTATAAAGAAGCAAGAAGAAATAAGGTAGGGAAAAGGCTTCAGAAGTTAGGCTGATATTCAAGGTCAGAATCAGGTCACAGAAATCACCTTACCTGTGTGGGTAGGTTGGATTCAGGACAGACACCAAGGCCAAGGCCAAGACCAGCGTGCAGCCAGGATACATAGTTAACAAGAATCGGTGTCTAGAACGTGAGAGTGAGGCAGCGTCCAGCCAAGTCCTGGGCGTGGCAGAGAGTGGGAGCTGGACTCCCGTGGGCTGCCCTGCTGCCTGCTGAGTCCACTGCCGCCTGGAGCGGTCCTTTCCATACAAGGTGGCTGTTCCTTCGTGCCCCCTCCATTTCAAAGTCTGAATGCAAAGGGACCCAGTCACCCCCTCTTCGTTGTCCCTGAGGAGATAAACACAAGTCTGCAGTGTCAAAAGGTTGTACAGATAAATCATCACATATAGTGGATAGGCTTGAACAACAGTCAGAAGCTCAGTAAAATTGCCAAGATTAGACAACCTTGCAAATTTTTGAAGTTCTAAATATAATTCTAGATTTCATCTAGAAAAGGTTATTGAAAACTCCTTTGTGCTTCCCTCTCTCTCTCTCAGTGTATCTTGAGGGTTAGGGTTTAGGTCGAAACTCGGAGAACTCACATAACACTCTGCACACATTAGGGGCTACGGTGTCTCAGTCCGGGAGCAGGTGGCCGAGGCAGCTGTGGTGCCCGCGGTCCAGCTCCATTCCTGCGCAGCCTCCACACTTCAGCTTGCTTCTCCGCTCCAGGTGGTGGGTGACGTTCTGTTCACTGGTGAGCAGAGGAAACTGAGAACGGCCTGATGGGGGTGCTCTGTGAGATGAGACCGTGGAGCCTTCTCCCAGTAGGTGGAGAGCCAGGCGGTTTCAGTGCTAACCACTTTATAGATGCTTTGGGGACAGGATCTGTGTCATCTGCCTTTGTTTTTTTAAGTATTAGCATAGCCTCAAGATTAAGCAATTTATAAGAACATGGGCTTCACTGTTAATACTTTTGTACCCTGCATAACCCTTAATATGACAAATTCTGAAAAATGTGTGTGTAAATATACTCAGTTGAGTGAAATAATAAAGATGAATTATATTATGGAATAGAGAGGAACGGTAGCTCTTAGGACAGTCCCTGGGAAGTTGCATGGTTCTGCCGTACTGTGATGTCTATTATGGTTTATTGCTCCACAGTTGGGTACGTCTGTTCCCAGTGCTATCAACCTTCCCTGCTTCCAACCAGATAATTAGCTTAGAGATGTATGTGGCTGTTCATTCATACAACCAGGTAAAACCAAGTACTAAAATTGAAGCCAAACTTTCAGAATAATTATATTTACACACCTGTTTCCATTGCTCATTTGAGTGTGTAATTACCAGATCACCTCTCACCATCTCGGTCTATCAAGGACTCCTGTATCTGGCTCTTGGTTTTTTGTTTTTTTTAAGATTTTGAATTTATTTTTAGAGAGAAGGGAAGGGAAGGAAAAAGAGAGAGAAGCATCAACGTGTAGTTGCCTCTTGTGCGCCCCTCACCAGGGACCTGGCCCGCAGTCCAGTCGTGTGCCCTGACTGGAAATCCAACTGGTGACTCTGTGGGTTTCAGGCCGGCCCTCCATCTACTGAGCCACCCCAACCAGGGCTGGCCCTTGGCTTTCCTTAAGTGTAGGCAAACAAAATACAAAGTTTGATAACTTAGACCTTATCATAATTAAGAAGTTCTGGTCATCTTAAGACACCATTACGAAAATTTTAAAAATGTTCAAAAGACTGGAATAAACACTTCAAAGGGAGGTATAAGAATGGCCAGTTAGCACATGAAAAATGCTAATATCATTAGCGATCAGGGAAGTGTGAATTACAACATGGGAGAGGTGAAAATCCAGAAAGACTGACAATAGTAATTGTCCAGAAGGATATGGAGAAACCAGGATTCTCATGCTTTGCTGTTGGGGCTATAAAGTGGCAAAGTCACTTTGGAAAATGGTTGTCAGATTCCTAGGAATTTAAACCTATGTTTGCTTTGTGACCCAGCAATTCCAGTGCTTTTACCCAGGAGGAAAAAAAAAAGTATACATCCACAAAAAGATTTGTACACATGTGTTCATATCTGGTTTATTCATAGTAGTCAAACACTAGAAATGACCCAAGTGGTCATCAGTAAGAGAATGGATAAACAAATTGTGGTGTATTCATATAGTCAGGACTATTCAGCAGTTAAAAAAAAAAACAAACTATTGATACATGTACCAACGTGGCTGAATCTCAGAAACTGGCTAAGCAAAAAGAAACCAGCCCAAAAACCTATTGTGTGATTCCACTTATATTAAGTTCAAAAACGGGGAAAATTGCTTTAGACTAATACTGGGTTGGCCAAAAAGTTCATTTGGTTTTTTTCCATAAGACGGTTCTAGTAGCACCTAGTTGTCTATAACTTCATTTGAAATGATTTCGCTAGATTGTATTGTGACAGCTATCCGATCTGTGGGCATTTAAAAACAAAATTACAAAAATGGGTGATTTTTTTGTGTGGCCCATTTTAAAATGGGCCATTTTAATATTGAAGATGGAAGAAAATACGCAACATTTTTTGGCATATTATGCCTTATTTTTTTCAAGAAAGGTAAAAACACAACTGAAACATGAAAAAAGATTTGTGCCATGTATGAGAGAAAGTGCTGTAACCAAATGAACATGTCAAAAATGGTTTGTGAGGTTCCAGGCTGGAGATTTCTCTCTGGATGACGCTTCACGGTCAGATAGACCAGTTGAAGTCGATAGAGCTCAAACCGCAACATTGAGAACAATCAGTGTTGTACCATGCAGGAGATAACCAACATACCCCAAATATCAAATCAGTGAAGTTACTGGTGGAAATGAAAATGTGTCTTTTATTTAACAGAAAAAACCATATGGACTTTTTGGGCAACCCAGTCAGGAAGCAGTTGATGGGGACAGAGGGGGACTGGACTGGAAAGCAGCCCAGGCAGACTTTTCTGAGGTTTTCTAGGTAGTAGTTACACAGGGACATACAATTTTTGCTACAATATGAACACTTAAGTTCATGTCTTTTGTAACATTAATTATACTTAAAACACCCTAAAGTTACTGTTAATTAATTTTAACTAGGAAAAAGTGTCCTAAATATTGAGAATACCAAACTCATAACTGTAATTTGTTCTAGGTAAGAGAAGTTGTTCAAAGTTAATCACAGTTTTAAAAAAATGATTCCTAATCCTATCTATAATCAGACTTTTTCATTAGAATTTCAAATTCCTTGTCTCAAAGTTAGGGCTGTTCATTTGTGTTTCATTGCTGTAGAAATAAGATTAATCCTTGCTTTACCTTTTCTTTCAAGAATTAGTCTCTCCGCCTTTCATTAAATTACATTTGCCTACCGTAGTCTCCTCATTAGCCTAAAGTCTTGGAGATAGGCCTGGTTACGATTGCAAAGTTATTTTTGAAGAGGGATTTTGAAGGCGGTGTTTGTAAATGAAGCAGACAGTAACACGGGTGCTTTTCAGCGTACCAGTCTTAGACAGCAGTGTGTGCCTGCGCTGTACTGAGTCCTGGCCAAGCGCTCGACAACGTGTGAAAGCTGGCGTCTTGGCCCTCCCCGGCGTGTGGAAACGAAAGCAGGCGTTCCATTCGAGTGTTGCCAAGCACCCCAGCTTGCTCACATGGCTGCCCGGCGCGGTCTCCTGTGCGTCCTCGTCCAGTGGCCAGCAGTTAGAGTGCCACGCCCCCTTTGTGAGAGTGTGGGTCTGAATGCTGCTGATCAGCTGCGTCCCTCGAAAATGGATAGATGTGCTCATGGCGGGGAGTCCCAGCTCCTGGCTCCCTTCACAAGTCAGCTCAGCCACCCGTTCTGCATGGAGCTGGGGAGGAACACTGCACAGTGGTGCATCTGGCTTTGCGTTCCTTTTCCAGCACCAACATCTCTTTTTTCAGGATGTTAAACACGTTTTGTAGGGATCTTACAAGCACAAAGAAGTCAGCTATTTGCCAGTTACAGTATTAACACAAAGACTAAGGGCCTCTGTTTTGTGAAGGGAATTTTTTTTTAATGTGCCGTTTGCCCTTCATTCTGTTCTCTTGTGCTTCTGAGGTTGCACAAATACCTATTTAATTGTGAGGCAGGTCCACCTGTGGAGACTTGAAGTCCACCAGCCCGTCACTGTCCCCACAACCAAGCTGCCTGGGTGAGAGGCACAGTCAGCGTGGTTTATGATCAGGATTTTGGAGGTGGCATACACCTGTCTCTACTTTCAGCATGAAAAATGAATTGCCAGTTACTGTCAACATGTTCAGACATGGTACTTTACATGGTAGAAGCTGGCTCGGCCTGCTTTATGCTGGGCCCCCAGCTAGGAGACCAGCGGTTCGGAGAAAGGGGCGTGTTGGCAAGGAGGAGAGGAGAGATGGGCTCCGTCCAGGACTGTTGCCGATCTCTGCGCTTGCGCACGCTGTGGGAAGGAGGTCAGCGCCTCGCGCCTGTTCCCCAGCACAGCTCTTGAACAAGATGAAGTGATCAAAGCCAGTGCATCACCGCGGTCTCATCAGTCTGCAAGCTGCACACCCAGATGCTGCTGTTCCGCTTCAGGCCTCACTGACTTACATCCGTAACACCTCCATCGCCGCTCATTCTGTGCTACTCATAATTAACCAGTTCTTTCCTTTTCATGATAGTGTCTCTCCAGTACAAACTACGCTCATGTGGCGCAGAAAATAACGTTGCTGCGCGTAGCATGCATCTCTCCAGCGTCCCAGTCAGTGGACAAGGAGCAAGACTCTCATGTTTCGTCACTGCTTAAGTCATCTGTGGCTTTCGTTTGGTGGTGTGAGGGCTGGTTTCGGGCAGTATTTGGCGCCTTTGAATTTGAAATACTGGATTGTGCCAGTAGACCGATTTCATGGACTCCACTGTCCTGGGAGCTCTTTGCAATGAGTGGATTCTGGCACCTTCTCATTTGTTTGGTTTGTTCCACCAGGGAAGAGCTCACTGACATATATTTACTTCGAAAAGTATTAATGTGACAGCTGTGCTTTGGAGAACATAACTGTCATCGGTACCCACACAGCTGTCCATCGAGGGTCCCTGGTGCGTCCTGGTCTGTGGGCCCCAGGAACACAGACACGGGTCGGAGTCCCTGCCCTCAGTGGTCTTGCCCTTGTTGAGATCAGCAGCTGCTCTGTGGAGCTGTCGAATGCCCACACAGGAATTACAGTTTTAACGCTGCTGAAGAAAAATTGCAAATATCTCATACATTCCAGGTGGTTTTCATAAACCGGAAATACAGAGGTGAAGAAGGCATGATGCGTACACATGGGGAGACGATACACAAGTGACTAAGTCAGTGCTGATGTCAAGGTGAAAAACAAAACGCTGCAGGAACAGGGAGGGGATGCAGGATTGCAGGAAGAGGTGATGGCTGCGGGCTGGACCCTCTCACCCTGAGGTCCCCTTACGGTGCAAAGAGGGAACCTCGCTGGCAGTGGTCGAGTGAACACGCGGCGAGGGGGACGAGACTGAGGCCGTTAAGGAAACCGAGGCAGACTTGGGCAGACACAAGTCCCAGCATGTAGTAGGACCCAGCCCTATAGAGGATCCGTTTCTGCAGGGACGCTGTGGGGTTAGAGGCAGCAGAACCCTGGATACTTACCTTCAGAGGCTGTATTACAGCAGAGTCTAAATCTGGCCTTGTAAATGGCTTTTTTTTTTTTTTTTTTTAAGGAAAGGAAAGCCCATTTTGTGAAAAAATTTTAACTTTTTGCCTTGTGTAATTTAAAAATACTACATTTTGGCACAACCTATTGCAGTTTTTGCTATTAGTTTGTAATTCCCTAGAAGTGAATTGAAAAAGATTAGTGGTAGAACTTTTTCCATTAACTCTGGGAAAACTACAGAGGAAAAAATTGGCCTTTGACAGAAATGTCAATCCATACCTTTCGGAGCTTTCGGAAACCGAAGCACTGAGAAGCTGACTTAGTAGGAGAATCGAAAACCAAACTGTGTACACAGCTTCACCTTTTCTGATGACAAGACAAATGAAAAATACACCCTCAGAACTTGATGATGCAAGGAAAATAGGATTGTTGCCCCAGAGAGTGCATTAAGGCCAGATCTTTAAAAGATTTGAGTGCTAAGCTGTTGGCCAGGTTCTCCAGAAAGCTGATCCGTTCTTATTAACGATGCATCAATTTGTACTTCATACCAGAAGTGCCCCTTTTGTACGATACAGTGTCTAGGAAGCAGGGGAAAGAAAGGGGGTGCTGCCCACGCTGCAGGCTTGGCTGTGGCGCTGCCCGGAAAATGGGCTTGTTTCCTTCAGTTTGCGATTCTTAGTCTTTTTCCTCATCTTTTAAAAATTTATTAGGACCTCTCTTAATTTTTCCATTCCATACTGCTACTATAGCGCTAATGAAGTAGCAAATATCCATGTGAGCAGAAATTTTCCTGGGCGTAACCTGTACAGATACCCTTCACCTGGTTGCTCTGGCGAGTTGTCCCCTCCCCGCCCGGCCCCGCCCGGCCCCGCCTTAGCCTTCCGTGTCCGTGAAAGACGGTCACCAGAGAGATGATATGTTTAGGAGTTCAGTGAGGTTCCTTTATGTTCTTGGTACATCTCAAGCAGTCAATAGTTAGTTAATTATTATAGTCATCAATAGTTCAAGTTTCTGCTGAGTGAATTTTGTATGTTTTTAAAGTGGTGCCCATCATATAATCCAATACTTATTTCCCTCGGGGATAATTTCTGGACATATAAAATTGCAACTGAGAATATACCATGCCTCTAAAAACATGTACTTAAAGACAAATGTTTTCTGTCAAATCATTAACCAACACTTAAGCAACACTACTCAAAACAATAATTAAATTTTAACATGCTAGGAAGTACGTAATTTAGTTACAAATGGTAGGGGAGGCTGTGCTTGGGTGGATGCAGTCGCTGTTAGTTCATGGTGCAGGTTGCATCTAATAACGTGTCTTGCCTGCCTTTAGAATATTTTAATTTGAGACTATAGGCAATTATAGGTTGACGGTCTGTAATAGGGAACAAGCAAGACTTTTCCTAAAAATGTGTTCCGAAGCAACATAATTTTTCCCAGAAATAAAATTGACACTTGTGATCGCCCAGGTGAGTCTTCAAAAGGCGATTTACGCCTGATTGTTTGCAATTGAGAATGAGAGGCTGCAGGCTGGAGGTGAGGAGGAGCAGAAAGGGGAAAACGGGGCATTGCCTGTGGGCCCTGCTTGTTTCCGCTACACTCTCCGTTTAAAAGCCGACCCAGGCACGGTGCGGCCTTGTTTCTGTGATGTTCTGATCTCCAGATAGTGCGGAAGGGGAATGCAGGAACTGGGGAAGGAACAGCTCCCTCCCTGTCTCTCAGTTCTTCCAGTAGCTTTCAGACTTTTTCATTTTTATTTTTTGACAATAAAAATTAAAAATCCTGCTTTCAAATGAGATCTTGTGTGGAAGGAACCCTAACACTGCAGATATGCTGCTATTTTATTAATATAACTGTGATTTATAAGCTTATGTACAACCCTTGTTTGTTATAAAAAAATAATAAAGCTTATTTTCATGGATGCAGCATTTAAAAATTAGGGCCTAAGGATGGTGGCCACAGTCTTCTATTGGCCTTAGCGCCCAGACGTACTTCCTTGGCTGCACAGTGTTGTGGTAACCCTGATTTGCAGTGATAAGTACTGGCAACTGATGATAGTTTCTCCCCAGCTTGCCTTGCAGTCCCAAGATGTGCTCATCCATCAGTCTGAGCCGTACGATTAAAAGCGAAATAAGCTTCTGCTTCAAAGCTGAATAATTGACAGTATCTAATAAATCATTATATAGAAGTCGGGCTGAACACCCAGAACTTACAACATTGAAGCACAATATGAAAATAACCTCTGGCACACTTCCGCAGCCCCAGCTTTTGCCACGTCCTCCCACGGCCCCCAGAACTCATCCTTCAAGGAGACCAACGACCGCGCCTCCCGCCTCCGTGCTCCCGCAGGTTGGCCCTGCCGCCTCCCCAGCACACCCTCCCACCACTGCCCACGCCCTGTCCTACGTGCTAGCATCTCTAGGGTCTTTGATGTGTCCCTTCCCACTTGCCACTTCTTTCTCCCCCCCCCAAAGAGGGCACAATGAATTGTTCCCTCTGTGCCCATTAACTGAAGCCCCTAACGCAGTCCAGTTTGTGTTACAGGTGCCTCAGCACCTGCCTCCCTTCGAAAGCAGGGCCTCTGAAGGCATGAGCTGTGCCTTAGCCGTCTTTATAGCAGTAGTACTGCTGTTAACAGGCACTGAATTAATACCAATATTGTTATCTACTGAGTTGAATTAATCTGGTATAAAAGTTTCTGCTGCTTTTCAGCTTCTCCTCTCAGAACGTTTCCACTGGAGAACAGACCTTACTTAGTTTACAGTAGAAGAAACCGTTGTCTAAAAGGCTAAGAGTTGCAGACTCTGGGGAGTTGGAAAGGCCCATCACCAAGGTTACGTATATCAAGTTAACACCGAGTGACTCGCACTCCCAGTTGAAAGGAAACGTTCTTGAGGGCAGGGATTGTAGTTTATATTCGTTTAATAGGCCTCCCCCGGCACCTGGCACATACGCTCTGCTCAGCAAGCGCATGCTGGAGTAACTTCATTCAGCAAATGAGGGGACCGAGGCTGGGTGACATGTTGTGACTGCCTAATGGCTTGATTTATCTGGTGGTGGCTGGTCTTCATTACAGGCTGTTAACGCAGGGCTGATTTCTGTCGGACACGAGCTAATTGCCAGAGTTCATCTCCAGTGCACGCCAGGGGGAAGGTGGGCTCCCCTCATGACAGTGTCGACAGGGAGGTTAAGGCAAGAGCCGCATTCAAAACAAAATGGACTACTGTTTATTAGATGAAAGTTTCTCATTAACCGGGAATTCTTTCAGTTCAGATTTCTGGAACAGTGTGAATTTTTATGAAGGGAGGACAGTTGATACTTTAAAATAACTTGATCTTTGCTCTTCTTGAGGACTCTTTTTTACTTATGTTAATGTAAATAGATTTATATATTTTTTCCATAAAGAAAGTACATCTCATTAACATTTTCTAGTTAAACTTGGAAACATGACATCTTCCAGTCAGGTAGCTCTCTGCAAAGAATGCCAGTTAAATCCTTAGTAACAGGTTACCTCCTTATGAGAGCTGACTTACCTGCTGCCCCCGCCCCGTGAGGTCTGTGTCGTCAGCTCTGCAAGTCTGTGTTCAGTGTGACTGTAGGCGTTCTCTGAGCGAGGCACTGATGGGACTGAAGCGGGGAGGAGCAAACTCCTGCAGACTTTAGGAAAAGTAGAAGAGAGCCATTTCTGTTTCTGGCTCAATTCAAACTGTAGTGGTTTTCAAGTCCCATTAACCCCGTGGATCACTCCCTTGCATGCATTAGCGGCAGCCCCACTGTCACGGGCCCCATCTTGCTACATCGGAGACACGTTTATGAAGATGGATAACGGTGAAGGTTCCGTGTTAACTTTTATCGTCAGGCAAGCCGTACAAGAAACTGTCTGGTATTGGCTTTTGCTTTGATTTATGGAAAGGTTACCGCATGAAGAAGACATCACATAAAACAGCGCTGCCAGTAGCCATTAATGCATTTGTAAGTGTGGCAAATAATAACGAACCCTAATTAGGTTCATTATCCTCTTCTGCTACATTCTGTACTGGTCAGGGTGGGTCCTCTTAGCAGTACAGAATCTTCCCGAAGGGCCGGGCCTCTCCCTTGCTTGTCACTCGGGGCTGGTGTGTTTCTCTCAACGGCAGCAAGCCTCGTGATGCTGGTCGTCCAGGAGGGGACCGTTACATCGGCCTCTGGACGGCTCAGTTATCTGACAGCGACAGCGTTGAGTAATTACCTGTTGGTTTTGCCTGTGCATGTGCGTGCACACTCTCACGCAAACCCCGTGGATGGAAGGGCTCTGAGAGTCTGGCTCCTGAGTGTCTGTAATAGCTCCAAGTAGTAGCAGGTGGCTCTTCTAGAAAATGGCACCTATCGCGTCTTGCTCAATAGGACTTTTGTCCCCGAGGAGAATAGTCATTACTTTGCCTCAGTTTTTTTGTTTCAATGCACTTCGGTTTGGTGGTGTGTCTTTTATGCTGCACAAACTTTCCTTCCCTTTGAAATCTTTGTTTGGTCTCTCTAGTATGAGTTGCATCTTAATATGCAAAAAAGCAGCTGTGTTTTCTTTAAGCAAATATAAGGGGTGGGGGGAGGCGTCTCTGTTTATCCCTCGGACGACCACATCATGGGTAATGCCAAAAAAGGGGGGGAAAAGGCGCTTGGGACCCCACAAAATTCCGTAAATCTTTTCAACTCTCGATAAAGCAGATAAGTGCCAGCAGCTGTGGGGGGTGGGGGACCAGCAGGTGCACGGGGGGGGGGGGAGATCGTCACCGTTCTTTCCGTTCCCAGGTACAGGCAGAAATGCCCTGTCTCTCCCGGCTTCTGTTTTTCAGGCAGCCACATCCCTAGTCTTTAGAGTCTCCCTCCATTTCGATTTTGCAGATTATTTTGAGGCTGCTATGCGCCATTTATCAAATTAAATTCCAGCAAGGTTTTGCCATTCTTCAGTCCTCCGTTAACTTCTTTATGTGGGGGACAGTCCCGTCTTCAGCGATGGCCTGGAAGAATAGCATGGATGGGTTCTCCTTGGGAGCAGAGCGTGGCCCTGGCCCAGGCAGGCTGGAGCTGGCAGCTTCCTGTTGCCTGAAAGGCTTCTGCTCTGGGGCTGCGCGGAGCCGCCAGGCAGGCCCCTGTCGTAAAGCAGAAATCACACAGCAGCCGGGGAAAATCACATTTGGCCTGTAACCACAGGCAGTAAGATGGTGCCCACAAAGCCCCACTCTCCCAGGTGGGGGAGCCAAATTAGGGAGGTTGGATGAGACATGGTATCATTAAGGGCTTTCTGGAGCGGGAGAGCAATTAAATGTGGGGCCAAATGGACAAGTATGTTAATATATGGGGAAGATACTACTAAAATGCCCATGCAGGCAATCTAGCGACTATCCTGAATCTTTTTTTTAAATGCCTACCTTGAAAAAGGGAAAATGGTGCCTCTGACCTCAGATCAGCCTTAAAAGCAGTCATAGTGACCACCAGGGCTTAAACATCAATAGGGACCTGCTCTTTTTGTCCCTATTCTTTTTCTCCAGGAAGTAAAGAAATAGACTGCTAAGCCCAGAGATTTTTGGCATCTTTGCTCGCCTTTTAGAGGAATGTGGAGTGAGTCATAACGGGGGCATTATCTGGTCTCTTTCTCACTTTGAGAAGCCTTGGATTTTGTACAATAAAGTGCTCCTTGGAAGGAAGCCAGGCCTCTCGAGAATTTCGGCTCACAGGATACTCAGCCTTACCTGCAGGACCGTAGGGCAGTGCCCGAAAGGCCCAGCCCAGTGCCGCCGCTAGAACATGGGGTGGGGTGGGGGGGACCAGTGCAAGGGTGGGCAGACAGGCACCGACTCTGACTGGTTGTCGTGGGCTCCCTGCAGCATTTTGTTGGGAAGGAGCCCGAGGCTGTGACGAGGCTCAGCCTGGAGTATCATGATTGATGAGTGATCTCTGTCATTGGCATAAGCACTGAGACAGCTGGCATCTTTCCTGCGTGTTTGCTACCCCTGCGTTCGAAGCAGGTATACAAATCTGTTTACCTGAACATCGACCAGTGCCTAAGCCAGAAATAGGAAGGAGCGGGAAAGGAAAAGAGGAAGGGAACAAAGCGGGAGGAAAAAAGGCTACATGACACAGTTTTAACATCTTTTCTCTGTTCGCTTTTCCTCCCACCACGGGTTTAGGGAAATGGGGCACCACAGAGCAGGACTCTGGTTCGTCACCCCTTGTCCCGGTGCGGGTCCTGGTAGATGAGGTGAGGGTGTTTCTTCTCCCCCCCGTCAGGCTGCCTGAGGCCCAGTGAAACTGCGCCCGACTGGCATTTGCAGGGACCTACAAAATAATCAGCATAGAGACAGCTGTTGGCAAGTGTCCTCGTATGCAGTCACAGCTGCCATTTTCTTTGTAATGAATAAGAGAACATATTATTAACATTCCATTTTGGTGAGCGTTTGTAATACATGCAAAGATACCAACCTTCAGTGCGTTCCTGAAACAGAGTTGAAAGGGCAGAAGCCTTAGTTTACAAATAGGGAAATAAAGCCTTTAGTCTAAATATTGGCACTTAAAGCTTATGTTGGAGATCTAAAAGCAGTAAAACAGATGGTGCTTGGTAGAAGTTAATATTATAATTGATTTACTCTCTTGTTGAAAGTTGTAATGAAAGTCCTCAGTGCTTTACTTCATTGTGTGTGATTGAGATTTAAAAAAAATCTCATTAATTGATTCACTTTAGTTAACCAAACCAGTTATTTAGAGCTTAAACAGAAACTGTAACTCTGAGCAGTACCGAGGTCTTCCTGTTTAAAGAAGGCTCTTCACTCCTGGCTGGTGTCGCTCGGTAGATTGAGTGCCAGCCTGCGAACCAAAGGGTTGCTGGTTTGAATTCCCCGGGGAAAAGGCCTGGGTCACAGGTCGGGTTCCCAGTAAGGGGCGCTTGAGAGGCAGCCACACATTGATGTCTCTCTCCCTGTCTTTCTCCTTCCCTTCCCTTCTCCAAAAATAAATTACCAAAAAAAAAAAAGGGACTCTTCAGTCCTAAGACTGGAGGTGCTGGCCATAATCAGCCCATTTTTGACAGTTTGCATTGATTAAATTAGGCAGATAAGTCTAAAATTTCTATTTCATCATATACTATGTGGCCACAACCATTATGTACCTCTTACCGTGCTGTATGAAATGAAATGAAATAACAACATTCCCATTTTACAGAAAGGTTAGTCACGTGCTAGTAACAGAATAGGTTAGTAACTTCGGAGCAGTACTCAGTCCATCTGTGTCTGCTGTGGTTTTATTGTGTGTAAGTCTCCAGGTCCCCACCTGTCCTTCATGAAGACACTCATTCAGGCACCGGGGAAGCCACCTTGAACTTCTGATCTGGGTTTTCTTCGCATCCAGTATTACAGAACAGAGCATCCTCTCCCATTCTCCTCCCCGGCCCCTGTCTGCAGGGTCCTTCCAGCCCGTGCTGCCGTTGCCTGTCTGTTTTATCCCATCAGAAAATGAAATCATCGTCAGTACTCGCAAACTTCTCCTGTTCCTGACTGTCCTTCGGTGGTTGAAGTTTTGGGGGCGGGCTAAGGGAATGGATCTCACAGAGTGGAAAAAGTGAAATGTTATCTGACATTTTTAATTATCATGGGCACCGCTGGGCCTCCTGCTGAGGACTGCCAGCTTGACTTTACAAAGTGGCATTTATGACACTAAAGACGTAGAAAGCTGAAAACCAGTTTCTGGCCTGTTGCTAGTTTAACGGTAATAGAACTTCAGCTGTATGGTGTTCATTATTCTTGAAATGTCCAACTTGTTTTGGACAGGATTTTGTCACCATTAAAGCAAATTAAAGCAGTTTGCCATCCGTCCCACTGAGACCTCTCCCCACCATTGCCGAGTCACAGGTAGCAGCCCTGCCACCAGCAGTGGGCAAGTCGTGCCCACCGTAATTACTTCAAACACAGCTCCATTTGTTCACTTGGAGGACTTGCTCCGGGGGAGAACGTGGGGAGGAAAGGAAGGGTGTATAGGGTGCGTCAGTTCTGTGCCCCCTGCTGGAGGTGTCGTTTCTAACATGAGTGCAGCTTTGTGATGCCTCATCCAGGACACATGCCAGGACCTTCTTTTGCCACCTCCTGGGCACTTTGGAGGCACCTTTGAGTTACATCAACAGTCACCAACCCTCACGTGGATTGTGTCCTAAAACATCGTTTTCAAGTTGACTGTTTGAAAGTGAAAACCCACTTTGCTTTGGAAATAAGGTAGTAACAGTGAGTCAGGTTCCCAGAATTCAACCTACTAAGTTTATTAGTTGAAATAATAGTAATAAGTAGTAGCAATAATAATAATAATAATAATAATAATAGCAGCAACTGTGTAGTTAAAGCTTACTGTGTTGAGAGCATGAATGTTATCTTGCTAACGTTTACAGCCACCTCAAATGGTGGGAGCTGACGGGAAAGTTGCATCTTAGATTAAACAACATCCAGCTTCCAAAGCAAGTAAAGGGTGGAGCCCAGACTCGGACCTACGTGTTTTAGCTGCCAGATCCTGTGCATACCATCAGAGCAAATGACTGGAGTATAAGCAGTGACTGTACTCTTGAATCTAACTGGTTTGGTCACGCTACCTTATTAGATACTTGTTCTTGATTCTAGTTCAGGTGTTAGGAACATCGGTCTCCCCGACATAGCTGGGCTACTTTTCCCCACACACCCACCTTATCCCTGCCCAGCCGCACTGGCTCACCTGGTGGCAGTGAGAAGACGAGAGGGCGCCCTTGTGGCCCTGCAGGGAGAGGTCTGAGCAGCCTGCGGAGGTGGGCAGATGCTGTGTTTGGCACTGTGGGAGACTAACCCCACACAGGCTCTGCCCTCGTGGGCCGTAGAGGCTAACGGGAGAACGACCGACTGGTCACCCAGGAACTTCACAAGTCCACTTGCACTCCAAGTGCCATCAGGGGCTCTCAGAGCATGTAACATGGGAGTCGCCTGTGAGGGTCAGCCTCCAAGTCTCTTCAGGCTGAGGTCTGAAGGCTGAAACAACAGGCATTAGGGAAACACAAAGCAAGGGCACTAAAGCGGCAGGACCAGCGTGTGCTGAGATCACGAGAAGGAGTTCAGGTCCTTCAGGGTTCCAGAAGGAATCCTGCGGGTTGGAGGGGAGGCAGGGGCTGCATCTTGTAGGACGCTGTGGGTCATTAGAATTTTGGATTTCATCCCAAGAGTGGAAGGAAGTCTTTGAAGGCTTAGTTTGTGATCTTGAAATTGCAAGTTCCATTGAAAGGGTACATTGCTGGTTGTGTTGATAATGAATTACAGGAGGCATGGGACTAGAAGGAGAAACCAGACAAAGTAGAAACCTGGGGACTACTTAGGAGGCTTCAAAATAGTCCAGGCCCCTGGTTATGGTGGCTCGGGCTAGGATAATGACAGTGGAAATGGGGAGAAGTTGGTCAATTTCAGATCAGTTTTAGCAGTGTAATTGATAAGACTTCATAACAGTGGATATTGGGAATGAGCAAAGGGAAAGTGTCGAGGACAGCGCCCTGGTTTTGGAGGGTCCATGTACTGAGTTGGGAAAGAAGGAACAAACTAGGGGTAAAGGGAGGATTACTAGTTCATCCGATGCCTATAAAATGTTCAGTGTGAGTAGCGGTGGGTAGTCCCCCTGTGAGAAAACTGGGCTAGAGATAGAAACTTGATAGCTGCCAGCGCGTACTGGCATTTAAAGCCGTGAGAATGGTCGAGATAATGGTGGAGTGAGCACAAGGAAAGAGGAGCAGAGAGACCTCCGGGACGTGACCCCAAGGAGCCCCCACAGTTAGAGATCGATGAAGACGAGCCAGAGAGCGAGGCGGAAAAGCAGCAGAGTGCGGTGGAGAGAAGCCAAGAAACTCTTTTCAAGAAAGAGGTCTGATTTACTTGAAAAAGTCTGTGCTGATTTGTCCTAGTGACTGGCTCTGGCTCCCTGAAGGGGTCTGCCTGTAGCAGGTGCCATCTGTGACACAGTCAAGGGAGAGTGACTTTGGTGTGGAGAGAGGAGGGTAAACAGGCCAAGGAACTGGAGGCCGCTGTGGTGGGGATAGCGTTTGCTGGTTGCTGTAAGGATGATTCTTGCTACAGCTGTGTTTTGAACAGTATGTTAGCCACTGACCACATGTGACAGTTTTGATTTACACACATTAAAACTGGATAGAACTTCATCGCACGACTTTTCCTTAGTCCTGTTTCCAGTGCTCAAAAACTGTGTGGGACTGAGTTAGACACAGAACATTTTTGTCATTGTGCAAAGTTCCGTTGGATCGCACTGTTCTAAAGAACGTTGGCATGACCGTGGACATGACCTGGGAGAGAAGAAGATCGCAGATACAAGGAGCTGGAGCTAGAGATCCCTCTAGAAAGCAGGGGGGGCTGGAAGGGCGGGGCTGGGTCCACGTGCAGAGACAACTTCCTGTGTGAGAGGCGTCTCCCTCCGAGTGGCAACAGAAAAGGTGCAGCTGCAGGTCTCATGGGGGGAAGACGAGGAGCTACCTCTCGAATTCTGTTTTGCTCAATGAAAAGTAGGAAAATGGCCAAGAGTGAAAGGGTGAGATCTTTGAGGAGGTTGGAGACAGCATGAAATAATCCTTGTGAAGAGTAGACTTACCACAGACGTGTAAAAACAGGATTGGTGGAATTAGTGTCCACTTATGAATGTGTAGTGATCTGAGTGTCCCTGGCGATCTGAATTTTCTCCGGAAACACTCAGCTGGAGAGAGGCAGGCGGTTGTAGGTTGGGGCCGTGTGTAATGGCCGAGCCGACGCTGCTGACCCGAGACCCTTAGGGAGAGGGTAGAGCTAAGGGAGCTCAGCAGAGCGGTCGGTCCGGGACGCAGATTGCGACGCATGTTGTTTGGTCCTGCAGTAACACATCGTTTCCCTTTACACGTGAATCACTGAGACCACCTCTCAGATTCTGTCATGCGATGCCCATCATAATCATTTGCAGGGTTTATGGAGTAGTTTGTTTTCTCTGTTTCATGGTCAGTCTTATTAATTTCAGTCTCAGCAGCAGCAGCCTAAATGCTAAGCCAATTTGCTAACTCTTGCCAGTTCTCTGAAAAATTCTTAAATCTATATGTAACAAGGGGTTGTGATTATATGATGTGTTGGAACTTAATACCTTCTTGTGATGTCAGGGTTGACTCCTTTAGTTAATCTGAGCCGGAAAAAGAAGCATGCTAGAATTTCTAAATTAAAGAGTAATTAAATAGGTGTTTCACAGACGTACACAATTTAAGTTTATATGGTTATACCACCCATATAAACTTATTAGCTATACAATGCTTGGGGTACATCCCTCATTTATGGGGTATTAAGTAGTAGGGAAACATTAGCTACTTGAATTCATAGTGTACTTGTCTTCCAAAAATTGGCAAATAGTATACATGTGACCAGTTGTGCTTAAAAGCTCAAGATGAAACCGATAGTAAGTTAGTGGCCCCTATTCTCAGTTGTTCTTTTCCCTACCAGTTACCTTAAACCTACCCATTTCCCAAGTGCAAAGAGACTTTCTTCTCATTTCCCAGGACTTCCAGGGGATTAAGAGGTTAATATTTACCATACTCTCTGAGTTTCAAAGATGCAAGGCACTGTGTACAAAATCACATTGTTTGAACACTTTTTCTTTTAAAGCCTCTTTATTCAGACCCTTTGAAATGCATTTAGTTCCTATGGAAACTTATCACTGTTGTAGATAGTGGCCTTACCCACAAGTGAAAAATCAAATCAGAGAATGAGTTTATAATTTTACAACAGGGCTGGGGAAGTGGGTGCTAGGAATACGTACGCTGTGCTCCTCAGCTCTTCTGCTGGTTCATATTAGATTATGTGTGAAAACGACCTTGCAGCCATCTGTCGCTACCTGTCCTTCACTTGGAGGCCAGAATAGGTAACAAGTGGTTTAGCAGAGGTTTCAGCTAAACCTTTTCTCCCAGTGCCACAAGTAGGAGCTTGTGAGAAGGCAAGGGATCTGAGAAGTATTTGGGAAACAGAAGTAGTTATGGGGAAGCAGAGAGGGAGAAAGGAGAATCCCGACTGGCTCCCAGAAAAGGTTGCATTTCACTGGGTGTGTGTTTAGCAGATCCTGCTGATGAGCTTGAAAAGGAGGCAGCCGAGGGCCAGGGGCTCTTTGGAGGCGGATGATAATTGAGTCGTCTCTGTGAGAGCTGATCGCTGGGCCCAGGGTAGTGATGGGGGAAACCGGGAAGGTTGAGAGTAAGGCCTTTCAAAGGAGTAGTTAACACCCTCGTTCAGTTTTTGAATATAGAGTATTAAATAAGAACAAAAAAGTCAAAATTTAACGCATGATGTTGAGCTTCTAGTATTTCTATTGGTGAAAATGGGGGGAGTGTATCTTAATTGGATAAGAACATGGAAATCAGATGAATTGATCATATTCAGTTGATGTTTAGTCTAGAGGTCTCAGAGTTAGGAAGGATGTAAGAGGACCTTCAGATCTAGGCCCTGGCTTCAGTGGGAAAGATTACTGTGTATTTTATGAAGAACTGAAGCCCAAAGACACCTAAGATCACATAGCTATTTTCTCATGACAAGCAACTAGAAAACCCAAAGCAGTAGACCTCCCTCCCCCACCCCACCACCACCCCAACCCCTGGCAAAGAGGGAAGAGTAACTTCACCAGGAACCATTGGACAACAGTGGGGCAAAGACCTGAACTTTGGGGATTACTCCTAAGCAAGGGGGGGGGAGGGAGAGAACAATGAGAGGCAGAGAAGGAACCAACTTCTCAGACAAGAATTTCATGGATATGGAAAGTTTTCAGGCTTTTTCAACCTCATGTTACGTTTCACTCCCAGTGGTTTGCCCTTTGGCTTAAAATACTTGAGTGGTTTTTTAGTCCTTTTTCGCACAAGGTTGCTGAGATAGTAAATCAGGCGGGCTTGTGCTGAAGGCTGGTGTGTTCGAAGGCATTTTTAATTATTTCCCAGTTCACATTTTTGTCTTTCTGTAGAGTTTGCACATGGGATTTCCTATCTGTTGTCTTAAGTTTTCAATCAGACTTCATTTGTGCCACAAACCCCCTAGAAACAGGTTTTAACTGGCTGAGCATCTTGGCAGAAAGCAAACTTTCTAATAGCAACTTCTCCGGGCGTATAAAACATATGTAAATGATACGGCATTGGTATCTTTAAAATGACGTATTTCTTGGTAAGCAACGTATGCCCATACTAGAAAATTTAAGTATCACATGCAGAAGTGAATCTCCTTAAGTCTCTGACCTCCTGTCCAAGCTTTTTCTTGGAAGCAACTACTGTTACCAATTGTCGTGCATTTTTTAGATATTATTTTATGCATATATATGCTATATGGTTTTAAATTGAACTCTGAGTACATCATGAGCTTATGCAGAATGAGTAATTATAGTTGACCAACATCCATAAACTCCTATTTTTCAAATATATTTTATGTCAGGCTTTCTCAATTTCCCATTAATCAGCCATTAATTTTAGCACATGCCTGTTTGCAGAGCAAGAAGCGGGCGTGTACTGCAAGGTCTAGACACAGGATTAGCGTGAGGACAAGACCTACAGTAAATGCACACATATGCCCTTGCCTTCAATACATTGACTTTACACATACAACATGTGCCATAATGGGAAGTACAGCGTGGAGGTACAGGACAGTTTCGGTTCTGTCCCTTGCTGTGCTGAGGTTCTCCTGTGATAGAATCTCCTATGGTGCCCGCGGTGTTCAAGCCGTGGCTCACGGGCTGCATGCAGCCCAGGAAGGTTGTGAATGCGGCCCAACACAAAATCGTAATTTACTTAAAACATTATGAGATAGTTCTGTAATTGCATGTCGCAGTGTATTTAATGTGTGGCCCAAGAGAACTCTTCTTCCAGTGTGACCCAGAGATACCAAAAGGTGGGCGCCCCTGCTACGCCTTCCAGTACACCCCTCATGCCTGGCAGTTTGGTGTCTCCTGGTTTCCATTCCGTCTCGGCTCTCTGTCACCAGTGCTTGGTACCGTGGAGAGGAGAACCCCTTTATCATTCAGAGTTATTCCCATTACTGACATCTGGCTGCTGAGGTTCCCCACCAGTTTCTTTCCACTCCTCCTGCGCCTTACCGGGCTCCTTTTTTATGTGCTTCACAGTGGACTTCCAGCTGTAACCAAGAGGCCCGTGTTTCTCCTTAATCACATCATGTCTGCGTGCCTTTCTGCTCTTCTTGCCTTTCTTTAAAAGTCTGTTGAAAACTACTTTTTTCAGCCCTGGCTGGTGTGGCTCAGGGGATAGAGCGCAGGACTGTGAACTAAAGGTTGCCAGTTTTATTCCCAGTCAGGGCACGTGCCTGGGTTGTGGGCCAGGTTCCCAGTAGGGCGTGTGTAAGGCAACCACACATTGATGTTTCTCTCCCTCTCTTTCTCCTTTCCTTCCCCTTTTTATAAAAATGAGTAAAATCTTTAAAAAAATTTTTTGAATCCTTTTTTCACAACCTTTTCTATTTACTCAACTTCTGAGCATACACTTCATTTTAGTGGCTTAACACAAAACGCATTTATTATCTCACAGTTTCTGTAGGTCTTATGTCCAGATGGGCTTTACCATGTTCTCTGCTAGGGTCTCACAAAGCTAACTTAAGGGGGCAGCCAGGTTGGGTTCTTATCTGGAGGCGCTGGGGGAGAATTTGCTTCCAGGCCCATTCAGGCTGCGGGCAGAATTTGGTTCCTTCCCCTGCAGTTGAGGACTGGTGTCCCTGAGTCTTTGGTGGTGGTCAGCCGGGGCCATGCGCGGTTTTCAGAGACCACCCACTTCACTGTGAGCTCGCTTTACCTGTTACTGCACCTCACGGGAAGGCCCTCATCGGCCTGTAGAACGTGCCCGTGTTGAGCGTGGTCTGACCTGTCACTGCCTTTGGCTCCAGCCATTTCTTCTCTCTCCTCCCACTGCCTTCGCCTCTTCCCCTTTTCTGTCCCAAGTGCTTTTCCATCCCACCTCTTATTGCCGAACTTCTTCCCAATCTTTAAGACCCACCTGCGGTTCTTTCCTCTCATCTCAGACCTTTTCCAGTCATCTCCAGCCAGATTTAACTTTCCACTTTGTATTTTTCTCACTGCCTGTCAGACGCCACTGAAGCAGCTCTTGGGGACGGCTCTCCCTCCCTCTCTCCTACACACTCACGTGTGCGCACACACACGGCCTGGGGTGTGAGAGGCACTCAGTGAGGGGTAGGGGGCTGACCTGATCCCCGCCTGCCTGTCTCTACTGCCCACTCTCTCATTTTCCACTTTCCTGCCGTCTCGCTTCCGCTTTATGCCCCAGGTTCCACTTTATGCCCTATGCTGAGGTTGCTTCTCCGAATTGCTAGGGGTCAGACTCCATGATCTTTTATCGGTGTTTGTTCTTTTTGATGGTCTTCCCCTCCGTGAACTTCTAATCTCCCCAGCCTTGTGAGGCTGCACGATACTGGTTCTTCACTCCGCCACATGAGCCTGGTCCCGGGGCCCAGGCGCCCTTCCTGCCTTTTGCCTCAGCACTGCCCTCTGGTGCCTGCAGGGGATTTGCCCCCACGTGAGCTCCAGCTCCACACTCCAGACCAAGGTGGATCATTTCCACTTGGGCTTCCTGAAATTACTTGAGCACTTTCATTATTAAAACACCCGGGCAGGCCTCGCCCACGAGTGTATCACCCAGTCTTCCCTCCCGTTCGTCTCCGTGTCCTGTCCGTCACCGCATCCTTCCATTCTTGCTTTCCAGCACCTTCTCCCCTGCCCGGGTCTGCAGCTGGGAGCTGCTGCACTGGCCTCCCAGCCTGCAGTTCCCACTTCGGCCCACCTGGTGTACTCACTTCCGACGTCTCTGTAACTTCACTCATTGGACAGGCCGTGGCTTGCCATCGCCCGTGGAGTACACTCGGAGCATGCTGTCTTGTTGGAAGACTGTCCATACCCCCTGCTGGGCCGCGGCTCACAAAGACCCTCCCAAACACCCTCTGTCTCTTACAGCCCCACCCTTCATTTCAGGGACCTTTAA
Source organism: Artibeus jamaicensis (assembly GCF_021234435.1). Taxonomy (NCBI): domain Eukaryota; kingdom Metazoa; phylum Chordata; class Mammalia; order Chiroptera; family Phyllostomidae; genus Artibeus; species Artibeus jamaicensis. Next base: position 3,886,633 of record NW_026522040.1, read on the forward strand.
AAATCCCATCTCCTTTTTTTTTTTTTTTTTTTCATGGACTCCCCAGGCTACCCCGACTAAAAGTGATCACCCCTCCACAGAACAGTGCACCTGCTGCTATACTCTTTCCTTGACACCTCTATTGCCTGTGTGACCCACCATCCCTGTGAGTGTGTGCCTGTCGTGAGTGTTTGCCTCCCTCCTTTGTTTCTACACTCCCTTTACCACCCATCCCAGCAGGGACACAGTGGCTGCCGCCGTGATAGCTGTGCAGCATTTTCCTGCCCAGCAGCCCAGCAGCCCTCCACCCCGGAGGACACCGAGAGGACAAACCAATGTGGGTAACTTCTCCTTGCCTTGTCACTAAAATAAATGCCTTTGCAGTTCTTTCAGTGAAGGAAGCCAGACACAGCCCTTCCTGGGTGTATCTGCTGTTTGATCTTGCTTTCAAATGCAGGGGAAAAAAGAGAATCACCTCAAGTAATGTAACCCGCTCGCTCACTCCAGACTTATGCTTGGTCTTAACCTAGTTTTTGAGAATGTGTCACAGTCCTCATTGAGATAGGTGACAGTTTTGAAACTTTAAAACTAAGGTGCTCTTGACCTACCTTAGTGTGAAAAGTACTTTCCCAGGAGAAATGTGTTTTATGCTTGGGCGACTCAAACAGAGTTTCCCCTCAGCTGAGAAAGAGCAGAAAATCCATCCCAAAGGGTAATTCTTTATGGGAAAGTACACGCACCTTAAAATGGGAGCGTCACGAGAATGCATGCTCCACCAGCTCTGCACAGGCTGCTGGTGCCATACTGCCTGACTGGGAGGTTCTGCGATTCTCCGCTGTTAACAGTAGTTAGGTTTCTATGACCAAAATGGTATACGGAGGCCTGTGAAATAAATATTTCTCCAAACACGGAAGGGTTCTCTCTGGGAGGTTGTGTTCAGTGCTGAATTTGCTCAGAAGGTCTTGGGTTCATTGCAGATCTTTGTCAGACAGACCTGCTCAATTGCTAGGACTGGGCCACCAGCTTCTTGGCTGAACTGGGGTCAACCACATTAGCTACTTCCATGCTTCCTCTTTGAACTTGAGGACTTTCTGCAGGAAGAGTGAGCGATGAAGGAGTAATGCCCCTTCCAGATCTTGGGATTAAAGTTAATCTTCCCAAATAAATGCCACACTTTGCTCTTGCTTCCTGGCCTGGTCTCCCCTGTCCCTTATCCTTCCCAGCGGGTTGGTCGGGTTGCTAGCCAGACTTGTCTCCCCCTGAACTCGTCTGGCCCACTGTGCCTTCCCTTCACCTGCAGCATCCCTATCTGATCCCAGGGCTTCCTGCCCCCCTCCCGTCTCCACATCTGGGCATTGATCCAGGACTGGGTTATCCAGCTTTCTCCTCCTTGGCCATAACAAGTAGTAAAGCAAAAGAGTGGTTACAGAAGGCACTTCTAATGGGGGAAAACAACGAAGGCTGAATGTCGTTTGGGCGTTGCCCATGGAAAGTGATCACCAGCGCTTTCCTACCAAGGCTAAGCAGTGGAGAACTTCTCTCCACCCTCGCTTGTTGTTTGTAGGTCAGGAAAGTGACACCGGGCCTCTGGTCTCTGATTGGTTCCTTGTGGGTCCCCACTTGACTTAAGGAGTTACTCCCGCCTCTCCAAACCAAGTATCCTGAGCACAAACACTGCGCTTTTCTCCAAGGGAAAGCAGTAGGGTTCAAAGAGCTTGGAGTCACCAAGGCGTGGGTCTAGTCACTTTCCCAAGGTCAAAGGAGGTCTCTCCTTTCTGTCTCTGGGTCTGTCTTTATAGTCCAGTTACTTCAAGAAAATCTTGGGGCTGGTCTTCGCTTTTAGTTCTTTAGTGACAGAAGTCCTCTTATCTAGAACACTATGTTCTGGTTCTGTCACATCCAGCACCAGCTGTCTGGGTTCCCGTAACACTGTGTTCACAACTTCATCACCCCTCGATCTCATCAGAGGCTTGTGCACATCTCTGTCCCCCCACCAGATGGCCTTCACTGAAGGCAAGGACCACACTGTGTTCAGCACCTGTCATAGAGGGTGACCTGTGATGAACGCGTCATGTCTGTGGTTTAGTAACACTTGTTGTATGAGGGACTGAATGGATGAAGGAATGAATGAACCAGCCAGCACTCCTGTTATCCACCCTTAGACCAGTTTCAGTCAACATTCCAAAGTGTCAGGGTAGGAGAAATGGAACTAACTCAGAAAGCCTGGGGTAAAAGAACTTCATTTCTGTCAGCATAAGTCCAGAAGTTATATAGAGACACACATTTAAGGTAGAATCCAAAGGCTTTGCGTATGCTCAAGATGAACATGTTTGAAGTTGCCTAATTGGTTACTTTACGAAATCAGGTGAGAATAATGCCATGCATTTCTTTAACAGTAGTAATTATGATGATGCTTTTCTTGGCCTTGAAGCCTTATTGAGATATTTCAAAAAGTGATTTGGTACGTGAGATCACTTGGCGCCATTCACGCTTCCATGTGCACTTTGGAGATGCACGTGTAACATTTGTCCCGGGCATCTCTTTACCCCGTGGCTTATAGGTCTGTCGAAGGGACAAAGTCGACACTTGCCTAGGTCCTTCAGTCCATGTAACCAAGGGCCACGTCTGTGAACTGTGCGGCTGTCTCCCAGGCATGGCTGGTGGGAAGAGCTGCATTGTTAACCCCTCACGCCGTTCTCGTTGCAGTATTATTACCTGACTTGATTTACTCAGCAGTAACAGTATCGCAGGCATTGTGAAGGAAGCAGAGAGGGAAGGGTGGCTGATGCCTCTCTGAACGACGGCTCACTCAGACCGACGTGCAGTGTGTGAGCACTTGCCCTGCACCTAATGAGACAACCGAGCAAGCTTGAAAAATGACCTCTCCTGAGCACTTGGGCATCCCATTGTAAGTGTGATCTGGAAGTTGATTTCTGTTGCCCTTCACGGTTGAGATAATGTTGACATCAGTCATGTTCTGTGTCCCCAAGCTCTATATAACGATCACCTCTTTTTCCAGATATCTTTTACGTTGGTAAGAATTATTGTATCTCACTTTTTAGAAGTAAAAAACCTTGTAGCACATAGCCCAAACGTGTCAAGGATACCATGATATGGTGGAAAATAAAAATCAGCCAACTGAGTTTTTTCTTCTGCCTCATTCCAGATGCCTGACTTCACATATGTTTTCAACTGAATAAATATTTCTTGTCAAATTATTACTTGGAAAATTTTTCTGGAAAAAATTTTTTTACTAACATTGAGTTGAATTTAACCTCTCTTAAGTCACCAAATTTTAAGAAATTATTCCTAAAACAAAAGAGTGAGGGCCCTGGTTTTTGGAGATACAGCAGAGGGTGGCCCTGCTTCTTTTACGTCCAGACCCTTGGTGGGCCGAGCCCACGTGGCAGGGTGCCACCCAGGGTGTGGGGAGCTCGGCGAGAGGCGGCAAGGCTCTCTGTGAGGAGGACAGTAAGAGTCGCCAGCTCAGCAAAAGAAGGCAGAAGCTGGGGTCCCCCATAGTGTTGGAGTGAAGGGCCAGGCCAGCTCCCCGAGCCTTCACGTGGTCCCCCTGTTACTGAGTCCCCACTCCTCCCCTAAGTTTGCCCTAACTGCCCTCATCACTTCCAAGTACCCGATACTACTGAATAAAGAAGAAAACTGTGTTCCAAAACTGGGGCGTTTTCCATTCGCCTTGTACTCTGGTGTGTTTTTGCTCGCATTCCCAGCGCGTGTGAGGCCTGGTGGTCTGAGGACAGCGCAACTTTCTCTGAAGGCCCAGCACCACTCTATCCGCTTTCTCTGCGGCGGGTGGCCAGGGGTCCCCTCTGGGCATTTTCCTGGTGGTAGAACTTCTATCTCAGGGGCCCGAAAACTGGAGGAAGGCGGGCAATGCTTCACCCTCCCTCCTTGTAGGTCACCTTCCTCCGGAAGATCCAGATGATTGGGCTGTGATTTTGCATCTTTTTCCAAAGAAAACAGTGGGTTAAAATATTAAATACTAAAATATTGATTTAGATAGTGCTCTTGGAAGCCTTGGGTTTGTGGGGTAGAATTCTGTGTACTCCGTTGCACCTCCGGCCAAAGCTGGCTTTGCCCTTGACAGCCCCCAGGTTGAATCTGCTGGGTGTGAGGCACACTGCTCACTGGGTGGCCACCTGCTGCCGGCCCCAGTGACTCACTGAGCTGACGGCTGGACCAGGTGCGGTCAGAGCAGCGTCCCCTCCGGCACGTGCTGAGCTAACACACAGCATCGCCGCTGGCATCAGCATTTTAGAAAGTAAATGTAAAAAACCCACCTGGTTTTACTTTTTTAAGATTTTGTAGCAAAGTAGATATGAAAACAAATTCAAACAGACAAAACAGGCAACTTTGGGAGACAGTTGACCTCTAAAGTGTATTTGTAGGAATTTGATTACAGCTCAGACACACCATTAATAAAATGGTTAGCGGTTATGAAGAATGCCAGAACAGTTTGGAATTGAGTCGTTTTTCAGATCTTAATTTGTTAAAGAGACTTTACATTTTATTCTGAGAACTAATATTAGAATATTGTCATTTAAGGTAGAATTTAAGATGAAAAACTTTAATAGAAAACAATACATTTGAGAAATACTTCCTTTATAATCATTTTCTAATAGCTGTATCGCAATGGTAAATGAGTGAATTATTATATGTCATTAATTATTGGCGATGTGTTCAATACAGTCAGTTCATATTGTAAAAGGAAAGCAGAAATCCTGACTACTGGGCTTAACATCTAAGGAAACCTTTAGTACAGAATAAAATGGGAGGTCCCGCGTTGTGCCATAGGAATCAGAGCTGGAGAGTTCGCTTAACGCAGCTGTGTTGTGTGCCTGCTTCTAATGTGGGAGATGTTTTACGAGTCCACCAGATCCCGTAAAGGATGCATTGTCGCAACCTGTTGAAAATCAGAATTCTCCTTTTGGTGCCAGCCATTCTCAAATATCCATCCATCTGTTCATCCATCCGTCCTCCCATCTGTCCATCCATCCATCCTCCCTCCCCTCCCCCCCTCTCCCTCCCTTTCTCCCCTTCCCTCGCTCAGGGTACTTACTGGTGCAAATACAGGGAAGGGATATTTTTTTATGTGCCTGTGCTGACAGTGAATGAATGACCTCTGTGTTCCCAGGAGCTTTAGAAGCTGTGTCTGCTAACTGTCCGCACATGGTGTCTGTAGCCTGCTGAGTGGAAAGTGGTGTAAGGACAGCTGTCTCCACGTTTTTCCTTCTCTGAAGTTACCCTATTCTTGCCATTTATACTGGTCCAACTAAAAAGATAGGTAGGTAATTCCCTTGAAATACAAAGCTCGAGCCAACATTAAAGACGTTTCTGAGACAAAATAGTAGGAGAGGCAGCAGCGAAACCAACAAACAGCCTGAAACACGTCCTCGAGTCTGACTGTTTCAGAGGCTCAGGAGGGGGCTGTAAAGACTGCTGCTCTCAGCCGAGTTTTTAGAGAGATGTTTTCATTTCTCGTTGACCAATTAGTTCAGCTTATAGGAAACTATTCCACGAGAATCATCAGAAGCAGTAGTCATAGTTTATGTTTATCGCCGTGGTACAGACAAAAACCAGAAATAGTCTGCTTGTGTATCTTTGTTCTTTCTCTGGGGTTTTTACAGTGGACCTGCCAGTGTCCTGAGAAAATACTTGAGTATATTTTACTGCCTGCCTTTTCAGTGAATATTAGTATTAATGTGTTTATTACATTGATACTATAACAAAATAGTATTATAATCACATGTGATAGGATCCATCTAAAGCCCCCAATAACTTTAAGTCACCATTAAACTGGAGTTTTTCGTAATTATTTTTGATCAGTATATTCTTCCAAGTGTCAATTTTACTTCGCCAATTCCTTTTTGCTACGTGTGTTTTTGGATAACTGTTCTCTCACTTTTTAAAATTATTGTTCCAAATTCTCCATATTTATATTTTATCTTTCCCTTAACATTTGTCCTTCACTATTCTGTTTTAAATCTTATTTCCATACAAAGTAATTAAATTGTTTAAATGTCTCTTGCAGCTAAGATTTAATTTACCTTCTTAGGTATCTCGCCTTTGTTACCGTTGCCTCATCGCGGCTTTTTCCATCAGCAGGAGTGGAAGCGGTTGATAAAAACCAGTAGCCGACACAGTGCCCGTTCAGAGGGGTTACCATAACGCGTATTGGAAATGTCTTTGGAACCTTTTTCCTGAATGGAAGGTGCCACGGCTGGTGCTTTACGGCTTTCTAATGTTAGCCCGTAATCTCATTTAGCGTTTTCCCAAAGTGAAAACAGTGCATTAGGGCAGCGTAATGAGCGGTGCAGGTCGATACGGAGGCAGGGCCCTGCCCTGACAGGGCGATCCAAAGAACGTGCGCCCGGGTCTGCCTGCTCCAGGGATGGTCGTGGTGCTGTCCCCACCGCTGTTATGCCTCTCTGCCACCTGACAATCCTCTGCACAGGTTGAAGTGTGACAGAGGGAATTTCAGACACATTTGTGCACCCTGGCTTGCGCACACACACCAAACTGCTGGGTGGGAATCAAGGGCCCTAGGAGTGAGTAGTATTGATTTGTGGTGATAAAAGCACACTTTGACACATTTCAAATCATAAATAACTCGTGGGCTCTTAACTTGCATGATTAATAGCTCCATTCAAGGTAAATGCTTACATACAACTTAAATTACTTCTTTCCATGGAGTTCATAGTATTATATGAATTACACTGTGAATAGTCTTTTCTTCCTCTTGTATTTTTTTTCTGTGTGAATGGGGAAGGGCCACATACCTGGTCAGGGTTGTTCTCGTCTCCTCTCCTCATCCTTTTTTTAGAACTGAGGTACATTGGACAGACGCAGGTCCTCAGCCGAAGGCTAGCATATAACCCTGCTCTCCCGTGAACTAACGTGGGCATGGTCACGCGTGCGCTGAGTTCGGCCGGCCAAGGGGTCCGTCATACCTTAGCATTGACCCAGGTGCGCGTCCTGCTCTCGACCCTTGGACGTACAGCCGACTCCTTTCAGATGCCGAGGGTCATGGTAAAGGGTTAAGGAAATCGTTGTCCAGGAAAATTCACCGACATCTGAACGTAGAAATCTTAAAGAGAATCAAAACTCCTGGGATCGCATTTCAAGTCTGGTCTTAGGTATTTGGCAGAACAGTAAAGTAATGAATCAAAAAAGTGAAAGCAATGTTATGTAAAATTTGTGGGATTATTTTTTCCCTGTATGTCTACTTTCTTGAGAGGGTAGGAAGAAATAAACTCCCTTAGGGACCAGTAACGTGGTTTGCGTTTCGGTTTTCTATTCTAGCAAAATATATATTAGCTTCGTGTGTCGGATAAAAGTAACGAGGAGACAAATCGTCACCCAGGGGTTTCCTTATTGATGAGAAATAGTCTCCTGTGTTCTCTAGGGTTTTATTAAAAATCCATTAAATTTAAAGTAATGCTATTTCAAGATTACTATGGCAATAACAAAATTTAAATTTCAAAAAAAAGAACTGATATGAGGGGCTGGAAGCCTTTTGTGTTGGGCAAACTAATTTGAAAAATATATGAATTCTTAGATTAAAAGTGATAATATTTTGTATTTTCCCTGTGTGTTTAGTCCTTATAATCAAAGTTCCTCTACCATCTTAAGGATATTTCATTTTTGTTTGTATAATTTACTTGGTTTATTTTGTTACTATCTTTTTAAGTCTCTGTTACAAGCTTTTTTGGAAGCACTTAAGTTCACTACTTCATATTCACTGGAAGCAATCTAACCAAAATTTGAGGTTTGTAAATATAATTCATAAAATTTGAGCCCAGGGAATTAAAAAAAATTTTTTCTTTACCCATGTGTATTCTCAACAACTGATTTCGTGACTTCTGTAAGAGGTGTTCTTGTCAGTAGCTGAGGTCACAAAGAAAAAGGACATGGGCCTCGGGATCTGCATTCTAGTGAGCGTAGCTGGTAAGTGCGCTGTAGTGTAGATGAGGTGCAGTGTCATCGGTGTTACGTGCACGTGGAAGGAGTTGACGTAAACAAGGGCGGCGGGGCCACCGAGAGGAGAACGATAGACTCCACGTGGAAGGGGCACAGAGAGGGTCACACCTCAGTGCTTAGTTCAGCTGTTGAGAGGTGAGTAGGTGTCTTCCAGATGTGCGGGAGTTGATCACAGGTGGGAGTTTGGGTTCCATTCTTGAAATCAGTGCTGCGTGAGCAGAGATGTGCAGGGACACGTAGCAGCCAAACCCTGGAAATGGTCTGGTCGGACTGTAGCAGTGGGGGGACTGTGGCTACACAGGAGGCAGGAACCCGATGGAGAGAAGACCTGCCTGTGGACCTCGTATTCGATTTAGAAAGCAGTAGGGAGAGTTACTGTCCCAGATTTATGTAGTGGAACCCTGTGGAAGAAGCCTCTTCTGGAAGGCAGGAGCAGGAGGGGAAAGGTGAGAGACAGGAGGGGCAGTCGGAGGCACCGGAACCCAGGATGTAAATGTAAGGACAGGGAACATGGAGAAAGGGGACCAGAATGTGGGACCTCGAACACCATGACCCACTGGACGTGGGGATGGAGAGGGAAGGGGGGGTCCCAGGCTTCTGGTTGGGCAGGCTGGGCCGAGGAGTCTTGGCGCCATCCCATGTCAGGTTTCGGCCTGGGCTGGGAATGCTTTGGTGTCCAGAGGGGTGCCCTCAGCTAGTGAAACTAACTCAAAGATACTGTTTACCTTGTCTGTCTTTCTATCATGGTTGCTGAAAATTGTTTCTTTCGAATTTTTCCCCCTACATTTGAAACATTGATCTTATTTAATGTTTTATATATTCTTTGGCCTTGATCTTTGTTCTGAGCGAAGACCACTTGTCCCAGTGACCCTGTTTTTGTTTTTGTTTCCAGGCGGTATGAGGCCCACCCAGTTTGTGCGGACCTGCAGGCCAAGATCCTCCAGTGCTACCGCCAGAACGCCCAGCAGACCCTCAGCTGCTCTGCTCTGGCCGACCAGTACATGCGCTGCGTCAACCAGGCCAAGCAGGTGGGTGTGCGGGCCGTGTGCGGGCCGAGCCAGCCCGGGCACCAGGGACAGCCAGCCCAGCATCATGGGACGGTGGTGGGGACCCAGTGGGCCAGTGTGTGTGGCACAAGCTGTATAAACCAAACTCCTCGTCCTCATCAAGAACTACTGTAACAGGCTGGCTAGGTTATAAGCAACTTCTGTGCGGAGGGTTGTGAGGAGAGCCTGTGTTCTCCTTGTGTTCAACTCATTACTCGCAGAAGGAAAAGGAAAAGAGATTCTTAGCAAAATAATACTTTTCCACGTTGTTCCAAGCTTTTGTCCTCTACTCTGTAACTGTGTCCTCAAGGTCGTTGCTCCCTATTTCTGGACCGATACTCAAAGGTACAAGTTAAGGGCCCAACAGCTTCAAGTCCATAAGCCGCAAACAGTCACACAGAGAGCCTGGTTTAAAAATAAAAATAAAACAAAAACCTGCCTTTCGATTTTCTACCAGTTGGTAGAGCCCAGTCACTTGAGCTGGGAAAGGGAGGCCAGAAACAGCATTTGGGAAATCGCCTCGTTCGTTTTTTTATGCCATAGCCATGTTCTTCTCTGGACCTTCGTTATCAGAGTAATACAGTGTACACAGGACATGTGTTTTCTCTCATTTATGTACTTAAGAAAGCTAATAACCAACTCTGAAGCAAGTTACCAGTTCTGCCAGGTCACATAATGCCTAGCGCTTAACTGATTTAACAGTTGGAGGTAGGTTGCTCCAAGCAACGGAAATTGTTGGAAACCTTGATTTTTTTCTGCTGCCCAGCTCCCCAGAGTTGACCTCGTAGCCCAACTAAATCAGCGTTTGTGTTACTCAGCATGGCTTTTGCAGTCCAGTCGCTGAGTTACGACAATACCACAGGTGGGAGTTCTGCCACGCTCTCCGACGGAAGGGCGGGCATCGTCTGCAGAGCCGGTCAGTCACCCCCACAGCATCAGTCACTGGGGTCAGCCATGGCCTGCAAACTACTAGATGGAAAATTCCAGAAGTACGCTGTCTTAGGTTTTAAATTGCAGGCCGTTCTGAGTGGTGCAGTGAGGCCTTGGGCCGTCTCACGCCACCCTTCCTGGGACGTGAATCGTCCCTTTGTCCAGTGCGTTCATGCTGCACACGGAGCTCAGTGAAGTGTTTTGACAGACACCACAAGAGTGGCGTTTGACCGACCGAGACCACATCCATAAAACCTTTTATGACACTATAGTGCTATACTTATCCTGCTTTATTACGGTTCTTGTTAACCTTACAGTGTTTAATTTATAAGTTAAATTTTCACAGGTATGGAGGTATGTATAGGGAAAAACAGTGTATAGGGCTTCGGTACTGCCTGTGGCTTCAGGCATCCACCGGAGATACTGCAACAAGCCCCCTGCAGATAAGGGAAGACTACTGTAATCAAAATGTATTAAAAATGCATGTTGTCTTTAGAGGCCTGGTGGCTTGAGGCTTTTTTCTGTTTCTTGCTCGTAGTGGCACTTATGTAACTGTTAGTGGTACGCCAGGGGTTCTTTAAAGGCCTTTGCTGGAAGCAGTGCTGATATCGTTGTTATTACTTTTTATTTGCAAAAGCAGCTTCTGATACGCTCTAAACAAGCCCCGGCATTCAGTATTAATGAACGGAAGCCCTTGGGACCTGTAAGTTGACACATGGATTTTTCTAACGGTATGAGTGCCAATTTGAGGTGCAGGTGGGCAGCCAGTGTGAACGACGGCTGTGACCAAGTGTGTCTTTCAGTGCGGGTACCTCACCCGGGTGCCCGACTCCCAGTGCGGTTGGTAACAGCGCCAGGGGGCAGCTGCAAGGGCGTCTGGAGTACTGACTGCTTCCTGCCCAAATTCTGTTGAATCACCTACACATAGTACCATGAGGTCAGTGGCATTTATGGAGTAAAAGTTAACTTGTGACAAAATCAAGTGTGCCTCATGGTGCAACTGAGAGTGCAAATTGGGCAGAGTTTGTGTCCAAGCTGTGCCTTCTACTAGCTCTCTGACCTTGGGCCTTGACTTTCCTCACTTGTGAGTTGGGCAATGTTATCTCCAGTGTATAAAGTAGTCAGTGAGTCTTTTTTTTTTTTCCTCAGCTGTATTTTTCATGCTGAAACCGACTAAATTGATTAAAGTATCAAAGTATTACTAGTGATTGCAGAAGAAACCCTTCTTTTCCCCCACCCAGTCTGCAGTGTAATTTAATACTTCTTCCAGCAGATGTGTTTCAGGTACCTATTGTTTCTTCAACTCTCACATTCAAGTATTGGGCTGTAAAGCACTGGTAATATTAAAAAGATATATGTCCACAAAACATTTTTATTTTAAAATGGGCAGCGGTGAAATGGGCAAGAACCAAGAGACATTAATATCTTGCATTTCTTTCTATAGTACTTTAGATTTCAAGGTGATTTCACATCTATTCCCTTACTTGCTTTTTATGACACCCTGAGATGTAAATAGAGATAGTTTTATTCTCATCACTTTACAGTCGAGTGAACTGACACCCAGGGAAGTCATGATGGGAAATTTAACAACTAACCCAAGATCTCCCTTGCTGTAAAGAACAGAAAATTTAAAAAGAATGTTGGGTTTTTGAGCAGGGTGTGTGGAGGCACATCCATTATCCATGAATGTAGAAATCAGGCCGTGAGGGAAAATGTGTGTGGCCATCATGACTTGAAGGGAAGAAGCGTGAAGGTCAAGTTAGGTGGCACCATAGGCTAATGGGAGCCAATGGGGAAGTGTGGTTACTTTTCCTCAAATACCACATTTTCCTTTTTCTCCTTGTGCAGTTCATGTAAATGTGTGTCCCCAGCCTCCCCGCTGTTAGAATAGACTTTGGCGGGATATAAGAGACCCTGATCCTCTATTGCAGTAGTCCCTGGCTTGTCTAGCCCCTTCTTGGGTTTCCTTGTTAAATCCAAAGAACAAGTCGGACGTGCTGACATAGAAAATACTAAACACGACAACAACCCATTAGGTTGCATTGTCCGTTTCCGGCACAGTACGTGAGTTTTCCCCTGGGAATAATTCCAACAGCCAAATCTACTCCACTTTTAAATGACTCATAAATTGGGCTTTCACTGGTTCCCTTGGGGCACTGTTCTGTGGACTAATAGATTTTAATGATAGGAAGATTTCCGGGTATTCCTCGGCCGTACTTTTCCTTTCTTATTCATGCACTTATTCACATCAATCTTTCTTCGGCTATTCTTAAACAATTCCTCGTGGGTTGACATGAGACAGGTAGATTGTTACTTCCAGTATGCTAAAGTTATGTGTTCTTCACAGGTGTAAAGACATATTAAATTGCTGTACTTGTTATCTCTAAGACTTAAAAGCAACTGGCTAGCTAGATGAGATGCCACAGTTTAAAATGTAGGAGGATAGCAATTGATAGGCTTCTATGTCGTCTTATTTCTCATATCTGCTTAGCCTCATAGCTTTGTAAAAACTCTCCAAGATTGAATTGCGTGTTCTCACCTTTAAACCCGGTTCCCATGGAGCCTTGATTCACCTGCCTCACAGGAGTCTGGGGAAGGGAGGAGGAGGTGGGGAGCAAATAGTAACTGCCCCGTAGTGGAACAAAATGTGCCCACGTTCTGCTGGGGAGAGGGTGAGGGTGCAGGAAGGGCCCCCAGATCCGCACTGCTCTGCACTCTGGGATGCCCCACCATCCCTCGAGGTCCTTGTGGCATCCAGCCGCTTGCTGGGTAGTGACCCCAAGCATCCCAGCTCTTTCCTCAGCCCTGCCGCCATTGACAGGAAGGGTCAGAAACTGGCCAGACTCCGGGAGCAGTCTGAGTCCACTCCAGGGCAGAGTTCACAGGACATGCTGTAGCTAACATCCAGTCACGGTGACCTGGGCTTCAGTTCCCTCCTTGGGAGATGGAGGTTTGAGCAAGGTGATGCACGAGGACCTGCCAGCTGTTACTCCAGGGCTGATCCTGCGTCCCCATAGGAGGACAAGAGGTGTGTGCACAGGCACACACGTTCCTGAGCACGTTCAGGGTAAGAGCTGTGACCCTTGGGTACGAGCTGCACCCCTTCTCTGGGGACCTCCAGCATTTGTGCCTCTGCCTCTTCGGTGCTGCCGTCAGCCTTAAACTTGCACTCTGGAAGAACAACCGCATTTCTGATCATTCTGCGTGTTGTCTGGCTTCCCACAGCTTCCTATTCTTTCTTGAAATGCGTGTGCCTGTCAGCCCTGGGGAAGCCAAGGTAACGGGTGGAAATAGTTTCCAGGTTTCCCCGAAGTCAGTGAGGTAGAAAAGGCTGTCTCAGCGCAACTGGCAGAATGTAGGCTGCCAGCTGATGAAGCGCATTAGAACATGCAGGCCGAGTAACACTGGGCAGTAAGGGACGTTCAAGTCAAGCAGAGAGCTGCAGAAAGGCCAAGACTAAAGAAAACCTAGTCCGGGTGGGGCCCGGGGGTCAGATGACACAGGCCAGCCAGCAGTCGCCCAACCGCAGCAGAGATCGAAACCCAAGTGGTTAGCGGTTCAGGAGCCCAGCAAGCAGCTCACTGAAGGAGCACCCACGTGAGGGCCTCGTATAAATGGGGTGAGCCCCACTCGGGCCTGTTTGGTTCCTGCTGAGCTCCGTGAGGAGGTGGAAAGGTTGCCCGCAGCAGTGAGGAAGGTGGGCCGAGACCCTCCAGGCCAAGGTCAGTCCGCCCCCAGAACAGGAGACCTGGAGCTCCGTGCAAGGGGGGAGTTCGCTGTGGCAGGACGTGTCTGCTTCCTTGAAGACCGTGGGTTTTCCCTCCTGCCGTAACTTGGGTTTGTGTTAGACCAGGGCTCAAACACTCCCCCATTATTGAGTGTGAAGAGGGCCTGGAAACAGTAGTAGCTATCCCTTTAGAAATCAGAATTCTTGAAAGAAAAACCAAGTGCCAGAGCAAGCTGAATTTTATCATTTTCAGACAAACTATAAATTACATGCAAATGATTTCATTGACTGTAGACTGTTAACTGACAGGCCTTAGATCAGGTAACCTGATCACCATCTTTTTTCTTGGAAGACTCTGCACCGGAGTCCCAGCGCTCCATGGTGGGGCCGGTCCAGGCCGGGACAGCTCACCGCTGTGCCAGAGAAAAGTGAGCACCTGTGCAGACAGGCGCACTCCCTCCCTGTTGTGTAGGGTCTCGAGCGCGGGTGAGTGGCAGAATCACCTGGGGAGTTCCTTTAAAATGCACAGGCCTGGCCCTGTGCCTGGCAGTTCTGACTCAGAAGGCCTGAGGACAGCCCTGGGCCTGGAACCGTGAACAGGTTCCCCAGGTGACCATACACAGAGCCCTCTGGCCTGGACTGCACTAGAGGCCAGCCTGTCAGAGGTCCTGCCCAGGCTCTGTCCTCTCTTGGGGGAGAAGAGGAGCTGCCCCTACCTGTCACTGCCTGCCTGGGCTAAGCCATCCAGCACAGGTGTAATCAGACCAATCCCAGGGACGAGTTCCTAGTTCAGCCTCCGGAACAGATCAGGTGTCTTCGAGCCCCTGAAAAGGAAGTTCTCTTCTCCCCTCGCCCCCATTAACCATAGTGCCCGTGGATGAGGAGCCACACCCAGGATTCCTGGGCAGGGGGCAGGAAAGAGGCTCCCGGACAAGGTCACAGGTCCCCTAGCCAGCTGACAGTGGTGACCAGACCCTCACTGGGCTCTGCTGCTTTTGTCACCGGGCTCTCCTCCTCTGAGCCACATCAGGGACCCCTGTCCTCACATAGCTGTTTCTGACGTACACATACACCCACCATCATCGAGCACAGAGATCGGTCGGGGGGCTGACTTCCTGGGAAGACCTGCAGGAGCATGCTTCTACTGTCTGCAAAGGCTGCTTCACCATTGTCACCTGGTGGCATCGACCAGTTGTCCAGCGGGGCTGCTCGTGCTCGGGGTGGCACGTGGGTTTCCCGTAATAGAGGCCATGGCCTTGAGAGGTGTGGCCCTTCCAGTTTGGAGTCACATCAAAGCAAGCTAAATTCCAAACTTTTATAGATTGTTTCCTCAGCCCCTTCCATCATAGGAATCCTTTTCTAAACCACTTTCCGAGAGTAATAGTTGTGTATGACCTTTCCTTTTTATTTATTTTTTAAATCAGGTTTTAATAGAAGAAATATTACCATGGTAATAGACTTTGACCTTTCTTAATAGGCATTTATTTTCTAGCGCTTATCCTTTGAGAGAACTGCAGTGTGCTGGTGTTGTGTTTGTTATTGCAGCAGGTTGTGTAAACAGTTCATTACTTGTAATTTAATTTGAATATCGCACAGAGCATTTGTCATAGAAGAAATGGAACGAGATCCACACGTAAAAAAGTTAACTCGTGTTTCCTCCAGAGCAGGAAGAATAAAGAACAGCACTGGCTGGGGTGGGGGCCGGTGCTGAAACAAAACAAGCCAGCTCATCAGGGCTTCGGGTGGCCGGGCGCAGGCCAAGCGAGCTCTGTGCTTCTCATAAATGGAATTTATCGATTCCTTTTGCTTCTCTCTCACTGTCTTCCCACTCTGTCTTTACCACTCGCTGGTCCTCCCCACCACTCCATTCTCGTCCACACCCCACGCTTCCTACCCCTCCGTGAAAACGCAGGGCACATGGGACCTGTCCCCCACTTAGATCCCCCGACAACCTTCCCGCCCCTGTACCCAGCCTTAGGAGGTCTTTTGACATTTTGGCAAGACGCTGGGGGAGCTCAGCCAGACACTAAGTGGTGTCTTTTATGGAAAAAGAAAACTATTTTTATTCTTTTTGTGGTGATCATTTAGCAGTCTGGGGCAGCCATCATTCCTCCTGATGCATTCCTCCTAAATTTATTGCAACAGCCAATAGCTGACACACTGCTTTGATAGCCAGACCCTCCAAGAAAGCTGTAATTCCAAAACCAGTTGACAGGATTACTGTGGAACCAAAATATTTGAGGAAAACCGTTCAGATCGTTTTAATAAATGGAAATGACACACAATCTCTGCTCTCCAGGGGCCCTGCTCTTGTCTGACGGTGTGAGCTGCCAGGTTCCCTCCCTCGGTGGCTGGGATCTGCAAGGGCCTCGGGGAAGGAGCGGCCGTAATGGCCGGCCGCTGCCTCCTGCGGGTGACTCCGGGCTGTTTCTGAAAGGGGTCCCTGCAGCCCCGGACCGTGATGATGAGCAAGTGCAAGGAACTGCTTTCTCTACAGTAAGATTAAGTCTTAGCAGTTCTTTAAATTAAAGAAGCAATTTTTTATGACTTGCGCATACTGTCCCTAATTCTTCAGGGAATTTCCCGTGTTAATTTATGCAGTGTTAAATGTATGCCGTGTTGAATTTCAGCCCAACAGCCACTGCTTACAGAACCGCTGACACAGAGAACACAGGAGGATCTATAAGGTGGACTGGACGCTAAACGGCAGGCCCTGCCAGGGCTCGGGACCCCTCCCCGCAAAGGCCCTTGGGCCAGATGTTAGCAGGTTTTACTGCGTAGCTGCGATATGGTAACAACACAGAATGTTTTTACCAATTCGCCTCTGTAAAGATTCGACTTGACATTGTGTGTGTTAGTGTCTGTGACAGAAGGGAGGTGTTCTGTACCGCCTCTGCCACCCTTTGGTGGCAGCTGACTGCAGAGTGGCAACGTAACCTGTGTGGGCCCGGAAGACACAGGCTTTGTGTCGTCAGGCCCCGTGACTCAGCCGAACTGCGTGCTCTGTCTTTGAGGATGTGGACTAAAGCACGTGTCAGGGTATTTTGTGAATACATTGACTTCTCTCTGTGTTATGTTTTTTCAAAAGCCTTCTCTTAGTGTCTTTATGGTAGACTGCCCATTGATCTTCAAACCAGCCGGGCCCGGCTTGTCTCTCTTAAAGAGAGCCTGACATTCTTATGACTACCTAAGCTGGCTGAAAAAGGACCCTTCTGCATTTGGTTGAGGTTTCAGACAGAAGAATAGTTGTAAAATGATCCTGTAGACTCCAGAATAGTGCTCACTGTTGCTTTAATTATGTCGGGGCCACTGTAGATTATTTTGTAACTGTCAGAAGGAGGTACATTGTGTTAAATAAGAAAACTTTCCTGGCCAAAAGCTGTTCTAAAAGGAAGGGTTTATTGAGCCAGGTGCCAGCCAGAAAAGGCCCTGGTCCTGGCCGTGAAGTCTACACCACCCGCAGCCTGGCTCAGTGGGAAAGGCCAAGCCCGCCGTCCTGGAGTCCGTGGGCTCCTTCACAAGCACTGGGTTTGGGGGGAGAAAGGTGTCATTTGTTCTAAAAGAATTTACCCTGACTACAGACGAGGGGGATGGGGAAAGAGAAGTGGGGTGACGCACCATCCGTGAAGAGGAAATATCTACCACTTCTGGTGGCTGGCGGGCAGCAGTCCTGGAAGTTCGGGCCAGCTCGGGGAGCGGGCTGTCTGGTGGTCCCTCCAGGAATGGACTCGAAGCTCCCAACTCCCGCTCAGGAATGTGCGCAGCCCACTGAGATTTAACGCAGGGCGAGTCGGCCCTCTTCTCTTTTTGGTCATCTCACGGCTCTCACTCTGACCGCAAGCCCTAAGCTGTGGAGCGAGGCACAGCCGCATAATCTCGACTGGGCCGCTAACAGCTTCCAGTTCCCATTGGCAGGTCGAAGGCAGTAGTGAGCACGTAACCCCCAAAACGCAAAACGGCATCGCTCCTGAAGTAACCGTTCTCATTAGTAACTAAACGCCTTCAGATGGACTCCGTGCACATGGCTTCAGGCTGACTTCTGTTCTGTATTAATAAGTAATGTTGTGGCGAGGTTGCTGGTAGAGCTGGAATTTGGCGTTTCCAGTCCGTGCGGTTGGAGAGACTGGCACAGAGATGGAGCCTCGAGAGGAAGAGGTGAGGGTCTGGGTCTTCGTGGCAGGTGCTCGAGTTTTAGTTTTCCCGACAAACTCAGAGCTACATGAATGAGGGGTTGGAGAGAAGCCGCGCGTTCACTCCTCAGTCCTACAACACAGCGCTCTGATGAGCAGTCTTCTACTTAATTTGGTCTCCTTCCGGTTTTCCCTGGGTGCTTCTAGCTTTTCTGATTTACTACCTCCTGGCCACTTCTGCGTGTGTTCTCTCCAGACTGCCTTGCCTGCTTTTATATTTATTCTTCTTTTGTACCCTGTGGCCGTGGACTTCCTAGAGACCTATGATCACTGATACTTTAATCTGTCCTGTACTTCTGTGTCCCGACAAGCTTATTTGTCCTTCCACTCTTTGTGTTCTGTCCCTTTATTTCAACCTTTTTTTTTTTCATCTTTAACCTAAGATCTTTATTTATAAAGACCTTTGACCTCTTTTCCCAAGCCTGCAACTTCCTTCTAGACATTTCCATCTGGGATGTTTCACTGTCATCCATCAACTCACAAACCCCAAATTTAAGTCATCTTCCTCATTCCCAGTAGGTCTCCTCTCACTGACTTCCCCCTGTGTCTCTTACGCCACCATCTTCTCTGTCACTGAGGACCCCACCCCCACCTTAGCCTCGCCATCTCTTTTTCCCTGTGTTTCTGTGGCTCGGTGTATTTCTCAGCCCCACCCTGGCTTGGTTTCTAGCCTGCTTCCTCCCTGGTCTTTCTGCCTCCAGGCTCTCGTCTGTTGGATCCGTTGTGCTAAGGGTGTCAGGAGAGCCGTCCTGAACAACGTCCTCCTGTGTGAAGACATGTTGGAGTTCTGGGTTTCTTCAGAAGCCAACAGGAAGTATTCTCGGCCCGGCATGCACTCTGGGCCCTTCTTGCAGCTCTTTGGTACATTCTGAGAGCCCGCCTTCCCTTGGTACATTCTGAGAGCCCGCCTTCCCTTGGTACATTCTGAGAGCCCGCCGTTTCCTGTAGCTGGGCCGTCTCTTTCCTCCGCCCTCTGTATGTACTGGGTTTGTTCCCCCCTCTGAATCTTTGCCACTGCCTCCCAGCCTCACCTGTCCCCAACCTTAGCCCCTAGCCCTTTTGTTTATGTCCTGTCCGTAGGGAAGGATCACTGAGGAGCCTTTTCTGATCGCTCCAGCTGCAGAGTTACCCTCCTCTGAACTAGGCAGAACCACTTCCTTTTCTGGAAGAGGATACAAGAAACTGGGGAACAGGAGGAAGGAAAAAACCACATTTGACTGTATATTCTTTTGTTCTTCTTGAATTTTATACTGTATGTATGAATTATTGTACTTAGTAAGATAATTTTAGCACATATTTACCAAACATGTTTAAAAGTTACAGGTTATTACCCTGTATCATGCATTGATTTTTTCCATGGGCATGTGTGTTGGTTTCCCCATAGCACCTAACTCAGTGCAGTTGGTACCTAGGAAGAGCTTAATTAAGAGCTGGGAGGGTGAGGGGTGGCGGGGACAAGCCATCAACAGATTAGAAGCCACCTTGGACTTAACCCGACCTCTTCTTCCTTATTTCAAAACCAAAGAGGAGGGGGTGTCTTTCAACTTGCAATTCCTAAGAAGGGAGACGTGGTGTGCCCCTGCTCCTCCTGGTGACAGGGCTTTCATCTGATGAATTAAGAACTCTGCCTGACTGAGGTTTTATAGAGAGAAAATCCTAAAGACTCATAAAAACACATTAGAACTAATCACTGAATTCAGTAAAGGCTCAGGATATAAAATTAACATACAAAGATCGGTAATGTTTTTTCTGAAAAAGAAATAGATCACATTTATAACATCATCAAAAGATAAAATACTTAGGAGTAAGTTTTTTTCCACCAAGGAGATGAAAGATCTCTACTCTAAAAACTACAAGACATTTTTTAGAGAAATCAAAGAAGACAAATAAATGGAAAGATGTTTTATGTGTATGGATTGGAAGTATTAAATATGTTACAATGTCAATACTTCCAAAAGCCATTTGTAGATTCATTGCAATCCCCATCAAGATTCCAGTAGATTTTTTATTACAGAAAAAAATTTTAAAGTCCTGAAATTCTCAAGAACTGCCAAAGACCCCTAATAGCCAAAGCAATCCTGAGAAAGAAGACCAAAGCGGGAGAGACATCACGCTGCCTGATGTCAAGCTACACCACAAAGCTGTAGTGATCAGAATGGTATGGTACTGCTACAGATGAGGCCAGGACCCAGGCTCTGGGAGGTCAAGAGCAAAGAATTGAACTGACCACGCAGCTGTTGTAAAGCATTTGGAAATTTATAAGGAGCGTACACTTCCCAAGACACGGGAGGGGCCATCAGCGGCTGGGGAGTCGCTGTCCTCTGTTGAGCGGCTAGCGGGGGCGTCCAGCCCACAGGCAGCTCACGGCCCAGGATGGCTGTGAATGCGGCGCAACACAAAGCTGTGAATTGACTTAACACGTTCTGAGATTTTGTTGTGATTATGTGTCGCAATGTATGTAATGTGTGGCCCAGAAACGCCAAAAGGTTGGACACCTGGCCACAGGCTTTCTAGCATTTTTACTTAAGCTTCTCCACATGTGACTTCCCGCAGTCCTCCCAGATTGCCCACGCAGGGAGGAAACCACAGTGCTGATTATTATTCGGTGTCACAAGGCGATTCTTGGGAATCAGAATGCTGGCTGCAGGCAGCTGCTGCCTCAGCACTGGCATGAGCGCAGACAGGTGGACCGGGGGGATCAGAGCCCAGAAGTGAGCCCAGTACCGTTCACAGTGCTTGACGAGGGAGCCAGGAACACTCAGTGCAGAACAACCTCCTCAATAGGCGGTGCTGGGGAAATTGGATATTCACACGTAAAAGAACGAAACTTGACTCCTAGCTTACTTACACCACCCACAAAAAATTAACTGCAAATGGATTAAAGATTTAAACGTAAGACTCAAAAGCATGAAACTCCCAGGGAGAAAGTTCCTGGACACAGGCCTTGGTAATGATTTTTTGTAAATCACACCTAAAACACAGGCAACAAAATAAAAAACAAATTAAGTGGACGACATCAATGTGAAAAGCTTCTGCACAGCAAAAGAAACTCAGAAAGCAGACAGACAGCATATGGAATGGGAAAAGCTGTTTGCAAACCATGTATCTAGTAAGGTGTTAGTATCCAAAATATGGCAAGAACTCATATGACTCAATATTAAAAATTTTTATTAATAAATGGACAAAGGACCTGAATAGACATTTTTCCCCAAAAAAAAGATGTATGAGTGGCCAGCAGGTGCATGAGAAGATGCCCATGTCACTAGCCACTGTGGATATGCAGATTAAATCCACAGGGAGGGAGCGCCCCGAGCCGAGAGAGCGGCCATCGGACGAGATGACAGATGGGAAGGAGGGAACCCTCGTGCCCTGGTGCTGGGGTCGTAAACTGCTAAAACCCTTGTAATAAAACAGTAGACAGTTTCCTCAAACAATTAAAAGTAGACCCACCAGATCATCCAGTAACTTCACTTCTAGGCACATCCCCGGAGGAAACAAACCCCCAGCCCGAGAGGCGCTCTGCTCCCCCGCGTCCACGGCGGCGTCATTTACAGCAGCCCAGGCGTGGGGACAACCCAGTGTCCGCTGATGGACCAGTGGATAAAGAAGTTGTGATAGATACACGCACACATACACACACAGTAGAGTAATATTTAGCCATAAAAGCGAGGAAAACCTACCATTTGTGACATTGTGGGTAGACCTTAAAGGCGTTCCGCTAAGTGAAGTAAGGCAGAGAAAGACGGACACCACAGGGCTTCCCATACTGAGCGCGTGGAATCCTGAACCAAAAGGACGAGACTCCGGGTCAGGAGATAGGTCCGTGGCTGGCAGAGCTGGGGACTGGAGGAAGGGGTCACAGGCCCGAACTTCCTGTGCAAATCCGTAAGTCCGGGGCTGTGATGGACGACTCGACGATGTTAACACTGTCACACGTGGGACAGTTGTCGGGAGTAGACCCTGCGAATTCTTGTGACGAGCAGGAATGTTTCCTCTGGTTTTATTGTGTCCGTGAGGTGATGGGCGTCAGCCAGCCCTGCTGCAGTGGCCATTTCACAGTGTGTTGAGGACACCTGAGTCACACCGTGTGCTATGCACCCTAAGCCTCGGGCAGCGGCGCACGTCAGCGACTCCACACCCAGGAAAGTAAATAGCTAAATGGCGTGCGGGGGCCGTTTCTGCAGTTTGGGGGTACACACCTGTGCCACTCTGTCCAGCATTACATGCCCAAGAACAGGTACGCTCTGCCTGGGGTGGGCAGAGGTTTTCAGCTGGGAGAGAACCCTGCCTGCAGCTGGGAGATTTCTTCTCGGAGCCCTTGGGGTTTAACCTCTGTCCCCCCCACTCCCCAGGGTAGTGAGGCGGGGCGCACACTGCCCCACCCAGCCCACCGTGCAGGTCGGGCCCCCCGCGGGTCCAGCCTTGCACAGTGGGTTCAGGGTTACTCACAGGTTGGACACAATTAAGCAGCGGCAGTCCTTGGAGGCAGTGGTGGTTTAACACCAGGAAGCGTGTGCTTTGCTTTGTGTGGTTTTGAAGTCGGTCTTTGAAAAGCAGTGCCAACTCATACAGTGCTGACCGGTTGCTGTTGCTTTTACCCTCCTTCTGGTGGTAAAACGGGTGTTTCCTATTTCTCTTGCAGAGCGTGATTGAGAAGGGAGGATAAAACCAACTTTCTGAACAAGCAGAAGTCCTTCAACGTTAATTCCAGAGGTGGAACATTTTTTTTCCTAGTGAGACAGTAGCCTATTTAAAGAGAAGACCGCCAAGGAGAACACCAGAGAGCAGACTCGGCAGAAGCACATCCCAGTCCTGTCAGCAGCGACTTGCAGCCCCAAGGCCAAGATCAGGGTCAGCCCTGAAGTACCCGCTGCAGTGTTAATAAACCCCAAGTGTGGTGACGACAAGGGAAAGGCAGCCCTCTCCGCCTCTTGTGCTTTCTGTTCAACTTTCTCTTCTAACCACGCTCCACCCTTTGCCCACCTCCCCTCCAGCAAAGCTGGGGGTTGGGATGGGGACGAGAGAGCTGGGGCGGGGAGCGGGGAGGGCCAGCGGTACGGGGCGGAGTGGTCCAGACCGTGGCTCGTGGTGTTTCTCTCTGTTTCGTTTCTCTCTTGACTTTGTAAGAGCCATTTCATTTAACTATGGTGATCACGTAAGGAGATAAAAAGGAGAGAAAATGTACCTCTTTTACTGGAATAATGTTTATGATTACAAGTGAAATAAGGCTTTTTTTTTTTTTTACCATCGTAAAGGCAGCCTTGGCTCATACAACCCCTTCTCTATCATGAACACTGACACCTTGACTTCACTCACTACCGATAATAAATCTATTTTCTGACGAAGACTGGCGTTGCAGCCTGGGGCCTCCTGTGTTTCTTCCCCTGGGTTGCATGGTCGTGCTTACGGGAACCCAGTTGACTTACATTATTAGTCTGTGCTTGCGCCGCACCTTTCTCCAAAAGAGCTCAGGGCGCTTTGCAGAGCCTCAGTCGAGCAAGCGATGCTCAGAACCTGCCCCTTAGGTAGCGGGTAGGATTTGGTGAGACCTTCACAAATGGCGGGGTCTGCCTGCCTTTGGGATGGCTTGAGCCTGTGGTGAGAACGAGCTTAGATAACCTTGGCTATGAACTTCTGACCCATGAAAATGTTATTTAGAAAAAGTCAGTCAGCGTCAAGTGTTTTTCCTGTTTCCGATTTCATTAAAACTCTAATTATAACTCACGCGCTTACCAGAGGATTGGTACTTCAACCCTGGATTTTGGTAAATTGGAATTAGTATTCACACTGACACCTGGTGGGAAGGCCTGTCCAGAGAGAGACAGGAGAAACCGCCGCGGCTTTGTGATGCTGACTGAATATCTTTTGTTGTGTAGAGTTTTTATTTTGTTACAGAGAGGAAACACTTTAGCAAAATAATTAGGAATACAGGCTTTGGCTCCGACCCACATGGCTCAGCGGGTTGGGCCTCTTCCAGCAAAGTGAAAGGTCGTGGGTTTGATTCCCTGGGGTTGCAGGTTGGTCTCCAATCAGGAAAGAGGGAACTGATTAATGTTTCTCCCCTCCCCCCACTCCTTCCCCCTCTAACAATAAATAAATAAATGAAACCTTTTTAAAAAAGCATACGGGCTTTGGAATAAGGTGCATCTGTCCAGATTGTGACTCTGCCACTTTCCCACCTGGGGGACCTAATCGAACCACTGCTCCAAACTGCACCCTGATTTCTCAGCTGTTGGGGGTGGGGTGGAAGAACCCCCCCTGTGTAGATTTACATCTGCTGGGTCAGGGCTGGTTGCTTTCAGTCTGTGTGGCTATCCAGTGCACTGGTATTTGGAGTTGGGGGCATGGGAAGACTAGCCACGTGCTCAGATGCCTTTCAGAGAGAGGCAGGATGAACATCACTTGCGTTGGGAAAATCTCAACCACCCTGCATTAAGTGTGGACTCCTCCGTGTGAGTGAGGGCATCTCCGTGTCACCCCTGCAGACCTGATTCTGATTGGCTGTGTTGACTCCCCCACCGCAGTCACTGAGAGGCTCTGGCGATGACTGTTTGATGCCAGTTTTTGTTTAGAGGTGTGTGTGTGTGTGTGTGCGTGCGTGTGTGTGTTTTAATGGTATGAAATGAGCTGAGTGTGTTTACATGAGAAGGAAGGGAGCGGCACATTTTGGCAACGTCAGGCTGGTACCCAGGTAACCACCTGGGGGGAGGAATAGGTACACACAAAACAAGTGTTTACACAGCGACTTGCAAATCTGCTAACTCACCAATTCCCTCCTAGTCGGCTGGGCTTTGCAATATAGACCCAAGAACTTGGCACATGCAGACGGCCAGTCTTGTCACTGGCCAAGAAATGCAGCTCTGAAGAGCCAGGCATGGGGACGCCCGTGAGACTGGGAGGGTGGTTTGTCGGCACATCTCCCTCACCAGGTTATTAATGCATCGTTCTGATGACCGTGATGGATGCCAGGGACAGCAACGGCACTGCAGGGGGAATCGAAGGGTGAGGTGATGCCCTTCTCTCCACCTTTGGAGACCTCCCTGTGGATCACGTCCCAGCTCTGTCCCCGTCACTGTTAACTTGACCACGACTGCTTAGGAAGAATGTTGTCAGTTTTCAGTGTCGTAGGAGTGACACATTCCAAACAATTAATTCCTCCATTAAATAGAACACACCTTGAACCACAATAGTTTCGCTCACAAAGCCAAGAAGAGCAGTGTCTTGAAAGCCAGGCAGATGTTACCACGCTAGACTGGTGAGCTAGAGGACAGCTGGGCAGGACCAGCACAAAGTCCTCTCTGAAAAGTCAGTAACTTACTACAGAAAACTCGCCAACATGTAATGGTTTAGAAAATTATTCAGTAATCCTTATTAGTAGCAGATGTGGGCTGCTAAAAGCCAAACACCGTGGCTTGCTGGTCTACCAATGCAGCTCCTTTTCATAGCAGCTCTGAGCAGTATTTTGCTCAGAACTGAACTCAGATGTCCTCACTGAGTCTGCCTTCGCAGTGGGGAACCTGTAGTTCTTAGCTTGATGTCTTTCAGCCCACAGGTGTAATTGCTTTTGCCAGAAACCCACAGGTTAATTCTCTTTGCCCATTTCAGCTGTAGGAGCGGACTCTTTCAAGATTTAAGATTCAGATCAGTTGAACAACTGAAAGAGCAGCAATAGCTTACTGGGATTGCTCCATTTTGAGTTAATAGACTTGAAAAGCTAATACTTTGAATGAATGAGTTAATGTTCATTCATTCTCTGTCATGGTCCCCCGACTCCCCCAAGTTCTCATCTATTTCTTCTCGTCCCCTCTCAGTCACTCCCAGTTTTATCTCCTCCTCTAGCCGCTGCTTTTTGGGGGTTTAGACTTTTCTCACTCCTCTGCCTTTCAAGCCCACCTGCCGAGAGGTAATTAACTTGGGTGCTGGATCCTGGGCTTTTGCTCTGAAACCCGCGGCTGTTGCCTCTGGAACAAGCCGCTTCCTTCCGGTTCTTTGCTGCCTGTGGCCCGCTCTGGTCCTCCATCAGAGCAAATAATTTTTGATACTTTCTTTTCCTCCCAGCCTCCTAAACTGTGACCGCATTATCGATTTAGAACTTCTTTAGTGGGTTTGTTCTATTTGCAGTTCTTCATTTAGAAACCAGGTGTATAGATTTTTTTAATTCTTTGGAAAAGAAAACTAAGTTTGTATTTAGTTCAATGTAGCTTTTGTTTGTGTTTTTCCTATGGTTTATGATCCCCATTAGGAGAAAAAAAGGTTTCTGTCACTTGCCTGGGGGGATTTACTCAGTGGGAAGGCTGTGTCCATTCTGAAATGCCTTCCTAGGATGTGCAGCCAGTTTGTGCCAGAGACCCACGGTCCACAGCACCCCCAGAATGGGAGACTTGTGCCAGTGCCTCGTGACGTGCCACAGTCTCAGCGGTGCATGTGCCGGTTCACTTAAATCCAGGCTTGCTTTTAAATTTATTATAGTCATTTGTCTTAGCCTCTTCTCCCACTGGGCCCTGAAGAGAATGCAAAACATTGCAGGTGCCAATTTTTAACTTTCTCCTTCCCTTTGACCCACATAATGTCAGACGTGCCAACAATGACAGACAGTATAAAGGGAATTCCAGGGAGGGGACAGAGACAGGTTTCGGTCGCTAAGTGGGGCACTGGCCCTCGGTGATCATGGCTGTGTACAAGGAAGGGCTGGACGCGACTCCCGTGAACTCCATTTTCTGGCCTCTCATTCCGAATCCACTGTAACGGGAAGAGTCCTTCGTAACTGTCCCAGTTGACAGGATCTAGAGCTGTTCCCATGTTTTCATCGTCACCCAGCTGCTCGTGACCCAGGGTGCTGGGAGGAGGCAGTGATGCGTGGTGAAGCGGGAAACTTCAGAGCCCCCCTGTATATCAGAGAGGGACCCCACCCCCGTCTGCCTCAGAGAGCCTGGCTGGAGCTCCTCTCAGGTACTTCTGCGGGGGCTGGGGGGCAGTTCCTATTGACAGGCCCCACAGACAAAGTGGACTTGCTTCCCCACGTCCACCAAGAGGGTCTCGCTCATCTGACGAGGTCCCTTACACTAAGAACTTCGGCCACAGTACCAGCTGGCTTTAGGAGCTTGCCATTGCATTACCTTCAAAAACCCAAAGTCATTGCAACCTAGGTTTGGGAGAAAGCAACCAACCTCCTAATTCATTCTACATTCAGTCTGATGTTTGAAGATGATGAAATTTTATATTTCATGTTGTGGGCTCTTGGTCTGTCCTGGTGCCTCCAGCCTCAAGATTGCTGGCAGAACCCTAAAAAAAGAGTTGAATTACTTTAGAGGAGACCACACAAGTCACCATCCAACTCAAAAGCGTCTTCTACTTTTCCTATCATTTATCTTGAATCTTTGAAAGAGCCCCACAGCATTCTGTAGATCATGAACACAGGGCCTGCGTTTTAGGGGACAATCCAGTGTTAAACCCAGTTTAGATTCAGAAAACAATGGCTACCCTATCTATGCCCTTCGGTTAACATTGAACTGTTAGGAAGGCGAACATTGAAACTGTTCAGTGAAACTCCCTCAGACCAAGTCTACCACCCGAAACACGGCTGTGTTTCAGTGGAGCAAAATGCTTCAAGCCCTTGGAGTGGGTGTGGCTGGGCGAGGCCTCCGTGCCCTTCGGAGATTTTCCCACGCAGCAAAGCTCTACTCCCCTCACCTCTCCGGTCCCCCACCACTGGGACATCCTTACTGGGCGGTGGTCACAGTCACTTCGCTGAGAGGGCAGTCTGCTTTGAATAGAACCCTGCCTGCAGAGCAACTTACATTTCCATAATGGCTTTTACACGCAAATGTGGGAGCCCCAGAGGTCAGTGGCCAAGTTGCAGGGTGCCACCCGGCTCTGCCACGCCTTTCCTTCCTGGACTCGGTCACAGCCCACGTAGTGGTCCAGCTGGGGTGGAAAGCGGCCCATTTTGGAGGGGAAGCCTCCCGCAGCGCCCTTTTCTGTCAGGTCTGTCCACGGACCAGGCCAGCCAGGCCGCTGCTGGGCCCCATCCACGCCCACGGCGTGGTGGAAAGCCTGTGCTCACTCCCCTTCCCTGTTGAATATATAAAGTAGGGGCTGAGGGCCCACTGCTTATTACCTGCCCCCTGTGCATCCAAGAGGCAAGGGTAGAACCATTTTCATCTCATAGCCACAGGCCAAGTTCCTGCGTTAGCATCAGGCTGCAGATTGTAGCTCTGCATCTCCCTAAAGTAATGTGCTCCCTGCTCTCAGAAGCGTGACCACAGAAGTCATTGAAAACACTGTTCGGCATAGAGCTGCAGTGGCAGCATCATTTTCTCTCAAACGTGGGAGGCGGGCTGCAGGGCAAGAGCTGGGCACTCTGTTCCAGCAGCCAGACGGTGAAGGGGGTGGCGGCCAGGCTGCTGCTGGGAGTTCATTCCGAGTTACCTCGGTGCTCTTAAAACGCCTTTGCAACAGCCCCTGTTACACATAACCCGAAATCAAAGAGCTCACGCTCCTCGCCCTCAGGTGTTTAACACAGACCTTGCAGATCTCAGTAGCTCCCGCAGAAGGTAATTCTGCACTGGGAACGAATTTATCAGTGAAGTTAGATATCACTGTATAGAAGCAGAAGGGGGTTATGACTCACCATCAGGGCGATGCTGTTTCAGGAATATCAGGTTATTTTCCTGAGTAGAACCCCTTTCAACTTCCTCCTCAGCGCCGGAGCGGCTCGTTCATCGCCTTATGGATCAGCTTATACCACGTGACTCACCACTCCCACCGGCTCTCAGACCCAGGGGAGGTGGTTTTCAGCCACAGCACCCTGTGCCTCTGGTATTGCCTGAATCGTGCGTACATAAAATCACCAAGTCAGCAGAGTCTGCCACTGTGCTCCATCCACGGTCTTGACCTCACTGAGCTCACATCCTAGGGAGGGGACAGGGTGTGAACACTAAACAATGTCGGGGAGTAACAAGTGCTGTGTGAAGTGTAAAATCAGGGCAAAGGAAGAGAGGGTTCAGGGAGAGGGAATGGGGCCTCGGGGAGGATACTGGGCAGTGAAGACAGCTACGGGAACTCTAAGAAGGCGGCACCGGAGCAGATTCTTGACTGTAGTTGGAGCCGTCCGTGCGAAGATGGGGGGACAGAGAACACAAGGTCCTGAGGCAGGAACCAGTTTGCTTTGTGAGGGGACAGCAAGAGGGGCCTTGTGACCTGGGTGGACTGAAAAGGTGAAGAGTGTCAGGGAATGAGCTCAGAGAAGCAGGCAGGGACCAAACACACACAACCGTTCCACCCACGGTAAGAGCTGAAATTTTATCCTGTGAGGGAAAGGTACTGGAAAGGTTTGGTGCCTTTTTAAAGAAGAACTGCCTGCAGTGTGGTAAAGTGCAAGCAGGGAGAATACCAGGAGGCTGTTACAGGAATAATGGAAGCAAGAGGTGGAGACCTGGAGTAGGGTGGTAGAGAGTGAAGACAGTAGGAAGTCACCAGATTTAGGACATCTGTGCACCTACCCAATGAGACTGCTGCATTAGATGCGGGGTAGGAGGGAAAGAGAGGGCAAGTGTGAGAAGCCCAAGATTTGCCTGAGCAACTAGCTGAACAGAGGGCACCATTTACTCTGCTGGAAACAATGCCGGCAAGATTTGGGTGCGGGTGGGCAGGAATCAGGGGTTTGGTTTTGATCGTGTTAAGTCTAATATAGGTTACAATTCCTGGTAGACATGCTGTGTAGGCCACAAGGGATGTGCAGGGGCGAGCACTACGATGGAGTTGTCACTGTGAAGGTGGTCTCAGACCCTTGGCGCTGACCGCAGTCACATGGGGAAAGAATGTGGAGAGAAAGAGGGTCGGGCACACAGCCCTACGGCCCTTGGAGAGGCGTGAGCAAAGAGGAACAACAGCAAGGCCCTGAGGGCAGGAGATAGACCAAGGCTGACCAAGGGAAGACCATGTGTCAAGAAGGAAGGAATGACCAGCTGTGTCCGATGCTGCGGATGGACTGAATAAGATGGAGACAGAACTAGCCAATGGATTCAGCGGCATGAAGGTCACTTGACAAGAGCAGTTCGGGTGGCTGGCGAAGGTGAAAGCTCATTCACAGTGGGGCTGAAGAAGGCATGGGTTTGGGGAGTGGAGGCAGGAGAGGCAGTGCTTTGTTTAAAAGAAGTAGGTGCGGCAGATGGGAGGTTCAAGGGGGGTTCTTTCTAAGGCTGGAGATTGTACAACCCATTTTATAGGCCCGTGGGAATAACCACAGAGAGAGTTCAGTGAAAAAGTTCTTGAGCTGGCCAAGAGGCAGGGAGCCAGTCTTAGAGCACAGACAGTTTGTCCATTATGCCAGGAGGCAAGGTCAAGTTCATGAATATGGAGGCAGACAGGCTAGTGCATTTGGTCATGAGAGAGTGATGTCATTCTCTTCTGATGGCTTCTATTTTCTGATCAGCCATGAGGAGTGCCCTCATTAATGTTCACTAGTAATTATTAAAAGTAGCTGCATGTTTTTCTTTCTGCCCTTCCTCCTTTCTGAATAATTCAATCCAAAAGCCATTAGATGGGCCCATACAAGGTACTCCTGTGCAGGAGGTGGGGGATGTCTGAGCAGGGCGTGGGGGGCTATATAGTATGGGAGGAGACCCTGGGTAACAGCAGGAGGGTGGCTGCGTGGGTGGGGCAAGAACAGTGGCAGTAGCCATGGGAAAACGGTCCCATACAGAGAACATTGGTCCAGTAAAGAAATACATCAAGGATAATAAGAACCAGATTTCTTAATGTCAGATAAGGGAATTACAAATATGGAAAGGGAAAAAATTAAAATGAGCTCTGTGATTGAGGCTTTAAATATAAATAGATATAGAATTAAATATAGATATAAATGTATTGCATGGATATATACACGTTCCTATATTCATTGTGTGTGCATATATACATATATGCATACATACATACATATATATATAGTTATGCATATATTCTT
The DNA here is from genome assembly GCF_021234435.1 of Artibeus jamaicensis. Lineage (NCBI taxonomy): Eukaryota > Metazoa > Chordata > Mammalia > Chiroptera > Phyllostomidae > Artibeus > Artibeus jamaicensis. The sequence goes on from NW_026522040.1 coordinate 3,917,467, forward strand.
TGGCTGTGGCAGCAAGAGGAGACCAGGGAGCAACAACATCCCAGTAGCTGTGAGCATACCAGGTACCCAGATCTTGGTTTCTAAATACCACCCTTCATAACTTGAAGAAATGACTAACCCCAGGGCTGGCACAGGGAAAATACAAGATTGGAACATATCAAAAGGGCAGGGCCAACTTGAAGGGGTTACCACTGTCCAAATCTGGGACAGTGTAAGCATCCAAATACATAAGGATGGTAATCCATTGAATAACATAGGCAGCAGGGTCCATACTGATGTACAAATAAATAAATACATAGACAGTAAAAGGGAAAGCTTTTTTTCTTAAAATAGATTGCAAATTAATAAATGGAAAAGGAATGACAGAATCATAACATCACTATTTGGCAACATCCTAATAATAACTCAGCCAAGAAACACCCATGGGTGTGAAGTCTAGGAGTGATTGCTTTTTGAGAAAGAGGATGTTCACATAGTCTCAAACTGCCCCCAACTTATGAATTATAAAAGAAGAATAGTAACCTTACAGTAAAGAGACCCAACAGGCACCACCTTAATCAAGCGATCAACATTAAAACTCCTGGTAACGGGTCAAATCAAGATCCGGTGAAATGCAGTGGGAAGAACACAGCAGCATCACTTCCGTGATATTCCCACCAAAAATGCCGGCCTGAAGCTCCTCATGAGGAAATACCAAACGAACCCAACAGGGGGCACATTGTACAAAATGACTGGCTTGTAACCTTCCAAAGGGTCAAAATCCTGAAAGGCAAGAAAAAAAACCCACCCTGAATAAGTGTTCTAAATAGAAGGTGATAAAAGAGACGCAATAACTAAACACAGTACGTCGTTCTAGACAGCATCCTTTTGGTACAAAAGACATCGTTGGGATGCTGGGCAGAACCTGAACAGGGCCTGTGGATTAGGGAGCAGTGTGGCGATTTCCTTTGATGACTGTATGGTGGTTAGGTAGGCCACTCTCCTTGTTTGGGCTACATGGGATGATGGGGCATCAAGTCAGAAGCCCCCTCTCACATGGCTCGGGGAAAAAATTGTACTGTTCTTGAAACTTTTTGCACACGTTTGAAAGTATTACAAAATTCAAAAAAGAATTATAAAGGAGCTGAGGGTAAAAGAAATTTATTTTAAGAAAGAAATTAAGGACTAGCTAAGAAACTCTTGCAGGCCTAGATAGGAAGTCTTGCTCTACTGGAGTCGTTGCCAAGTTACACCAATAGAAAGAGTGTGATTCAGAGCAGAGCAATGGAACAGGACAGAGAGTCTGGAGAGAGACTTATACGTATGCAGATGGCTGTCTTATAACCAAGGTGACACTGAAGGTCAGAGGAGAAAGACTTGTCTTAAAAATATACACAGGGCGGTGGGCCAGCTGGACATTCGCACGGAACAAAAGGGAAACTGGACCTGCTCTCTCATTCTGTTTTCAGAAGTCCATTTGAACTGGAGTGTCATTTAAATGAGTATTTAAAACATGAATGCTTCAGAACACAGTATAGAATAGCTGCCTGACCTCAGCATAAGGCAATAGTTTTTTAAACAGGATACAAAGAACTCTAGTCATAAGCTGAAAATGTTGATAATTGGATTAAAGTTAAGAATTTATGTGCATCAGGACACTAGAAGACAGTGAAAAGGCAAGCCTCCGAGAGAAGGTGTCCGTGAAGTGCACGGCCAGCAAAGGGCTCATATCCAGACTATATAAAGAACGACAAATCAGTAAGAAAAAGACAACTGTACAGAAAAAAATGAGCAAGAGACTGAAATAAGCACTTCATGAAAACTAAGTCTCTAAATGGCCAATAAGCGCATGAAATGTACTCAACAGCAGTACTAATTAGGGAAATGCAAATTACATTCACAATGAGATGCCACCATTTATCCACCGGAATGACAAAAATTAAAAAGATGAAAAATAATGAAGGTTAACAAGGGTTGGAAACAACTGGTTTCTAAGACACTGCTGGTCAGAGTACAAATTGGTACCACCAATGTGGGGAATGATTGGGCCTAATTTACTAAAGCTGAACATATTGTCTTAGTTATGACAAAATTATCATAGATGGCTGGGTGGCTTATAAACAACAGACGCTTATTTATCACAGTTCTGGAGGTAGGGAAGTCCAAGATCAAGGTGCCTGCAGATTCTCGGTCTGGTGCAGCCCACTTCCTGGTTCACAGACGAAGCCTTGTTTCTAGCTGTGACCTCACATAGCAAAAGGCGAGAGGGGGCTCTCAACCCCCTCTCTTCTTTTAGGGCACTAACCCCATTCCTTAGGACTCCACCCTCGTGACCTAATTAATCACTTTCCAATGACCCAAACTGGGGGTTAGTTTCACCATGAACTTGGAGGGACACAAACATTCCATCCCGAGTGCAGATCTATCCCTGATGAGCCAGCAACGCCATTGCTGGGTACATAGCTAGAGAGCTATTCAATAGTATTTATCAAAGCTACCAAGTAGAAACAACTAAATGTGCATCATGGTAAAAAGGATAAATATATGGGAGGATGTGGAATATTATACAATGATACAAATGAATGAATTCTGGCTGCACATAAAAATGGAAGATTTTATTCAACATTTTGAGGAACAAAAGAACTAAAGGATGCGTGTTGTATAATTTCATTCTTATACATTTCTTTAAAGGGAAAATCAGTGACGGTGTTTATCCAGTGAATGGATTCTTATGTGGTGAAACTATAAAATAATAAGGACAAATTATAAATGGATAGCAATCACCTTTTGGGGGACCGGAGGGGGGTTTTGATCAGAAGGAACACAAATGGGTCTTCTAGGGTCCTGGTAATATCCTGTTCTTTTTGCTTGAGTGGTTTCTAGTCCCTTCTGCATCCCCCACACCTTTGCCAGGTATCTCTGTCGGCTGTTAATCTTGTCACTCTGCACTCAGCAGTTAGACTTAAGCATAGCAGAGCTGGGGCAGAGTCTCTCCTGGGGTCGGGGCTATTGCTTCCCCTCAGGCTATTGCCGCTCAGAAAGGAGTGGTCTGCCTGAGCAGGGTGGCTGCTGCCATCTGGGGGATGACTCAGCACCAGGATCTCAGGCATATATTCTCTCAGTTCTCTCCCCAAACCTTCTGTTCCCCTGTCTCTCTCAGGTGTCTCTAGCCTTTGCCAGAGCCCCCAGGTAAGTGGCTGTAAGTGAAAATTTGGTGCATAGGCCCTTTAAATGGCTCTTTGCTTCTCTAGCCTTCCATCTCTGACTGAGAGCAGTCCTGCTGCTTTTCACTGCTGGTTGTTATCTGTGTGCTTTTTTGGGCTCTGGTGCTTTAGGCTGAGGATCCCAGCTTAGGGTTTAGACCTCACACTTCTCAGGGGGATCCAACTGGCCACTTAAATATCCCTCTGGCTCTGCTGCCTGTGGGTGCTCAGCCAGCCCTCTTGAGTCTCCACCGCACTTCTTACCATTCAGGTTGTACTGAAGCTGATTCTTCTGTCTGTCTAAGGTTGTAAGGCTTCTCTCTCGCTATTGCTCAGTTGTTTGTTCTAGGTGATTTCTCCCCAATTTAGTTTTAATTCCAGATTGGTCCTGGGAGGAGGTCAGTGTGACTTCCATTCACTCCTCCGCTACCTTGCCTCCAACCTCTTTGCCTGAGTGGGTAATGGATCTGTTTAATTTATGATAATTCAATAAGCTGTATATATTTTTGTATTTCACTGTGCCTTATACTTCACAATACAAAGGGCTGGAAATAAACAGGTTCAAAATTATCCCTATGACAAAGTCATTTCTATTCCCTTGATAATGCCTACTCATAATTGACATTTGTTGATGGGTTTTCTGAGCCAGGCACTGTATAGGGAATTTTATATATACTTTTCTCTAATTGCAATCGTCCTATAAATTACATACTTCTATTACCTCCATTTTACAGATGAGGAAACTGAGGCTTAGAAGAATTAAGTAACCTGCTAGGGGTCATTACAACTAGTAAATGGCAACCCAGTTTTGTCTTCCCCAGAAGTCTGGCTCTTACTTGCCGTGAGCTGTCCTCTTCATCCAAATCTCATCCTACTGCTAGAGTTTGAGGTCAGCCCTTTTTATCGTAAACCTCCAAACTGCCTGTGGCATCTGGTCTACTGCATAGTACAGTGTGAGCCTTCGGTGCATGTTGAGTTAAATAAAAAATGGATAAAAGCCCCCCGTTCTTTTCATCCACTCCCTCCCAGGTCCTGGCTGCCTTACTTCGAGATTTCTTGCCTGTGCAAAGTTTCTGAGGTTTCAAGCTGAGGGAAAAATAACAGGAAGGCCTCCTGCCTGCGGCTGATGCTAGTTTTGCTTGCTGGGGTCTTTCAGACAAACTTCCAACTTCCTTTTTTACCTTCTCTGAGCTCCAAGACATCTGCGTCTCTGTGTCTCATCCCCCGCCTCAGCCTGTCACCCAGGAAGCCAGCGACAGAGACACAGCCAGGCGGTGTGCGTGCCTGCTGCTTCTGCCTCCGGAGGGAGGGTGTCCCAGGTGGGCCAGGTGGGGGCAGGGCCCAGGGCCTGGGCATTCTAAATAAAACTCCTAGTTCCACATTGCTGCTGTGGTTTCCCAGGGTCTTCTGAGGCGAAAAGACTTCAGAAGGAAATAAACTGTTGGTCTGGAATTTTCAGGCCCCATTCAGGGATGATTTGTCACTGGCTTTGAAGCTGGAATGGCTCCAATAATGCAGGAAAGCAGCCGAGTGGGGCCCCGTGAAATATCACCAGCTCAACCTTTGCCACCTACCCGCAGGGCGCACCCTTCTCCTGTTGCTGAAAGATTGAAAAGCAACAACAAAAAAGAGAAGAAATCAAAGTTTGAGAACTCTACATAGGTTTTCCTGGAGGATTTTGACCACGATCTTAACTTGTCCGAAACAGCTACTTATTTTCACGAGTCCCTCACCTGCCCCACCCCCTCTCAAACTGGCCCCTCCTCCTGACTGTAGGACACCCCGTCCATCCAGCCCCACATGCCCTTCACCTGGGCCTAGGAGTCCATGGACCCCTTTCACCCACTGCTGGTGCCGGCCTTCCAGTACCATCCATTTGGGCCTGACAGCCTTTTAGAGCCGGGAGATCTGGGACCAGTGCACTGTTGCATAAACAGCTAGAAGCCACATAAACACTGTCCTGTGCGTGAGGATTACTAGACACCAAACAGGTCCCCGGTGGTCTACCATGTTCTTCAGAAGCTCTGTACATCTGCAGAGGGCAGTGTGAAAGGGTCAAGGTCTCTTCCTGATCCCTTTCCCATCATCTCTGTCCCTAGAACGTTTGTTATAGATGACATTCATTGTGGACCCCCTGAGGGTCAGTATCCAGCCTTACCCACAGAACCTCGATTCTGCCTTGGTGCCCACCTTGAGGTCCTGGGGTGACCAGCCTGAGGGCAGAAACCGAGGCATAGGGGGCAGAGGGGCTAAAAGATGGAAAGATCCCCACTCACCCCACGTCTACAAAAACTGTGCTACCCTTTGGACTTCTTCTGAGAGGCGATGCCCTTCCACTTTGTACCAATGTGGCTGAATTGGGCTTGCTGCTGTTTGAAGCTGAAAACTTCCCGACACGTCTGCATTTGACAAGACGCAATCCCTGTCTCCCACTGCCTGTTTCATCATTCCGGCCCCAGCTTCAGACCAGCTTTTGTCTTAGCAGGGGTCGGATTTTTAATGTTATCCTCGTAATCCATCACTGAGTGGCTTTCTCGTCCAAGGCTTGGTCAAGGTTAGACTTTTTATCTCTAGCCATGAAATAGAACAATGTAAAATGTCCCCACTCAGGTACCTGAGGACCAGAGCAAATGGGTGAAGGGCGTTTTCCCAAAGAAGATGTAAGAATGGCCCATAAGCACATGGAAAAATGGTCGGCATCACTAATCGTTAGGAAAATGCAAATCAAAACCACAGTGAGACACCACCTCACACCCACGAGGATGGCAGTGGTCCCCAAGGATGAAAGAAGCATTGAAGAGGATGCGGAGAAATTAGAGGTCTCACACACTGCTGGTGGGAATGCAAAGCGGTGCTGCTGCTTTGGAAATGCCTCCAAAAGTAACACGTGGAGTCACTGTGTGACCCAGCAATGCCACCCCTAGGGATACAGCTGAAAGTAGTGGAGACAGGGGCCCCCACAAACACCTGCAGATGAACGATTTGGGGAACTTTATTCATAGTGGAAAGTTCCCAAGTGGAAACAGCCCAAATTTCTGCCAAACGTATAAACAAAATGTGGCATATCCCGACAATGGAATATTAACTGATCATGAAAAGAAGTGAAATTACGTTGCATGCCATGGTATGGATTGGCTTTGAAAACATCATGCTAAGGGAAAGAAGCCAGTCACAAAGACTGCCGTGTAATCCCACTTGCGTGGAATGTCTGGGCAGGTGAGTCCACACCCACAGGAAGTGGGCTAGTGGTTGCCGCAGGCTAGGTGTCACAGAGAATAGACAGCGGCTGCTAAAATGGATAGGGTTTCTTTTTGGCATCAAGAAAATATTCTAAAATAGATTGTGGTAATAGTTGTTCAGTTCTGAGTATAACAAACACCATGACCTGTGCACTTTAATTGGGTGAATTTTATGACATGTGACTTATATCTCAATAAAGATGACCAAAAAACAAATCCAATAAAGCCATTTTTTGCTTTCTGAATTTACCAGAAGTGAAATAGCTTCCATCTGTCATAGAGAAACAGTCTAAGAAAATGTGACTTTTATGCACCTAAAAAAATCACCTGGAGAGTTTCATTACAGATTCCCTGGCATGACCTGAACCCTGTGGACCAGACCCTCTGGGAGCGAGGTCTGCAAATGTGCACCTCCCCGGAGATGCTCCTCATGTTCAAGTTCACTAACAGAGTGGCCAGAGGAGAAGCCTGCCCTTCAGAATAGTGGGGGTCCCAACTAGTGGGGGTCTTTGGGGAAAGGATGCTGAGCTGTGTACACAACCCTAACGCACCATGTCGTGAATACACGGTTACAGCAGAGTTGACTGACAGTCTTATCTTGAGTCCTGGCTGTGTTCACCTGAAACTTCTGTGGCCTGTGGAAAGCTACTCAAACCTCTCCAGGTTGGTTTCCTATTCTGTGAACGGGGACAAGACTATCACCCTCATGGGGCTGGTGTACAAACATGACTTAGAAATCTCAAGTCGGTTTTACAGTGTCTGGCACCAAATCAACTTCCACCTGAGTGGCATGGACGAGTCGATACAGTCTAAAGTCTGACCTTACATCAGTTCAAGTCTTAGGAAAACATGGTACTTAAAGGGCATTAGGTCAGGGCCACACAGAAATTCCTTTTTTGAGCGCCTAGCCACACGGCTCCTGGATTACACACCCCCTGAGAGCAAGGCTGAGGCTGGTTCTTCAATATTTGTGGAGCACATGAAGGACACAGGGTTTTTCAAACTGTTGTGAGTTAACGCTCCCTGGATCCCTTGCCATAATATAAGTAACAGCATTGGCCTGGTCGTGGACACCTGGTGTCTTAGCTTGGCCCCCATAACAAAATAGCATAGACTCTGGGGCTTAAACAGAGACATTTCTCACAGTTCTGGAGGCTGGGAAGTCCAAGTCCAGGACCAAGGTGCTGATCAGTTGGGTTCCTGGGGAGGGTCCTCTTCCCAGCTTAAAGGCGGCTGCCTACTCAGCTGTGTTCTCTCAGGGCAGAGAAAAGATCTCTCTTCCTCCTCTTACAAAGCCATTAATCTTATTCTGAGGGCCCCGCCCTCACGCCCTCTGCTAACCCTACTCACCTGCCAAAGGCCTCATCAATTACCATCTCACTGGGGCTTAGAGCTTCAACCTGCGAATGGGGGAGGGGCAGTCTACAGCACCCGGCATTCCTCCTCCAGCCCCAACTCGCCAGGGAGTACCTGCTGCTATCTCTACCTGCCAGAGGTCTGCCTCTCTGCTTCTGCCCCTGTGTGTGTCCTGGACTCCACAGCCCTCCCCCCACCCCACCCCCCCAGCCAGCTTTTCGTCACAATCTGGGACCTGTTGATGGCAACCCTCTGCCATGCTGTGCTGGGCTAGGCTGCTGCCAACTCAGGTCGTCACCTATAAACCTGACATAGGCAACATTTGTAGAGCCTCGTATCAGTCCTGTTCTTAGAAGTTGCTGTGAATGCCATCCAGGAGAATGCCAGCAGACACAGAAGTAGCTTTGAAGGGAAAGGTGTTCACTCTCCTCCTGGTAGGGCCAGGGTGGGCTCTGGCTGGGCACGGCCCTTCCCTTGACGCATTCCTGTCTCACATGCTGTAGTGGTCACCACCGGGAGCCCAAGTCAACTCTCGTGCCTCCTAGGTAGGCCTCAGGGAACTGGCTCCCGCTCCCTCTCTCTGCCAGCAGAGTTCCGTAGCAGACGCTATTTTCACTGGGTGATCACTGGCCTGGGCTTCGAACCTCTCCCACTGCAGATTGTTTGCTTTCTCTCCTGGAGGTGGTGTTCCCTGCACCTCCCATATTAGTATCATCTGTGAATTTCCTCGCACGCTATTTACCCCGCTCCTCCCGGCTCATTAACAGGCATGGACATGGAAGGCACCCTGTGCTGCGGCAGGAGAGCGACCTCTGTGCTGCGTGAGCTCTGAGCAGAGCTGACCCCAGTGCCAAGAGCTGTAGGCTGTTGCTGGGATGGGGATGGCACAGGTCGAGAAGAAGGAGCGCACCTGCCTCTCGGACTCACGGGTTTTCCCCAGGCCTCAGCCGGGGGCTCTCAGGCCCCGTAACATCCCCTGCTCCTGTAGGAAAGGTAAGAGGCCGCATGTTCTGCTGTCTTCTTGGCCCAGAGGTTCCTAACAGCTTTTTCTACCTACTGTGTCTTCATCAAGGCCCCGGGGATTGTCTTGCTCAGGGGTCCCCAACCTTGGGGCCATGGTCCAGTACCGGTCCAGGCTGGTTAGGAACCAGGCCACGCAGCAGGAAGTGAGCTTGAATGTAATGAGCTTGAATCATCCCAAACCCCCGACCCCCACCTAGTGCATGGAAAAATTGCCTTCCACGAAACCGGTCCCTGGTGCCAAAAATGTTGGGGACCACTGGAACCACTTGCGTCTGAACTCGTTTCGTTATTACATTGTTTCATTGATGTCAGTTAGCACAAGGCCTGGCAGGTGGTAGGTACTGAAATGGAATCACACAATGTGTGGTCTTTCGTGTCTGGCTTCTTTCACTTAGCGCAGTGTTTTCAAGGCTCACCCTGATGTAGCTCAATGAGAATATTGTTCCTTTTTTATGATTGTATAATATTCTTTGAGTGAATATTTTGTGGATGGAGATTTGGATTGTTTCCATTTGGGGGCTGTTATCAATTATATCATTGTCAATATTGGTGGACAAATTTTTGTAGGGACTTTTGCTTTCATTTCTCTTGCATATATACTAAGGAGTAGAATTGGTGAATTATATGGCCCTTACGCTTAAATGTTTAAGGAACCACTAAACTTTTTCAAAGTAGCTGCATTATTTTACATTCCCACTGGCTGTATATGAAGGTGCAAATTTCTCCCTGTCCTCATGAATACTTACTCTTTTTTGATTCCAAACATCCCAGTAGGTATGAAGTGGTATTACATGTGGATTTTGATTTATATTTCCCTTATGACTAATGATGTTGAATATCTTTCTCTGTGTTTATTAGCCATCTGTATATGTTCTTTGGAGAAATATCTGTTTCGATCTCTTGCCCACTTTTTAAAACTGGGCCACTTATCTTTTTATTGTTGGGAAATTTCTGTACACGTTCTGGGAACATGTCCCTTATCAGATATATGATTTGTAAATACTTTTCCCTTATTCTGTGACTTGTCTTTTCACCTATTTGATGGTATCATTTGCGGCTCCAAAGTATTTACTTTTTGTGAGGTCCCATGTATCTATTTCGTCTTTCATGGCTTGAGGTATTGGTGTCGTATCTAAGAAACCATTGCCGAAATCAAGATTGTGAAAATGGTCTGTGTTTTCTTCTAAGTTTCAGCTTTTAAAATAGGTCTGTGGTGCAGTTTAAGTTGACTTTTGCATATGGGGTGAGGAAGTGGTTTAATTTCATTCTTTAATATGTGCGGGCTTTTGAAAGAGCGACAATAACTCAGACCCCCTTTCTCCCCTTGTGCGATATCCGGTTGGGACCTGTGCTGTAGCTCCGCCTCACGTATGTTTCTCGCCAACGCGGCACACACCTCTCCCGTCTGCTCTGGAAGTGTCGCGGAGAGTGTTGGTCAGGCTGCTGCCTCGGCCCCTCTCCCCGCTTCCCACCGTGTGAGTGGCAGACAGCTCTTCATTACGTCTCTCATGCAGGGACGGAGAGGTCCGGCCTGGGTGCTCAGGTGATGCTATGTAAAATCAATATTTCCATACCTACAGAATCGCTCTTTAGCCATGATTTTTAAAAATCTTGTATTATGTGGTTCAAGGTAGAGCACATGTTAAAAATTAGTGGTGTTGTCAAAAACTTTTATGAAACAAATTTATAGCAATTTCTTTATTGCGGGGTCTATCAGAGCCTTTAATTGCTCACATTATTTCCTGGGGAGGAAAGAGTGTATGTAACATTGCTCACACTCGACTATGAAACAACCCTATACATTCAAAAAAAAGTATGTTCAAACATTTTGCTGAACATCAGGGTTCCCTGGAACCCTCTTTGGGGAACACCACTTTATACGGAGCCATCCAAGTTTTCACCTGGTTCAACACACACTCCAAAGCCAGTCACAGCACAGGGTTCCCAGGCCTGGGACTGGGTCGAGGAGCGCTCTGTGGCTGTTGCCGATTTGTGTGCGAAATAGAACATACATGTGGAAGAGAGCACAGGGGTTCATGTCTTGCCGCCGCTGCTAGAACACTGCGAACTTGGTTCCTACCCGTTGAGGCTGCTCCCTGCCTACAAACTGGGGGAAATAAGCGCTGCCTCCCAGCGTTATTGCAAAGAATAAAGACTTTGTTTATGAAGGTGCTTAGTTAAATAGAAATGCTCAAGACGAGTGATTTTTAAGGTGTTTATTATTAAAGGAACAAACCTCAAAGTTGCAAGCTTGTTAATATTGTGTTTTATGGACCTGGCTCCTGCGGGGGCTCCAGAATGCTCCAGCCCCTCTAACTTGGCAGACTGCACCGTCAGTCTGTGGATCTCCTGGGGAGAGACAGAAGTGCTGGCCCTGGTGCACCCCACCCCTCCCCAGCCCACTGTGGGCTCCCACTCCATTCCAGTGGGAAGTCCCGCTGCCCGAGGACACCCAACCACTAGGCCACAGTGGTCCAGGAGGGTAAGACACAGCCAAGGTGCCAGGAAGCCATCACTGCCCTCCCCCACCTCCACCTCATCAACAGGTCTGCACTGAGCCGCAGCCCCGAAGGAAAATAACACCATAGCAAACGTGCAGAGCTAGCAATCAGAGGCGCTGCCTCCTGCCAAGAGTCCCTTCTCCCTGTGGTGGGACCGGGCACGGCCACCAGCATCGGGGGCTCCATATCTTCTTCTGCTGAGGTGTCTGGCCATGCTGTCCTGCTGGGAATTTTGCAGACAAGAAGAGTGATGTCAAAGTCCCAGCCCTGGAGGGGCTTGTGTTTTTGTCCAGGACACGAGGCACACACTCTTCATAAGAGCAAACAACTGTCTTATGATGAAGTAGCTGTCATGCGGTGGAATGGGGCACCCGCACACACTGCGGGGCTGCCTCCACTGACCACGGCCCAGGAGCCCAGCTGGTCGTGGGGTGACCGTGTCCCAGCTCGGGTGCCGTAACATAACACCGCAGGCTGGGGACTTACGCAGCATTTATATCCTCGCAGTTCTGGGGCTGGAAGTCTGAGATCGGGGTGCCAGCATGGTCTGGTTCTGCTAAGGACTCTCCTCCTGGTTGAGGGCAGCCCCCTTCTCCCCCTGTCCTCACACGGCCTGTATTTAGTGCTGTCCTGGGGAGAGATCTCTGGTGTCTCTTCTCGTAAAGCCACCTAACCTATCAGGTTGGAACCCCACGCTCACCACCTCATGCAACCCTCATGACTTCGTGCAACCCTCATGACCTCATGTGACCCTCATGACCTCATGGGACCCTCATAACCTCATGTAACCCTCATGACCTCACGTGACCTTCATGATTAAAAGCCCATCTCCAAATATGGTCACCTTAGAGTGGGGGCTTCAACACGGGAATTTTGGGGGACAGAGTCCAGGGCAGATGGTAATGAGCCCAAGGCTGTGCATCGTTTTCCCAGGGGTCAGCTGCCTCACAGGGTGTGGATTTGACACAGACCCTCCTCACTACCTGAATGGCGAAAAGCTAGGCCCCCAGGAGGAGTCTAGTTCACCTTTACTTTGGCGCATGAGAAAATCCTGACTCTCAGAAATAAAGCGGTGATCTCCAGGTCCCACAGTCCAAGTCCTTGACTCCCTCCGGGACTGACATTTTAGGAATGGGATGTGATTTCTACTATGACCACGCCCACCACGGCCACCTTAGCTTCTGGGGCCGTGATCTTCCCGCACTCCCAGCTGATGCTGCGAGTTATCCCTGCCCAACATCAGGCCGTTGTAAGTAGGTTTTTAGCAGCCCCGTGATGAACCCTTCTAAAAAGAGATGTGATTTATTTATGTTTTAGAGAGAGGGGAAGGGAGAGAGAAAGAGAGGGACATTGATGTGTGAGAGACATCCATCCTTTGCACGGCCCAACCCAGGCCTGTGTGGTGACTGGGAATCAAACCGACGACCTTCCCGTCTGCGGAATGACGCCCAACCCGCTGAGCCACCCTGGTCAGGGTGCCATGATTCACTCTTGAGGCAGCGAACCCAGAGCTCAAACTACTCTCTCCCTGCCACTTTCCCCTTAGAAACTTCTGGAGCCTCCGAGGAAACTCTAGGGCTCCTGGGATGAGCAGGAATTCCCGTATTCTAGTTCACCTTTCATATGTCAGAGACAGACAGGCCCAGGAAAAAAATGGGCCTGAAAATTACCCAAGGAAAGACAGGGAATGGTTACCAAGCCTGCAGAGCCAAGGTCTGCACTCAAAGCCTTGAGTTCTAGTCCAGAGGACCTCAAACTCACCTGCATGGCAGACTCACCTGGGTGTTTAAAATCAGTGCATTTTCAGGCACTGCTCCAAACAATTCCCAGGTCTAGGGTGCGGTCCTGGAATGAGGATTTTAAAGAAACACTCAAGTGGTGGCTGCGGCTGCTTTCCCTATAACCAGGCATTTACATTCAGGACATGTGGCAGTTTTATTGCAGGCAGGGATGAGTCCCTGGGAGGTACAGACCAGCCGTCACTGGCTCTGCATGTCCTTCTAGCACCAAGAGCTACAGGTGCTTCCTCAAGCAGCAGATTGCGTGTGACCCCATGGCATCGCTTGTTGGTCGCGTCCACGGGGTTCCCCATCCATTCCTACAGGTAGAACGTGCACACACACGGCAGCAGGCGCAGACAGGCGGTCCTCCTAGTGATCACCATCTGCACGAGTCGACTGAAGGAAAAACCCTCGTAAAACTGTGCGGTGGAATTTCTTCCCTTCTTGTTTTCTTATTTCTGCTGTCTTAAATATCGTGTTTAGTTAAATACAGACACGAACCGAGCACAAACATCGTGGGCAGAAAAGCCAACACAGCGCCCGGTGTCGAGGCGGCTGCTTTCAGGTAAAACGGAGAAACAGCGCTTGCTGTGTCTGCAGGTGTTCCTGGCGCTTCTCGGCGCGTCAGCTCAGTCCTCCTTAAAATGTCCCTATAAAACTCGCTTGTTCCCATCTTAGAAGTAATCAGGTGGCTCAGGGTCACAGAAAACTGGTGACAGGATTGACGTGAAACTCTGGACTGCAGGTCTATGACCAGGTTTAGCCTTGTTCCTGAGCCCTGGGGGAGGGGCCCCGAGAAGGAAGACGGAGCCCGTGGTCCTGGACTAAAGGAACCTGGAACGGAATTCCAGCCACCTGGGCTCGTCTTTGTTAGGATGATTAATAAGGGGCATTGGAAAGGTAATCGTCTGTGTAAACCACTTCCCTGCCCAGGGCCATGTCCGCCTGGCCTCTGGGTGGTAGTTGTTGCTGCCTTCACAGCAACAGGGGGGAGATGGGGCTCATCTGAGCTCAGCTGCCAGGGCGCCCCGGGGGACAGGTGCCCCTGGGGACAGGTGTCCCCGAGCAGCTGGCCCAGTCAGTAATTGGGAAGGTGAGGCTTTGGTCCTGAAAATCTGTTCTTTGCAGATTGTCATGGTTTCCGTTTTATTCCCAGTGCTCACCCCCGGTCACCCGCGTGCTCTCTGGGCTCTGGAAATCAGTGGAAAGTGAGTGCGGCTTTCCTGGTTTCCTGCTGCTCTGGAATCAGAGCCAGGGCTGGTGCAGGGGGTGGATGGAGGGGATGGGCAGGGTCTGGCCATCTCATTCGGACCTGCTAAGCCCTGTGAAAGGGCGAGGTCCCCTCCCACCCCACCCCAAGCTTCACAGAGTAATGCCCGGCAGAACGCCACAAGGGTGGGGCCACTCCAACGGGGCTCTGTGGGAGCGAGGAGGAGGGAAGGGCCCCTTCCCTGCAGAGGGACGCTCACCGCCCCAGGCCTCTCCAGGCTTCTAGAACATGGCGCACTGAGGTTACTTATGGAATATTGTTTTACGTCTATAGGATCCCTGGAGGGTCGTTGGAAGGCATAAAGGTCCTGAGCTTGCCCAGTCTCTGCTTCTGTGGGCAGGGTAGGTACTAGGCTAGACAACTACCTGTGAACCTGAAACACGTCTCTGCCACTGGTCTCCTGAGTGGAATCATCGGAACCCTTATTAGAGGGAAGGGCATTTCCTGCTGGTGTTTTTGTGTTACACCTTAGTTCTGTTCAGCGAAGCAGGTTCACTGGACCGACCAGGGCAGGACTGGGGATGGGTTTAGTGAGGGGCGAGATAGAGGAAGGGAACCAGAAAAATGACCTGGTATTGATGCCCATTTCTGAGATGGGCAGGAAGTGTGCTTGTGGGCACTGGGCAGAAGCTAACCCGGGGCTGGAAGAGCTGGCGAACCTTGTCACCGATGCCTGGTGTCCGCCCTCCGGGTGGACCAGGCTGCCATGCTTGTACTTTCTTATTCCCCGCTGCACCGGTGGCCTGTCGGGCTGAACCCACTGCCTGCCGCAGGTGCTCCCTCCCACCTCTGTCCCAGTTGGTCGTCATCACTCTGGCTTCTCTGATGTGGCTGAAGTTGGCCTCCCTGGAGCTCTGCTCTTCATCTGGATTTGGATTCTGCTCCTCACGTCGTGCAGAATGGGAGATGCATGGCTTGGCCCCCAGGAGTCCTGGAGTCTTCATTTGTAAAACCTTAGTGGTTTCAACACTGAATGTCAGTGATCTGTAGGTTTCGAAAATTTGGTGAATTGCTTCCGACATCGCAAATGTGGCAATGGATGCGGTTGCTGTAAGAGGCATTTTTCAGTCAGTGAAGTTGCCGCTGTCTGATGACCCGGGGCTCCACAGGTAGAGAGAAAGGAGTCGGCTGATCGCCGTGGCTGGAAGGACTCAGGGCTAAGCCCAGAATTGGGGCTAATCCCTGCATGAGTGTACTGGTGAAGAAGCCCAAGGGTGGCCTGCACCTTGACCTCCAAGTCATTAAGTATCAGCAGTGGGAGGGTGACCCCTCCTGGTTCCATCTGAGACAAGAAGCTCTTGTTTTGAAAGGACTAGTCCGAGTTAGGAATGTGGTGGAATACCGCAGGGTTGAGTTGCCCTCCTCCACACACGCTGGGGCCTGGGCAGTAAAGAAATTTACTGCTCACCCAAAGAGGGGTCTGGCACTGTCCCCAACTGCAGGGAGGCGATTGCTAGGCCTTGACATGTCCTCCTAATGGGTGCCTTTGGACCACGTGGTATCCACTCCACATCCAGAGGGCTCGGCCACATTGCCAGTCAACCATGGAGCCCCAGTAAAAGCTCCCACACGAGGCTCAGGTGAGCTTCCCTGGCTGGCCATGCTTCGTGCAGACGTCACACGTCATCACTGGGAGGGCGTCACACTGTGCACAGGGAACATTCCTGGACTCTGCCCTCTGTGTTCTTCCCTTGGCTGACTTTCACCTGCATCCTTCGGCTGGAAGAAAGCATAGCTGTCATTATAACAGCTTTCAGTGGGTTCTGTGAGTCCTGGTGAATTACCGAAACTTAGGTGGTCGTGGAGTCACCCACCCCCAACTGTACAGAAGGGGCAATGTTTTGCCATCAGAATATCTTTCTAATGCTGGCTGCTGTGACTAAACTAACTGACCACAGACAGATCAGGTTGAACATGAAAATTAAGAAAAAAGTGCTAGAGACCAGGGCTGTCAGAGGCAGATTTCACAGCTGTGACAAGCCGAGCTAGCTGGGGTCTCACCACAACACACTCTGCTGCCAGAACGAAGAGAAATCCCAAGTCAGTATGCAACTTTAAAGTGTAATTATGAACCAAATGACCGTACTGTGTTCTTGCCGGAGAGGAACTCTGATTTCTTTAGTTCAATGGGCATAGCATCTGGGTAAGTTGGAGGTGGAAAGGTGAGTTGGTTACAGGAAGAACAGAAGGAACATATGATGAATCAGAAGATGGAGGTTTGGGTCCTAATAGCATTTCGACTGCTCGTGACTTTGGGGGCGGTCATTAATGTTGCTGGGTCTTTTCCCCATTGGGTGTCTTGCAGGCAGGCATTCATGTATTTAATAGGATGACGGGGCTAGAGGCAGGGAGGGTGCTGGGAGAGAGTGAGTGTTTGGGAAGGTTCTCTGTCAGGGACTGTGTGAGGGCTTCACTTACTATATTCTCCATAGACATAGAACCAATGGAAGAAAGAGAGGGGTGAAGGACGGAGGGGCAGTGGGGGAGAGAGAAAGAAAAAGGAAGGAAGAAAAAAAAAGGCAAGAAGGGGGAAGGGACAGAGGGATAGAAGGCTGGAGGGGTGGATCTATTTTAAGAAGTGAATAATGTGATGGATTGTAGGCGCTAGCAAGCCTGAAATCTGGAGGGTGGCCCACCAGCAGCCTGGAAACCCAGGTACGAGTTGATGTTGCAGACTTACGTTTGCATTCCCCAGCAGGCTGGGGACTTGGCCAAGTTTTCTATCTCGCAGTCTTGAGGAGGATCCCTTCTTCTTCAGGAAGTCTTTGCTCTTAAGGCCTTCAACTGATTAGACAAGGCCCGCCCACCCAGGGAGGATCATCTGTTTTACCTGGTGTACTGAATTAAATGTTAATTGCATCCTACAAATAACTTCACAGCAACATCTAGACTGGTGTTTGGCCAAACAACTGGGTGCGGTAGACCAGCCCAGTCAACACATGAACTTAACCATCACTCTTCTTCACTGAATGCTCACAACAGCAGCCCCAAGTCGGCAGTGGCATTCATGAAGAACAGCACTGGGAGGGGCCTGAGGAGTTTCTGGCCCTATCTGCACGCCATACCATGCTGTGTCCTGTCGATAATTCCTAAGATCTCTCTACTGGGACATTTTACACTCTTTGTCGGAGACCATTTTTCCTACTGTCCCCGTCCCCAGAAGAGCTGCTAGTGTTAACCTCTCCCTTTTTTCTAACAAGGTCATGATCTACTAGGAGCCTGGAAAGCATATTAGTAGCCAAAGACTTGATCATGCGTGCAGACTGGGATACTTATCAGCGACGTCTTGACCTCTAAGTTTGAATCTCCCTTGAATGGTTCAGGTGATACATCCATCCATTCTCAAAGTCTTTTAAATATTCACGATGGTCAGGCATTATGAGGACTGGGGATGGAATATGGTTAAGATACTTTTCCAGTGGCGCAGTCTAGTCAGTCTTGAGAAGATTATGATAAAATGAGCAAATGTTTGGAAAGGCGTTGGTACTCGGAAATGCGGGTTCCACGTCCATGCTCCTTGTAGCCAATCAATGTACCACCTTCCCACATTCCGTGAGAAGGGCGTGGTTGACCTAGTTCTCAGCGTGATAGGGACCAAACGTGGCATGTGTTCTGAGCTGTATTTGCTGAAAAGTTTAAGGAGTATCCATCAATTGCTTAACCACCTGCAAAATCTCCGGGACCCCAGAAGAATTGCTAATGAAAGATCTGAGCCAAAACTCAACAGGGAGCTTCACCAAAGAGAGAAAAGAATAAATATAAATGAGGAGTGTTCTTATATGGGATTGACTTTTTTTTAATGTGGTGCTAATAATAAAACTTTTACTAATGTTGGCCCAGCGAGGGCCCCACAGCCATTTTTGGGATGGGTGTGTCCCCACATGGTGCCACCTGCTTGGCTGCGGGCTGGCAGGGACCGTGTGACAGTCTGTCGCTGCTGGAAAGTCTCCCTGCGATCGTGAGAGGCGGGCTCTGCATCTTCTACGTGGTGGAGGGTCTTCCAGAGGCTTAGGACGCCTCCCGCCCGCCCAGATGGGTGTCCCTGTGGCACACCAGTTTTCCCCCAACCGGCCTGGGGTGCCACCTCCCCCAGGAGGTAAGGGTGGGACCCTGTAGGCCTCTCTGGCCACACAGTCCACGCACCTCGTTAGATTCACCAAGGGCCAGGGCGATGGAGTCCGGCATGGGCTCGGCGCAGGGATGGCTGGTGACCCCAGCGGGCCCCCTGTTCTCGCTGCCTTTCTTCCCTTGGCCCGCCCCACCAGGCCCTGGCAGGTTCTCCACAGCCCCTGCTGCGGAGCACCCCGGGGACCCAAAAACCATTTCCTGTCCCAGCCTGAGGCTCAGACCAGCTACAGGATGGAGCTGCTTGCCCAGAGCTTCGCACAGCTCCCCAGACCTTCAGAGGCTGCTGACTTGGCGCTGGCTTTGGGTGGGATGATTCCAACCAGAAGGGCTAGATTTCGGAAGAGGCTACAGCGCCCCGAGAGCTCTGAGGGCACGGAAAGAACCAACACCCCAGAGGCGCAGAAATCTCGGCGTTGGCTGAGCCTGGACCCCTCGGCCCACTCAGCTGCCGGGTGTCTGGACTGGCCAGAGCAGGAGGCCCACTGGCAGTGCCCTGTCTCCTGATTTAGAACTGCTACGTGGAGCCCGGGAAGAGCCTCGCGCCCTTCGGCTCCTGCCTTTCTCCTGGAGCAGCAGCTGTGGGGAGTGGAGCTGGTGTGGAGTGGCCTTCAAGCCCAGCTGTCCTCTGACCGGGCACTTAGCCCTTACTCCTCCCGGCTGGGAAACATTCAGCAGCTGAGCATTTCAGCGCCGCCATCTCTATTTGCTAAACCCCTCTTTTCCGGATGGCCTTCCTGGGGTAGAGCCCAGCTACCAGAACAGCGTCAGAGGTGGTGAGCTACTTGGACTCCAGACAGTAGTAAGCGCAAAGAGCAGCCGGCCCCTGAGGACCATCTCCACCCCCACCACTGAATGTGGGGCTCACTTGCTCCTCCTGGCAGGGATGTCCACCTCTTTCTAGAGGAGGCCTGCCAGAAATGCACCATATTTGCACAAAACTGTGGGACTTCCTTCATCAGGCAAGCGAGGGGCCAGGGGCACCCAACCCCAACCAAGGTCAAGGGTACTACAGCCTGGAGGAAGAATGCAGCCTTCTGCCATGGCACCTGCAGCTCTGCAGAGGTAGTCGGACACAGTGCGTTCCCCTGCTGGAGCCATTCCCGGACCCGCCCAGGAACCCATGAAGAAAAAGTAGAATCAACTAAAGCGACTCCTCTTGCTTCAAAAAAACAGGGCTCTTAAGAAAGCCACCCATTTTGTGAGGAACCTATGGGAAGAGTGGCTGGGGAGGACCGAGTTAAGGGCAGTTGACCCCTCATGCGTTAGGGGGTGACCTTCCCATGTCTGCCAGCCCGTAGCAACACACTGATACATTACATTTTGGGGGTGCACCCAGGGACCTCAAAACAAGTTCCGATTCTGGAGGCCAGGGCTGGGAGGAGGAAGCTGGGGATGATGGTTTTGACAGTGATTGCTGCTCCATCAATCAGACCTTGAATGAGACTCTGAAGGGCTTCTCCTCTGGAACTCTTTCTACAGTGTAGATCCTTATAATCCCCTGAACTTTACAGCAGCGATTCCCACGACTGCCAGAGTGTTCCCGCAGACCCTTCCAACTCAGAGAAGGATTTGCCTGACAAGCCTGAACTAGAGAATTCTCTCCCGACTGGAAGCCTCCCAGTGTCTCCTGGATGTAGTAGTTCTGGGGAGGACGATGAGTGGGAATCCAGTGCAGATGAAGGAGAGTGTGTCAAACTGTGGAACTCTTCCTGTAATTCGGATGACCCCTAACCTTTTACATTTTAAGGCTCCTTTTCAAACATCAGGGAAAAATCGGAAAGGCTGACATGACCCAGAGAGGCCATCTGAGCCCGTTGTGGCCATGTCTGAGTGTCATGCCTTACTTTCCCATACGGAGCAACTGTCAGAGAGCCCAGATGGCGAATGTCCAGACATAATACAGCGGGTGGGTTTTTTCTGGAGAGAGACAGGTGCATGTCAAGAGGGGAAAGGTAACCTTCCTTGAAGAAGTTATTATACACATGGTGATGAGGATTGCAAAGTACCACGGGAAGAATGTGCAAGGGATGGATGCTAGCTCCAGAAATGAATTCAAGAAACAGAAGATGCTATTGGATATTGCTTGACATTGGAGCACAGAGAAAGGATGTTTCATAAACTCCAGAGAACGTGCTTCCAAGGACTTGGTCTTGGCAGCTGTGTTCAGATGGTTCGACAGCCTCTGGCCCTGGCGTATGTACACTAACCCCTACGTTAGAGGTTTCTTCTAAAATTGGGCAGCTGTCCTGTGACTTTTTTAAGAGAATATGTAACTTGGACCCAGCAACCTTGTTTAATATTGTTTTGCAAAATGTCTCACTCAGAAATGTCCAGGTTTGAAGCCGAGCCCTGATGATGAGGGATGAGATGGTGGGATTTCTAATCCTCCCCTGTGTTATTAATCAAACATGTTTTTGGGTGTTCTTTATTTGCTGAGGTGAAGGGGGAACCTTTTAAGGTGTAATTTTTGCACTTTCAAACTTCTTTTCTTGGGGAACCATAATGGTTCAAAGCCCATTTGCTCTTTTAATTTAAATTGTGTGTACATGTCTAAAAAGTTAGGGCTCTTTTTCCCCCCTCCAACATTCTGAAATGAATGAGCTTTTATGTTTTCTCGGTATTTTCTTATTTCAGTGATTTGACTCTTCTACCTCAAGTCTCAGAAAATAATCTTGTATATGCCACCAACTTAAGGTACATCATCTCGTGCCCCTGTTGTTTTTCTTCTAAAATAACTTGGGCTGAGAATGTGTGGAGGGTTTTTATTTCTAGGTTAAGTTCTGTCTAAGACATCTCCAAGGACTGCCACCAAACCGACGTGTGTGGTACTCTCCGTTACTTTGGGAGAGCTCCAGGGTTTTGCCAGATTTTAACATCTAATATATTTAATTTCTGTACAAACTTTTTTTGGAGCGGATTCTGTATATGTTATGGTCGTTTCCAGTTAAAAGGTTCTTTTTATCTTTTAACAGATGGAAGTTGTTCTAAAAGACAGCAGAAAGTAATAATTATATCATAGGCATTAATTTTTTTTAAAGCCAAAAGTGTAGAGTTTTTGCAGGAAGAAGAGAGGAGATTTGGTTTGTTATTCATGCTATTAACACTCGGTCTGGGCCCTGCCACTTTGCAAGGCTGTCTGCGTGACACTGTGCACTTGGAAATGGGCAGGTCCAAATTTTCCAGTTTGGAATGTACAGTAGAGACTCCAGTCAGTATCCGAGTTTATTGTGCTCTATTTTAATAAAGAGAGAAGGGCTAATGAGAGAAGCAGGGCCTATACTTTGAGGAAAGGATAGAGCTATAGATTGAACGACTAGAAAGTCTTCATATCCAGAGCCCAACATTTGCTTTGGAATGCAAGTGTTTGCAGTGACTGATTGTGCTGGGTTTTTTTAGCTAGCGGTCTGTGGTGTGCATCTGTTAGGTTGAGGGAGTGTTAACCAACTCCTTAACGGTCTATTTTTATTCCTTATGCCTCCTGTCGCAGGTAATGGGAAACATGAGTAGAATAGATGACCTCTTAATTTTGAACTTGTTTCAGTGTAGGGCCAATGTTTCACCAGAAGAGGTTGCAGAGTTACTACCACAGTTAGTAATCTACCTGGTCATTATTTCATTTCTATCTGGCTAGCTCTAAGAACTGCCTCCAGTGTTAAAATCCATGTTCCTACATAAACATACTGAGAATGCAACAACATAAAAGTTGGTCAAATGTTTGCAGGGCCCTTCATTAAGAAAATGCGTAGCACTGTGAAGGTGGGCTGCTTCCAGGCACCAAGTGTGTCAGGTGGCAAGAAGGCATTATTTGTTTTTGTTTTGGGAAAATCCCCCAATTTTTTAAAATTATATTTCACTGATTATGCTGTTATAGTTGTTCTGCTTTTTCCCCCTTTACCCCCCTCCACCCAGCACCCCCACTCCCTCAGGCAAGCCCCCCACCCATGCTCATGTGCACATGTCATGGGTGTAAGTTCTTCACCTGCTCCATTTCCTACACTGTACTTTACATCCCCATGGCTATTCTGTGACTATCTATTTGTACTTCTTAATCCCCTCACCTCTTCACCCATTCCCCCACCCCCTGCCATCTGGTGGTTATCAAAACACTCTCTGCATCCATGATTCTATTTCTGTTCTTTCTAAAAAAGATTTATTATTATTATTTCCTTATCTTTAGAGGGGAAAGGAAGGAGAGAGGGAGAGAAATATCAGTGTATGGTTGCCTCTTATGCGCCCCCTGCCAGGAACTGGCCTGCAACCCAGGCATGTGCCCTGACTGGAAATTGAAACATGATCCTTTTGTTCACAGGCCCGCCGCACTCAATCCACTGAGCTACACCAGCCAGGGCTATCTCTGTTCTTCTTGTTTGCTTAGTTTGTTTTTTAGATTCAATTGTCAATAGATATATATTTATTGACATTTTATTGTTCATAGTTTTGATCTTCTTTTTCTTAAATGAGTCCCTTTAACATTTTATTTAATAACTGTTTTGCAGTGATGAACTCCTCTAGTTTTTTTTTCCCTGGAAAGCTCTTTATCTGCTTTTCTATTCTAAATGATAGCTTTGCTGGGTAGAGAAATCTTGGCTATAGGTCCCTGCTTTTCATGACTTTGGATATTTCTTGCCAATCCCTTCTTGCCTGCAAAGTTTTTTTTGAGAAATCAGCTGACAGTCTTATGGGAACTCCCCTGTAGGTAACTAACTTATTTTTTCTTGCTGCTTTTAAGAGTCTCTCTTTATCTTTACCCTTTCAGTTTTTAATTATGATGTGTCTCAGAGTGGGCCTCTTTGCATCCAACTTGTTTGGGATTCTCTGTGCTTCCTGGACTTGCATGTCTATTTCCTTCATCAAATTAGGAAAGTTTTCTTTCATTATTTTTTTCAAATGGATTTGCAATTCTTCTGACACCCCTATGATGCAAATGTTGGACCTCTTGAAGTTGTCCTGGAGGCTGCTTATACTATCCTCATTTTTTTGGATTCTTTTTTCTTCTTGTTCTGATTGATTGTTTCCTGCTTCCTTATGTTCCAAATCATTGATTTGGTTCTTGGCTTCATCCTCTCTACTGTTGTTTTCCTATAAACTGTTGTTTGTTTCAATTAGCGTACCCTTCATTTCTGACTAGATCTTTTTTGTGCTGCTGAGGTCCTCACTAAGCTCCCTGACCATCCTTATAACTATTGTTTTCAACTCTGCATCTGACAGATTACTTACCTTCATCTTGCTTAGCTCTTTTTCTGGAGTTTTGATCTGTTCTTTCATTTGGGCCATATTTTTTTCTCCTCGTTTTGGCAGCCTCCCTGTATTTGTTTCTATGTATTAGGTAGAGCTGCTTTGATTCCGTGTCTTGGTAATATGGCCTAATGTAGTAGCTTCCCTGTAGGGTCCAGTGGCTCAGCCTCCCCTATCACCCAATCTGGGTACTCAAGGTGCGCCCTTCGTGTGGTATGGGCTGATTACACTGTCCTCTTGTAGTTGAGCTTTGGTTGCTGTTGGCAGACCAATGGGAGGAATTTACCCAGGCCAGCCAGCTGCAAGGACTGACTGTGACCGCTGATCACCATCCTCCACCCTCCATGGAGGATCAGCCACGCAGAGCAAGGGTGGTGGTGTTCCAACATGGTCTGTAGCTCACCATTGAATGTGCTGGCCCTGGGGTTTCCTGGGTGGTTCAAGCCAAGTTCAGCCCCTGCCTGCGTTTTGCTTGGGGTCCCCCTGCCTGAGCTATAAAGCAATCTGAGGAGGCTGCTACTTGTGCTGGGCTTAGAGATTCCCAGGCAAAACCAGGCTGTGAATCTAGGCTGGCTGCTGCTAGTGCCAGGTGCTCACTGAGGCCACTTGTTGCTTGTTTGAGAGGATTTGGGAAGTTGTGCAGCACAAGTCAAAGCCAGCCATTCATATGGAAAAGCACCTTGAGTGGGCAGCAAGTTGGGTGGGGCTGAGTCTCTGGGGATCTTTAAGGCAGGTCAAACAGTGTTAGCCTGGTTGACAGAGTCTCAGATATGTCACCAGCTTGCCAGCTCTGTGGGGAGAGGGTTTAGAAAAGGGACAATGGCCTCTGCTGACCTTGATGCCAGACTCTTCAGTTCCTCCCTGTGTGCCACTGGTATCTTTCAAGCTGCTACCCAGGTGCTGGAGCTCAGGGGGAATGAATCTGAGTATGTGAGTCTGTGTGTAGGTTCTTTAAGAGGAACTACTTGGTGCTCCAGAAGTTTCTTCCACTGACTAAATCCCTGCTAGTTTGTATAGCCAGAAGTTGTGGGGAATTATCTTCCTGTCACTGGAACCCTAGTCTGGGGGGCCTGCTGTGGATCTGGGACTTCTCACTCCTGAGATAGGTCTCCTGAGTTTTTACCCACCACACATGGGTAAAAACCCACGGGACCACCCTGTTCTGCATCTGTGCCCCTCCTATCAGTCTTGATAGATGTGGTTTCTTTAATTCAGTAGTTGTCAGGCTTCCATTCAACTCAATTTCTCATGGTTCTGAGTGATGGTTGTTCTATATTTTAGTTGTAACTTTAATGTGGTTGTGCAAATAGGCAAGCTGTGTTTGCCCATGTCGCCATCTTGACCAGAAGTCAAAAAGCATTATTTACCTTGAAAAAAGCTTTTTGAAAATGTATAGGCATTCCTTTAAAACCAGAATGAAGCTACTGTTTTATGTCAGGGATTTAGGTTGTATTTTTGTTTCTGAAATCTAGCACCTCTCTGCCTATTTAAGGATATCTTTACATTAATCGGATTCTGGGAAACAGTTCCTTTGGGATTCTAACATCAGCCTCACTACCAAATGAGCAGTAGCTTGGCGAACAATTCTCCCACTTACTACCCTCCTTTGAAAGAAGTGATCTGAAGGTGATGAGAAAGACAGAAGGGACCATTTTAAGTTGGACTGAAGGAGAAGAACAATTCTTGTTATTTTCATCTCCATCTTGGTTGTTAGAACAAAGTTAAACCTTCACCCTCTTAAAAAGAAAATCCTTGGAGACTTTAACTGAACATTTTACGAATTAAAAGTATTGCAATGGTGCTGCAGGATCAATATAGCATAAGAAAGACTTTGTACAGACAGGTACAATTTCCCTTTTTGCATGCTGAACTGTAATAACAGTACCTCTTCATTTGTAACTTGAAATAAAAAACATCCTATTTTCTGTTTGTATCCTTTAAGAACAGTGAATTTAGGGGACTAGAAAACTTCTAAATTGGCCTCTACAAATCCGATGAGTAATGTGTAACCAATTTGTTGGGATTTTATAGTAAAGCTATTTGTATATGATTTAACGAATCTGTACATTATAATAAAATAAAACCTTTACTAATGGAAAACTACACAGCAGTGATACACCAGTGAACTTCTCAGGCCCAAATGTCTCGCATTTTATTGGGGGAAATGCCCTTTTCTGAGGAAGATGTGTTAACTAAGTACATTCTTTTCTCTAATCAGTGGAGGCAACTTTTGTCATCCTTCTCAGTTATGTCACAGATGAGTCATTGTTCTGAGGAGTGCCACCACGGAGCTCAAGGGCTGTAACTAGAACAGTGTTTTTACCCTGAAATGTATGAATGTAGAGTATATGTTACCATTGAAAAGCAGTGCTATACCTTGACCAGTGATTTTAAAGATATACCGATAGAGCAAAAAAATCAGTTTTATCAATCCATGTAGGCTCTGAAATGTAAGTGACCTGGAATTAACAAGAACCCACAGGTGCCCCAGAAACTTAAGTTCTGGCATATGAAGGTCTATCACGGTCTCTGTTCAGGTGTCTTTTTAGTAACTATTTTTGTGTTTATATCCCTGGTACTATCCAAAAAGCTAGTTGTCTACTTCCCTCTAGTTAAAGAGTCTTTCACTGGGCTTTTAAAAAATATGTATATTATCATAGTCAGGTGATGTGGATCCTGGTTCGTGGGGTCTGTGACATTGTGGATGGGGCATGAGAAAATCACATGGACGACCGAGTCCTGTGGAGGAAAAGGGACAGCAGGGCTCTTCTCTCAGGAGGAGAAAAAACCTCGGCCTCTGCCATGACGGGCCTTTATTTCTTTTCTCAGCACATTACAGAGGATCTTCATTTTCTATGCACAGGTTCATTTTAGGTGGTTACTTTTTACAGAAAATGAGAGGATGCCACTAATCACATCACAGAAGGAGGATATTTGCAAATGAAAAGGGAAAAGTGGTTGAACAAGTTACACTCATCCTTGGAAGGTTTAGCATGGATTTTAGGAAGTTACTTTGCAACATGTACTTAAATGTTCGCTGCCTCAATTCAGGGTGAGGGAGATTTAGCAAAAGCAAGTCTCAAAGCGGCCTAGGTACATGGCAGGCCTGATTCCCCAGGGGAGAACCTATCCGTGGGCATGGGTCCTGTGCATCGGACCTTGCTTTCCACTGGGAGCTGGGCCCATGCCACGCAGAATGGTGTCCTACAGTTAGGGACAAAAATAAGCTCCGAATAAATATGCTTTTTGTTTATATTCTGCCCCTTCTTTCTTTGGGGCCTGTTTTTTCTTTTTTAATCTGTGAAATGTATAGGTTTTAATATATAGAGATTCTATTGTTTCCTGTTTCTTCCTACTGCCTGATATCACAGCCCAGAGAGACAGAATCAACGGAGGGGGGGGGGGCGGGCGGGAGGGAGGAAGGGAGAAAGGAAAGAAAGAGGAAGAAAGAAAGGGATGGGTTTATTTTTAAAATCTGCTCTGTGGACTCCTCCCAGCAGCACTCAGTGGTTCCGGTGCCGGAAGCAGGAAGTCGCAGCTGAAGGACCCCCGCAGGCCCTCCTGCACCTGAAGCAGGGTGCTGTCCTCGGGTTGCGGCCCCAGCTGTGCCTGGCCGGTGTGGACAGAGAAGGAGGCAGTGTTCTTGGGGCCAGGCGAGGTCTAAAAGTTTATTCCACCTCTCAGAAGTGTCTCTGAGGCAAACATTTGGTGAGGAGGCAGGGGTGTGTGTGGAAAGGGGGTTGTCATGGCAACCTTGAAATGTGTGCACTTCAAACCTGTTGATTTTTTCCCTCTGGCTTCCTGTCTTTTCTGACGGGAGGTGACAAATTTTGGGAATGACTTGGGGATATGAGTGAGTTCTTGCAAATCATCCTGCAGCCCCTAGCCTGAATGATTCACAGAGGAGGGGCTGGCGTGCTCCATCCGGACACCAGCTTCCTGTACCTCTCAGTCTATCTTCCAAGCAGCCCACCTGCTCTGAGGGGCCCTCAGCAGCCCTTAACCCCTCATGGCTCTGTCCCTTCTCTGAATTCCCTCTGCCTGCATGTCGATGCTGATGTGCAAGCATTCGTTAGGTTTCTCAGCTGTTAAAGCCTGCATATCAACAGAATAGTTAGCCTTGGTATAAATTGTTTCTATGCTGGATCACGTAACCACGTAGCGGTAGCACAGGAAGAGACAGCTGGAGTGGGCAGAGATCTGCGGCAAGTCTAAGAAATGAATAAACAAGGAGAGGGAGGTCAGGGAGGGAGTCACCTGGAAGAGCCAGGTAGCTAAGGGAGAGGAGGGGAGGCGGGGAGAGAAGGGAGAGAGAGGGAGGAGGAGAGAAGGGGGAGGCAGAGAAAGAGAGTGAGCAAGTGTCAAGGGATGAAGGATTCAATGCTGTTCTGGAAGGAAGGTAAGAAAAGTAGAAGCAAGAATAAGCACAATTTAATTAGGGAAAAACTAAGTGTTAATAATGTTTCTGGTAGCATCAAAGAGACAATTTTGGTCCAGGGTGGGGGCTGCTGTGTGGGCAGCCACCAAGCAGGACCTGGTTCTGCTTTTTGCCCCCAGGCCCTTTCCGAGCCCTGGAGCTGCGGCCCTGCAGCCCCTCAGAGTTGCTGGTCTTGGCTGCAGACACTGGGGACGGCACCGAGGGGGCCTCTGCTCCGGCCACCGCTGGTTCCCACTTGGCTTTGAAAAAGCTAATGAACAAATCCTCGGAGAATGGCCTCAACTGCTTCCCTACTTCTCACCCAGGAGCCTGTCCATGCTGGAAAGACTTCTGTTGTCTTGGCTGCTCTCCTGCCCCTGAGCGGTCAGAGCAGGCAGCCTCGAGTGGTGTGTTTGTCACACACACGAGTGAGGTCACTGGAGGCTGCTGCGTGTGGCAGAGTTCTCTCCGCGTTTGTCTCAGACTCCCTGGCTCGGAACGAGGCTCTGGCAAGAACCTACGTGTAGGACACAAAAACCAGATTTTGTGCGTGCTATAATTAGTCGTCCAGGTGTCAGATAAGCAGCACATGTGTTGTGATGTGAAATGTGGTCATAGGAGGCAGATGCAGAAATCTCTTTATTCACAGCCACATGGACCTGTTTGCAAATGACCCGGTGGTTCCTGCCCTCAGCCACAAAGTGACTTGGGAATGTTCAAAATACACTCAACGCACCCACATGTTCTGAGAGCCCGTGAAAAAAAGAAAATGTCAAGTTGTTTCCAAACTGATCTAAGTGGAATTATTTTTTAAAATGTGCCCAGTGGAAGTTATTTCTATCATTTTACACTCAGAAACCTCTCCTGGTCTCCCACGGCCTGTGGCAAACGGTTGGATTCGGGCTGGTCCCTTAAGAGCCTTCCACAGTCTAGGCCTGGTATTATTCCTCTCTAAGATTATGACCGCCGTCGCACACACCACAGAGGTTATTTTGGGTTCATTTTTTGACCAGGTAAAGAAGTCAGTTTCTTGGGCAAATATGTAATTGACACAGACATCCAATTTGCAGATGACCCAAAGCTAAAGGGATAGTGAACTCATCTATTCAACTAAGATTGAATAACTAGCCCGGCTGGCCTTGGTTCTCGCACCGGGGATGTAGCAGAACAAAAGAAAGCCTGTGGATCTTGGATCCTAGTGATGGAGACAGACTGCCATGTCGGGTGTGGTAAGAAGAGACAGAAAGCAGCATGCGACAGGAATTATTTCTGGCCTCAGAGGGGCAGCTTCTCTGCCAGGAGACCTTTGAGCAGACACCTGTATAAGGGAAGGAGAGCGCCCACCGAGTCTCAGGAGAATGGTGTTTTGGGGAATGAAAAGAGCAAATGCGAAGACTGGGAGGCAGGAGTCTGCATGGTGCATTTGTGCAACGGCAGGAGGGCTCGGGGTAGCTGTGGTGGCGTGTGCGAAGCTGAGAATAGTAGGAGTTGAAAGTGCGTAGAGCATCCTGGCCGTGGTAATGACTTGGGGCTTTACTCTGGGTGGCATGGGAAGCTACTAGAAGATTCCGAGTAGATGACATGCATGATTGACTTATGTCCTAAATGATTACTCTGGTTGCCATGTGGAGAATAGACTGCTGTTGGGGTCAAGGGTGGAAGCTGGGACACCAATTAGGAGATAACACTAATAGTCTAGACTAGGGACAGTGATGGTTTAAACTAGGGTGCGAGTGGTGGAGGTGACGAGAATGGCGGCATCCTTAGCTACCTTGGAAGCAGAGGTGTCAGGATCTGCTGGTACATCTGAGTTGGAATGTGAGAGGAGAGTTGGTAATTTCAAGGATTTTGGACTAAGCAGTTGGGAAAGTTGAGAATAAAGTCATTGTTTACGGAGGTGGGGAGAAGAAGTTTGAGAAGAGGTAGCCACGGAGAGCCAAGGGTTCTACTTGGGATAGACTAAATTTAAGATACCCGTTCTGTAATTAGAGATACTCAGTAGGCACCCAGAGTATGAAGTTCAGGGGAGGGCCTGGTACTGGAGAAATGGCGTTGGGAGTTGCTCAGCCCATAGATGGCTTCAGGAAGCCAGGGCAGGTAAAGAAGGGAGGAAGCCCGAGGACCCCACGAAGACTGAGAAGGCTCAGCTGATGGAACAGGATGGTAACCAAGAGAGGCAGAAGCACCCCCAGGAGGGGAGTGTTCAGCCAGGTCCGATGTTGCTGATGCATCAAGTGAGGTGAAGACCGGCCATTGAACTTAGCAACGTAGAGGCCCATTGCTGTGTAGAATTTAGATTTAGAAAGTCCCCAACAGGCCAAAACGATCATGATCAGTTTAGTAGGACCCCACGTGTGGGTTCAAATGGTCAAGCTTTCATGTAGAGAATTTGGAAAGCGTGGCTTCACAACAGCTCGCAACAAAGGGCCTGTGATTTATGACCCAGAGGTGATGCCGTATGAGCCGCTATGTGACGGGCGTGTCAGGAAGCCTCCCGAACACCGACTGCCATGTGGATAGAGCAGAGCGCCTGCACTGCCAGAACATGGGGGTGTGTTTCATCACTGAGACCCGCCCTTGTGAAAGAGAGGAGGGACCAGAGGGCCTTTAGAGAAAGGTTCACAGTAGCGAAAATCTGCTGAAAAACTAAAGGTGTTCAGCTTGGAGAAGACCCTGGAGGGTCCCCAGCCATTTGAAAGATTGTCTTTTGGAAGAGGGATCATTAAAGATTAAGGGTAGAAGCTAAAGGGGAAGTTTTTCACTTATCTATTTATGTTTAAGAAACCACTCCCAAAATGTAGTAGTTTTGATACAGTAACTTACCATTTTTCACAATTTGGTCAGCTGGTTGAGCGGCTCTCCTGCTGGTTTTGCCTGGACTGTTATGACTGCAGTCCGCTGGTGGATTGGTAAGGCTCTGGGCTGAACTGGGTGCCTCAGACCACGTGGCATTTCATCTTCAGGGAGACGAAATTGGACATTCTCACAGGGTGTGAAATGGAGGTGGCATGGTGGCCATAGGATGCAAAATGTGGATGAGAATCAGTCCCTATTGTTGTGCAACTAATGAATCACCCCCAAATTTAGCAACTTCAGATAACGAGCAGTGGTTATGTTACACAGTTTCTGAGGGTTTGGAATCTCGGAGCAGCTTAACTGGGTGTGTCTGGCTCAGGGTCTCCCGTGAGGTTGTTTTCAAGCTGTTGACCGGGGCTGCAGCCATGTCAAGGCTCTACTGGGCTGGAGAATCCTCTTTCAAGTTCACTTGTGTGGTCGTTGGGAGGTTCGATTCCTCACTGGCTGTTCATCAGAGGCATCTGTTCCCTACCACGGGGGCTTCTTCATGGCTATTTACAACATGGCAGCTTGTGGCTCCCTCAGAGCAGGGAGAAGAACAAGATGGAAATCATAGTTCTTTTCTAAACTAATCTCTGAAGTAACATATTGCCAGTCCCGCCGTGTTATTGGTCCTGCAGGCTAGTCCTGATACAGTATGGGAGAGGACCACGTAAGGGCGTGAATACCAGCAAGTAGGAATCACCAGGACCGTTGTGGAAGGTGCTTAGCATACCCCAGTGGATAAGAGGTTTTCTGTGGCTGCGAACAAATAAGACATTGCTGTTGAATTTAATGTGGTAAATGACAAAAAGGGAGAAAATAAGGATGGCTTTTGGGTTTTCGGTTCGGGCTACTTGCTACAGCGCGAAGTATTAGAAGGGAAACCGGTGGAGGTGGGGAGCAGTCCAAGTTGTACTTCTCAACACCTGAAGTTTGCACAGCCTTCTCAGTCTCCAAGTCAGTGAGCCTGAGGGAGCTCAGGGGACACAACTCAAGACTGGAGATTAACTTTACAACTCATAGCCTACAGATGGGCTCTAAACCCCAGCACTGGGTAAGATCGCTTGACTGCAGTCATCCTTAACCATGGTGGTCCATTTGAATCACCTTGAAAGTTTACAAAACAAAATGACACTAGGCCATTCTCCAAATCAATGGAGTCAATATTGCTGAGGGCGGCACCCACCCATTGGAATGTTTAAAGCTTCCCGGTGATTCCAATATGTAGCCAAGGTGGAGAGCAATGGACAAGGGAGAAAACTCCCGCGGAGAAGCCGGGACTCTTGCACGTGTGCGAGGGTAGAGAGGACATAGCGTTCCAGAGGGAGGGGGACTCCCAGCATAAGGCACAGCTTCCGTTGCAGTGCCCGGGAGCTGGTTGGCTTTGTGGCTGAGCTGTTGCCCAGCTGGTGAGAACAGTCTGTCCACTCCACGTGCAAAGGGCCATCATCTGTGGCCAATGGAGAGCACAGGACCACTTTGGAATTTCCAAATGTAAAAGTTGAGCACACTGATTCTATTTTGCAAGGCAATCAGACTTAATTAGACCCAAAGTATTTACCAAGTATTCCTCCGGCCTTTGTAATTAGGGATAAAAAGTTAAGTAAATTTGAACCTGACACTCTTTAAAGGGTGGGTGATTCTGTGCAGAGATGTGGCTGGATTCCAGCTGGAAGCTCCTGAAGTCGGGCTGCGAGGGAAAAGAGCAAGCACCCAGCCCACTTTAAGTTCAAATGAATAATGTAACATGTTGATCTTTGCATGCAAAGAGATCTTGGGGCAATCCATTGTTAAGTCGGTTTGGGGGGCATTTTTCCATCTGTGGGAATCTGTGCATTGACAGAGCCATTTTTTATCGGAGGTCACCATTTTCCCCCCCTCACCTCTAATTTTGCAGACTGGTGCACCTGCGTGAGCCGGGAGGCCAGTGGCTCTCAGCTGCGTTCTCAACCCTGATTCCTGAGACGCTGAAACTGTGACCTTGGTGTCACTAATTCAGTTTTCATGACTCTTGACCAACAAATCAAATAGACCAGATTTGTAACTACTGAGTCCTTTGGAAATGCAGTGCCTAGCCCCTCACCCTGTACTTGCACCTCCCTGCATTTCTTTAAAAGCTATCACTTTGTCTGTTTTTATATCTGACTATTGGGGTATCAAAGGAACCCCAGATGCTCTTTAGTTGGGAATCCAAAGTCCTCACTTCAAGATTTAGCTCTACCACTTGGTGCCTACAGGCCCCAGGGGAAGCCACTGAGTCTTTAAGCCTGTTTTCCCCTCTGCAGAAGGGAGAGCATCCCCCCCTTACCTCTGTCCTGTTTGTAGAGAAGGGGTGATGTAAACAGCCTCATCGTGCTGATATAAAGACTTGCCACCATCACCAAATCCCCTTTTCTGGACAAACGCCAAAGCCATTCATCTGCCTCGGACATCTGGTTTCTGGCTTTCTTACCATCAGGCCTTCCCTTCCTTCCAAAGCTCGTGTCCTAAACCTCGGACGTCTTCAGGGAGTCCCCCTTAATTAATCCCGTCTCACTTGGATCATCTTCTTTGTCTTTGTCCGATGCCAGAAGAAGAGGGTGTTCTCTTTAAGTGCCATTTGCTTGTATGTGTCAAATTTGGCCCAAGTGCTCATGCTGGAATCTGCATGAGATTGTGAGTTTTGGGGGAGTAGAAGACTTTCTCAGCTCTGCAGCCCAGATGAGTATGGAAGTTCTATCATTAGCGTGAACCACTCACTTCTTTCTCCATCTGATTTGTATTTCTCCCTGATCTTTGCAAAGCAAGATCATCCAGAAGGCAATCAAGTGTGGGGTGTTTGCAGACATTTTCCTGCAGTTAGAATTCAGTCCTTTATTGCTAAAATGATTCTTGGCTACTTGAGTTTTCATGATAATTGGGTATCAACCTGGTAGGGAGGAGATGAAAAATCCATTTGTGCCTTTCATTACCAAAAATGTGTCATCATCAGCACACTCTGCAGAGAACTCATCATCCTTCCTTCTCTTTCAACTTGTTCCAAGCCCAGTGACATTTGAAACGATGAGTCATCGTCTAAAAGTGGAGCCTGCCATTCCTCATGCACAATGGTGCCCACTTGGGTGCCATCCCAGCCCGCGGTGGGAAGCATGACTGTGCCCTCTCTGGGAAGGGCATTTGGAAAATGATCCCCCATGAGTTGAAAGCGACATGAACCATGATCTGATATTTTTGGAACCCTGACAGGGATGAGAGAACTCAAGCTGATGCTTTGTGGGTTTTCCACAATAAACACATATTGTAGACTTCATAGTATAGTGGAATCACCACCATTCTTACAGCCTGGGGACCAGAATGGGGGTCTTGCTCTTCCACTAACCAGTTGGGTGATCTTGGGTGCACCATGTGACCCTGCTGCACCCCAGAGAGGGAGCAGGTTGAAATGGATCAGCTTCACTTTCTTTAAGTTCCCAGCTTCTACTGAGTGTTATGAGAGAGTGTGCTCCAGACAACAAAGACCTCACAATTTTTTTTCTTGGCCTTCTAATGTTTCTGTTGACCTGGAGAAGAGGTGGGGAGAGAAGGGCTATTCTGGGGTGGCTTTCTGGATGTCTCGCAGATACATATGTAACAGGTGGTGAAAGTGGATCAAAAACCAGAAGATGGTATTCTGAAAAGAGAAGACAGACAAGGAGAAAAGAGGATGTTCTTGTGTTTCTCTTCACTCTGCCTTTGTGTGTGTGTGTGGGGGGGGTCTAGTTGTAGATTTCTGGTTATTCCCAAAGAGTTAAGGGTCTTGCTGATTGCTATGGACCAAATATGGGAGAAGCCCCATATTCTTCTGTTGAAGCCTTAATATGATGCTTTTTGGAGGTGGGGCCTTTGGGAGGTGATCAGACCAGGAGAGTGAAGCTCCCGTGATGGGATTAGTGTTCTTGGAAGATGAGGAAGAAAGCTTGTCCTTCCTGTGATCCTGCTTCTGCCCCACTTCAGGGCTGGAGCCCCGAGTCCTCCAAAGCGCTCAGTTTCAGAGACAATTGTTTGCAGGGATTCCACCTGCTGGGACCGAATTTACTGCCCTCAAACCCCAGGTGCGGAGCCCTGGTCCTTGCACAGTTTAGAGCTTTATGTACAAGTATCACGTTGCATGTTTTTCCTGAAACTTTTTTTGTCTTACTCATGCATGTGGATACACGTCATTCTAGTTGATTCATTTTAACTACTATGTACTTACTTTTCCATTGTAATAATATATCATTACTTATGTGTTCTTTTTCTCTTTTTGATGGGCAGTTGTGTTGTCCCCGATCATTTTCCTATTACAAGAGGGGCTCCAGTGCGTATTCCTATGCATGTCTCCTGGAGAACACAGAGTTGTGGGGTCAAGCCATGTGTGTATCGTCATCTGTCCTTGTCACTGGGAGAATGCCCTCTCCGGGGTCATGTCACTTACACCCACTGTGGGGGCGTGTCTGTGATTGTGAGTCCTCTCCTGCTCACATAGTATACTCCAGAACTGTTAGATTTTGCCTTTTTTTTTTTTTGATACAATGGGTATTTGATCCGATCCCAGGCTTTTAAGGGAACAATGTAAACAATCCCATGTTAATTAGGATGTGTATTGTTGGTTCATGACCAATGTTATCAGATGAAGGAAGTTTCTAGCCTTATTTTCCTAATCCACACAGTTTTGTCAAATATTTTTATTCTGCATATTTAGAGGTGATCCCCTGACATTTTAAAGGTGGTGGATTTTAATGGCAAACTACATGATGACGTAAAGGTTCTTATTAAGACCAAATTTCTTGCAACTTTTTAAAATACCTTTCTTGGATGGAGCATCGTAGAAGTCACCTCCCAAAGTCAGAGCCTCAGGAAGGAAGGCAGGTATCATCACGCACAGCACATAATTCATCAGGTGCTAAGTGAGGATGTGCCAGGGTGTTGTGATAACTAGAAACTATTGCCTAGAAGGACTGGAGAACAGCACGCTCGCAATGGGTTATTTGAACAATATATGATTATTACGGGCCCACGCCTGGGGCCCGGATATATTTTTGTTAAGGTGAAATTTCCTTTGTAATGGAATTGGTTATAATGGGATTTGATCTCCATTCATCTCACTTACCCATTCCCCTCTGGCGGCCCTGATAGCCTTGTTCCCCCAGCTGCAGTCCGCCCGGCAGCCTCTAAGGAGCCAAACATGCCTCTAATTTGTGACCGAAAGCTCTCTAATGGGGCTCTCCTCATAAACCTCAGATCTCTTTGATTTACCAAACAGGCATCCATCATCGATGGCCTTCCCCCATCTGCTTTCCCTGGGTGTTTATCGTTTTAGCTTCTCCCCCTCTGAACCGTCGCAGCGTGTTGGACACAACTTGCGTCTGCCACACAGTATTGATGACGGACGGTTACCTTCTGGAGGGTTCTGAGTTTTTGCCTCTGGCTGGTAAAAGACTGCCATGACCGTCTGGGCCCGGTAGTAGTCAATTAGAGGACGATGCTAACAAGGCTGATATCACAGGTTTTTTTCTTTAACAAAGGCACATCTGCCACCCACCTTGCAACAGTGTCCTGAGTTTAATTAACGTTTGACCGAGAAGGAGGGCGTGCGTGATGCCATCCGCCAAATCACCTCTCCA
This sequence comes from Artibeus jamaicensis, assembly GCF_021234435.1. Taxonomy (NCBI): domain Eukaryota; kingdom Metazoa; phylum Chordata; class Mammalia; order Chiroptera; family Phyllostomidae; genus Artibeus; species Artibeus jamaicensis. Next base: position 3,954,058 of record NW_026522040.1, read on the forward strand.
GCTATGTTTAAAAGCCACGCGTCCTACCGCTCTCTAGGTGTCCCCACCCTGAGTCATTTCATTAGCGTGGACTCAAGTCTGGCTCACAGGCCCTGTTCTGAATCACAGGCCCTCCTATCCCTTAGGAAATCCAGAGTTTTAGGAGCTCTGAGCCAGGAACCAAGGACAAAGACCAAATACATTTTTTACTGCACTATAGAAAGACAGTCACAACATCCTCATCCATCAGTTTCACTCCCCCTGCTGCCGTTGGTGAACGGGAGCACTGCCGACCCACAGCTTGGTCAGCTCTGTGGGCTGCAGGGCTGGGGCCTTTTGCCACTGATGGTGAAAATGCAATCTCAGGACAGTTCCCGTTTGTATTTCCATTATTCCGGGTGAGGCTGAGCATCCTTTCAGATACTGGAGAGCCATCCCTATTTTGAACAGATACACTGGAAAGGTCACTCCTTAGGAAAGGTGGGCAGAGGGGGGCGTGGGGTGCTGCAGACGAGGCCATGCCGGGTCAGACACAGACTGAAGGTCGCTGACCTTTTTTTCCTGACACACTTTTATTAGAGTCAATTCCATTCTCCTCACTTACCGCTCTCCGGGGTCCGCAGTGGTCCTCTGAGTGCGTCTGTCCTGCTCCCTTTGCGAGGACGTCTCAGGGCCCTGGCAGACCCCCCAGATGAGGCTTCCCGAGTGGGCTGAAGTGACCCTGCCCACACGACACCGTCAGAGCCGGGCAACTGTGCTCTGCTCATCTCTTTGTCCTGATGCCCTTTGGAGAATCTAAATTCCAGGGAGCAAGGAGCCCTGGCCTCCCCTAGTTCCTACCTCCACTACACTGTTGACATGGGGATGGAGCCGTGTGGCGGGGCCGGGACCTTATGTATATGCAAGATAGGGCAATAATAATAAGTAAGGCTCCTGTCCTTGAACCAGTGGGAAGAGAGCTGGTGATACTGCCCTGGGCTGCTTTTCACTGTTGGCCCCAGTTGGTTAAGGTCCATTTATGTCCAGGGCCCCCCATTCCAGGATGCGGGGCTGAGAGGCATGGGTTCTGGTGTCTCTTAGAGGCCTGGTCTCTTCCTGTCAGAGTGTAGTATACCAGGGCTGGGAGAGGGAGCTGGTCCTGGGTGGGGACCCCACAGGATGCCACGCATCCACTCCTAGAGGACAAGGACCTGGCCCCTTCTGGGTCACGGATGAAGGACAGGAGCCTGTCACCTTGGGAGCAAGATGCTGCTGGGAGGGTGCTGGCCTCCCCCTCAGTCCCTCTGTCCCTCCCCCATGGCTGTACCAGTCACAGCCGTAAGCACAGAAGCTTGGCGAGGAGAGAAAAGTACTCCACTTTCAACTCCCTCGATTTCAAAGCACTGCCTGGATGCAGCTATGGTTTCTCTCTGTTTCTCTTCTGTGATTTTGACTCAGTTTCCACACCTGTGAAATGCTTCTTGGAGTTCCTACAACAAAAGAATCTCCCAGGTCTCCGGAGCTGCTAAGAGGCCCAAAGGCCAGCTGCTCAGATCTGCCCCACAGAGCAGCGCGGGTGAGCGCGGAGTGTGGGTCCCCGGGGCCAGTGTCTCCGTCCGGGCCTGCGCACACCTGAGGCGGAACGATCCCGAGCCGTGATGGATGGAGGTCACGGGCAGCGGGATCTGTGGCAGCAGCCGGCTGGAGTCTGATGAGCAGCCAGCTCAGAATGAAGATAAAGCACCAGTGAGCTTTGATGGACGACGGACAAAGCTTGTCTTGAAATTGGCCTCTCAAAACAATATACAAACTAATACACAAATCAATGCAAAGTGTTTAAACTGCCAGGAAAAGTCGGCCCATCCATCATACTTAAGGGGGACGGGAGGCCATAGAGTTTGGCGATTGCTTGAGTCCCCGCAGCCCTGGGGAAGGAAACTGTCTCTGGGAACCGACAGGCTTGGATCAGGCTGCGTCCCGGCTCCGTTCTGAGCACGGAGCCTAGTGCGGCTGGACGTGGGTGGGTGGGAGAGGATAGGGGGTCTGCGGCCTTGTCTCTTGTTCCCCTACTGGCCACTCACAGAGGGGCCCGACATTTGGGGGTGGCCATTGTAACAGGGCCCTGAGATGGGGGTGGCTCCTGTCCTTGTGCCAGCGACAATGCACAAGAGCTGGTTTCAGCTCCGTGACAGAGAGCCCAGCGGCATGGTGACCTGTAACCAGCTAACGCTGTTCATGGCCTGTGTGTGTAGGGGTTCATATGCATGATTTTATGTTTAATAAAAAGTATATATACTTGAGGTGTAAAACAGTTTGGTATATATATTCATAGTAAAATGATTACTGTAGTGAAGCAATTGATAATCTAACCTCTTAGCGGATGTTCAGTATTCATCACGGCATCATTATAGTCTTCATGCCATGCATTAGATCTCTGGACTCAGTCATCCGACGTAACCGCACCTTCGTGCCCCTTGACCACCCTCCTCCCAGTTCCCCCATCTCCCACCCTCAGTAACCACTGTTCTCTCTCTGCTTCTGTGTATTCAACTTTTTCAGATTCTTCAGAGAAGTGAGATTTTAAGTGTTTTTCTTTCCGTGTCTGGCTTGTTTCACTTAGCATAATGTCCACCAGCTCCATCTATGCTGTTGCAGACGGTAGGAGCTCCTTTTATGGCTGAATAAAATCTCACTGGTGGGACAAAGTAGGTTCACAGTGGTGAGTATGGGGAGCACGGAGTTTATTCTTGTGCTGCTGTTCGTTAATTACTGTATTATTTTCCATAGGGACACCTAACTGTAAACCTGCTTTTGCCTCACCCTGGGTAGATGTCCCACACTTTCTTTATGCCTCCGTGGCCGGGCACCCGAGGTCGCTTCTGCGTCTTGGCTGCTGTGACTAACGCTGCAGTGAACGAGGCTGGCGGCTGTTCTGCCGTCACTCCAGCCCATTTCTCCTACCGTCTGCCCATCTGGCCAGACTCCCTTCTTTCTTCGTTCTTTGAATAATGACACTGTCTTACCTTGGCCTGTTTCTTCCATTGATATCAAGGTCATAACTTTGCATCAAGCTTATTTAGTCTAGAAATGGTTACACTGGTAGAGGAGGTGAGGAAACACCACATATTTATAGCGTGTCTCGCAACGGGCAAAGCCTTTTCATGTACCTGGTTGGTGGCATCTTCTCCATGGAGTAGGAGGGGCCACGGAAGCCCAGAGAGATGCAGTGCTGTGACCGGGCTGCCAAAGGAAATACCTTGTGGGAAACTACAACTGAGTTGCGTTTCTCAAACCCTGGACCGAGGAAGCAGGCCTCTGGCAAAGAGACTCCATTCATCCCAGCTTCCACCGAGGCTCTGGGGAGGGGCTAGCGACTCCACCCTTCCCTTCTACTGTTACAGTCTCTGACCCATCCCGGTGGGTACTAGCCATGCAGCTGTGGGAACGGCAGTCCTGGGCTTCAGCCCTTGCACTTGGTAGGCTAGGAATTCTGCCAGAGTTAAAGACTGTTTTGTTTTTTTTTAAAGAGTTTTACCCTGTGCCTCCAAACGGAAAGGACAAACTGATCTCCCGCCACCAGGATACAGGGGAGAGGGTTGGAGAGCCCCAGCAGAGGGGCTCCAGAACTCATCGGGACAGAATTGCTCTGTGAGGACATCTCACCTGTCTTCCCACCTCCAGGCTGCATCCATCTGTCCCGGCCAGGTGTGCTTCTGACTCCCCTGCAGCGTTTCCAGGAGAGGAAAGGAGACCACCTTCTTCTGCAGCGTATCCGAGGGCTCGCCAAAGCCCCTCCTGGCCAGGCCCTCCCACACCCCGCCTTCTGTGATCTTGGCTCAGAGATGGTCTTTCTCGTCTACATCCTGCCACGGTGGCTCACACCCCGGCTCTGTGTGCTGTATGAGTCGCCCCTGAAATGTACAGCCAGTCCCGGGTGTCATTTGCTATGGAGGGTGGGGACACACTGGAGGCCCCTGAAAAGAGTGGGCAGCACGTGGAGTGGACGGGCCACCGTGCCATGTCAAGGACAACTCAACAGTCTGAATTCTGTGGAAAGGGGACTGACTTATCAATGGGGCCCTCAAGGGGTTACGTTTGGGGCAATTGCAATGATGCACAGGGATCAGAAGCGCAAAGATGGGGCGCTGTGGGGAATGTGGCTGGAGACATAGGCAGGGGTACGGGCATGCAGGCTGAAGGTCACACCGGAGGATTTGGTCCTGAGGCTGGTAGACAGTCAGTGAAAGTCAGTGCATGGCAGTGACCTACTTCGATGCGTGCTTAGAGGTCAGCAGGAGGTCATGTGCAGAGTGGCTCAGAGGAGACAACGCCAGAGGCAGGAGGGCCTCAGGGGCCTGGGGCGGTGTCCTCCTGCACCAGAAGCAGGGACTTTCGGGTCTTCCGTGGGGCTGAGAGCTCTGGGGGTTGTGCGGACTCTTTCTTCCTCTTCCTCAGAGGCCTGACCTCAGAGGAGGCACGGGGTGTGCAGGTGGGAGGTAGGGGTGGGGGTTGCTTGTGGAACCCAGGAAAGGGGAGGGTGCTCTGCTCCTGCCAAGATCACGTGGGGTCTGGCCGTCTGTCCTGAGGACAAGCACCATGAGAGAGTCCACTTCTCCCCCTCCCCACTGTCTCTCCAGCCACTCGCATTTCCTGCTTCGGGGCCAGCTGCTATGAGGGCCAGTTCCCTGTAGCTCCCTCGTTTCCTTTCCAGGGGAGAAGCCCCCAGAACGGCTCACAGAGGAGCAGGCAGCAGGTGTTTCTGAGCACCTGCTCTCTGGTTGCTGTTGACGGAAAAAAGGCAAACTCAAAACTCTTATTTAACAGACACCTAGAATACAGAGTCTGAAGCTCGTTCCCAGGAAAGCCTCTAGGAACAAGTGGCTGGACCCCGGTGGGGTTCATGGAGGCCCAGGCCTGTCCCCCACAGGCTGTCCTTTTAGATGGTGGTAAAATGCACACGCCATAAATCTGCCATCTTCACCATTTGCAAGTGTATACTGTTCAGCAGCGTTAGGCACACTCACGCCATCCTATTCTCTCCATCTTGCAGAACTGAAACGCCACACTCATAGATGACAACTCCCGTCTTTTACGCCCTCATCCACCTCCTGATCCACCTCCTGCCTCTCCGGATCTGACTGCTCTGGGAAACTCTCATAAGGCGGTCCTACAGCGCCGTCGGCTTGTGCCTGGCTTATTTCGCTTAGCAGAATATCCTCAAGATTCATCCACATCATTGCATATATTAGCTTATCCTTTCTTTTTAAGGCTAAACACTACTTTCTTGAACGTGTAGACCACATTTTGTTTATCTGTTCATTAGCAGATGGGCACTTGGGGTGCTCCCACCTTTTGGCCACTGTGAACGATGCTGTTATGAACATGGATGCACAAGTATCTCGAGGAGGCCATGCTTTCGTTTCTTCTGGGTAGACACCCAGAAGTGGAATTGCTCGACCATATAGCAATTCCATCTTCAATTTTTAGAGGAGCAACCGTACTGCTTCTCCCAGCAGCTGCACCATTTTATGCTCCCACCGACAGCCACCACAGACTTTTTATGACATGCCTGTAAGCCACAGGGCCACCGTGGGAGGGAAGGACACAGGCTGAGTTATAGCCATGCCGGGGACATCATTCAACCTTCAACCACTGCAACGCACACTCTCAAGCCCTGGGGGACAGAGAGCAGTGGAATCTCCCAGACAACTCAGCTCAGAATGACTCGTTCAATTTCAGGGCCTTGGGTTTCAATGCAAAAAAAAAAAAATCCCCTAAAATGCCCATTTAAGAAACAATGGAAGTTTTGAATAAGCTTTCGACTTACAGAGCTTTAGGTTGTTCACAGGGCTAATTGCCTCCCATCCTTTTTTTCATTTTCTTTTTTATTACGGAAATATGTTGAAATGTCTCATTCTAAGCAAGACTTGGTTTCTGTGGATCTCAGGAGACGGCAAGGACTGTTTCACTACTCAGTTCCCTGAGTTGGCCTTGAATTCAAAAGATGCAGGATCTAACATTCCTGGTTGATGACTGCTGTAATGAGAAGTGATGCAGTGGACCCTTACTGGGGTGTCGTCTCAGATGCTCTTCTCTGGGGACCATGAGTCCCACCTCTAGGCCATGGCTCCCAGCAGCCGTGTTGCTGCCGTCTCTCTGCCTGGCTCATTACTGCCTAGAAAACGGACTCCTGACCCACGCTGAACCATTCAGATTCTTCTGGAAATTTGGGGTTGTGTCTAAGGCAGAGGTCAGCCAACTAGCTTAATCCTGCCCACCTGTTTTGGTAAATAACATTTTACCGGAACAGACACACGTTCGTTCATTCGTGACCAGAAGGCTGGGCAGCTTCCGCATGACCAGGGGAGAGCCGATAAGTTTTGCCATGGACTCTGTGGCCAAAGAGCTGCAAATGTTTTCTCTCTGAGGCCAGAGAGAAGTTGGGTCTACGGGAAAGGTGGCCTCTGCGGATGGCTGGGCCAGTGTATGCGAGCCCCAAACGGTGAGGTAGCCACGTCCTGCCACGTAGACTGAGAAGAGAAGGACGGTCTGGAGAAGGAGGAGCAGAGAGGCCTAGAGGTGGGAGATGGGAGGGGAATAGCCTCTGACCCTAACGCTCCTGGGTTTCATCAGTTACTCCCAGACCCTTATGACAAAGTCATTTCTTGGGTTCTGCTTTTGGCAACTAGAGTCCCAGCGGAAGCTCTGGAGAAGCTCTGTGCCTCCTGCTACTCACGGATCAGTCACAGACCAGCTCATCAGACTTAGTCCAGAGATCGGCCTTGCTTCCGACATTTCTTCTGAGCCGCCGAGTCTCTCCTGGCCCTGCCCTGGGAAGCAGGTGCGCACGAAGGTTGGCAGCTGAGCTACACGGAGGAAACGTTGCTGGTGAGGAGCCCAGGCCCAGAGCCCCAGTGTGTGGCCTCTTGCTGTTGACTGACAGTCACCGCATCCTCCCGGCAGGAGCTGGGGTGGCCTCCAAACCCCGTGCACTGTGGCAGCTGCAGTCGGAGGAGATGCCAGAAGCTGTCCACCCTGGCCTTTCTGCCCTTGAACTTTTTCAAACATCTCTCTCAAGTCCACCTTGAATTTTCTTTTGTAACTTTTTAATAAAAAATGAACTCAGATGAAACCTTTAGTCAAACACTTCTTATACTGGCTGCCCATGAAAGTCGAACACAATGTTCGGCACACAGCTCAACAGCACTCAGAGTTCCGATCTAAAGGCAAATTTGAGCACATTTTTACTGAGAGCTTCCGGTTCAAGGTGGTGGCTTGAGCACATGCTGTGACCTTGGTTACTCAGGCTTCACTGGCATAAAATGATAAGTAATGTCTTTCACGGCAAAGACATTGGGGAGGAAGGTTGCCAATAGGCAAGAAAGCTTAACATTTTTCTGCAAGATACAATGAATGGGATTTGCGACGTATGCAACAGTCAAAAAAGGCACAACCTGAAATAGAAGGGGCTGCAATGAACATGTGAAGCAGTACGCTTGTTAGAAACCACAAGAGATTCTGAGCTCAGAGTCAGCAAGTACAGCGAGAAGCAGGAGTAACCAGTGGGGCCCATGGAGGAGAGGTTAGTTGAGTCAGTGTGACCTACCTGACATACTTTGGTACAGGTAACCTACTTTTGCTCCAAGACAAAATATAAACAATACATCCCTAAATTTAAACCAGTCTACTGGAGAAGGTTTGCATCTAGGTTGTACTAATGGATCTAGTACAGATTTGGGTGTTCCACAGTAGAACCGCCACAATCCGACATTCAGGAAACCCATAGCTTGATTGACGAGTCAGCGGCTTACCAACTACCTTAATGCCAGCCTGCCAACTCACCAGCCAGCAGGCTACCAGGCCACCTTTCATACCTCACAGAGAGCTACTGAGTTCCAGGTTAGACACCCGGTTTAAAAATAGATCCCCCGAGTTCCAACACAGTGCGGAAGAAGCCCCACATCAGCTGCCCAGTCCTTTGAACTATGGAACACCAAGTAAAGATCACAAGAATTAGCAAAGAGCCAGAACCTGAAAGAAGCAGACCATGATAAAAAGACTGACCCCAGTAGAAATCGAAATAATTCAGAAAAATATAATTTATACACTCAGATTCAAGAAGATGTTACATCCATAAAATAAGATGTAATAACAAAGGCAAAGAAAGAGGACAAGAGACAGTTCATAGAGATTAAAAACATCTCGACTGCCAAAGTAAAAAATTCAAAACCAGTTTGAAATGTAAAGTCAAGGGAAGCTCTCAGAGTGTGGAGCAGAAATATAAAGAAAAGAAAAATATTGCAGAAAAGCTAAGAGACATGAGAACTCACCCTGAGGTCAAACATGAAAGGAAAAAGAATCACAGAGAGAATACAGAAAATGGAAACTAGCAAAGAAACAGTAGAAGAAAATTTCTCGGGATGAATAATGACCTTAATTTTAAAGGGCTCAGAGTATCCAGCAAAATAGCTGAAAACAACATAAAACAACCCAACACTTAGACACTTTTCTGCAAAATTCTAGACCAAGGATAACTAGTAGATCCTAAAATTTCCCTGAGGGATCAAACAAATCACCTCAAAGGAACTAAACTAAAACCAGCAACTGCTTTTTCACCTGCAGCCCTCCCTGTTGGAAGACAATGCAAGAATGCCTTCAAGGTCCTGAGAGAATGAGACCTAAGTTAAACGATTCTTTTTTCACCCAGCCCCATTGTTAATTAAATAACAGGGCAAAATAAGGACATTTAGTTTCCATATATCCTTTTGTAGGAAGTTACTTGAGGATGTATCCCAGCAACACAAGGAAGTAAACTAAGGAAGAGAAAGATGTGGGATCCCAGTGCCAGGAGAGCTGCCCAATCAGAGCACAGATGAGAGGATACTGGAGAAACAGCCAGGCAGCAGGTCTGCAGGACAGCGAGCCCAGAGGACAACCAGTCCAGGCTGGAGCCGAAGAATGGGGTGCTCTGCCAGGAAGAGGGTCTGAGAACAAGAGGCAACAATACCTTGTTGTAGGCAATATCCTTGAGAGGATGAAAACCCCTGAAAAATGCCCATTATTCCAGGACAAAAATAATGTATTTGGAAATCCTTGGGAAAACAAGAAGCTGTACCAGAACGTCATCATTGCAATAGTAAGAAAAATGTATCATGATTTTTTAGGCAATTGCTGGAATGTAAGTAAAGGAGTTCATTGCACTTTACTCTGAGATCTTTCTTCTCTGAGTGGCTCAGGGGCTGTAATCTTGGATTTGTAGTCAAGGACGTGGTACAGTAGCCCTACTTGTTTGGGCCATGAACAATTTGTATTTGGTGATATTAGTGTAAACACTATTTTTTTTAAAAAGCAGAGTAAACCTATGGAAGCTTACCTGATGGGGCTGTGGCTACAGAATATAAATGTTAACATTTGCAGTGTAATTTCTAGGTTTATGTGAGAATGGGTTGCAGATGGAACAAGGAAGGGGATGAGAATCAAAATACTGACTAAGGCCAAGGCTGGTGTCTCTCAGTCGACTGGAATGTGATCCTGTAAACTGAAAGGTCATGGGTTCAATTCCAGGTCGGGGCACACACCTAGGTTTCAAGTTCGGTCCCTGGTTGGGGAGTGAACTGATTGCTGTCTTTCTCTCACATCGATGTTTCTCTTCCCTCCCCTCTCTCCCATCAATGAGCATGTCCTTGGCTGAGGATTGAAAAATAAAATACTGACTAGAGTTGATGGAACGATAATTGGAACCACCCATGTAGGTCATTTCACATTAGGAAAGTAACCATATCTTTAAACATAGTTAAACCACAAACCCTGAGTTAGGTCTTCGAGGGGGCAGTTTGAGTGAGTTGATAAACCGAGAAGTGGAGCTACCTCTGCTGTTCAGATGGGGGCGCTGCTCCGATCCTCCGGGTTTGCTGTGGGGTCAGGCAGGGCCGAGACAGGGGGTGCTGCGGGCTGGTCTCCGGCCAGTGGGCCCCTCTGCTCCCCCACATCCACTGCGTGAGTAATAGCGCTCCCTGTTTATGCCCTGGGCAGCAGAGCGAAGTTGGGGAGCATTATTTATAGAACCTGGCTGGCCCTGCCTTTTCCATCTCAGCAGAAGTTCTGTGCTGGTTGCCAGGCATGTGTTCCTACAGAGATGGAACATTCCACAGGGTTCCATGCAGTCTGTGTGGCCTACGGGATACTGGCCTCAGAGGCGGAGCCATGAAGGGGCCTGCTGAGCGACACAGAACCGTCTTCCCGGAGCCGCTGGGCAGTGTTCTGCCGGAGACGGCTGAGTGGTTGAGACAGGCCCGGGTCTCTGGGGGTTTCCCGGGAGACCCTGGCACGCACCCCGGTGGCGGCCCTCATTGTAAAAGGCAGGCCTCCTTTAAGGAGGGAAACAGAGCTAGTCGAAAGACTTGCTGCCAAGTGAACTGCAGAGCCAGCGTGAAGACGGGTGAATGACACAAGCCTAGGAAGCCCTCTGTCCCCATGGTGGGAGCCGGCGTGTGCGGTTACAGATGCCACATTTGGCAGCGCTTAACAAAAATCAGAGCAGGCCTTCACTTTCTTGGAAAAAGACAGAAAATGAGCCCTCTGAAGTTTTTTTTTTTTTGTAGTTTATTATGTTTCTTAGGCTTAAAAATTTGTTGTTTTGTTCTGTTTCAGATTTAATATAATCCTGATTTTATTTTTTCTTTGTTTCCTTTAATTATGTTTTTTCCATTTCCATTTATTCCCCTTATACCCCCTCCCCAAACCAGCACCACATTCTTGTCCATGTCCATGAGTCTTTTTCCTTTTTGCTTGATCTTTCCACCCCTAATCCCACCCCCACTCCAGAGCTGACAGCCTGCTCTCTATCTATGAGTCTGTCTCTATTTTTGCTTTTTACTTCAGTTCATTAGATTCCACATATGAGTGAGATCATATGGTACTTGCCTCTCTCTGACTGGCTTATTTCACTTCATATAATGCTCTCCAGGTCCACCCATGTTGCCACAAGTGGTAAAACTTTCTTCTTCTTTTTTTTTTATGGACAAATAGTATTCCATCATGTAAATGTCCCCTAGTTGTTTTATCCACTCATCTACTTGGGCTGCTTCCAGATCTTGGCAATTGTAAATAATGTTGCAATGAACATGGGGTGCACATATTCTTTTCAATTAGTGTTTGGGGTTTCTTTGGATAAATTCCCAGAATTGGGAACCCTGGGTTATAAGGCAGTTCCATTTTAACTTTTTGAAGTATCTCCGTAGAGCTTTCGACAGTGGCTGCAGCAGGTTCTGCTTTTTCCACATCCTCACCAGCACTTGTTGTTTGTTGATTTATTGGTAATAGCCATTCTGACAGGTGTGAGGTGATATCTCATTGAAGTTTTAATTTGCATTTCTCTGATAATTAATGATGTTGAGCGTCTTTTCATGTCTATTGGCCATCTGTATGTCCTCTTTGCAGAGGTGTCTATTCGGGTCCTTTGGCCATTTTCTAATTGGTTTGTTTGGTTTTTTTTTTGGTGTTGAGTTTTGTAAGTTCTTTATGAATTTTGAATATTAACCCTTTATTGGATGTATCAGTGAATGTATTCTCCCATTCAGTGGGCTGTCTTTCTGTTTTGTTGATGGTTTCCTTTGCTGTGTGGAAACTTTTTAGTTTGAAGTAGTCCCATTTGTTCCGTTTTCTTTTAGTTTCCCTTGCCTGAGAAAATAGATTAGAAAAAATATTGCTACAAACAATGTCTGAGATTTTACTGCCTGTGTTTTCTTCTAGGATTTTATAGTTTGGGGTATAACATTAAAGTCTTTAATTGATTTTGAATTTATTTTTGTGTGTGATATACGATGTTCTAGTTTCATTTTCTTAATGAAATTTTATACATTGGAAAGACATAACTAATGTATCGATTTTTAAAAAATATTTTCTTTCTTTATTTTTCGAGAGAGGGGAAGGGAAGGAGAAAGAGTGGGAGAGAAACATCAATGTGTGGTTGCCTCTCATGCATCCCCTGCTGGAAACTGGCCTGCAACCCAGGCATGTGCCCTGACTGGGAATCGAACCGCAATACTCTGGTTCGCAGGCCCGCGCTCAATCCACTGAGCTACGCCAGCCAGGGCTCTAGTTTCATTTTTCTGTACATATCTGTCCAATTTTCCCAGCACCATTTATTGAGTAAATATCTTTAGCCCATTGTGTGTGCTTGCTTCCTCTGTCAAATATTAATTGACTATAAAGATATGGATTTATTTCTGGGCTCTGTATTCTGTTCCATTGATCTTTGTGTCTGTTCTTATGCCAGTACCATACTGTTTTGATGACTATGGCCTTATAGTGTACTTTAATATTAGACAGTGTGATTCCTCCAAGTCCGTTCTTCTTTCTCAAGATTGCTCTTGCTATTCAGGACTTTTTATGGTTCCATATAAATTTTTGAAATATTCTAGTTCCATGAAATACATTATTGGTATCTTGATAGGAATTACATTAAATATTTAGGTTGCTTTGGGTAGTATAGGCATTTTAATTATGCTAATTCTTCCTATCCATGAATACAGTATGTGCTTCCACTTATTTATATTGTCTTCATTTTCTTTCCTCAGTGTCTTATAATTTTCTGAGTACAGGTCTTTTACATTTTTGGTTAGATTTATTCCTAGAAATTTTATTCTTTTTAAGGCAATTGCGAATGGGACTGTTTTCTTAATTTCCCTTTCTAGTAGTTCATTATTGCCATATAAAAATGCAACTGATTTCTGTATATTAATTTTGTATCCTGCTCCTTTACTGAATTTATTTATCAGTTCTAGTACTTTCTTGGTGGAATCTTAAGGGTTCACTATGTACAGTATCATGTGATCTGCAAATAAAATACAGTTTTACTTCCTCCTTTTCAATGTGGATGCCCTTTATTCTTTCTTGTCTGATTGCTGTGGCTAGGACTTCCAGTACTATGTTAAATAAGAGAGGTAAAAGCAAACACCCTTGTCTTTGTCCAGATCTCAAGGAGAATGCTTGTAATTTTTATCCATTGAGTATGATGTTGGCTGTGGGTTTCATATGTGGCCTTTATTATGTTGAGGCATGTTCCCTTTATTCCCACTTTGCTGAGCATTTTATCATAAATGGTGCTGGATTTTATCAAATGCTTTTTCTGCATCTATTGATAGGATCATATGGTTTTTATCCTTTATTTTTTGTGTGTGGTGTATCACATATTTTGATTTGCAAATGTTGTACCAACCTTGCATTCCCAGAATAAATCCCTCCTGACCATGGTGTATGATCTTTTTGGTGCATTGCTCTATTCAGTTTGCTAATATTTTGTTGAGGGTTTTAGCATCTATGTTCATCAGGGATGTTGGCCTATGGTTTTCTTTCTAAACTTTTATCAACTTCATGGTCTGAGGACAGACAGGTTCACTTGAAGATGTACCCAAATACCTCCAATCCCAGGGGACCAAAACAAAAGGCTTCCTCAAAACATCTCGTACCAACAGAGAACACCTTTGGAAGGAAATAAGAGTGGTTTGAAGGAAAACACTAATCTTACAGAAAGTCTAGAACTATGTGCCCAAGAAACTGAGGAAGGGAAGCAAAGACTGAGGGAGCTCGAGGAACAGGAAAAAAAGGAAAAGGAAGTTGGACAGTAGCTATGTGTCCAGAGAGAAAGCACCAAGAGCTGAGGAAAGAAAAATCCGGTGACAGATATTGGCTAAGGTCAAGTTGAAGTTTCAGCCTTTTCCAAGTGGCCCTTTTGGCCCTGCCATTCCCTACGCAGCCCCACTGGGGGGAAGTTTCAGGGGTTCCCAGGGTTATCAAGATTCCCAGGATAGTGCAGGCTTAAGCTCTGGGGGCTCCGTGATCTGGGATCTCAGGCAGGTTTGATTCAAATTTCACAGCAAGACATTTGGCTGCGTTTTTTCCTCTGTTAAAGTAATTTTGATTTATCTTTTTAGTTTAACTGCTGTTATTTAATTGAGGCTATCAATGCTCTTATTAAAGCTTGATAGCATTCAAAAAAAGGTAATAGGTACCAAAAGCACTGCAAATGGATTGGTTTTAGGAATTGCTTCTGGGAAGGGAGAGGTTGGGTCATCCAAAGCTTGAAGGGCAATTAATGCCAATGGCCCTGGGGCTCACTCCCACCCCCACTCTCTTCCAGCCGGGCCAGGCTTTTAGCCCTGACTCTGGGAGACAGGGGGACCCTGTGCTGCTTTGCTGCTTGGACTTGTAAATGTTCCTGCAGTGGCCCTGTCACATTGCCACCACCTGTCTCTTAGCTGCTGTGTCTCCGAGCCCCCTTTGCACAAAGAGCGCTCCTGCAAGATTGGAGTCGGTACTGTGTGCACATCACCTGGAGAAAAACGATGTTGTAAAAACCATTCATTGAGTTTCTGCTGTGTGACGGGCATGGAGGTGGGTGCCAAGGATAGAAAAGTAAACAAGTAATTGGAGTTAAAGCACATGTTGGACAATTACAAAGCTAAGGTCTGTGTTTCATTCACAAAAGGAGCGAACATCTTGAACATCTTCCCGGTCCCCCACCTCGTACGCTGTACTGACCTGTGGAAGGAGTCTTTGGCTAGGGACCTGGGGTGAAGGCTTTGAAAGCACCCAAACTTTCTGCCTGTGTGTATATTCGCCAGCCTTGAAGGAGTCCTGAAGATGGCCAGAGAGTTGTAGCAATCAGAGGTTCCGGTTGATAATGTTTGGAGTCAGTGCCGCAGGACAGGTGTGCACCATGCAAAGACAGAATCTGGGTTTGCCTCTTGTATCTGAGTGGCCTGCTGGTCTTTTACGCTTGAACACCGCTTGAAAATAAAGCCAAAAGCGAAAGGAACAAACGCAGTCCTGTCCAATTTTTGTTCTGGAAAAGCCGAGTCAGCTGGGGTCAGTGGGGCCAATGTGTTGAACTCGAAACCCTGTGTTCTGTGTCTGGGCATGTGTCAGATCCCTGGGGGTCAAGGTCTCCATTTTCTTTACCCTAGAACCCCTTGTATTCGGAGAGTGCCGAGCACATAGTGAGTGCTCAAAACGTGAGCACTTGTTACTAAAAAGCACTTTGTATGGTGTATGAAAATAAAAGTTGCCAACAAATAATCCAACAATAAGTTTATCTCTCAGTCATAAGATCTGGTCTTGAATACATAAAACGTGTGGTCCCGCCCCCTCCTCCGAGTGAGAGTTGCTTGAATGAAGGGCCCAGCACACTTAGTGGGCGGAGTAGGACCGCAACTATAGCACACAGAAAGGCAGTCTCTGCTTTATTGTCAATACCACTTCAACACAATTAGTTTCCGCTGGGGTTTTCGTTTCTGTATTGTTAATGGTCTGATGTCGTGCTCAATACACATTAAATAATGAGTTCCTCCCTTCTCTCATTTTTTCTTTTTGGTTTTTTTCAGAAAGCCACTGATGGATCAAATGTTTCACTGTGGATTGCCCTTCATTCCTCCCCCACCCCACAGTGGTCTAATTTTATTACTCAGGGAGCTGGCTTGAACCAAAGCAAAGGACAGAATCAGACCCAGGAACAGGGCGCAGGTGTGCAAGGGTCACCTGTGGCCAGCTCCAAAGTATCTGTCACTGGTGGGCCGGAGGCTCGGGTGGGGTCACGATGGGGCAGCGGGGTCAGAAAAGGCGTTGAAAAAGGAGAGAAAAGCAAGCTGCTGCCTCCCCCTGGCTTGGAGGAAGCTGTCGCTAGGAAGTGACAGATTTCCCTGCTCCTGTTCTCCTGTCTGATCCCGCCCACAACGCTGTAGAGAGACACAGGCAGTGTTTTATTAAAGTGGAAGGCTAAGTCTTCTTCTGTCCTTATGGGCTGGAGGAGGAGAGTTAACCTCGGGCCCTCTGTTTTCCCGTCTATGAAACGGGACTCCTAACATTTGCCTGCTGAAGGAGGCAGAGAAGTGTCTTGACAAACACCGGCCTAACGGAACTGACCTCCTCTCCTCTGCACAGAGACCTAAGGCCACAGCTAAGCTGCTCCCCCCTGACTGTGCTCTCATCCCTGGGGGAGGGAGCGGCTTCCTGCTCCAAGGAGAGCCCTTCAGAGCGATGTTTTACGGGCGCTGCGGAAAACATAGGGGGTACAGTGTGGCACTGAGACACAGGGGCATTGAGCTGGAGGTCCGTCCACTCTGCTTCACGGACATAAATTACCGGCCAGACACAGGCATTTCCCCTTTTGGTCATCACCCTAACAAGGGGAGAGCTTTTATTTTCTAAGTGATTTATTGATCTGATAAAGTTATTATTACATCATCCTTTATTGCCCATCACCACTCACAATGGGAGAGGCATTACAGGGGAAATGAATGCTCCCTTGGGAATGGGGGTTACAGATATGTGTGTGTTTGTGTGCGTATGTGTGAGAGAGAAAGAGAAAGAGAGGGGGCATGTGCGTGTAAAGATTTCTGACAGGAAGACAGGGAGTTCCATTAATACTAGTTGATGGAGTTTCAGCACTCACATCCAACATCAAGCATCTCTTCCGGGCCTTTCCTCGGAGGGGTGCAGTGGAAATTAGATGCTGTTAGGAAAGGTGTGGAAAGGATGGAGTAGACCAAGGCCATCAGTGCTCAAGGACTAAAGGACTCTTGCCAGACTCAATGTCTTCCCCAAAGTAGGAAGATTCTATAATGTGGGTTTCCATATATCTGGTGTATGCCATGCTGGGGAAAGGAGCTAAGGAATGGGGTGGTTTCATGCAGGGTTCTTACACTCTTAAAGTACCCTTTATGTCAGTCTTTGGGGGAGAACCCCCACTCACCCAAGAACTAAGTAACATAGCTCCGAAAATCATGGGGTGTCTTCTCCGGAGGCCAGTTATTGGTGGGCTGGCTAACGGCCTTGAGTCCGCTGGCTGTGTGTTCGTCTGCCTCTCTCTATTGACAGAGGGCCGGGATGGGGCAGGGTGGTAGACTTGTGGGTGGGGCTCCAAGGCGGCCCTGGCTTTAACCACCTGGCCCTGAAGACGGCGTGTCTGGGCCCTCAGTTGCTGCTCTGGGTCCTAGAAAGCTGAGGACATTAACAGAGGATTCCTCTGACTTCAGGGGGGTCTAAGGGCATGGTTGCGCTTTTGAATGAATGGACTGTTTCTCAAAGCCTGGAAACAGCCTACCGTGAGACCGAGGGCTACCAGGGAGCTCTGGGAGAGGACACACACTCAAACAATGAAGTCCGGCCACTGGGAGAAGACCTCTCTGTGCTGGGCAATCCCAAGGCAGGCTGAGTGTGTGCAAGCCCAAGTACACACCCACACACACACTCTTGCAAGAGGTGTAGCTTTTTCATAGGACAACGTGGCTATCTTGGGGAAATGTCTGAACCAGGTGGGACTTCCTCACCCTCACAGTTTAGTGCTATTTTGATTTTGGGTTACTCATGAGGGGGCTCACGATGGCTTTAGTGATTGGGGTCCTGGCCAGTTTAGATGCTTTGAACCTGGAATTCCCCAAAGTGGAGGGAGCTGTGAGGATGGGGCTGTCTCTTGGGGAACCTTGGGCCCCATAGACTCAGGTGTAGCCTGATGAGTCACAGACCTCGTGGAGGGCCCCTTGACTCCTATATCCTCATTGGCTGTTCTTATATTCAAGTGTATGCTGTGGGAATGCAACATAGGGCAAAAAGACATACTAATGCAAGTTTAGATGAGGAAACCATCCCTGCCTTGGTACTTTTGACTTTGTAACATTTATCAGCTACAAGGTCTGAATGACTGCCCCTTCAGGACACTGCCTGCCCCTCAGACGGGAGCAGAGGAGGGGCAGATGGCCACAAGGTCCCCAAGAGCCCGGGTACCACTGACCTTCAAGGTTGCTGCTCTGGGTTTCTTTAGGCAGAATGGGGCCACCAGGCTCTGCTGAGGGGACTCTACATAAAGGTGTGAGCAGGGAGGCCTTGTCCCTGAGAGTATCAGCTTTCCAAACTGGACACGATCTCCAGTTGGGAAAAAAAATGAAGAGCCCTAGATGGTAAAGAGAGAACATCCCCAGATCTCTGTGCATAGGTTCCCGTCAAACATATCCTCCTCTGGGCAGAATTGTTGTCACGCTCTTGTTCCAGAAAACCATGTTAACACCCTGCTTTGGGCCACAAGTCACCTGAACTCAGATTTCAAGGTCTTACACCTTCTCAGCGCATCTTGAACACACAGTAATATTTGTCTCTCCGTCCCCCTCCAGCTCTGGCTCCATTCCTTTGGAGACAGACTCCTTGGCGGTGGCATGGCTGTCAGGTGCAGTTCCCAAGTTAGAACTGCATTTTACCAAAGCTCCGCCACTAACCAGCAGGCCCCTGTCCTCCTGCAGCCTTGGTTTTCTGTGCTGTAAAGTGAGATATTGATGGGAGCTACATCCTTGGCCTGCTCGCTGGCCTCCAGTGAAGTACTGGACCAGTGGCAGCTGCTCTAATACATACATATATATATATGAATAATAAATAATGTCAGCTGGCCAAAGAGTTTCACGTTGTAGGATGAGTCTGAAGAGTTTTGGTGGGGATTCTGGAAAATGGTGTGGGCTCTGGAGACCACCACTAATGTGCAATGAAGGAAGACCTCTTTGAGTGCACAGACAGCCAGAACCACCCGATTCTGAGGCTATCCTGGCTCAGCTCTGCTGTACCAACGGGCTGGGTGACATTGCTGTCACACTGCTCCCACTGTACACCCTTGCTCTCTGTTTACGCTCCGCTTAATCCATGTTGTTTTTACAACCAAAACATGTTTCAGAAACGGTGTCTGTAGCTCTCTTGGGAAAGAGCGGTGAGGTTATCAGTTAACCACGTGGGGCAATGGCCCTTCCCAACATTGCTCCATTTTTTAAAGAATTATCTTAAAAGTATTTAGGAGATGGTGGGGAAGGATGGGACTTTACAAGAAAGGAAACCAAGAGGCAATTGCAGGGCATCAAGTAAGAGTCCCCAGGACCCATGATCCATGAGCGTCACCCTGGAAGTCAAGACCTAGAGAGATCCAATGGGAAGGATTTTTCTCCGCAGCAGATGATGACGTTACAGCTGACGTGTGTGCTTGTGGGGTCCTTTGATGTTCTTTGCGCCACACCAGTTTCACAGGCAGAGGATCTCACACTGTCGGCACCCAAGGCTTTGTCCACCCTATCCTTCTGCACGAGGGTACCACCGGGACCGACCTCAGCAAAGTCTGAAAGATGCTCTAGCCCCCTCCTGCCGGGATGCCAGGGCCCCTCTGTTCTTCCCAGTTGCCCTCTGAACAGCCGTGGTCAGCCTAGTTGGAAAGACGCCGCTACGCCCATGTGTGCTGAGGAGTGTGCCTGCTTATCAGTAATTGAACGTTGCCCTCTCCCAACTATGGGGTTTTCTAAGTTGAGGCAATGCCTTCACCCAAAGGAGTAAGTCTCTGGTGGCAGAATTCCAGGTGTTGCATATATGCTTGTGGCTGGGAAAAGGCTCTGAAGAATGAATGACTTAGTGCAAGAAATCCTGTCTCAGAATTTCTGCAAATTATACCACACCAGTGACCTTTACTGGTTTAAGGATACAGCAGCAGTTGTAGTCGCAGAAAGCCTGGCACCCAAAAGAGAAAGGAGGCGTGGAAAACATAGTAGAATCTTATATAACAGACCCTTGACATTCTTTCTTAAAAGATACGGCCTCATACCTGAGTGTATGACCAAATTTGCAATGGGCACTGAATTGTATAATTGCTACCCCCATGAGGTAATAAAGTATAATGGGAGAACCCAGTGCCTCTTTCAGACCCCCCATGATTCCACAAAAAATGGGACTCAGGTCATTTAGAAAGCTGCTCTCCAGCCCAGATATCACGTGGTTTGGCCTCTTCTCTTTGCTCCTTCGTGCTAGGGGCTGCCTTTGTTCTCAGCCGGTTTTCCACGAAGGACCACGGGCTTCTCACCTCCCCTGCATTCCTGCCTGTGGATGACAAATGGGGAGCAAATCAACCAGCCACGCGCCCCATGTGTGCGCCAGGCTCAGAGCGCATGATTCAAGTTTGTGCCTTGGCAAGATGATAAACGACTGCACATCATGTGTCATAAATTATGGGATCAGTCATAAATAGTCAAAGCCATGAACGCCGAGCCCTTGAATGCCAAGGGTCTCCTGGGCTCATACCATGAAAACAGCTTCGACACTTGAATCTGAGGCTAAGAAACATCATCCCCTGTCATGAGGCTCCCTAGCCAGGAGCCGTCTACCTTTTTGAATGGCCTGTGCTTGGCTTTTATTTACTGGCCCCTATATGAGTCTCTTAGGGCTGCCATAACAGAGTACAGAAAGCTGGGTGGCTTAGAATAACTAAGACACATTGTCTCAGTTCTGGAGGCCAGAGGTTTAAGACCAAGGTGTGAGCAGGCTGTGTTCCCTCCGAAGGCCCTAGGAAGGGTCTGTTCTGGGCCCCTCTCCTAGCTTCTGGGAGCCTCAGCCATCCCTTGGCTTGTAGGTGGTGGCTTCTGTCTCTCTGCATCTCTTCCCTCTGTGTATGTCTCTGTCCACATGACATTCTCCTTTTATAAGGACACCAGTCGCATTGGATTGGGGCCCACCCTGCTGCAGCACGACATTATTTTAACTAATTACATCTGCAACAGTCCTGTTTCCAAATAAGGCCATGTTCTGAGGTCCTGGGTGCTGGCGACTTTAACATACGCATTTTGAGGGATGAAATTCAACCCATAACAACCTTATAAATGTCGTTTAGACGTCTGCTAATGCTTGTGAAGAGGCCACTTTCAGGCAGCAGTAAATGCCTAGTTATTTTCACTCAAAAGAATGATACCTACCTCATCTAACGTGTTCTTACCCATCTCATCATGCACATGCTTGTGCACCTACACACACAGAGTGTGTGCGCACTCTGCTTTTAAAGAGGCGTTAGCACCTCACCCCGTGAGGACAGCCGAAAGCTGCATTGGGAAGCCTGTAGGAGCTCAAAGCCGGGCGATGAGGGGTTAAATGTGGAGGCTGGAAACTCCCTTCAGAAGACCAGTATTCACAGCCTGAGGTCTGTGGGGAGAACAGAGACAAGAATTTGCACCCTCTTTACCTGTGTCCTTGGAGAGAAGGAATCCGATCACTGCGAGGAATGACCAGGTCTCTCCATCCACTGGGACATGGGGAAGCCGGCACCTCTGCTCTGCAGACAGCCCCGCCTCCCGCCCACTTGCTGCAGTGAATGAGCAGGAAACCGAAGCTGTCTAGGCTTCAAGATAAGTCTGGCCCTGCTCATTCTTTTTGTCTCTGAGTCTGAGACGACATAAGCCCTTTTCAGGAATTCCCTTCTGGAGCTGCCGTTCAGAGCCACAGAGCTGGGCTGGGCCCACTTTAGGGGGCAAAGGCGCTTCGGTAGGAGGCTTCGCCACTGCTCCTGGGCATCCCGCGAATGCGGGGGAGGGGTTGCCGGGACGGGTGGAAATCTAAGAAATGCACTTGGTGGTTATAGTTCTTCCTCACCCTCAACACCCGGTCTGCCCAGAGGAACTGATACATTCCTAGGTTTGCCCCTTTCAACCGCTTGGTTTGCATTTTCCTTCCCCTCCTAACTGTGCAGCCAGCAAGTCAGGAAGCAGAACAGCCTCCCAGCCCAGGAGCAGCCCCTTCTTCAAAGGGAGCCAGGGCCACTGAAGACCCTTCCCTTTCTTTTAGAGGAAACCTGCTCCTTCAGGTAGGAATATGAAGCAAGTTGGAGGCGATTACGGCGGAGGACAGTTACCCAGCATTCCCCAGAGCCTCCACCCAGAGCTGCGGTTCCCGCTTTGCAGTCACTGAGCCCCCTGCAGTCACTGAGCCCCGCCTCTCCTACCGAGCCTGGTCACACCAGCTGGCCTGCACTCCCACCCAGCCCCCCTCGTGGCTGGGGGACAGGGAGCCACGGACAGGAGCCAATCAGAGTGCTCGAGGGGATATCAGACACAGAGCCACAGAGCATTAAATTTTAAAACACCATGACACTATTTTGGGAATCACCCTGACAAAGATCCTCTCCTTGAATGAACGTTGGTCTGGCCGTTCTGAAATCTTTTCTCAGCTAGTGCTCTGTGTTTTGGGCAGTGTTCTGTCTGCCCTGTCTAATTTCAGCAGGAATCCTACTGAGCCAGTTTAAGCCCACCTTCCCGCCTGCACTATCTCATGGTCCTCCAGTCTGATCCGTTTCTTCATCCCCCACCACCAGCCCCAGGTGAAGTCTGGCCACCCTGGTCTGCCTGTGGCACTCAACCTGTTAGGTGGGTTTAGCCAGAATCCCGCATCTCCCTGAAGTTTCCTCTTAGCCCTTTTCCAGCCACTGACCCCCCTCTGCTCCTTAGCTATACATTTCTACTCCTTGTTGCACTGAGAGTTGAGACCATCCTCTTCCCACTGCACATCCTCACTGCTGTGGTCCCTAAGCTATCGCATCACTGTAGCTGGTCTTCCTGTTGTTTAACAACCCCTGGGAAACCACACACCAGGGCCTTTCAGGTAGGACAGGAGGAAGCACCTACCTCGAGGGGAAAACCGTCCCCAGCACCTGTGCTCTTGGCCAGTGCAAGCTCTTCCGAGAGCAGGCCCGTCCCTGTCATCCATCGGCAGAGGAGCCACCGAGGGAAGGGAAGCGTTTGCTAAGCAGTTGAAGCAGCAGCAGCTTTTGTGAACAAATGTGCCATGTTTGGAGGGGTCCTCAGCAGCCCAGAGAGAACTGGTGCTTTCCGTGAGGGAGCTGTAGGCGGGGCTGTGCCCAGGGGGTGTCGGTATCTGAGAAGCCGGAGGAAATAGCACAACTGGATGCCACGCCATCCCCCAGTCTCCCCCTCTACATGTCCTTTTGTATCCAGTTAAAAAAAAAAAGGAGGCTTAATATTATTTAGACAAGCAAAGAAAAGCCATCTGGGCTTTCGTTCCTACGTTTCTCCTTTCCTGAGAGCTTGTGGAGTGACTGCTATTAAGGGTGAAAATAAATCAGCCGACACTCTAAAACTAGACAAAATCCACCCGCCCCACCGTTGCCGGGACTTGCTCTAAGTCTGGAGGGCCAGCGTTCTGGCTGATGCCCACTCTCGTGATAATGGTCTCCTGGGTGGCAATACCAGCACCCCAGGCGTTACGGAGGCTCCAGTGAACTGTGGTGCAGGGCGGTGACGGGGACCGCTGTTTTGTAGTCGTTCCATATCCAGGCACAGGGTGTCAGGAGCTGAGACAGTGGAGTAGAAAGGTTTAAGCCAAAGCAGTAGCGTGAGGCAAGCAGGGGGCACACACATTGAAGCCTCCACACGCTTACACTCCAAAGTGCTTCCAACTGTGGCCAAGAGCAGGATTTGGCAAACTGTGGCCCCAGGGGCCACATCTGACTCGGGGCCTGGTTTTGTAACAGCCCTTGAGCTAAGCATAATTTTTTCATTTTTAAATAGTCAGGAAAAAAATCAAAAGAAGAATAACCTTTTGTGGCAGTGAAAAATATATGGAATTTCAATGTTAGTGTCCTAATAAAGTTTTATTAGGACACGGCTGGTTTGCCTACCTACCAAACCGGCTGTGGCTGCTTTGGCGCCATAACGGCAGCATCGGTTAGTGGTGGCAGAGACCGTTGGCCTCTCCTCGGTGGAGGAGGGCTGACAGGGAAGCTCAGGGCCTGGGAGAATTCCCGAGGCTGCTGAGAGGGCAAGGGAGCTCATTCATAAATCATATACTGTTCTCCTAATTAAAATGTACAGAATTCTAGAAAGCACACATGTTACATTCCTCCTTAGAGTAAGTGAGGAGTCTGAAGAAAGTTCGCACCTCTGGCCGGAGCAGCTCTAAGGGGAGTCTAGGCTGGTCCGGAGAGGGGCAGTTCTCTCTTGAACTGGCCTTGACCCCTTGGGTTCCCAAGAGCGTCCAATGCCACCGAGGTGGGAGGGGAGGATGAGAAAAATTGCCTCCATGAGACAGGAAAGAACCATTTCCCAGCAGCCATTGCAAGCTGCTGGCTCTCCTAGGGCTGATCTGGGAAGGCCTGTCAGGGAGGGGAGGCTTTAGTTTAAATTCATGGCTTTTTATATATTTTCTGTTGAGAGAGGTGATACACGTTCATTACAGAGCATTCAAACAATACTGAGAATTATAAAAAAAAAAAGGGTAAATCACTCTGAAATCCCCTACCTCTCACCCCCAGCCAGTTTGCAGGCCTCCCAGGAGGCATGTGTGCACATATAATTAGGACTTTGACACAAATGGGGTCCCATTATGCCGAACATGGTTTCTTTCTATTTTCTCTGCTGTCCTGCTCTCACTCGCTCTTTTGCATGCTGGTGTGTGTGTGTGTGTGTGTGTGTGTGTGTGTGTGTGTGTGTAGTTTTTCCTGGCTGGTGACTGTAGTCATGCATCATCCTTCATAACTGTCCATATCACATTTTCTGGCACGGCTCCCTTGGGGGTGGGAATGGGGGAACTCTTTGGAAGGCGGGAAGGAGAGACCTGGCTGTGCTCCTGCTGTGGTTGAAGCTGGGGATGATGCAGAATAAGTTTTTGATGAAGCTGGAGGGAAGATGTACATTAAGTTGGAGACCAGGAGACAGGAAAGAAAAAGGCCGAAGCAGGTAATCTGTGAGGAACTGAATTGCTCTGCCTCCTCCTGACCCCTTTCCGCAAGCACGGTGGGAACTCACCCCTCCTTTCCCCTCCACGAGCATTTGGTGGATGCACCGGCTGGCTGCATACCCACCTGTACCGTGGGACAGTCACAGGTGTTTGCGCTGTTGGGCAGATGCCCTCATGGCTACCTGGTCCTGCCTGAGGAGGTCAGAAGTGGGGCACAGAATTACCTTCCTCCACACCCCAGAAGACTGCATTGCCAACTAGGAAATGAAGGGGATAAATGACCCTGGCCTGAGAACCTTGCAGGTAATTTGCCCCAGACACATCTTCCCCAGGAAATACGTCCTTGCAGAGTCCTTGCAGAACACCACATGGCAGCCTAGAACCTTGCTTCATGAACACAGACCCAGAGCAAAAGGCACAGGAAAATAATTCCCGAGATTCCGTGCTGAGGAGAGGTTCACTGTTTGGACTGGTCTTCGAAGCCTTCGTTTGGTCTTTACTCCTTCCTGCAATGTCATCAGAATGGCAGGACCTGTCCCTCTGTGACAGCTGGGGTCTGCGGTCCACCTGCCTTCACATCCTGGCTTCTTTACCTATCAGCTGTGTGACCTTGGAAAAGTTACTTGACTTCTCTGAGCCTCTGTTTCTTCACCTGTAAAATGAGGATGCTAATGTTCCCATATCACACAGGTGCATTGAATATGCTTTTATTTTCACGGCCTCAGTGCCTGCTCAGAGGGAGTGTCTGCTGACCTGGTTTCCTGCCCACTGTCTTCACCCATCAGCATCGCTTTCCAGACTCAGGTCGCATGCAGGTTATGAGGGGCCTTCCTTGGCTCAGCTGCCCCATGGACACTGCTGGTTTAAGGAGCTCATCACGGTGCTTTGGTTTAAATGCGTCCTGCAGACACCTTAAGGGACAGAAGTGAACAGGATATAGTAATTCAGGTTACGTCAGGACCTCATCCCTAGCTCTGCTTCACTATGTTCATGAGAACCAGAAATAAAAATTCAAAACTAGAAGTAGGAGGCAGGGAGCAACAGTTTTGGCCAAGAGATGATGGGCTGCAAGCAGCTGTGGGTGGGAGGAGAGGCGGGGACCTCTATGGAGACCAGGATGGTGGGAGGGGGAAGGCCCCGCCCTCGTCCCTCCATCTGCCCCTCAGAGGGGCACGTTGGGGTCCTGGGACCCGGCAGTCCAGGCTGATAAAGCCAGTCCCCAGCCTTGCTGAGTTGGTGATGGGCCTCCTTCTTTTAAAATTAGTTAATTTTTAAAAGCAGGGAGGAGACCAGAGAATCACAGCTCGGGACGCCAGGACTGGCCCAGACCCTTGGGCTCTCTCTGTCTTTCTCTTCCCCTTGAATGTTCCAGTGGGCTGGCCCAGAGAGACAGGGATTGCACACAGACATGAAGAGAGGCAATCAGCGGGCGACTAGCTGACCCTCTGCACTCAGCACCCTCACTGTAACCAAAGTGTGGCTTCCTGCAGCCTCAGGAAGCTCCTTTTGTCCCAGCTGCCTTCGTTCACCAGCCCTTCTATCCTAGCACTGGGGGAAGAAAGAAAAGGCTTTGCTTAAAAAAAAAGAAAAAAAATCCTGTAAGTCCTAGTGGATGCTAGTGGATGGTAGTTTCAAAGGACATATTCAGTACCCATGAACTTGGAGAAGGAAGTGCGCCACCAGATTGAGAAACTGAACAAAGTCTTCCCCCACCTTACCAGGCCCAGTCCCCAGTTTCGTATGCTTTGCTGGGGATTTGGGGTGAGGGAACAGGATGCCCCTTCTTTCTCCTTCTTCCCTATTTCTCCAGACCGTGGGCTGAGCCTTCTGCTGGGCTTGAGAGCTGGGCCTTTCTGACCCGCAGCTGAGCTCGGGGACAAGAGCTCTGGCAAAAGAGAGAAGAGATATAACTGCTGAGAATCAGATCCCTTCTTGCAGGAAAAAGGCTGATCCCTTCTGGCACATTCGGCTGATTTCTACCCTGAGGATACCATCCAGACTTCTGGATGCTTCGAAGACCGGCACACTTCAGAGACGGGGCCCGGACTGGGGGTGGGGAGGGTGAAAAGAGGTTCTCAGATTATGGGAATCTGAGAAACTCTGGCTACAGTCGTAGCAGCCTGAGCCAATTACAACTACAAGTTTCATTTGGCTTTAAAAAACGAATTTAATCCACTTTAGACTAGAAAACAAGCATTAAACGCAATGTTTCCCATCCCGCAAATCCTCATTTATTACTTGTCATTAATTATATACCTTTGTATATAGTTGTAATCAGCGGGTACATAGTTATTTCCTGTTGCTTTCCCATTAAACATAATCTAGAAAGCGTGTTTTCCACGTATTGACATAGTCTCGGTTTTGCCTTTGAGGAAGCTGTAGGACATCCCATTCAATTGATACCCATTAATCTGTTTAGCCAAGCTAGTCCCCTATCGCTGGATATTTAGGCTGTTTCCAGGCTTTCGCCAGTACAAACAGAACCGGCGGCAACACCTGAAGATGTAACAGTGATGATGAAGAGCTGAAATGTTGCTGACTTTATTTTCATTGGCAACCAGATTTAGCGAGAGCTTCAATATTGTTTCTCCCAAATGCAGCAGTAATTAAGCAGCTGCTCTGAAGGATGGCTGGATGATTTATAGGCAGCGAGACGCATTCAGTGGGCTTGTCAGTATCCTGCGGCATTAAGGATACGCTTGTTAATTATCTGTGGTTAATATGATAATTTAGGAAAAAAACAACACCTATTAAGAGTTCTTCATTAGGCAAAAGGCTTCTCGTTTTTGAACAAACAAAGCCTCCAAAACGTAGGATCTTCACCTCTGCTCTGTGGCTGGGCAGAGAGAGTGGCTCTGTTTATGCTTAATATCCCCAGGGTGCCCTGGGTACAAAAGGCTCACTCTGAGAAAATCCCCCCAGGCCCTTGCCCCTGACTTTATGGGGGCTTCTTTTCAGAGTCGCCAGATTAACCACTGTGGGACCAATTCATTTATACCAGGTGTCTTCAGAAACCTTTTCTCCATCAGCTGAATTGAGAAACTTTTACCTAATTCCTAGGACTTCAGGGGAGTGAGTAATTGTGTTTTTATTTTCTACATGTGGAAACTGAGGCCCAGGGATGGTGGGTGGCTTGCCTGGGGTCCCAGAGCCAGACACGAAACATGCAGGAGGACCCAGGTCTCCTGTCCCCACTTCCCATGTGCCCGCACGCAGGCAAACCCATCAGACTGGGACCAAGAGCTCTAAGGAGATTCTTCTCCCTTGGGACACATCAGACTTGTGTTATCTCTGAGCAGAAGGAATGGGCAGAGGAAAGGACAGGGTATAATGTGACACCAGAGCCAATATCTGGAAGACCCGAGAGGAAATAACCCATCAGCACCTGACCTCAGCTCAGCTTTGCACTTCGGTGAGTGCCGAATGTATCTCACGGGCTGTGTTCAATCACAGCTCCCGGGGTCTCCCAGGCGTCCGCTATTGCCCAATCTTCATATTTCATTTTGGCTTGGACACTGCAAACTCCATCGACACCATCGAGAATAGTTTTTATAGATGGGCATCTGCTGAGCCAGCAGCTTGTTACACAGATCCCCAGTTACCCTCCTCGGTGGGGGTGGTGGGGAGGGCGGGGGTGCTGGGAGGAAGAGGCGGCGGCCCCTCTGCCAGGCACACAGTCTAGCACAGAGGTTCTCTGTTCTAGAGAAACACTGGGGCAACCCCCACTGCCCCTTCAGAAGGAGGAGGGAAGGGACTTAACATTAATCTCCACATATGCGTGACACAGACATCTTCAGAATACACCTAAGGGGTCTAGGTTGTAATCCCCATTGAGCTGATGAAGAAGGTGAGGCTAGAGGAGATTAACCCCTTGGTCAAGGTCACTCAGGGATTAAGCTGCAGAGAAGAGGGTTTAAACTTAGATTCTTCTTTCCAAAGGCTCTTTCCCTTCCCCAGGCCCCTTGGTGACTCTGACAAAGGCCCTCTAGAGGGGTGGCAGGGTGGCCCAGCATCAGCCACAGGGTAGAGGCCCTACCCTGGGGTGTCAGGGACAACTGCTACTTGTGGCCTCTGGGGCTTTTTTTTTTTTTTGCCTCCTTCTAAAGTAATTTGGACCCTCAGGCCTGGAGGCAAGAACTGGTTTGCAGAAAGTAACAGAGAGTGTCTGGAAGAGGCTCAGCAGAGGGCGAAAAAGGGCAGATGCTGTCCCATCCTGGCAGCAGGGAGAAGACTCTGGCTCCTGCACTCGGCTGAGTTTAACCCCCTCCTCTCCAGGAGCCCCGCCCCTTCCAGAAAGGCTGCATCCTCTGCAGACGCTCTGCTGGCCACAGCGGATCCGCTCCCACCCACCTCACCGCCAACCTTACCACCTCTCTACCTGCCAGTGTCAGGACGGTTTCAAGGCCCCTCTGCCATGTGTGGTCAAAGGGAGGCCGATTTCATACTTCGGTTCCTTCGTGGTTCTCTGACCCATCATCTGTCTTTCATTCACAGTCCTCTCTGCCACCCTTCGTTGAGCTGGCCCTGTCCTAATTCTAAAATCCATTTTTTCTCTCTTACCCCCCAACCCGTCACTGACTTGCATCAGTATTACTGTCTATTTCTATATTTCTTCTATGATTTAGCCTTCTCTCCCGGTCATATCATTTCAGCTTGGCGCCTGGACTTGCGAATGGTGGTGAGGGCCTGTGCTGTGCCCTGTCTCAGACGCGCCAGGGTGAAGGTTCATTGCTAAGACACTGTGGACCTGACCCACAGAACTTCTTTAGTCTTGTTCTGTCATTTGAAAAACTAGGCGAGATGGTCACATCAAAGCTGCCTTGTTGCTGTAATATGAGTCCAGCCTGTGGTTCAGGGGACTGGGCTGAGGTCAAATAGTCACTCTATTTTAACCCATGGGAGAATAATCAACTCACAACTCCCCACATAGAGAGTCTCTGTGTCTAATTTTATACGTTGTGGTGATTCCCCCAGGCATCTACCCACCACAGGTCAATGTGGAGTAAGAGGAAGTGAAATACGGGCTTAAACCTAAGAGAAATCCAAGACAGCAATGCCCAAGACCCAAATGCTGAGTGTTTATTGATTTTCTGATTTACGATCCAAGTGTGTGCTGAGCCCGTACCACCCCTGCCCTCCTCTAGAACATCCTCGAATCTTAGAAGTAGGGCATCTCGCCCAAGCTCACTCAGCTTGTTCTTCCCAGAGTAGAGATGGGCACTACTCAGGCATAGAATCTGAACTCTGGGGAGACATTGCTTGACCCTGCAGTCTTGACAATATGGACTCTCTCTGGGTCTCTTTTGGGCCAATCAGGTGCTTTGAGCTCATTAGAAAAAGGTGCCTCTTCTAAATGGATGTGGCTCCACCCACAGACCAGGGCTTGACAAGTCTCCTGGATGGGCAGACCAAGACCGCCCACCATTTTGGCTTTTCCAAGACAGGGGAGTTGGCTTCCCTTCCAGAGGCCCAGCAGACCCGGCTTGCCGTCACCCATGGGACCGCTGGGTAGCTCAATGTATCCCATCAAATCTCCCCACCAAGAGGACTTCCAGTTTGAGCCTGCGCTGGCCTTCACCTTGTCCTGGGTCTCAGCCTCTTAGACTCCTTTTTGAAAATCAGTGAGGTATAAAAGAATACATTTAGAAAACATACTCTGAATTCTACCCATACTCACGAATAGAACCTGTATGCAGCCGTTATACTAGTTCACATGTCCTTAGAGTCCCTCAGCTTGTTTTTTTCCTGGAGTCTTGTTCGTTAAGTGCCTCGAAAGACAGTATTTTCCACTGAAAAAATCAGATTCTCAAAATGATTAGCCTAGAGCTGAATTACTGAACTACTTAACAGAGGCTGTTGGATGTTGTTGAGCACCAGATGAATTCTCCTCAGAGGAAGGGAAGAAGGGTGGCTTAGACGGGGCCCCAACTGGAGCACCCAGGGCCTCTTCACTGCCGGGCCCAGAAGTCTTCCTTCTTCCTGCGGGCCCTCTCCCTCCCCCTCCGCCTCCCACTCTGCCTCCAACGAGGGCTCTCAGCGCCCTCTGGGGAAACAGTACTGGGTCTTACTGTCAGTGATAGTGTCTAACGTGCCAAAAATCGACTTCTTCGATGTCTGGCCGACTGCTTTCAGTCTTGAAGATATTTTCCTGATCGAGGAGAAGGGAAGCAAAGAGCAGAGAGCTTTCTTTCTGGAAGGGGCCCTGACAGCATTTGGAAGCCACTGGGACCTTCCTTCCTTCTTGGGCCTTTATTTCCATACACCACTGCGCCGTGCTTTTGGTAAAGAGAGTGGGGTGACAGAAAGGGCTCCGGGGCTTGTGGAGAGAGAAGGTGGGGTCGGTGGGAATCTCTCAGTGTCAGTTATGACCAGACCCTTGCTTCCCATCTCTGCTCTGGGGACTCGGAGCTCCCGGGTCCCAGGGAAATGCTTCTTCCTAAAGTGACTGATAGGGGCAACGGTAGCGGTTCCCCACTTTAGCAGCTGTCTAGAATCACTGGGAGCTGTGGTAACACTACTGGTCACCTGAAATAGGCCACAGCGAGAATGTTTACACCAGGGAAATTGGCAAGCGTTACAAGTCAGAGCTGTTTTATTTTGAGAGCTGGCAAGCCACCACACTACCACCTAGAGAGAAGCAAATAGTTGCGTGTCCAGACTGCACACCCAGACCAATGAAACTAGAATTCTTGTGCGTGGAAGCAAGACATGAAGCCTCTTAAAGCTTTCCGGGAGATTCAGGTGTGCCGCCAAAGCTGGAATCACGATCCCATCTGACACTCACGTTTCACAAAGGAATTGAATGTGAGTGACTTCCCCCAAGTCCAACAGCTTCTGGGAAGTGAGAAGCAATTCCTGGCCTGTAGAAAAAGCACATCTTCCTCTGGAGAGTAAGAGGAACTCCAGATGGCAGAGACTCACCTCTGTGTCCTTTTGTCCTCTCTTTTGCGGTCCTCTCTCTCCTCCCATATTTCCCCTTTTCTGTCCCTTCTTGCCGGGAACTAAGCTTGTCTTCCTAGGAGCTGACACCTACGATATGGTCTTTGCCCTCAAAGTCAGGTCTCTGGGGCGATGAGGCCACTGGAGGAAGGGCAGTCTGTGACTGTGTCCCCGCATGAGAGGTGAAGGGTTTTGCATCTGAGCAGAGTGACCCAAAACTGAGCAGAGCTGTCACTAGAGACAGAGTGGATCTTTGCTGCCGAGAGCTAAATGTCATTTCCATTCTGCAAAGTCAGAAAAACCATGAGCCTGGGATTCCTCAGAGTTAAGCCTGGGGCCTGCCCCCTGCCTGGCCCTGCAGACTTCTGGTCCCTCCGTCTTAAGGCAGCCCCCTTCCCTCTGGGGCAGAGGGTGGTAGGAGAGGGTGGGGTGAGCCCCCCCACCACCCAAGAAGGAATGAGTGATAAAAATAGTTTCCAAAGTGCTCTCGCAGGCATGATCTCACTTGGGTTGATGGCCCTGGGCTCCTGCATAGACAGGAAAGTGGGAGACTTGGGAATTCAAATGGCAGCTCCATTGTCTTGGGAAACCCTTTCCGGCAAAGAGAAGTCAGCAAATCCCCACCTTGCCATCCATCCTCCTCAGGCCCGGAGCATTTAAAACTAATTGAATCACTAGATTAGCTAATGTAGCCTCCATTAAGACGGCAGATCCCCGAGGAGAGGTCATGGAAGAGAAGCAGAAAGATCCACGCCCAGCTCGAGCAGGGTCCTTCCCCCACCCCCACCGCCTTAGTCTCTACAGTGCAGAGAGCCCCTGGCACCCCGTGGCGGCTCCTTTAGACTGCCTGTGGCTAGGTAGGGTCTGAGGATGGTGTACACCCTCCACTTATGCCATTTCTTTATCCCAAGAAACCCAAAGTCTCTAATAGATGATGTGCTATTTCATCTGTGGATTTTAAGGCATGCTCTTCTGATTCGGCGGACATTGAATCACAAAGTAAATAGCTGACCTCCTAAAGGTCATGAGGTAGGTGCTGGGAGGTCAGGGACAGAGACTCTGGTCCACCGACTAACTTTCTGTCCAAGGTGGGATGGCAACTGGATTTTCTCAGTCATTCATCCCATCTATCAGATGTCTGCTAGTCCCCGTGGTGGGGGCGATGGTCCATCAGGCTGTTATGGTCCCTGATGTCATGGAGCCTACAGAATGGAACCCGGATACTCAATTCAGTTTTGTGGAGATGATAAACAAAGAGGAACTAGTTGACTTGGACAAAAATTTCTCAATGCTTCAAGGTGAATGGCAACGCCCCCTCTAACGTGGGCCGGCAAAGAAGGTGGTCAAATGTGTTTGCTGTTGTTTGAAGGCTGTGATGTTGCCCATCTCTCCAGGGCCTTTTATTGGCATCTTATTCACACCTGAGGCCTCCATGTCCTCAAATCACCTGTCCCAAAACTGGTGTACCCTGCTCCTGCCGTGGACAGGCAGTGGGTCCCCATCTCATCTCCGAGGCCCCTCCCCCAGCCAGTGCCCCTGTGCGTCCCACTGAAAGGCGCTTTTTCTGACTGTTTCCCTCACTTTCCCTCGTCTGTCTTCTCTGCCGCGCCTCCCTGCATTGTGTGGGGTTCCCCACAAATGACCGAGTGCTGGCAGAGAGGGGACTTCATGCCTCCTCAGGGCCCCTGCCCTCAGCGGAGAGGCTTGATCGCTCTCTTTTAAAAAAAAATGCTTTTCGCCCTGGCTGGTATAGCTCAGTGGATTGAGCGCGGGCCTGCAAACCATGCGATCGCAGTTCAATTCCCAGTCAGGGCACATGCCTGGGTTGCAGACCAGTTCCCAGTGGGGGACACACGAGAGGCAACCACACACTGATCTTTCTCTCCCTCTCTTTCTCCTTCCCTTCCCCTCTCTCTGAAAATAAATAATTAAAATATTTTTTTAAAAAAGAAACAGAACTTTTTAAAAAAAATGCTTTTGCCTCTTTCCACAATAATACTTCACTGTGGGGAAAGTTAGAAAAGAAAGAAAAGAACACACAAAATAGAAAAATCATCTGCCGCGAAACCAAGAATAACTACTGCTAACATTCTGGCGAGTTTCTTTCCAATCTTTTGAATATGTATCCACACACATACATATATACATATACATGTTTGTTAATGTATATTTATACACATACATATATTTACACATATATTTACATACATATATGAGGGTATAGATATATGATATAATATTATATATTAACCAAAGCAAAACGAAAATGGGGTCACATGTTGAGGAGGTTTCTTTTCAAAGAGAGTGGCCCAGGGATGAGCAGGGGATCACCCCCCCATGGGGTATTTCCATGGCCAAGGTGCCTCTCCTGTAGCCAAATGACCTCCCAGCTCCTGGGCACCGGGCACCCCTGTCCCAGTCATCCCAGGGAAGGGAAGAGTCATCCCACCCACCCACAGGTGGGCTGTGGTGCATCCCCGAGGGCCCCCATCCTGCTGGGCAGGCAGGTGGGTGACCCGTCTAGCCCCAGTCAGGCAGGCGCAGCCTCATTTTCTTCCCTTGTGAGTGGGGGTGATATGGTGCCCACCTCAGAGGGTTTGGGTTTACAGCTGCAAGCAGTGCCTGAGACCAGGAGTTGGGTGCAGGGAGTTTCTTTGGGTGGCCGTTGCAGGAAGCAGGAGGAGGCAGCAGAGAGAAGGCAGGTGCCCTCTCTGCATTGAGGGCCTGCCGGGTGGCTTAATGAGGACCCCAAAATGCCTGGAAGGCTGGGGCACTTCCACCAGCTCTTGTTCTGTTGGCTGAGAGTTGCCCCAGTGGGCAAAACTCCCCTGCGCTTCAGGCTGCTGCTCACTGGCGGGTCAAACCCATAGTGACAAGTGCTGGGGGCAGGATGAGGCCCCAGAGGTAGCATATTCTCATTCTGGGGTAAGTCTGAACTCACCCCAAACTCTCCAGTGCAGCTGTGGCTGAAATCAGAGGTGGGCTAAGCAAGTGACAAGGGGCACAGGGCTTCTGCTCTGTCCCCTTAAGGCCACTGTGGCCCCCAGGCTGAAAAGCTTAGCTCAGCATCAGAGGAGAAGAGGGAGACCAGCTCTAACGCGTACACACAAAGCATCAGGAGGGAGGCTTCGAGGCAGTGACTTTCTGAGGTCTCAGACTAGGAGGAGAGAGCAAAGAGCCGGTGGGAAGGAAAGGAGGAAGCCTTCGCAGGCCAGTATTCAGCCTCCTGAACGGAAATCAGACTGCACCGAAAGGGCTCTCGCCCTCCTCTGGCCCTGCCCTCATCAGACACCCCCTCCTCACTCTCTTCCCCAGGGGAAGGTGCACATTAACTGTGGCACGTGGGCCACGGACGGGGAAGAGGCGGGGGGTGGCCTGTCTGCCATGTCCTGAGTCTGGCTCCAGCTGGATGCTTGGATCTCAGACAGCACATCTTTCTACATGAAGGAAACATAGCATCCTCATCATTCCAAGGCCCACTGTTGGGCACAAAGGCTTTAGCCCCAGACCTACTTCGGGCCTCAGTTTGTTGAGATGTAAAATGGGCACAAGTTTAGACTGGCATCACGACCCGTTAGTGCTGGCGTGGTTCAGCCTGCTCACTCTGGCAGGGCCCATCCAGGACACCCCTTCCCATGTTTGTGCTGGTGATATCTCATTGGCAGCTTGAAATCAGTGGGGTGAG
This sequence comes from Artibeus jamaicensis, assembly GCF_021234435.1. Classification (NCBI taxonomy): domain Eukaryota; kingdom Metazoa; phylum Chordata; class Mammalia; order Chiroptera; family Phyllostomidae; genus Artibeus; species Artibeus jamaicensis. The sequence continues at coordinate 3,989,171 of NW_026522040.1, forward strand.
AGCATTGACAGCAGGTAAATGGGCAAATGCTAGAAACCAGGACTCTTTTACTTGGCCAGCCAGAGGTTAAGCATTTGGCAGAATACCCCTGCGCTCAAGGAACTCTATCCATTTTGCAAGGAACTGGCAGCACGTGACTCCCCATTTCCCCTAGGTCACCCCTAAGGAAGGAAACGGGCAGATGGTCCCCTTTGTATTCACAGGAAGAGGTGAGGCTCGGCGAGTCACTGGAAGGCAGGGATTAGGAAATGGAGTCTAGGAAGTTGACGCCACACTCTCGCCCTTTTTCAATAATTATCACTGTATCTTGAGCCTGGCTCTCTCTCAGCTACCAGCACCTCGGCCCCCAGCTCAGACCCATGCACCTGAGCCATGGTTTTGTAGCTGCAAAAAAGGGTGATAGCCTCCTCAGGAGTTAGCCTGAGAGTTTGCTGGGGACTCAAGCATAAACTGAGATATTGTTGGCGGGCATTTCGGGAATGGTGACATGCCTGCCCGGGTGCAGGATGACAAGGATTTCATTTTATTTTTATTTGTTTCCCATTACAGTTTACACTTGCTATTATTTTGTATTAGTTGCAGGTGTACAACACAGTGATGAGTATTTTGACCAACTTTGAGAGCAGCTCTGGGGGCACCGTGGTGAAATCTCACCGGGCGGAGCCCCTCCATCACCCCAGGTTTTGGTCTATTCTCTCTTCCCCTTAAATGCGTGATTCCCAAACACTTAGCTGCCTCTTACAGGCATGGGCTGACATGTCCCCTCCATCTCCTGCTCCTTCCCCCAGCCCTCCAGCCCCACCCATCAAGAGCCTGCCTGCCACCAAATTGCCATGCCAGCAATTTTCTCAGCCGCTTAAAAGGCCATCAAGACAGCATCAAACTGCCTGTACATGCTAAACCCAAATGCTTGTGGAGCAGAGCCCAGAGTGGGATGCTAAATTGGATTCTATCAAATCAACATCAGCTGCGTGCAAGCCGCTGATAATGAAAGGCTCTTAATGATGGCGTGTGTCTCTGGAAGGAGATGCCTGAGAGCCGAGAAGGACGGCTGCTGGCTCTGGCTGGACTGGCAAGGAGGCGCTGGGGACTGTCCCCGGGTGGATACTGCCTGGAAGGAGAGAGAAGGAAGAGGCAGAGAAGGACTGCGCTCCATTCCTAGAAAGGGGGTGGTTTGTCATAGAGGCATAATCGCCTTTCTATTTTACACACAGAAAACCCAGAAACACATTGAGATGGTGAAAGGTAGGCCCAGCCCAGATGTGGATATGAATTCTACTTCCAATCTGGAAGCAACTTTCCCATCACTCTGTGTTTCTGACACCTTCCTGAACGGCGCTTTCTTAAAGAAAGGAGGGAGGGATAGCAGAGTCTGCCTAGGAACCTGGGGCCTGTTGTCTTCTGTTCTCCCCTCTCCCTTTACTCCAGGTCACGGGGGCTGCTACGCCCTTCTCTTCTGGCCCTATGTACAGGGTCCCTATTGCTGCTGTGACGAATTGCTGCACACACGGCGGCTTCAGTGACACCAATGCATTCTCTTATGCCTTTTAAGTCACGAGTCTGGTGTCAGTCTCACTGGCTAGATCCGGGTGTTGGCAGGGCTGCACTCCTTTCTGGAGACCCTGGGGGGGGATCTGCTTCCTGGCCTTTTCCAGCTTCTAGAGGCTGCCCGCATTGCCTGGCTCTTGGTCTCTTTGTCCATTTTCTTTTCTTTTAAAAAAATTATTATTATTTTATTACAGCTGTCCCAATTTTTCCACCTTTATCCTCCTTTGCCCAGCCTGCCCCCATTACTACTTGACAAAGGGAGCACAGACATACGATGGAGTAAAAACGATCTCTTTAGTAAATGGTGTTGGGGGACCTGGACTGGTACATGCAAGAAAACAAAACTAGACCGCCAACTTACACCATAACCAGAACAAACTCAAAATGGATAAAAGACTTAAAGATAAGTCATGATACCATAAGAGTCCTAGTGGAAAACAGACAGCAAAGTCTCAGACATCCCACAGAGTGATATTTTTTGCCGATACATCCCCTAGGGCAAGGGGAATATAGGAAAAAATAAACAAATGGGACTACATCACATTCAAAAGCTTCTGCACTGCTAAAGAAACCAGCATCAAAATGAAAAGGGAACGGACGGTACGGGAGAATGTATTTGACAATGGGAAATGAAACAAGGGCTTAAAACCCATGTTCAAAGCCAGCATCATCTCATCTCTCCACCCCTCGTTCTACAGACACATGCTCCTCCGACCACAGACACAGAGAGTCCTCCCCTTATAAGGACTTGACTGGTTAGAGCGGGTCCACCCGCGTGATCTAGCATATACTCTCCATCTCAAGGCCTTTAACTGGGATCACATCCGCCAAGTTCCCTTTGCCAGGTAAGGTGCTACATTCAGAGGTTCCGGTGGTTGATGTTAGACATTTTCGGCAGGTGGGTAGGGGCATCATTTGCATACCATAGCATCTATACATGGAAGACTTGTCCCTCAGATTCCTTTCATGTGGCTGAAATGCCTGGTGACTGAGATGGAGCTAGGTGCACCGTGGGTGGCACAGCCACAGACAGACAGTGCTGTAGAGCCCACATCTTCGAGCATCACTGCCAAGGTCAGCACCAGCTGGGAGGGTGGGGAGAAAAGCCAGTTGGATGGGAACTGTCTTGAGTCTCCTTCCTGCAAACAGTCAAGCTGATGATAGGGCTGAAATCTTGTATGGTGCTGTATGGCTGTCAAAGTGCTTTCAAAGACATAGTGAGACTGGGTGGTGTGCAGCTGGTGGGACTGATGAAAATCAGACTCGTTGCAAAGGGGAGCCCTGGCACTCCAGATGGGTCCGGGATGTCCCTGGTGTCACTGACGGCTTCCTGACCAGGATCCAGGACTTTTCCTTTGTAGTCCAGGGCTCTGTTCATTCAGAGGGAGCACACGGAGATGATGATAAATGCTCGGCTTGGATAGGAGCTCAGCAGGGGAGCTAGAGGACTGCATGGAACAGCAGGAAGCAGGGAACAACATCAGCCTCAAACTCCCAACAGAGTTCTCTGCTTTCTGTGCTTGTGGGGCTGCCCCAAGATGGGGTTTCAGTTTCACTGCCTTATGGAGAAGGTTTATGTGCCACCAGTCATACTCTCTTGCTGGGTGCTGCGTGCTGTGGTTGCCCACATGCTTTCACAGGCCCTGGGCAAACCTCTCTGTGGGCTTGTGTTGTGACCAGCTTGGGAACTGAATCTGAGGTCTCAGGCTCCCCTTCACCCTCCTCTGCCCAGCTGACTCTTGACCAATGCTCAAAGGACAGCTTTCTGCACAAGGCAGGGTGCATCTGTGTGAGGAGGCCCGGCCTTGGCACTGAGAACCTTCTGGGTTAGCTGACACTGACCATACCCGATGGTGGTGAGCATGGAGATGAGGTGACCACAGCACAGAAAACTCACTCCGGCCTTTACCCCAACGAGGAACCAGCTGCTACTCTGGTGTCACAGCTGAACTGTTTTCACCGGGGCACTTATGTTTGCAAGCGTTTATGAGCGCACAGGTCATGCTCACGTGTTGGGCGCTCCTGCCCTCTAACTAGCTTGTACCCCAAATTTACTTTCTGTTCCTAGGTCTCTCTAAAGGCCACAGCTGCTCGTAACTAACTGGTCCCAAGGAGTCCTGGGGACAAGTCAGGAGGAAACTGGCTCTGGAGTCTGGCAGCAGGGCTCTTGCACAGTTTACTTGTTTGAGTCCTGACCTCCTCACCTGTGAATCGGAACAATAGCAATCACAGGGATTACTGAGTATTATGTGTCAGGAACGGGTCAAGTTGAATTTGTGTGCAGTTTGCAAGCATAGCTCATTTAATTCCCATGTGGACATTGTGGTGGGTAATTTTGTGGAAGCTGGTGAGGCTATAGCGCTCAGTTGTTTGGTCAAACACCAGCCCAGATGTTGCTGGGATGGTATTTTCTTAGGTGAGTAGTTGCTGAGTAAAGCACATTAGCCTTCATCATATGGGGGGGAGGGCTTATCAAATCAGTTGAAGGCCTTAACCTAAGAGAAGAGACTTGGTCCGCCAAGAGGGAGGGATTCTGCCTTCAGACTGCCCTGAAATTCAAATCTGTGGTATCAACTTTTGCCAGAATTTCCAGCCTACCCTGCAGATGAAAGTCTTCCTCTCTCTGTGTATCTGTGTGTGTATCTGAGTGGGACAGAGTATTTGCCAACGGCAACACTCTTCTCCACATTTCCCAGCCTCCTGCACATTGAGACTGGTCATGTGACTAGTTTTGCCCATGGGAAAGTGGACACAGTGACATATATCAGAACTGCACCTGCCTTGGTCTTCTCCACCCTCTCTTTGCGCTGTGGTTGCCTGAATGAAGGAGACTCACTGGACGCCTCCAAGGAGGAACCACTGGATGTTAAGCCAGTGAGATTTTCAATGCAGCAGCTGGTCTACTCAGACTATTGCACATTATCCCGGATTGCCTGGCCAGCAGGGGCGGAGTCAGGACTCAAGCCTGGGAAGTGCAGCCTGCTGAGCCACAACCCTACGCTGCACAGCAGCCGCCTTGTGGCCTTGTTTTGAGGGGTCAGTGGGACAGCACGCAGTAGGCTTGGCACCCATAGACTCCCCATACGATATAGTTATTTCATAGCTGGGGGGGTTCACCTGGGCCAGGGAGTCCACAGTGCCTCTCGCACTGTCACTGAGGACAAAATAGAGTGATACGGGCTGAATGGTGGCTTCCTCCACTGTCTGCAAGAGGTGTTGCTTAATGAGCCCAGGCCAACCAAGAAGTCCCCAGTGCTAGGTCACAGGAGGCTTGTCCGTTTCCCTAAAGGACCTTACAATGTGTCTGTCCGCTTTGACATTTTATCCTCAGATACATGAAGACGTAGATGGAGCAAAGACAGATGGGGAAGCTAATATGCGGGAGGCCAGAGCGAAGATTCAAAACAGGCCTGGGCAGGCCAGACAGTGGCCTGAAACTAACAAGACAAAAAGTAGGAGGGGCAAATCGAAGTCCTGCCTTTAGTTCAAAAAAACTAACTGAACGACGACAGGAGGAGGGAGGATCGAGGCAGCAGCGGCTCCTGTGCCAAAGTCCTGGAGTTCTCATCGTCAGTCTGCTGGGTCAGGAAAATGGGGCACTCTTTCCAAATGAAGAACGTCCGAGGCCACGTTCAAAGACACGTCCTGCCCAGACTAGCCATTCTCTCCGTGAGTACGGGCTGCGTGTTTGGTGAGTGCTGGTCGTTGTGCTGCTGCTGGGCACAGAGCAGCAAACACGACAGATACGCGCTGCCCCCACGCAGGTGGCGTTTGGGGACACAATCATCCTGAGCTCTGTTCTAATTGGCTTTGACACCTTCTCCCTTCACTTCCTATGTGCTACTAGATGGTAACGGACTTAGAAGCCATGGGATCTGGGGAATAGTCCCAGGAACCAGGAGGGATGGGATTTAAAGAGGCTTCAAAGATACGAAGGGTCGTCCCCGGGAACGGATGCGGCACATTTCAGAGGAAGAGGGAGGGCCAGGGTCTAAGGGAAATGTCTGCTATTTGCTGAGTTCTGAGCTAGGTACTGAATAGTCATTCTTTCATTTAATCCTCTCAATAGCTCTATGAGGTAGACAGCATTTGATGAGGAAACAGAGGCTTAGCAAGGTTCATATAATATTTTTTGAATGTTCTCATAAAGCTGGCGAGTGGCTGAGTTAGGATCTGAACCCCGTCTGTGATTCCTTCCCTGGGAGCAAAGCCAGATGGCAGCCTCCTGGGACACCCACAGGAGCTTCTGCGTCGGCCCCGTGCAGCGGGAGGGGCGGGCGAGGCCGGTTGGGTGGTGAGCCTTTGTCTTTGTCTCTGGCCTTGTCTGCAACAACCAACTTCTGCCCATCCTTCTGCTTTCAGTCAAAACGTCGCTTTCTGCAGGAAGGTGTCTCTGACGCCTGACCCTGGGCTGGGTGCCCCTATTGGGGCCTCTCCTGGCCTCCTGCCCTCTGATTGGTCAGTCTTCCCTGGTATATTGGAGGCTACATGAGGACAGGGACTGGGACAGGGCCAGGTTCTGTCTTATACTCTGCTCGGTCCTCGGTGCCTAGCACACAGTAGGTACTTTGTCAAAGCTTGGAGAATCCATGGCATCTTCAAAGATCGGGTGATGATTTTGGTGCCATGGGAACAGCCAGTGTCGTCCACTGGATTTTCCATCCTGCCCTCTGTCTTCTCAGCACGAAGCTGCGTCTGGGCCTGGGCCGTGTAGGCTCAGTGTGGGCCATGCTGTGGAATGGGGCAGCCGAGAGCAGCCTGGCCACCGGCCCCAGCCCTGTGGTCTCCTCCTCTGGGCTAGAATCCCGGCAAGGTGATGCCCGGGGAGCTGGGTCTGGCAGAGGAGGGTTGCCCCAGTGACCCCAGCGGTGTCCGGCCTCTTTGTAGATTGGGTTATCTGGTGCATTTCCTCCCTCTCACGGTATCCCCTGACCTCTGAGGACACAAGGGCTGCAACTCATTACCCTGTTCCTCTGCGTGCCCCTGGCTTGACTTCCTGACCCGGAGGCAGCAGGGAAAGAAGGGGGTTGACCATGAGTCCAGTATGGGAGGGGAGGGGTGGGGGATGGAGAATGATGTCAGCCAGGCTGCCCAGCAGAGACAAAAGCCTCTAATTGCTCTTTTCCTTTTTGTCAGAAGGCTGACTCCATAGTTACTGTAATAAAGGCCTATGGAGAGGGAGGAGCCAACTAATGAGAGAGCCATTGTTCAGTGGGGAGAGTGGGAAAGGAGAGACAGCCCGGGGTCCAGGCTCTGTGCCCCTCCCCCCCCCAGGAGGAAGGTGGAGAAAGTCCACGGGATTACCTGGCCTGGACAGGTGGGAGGGGGCAGCAGGGCTTGTGGTCAAGTTGCATTTGAATTCCTTCATTGTGGCAGCAGCTGGTCCCCGCTGTGAGGAGACGACTGTCCAGGCCTTCCCAGGGAGGATGCTCTGTGGGCCAATTTTGGGGAGTCGTTGGTGTGCAGGGGGTCGTTCTGGACCCTGGGCCACTCTGTCTTCTCCTCTAACTAGGTCATGATGGCTTTCGATTGAGCAATTTACCTTCCAGAACCTGCCTGAGGATCGAAGTCTCCCAGGAGCAAGGGGGAGGTCTGTTCCCCCCCCCATATGTAGTTGGGTATTTCTTTTTGGCATGATCCAAAGGAATGGGTGCCTTGCCAGGTGACAGTCCCTGAGGCAAGGGGACTTTACCACCTCCTCAGTCACCAGCAGGTACAAGATCCTGTAGAAACCGTGGGTCACCTCTCTGTACCCAAGCAGCCCGCACGGCTGGCTCATTGCCACACACCCTGCGTGGAACCGGCGCTGAGCCGCCCAGCTTCCCCACCTCCACCTGCGCTCACTACACCTCAGTGGTCACCCTCTCTCCCCTGCCTTTCCAACCGTTGCTGCTGGCCCTCTGCAACAAGCCTTCCTGGTCACTCTCTTCTCTCTGCAGCCAGGAGCCCTTGACCCCCAATCTGACTTGACTATCACCTTGGCACTAGAGCTACCAGTTTTGGTTTAGAGCTTTGTTCCCTGACATCGAGGTCAAGTCAGAGACCGCGTTTGTAATTATCTTGTGCCCACTGCCATGCTGAGGACTCAGTCTTTAGAAGGTACTCGCTGCATTGAATTAAATTAAATTTTGGTCGGAATCCTCACCAGGAGACTAGACTTTTTACTGTGGGTCACTGGGGTGACCTATGTTTTTGACAAAACAGGTTGAAACAACTTAAGTCCTTATTAAGGCTCCTGGAGCCCCAGTGCTCAGAGGCGAATGTGGTGTCATTTGAGGAAGGGATGCCACCTGAAGGCAGGGGAGGGAGCGACCCCCAGCCACATCTGCCGGGACGGGGTCTGTGAGGATGGGGGTCTGGGGCCAGGGAGCTTGGGAAACGGCGTAGGCCAAGTTTAGCAGGTTCGTCTGTAGCAGGGCTTCTCAGATCCTTTAAAGTATGAGTGTGCATGGGGGTGTGCAAGGGGCCACTGGGGCTTCCCATGCCAATGTCACCCTGCAGTCACTTTGGGGGAAATCATCTCCCAGGAGCTGGGTTTCACGGCTCAGTCTTGCGTTCATGGGGTTCACTTAGGGGACAGAGGACTCACATTCTCACACTGGGGTCCAGGCCCTGGAGGACTGAGGGACTGGTACACCCGGTCCCTCTACCTGCCTTGCTCTGTGTCCCCTCTGGCCATCTTGTCCTGGCTCCCATGGGATGGCCTGTGGGCTCTGCCCAGTCCCAAGCCAGCCTCATCTCCCACTTCCCCCGCAGCCAGCCCCTCCCACCCGAGGGCTCTTTATCTTGTCTTCCTAGCTTCTCTGTTCCCTTTGCCCCCCACTCTGGCCTGAGTGCGCTCACTGATGCACAGTTGCACATCCCCACCCCACTGCCACCAGTGACCGATCCCATACATATCCAGTCTTGCATTACTCAGATCTAGAAAACGTTCTGGGCTCGGACTGAAGGGGGAGAGATTCATTAATATGAGCCTTGCGTGGTTTTTTTTTTCTAACTCTTTACAACTTCCAGGGCTTTGCAACCATGAGTCCGATGGCTCTGTGTTCATTTCCAAGAACATGGGCCCAGAAAACACAGGGGCTGAGGTGGGAGGCCTTGACCATGGAGTACCAGAGGATGCTGACTGTGCCAGGAGTGTCGGAGGACACGGGTGAAGGTCAGATCAGCTGTGTGCTGACCCTAGCTCTGCTACTGACTGCCGCGTTCTCCCAGTGACTGCCTCTCTCTGACTGTGGCGTCTTCATCTGTGAAGTGAGGGTGCTGGACTGCGTGGCCTCTGAGGGCCCTTCCAGCACACGCATGCTCTGATACACCCCCTGCCTTTCCATGGCACCAAAGGGGAAAAGAGTTAAAGGCAAGCAAATCGTACTTGTCAATAGTTTAAAAGTGACGAAGAGCAGACCTATCAAAAAATGAGTTCCAACGTGCCTGAAATACATTTTATATTTGCCCTTCGCAGTTTATTTCCAGAAGGTGAGTTGAGGAAAGTGAGCATTCTGGTTTACAGAGAGGGAAACTGAGGCACTGAGAGACTAAGTGCCTTCCCCCGAGGGACCCAACTGCACGGTGACAGAGAGCTGTGACTTAGACTTAAGATCTTTTGAAAATTTCTCCCCTAGGAGACTCATCAAGCCCTCAGGCTTCCCATGGCCAAATGGAACCCATGCCCCACACCCATCCCAAGTCTTTTCTTCCTTCCCATCCCCCACACCCACTATCACCCCAGCCAGAGACCTGGTAGCCATGTTTTTGTGACTTTGTTGTGACTTTTTCATGACTTGTGCCCAGTCAAGCACCAACCTGCTCTCCTGAGGATTTCCCAAATCCTTCCGCTTCCCTCCACCCTGCAGCTGGCTGCCCTAGCCTAGACCTCCACCACATCTCGTGCAAACTGGACTTCGGCCACAGACTCCTAGTGGGCCTCCTTCTCCCAGTCTGCCCCCCTCACATCCGTTCTCCAAAAATTTAGAGCTGGCTGCACCCTGCTCCCTCACACAGAGCCTGGGACCCATCACTGGCATCATTATTGATGGGGTAACGTCTGCGTTTTTGAGCACGGTGTCTGGGAGCTGCAGACTTCATCTTGCAAATTTGTCTGCACCGTACCTTACATGTTAATGATTCTGGAGCAAGGGGAATTTCCCCAATGAGCAACATGATTTTCCTATCTCCATGCCATTGTTTACACTGTGTTCTCTGCCTCGAACAACCAATGTGGTCCTGTTCTTTTCTCAGCTCATTCCTGACCCTTGTCGTTCAAGATTCAGCTCATGTGCTGTAATGATGCCCCTACTGGTCCTGTGGCTGGACCAGGTGCCACTCTCCTTCTTCTCATGTAATATCCCACTCTGCCCTCCAACAGGATGTTTACACATCTGTCCCCACTCTAAGACTTTAATTTCTTGAGAGTAGGAGCCACATTTTATTCATTTTAATAACTTTAGTGCTGCTACTATAAAGCAGAAAAAAAGTATGTGTGTGGCAGGGATTTTAGAGAAAACACTACCTTTGTTATAGTTTTCAGAAAAGGAATTGATGGCAGGAAGCAAAATGCCCAAGGAGGTGAGCATTTTGGTTGGAGGGCTTCTTTGCGCTGGCCTCAGGGGTCTTTTCCTAAATGCTTCGCTGAGGTACAGGTGCTCATTCAAGGGCCACCGGGTCTGCTCAGCGATTTCACTGGTTCTGAATTTGAGGTGGTAAACTCCACTCTCCCGAAAGTCTACAGGGAACATCTCTTCCAAAGCCACAGATGTTTCCAAGGCACTGAGCAGTCATTTTTGGAAATCTATGTCCTTGACCATGAGAAAGAGCTGGTGAGCGATCGTGGACAGACCAATCAGACCCATTTTTTCTGTTGGGGAGGACGCACTCCATGCTCAGGGAGGTCCTCAGTGTCACTGTCAGCTTCCCAGCAGTGATGGCAGAGGAAGGGGGACAGAGGGAGAATGCCATTTCAGGGAAGCGTGTGTGTGTGACACATTTGTTTTCCCTGCTGCTGAGAGGGAGTGAATCACCGCTGGGACAGAGTCCAAGCAGACAAGGTCTACCAGGAGTAGCAATCGGCTTTCCCTCCCACAAGGGCACTTCATCCCTTTTTGTCCATGGGCTTCACAAAGCAACCACTGCCTTCCCCTGTTTCAGTCTTTGACTCAATCACTTAATTATTTCTCAGGTCTGGGTGGCATGGCCACTGCCCTGGGATTAACCCTGAATATAATTGTCCATCCTATTCCTCACCACCAAATCTCCTGTTTAGGGTTCTTAACTGGACCAAATTTCACCCGTCTGCTTGCTGTGGGCATTGAAAGAACCGTGCGCTTCCAATCACTGCCTGGGGCCTTGGAACAGCCAGCCATAAACTGCAGTATCTGCTCATTTATTTCTGTTCATTCAATTGGCTCCCAATTGCTTTGAATGAATTCTGGGGCTATAGGAGAAGCTGTGAGGGCTTATTTTCATTAGAGTGAACACTGGACAGGGAGAGAGGAAAGAAAAGAGGAAAAGAGTAGAGAAGACCCTGTTGCCAGGGTTTTCTCTGTTCTTCACCCTTTGTCTTGCCCCCTGGCCCAGCTCCCCAGCACACAGATTCCCCCCTTCATGCAGGAAGCTGGCCACTCCACGGTGCCCAAATCTTATGCCGATACCCAGGATCTTCTTGGTACAGGCGGCTCACCCTCATTAAGTGTATGACTTGATGAGTCCGTGCTGGAAGGAGATCTAAACTGTGCTCCCCTCCAGCAAAGAAGAAGAAGCTGGAATAAAGGAGAATACACTCCAACTGCCCCTTGTCTTGTCTCTCCCAGCAAAGAGCTGGAGGAGCTTGGTCAGGAGGAGACATGGCCCTAGTGCGGCCATTTGAACAGGACTGCAGACTCCACAGCATGAGGACCCTAAAACATGTACCATTTTCCCCTCTTACCATCAGCACTGTTCTCATGGGACCAACACATCTTAGGCCCCTTGGGCTGAAAGGCCCTGAGATCAAGGTAACTGATTTCTCTCCCTGTGTTCTTTCTTGACCTCCTGCCCTATTGTTTTTTTTTTTTAAATATTTTATTTATTTGTCTTTAGAGGGGAAGGGAAGGAGAGAGGGAGAGAAACATCAATGTATGGTTGCCTTTCTCATCCCCTGCTGAACACTGCAGGAAACTGGTTGCAAACATGCCCGTTCCAGGCCCGTGCTCAATCCACTGAGCTACACCAGCCAGGGCTGCCCTATTGTTTTTATTGTCTGGAGGTCCTCAGGGATGTCTGATCTGAATGGCCCTTATACAACAGAAGACTATCTCTTTTTGATTTGTATTCACTCGGTGTCTCTGTTTATTGTTAACCCTGAAGTCAGTTATGAAAGTCTTATATGGGCTCCCTCAGTCTTCCATTCTTCAGGCCAGATCATCTCAATTCCAGTAGCATAGAATCACGTAGCTCGAGAGCCAGGAGGGTGTCCTTTGCTCAGCTCTTCTCAGCCGGACTTCATCGCTCTTTATTTTTGCATATGAGTGACTTCCTTTAGGTCCTCTCCCATGTCTCTGCAAGACTAAAAATGTGGGCAGTCAGCTTCTATTTCTGATAGCCCATGCAGTTCTGGGGACTGAGCTGAATACTTGAAAGAGGGGTTTCTTGTTCTCTCAAGCTTTCTGTCTAGAGCCATGGTATGGGGAAATGTTCATCGGACTTCATTTTTGTCTTTTCTTAAGGAAAGGGCAGACGGAATGTGGAAGTATGGGTTTTCAGAAATTAGTTCCCCCACATAAGTCTTCACAAAGGAGGGCTCCCCAGAGTAGGTGAAGCCATGGTAGAATAGTGATTTCATATGTAGGGTGCTTGAATTCTAGGTCAAAGTCTCTGGTGTCCAGACTTGGGATACTCACTGACCAGCTCAGTCACATGTTCAGCCTCTCAAAGATCTTTTCTTTTTTTTTTTTTTTTTTTAAAGTTCCCATCCATTCTGGCAAGCTTGAGTAATATTGGGAAGGTGCTGGGCCACAGATCTGAAGACTTTGCATCTAGTTCTGGTCCTACTGCAACTCACACAATGTGCGACCTTGGACAAGTCACCTGATTCTTGTCTTTCTATAAAATGGCAACAACATCCCACCCCTGGCTGTGACCTGTGCCCCGTTCTGCATGGCAGAGCAGACAAGGTCATGGCCCCAGAGTCAGGCAGCAGGTTCATCATCACCTTGTGTCCTCAAGCACAAGCTTCTGTAGTTTTATAAGTGTCAACCCCTTCATCTATAAAATGGGTTTAATCGTATTTGCTCGACAATAGGGATTTGTTTAAATCCAATGAGCTAACAGCGCTTTAAAAGAGGAAGAGTTCCACACAAAGGTGAAGTCATGCAAATGGTGTGGACAAGTGTAGGGAGCTTCATGTGAAATGCTTGGAGCTCTTCTTCATCAGAAACAATGCGGGTAAGGTTACAGCCATTGGCAGTTTCGTGTTTAGCAGGGAAGTGAGCGTGCTCTGCTGCCATGCTCAGGGCTCCATGCTATCACTCTCATCCCCGTTCTCTGTTGGCCTCATGGAGGAAATGAAACATGAGCACTGCCCAATTCCTCACTTGGTCATCCCTCAAGCCATCTCCAGGGAGGACTCTTTAGGGAGACAGAGGAGGGGAGAGCAGAGTGAAGAGGCTAAACGCCATCCCCCCACCCTGGAATTCTTCTGAATTCACCAGCGGCTTCCCTAGGCAGGACCAAAAGCTGGAGTTGGGAGGACCCATTTCTTAAAAGGGCTGGGTCATGGCTGAGTTGTGGGAATCATGGAGACTGCTCCAAGGTTGACGAGCGCTGAGCCAATTCACTACAGAAAGCTCTCCATGTTGTGCTTATTTCATATGGAGAGAGACCCGGAGCTGCTTAGTAAGCCCTTGCTGGCATGGTGAAGGCCATGATGGCGTTGGCTGGTGCCTCGCATTCAGGAGTGTCTAGGCCTTGTTGTGTCTCTCATGGACAGGCACCTATTCTTTAACATCTTTTGAGAAAGGAAAATCCAAAATTGCCCTAGACAAGCCATATAAAGATCAGCAAATTGAACAGTCTAAAAGCCTAGATCCATATTTTCTTTCCTACAATTTAAGAGAATATTCTTGGGTTCTCATGAAATGGAAAATAAAGTTTGTTGACCTCTCTTTGAAGACACACTTCTTTTTGGTTTGTGTGTGTGTGTGTGTCCCACATATTGTCTTTGATGGCCAATTGTATTACATTATTTGAACACAGTCTTTAAATCTTTATTTTTCAATTGCAGTTGACATACAATGTTGTATTAGGTGGACATTCCAGTGATTATCCTGATAAACCCTATACCCATCTGACACCCCGCACATAGTTATTAGACTATTACTGACTGTATTCCCTATACTGTACTTTACATCCCCGTGACTATTCTGTAACTACCCATCTATCTGTACTTCTTAATCCCTTCACCTTTTCCACCCAGCCACCCGAGCCCCTCCCCTCTGGCAACCATCCTTTTTATTGGAACCCGTTCTCAAGTCCATTAGTGTCAAGAATTGCAGAAAGTCTGAGGTTTTACTTTACTTGTAACCTAATAAGTTGACCTGTTATTATTTCAAGTTGACTAAAGACATGAGATCTCTGGATCAGAGAAGAAAGAGTTTATTACTCACAGACAAAGCAGTGGCCATATTGTCAACATATTTGTATCTTGCGTGTTGGCTCCCCAAACCCCACACAGAATGGGAATGAAGATGGCCAGGTACCACCTCCGCACCCATAAGTCCCATTATAGGAGAGGAGCCCTGAGCTTAGGGTACCCAAATCTTCTATAACAGGCAGTAAACATGCCTCCCCTTCTCTCTGGAGTGAGACCCCGACTGTCTTCCAAGGCCGTTTGCAATGCAGACATTCGTAAAAAGTGGTTGGAAGCAAGGACAGTCTGGACCCTGCTTGCAAGACATGCAACAGCGTGAGAATTTTCTCCCAATATTTATCAGTTTTATTATATTTAGGTGAGCAGATTCCAGTGTCCTTAAACTTTTGGCTGAATTTCAACCTCCCAGACCCTTTATTTGCTAGTCAGTTATTCCCCAGCTGGGGCTCTGGCTGTCTTTGAGTCCTGTGGTTCTCCACCTGCCAGCACAGCACGATCCAGACAGACCTGACACCCTGCTGTACAGGACTCCCTGAGGGCTTCTGTGAGAGAGGTTCCCCTCCTCGTTCGGGAAAGGGCCCACAGAAACTGCACCTGGAAGACGTATCGCCATCATCTCTTTAGTTCTCGAAAGATGAAGAGAAATTGCAGGCAATTTAGAGACAAGTAACTTAGGTGATTAGGGGTGACGTCAGGGGAAAAGATGAAAAGGACTGCATGTGCAGGCGTCTGCTCAGATTTTGTTAAAGAAATCGGAGGAAGGGAATGTGGGAAAGTTTCCATACCCTGGTGAGTAAAGCTGTCTGTGTCTCTCTGGACACAGACGTCTGACTCTGCCTCCCTACTTTGACCTCTCTGTATCAGTTTCCTCTTTTATAAAACTGGAATGAAAATGGTACGTTTTTGTTGGGAATTAAAGGACAGACCATGTATTAATCACCTACTGAAATTCCTGCTACGTAACTTGAATAATATATGCTGTTTTAGTAACACAGAAAATGCAAGCTGGGGAGAATCTTGGAGAGTCTCATATTGTTCCTCAGTCTGCAGAGGAGGAATGTGAAGCCCAGGGAGACAGGTGACGGATCCATGGACACAACTAGTCCCAGGAAGAACAGGACCACCTGCAAGCCAGGTGTCCTGACATCCACCTTGATGCTACACAGAGATCAACTTCTTTCCTATTATTTCATTTCTCAGACGAACATGTAGTTTTCTAAGCCAAAATTAACCCAAGATGTTTCAGACATATTGTGGTTGCCTATCTAATGTGTTTTAATGGTTGATGGCCACTCTGAGAAAAAGTAGTTACAAGTCTATTAGGTTTCAAGTTCTCCCTTCTGAGTTCCCTAAAAGGTGGGGGTCGGGGCTGCATTGTGACCACTTTTCTGAGATGAAATGAAGTTCTTCTTTCCAAGGGCTCCCGTTGTGCTCATCTTGGTGCTCACCGTGATGTTGACAGCAATGGCTAAAGGTATATGGGCCTTTCTGAGGAGGGCTGAGTAGGGAAGCCACGAGTTCCTTATTTTCCCAAGTTCTCATGAAGTGTCAGTAGGTATGGGTGAGAAAATTTATTCCATCTTTAACAAATAAATTATTTCCTCTTACAACGTAAATTAAAGGTGAGAATGCTTTTCATTTACACGGCATCTCACAAGACACTTTTAAACATCAAGTTACATTGATTAAAGAGTGATTATTTTCCCATCTTATGTTGATCAAAAATAACTGCCAATTAGAACCTCAGATCTGTATATGACCATTGCTTTCCTGCTGTGTTGAAATAATTCCAGCCCATAAATTGCAACATTTTTTTTTTTAGTGTGCCTAGGCAGACTTATCGTCAACAAACATTTTCCATTAGATTTTTGGATACTTTGAAAATAGTCTAAAGGTTTCCATCATTATTTTCTAGAAGCACTAGGAACCACCACCATTAACTACAGAATAAAGAAGAAGGGATCTTAGGAATAATAGAGTCCAACTTCTGAGTTTATAGAAGAAACTGAGGCCAAAGGATTGGATCGCTTGCCCAAAGACCCTGGCAAAGGCCTCTGGGAGTAGCTCCCCGCCCTACTGATGTCCCTCTTTTCTGGGAATGGCTGCAGTGACAAGGAGGGTGGCCCCCAGGGCCATGTCTGGGCTGCCGCCCTATTCTGGTGGGTCTCTCCAGAGTTGGACTTCAGAGCCAGCCAGCTAGTGGTCCTGGTAGAAAGCTGAGTTGCTGGGTCTCTCACTAAGCATTGGGCATTTGAAACAGAAATGGATGGGTTGTTGAGGTTAAGTCTCGGAAATTCCTTCCAAGAGACTGGGAGGAATTTCACATTCTGACGCTGAGTGGCCAGGGTCACTCTCGTGCCTGCTCATAGTGCATCTTGCTGTTCAGCTCTTCCTTCAGTTTCAGGAGACACCCCAGTGTCCTTCTGATGGAATCTGCTAAGGAATGAAGATCGTCTACAGCTTATTTTGAAGCTTAACTAAACGAGACATACAAGGTGTAACTAGCAACGCTGACATTAGCATCCAGGTCTTAGGACTTTCATTTTAATGCTCTTTCTTGCACAACATAATTAAACTCAAAAAATAATCTATAAATTCTTGGTACAACGCATGCTTTGAGTAATACAATAATTATTAGACAGTGGAAGCTCTAGGAAAAATAAGCAACTTAAAAATCCTTATTGAAAGCTCTTTTTCAAATGATGAGTTAGAGAAAACAAGAATCACACATATACCTAAATACTCTATTATATTAAACAAGAATAAAGGGTTCTGTTTACTTTACAATGAGATCGGATTGTAACACAATCTCTAGGGGAGATTTCCCAAAGCATTAATAGACAAAATAGAAGGACATTCTCTGAATTTTTAAATGCCTTTCACTGGCATATATAATAATGCCATTTTGTTTTCTGTGAGTTCCTAGAGGAATGCAAATCATTGCTCCATAGACAAATGGATGCTTCTCTTCAAGGTTGTGAGGGGAAAAATAAGGATCTCCTATTTTACTACTGTCTCCATTTCATGAATAGAAGCACCAAGGCATTGAGCTCATTTGATTGCCTGAGGTCCGCTGAGGGGAGGAAGAGAGGGTTCAAGGGAAGCAGCTGAATGAAAACTGTTTTCCACTCTTAATGCTGGGGCTTAGCTCTTAGGTGTATTTTGAATGAAAGGAGAAAGGTGTCGGTATATTATTTACTTTTGTTCTCCCAGTGCCTAGCACATAAATAGGTCCCTGATAAATATATAAGGAAAGAAGAATGGAGGAAGGGAGGGGGGAAGGAAGAAGGAAGGAAGATCAAAGATGCTGCATGGGGACCAGTAAAGGAGGTCATCGAGTCCTTGGGACACACATCCAGGTTTAGTTTGTGAGCCGGACCCGTTGGGCAACCTGAGGACAGCATGGCTGAAATGAGGATAATCCACGGGGAAAGGAAAGGAGGCAGAGCAGGAAAGGCGAGGAGGGAAAAGGAGAAATCAGAACTAAGGTGAAGAGGTCGAGGTTGACTCTGGAGCAGAGTGACGATGACATGGGTGGGCGTCTCAGCCACTATCCTCATGGATGGGCTCCTTTCCCCCCATGGCTTTTCAGCCTCCCTCCTTGCCTGGGGTGCCCGCTACTCCCATTTCCAGATCCAGACCAACATCTGGAGACAGAGAAACTTCACGGTTGAATAAAACACTGGCTTCTTTTTTAAGTGTTATTGAGACCTTTGTGATTTAACAGATTTAACCTTGACCTCTAGAAGTGACTTTGTAATGATGGATTGAAGATCATTTGCCAGGGGACTGGCAATGTTTTGCTTGGTGCCCTGAAATGAACCTCACTGAATGGCTCTCCCTGGTCTCTTTCTGCTTCTGCCAGAGACATTCGTCCTTTTCCTATTTCCTGACTCAGCCCCATTCCCTACACCCGGGCACGACCCACTCACTACCTGACTGGGAAGGCAAGCATGAAGGAGTTCTAGTCACAAGCATATGCACAGAGAAGGGACTTTTTGCCCCCAAAGGCTGTGTACTGTTTGTGCAGAATGTGAGAGTTTCTTAAAGCTGAACCTGCCTGCTCCTGGGATAAGTGGACCGTGCTTTGGTCCCAGTGTGGCATGTCCTCCCGCCTTGAGATGTAGTTAGTACTCGCCAGTGTCACAGACCTGTGGCATGACAGGAAATTTCAGGGAAAAAATGGTTAAGAAGGGCAGTGTGGGGACAGATGGAAGCAGATGTTAATAAAAAGAGAGGAAAGTTACAGGGATGAAGAGGGGTCCATTCGGCCACAGTGGTTAGATGTCACCACCAGACACTTGTAGATGTCTGTCATTGGCAGGTCCTATTTTGGTGATCTGGGAGCAGGTGATTAAGACCCAATAAAAATAATTTGAATTGCACAGACTACATTGAAGGCTGAATAGAGAACTTGAAGGGTAATCAGCATAGCTTAAGGGTCTGAATAAACTGCGCATGGGTGTGTTTTCCACATTGATGGGAAGCCAGACATAAGACTTTATTGAAGAGACTGCTGCATCAAGAAACTATGACATTTTTATAATTCAACACCAAAAAAAATCCAATTAAAAAACAAGCAAAGGATGTGAATAGACACTTCTCTAAAGGGGACATACAGATGGTCAATAGACACATGAAAAGATGCTCAGTGTCACTAATCATCGGAGAAATGCTAATTAAAACCACAATGAAACATGACCTCACACCTTTCAGAGTGGCCATCATCCATATATCAACAACAAGAGCTGGAGAGGGTGTGGATAAAAGGGAACCCCGATGTGCTGTTGGCGGGAATGCAGACTGGTGCAGCCACTGTGGGAAGCAGAATGGTGTTACCTCAAAAATTAAAAAAGGAATTGCCTTATAACTCAGTGGTTCTGCTTCTGGGAATACATCTGAAGAGATGAAAACTAATCCGTAAGAATCTATGCATGCCTATGTTCATTTCAGCGTCACTTACAATAGCCAAGATCTGGAAGCAGCCCAAGTGCCCATCAGTAGATGAGTGGATACACCAGCTGTGGTACATTTACAGAATGGAATATCACTCAGCCATAAAAAGGAAGGAAATCTTACCTCTTAAGACAATATGGGTGGACCTGGAGAACATCATGCTAAGTGAAACAAGCCAGTCAGAGAAAGACAACTACAATAGGATTTCACTTATATATGGAATGTAATGAACAAATAAACGAACAAGTTAGAAACAGACTCAGATAACAGAGAACAGACAGACAGCTCTCAGAGGGGAGGGAGAAATAATTTTGATATATCAGGTGAAAAAAAAGGAAATATTTTTACCTTCTCCTATTTGAAATCACACAAAAGCAGTAGCTGAGTAGACTTTGCTTACAGAATCTAGCCAGACAAGATTATTTTGGATTGTCCTTTTTGGATATTTGTCTTGTTTTGGGTCTTTCTGCTCTCTCTCTCTCTCTCTCTTATCCTTTTTTCTTTCCTTTTCCCATTTCCATTTTCTCCTTATTTAAAAAAAATCTTCAGAAGCTTTGTTTACATACTTGAAAAATGCAATGCGATCAAATTCAGGTGGGTGGACTTTTTCACTTTCTAACGTTTTCTCCTCTAGAAAAGTGAGAGAATTGCATTAGGAAAGGGCGGGAGGGAACCCTGGCAATGGTGGAGCTGCTGGGAATTCTGACCCCAGGTACACTCCGACGTGGTCAATTGTAGGAAGACATGCCTAGGAAGGTCATGTGGGAACTGACGCTGCTGTCCGTGCTCACACCCTCCCCCACCCCAGGGAAGCGTCCATGCAATCTGCAAGTGTGCAACACAGCTCGAAGACCTCTGTTCAGAGTGGCGAGCAGCATGTGGACCAAAGGCAACGGGAACTTCCAACTTCAATTAGTGCTGTACGTCGGTATTTTCTTGTCATTTTGGCCTCTGAGACTTTTTTTACTTTCCTGCTATGTCAGCATGTTACTGTTCGTTAAGGAAGTTAATAAAAATGTGAGGATATTTCAAAAAAGGAACTATGACATTTTCATACATTCAGACCAGCTTCTGTTTCACCCACGCTGAGCTCTCCTCTGTGAGTCTGAAATCAGACTCTTCAAGGGCCTGTCGGCCTAATTGTTTCATTGCTTCCCTTCCAAATGAGTATTTCACGGTTGTATTAGATTTTTAGTTCAATCTTGCTTGGCTGTCGCAACCATACAGCACAAACCATTCAAATTCACATCTTAATAAGACTGCAGATCCCATTGGAGGATGGACTTCCTGGGTCACAGTGGCACACATTAACCCTGGAAATGATGAGGCTCTGTCTGCAGTCTGGAAAGAGACTCCCCGTGGGGTCCCAACCAGGCTCATGTCCCTTGAAAGCTCCGAGCTGCAGTGTTTTGAGTTGACGGGAAGGAGGCTCTTGGCTGAGATGTGACTCTCTCCAAGAATACTGTTTTTAGGGCTCTGGGATGTGCCACCGGGGCTGGGGAGCCAGCTAGGGTGCCCTGTCCTCCTGGGACAGGGTGGTGCTGAAGGCACCGAAGCCTGGCTGGCTCCGACAGGGAGGCTGGGGTTGGAATCCTAGCAGGAGGCAGCGGCAGACCTGGGGAGCCAGCCCAGCAGGGGATGCACACAGGGGCCAAGCCAGAAGAGGCAATAGCATCGGCCAAGCTGATAAACAGCACCGCCCCCAATCTTAAAATCAATCGCTGGGAATGCAGAGGGAGGCGTGGAGGGAGGGCACAGGGTCCCAACAGAGAGGCCGCCACACTTCCCTCTGGCGAGATTCCTGTTAAGCACGTCAGACAGAATCATTCTGTAGGGCAGAGACTGAAGGGGGAGGGGAGAAGAAAATCAATTGTTTTTCATATTTATTGATCTCCTTCAATGAATGTCTGTGGTAATGGAATGGCAGAGGAACCAAGGAGAAAGGGTCGTCCCCTAAGGGTGAGTGAGAAGCCAGCCACCCACTGTGAGGCGGCTGAGGTCAGGTCCCTGGATGAGAACCTGGCCCCTGTGTCCCTAGAGGATGTGGAGGGGACGCCTCTCAAGTCTACCCAGGGTTGAGTGGAAGGGCCTGAAATGTTTTTTTTTAATGTTTGGGGTTTGAGTCCCATCCAGATGGATGAAATTTTCACCCTTATTTTATAAAATAACACTATATAATTGCAGGAAAAAATGGCCACAGAGAAGAGGAACATAGTAGAAAAATGCACAATGTCACTGGAGTATTGCAACCAGTCCACTCTTTTCTCTACAAATGTTTTATAAAACCATGGTAGAACTACATGTACTATTCTGCATATGTTGCTTTTTTTTTGGCTTATCCATAAGTGCATTTTCCATATTATTAAAAGCTCTTTAGAGCATGCTTTGAGAAGGCCTTCTATGGCATGAAATAGTAAATGACCACTACAGAAAATCTGAAAAAATACAAACATCATAAAAAGGAAGTGAAAGTAGCTCAGTGGATTGAGGGCAGCCTGCGACCAAAGGGTCGCTGGTTCAATTCTCTGTCAAGGCACATGCCTGGATTGCAGGCCAGGTCCCCAGTGGGGGGCAAGTGACAGGCAAACACACATTGATGTTTTTCTTCCTTTCTTTCTCTCTCCCTAACAATAAATAAATAAAGTCTTATTTTTAAAAAAAGGAATTGAAAGTACTTATCATTTCAGCACCCAGAAATGATTCCTCTTGATATTTTAGTATATTTCACTCTAAGCTTTTAAAAAATACATGTATATATACATTTCCTTCATAAAGTTTTAAGCATAAAGTACATATAGTTTTCACGTTCTGCTTTTTCACTTACATTGTGAACATTTTTTAATCATGATTTTTCATGTTTGCATTGTATAAGATTCCATTGTAGGCTGACACCAGTATTTATTCAGCCAACCTGATATTGTTTTCAATGTTTTGGTCATTATGAGCAACAACACAATGGTGGCTTTCTTTACATCTGTCTTTAAATTCCTCTCTTGGTACCTAGAAAAGAAGATTATTTATTGGAGGTAGACATGGGTTTTCCTCTCAGGCTCTGCCCATACAGAGTCCCTGCACTTGGCTCAGAACCTGCTGGAAGCCTCCAGTGCTGGAGGTGAAATCCCTCCCACGGCCCTCCTCTATTATTTTCTTTCTTAGTTAAATGTTTTTTTCTAGAGCTTTTCTGCCTAATATATTAATACATAGCCACTAGCTATACATGGCTCTTCACACTTAAATTAATTACAACCCAATAAAAGTAGAAATGCACAGAAAACTCTACTTGAAAAAGAACTAAATAAAAAATTTAAAAAATAATTTAAAAAGTAGAAATGCAATTTTCCGGTTGCACCAGCTATATTTCCAGTGTTCCGCAGATACACGGAGCTCATGGGTACCACAGAGTAAAGGGACATTTCCGCAGCCACCAACAGTCCTGTGGGCCAGCACTGGAGAAAGATTACTGCAGGCCCTGCCCACCTGGTCCACCTGTCGTGGGGTCACCCTTCCAAGCCCTGTCCCGGAAGCAAAGTTGGGGCTTTCAGCCTGTCTTTGTGGTGCCCACACACTGCTCTCAGGCCGACGGGTATCTCACCTTCTCTTAGACTGATTAATAACTAATTATACACCCAAAGCTGGAACCTAGAGTGAGTTCTTTTTCTCTCTAGGTGAGTGCGAATTTACCAGCAGGCTAGAACGTTACAAAACCCAAGTAAGCTTTCCCAGACTGCCCCTGGAAGTTGTGAGGTACGGGAGGAAGAACACTGAGACCCCTCGCTGAAGGGGAGGTGACAGTGTTTGGAGAGCTGGATGGGACGGAGAGAATTTCTGACAGTGTGTCCAGGCTGGTTGATGGCAGCGGCTTGGGCAGAGGGAGGCCATCAGCCGCCGCCTCCCTTTCTGCGGGACTGGCTAGATGTCATCGGACTCTGACAGCAAGCGGCAGGCAAGCGAACCCAGAGGCCTGCTGCATCGAGGGAAACCAGGGGTTTAGGAGTGAGCAGCTTAAAGGCACCAGGTAATTAAGAAGGATAGAGCCTGGGACATAAGACACACGCCAGTGCTTGTAAGAAACACAGCTCCAAGCCATTTACATTCACATTTCCACCATAGCCCCAGCATCCAATTTCAAACCGCTGCCTTCCAAGCAAATGACACCAGCCAGCTGTAGAGAAAGGCCCGCAGGCTTTAATTACTTTGAGGGGTAGCCTGGTGGCCAATGATAGTCTCATTACAAAGTAATGTTTGTTCGAGAGGCAGAGTTTAGACCCCAGAGGAGATTGCATTAAAGACCACTCCCAAGACAGACCCCCATCTCTTGTTCACTGCCTCTTCCCAGAAGACTTAGCTCGGTGGGGAAGAAGGTGGAGCATCGCATGTTAGTTGCTAGGCTGGGGGCCAGGAGAACAAGAGCACAGACCACGCTTCCACTGCTCAGCCATGGATCCCCATGGCAGGCACTGTGCGGATGCCCCTAATAGTTGTGAACGAATGAGCCACAGGATTTTACCACTCAGATTCACCCGGCCTTAATCAGTTTCAACACTGGTTGAAATCAGTTTCCCTAAAGGACAAATGAATGTACACCAGGGGAGATTATGAGATTTGGGGTCACAGAAGGCTTTTCATTCTGTAATATTTAATACTTACAGAAATATATACAGTGTCTATGTAATCAAATAATAAATAAAATACGGTAATGAAGCTGTGTGGGTGGATCTACAACTAAGAACCAGAGTTTTACCAGCACCATGTGTGCTACTTACACTCTTCTGCTGGATTGTGTGGCCCCAACACTTCTCACAGAAAACCACTCTTCTCGATTTTATGTGTACCAGCCTCTGGACATTCAAAATAGAGTTTCACCTCCTCGTCTGTGTGCATCATTATACACTAAATTTCATTCCGCTCGCCTTTGGGTTTGAAAAAGACATGGATTATAGTCCTTTGAGATTGGCCTTTTATTCAACATCTTTCTGAGATTTTCCTGGTTGCTGTGACTAGCTGCATTTATTTTCACTGCTACTTAATATACCATTCGTGTAAATGCACTTGTGTGTATTCACTCTCTTACTAATAGACACTTGGGTTGTTTGGGGCTTTTGATTTGAACATTTGACTGTGAACATCTTGCACTCTTAACCATCACGCATGCGCAGGAATTCCTGTAGGGTGTGTGCCTGTGGGGGAACTGTGTGCTGGTGGGGAGTGTGGTGTGAACTCCCAGGATGTTCCCACACGGTTCCCCAGAGTGACTGCATCCACGCACGGGTCCAAGGACTGGGCCGTCACTGCTCTTCCATCTGCCTTGGACTGACCTCTGCGGGGGATGAGAGCAGCAGTTCACGCCTGGTGTCTCCCCCCTTTGCCTTCCTTGCCTTGGACAGTCGCCTGTCTCAGCACCGTTTATCGTTCGCTCATCCTTTCCCTAGTGACCTGAAATGCCACTGCTGTATCCAGAATAGGGGTCTGCATGATAAACCTTAAAATCTGGTTAGGCGCGTCTCCCTAATTTATTCTTATTCTTCAGGGGTGCCTTTCTCTCATTCTTAGGGATCTGAGGAAAGGCAGTAGGTGTGGCCCAGGCCACAGATCCCAGGGATGGGAGCTTGGACAGTTTACATGGGAAGCTTGCTCGTCCTGCGTCTGTGAGGCTGAGGTCCGCTGGGCAATGCGGGAAACCTGAATCTCTTTTCGCCTGGGGCTATGCTTTCCATAGCCTTCCTCCTGAGTCCTGGATTCCTGAGACAGAAGAACCGGCGGACGGGAATGTGGGAGTTCACCCAAGGACAGGGAGAGTATCACGTTTGGCTTGTAAACCAGACGCGCTGGATGTGACAGTCCCGGGAGGGAGGGAGCGTGGTCTCAGGACGGCTTGCAGACCATGCTGTCACGCGTTAGAAGGAGAAAATGAAGCAGAGAACTCTGCCGGAGATACTCCCAGCAAAGTGCTTTTTCATCAAAGCGTCTGCTTCTTGGCAGACAGACTCTGAGATGCAGCCAGGGAACATATCTGATGTATGAAAATCCAGGGTCAGGGACGTGTTTTTAAATTGAGCACCAAGTATATGCCAGGCACTGTGCTAGGCACTGGAGACGGGGCACTGAACCAGACAGACGAGTGGCTGCCATTCTAATGGGGGGAGAGACAATAAGTGAATAAACACATGAACAAGATAATATTAGATGTAAATAATGCTTCCTAGGGGTACTATCTGCATGGTGTTCAGGGAAGGTTTCTCTGAGTGGCGGGCAATGGCGGGAGGGAGTGGCTATGGGAGGAGGGGGTCGGGTAGGCTCGGGGGGCTAGGGCCTCGTCCTGGACTCGCTGGTGAGAGGTGCCAAACCTACGAGGCTGGAGAATGAATGGAGGGAGGAAGTGGTGCTAGATAAAGTTAAAAAGACGGACAGTGGCTAGATCCTATGCGGACTTGCAGGCCATTTGCAGGCGTTTGGATTTTGCTGTGATAACATGTTAGTCAATGTTATGTTCATTGATGGGAAGACACTGCAGGGCTTAAATAAGAAAGTGTTATGGCTTAGAAGCGATGAGCTTCTTCAAAAGATGAGCAAACAAATACTTGGGGGCTGTGAAGGAAACTGAGACCACTCAGCTAAAAAGTCGCAGAAGCATCGGAGGCTCCCCGGGCTCAGCAATCTCTAGGCCTCCATCAATCCTTGTCTGTCTGTCTCTCAGTTTGACTAGATGCTCATAGCAGGAAGCTTGGAAGTGCTGCTGACTTGTCTGCTAGGAGGGATTTGGGACCAACCACAAGAATCGAGCTTGGGTGGATGTGGATTTTGAATGCCCCTGCCTATCATTTCATGCCTTGTATTTGTAGAGGGTTTGCTTGGATCCATTGGAATATTTGTCGAGGGACTTATTCAGATTTCTACAGCATTTGGAGGGGACAACACAGTGGTTCCCCTGTGTTGGCCTGTCTCCGTGAGCCTTCTCACAGCATCAGGGTCATTCCCCCACCGCCTGATTCCCCCGTGATTGTCCCTGAAAATCCAGCCTTCCGTGTTGTCCCCTTTCTCATTGTGGAGACCACGCCACGGCCAATAGCTTGGTCCTTCACCGAGGCTCTGTGGATGGAGCAGCAGAGCTCAGTCGTCAGCACCTCAGCTCCCTGTGCTGGGGGTGCTGGGGGTGCTGGGACTGTCTGCTACGCTCTCGCAGGTGAGATTTCACACCCCTGGGGTCCCCTCCCAGTCCCTATGCTCCCACTGATGGTGGTGGCCTCCTTAGGAATCTCTCTACCTGACATTCCCTCTTCAGAGCTGCCCACGGGACTCTTGCAGACGCGTGTGCTAGGCTGTTGGGGGATGTAGGCCTCCATCACTGGGCTGGCCCTTGGCCTGTCTGTGGGACACAGAGCCCAGGACAGGAAGCCAGGAGACTTGGGTTCTCATTCCGACTGGCTGTGGGACCTTGAGTCAGGAGGCACGCCTATCCAATCCGAGGGTTGCCCAGTGTTTCTCCGGCTGTTCTGTGGGATGCCATGCCTCTCTCTACAGAAGGGACTTGAGCTTTATCCAAACACTATTTTCATAGCTGTAATGGAAAAACACAACTCCACGGGATTATATGCTAAATACCAGCATATTAAAAGCCAGCCTGTTAATCTGTTTTGCTAGGCTAACTCATATTGCACGGATCTCAGAATAAAGCTTTTCCTGCCATCTGTGTGTGTATATGCACATATTATATGTGTGTGTGTGTATATATATATATATATATATATATATATATATATATATATATATATAAAATTTATTAACCTGTCATTGACTTAGAAGGCTGTAATTCTGCACTGCTTTGTTTAAAATTCAGGCCTTGGCCGGCCTGCACCCAGTGAATAGCCCCAGCCAGTGCATTGCTGCAGCGCATCCCGTAGTGAGCTCAGGTGCACCAGCTGCAGGCGGGACGCCCTTGTCACATGTGCTGTCAGGTGCACAAGGCCGAGTGAACCGGTGACATGCTTTGTGATGATAAACAGGCTGGGTCTGCCTTCTGTGTCATACATGCTTTATTGTGGGTCAATTTTGCAGAGAAGCTGCCAGGGCAGCGTAGAGGGTTCCCACACACCCTTCCCCCAGCTTCCCCTGAGGTTACCCTCCTGCCTACCCGCAGCACCATGGTCGGAATGGGGGGTGGGGGGGAGCACTGGCTACTGTGAGCCGAACCTCAGGCTTTACTCAGATCTTGCCGGTTCCTCCCCTCCTGTCCCGTTATGTCCCAGGGCCAGTCTAGGGTTCTGGATTGTGTGCAGTTGTCATGTTTTTTTGGTCTCTGCTGCTATGTGACACTGTTTCATTCTTGTCTTGTTTTTCATTGTCTTGACACTTTAGAAGCATTTAACTAGGCCAAACTATTGCACAGATCTAAGAATACGCAGAGTCTTCCTCATTTTGGGTTTGTCTGATGTTTTCTCATGACCGGACTGAGGTTATGGGATTTGGGGAAGTAGACCCCGTGGGCTGGCCATTTGCACGCAGAGGGGTTTTACCCGCTAGTAGGCAGATCAGTATTTCCCCTTCTGGAACACGGCTGAGGAGGGAGGAACGGAGAGGCTTAAAGCTCTAGTGATTCTGCTTGGGTTCCTCGGAGGGACAGAAGCAGGACTGGGTGGAGGAGGGCCCTCGTGAAGAACCCTTGGGAGTGCTGAGCAGTGGGACTGTTGAGAGTGGAAGGCAGAAGGAGGCTGGAGAAACAGCTTAGGAGTTTCCCTGTGACCTTGGCCGAGGTCCCATGGAAAGCGGCCAAATTCTATATTTTATGTCACTGACAGGCTGGGGAGCGTTAGACAAGGGGAAAGGATCTGTGAGTCACTCATCTTAAGAATTAGGAACTATTCAATACCATTGGAAATGGAAAGAAAATCTGATCAGAATGACAGCCATGGAGTGTGAGAGCATGCATGTGTGTGTATGTAAGTGTATGACTCTGAGTGTGCACGTGAGTGTATGCGTGAGTGCATGTGTTTGATTGTGGAACTGAAAATGAGTTGGAAATCAGGATCAGAAATTAGGGCTTCATTCTAGACTAGGTTCTGATCCCAGCTTCCTCACACCCAAGAACTCTGTGTCTCAGGTTCCTCAATCCTTAAGATGAGGATTAGAATACCTGCCCCTACCAACCCTACAGAGTCACTGCAAGAAAGAGAGTAGATACACTTGTGAAAACTGTAGGAGGGTATTATTATCAAGGAAGTAAAAGGAGGAAGAGCCGGCAATTACTGGCCAGAGTGGTGGGAGAGAGCAAGGACTGGAAAGGAAGTGAGGTTCCAGAAACACAGGCTCATTAGCAACGAGAGTCTAAATTTTGTGCTGGATCCGGTGCCTGACTTCATAGTCAGAAAGTGTTCTGTGTGCACCAGCGGACTGCGGAGCCTTGGCTGGTCTTCCTGACTGCTGGCCTGATTCCTTTTCTAACAGTGGCACTTTCAGAAGAGGAACAGTATATTACAGACTAATTAAGGCTGCTAATGATAATGGCAATCCAGTAAGTAATCTATGGTACTATCCCGATCTATCTCTGTCACCTCCTGTCACCAGGCCATTAAGGTCATGAGCTCCAGAGAACACAGCATCCCCCAGCCTGTCAGCCAACTCGGAAGGGCCATGACCTCTCAGGGCTGCATCATAGGAAGTTAGCACCAGCAGGTCAGTCTGACCAAGCTCCTCCTCCATTCAGAGTCTCTTCTACTGAGGAGACCTGGGCACGTGGGAAGTCTCTTCTTAACTCACCCTCTGCAACCCTAGTATGTTTTGCAGAGACAAGGACCATGAAATGAGAACAGAGGAAGCGGCTACTTTAAGACCTGGTACCTGGTTGTGGTGTGAACCCTTGTGAGCATCCTTAGCAACAGAAAGGTCACCCTCATGGCACATGTTCAACTCCGCAAGCTGAGCCGCAAGCAAAGGAGAGGACATTCCTTCCAGTTTTCCCTGGTCCCTAGGTATCAGGTGCAGTCCTAACTCAATAGGAAACGTCTAATGAGTTTCCTGCGTTGTCAGGCTCCAGGCGGCTACACCCGTCTCTCCCTACCTGTGCCCTGGTGGACACACGAGGTTTGGGGAGGATGGGAGGGAGGAAGGCGAGCTTTGGGATTTTTACCAGAAGAGGTGACTCAGAACAAACCCTCACCATTGTTCAAAGGCTGAACCTGGGAGGCAGAAGAAAGGAAGCCTTATCGTCAAAAGCCCCAGTGTAGAGCACGTTCTTACATTCTCAGGTATTGATTCATCACCTTTAATTTTGGATGGGGACATGCATATCATATATTCTTTCAAACCACAAATCAACTGCCTTCTTATTCTTCATCATCTTCCTCTTTAAATCTACCATGGAGGAGTTATAGTGGCAGGGGACCATCTATTTCCTTGGCATGGAGGCCGAAGGGAACCAGGATAACAAATGTCCTATTAGAGCAAAGGAATGTTCTCCACTGAATGAAGATGGGCCTTTTCGGTCACCCAGCCGCTTTGTGTCCCAGAGGCAGGAAGCTGGGGAGCCACATGGGGCCTGGGTGGCTGAATGGGGGAAACTGAGGAGGAGCTGCTCATGCTGGGTGTGCTGAAGTGGCCAGAGACACAGAACTCCAGCCACCACGCCCTGTCACCACGGCCACGTCCGTGGTTGGCCGGTGGGCCAGGGAGGCTTGGCAAGCTGAAGGGAGTATTTCTTGGTGATGAGAGTAACATTGCTGAATGGTAGTAGTTCTGGATGTTGTCCATTGCATTGAGCAATCCCATGATGCATTGCTACTGTCAACAATTTGCCAGGAGGGAGGTTGAGTGACCCCCAAGGGCACCGGAGTCGTGGAAGCGGGGTTTGATCCTCACTGTTCTTGACTCTGGAGCCCTGGTGCTCACCCACGCCTCTGGACCACTGATTTTCTAAACCCTTCTAGCTGTAACCTCACCATAAGAAATATATGATACACATTTGAAATTAAAAATTTTCACAAAATAGTGCCTACTCTTACTTATATGTGATGTATCTTGATTTTTTATAAATATTGATCCTTTTTTTAAAAAAAGGCTAGTTCGACCCACTAAACTGAGCTCACAACCCAGTAATGTCTCGTGAGTCCCCAGTCTGTAGACCTCTCCTCTGGGTACCCGTGAGAGTCACTGCCACCACAGAGAACCATTGTATTAAGGGCACATTGTTCTGACCCCGAGACCAAGCTGGAAGTCCCTCAGCTTGTTTATGCACATTTGGCTTTGGGCCCGACTCCAGAGGCCCTTTCGTGGGGACAGATGAGCTAGCAGATCTGGCAGCTAGCATTAACACACCCCTGGCCGTGTCTAGCACGGTGCTAGGAGGTACTGGGGGGATTGCAAACCAGCCCATTCAGGTTTCTGCCCATGGGGGGTTCATATGCCTTCTCAAAGGGCACCCACATGTGAAGAGCCTAGAGAACAAAACTGGACAGAATCCCAAAGGAGCTGGTGGGAGCCTGGAGGGGCCTGGGGGGCCTCCATTGTTACTCATCCGAATCCGAGCCTTCCCAGAAACCGGACCACCATTCCCAGGAGCTGCCCTTACACTGAAAACACATTTCTCCTTCTTGATCATCTTCTTCCTCTTCCAACTTCCTCTTAATAGGCACAACATGGTCAAGATTTAAGATGGGAAAAGTTACAGAGGGCGGACCATTAGAATTCGCCCTCCCACCCCATCCTCAGCTACCCAGGGTCCTCCCTGGAGGCGCCCAAAGTTTCTAGTTTCTTGTGGACCCTCTTGGAAATAGTCTAGCTCCTATAAACAAGTGACAACTAATTCTTCTTTTTTCAAACACAAACGACATTGTATCATGCTCACTGTTTTGCATCTAGCACTTATATCTTAAAGATCACTGCATAGCAATAAAGACTGTTCTAATTCTTTTTCTTCTTCTTCTTTTTTTTTTCTGCAACTCCTGAGAAATTCTGTTTGGGTGGACCAGAATTTATTTAACCAGTGCCTAACTGATGAAACATTGAGATTATTTCTCACCTCTTGCCATTACTAAAATCAAGCAATAAATGACCTCCATATACTCGGGTGTGTGGACGTCGCCCAACAGGGCAGGACCCAATGGGTCCTGCCTGCACCACCACTCTTGTGCCCTGCCACGCCCTCCCTTCCTCACTGCCCAGATCCAAGTCTGTCGGCCGTCTCCCCATTGCTGTCTTCAGCCTCTGGGCCCCAGATTGCTGCTCCTTCCCCTTGGACTGCCTCCCTTCTCCCCTCATGACACCCAACTCACCTTTCTGGTCAGCTTGAGCAATATCTTCCCTAGGCAGCTCTGCTTAGTCTCAGAACACACTGTAATCAATCACCCGATACTCTACAGGCTGGCCCTAAAGTCTTTACGCAGTCTGGCATTTTAATAAGTTCCCTTCTATATATGATATAAACAGTCGGCCAGATGAAACAGAGAGGGAATTTAATCATAATTTACTATATTTAATTACAGAAAGGTTAGTGTGTGACATATCCGACATCACGTTAGATACATTTGGATATAACCGTTCCATATGGCATAGTGTTTATTACCTAGAAAATTAAAGAAAGAAATGAGAACAAATGAATCATTAGAAATTTCATTGAAATCCTGAGTCAATTCCTCTTCTGTTGCATTTTGCAAATTGTTTATATATCATATAGAAGTGAATTTATTAAAAGCTCAAGCTGCACGGGAACTTTGTGGACATCCTAATTAGATTTGTTTTACCGTATTTCACCTAACACATACACCCTTTTGTCCACACTTAACATTTCTGAGCTGGGAAGTTCTTACCGTAAACACCGTCCTCCAGTGTCGTGGGCTTTGTAGCAGTCGGGATGTGGGTGGGATCATCTGAGCAAGCGCAGATGTGATCGTGGTTGTTCATTCCGCCATCACTTCAGTTCAGTTAGGCACATTTTTGACGTCACATGTTTTGGGTTTAATTTATATTGAAAATGTCTTCAAAAGGATTACACACTGATTTGGCACTACCACAAAAAGTTTATGCAGAAAGGCAAGGGAACAGAACAGCAGGTTGTCAATTTGATATTAGCAAAGCAAATTTTTACCATCGGGAAGATAATATGAATCCAATATGTTTTTGTAGTATAACAGACAAATGCTTCACTAGACTGTTAGGGACTTAACTGTGTCCCTCTGAAATTTATACTTTGAAGCCCTAACCCTTGGTGTGGCTGTATTTGGAGATAGGGCTTTTGAAGAAGTAATTAAGGTTAAATGAGGCCATACAGGTGGGGTCCTAATCCAATACGACTGGCGTCCTTACAAGAGGAAGAGGAGACACCAGGGATGTATTTGACAGAGGAAAGGCCATGTGAAGACACAGCAGGAAGGTCATTACCTGCAAACCAAGGAGAGAGGCCTCAGAGAAACCAACCCAGCCGGTGCCCTGATCTTGCACTTCCAACCTCCAGAACTCTGAGAAAAATAAGTCTCTTGTTTACGTGATCCAGTCTGCGGTCTTCCGTGATGGCAGCCCTAGAACACTGACACAAGAACCTAAGGAGGACCCTCGCAAGTAGGTGAAGCTATTCCATTTTGTTTCTGGTGTGAGTGTGAAAGAATTTTCTATCCCAGGCCAGGCACAAAAGCATCAACATCCATCTTGCCTAGTGGGCGTCAGTGGCTTGGAAGAATCTTGCAGACAATAGTGGAGCCAGCTTTTATGAAATGCTGCCCCATCCATCATCCATTGGCGGTGCCACTTTCAACTCTGGGTTGAAAAGTAATTCGGAGGAGTTGGACTCTGAATAGGAACTTTGGGGAATATTGTAGCTGATTTGCTTTGTTTATCTTTCCCTTTTCTCCTTGCATGAGAGCAACACAAAGATCTATCTAAATGATTCTAAAAGAGCCTTTGAATAAATCTAAACATTGATAATATTGCATTATATTTAATAGACAGTGTTTCTTTTTTTAGAGATACATAAAGTAATGGCATGTCATAACACCCATGCATCCTGGATTTGACTAACTATGGTGCAGCGTGTGTGTGTCTGTGTGTGTGTGTTCAGGCTGCCATACAAAATGTTGCAGACTGTGTGGCCTAAACAACAGAAATTAATTTTCTCATGCTTCTGGAGGTGAGGTTCTGGAAAATCCAGGTTCTGGCGAGGCCTCTTTTCCTGGCTTACACATGGCCACCTTCTTGCTGTGTTGCTTCATTCCTCTGCACATGAATGGAGAAAGCTCTCTCTCTTCCTCCTCCTGTAAGGACACAGATCAGGGCCCCCACCTCATTTAACCTTCATAGCCCCTTTAAAGGCCCCATCTCCAAACACAGTCACATTGGGGCTTAGGACTTTAACATATGAACTGGTGAGGGGATGCACTTCAGTCCATCACATACAGTGATACGTATTTATTTCATGTCAGTCTGTCCTACCAATGGAAAGATCTCTGAGGACCAGACTTCTTCAGCCCATTTTCAGTTTCACAGTGACCATGTTTTTTTGGGGTGCCGTTGCTCCCCCAACACCAAGCCTGTGGTCTGGCACACGGTAGATGCTCCATGAGTATTTGTTGCCTCACTAGCACCTTTCCATAATACCTTTTAAGGGCTGAGCACATTTCTGCTTTGGGAAAGAATACCAGAGATCTCCCATAGATGCTTCAGACACCCGTGTTGGGACTGACTCTGGTCAGCCCTAATTGCTAACCATGAACGACAGTGCAATGCTAGCCCATCACAGCTTGGCAAGTGCTAGAAACACAGGCAAAGGCTCTTCCATCACAGATGAGGAACCTGAGCAAACTCCTTCCCCGGAGCTAGCTAGAAGCAGAGTCTATGTTCCCAGGTCTCCTCTGCAGGCCCTTTCCACAC
Source organism: Artibeus jamaicensis (assembly GCF_021234435.1). NCBI lineage: Eukaryota > Metazoa > Chordata > Mammalia > Chiroptera > Phyllostomidae > Artibeus > Artibeus jamaicensis. The sequence goes on from NW_026522040.1 coordinate 4,023,144, forward strand.
AAGACTCTGGTTATCCATTTGGACACTTGAAAATGTCACGTGCAACTGGGTACCCTGGCTGTAAGACATTTGCAATGTGATATGTTGAAGACAGAAAGTTTGTTTTTGAAAATTGCTTGTAGTTTTATTTTTTTCTAGCCAGAGATTAAAAGTCTAATATTATTTTGCAGAAGGTTAGCCCTTTGTTCTGCAAGACCCCCTGAGTTATGGAGAGCAGCCCCTCCCCCACTGGGGAACCTGGGGGGCATTTGGTGATTAGGGCGGGGTTATGAGAGCAGTAGGGTCTTTGGGAGAGGCTAAACGCAAATATTTTCTTTTGCTCTGTCTGAATTCCTGCTTTTCCATGTACAAGTAAATGATGTTAGTGCACATGTGGTCACCATGGTGAGGAAGTCAGGAGGTCTGGAATTGTTTAAGGAAAATAGAAATAGAGAGGCAAAGACTCAAGAGCATGTGGTTTGATCTTCACCTTGGGCTGGAAATGGAAAAGGAAACTGAGGTACAGGCTGCTTTGCTATAGGAAATGAGCCTAAAGGCCTAAGGGGCAGGGGAGCCTTCAATGCCCATTGAGGGTGGGGAGCCCCGCCCTGGGCACCCAGGACCAGGCCTAGATCTCAGCACAGAAGCACTACTCGGGTTCCGCTGGCCTTGTGAAAATGGCCAGAGTCTCGCAAGGCTGGGCGATGTGCCTCACTCATCTCTGACACCACCATCCCAGGGTGTGAACTTGGACAAGGAGCAGGATGCAGCCCGGTTGCTGCCAGGAAAATGCCAGCACCATAGAACACACAGGAGGGAGGCCTGCTAGACACACAGATAAGGCTCCTATGACCTTAGGACTAGTTGGTGACTTGAAATAGATGAGGTGTCCTGCCTGTCAGGCATGTGGGCTCCAAGGCACTGCTGTCTATGCACCGAATGTCAATGAGCGTGTGTCCCCACGGGCTGAGACATTGCTGTCACACACACGCTCACACATGCCAGGGCGTCTCTTGTTCCCTCTTAGCTCAAGATGCGCCCCTGCCATCGTTCTTTTATGTGTTCATTCCCTGTCCCATTATCAGGGAAAAAAGGGTCAAAGAGAGAGGGATGGATGTATCAGCCCAGTGTCACCTTTTGCCTGAATGTTACCCAGACTGTCACACTTGGTCTCCAGCTGTCCCTGACCTAGACCTGCCATGATGGGCATGATGTGCTCCTGATACCATGGGGCGGGCAAGGAGGGACAGAGTTGTGCCTGCAGGAGATCTGCCCCCGACAGAGGGATGGAGGTGGGGATACCAAGATGCAGCTTCTTTCAGGTTGGGTCCGGGGTCCTCCTGGCAGGGAGGTGGTGGATGCGAGCAGAGCCCGCTGACCGTGGGGCTCCAGGCAGACTCGGGACTGAAGGAGGCCAGGGGAGCCCCTTCTTGGCAGCCATGTTTGAATTAAGAATAGGGACCAATGTAAAAACTGTCGTGGGGGGAAGGGACTGAGCTCCTGCACGCTTTCTGTCTCAGGAGGCGGGCAGAGAGTGGGAGGGAAGCCCCAGCACTCAGCCTATGGGAGATGGGAAGGCAGATTTGGGGGAAGTGAGGGAAAGCCAAGCTCTCGTGTTTACGAGGAGTCCTTTCTTTATTTCTATTATTTGCTTGCTTATGTATTTGTAGTGCCAGCATGACTGCAACAGAGTGGGTAAACTGAGGTACAGGCCAGGTCAGTGCTATTTCTGCCAAAGCCCTGCCACAGTCTGGGGAAATAAGCCTGGCCTTGGCCTGTCAGCCTTTCAGAATCTTCTCTGGCAGAAGCAGGGGCGGAGGGTGAGGGGCAGCTGAAAGCAAGTCTGGGGGCACCCGGGCTAATTGTCTCCCCATTCAAGGGCGCATCCAGTGCTTGGGGACTTTACGTGGCCTTCCCCTGAGCAGAGTGTGGAAAATCGCATTCTCGTGCGCTCGGGGTGACCAAGGAGAGCCTGGTTCTGCGTGGGCCCTGTCCTCATCTCTGTCAATTCCTCCTTGACAGCTGCAGACTCAGAGACCACGCTTCAATTATGTCCCCAGCAGGTGAGGGGCGCTTGGACAGGGGCCATCACTTCAAGATCAAGGAGGTAATTCATCCTTTTACACCTACAGACAGAGAGAGGATTGTGCATACAGATCGTGGCTTTGGTCTGTGAGCAGGGGAGGGGAGGGGGAAAGAGGGTGGGATTCGGGGAGAAGGGCAGGGGGAGCTAAGAGCTGAGAGAATGATCAAAAGCCTTTTCGGAAATGGACTTCTTGAACCATCTGTTTCTGCATTCTCTCTCACTCTTCCCGGTCACTGGGGGCATTTCCACAAAGGACAATTTTTGCATCACACAATACCGTGAAAGCTTAGGCAATTGCTTCCTGGGAGGGAGGAGTTGCAGGCTGGGGCTACCGGATGGAGCAGACTTCTTCCCGCCTTCCTACTTCCTGCTTCCTTCAGGTTCAGCCAATCCTGGCACCATATTTGTAACCTTATTCAAACACCAAAGGTAAGGGCTGGCTTGGGTGCCCCAAGGGAGATGTGAGTGATTTCAATACCTGAGGCCAGTGTCATTTTTGGAAGAGAATGAGTCCCAGGGAGTTGGCTAGGCTGAGAAGTCTTTGCTCAAAGAAGCCATCTCGCTAGGGTGCACTGGGGGAGGGAAGCAGGTGGCGGTCAGGACAGAGCTGACCCTTCTCAGGCTTTAAGTGAGCTGGGAAGGGCAGTGGCCAGAGCAGGATTTTGGCAGGTGAGCTATCATTCCCACCTCCCTGGGCTGCATATGGTCTGACTTTGAAGCCTGGCTTCACCAGTGTGCGTGGGCATTAACAAGGTGATCATGGGGTGGAGGCAAGTGGGTGGGGCAACAACCATTGGCTGTCTACCACCCCCGAAATGCAATTCCTTGGTAGTTTCACTGAACCTTGAAATTTCTGGACAACCCATTCCTGAGGCCTCACGCCTAAATATCAGGCTCTAAGGGGGTCTCCCTGAACCCACGGAGCTAGGGGGCCAGTTGTTACAGAACAGAGGTCCAAGGGGGGGCAATATCTGGCCCACTGAGGGGTACCAAAAACTGCTACAGAACAGGGGTCCCTCCCAAGGATGGTATACTAATACCTACTGGGCTCGTCTCTGTCTGCCACCAGAGGAAAGACATCTCTCAATGCCAGAAATTTGTAAAAAAGAAAGGAAAGGTTTATTTAAAGCTATACAGACTTAAAGTAGTGACCCGGTGTCCCCATAAAAATATTAAAGTCCTTTAGGATAACCACAGACACCCACAGCGCTTCCTTCTCCCCCTGCCCTAATTTGGGGTACCATATCTCAGGAAAAGAAGCACACGTCTGTGTTTCCAGGCCACTGGCACCATCAGCTGTATCACCATCCAGGCAGGATCTCCAATTAATCCAAAGTCATGTGGCACCTTCTCATGGTCTACTGGCAAAGAGTTCTTTCACCCTTCTTCCAGGCAAAGTCTCTCCTGCTTTCCAGGCCATGTGGCCAAAGGGAGCACCCCAAAGCTAAGTGGGCCCCTTCTACCAGAGCTGCAGGGATCCCCACTCTGCCAGAATCGCATGGCTCTCTCTCCCACCTGGGCAAGAGGGGGTCCTAACTCTGCCCCAAACCTCATGTCTCTCTCTCAATGGCTGCTGCATCCGCGTTTAAATCCCTGTGCCAGTCCTCCTTTGCAGCCCCATTTCCAACTCCTCCTACAATCAGTTACACCTGCCAGGACTCCCATACCCTCCCAGCTTTACTGGGCTGCCATAGTGAGTCTGGGCAGGTGTGGCCCCATGGCGTGAAGCCAATCAACTCCAAGCTCTCACACAGGCACTATAACTCAGGGGACCAGCCCCCAGTTACATCCTGGGTAGAAGCCACTCCCTTCTCCCTGGCTGAAAACTTGGCCACAGCTATTTAACATATCTATGAAACCAGTTAAAGGTTATCGATATGTTAAATGACAATTCCAGAGGTTAGCTGCAAAACTGTTGCTATGCAAAATAGCTCTCAATGGCCCTGCTCCATTTGTCCCTTCCCCCACTGACACCTGGGTAGGGGGTGAGGACATCTTAATATTTCCTGGACACCTTGAACCCTGGACCACATCCCAAATCCTTTTCTGGGGCCCCCTCTTGGCTGTGCCCTGTTACACGATTGCCAACTCCTCAACTCCCCTCACCAGCTTCCAGCAGCCCCTCCTCTCCTCCATCCCAGCCCTGGCTTGCCCAATCCCCTACACTCACAGAAGCCTCTCCACTCACAGTATAGGGGATATTATTGAAGAGTGTCCCACTTTTCTGGCTCTGGAGCCCCAGTCTGCTTGGAGTTCTCCTACACAGCAGAGCCAACCTTGGGCTTCGATCTGAGGGTGAGGCCTCTCCCACCCTCACCGCAGAGAGGGGGCTGCTCTTCCCCGTGTCCCCTACCGCACGTCACAGCTCTTTACAGGGCGTGTCACTCCTGACACTCTGCACGCCAAGTTCTGGTGAGAGTGCTTCTCCTGATAGAAGCTGGGTGCCCGCTCCTCTGTCCCCCAACCTCCTGGCACAGTTGTGTCCCATCTGCACTGCTTGCAGATAAATCTGTGCCATCTTTTCTCTAAAAGTTGCCAGAAATTAGCCCTGGCTGGTGCAGCATGGGCTGCAAACCGAAGGGTTACTTGTTTGATTCCTAGTCAGGGTATAGGCTTGGGTTGCAGGCCAGGTCCCCAGTAGGGGTGCATGAGAAGCAACCACACAGTGATATTTCTCTCCCTCTCTCCTCCCTTCTCCTCTTGTTACTGAACAAGAGGTCCGAGGGAGGGGCAATACAATATTTGGCCCACCTAGGGATGCCCAAAACTGCTATACAACAGGGGCCCCTCCCAAAAACAAAATACTAAAATCTACTGGGCTCTTCTGTCTGCCGCCAATTGGAAAGACATCTCTTAAAGCCTGAGATTTGTGAAAAGGAAACAAAATGTTTATTTAATGCTATTCAGGCCTAATGCCACCACTAAAATATCAAAGTCCTTTAGGTTGTACACCTACACAGCACTCCCTTCTCCCACTGTCCCAACTCCGGGTACCGTAAATCAGGAAAAGAGCACAGGTCTGTGTTTCAGGCCGCTGGCACCGTCAGCTGTGTCACTGTGCAGGATCTCGAGTTAATCCAAAATACTGTGGTACCCTCTCATGGTCCAGTGGCAAGAGTCCTTTGTACCCAGTTCCAGTCAAAATTCTCTCTTGGTTTTTCAGGCCCCGTGGCCAAAGGGGGCACCCCAAAGCCGCGTGGGCCTCTTCTACCAAAGCTGCAGGAGTCCGCACACCACCAAAAGCATGTGGCTTTCTTCTTTACCTGGCTGCAGGGATCTCCATTCTGGCAAAGCTGCGTGGTTTTTCCCTTTCACCTGGGAAAGAGGGGGTCCGCACCCTGCCAAAACCACGTGGCTCCCTCTTTCACCTCACCAACAGGGGGTCCTCACTCTGCTGAAACCGCGTGGTTCTCTCTCTCACTTGGGCAGTTATCGCCTCATGTTCCGGAGCCAGTCTTTTCCAAGCTCTCACACTGCCTACTCACTCAGGAGTGCGGCCCCTCGTTATCCATCCTGAGTCACCGCTACTCCCTTCTCCCTCTCGAGTGCAGCCCCTAGTACCTCCTTCTCCTTGGCTCCAAACTTGACCACTGCTATTTAACATATCTATGAAACCAGTTAAAGGTTATAGATATGTTAAATAACCATTCCAGAGGTTAGCTGCAAAACTGTTGCTATGCAAAACAGCTCTCAATGGCCCTGCTCCATTCGTTTCTTCTGGGGGGGGGGGCGGTGAGGACATATGTCTCTCCAATATTCCTATACACCTTGAATTCTGGACACCATTCCAAATCCTTTTTGGGGGCCCCCTGGCTGCACCCTGTATCACTCTCTTTAAAAGTAAATAAGTAAAATCTTTTTTTTTAAGTTGCCAGAAATTGTCATCTAAAGCCTCTTTCATTTACCTATTTCAACTTCAATAGCCTGGCACTCAGAAAAGTCTCGTGCTGTAGGACGGACATGCTGGAGGCCGCTGCCGCTGCTGCTGCTGCGGCGTAATTTCACATCCTGCGGAGCTGCTGGGAGATTTGGGGCCGGCCTGGCATGGGCCTGGGGCAAGGTGCAGCGCAGGGCAGAGAGAGCCAGTGCCGGGGCTGAGACATGGCCCGGCACCCGTTCTCCCTCGGTCCTCCATGGAAACGTTCTTGGCAACGTCCGCTCGCAGTGCGCGTGTGCTGCTGGGAGCGCACACCACCACGTGTTCTAGCTCTCGGTTGTCTGGAATGGAGCACTCTGCTGACTTAGGATGCTTCAGACCTGTGGTGTATCAATCACCTCTCCTGCTAACTTACAAGTTCTTGGGACAGGGACCATGTCCGCCCTCCCTGGTTCTCTGTGTACAAATATGTGGCTCAAAAACCTATTTTAAGTGCCTGCTCTGCACCCCGCACTGCGTGGGCATTGAAAGTGCAGTAGTAGGTATGATATGACCTCTGCTCCCAAAGAGGAACTGCCCCCAGTGACCACCATGACCGAGTCGCACAGGCCTCTCCATGGGACCTTGTGGAGGTGTGACCTGGTGGCCGGGCGCAGTTTCTTGAGAACTAGGACCTCAGTAAGGCCTTAAAGGGTAAATGGGAATTAGATGGGAAAGCAGGGGAACAATCCAGATGGAGAAAACCGCCTGATCAGAGGCCCGGAGCTGCTCGTCTGTCCACCCAGAGGGAAGGCTGTGGTCCTGGAGTACTGGGGACAAGGCAGGGAGGGGCACAGATGACGTGGATGAGAGTATGTGCGTGGGGACACTGTTGTTGTGTGTTGGTGACAGGGGATGGAGTGTCTGTGTGTACTGCGTTGGGAGCTCTGACTTGACCTATTGGTGACAAATGAGGACATGCTGAAGCAGGGGGTGAATGACAGGGGAGGCATCTTGGGAAACCTGGGCTGGAGGAAGACAGATGTGCTGTGGACACCTGGATGCACCTTTGTCAGCGTTGACCGCAGAGCCGACAAGGGCCCGAGCCAGGGAGGAAGCCAGGGGAAAACGTGAAACATATTTAGGAAGTAAAATTGTCAGGGCCAGAAGCTCATCTTTAATGATTCAGTTGTTAAGCCAATACTTGTTGACGGCGTTCCCAGACAGAGGAAGGAATAATAAACACAAGAGTGAGAACATCCAGCTTGGCCGTTTTCTCAATCACCTTGAGCAAATCGTGCTTGTCTTCCTCTGTCTTGGGCAATTAACTACCCCATTTCACTTTTAGACCCTTGATCTCTGCAGCCCGCTCTGAACACTGGTCTGATTGATTTTACTTCTCTCTCTCTGCATCCCCTGGCCCACCTCCTCCTACACACTGACTACCCTTGGCTCAGGAGGAATTGGGTTGAAGGGAGCATGTGAAGCCTTACCTAGAATGCAGGAGGCCTTGGACAAAACCGGGCACCCCCTTTCCTTCCTTGAAGGTCCCCAGGTTTGAAGCTGAGGGTCTGTGTCCCTCCCCAACCCCACAGACCTTGTGGTCCTAGAGACTTGATTCTGGGTCCCGAGAAAATGGACCAGGTGAGGTCCCCAATGGTTTGCAGTGGTCTTTGGCAAAATTGAGGACACAAGGGGCATGTATCCTTTTTCACAAGTCTAAATTTTATTTGTTTAGGTGTGTGCTTTTTCCCTGAGATTGTCATTTCCCCATTTTGCAGTGTTAGCAAGTCATTTAAAAATGAAATGATAGCGATAATAGGATTTATTTTTGATGTACTTATTTCGCAAAATATAAAGTTGGCAATTCCGTGTCGACCTCCCCTCCCCCGAATTATTTTTGAAATTTTCTTGGCATATGAAAAGTCGGAGTCTGGGAGCCGCTGAGAGATGCCCTGTTCCTCCTTCAGAGGTGGCACAACAGGTAAGGGCCTGGCGGGGCTCAGGACTCGCTGCCACAAACGTGGCACTGTGGCGCCACGAACATTTCAAGCTGAGGGAATTTGAGAAATAGCAGGCACGGGAAGGATTCTTCAAGGTGCCCTGGAAGCAGGTGGCCAACCTCATGTGAGAGAAGGTGCCATCCCTGCACCTGGAGGGAAAGGGGGCAGCTTTATCTCTGCAGAGGGGGGATGTCGAGAGAATCCTCATGCTCAGGCCTTGTGAAGTCTCCCCCACTTTGCTCCCCTAAGCTCACAGCCTTTTGTTCTGTCACATGTTCCCATGACCCTTCACTCTCCATCAAGCCTGGTATAAATATTCTCAACTTTCACCACTTCTTTGGTCTTCATTTCCTTGTGTAGGCACCTGGACATTCAATAAATCTGTGTGCTCTTCTTTTATTATTATTAATCTGTCTTGTTACAAAGACCCAGGTGAGATCCTAAGGCAGGTAGTGGAAAGAAAGATATTTTTCTCTGCTTACAAGCTTTAGTCTGGAACCTGACAGTGTAGGGTCACACTCAACACCAGCATTTACTAGTTGTGTAAGTTTTGGGCTTCATGCTCCTGACCTGTGAAATGGGAATCATGGAGACTTCCCTTAGAAGGCTGTGAGACTTGAACGAGTTCATATGTACTCAATGTTATTATTACTTCTGAAGACTTGCATTAAAGATAGGATCTCCTTATCTACCAGGAGCTTTAATTCCAGAAATTCTACCCACAAGTGACTTAGAAGGCTATCCCCCAGCTGATGAATCCAATCTCTGTCATATTCCATTGCTATTCAGGGTTTTGATGAAAGAAAGGGGCGGAAAGAAAAAGCTGAAAAGAAGAGAACAGTGAGGAGGTGCTCTGTAGCTATTTGCCTGTTTTCCAGGGGCCCACATAAAAGAGTCAGAAAGGAGAACCAAGAAGAACATCAATAGCTGCCTTCTCTTCCTAGAAGCTACTCAGCAGTTGGAAAGAATCCGAATCAACTCCAGTTGCCTTTCGACTCTCTTGTTACCTCTTGAAGACAGGTAGCCACCTTTACAGGTATTCACTCTGGGATGTTAGAGACCCTCTGTGACACCTCGCCCAGGGCCCTTTGCATAGTGGCAGGACAGTCATTCAGGGAAATAATTTCTGACTTTAGTAGGGGATTGCTTGTGGTAGGGATTGAAGCTGAGGTTCTGTGTCCCTCCCCAACCCCACAGACCATGTGGACCGAGAGACTTGGTTCTGGGTCCCAAGAAAATGGGCCAGTGAGGTCCCCAATCTGACTTCAGTAGGAAATTATTGTTCCCCCCATCGCTTAAAGTTGAGTGTGTGTCCATGCCCCTCAGTACAAGACCAGCCCTGCTTCCAAGAATGTAGCCTCTTGCTCTGGCCTGGAGCAGCAGCACGGCTTTAATCTTGCCAGGAGGCATGAGGAAGGGTCAGTGAGAAGCAAGCAAGAGCACGGGGCAGGGAGAGGTTCAGTGGGGGACACGTGTCAGGGTGAAAGGACCTCAGGGACAAGGCTTATCCAGGGGCACAATCACCCTGGGATGTCAGTGCAAAAGATCAAATGTAAGAGCGCTTGCAAAGGCTCCCAGGCTGGGTCGCCCTCCAGGGCACACTCACTGGACCTTCCTCTCTCTAGAATTTGGCTTCACCAAATGGCCCCCTTGTTGTGCCATATGCCCCTCTCCACACCCCATCCAAGTCCTGCCCTTCACTTAGGACCACTCAGTTCAGTTCACGTACTGGACACTTGTCCAATGTCTTCTAAGGGCCAAATACTGTGCTTGGTGTTGAGGGCACAACAAGAATGAGGGCTGGGCCCCTTCAATCAAGGTGCATGTCTCATGGATGCACAAAGCAATGAGGTAAACATGAGGTCTTCCCCAAGGGTCAATTTTACTTGAAGACTGGGGAAAGGAAGTAACTTAAAGCAATTTAAATGCCAATAAATTAAAATAATATTCTTATATTAAAATAAACATCTCTCATGGATTAGGGGCAAAATTTGCATATATTTAAAAAGTAAAACTTGAGATTTCAAAGAAGTTTCACACGAGTGGCTGACTTCTTTGGACCACGTCCCAGAAACTCGGGAGTATACATGTTCATTCTCCTCTACCACTACGGGTGCACTGGCGGGCAAGGTTTGAAAGTCCCTACTGTGTGTCATGGGGAGAAACTGAAGGATTAGGGTTAGGAAAGAATCACAGTGAAGGTTTCAGTTTAGAAATGTCAATTTCAAAAAGAAAATACCAGGTGTACTTACAAATCAAACACTTGTATTTATTTCCACTGCTCCAAAAACCCCACTGAAATGACCATAAAGGGTTAGGCAAAAATACAAAGGACAAAGGATAAGAGAGGAGATGACAAGAGCTCAAAGATATCTACAGAATTGTGGGAACCAGAAAGCAATGGGCTATGACAAATGGCTTCATGCAAAGAAAGCTGACGCGTTGTTGGGGAGAAGACAAGAGGCAGCACGTTGGCTCGCAGAGTGAACCAGGAGTCAGAGGTGATGTTTGCTCTGAGGTTCTATGATATAGACTATGTGCTGTGTCCCCAGACCCATATATTGAAGCCCTATCCCTGCCCCCTCCAATATGGTCATATAACCCTTGAAGCTCTCCTGAGTTTAAATCATTGGCCTGTACCCCATGAAGGGAATTCGGTTCTTTCCAGTGGGCTAGCCCTCACTTTTGAGATAGAAAGAGCAAGTAGAAGAGGGATTTGAAGAACAAAGGAAGAAAAAACCTTGAAGTCCGAATATACTGCTTTATTGTTAGAGCTCCGTTCTCTGCAAATGGAAATGCATTCATAGCATTAGCCCTTTTGGGGGAAGGAGTTATTTCACCTACTTTATGCAAGAAGAATAAATTGGGCAACGAGAAGTAGCAGAAAGCCCCTGATGTGGGCTGTGTGTTCTGTCTCTCACACAGAGCCCTCTGTTTGCATGTGTCCTGCTCCTGCTTGCTCATGGACTCATTTAGAGGTAGGTGAACTTCTGAAGGCCTGTGGCAGGTGATTCCAAGAGTAGTGAGCAGGTTTTCATGAGTCTCAATAGGGAAGCCCTCAATAATTTGCTGGTGGAGACTGGTGTTTATCATTTAGCTCCTTATATACCAAATTACTAGTTGGTCAGTAATGTGGACCAAGTTCATGACTTATACCAGGACCCAGAAATTGTAGTTCCCCGACTCATGCTTCCTTTATCAAGACTGAGTAATTCCCAGATGTGACTTCCCATATGAAGTAGGACTTGGAGTTTGAGTTGGTTTCCAGGTCATGAAATGAAACCAGCTATTCATCCTATAATCTCCGCGGCTCTGAATTTCAGTAGCATCAATATTTGAGTGACCCTTTGGTGTGGGGGTCTGTGCTCTGGGCTCATGGAACAAGGATTGCCCTTCTTAGTGTAAAAAGACAGACCCTGCACCACACAAGCTAGTGGTCAGGGTGTGGAGTCCTTATGGGCTTTGCCTACTGCTGTGATCTTCCACCATCACCAGCGATGGTGTTACTGCCCATATGGTGGAAGCACCTGAGAACCTCAGAGGTGAGGGTGGAAACAGCATCGGCACTTGGAGCCTGATGATGTGGTTCGGGTCCTGCAACTGCCCTTGATTAGCAGAGTGACCTTGAGCATGTCACTAATCTCTCTGAAATTCGGTTTCTATTAAAAGGATGATAATCACCGTCTTGACTACATCACAGTGGGTTCTGAAACAGACCAGACAGTGTAAGGGGAAGTACTTTGTAAACTGTAAAATGCTATGTAGCCAACATGCTATAACGGTTGCTGACTGCAATGCTTTACTCTCTCATTCCCTGGATATTAAGTGCCTACTATGTGCCTGATGCTAAGCCAGGTATAAAGACTACAATAGTCAAAAAGCAATAATCTCTGTTCTCCTGTCTTTGTGGTCCAACGTTAACATTCCTACATCCAGTTTTGCTGGGCAGCCTCCTTTGGGTGTGAAGCCTCACACTCTGGGGGTTGCTTCCTGCTAGATGTTTGCAATGGTCCTTGGGAAGGACTTTAGAAAAGTGCTTTCAAACTGTGCTCTGGACCCCAGTGTTCTTGAGTAGAGATTCACACAGGGGAGGGTCAGAATAAGCATAAGGGACTCTGAACCCTCCTCCCTGCCATCAGCCATGTTTGCTTCTCTTTTCCTGCTTTATTTTATTGTTGGAAAACTGCTGCTTTGGTGGAAGAAACTGGACAGCCCTGTTCCTTGATCTTTTCTAATTTTTATATTTCACTCGTGGGTGAACCTCTTTCAAAGTCTCTTTCCTTCCCTCCCAGGGGTAGCTAGAGATGGAGACTGCCTTTTATCATTACTGGGATGTGACCAGGGTGTGGAGACTTTAACCTCAGTTCTCGTGTAGAATGGGAAGGGGCTGGGTCGGCAACAAGTCACCCGGAGGAGTGGGTTGGTTTTCTTTCATAACCGCAGGACAATAGTCTGCACAAATAATGTGGACAGCCTCCAGCTGGGACTGCTATTCTCTACAGGAAATGCTGGGTATGACCCTACCTAAGGCAATTTGTCTTTTCTACAGTTAATCTCAACAGGTAACCAGGTAACCATGTGGGAGCTTCACCTCTGGCCCTGAGCTTGTGGATGGTATTCTAACAGCAAATGGCATCCTGGGTAGTCTCTGACCTTGGGTGAAACAATTCTGCAGCATTTAGACTCTGCAGTAACTGACCCTGAGAGCTGACAGAACATTTCCAAGGGAACAGAGTCCCTCAGGCCTGAAGTGTTGACCAAAAACCAGACTCGCCCCAGTAAGTCATGATCCTCAGACCACAGTGGGGAACTGGAAAATGGATGGAATCTGTTTCTTAGCTGAACTGTGAAATATTCCAGGGCTTTCTGTTTTGAGCTGGCTTCTAATTATTTAGTATTTTCAAGATGGAGTGTTCTGCCCTAGGAGATATCCCTAAATGCCCAGGGAACTGTTCCCTGATTCTTTTTGCACTTTTTTATAGCAATCATTTTAATGACTTAATCCTCACTCTATGATACTAGCATAGTTGTGGCTGCTGTAATAAACCCCCAAACTCAAACGTGGCAGCAGTTTGTCTCTTGTTCTCATTAAATCTGAAACGGGTTTCTGGATTGGTGGGTGTTACCTCCCCATGTGATTATTTAAGGACTCAGGCATTGCTTCTAGCATGTATCTTTCAGGCTCATCATGCTTGTTTGCAGCAATCCAGTGGGCGGGACAGGAGCATGGAAGACAGCACGGGGAAGGATTTCATAGGCCCATCCAGGAAGTGATACGCATCACTCCACTTACTCTTCCAGGGCTGGAAGCCAGTAATATGGCATTATCTAAGTGCAAAGAAGTCTGGGAAATGTAGTCTGTGTGCCCAAAAGAAGCAGTCTCTGCCACTACCACCTGCTTAGGTTATGTCTTCCTCTTTGGGATGGATGATGAGAAATAAAATAGTGTGGAAAACTGTCTTAAATGGCAGCAACAGAGTTGACCTACATTCAAGATACTTTGGGGCAAAATAACAATAACAGTAGAAAACCATGTTCACTCATCTGGTAGGCAGTCATTTTAAAGTTTGATAGTAATGGCAGGAGTTGAGGGAAACAGTTCTCTCATACAGGGCTTGTGGGAGAGTAAATTGTTATAAACACTTTGGAGAGTTATTTGTCAGTGTTTATGAAAACTTTAAGTGTTCATGCCCTTTGACCCAGCAATTCCATTTCTCACTATCTTTTTGAGAGCAACATTCTTATATGTAGACAGTGAGGCACAAATAAAATGTCTATTGCTAGTAATGTAAAAGATTAAAAATCATCTAGTCCTGGCTGGTGTGGCTCAGTGGATTGAGCACCAGCCTGCAAACCAAAGGTCGCCAGTTTGATTTTTGGTCAGGACAGAGGCCTGGGCTGCAGGCCAGGTCTCCAGCTGAGGGTGTGCAAAAGGCAATTGGTCCATGTTTTTCTTCATCTCTTTTTGTCTTTCTCCTTCCCTTCTCTTCTTTCTAAAAGTAAATAAATAAAATCTTTAAAGAAATAAAAGTCATCTAAATTTCTAGCAGTGAGGAACTAGGTAAGTAAGCTATGGTACAACTTGTATTGTGGAATACCATAAATGGTTAAAAAGTTGAGGTAGATATATATGCATATATAGACAGATATGATAAGACCTTTGAGGCATATTCCAAAAGAAAAGAGCAACCCAAAAGGCAAAAGGTACCACTGTATATAACATTTAAAGAAATAAACGCACGGCAAAAAAAAAACAAAAAAAAAACCCCCCCCCCCAAAAAAAAAAAGCAAGAGCAATGTAAAACTTTGGAGGTCTCTAGATACACACAAGGCGTGTCCAGAAAGTATCCAGCCATGTACTATAAAAAAATAGGGACATTTATTGAAGAAGATACATATAAGAAACATTGTACATAGGACAATGATGCCTCAGACCCCTTCAAAGTAAGGACTTTTGGGATCTCACACAGTTCTTCCAATCACCATCAGCTGCCCTATTGTATTTGCCTGAATCTCATTGATGATCTGAAATCTCTTCCCTTTCAAAGGTGATTTTAGTTTTGGGAAAAGCCAGAAGTCGCAGGGCGCCAAATCTGGGCTGTAGCAGGGCTGAGTCACCTGGGCGGTTTGATGTTTTGCCAAACAACTCTGCATGAGATGTGATGCACCAGTGAGAGCATTGTCATGATGAAGCTGCTGATCACTAGCTGCCCATAGCTGAGTCATTCCGAATCATCTGAATCGTTTCCACAGAGGAATGTTCAAGCTTAATGCAAAATCTGATGCAGATTCATCACTCTACTTGTTCAGTCATTTTGAATGTGATGGCACCACGGTAGACATGCTCACTCAACAGTTTCTACCACTCCCAATGACTGGTACAGTGAAGTCGTCATGGTTCATGCATGTTCATTCCAGTCCACTCTGCTTGGCTGCCAGGTAACACTGATGTGATGTAAACCATTCTCGTTATGTTAACAACGGCTGGAGTTTTCCCAGACAGACCTTATATGTGTTTATATGTAAAAGTAAGGAGAAAGATCTGGAAGGGTACAAACCAGGAAAAAGTTGTTACCTCTGAGGAGTGGATTGGGTTTGACATGGTGGTCAAGGGAATTTTGCTTTTTATTGTTTAGAGTTTAATGATTATACAACATCACTAATGTGCTGCCTATGTAATTAAAAACAAATTAATAAAAAAGATAACTAAAATAAGAAGAAAAATAAAAAATCCAAGTATATGGGACTTTGCAAATAAGACAATGTTATTTATTATGTTTTATTGTTATTCTAATGTTTAAATTTTTTTGAACAAAACAAAAAGAACCCTCCCACAAATCTTACTCAGAATCAGGTCACTTCTTCAGAGTCACCTCCCAAATCACAGGTGGGCTTAGGTTTGTGACCTCATGCGTACTGAATGTGTCAGTCAATTTTTTAGGACCAGTAGGAGCTAATGTGACCCTGTAACCTTGCGCATGTTTAGCAACAACAGCAACAACAACAAAAAAGAGCTTATCAGGAAAGGGTGACAGCTCTGACTGGTGGCTCAGTTGACTGGGCATCCCCCTACACGCAAAAGGTCGCTGGTTCAATTCCCGGTCAGGGCACCTGGCTGGGTTGTGGGTTTACTTCCCAGTTAGGGTGATAAAAGAGGCAACTGATCAGTATTTCTCACATTCATGTTCCTCTCCCTCTCTTTTTCGCTCCCTCTTCTGTCTTTAAAAATAAATAGATAAGGTCTTTGAAAGAATAAAGGGACAGGGAGAGCTGCTGTTGTCCAGTAGTTCTCCAGTTATGCTCCAGCTGGAGTGAGAGTTTCCATCACTGAAATCAAAGAGTGGGTCACACATATTTGTTTTGTTTCCAGAAGAGTTGAGAACTGTACTAGGAACTGAAACAGAGTGATGAGGAAGACAGTCACTGCTACTTCCCCTGTGGAGCTTACAGCCTAAACATGTTTTCCCTGTCTACAGAAGACATTTAGTTAATGCATAGAATTTTCTCCATTGACAGTCTTTTCCTATAAGCTTTTCCTTTGATTGTTGATATTGCTTCTATACCAGCAAGCACAGACAGCTGCAATAAAGACGGACCAGCAGTGAATGAAAATTAACAGGGAAATTCAGAAACAGGGCTTTGAATGTTTAATTCGACAACTAATCTTTTTGGACATGTATGCCTGGTTGTGATATTATCTTTCATACATATGATATAATCAGATTGTCTCTTATTCAATATTTTGGCTTTTGATTTGTAAAATGGAATTAAAAATATGAATGTCTGGTGGGACTCTATGAGGACATCACAATTTCGAGGCTTAAAAACAACCTGAAAAAATTTGGAAACCACTGATATATACTTCAGTCTTTTGTAGGGTTGCTTATTTTTCCTAAGGACTCAAAGCATGCAGAAGTTGTTGTTAAGAAGTTTTCCTGAGGTGTGCACTTCCCAGGCATTTTTCTGGTGGTGTGTCATTTCCTTCAGAGCCACAACTTGTCTAGTCATAAGGCAGGGTCTGGGTCATGAAAACACAATGCAATAAATTTTAAAAAAATTCCAAGTAATCTCTGTCCTTTCCTTGCATTTCTTAACACCACAATGTCCACAGTGATACTTTTTGAATTTGCTTTTCTTTCCCAGCCATGTTTTTTTATGCAGTATAGTTACTCAAAAACTCCCCTCCCAACGTTAGCCTACTGCTTCTTTTCTCTCTTTTCCTCACAATCATGAATCACAAAAGCCCAACGCTCTGGTCTGGCTGGAGTAAGCTTGGCCTAGAGCAGGGAAGCAAAGACCCAGAGGCAAGCAAGGGTGGGAAGAACTAAAGGGGAGCAGGGAGGGAAAGGCAGCGAAGGTCTTAGGTTAATAATTACTATCCTTTCTCATATCATCTAGTCATTCACTTAGTCAATAAATACTGGCTAATCACCTACTAAGTGCTAGAGCCTGGGGATAAAAGGCTAAACAGGATGAACACAGCCTCTATGTTCATGAGGATGCACCTAGTGGGACATAAGGAAGAGTAAGCAGACATTTGCTATGTTCAGGATGAGTGCTGTGGCCAGCAGTGCAGGGTGCTGTGGGAGCTCAGGGGCTAGCTAGGGTGGAGGTAGGAGGAAGAGCTTCTGAATGAAGGCCACATAGCACACCAAGAAGCCAGAGGCTGCTAGTTGCCCTCTTCTTCCTTTTAGTGATAGCATGCCCAAAATTTAGCTGGTGACTGGCTACCTAGCTAGAGACTATATTCCCAGCCTTTCTTGCAGCTAAGTTCAACCATCTGATGAAATTCTGACTGTGAGATGTGAGCAGAAGTGATGTATATACCCAGAATAGGAAGGCTGTGCCTTCCTTCTTCTATTCTATTGTCTGGAAAGTGGGTCTGGAGGTGTAACTGGGACAGCTGTCTTAGACCATGAATTAGAAGCTCAAGGTCAAGGTGGCGGAGGAGAAATGTAGAATGGATCAGCAGCAATACTGTGCATCAGAGTTGCCCCAGCCCAAGACCTACAGACTGTTATGTAAGAAACAAAAAAAGTTTTTGTCTGTTATAAGTTACTATTATTTAGTCTCTATTAGGACAGCTGGGCCAACCCATGAAGTCATATATCAGGCTTAAAAGAGAGTTCCAAATTCCTAATCTCCTCTTCTGAACCACTTGGGGTCCCATTATGTAACTTGAGAGCAGTCCTTGCCTTAGCCCATCTGGAGGGACTGGAAATTGGCTGTCAATGTTTTAGATTCAATCGAGAGGTGGCTTTACTGATATAAGTACTTTTGCAATTTAATGCCCCTAAAATCTTCTCAAAGACAGAGATCCACTGCCTTAAAAGCTGAAAGAGTAGTTTGAAGGAGAAGGATTTATGTATTTGGCCCCAAATTGAACTCCTTTCTATTAGGAAAACACAGGACATGCAGAAACCAGGACTACATACTCATTTTTCACTCTTTGACTTGGAGCTCTTTAGCTCAGGTCAGGAATGAACATTGGATTAGAGTGGAAACTTGTCATCAATTCCTGGGCAAGTCCACACAGGCGGTGCCTGTTTGGTTTCCAGGCTTGCTCTTTAGACTCTGGGCCATTTCTTATGTCTGGACACCATTCCTATGCCCAGTTACCTGCTCTTCCTCCCTCCAGGGAACTGTGGCTGGCTATCACCACCAAGAAGCACCCTCTCAGCCATGCCATTTGGGAGAATTGAGCTGTCAAAAGCAAACCCATGACTGTGATGGCATCTGGTTCCTCACAAATAGTATTAGTCAAGATCAGTTAGGTTTTGCGGCAGTAACAAACAACTCCAAAACTTCAAAGGCAATGTGGCTCAGTGGTGCCTATTCATTTAACTACTGGATGGTTCCCAGATGATTGTCTTATGACACTACCTTTCAGCAGGAGACATCAGGCTTTTCTGAGGCATGAGAAGAGAAAACATGGAGAATTATGGTTTGTGATACATCCAAGCAGAAGTGAGCTTCGTTGGACATGCAAGTCATGTAGCCAGTTCTACCTTCAAGGGCTAGGAAGTGCAACATTCCCGTGTGTCTGGGAAAAAAGGGTGTCTGGAAATACTGGTGAGGAGCAGCAATGCCTACCACATGGGTAAACACAGTGAGTCTTCAAAGCAAGTGTGTACCCCAGGAGATGCACGAGATCATCCACTGGATATAGGAAGACACAATGAAACTTCTAGTTATATTTATTCCATATCTGCTCTTTAAATGTCTATTTTTTGAGTGTGTCTATTATATCTATTATAATGAGTATGTCTATTTATATGGTGCATAATGTATGTGTAGTACATGATTGTAATTTGTAAGTAAATAAATATGCATGTACTGGGGGTGGATGCTCAAAAAAGTTTTAAGGATGGCACAGACAACAATCCACTGAGCCAGGGAATAGGACCCAAAGGCCCTTAGGCTGCGAGTGCTGAAAGCTCTTTGGAAATAGGGTCTGGAGTCCTTAACCCCGAGGTGACTTGGTCTTCTTGGCTGTAAAATTCCAATCATGATTCCCTTTTTAGAAACCAGGGTAGATACCCAATAGGTCCTTAGAGAACAGCAGCTGAGAGGGTAGAATTAGGTTGAATACATCTTTCCCTCACTTGCCTGTAGCTAGCAAACACAAAAGCTGCTGCAGTGCTTTGCGGGACCACAAAGAGGCAATGCGCATCCGTGACCGAGCATGGATGTACGTGGTGCATGGTATACGATGTGGGTGCGCTGGGCGTGTGGTGGCAATTGGTGTCATGTAGAGAAAGATGAACATCTTTGAAAGGTCTGCCCTAAGGGGAGGTAGGTCTTTCTGATGGAGAGAGACTGGGAGAGAGAGAGAGAGAGAATGAATGCATGTGTGTGCATGCACATGCCCATGTGTGCACATGTGGCTGGAAACTCACATGGATAGTCTATAACTTTTTCTTCCTTCCTCCAGTTTCCCAGCTTTAGGACATGGAAGCAAGGGAAGAAAGACCACAGAGGGGTAGATTGGTGCAGGAAAAGAGGGATAAGTGCCAGTGGGAGAGGTGTGGTGAGAAAGTGTCAGAAGATAGGTCTGAAAGTAAACACCGGAAATGACAGTTGTATCTGAGCTGTCAGCAGACCAGGAGATGAAGGCTGGTGATGCAGAGGCCCTAGAAGGCGGCTCAGACTAGGGTGTACTTGACAGTCTACAGATGGGCAGGAGCAGCCCTGTTCTGGTATCTCGTACTCAGCCAGGGGCCTAGGCTGCCTGGTGTCTGCAGCCAGGGCATAAAGGTGTGAACTCAGTGTCTGTGTCTAATGTAGCATCATCTCCGCTTAAAGACTTGCTCCCACTTGCATCCCCCTTTCATCTGTGAGGAGGACACCATCAGTTTTCCAGCCATCTAGGCTAAAACCCTCAGCCTGCCTCCTAACAGCTGCCCATCCTGCAGAACCTCCCTCCAGTGCTACCCTTTGAAGCTCCATGCTCACAGACAGCAGTAAACCATACAGCCTCAGAACTGTTGAACTCCTATTTCTTTTTCTTTTTTCTAAAATAGAAATTCCAATGTGTTCTTATTGTATCTCAATGGGTCATCTTCTACAGGACCCAGAAGCCCCTACTGAGAAGATTGATGGATGAGAGTAAAGGGAGGTATCATTCCTCTTTCTCTTTTTGATTTTATTTATTTATTTATTTTTATGGTATTTTTTCCCATTACCATTCATTCCCCCTTGCACCCCCTTCCCCCATAATCACCATACTGTTGTTCACGTCCATGAGTCCCTTTTCCTTTTTGCTCCACCCCCTCACCCCTCAGCTACCCCCTCTCCCCAGAGCTGTCAGCCAGTCTATCTATGGGTCTGTCTCTGTTCTGCTTGTTAGTTCAGTTTGTTCATTAGATTCCACATGTGAGTGAAATCACATGGTACTTGTCTTTCTATGACTGGCTTATTTCACTGAGCACAGTATTTTCCAGGTCCATCCATGCTATTATTGCCAAGAATAAAATTATTTTAATTTTTTACCACAGAGTAGAATTCCATTGTGTAAATGTCCCCTAGTTGTTTTATCTACTCATCTACTGATGGACACCTGGGCTGCTTCCAGATCTTGGTGACTCTAAACGATGCTGCAATGAGTGTAGGGGAGCTTATATTCTTTCGAACTGTTGTTTTGGGTTTCTTCAATGAGTCCCTAGAAGTGGTATCACTGGGTCGTAAGGCAGTTCCATTTTTTAATTTTTTTAGTTATCCCCATACTGCTTCCCACAGTGGCTGCACCAGTCTGCATTTTCAGCAGCACTACAAAAGGGTTCCCCTTTCTCCATATCCTCCCCAGAACTTGTTATTTGTTGATTCATTGATGACAGCCATTCTGACAGGTGTGAGGTGATATCTCATTATGGTTTTAATTTGCATCTCTCTGATGATTAGCGATGCTGAGCATCTTCTCATATGCCTATGGGCCATCTGCGTGTCCTCTTTGGAGAAGTGTCTATTCGGGTCCTCTGCCCATTTTTAATTGGATTGTATTTTTTTGTATTATAAAATATGCTTTGGGGACTTTTACCTTTATTATAGTTATTATTATGTATTTATTATCGATATATTATATTCTAGGCCCTTGTAGCCATGCCTCATTTATTAGTCTATCCCAGTTACAGGTACACAGTAAGTGTTTGTAATTGACTGGAAATACTAAGTCTGTGATAGGAAATCACACTTGTTACTCATTGGTTATTGTGGGCTCCAGTGTGGCTTTTGCCCTGGTCTAAGTTCCAGTTCTCTCCTTTACTCCCTTACCAACTTCCTCATACACCAAGCATGGACTCTCTCTCACTTTCATTGCCTCATTCATTCCTTCATTCATTAAATTCTTAGTGGCACTTGACTGAATACAGGTGAGTGAAGGGACATGTTCTCTGCCTTAATGGGGAAAGCAATGACAAAAGTGAATAGATTAATATATGCTTATGAACTGTAGATGCAGAATTCAGAAGAGGAACCGGCCAGTGGGGAGGGCAGTTTGAGTCAGACCCGTGGTTGATTTGAGTCTGCGTCTTTCAAAGAGAGGAGTCATCTGCACACAGAGCTGAAGGAGAGGCCCAGGCAGAGGGATCTGTTGTGGGAAGACCCAGGGAGTGAGGCAGGGAGTTGCATGAGACCAGAGGGTGTTATCTCTGCACTTCCAAACCCTGGATGGGTTCTGAGCTTTCTCTTTGGGACCCTGGGAGCATATCACATATCCTTGACTCTTAAAATCTCTCAAGATGCTTTTCAGCAAAGCCTAAAGATGAATTCCATTGCTTCTTACAGTGTTACCCGCAGGTGAACAGGTATAAAAGCCATGCTATTCTTGTATGAAAATTATGCGGTAATCTAATTTAATGCCTTTTTGCTATATATCAGTGGTTCTCACCCAGGGGTGATTTTTGTCCCCTGGGAGACATATGGCATTGTCTGGAGGCATGTTTGGTTGTCACTCATGCTGGGGGTGCTGGGGGTGCTATTGGCATCTAATGGGTAGAAGTCAGGGGTGCTGAAATCATCTTACAATATTTGGGACAGCCGGCCATTGCAAAGAATTGGCCCCAAATGTCCTTAGTGCTGAAGCTGAGGTGTCTCCATATAGATACAGTGGGATAAATATTTTCTTTTGATAAATGGGAAGCTGAGGCTGTGACCGAGGCTGCTAGTGTTCCCTCTGTCCTTAGGAAAAAAAGCCCATTTGCTTCAATATCACCACACACCCAGCCTAAGGCTGCCATTTCTCAGTACCCATACAGTTAGGTGTGGCCACGGGACTAAGTCCTGGCCTGGGATGTCAGCAGAAATATCCAGTCCTTTGAGGAAGGTCGCTGATGGCACCAACTAGCAGGCTTGCAGCGCTGTCCTGGGGATGCATTGCTCCTGTTTTCCTTCTTTTCTGGCACGTGGAATGTGGTGTGGTAGCAGCAGCTCAAAGAGCCATCTCGGCATATCAGTGACTTTGAGGATGGGAGCCAGGAAGCGGCCTTGAGGTGGCCTCGAAGATGGCAGGGCACAAAGATGGGAGGAGCCTTGGCCTCCGATGGCCTCGTGGAGTCCCTAGACCCCCCCCCCCCCGCCAGACATCTTTTACAGGAAAGACTGAACCTGTGTGGGGAAATCTCTGTAACTTGGGGGCACCTGCGATCTACAGCTGAATCTCCTTCTGGCTGAGGCAAGGTCACCAAGGAGACTAAAGGTCCGTGGCTCTTTCCACTTCATCCTGGGGACTCCGTCCCACCATGGGCACCTACCCTTCTCTTGTGGCTCTGGTCTCCTCACCTGCCAAACTGCCAGCCAGCCTCAGGTGCCATGTTCACAATTTTCCAAGTTTTCGGTCAGACTCCACCTGTGGGGGGTGGGGCGCATTTGCGTGTAGCCTGTCTTCCAGGATCACGCCCCGGGTTGTTTAAGAACTTCCCCACCTTTGCACGTAGATCACGGGGCAGGCTCAGCACAGTAGCCTCCTTGTCCTCTGATCCCCGTGAGATGTTTGGAAACTGTGAGTGAGACTGAGAGCAGGGTGGCACCGTGTTGTCGCTTTCAAAGTTTCAGATTCTGGGTCATATTTTGGATTTGGAAGAGCACCGACGTTTGCCAGAGGCTGGAGTTTTGATGTGGGGCAGAGAAATAGCTGTTACTTTGAGGGGGAGAGAAACACTTTCCGCTTCTTTAGGGAGAGATAAGTTAGGCAACTTTTCAGTTTCTCACTGCTGATCTTCTGGAGAGCAGATGTTCCTGGAGGAACGGCTCGGTCCAGAGGCAACGTATTTAAGTTCGCAAACACCACACATTTAGACGTTAGACATTTCAGTGTTGCTAAAGAAAACCACCAAACTGAACAGCCAACTTTCCCTCTTAGTTTTGTCAGAGAGAGACTTTAAAAAAAAAATGAACTTGGCGGCTGGTGGTGGCATGGGCTCATTTGCCAGTCTCAGGGATTGGGGAATGGGGTGGAGGGGTGGCTGGGGTGGCAGAGGAGGGCAGGGGGAGGGGACCAAGAGAGAGTGCTTGAGCACACAGGAAAGCGTCCCCTCCCTCGGGGGCCAGGCAGGGAACCGCTCCCACGGGCCCAGGCTCACTCCTGAGCACGCCTCCCTCCCAAGAGGTGCTACCCCCCTGCTGCAGGGGAAGCCTGTCCCTTTGCCCCTGGGCGTTATCTCCTAAATGTGCGGCACCCAGGAAGGGAGAAACTGGCAGAAGACAGCCATAGGTAAGTGAATGGAAAGGACTTGTTTGAATTTTGAGTGGGTGAGGCCCGGGTTTACGGGGTATGCCTTGGGCTGGGCACATCGCTCCTCTCGGGCTTCTGACCCTCTTATCCTTTCTGCACGCTTTAGTTTTAAACGCGGTGGCGGCTGGATGTTGTGGGAGGTTGTTACCCAGAGTCGGGGAGCGGAGCTTCCAGCAGCTACCTCCTGGCTGTGGTGTGAAGGAGATGAAGTTCAGCGTTGTATTTTTAGCAGGGGCGGGGAATCTGGGAGAACCGTCAATGTGGGGTTTGAAGTTTCTTCCGGAGGGTGAGGATGGGAGGCTGGGGACTGTCCCTCTAAACACCTGCTCAGGGCCCCGCCAGCAGCAGTGTCGGGGGAAGCCTACCATGCAGACAGCAAAGTGCCATCTTTTCTTGATGCGTGTGTGGGAGGCGGCGATTTCAAATGCCAGTGCCCTGGCGGAGAAACTGAGTCCCCGAGAGTTGCAGCGACTTGTCTCCTGTTGCTCAGCAGTTCCCGGGGAGGAGTGGGGACCTCCCGGGTCCTCTGGCACCTAGTTTCAGGGTTTTTGTCTGTGTGATTGGTTTGGCTTCAAATATCACTTTCTACTCTGGTACTTGGGCATGTTCCATAAATGCCTTGCTATGTGAAACTCTTTCTTAAAATAGGAAAAAGATAAACTCATCTGAAGGGATGGAGGGACCTTGTGAAGGGAACTGGGCATAATTACAAGTCACCCTGGTTTCACTAGTTCAAGCAGGCAGATGGTGGATGGAATGGAAGCCAGACAATTTGCATTTACCAAATTAGCACCCGTCTGTTAGTCTGCAGAAATGGGAAAAAAGGGGCATCTCTCTTTTTGCCATATAAGGGAAGTAAAAACCAGCGCTCACGGAGTGTTGGCCCCGCGGGAGGCAGAGGCCGCGCTATCCAAGCTGCCCCTCTCTTGGCCACAGGCCTCCGCCTCCTCTCACTGCTGGTGGGAGGCAGCCCAGAGCGATGGCAGGAACTCAGCCTGTGAAGTCAGACAGTCGCAGGTTCAAATCCTAGCCCTGGTGTTTGTCATAGCCCACGTAGCGTTGGACAGTGCAACCCCAGGGAGGCTATTTGCTCCCCTGTACAATGGGGATAATCATATGTGTTAATCTAGTGAAGTAAGGAGAACTAAAACGGGTAGGTCTGGTGCAGCGACGGCTCATCAGTCATGGCTGTCAGCCACACACTGACCCCATCTAGTCTTTGCCTGTATATGACAGTGGTCACTGGAACAGCGGCCAAGGGGACCGAGGAGTACGGCTGGTCCAGGGCAGATTCCTTCCCCAGAACCCCACGCTCTGGGCAGCCTGACTGAAGGAAGGACAGGGGTTTCAAACTGCCGGGCCGACAGTCACATTGCAGAGCGTCTCACATGCCGAGGGGAGCCGTGGGCACAGTCGTGAAAGAGGCAGTCTGTCGTTCCCCGTCCCCTCTGCCAGCCGTTACCGAATCCCCCACTCTGCGCCTGGCCCTGACCCAGCCCTGGGGAGACAGCCCTGCCCTCAAGGAATTCAGTCTAGAAGGGAAGGGCAGATATTTTAACAAGTAATTAGGACAAAAATTTACAAATGCTTTAATCAAAGAGTGGTGAATCCTGGCTGGCAGGAGAAGGAAGGTGCTGGGAGATGTCACTTCTGTGAAGACTGAGCTGGACCTTTCGGGAGGGTGGGGATTTTGGCAGGTGGCCACGGGGGCGGAAGGAACACCACGTGAGCAAGGCCTCAGGTGCGGCGGTGCGGGGCTCTCCCAGGGGGCAGCGGGCAGCGCACGCGCACGAGTGTCAGACCACCCTGGAGCGTTGCTTGCGAGCTACCGAGCCAGGCCTGAGCTGGCCCTGAACGTGGGCCTGGAGACAAGGACGGACGTTAGCCAGTAGAGTGACTCTGTCGGGTAAGCGCCACCGAGAGATCGGTTTGTCTACGTGGGGAACATGGAGCGTGAGGGGCAAGAGTGGAGGCTGGGAAGCCAGTTTTCCCGCTGTTACAAGAGCTGGGAGGGCCTTTGTCAAAGCAGGGGCAGAGGGACAGGTTCAAGTCATGGTGAGAAGAGAGACAGTCAGGCTTGTCGAGGACCGGACGTGGGGTGTGAGAGACAGCAGGCCGAGGGCGATTACCTGCGGCTTCCCTGGGTGTTTAGAATCTCGAAGCACTGTTCTCTGAGGGCGCTTAGGTTAGAATGCTTGGGCGTAGCCTGGGCGTCCCTGTGCTCGGGTGCTATGTCTCATTCATTCCACCCAAACCCCTCATGCTAACACAGAATGGGGTTCCAATAACCTTTGAATTCATCGTTGATAAGTGAAGAAATGAATGAATGAATGGGCTCTTCATTCTGCTTTATACTTCACACTGTTGAGGGAGAGTGTGTGCCCAACTGGTTTGGTACAGCTCCCGGCATGGGTTCTGATGGATGCCTGTGAAATCCCAAGGGATGCTGCTGGTGATAACCATGACGATGATGACGATGATGATAATAGTGATGATGGTTATGACACATTATAGCTCACCTTCCCCTCTCCAGCATGCAATACTTTCTAGCTTCCCTAGGGAATTCAGACGTGCCAATTAATTAATGTAAGCATGGTATCCAGATTGGAACTTCTTGGCTGGAAGAAGCTATAGGGTTAAGGGACATGTCCATTATACTGTGATCATGGCTCTCCTAGTTTGCCAGGGGCCCTGAGCAGTGTGGCTCAGTTGATTGGGCTTCACTCACGAAGCACAGGGTCTCTGGTTTGATTCCCAGTCAGGGCACATGCCTGGGTTGTGGCGTGTGAGAAGCAACCGATCAGTGTCTCTCTCACACATCAGTGTTTCTCTCCCTCTCTTCCTCCCTCCCCCTCTCTCTAAAAATAAATAGATACATTTTTTTAAAAAGGAAGATGAAACTGTAATTCCCTTTGCCTGGTTATTACCCTTCAGAACTATCCATCTCTTCATCTACAAAGTTTTCCCTGGATTCCTCACCTGCTCAACGTAGGTTTGTAGCCGCCCTTCTGCCCGCTCCCTGTGGCTCCTGGCTGGGTGGGGGGAGGCCCCAGGTGACGCAGAAAGCAATCCGGGGCTGGTCACCGGGGGAGCAGAGAGGCAGTGTCATCCCTGACAACTTGAACCACCCAAGCAATTTCTCCAGAGCTTTAATCTGTGGCGCGTCTTACACGTTCAGAGGGTACGACTCCCGTGGGCAAACGTTGAGAATTGGAGGAAGCAGGGCATGGGTTTTCTGGGTAAGTAAGGATGATCAAACATCCTTGTTTTGGTTAGTTTTGTTAAACTCCTTCTCAAAGGCTTTGGTACAGTTTCCTTCTTTAAGCTGTTTGAGCTCTGAACACTGTTTACTCTTGATTTCGTGATTCAGAAAGCATTCAGGATCGTGATTCAGAATCCCCATTCCGGAATCCAACTTTCATTGTAGGTGACCACAGCGGTGGAAGGCTCAGGGGCTGGGTACCTCACATTCCAGGACACATTCCTGATTTTCTTTGGCAAACTTCCACCTATCAGCTTGTTTCTTGCGATTGGCCTCTTCTGAAAGGTGAAGACTCTTCATTCTAAATATACAAGGGTTGGAATTGCTTTCTGGCTAGTGAAACTTTTACCAGATATCAGATGCCACCTCTCCCCTATCTTCTCTCAGGCCAAACGTGAGGCGTGGCCCTGAGACTCGGGACAGTTAAACATAAACCGCGTCCAGACCTATTGCGAGCCCCGGTGTGAGTTTGGATAGACAGCCAGTTCTGCTATAATGATTGTTCAGAAATGCAAATTCGTTCCAATGCAATTGATGTCGTAGAGAACAATTTGAGCATAACACAAATTTCACGTTTACTTGTGTATAATTTAGCCTCGGAGAAACACTGGGTGAACGCGGAAAACTGCATGCAGCTAACCGGGCAGCGTAGGCACGTCCAGAATGCACACGCACACATATGAAACGCCCTCTGGTGACCTGCATCCTCCAATTCCATTCTGATCCGTGCCCATCCATGTCTGCTGTTACAACTGTTTGTCGATTCCAGATAACCGCCCTTGCACAAGGTCACAGTAACTCACAAGCCACCGCCTTGCCAGGGCCCTTTTCCACCAGCAAACATCAGAGCTTCTTCCGATAAAGTACCATGTTTATTGGCGTGTATGGATTTCTTAACCATTTCACATGTGTAAAATTGAGCCGCCATTTTTAGTGGAGTCTTTTTTTTTAGTGTGTCATTGGTGAAGTGTTTGAGTGTTACATCTGAAAATTCATCTTTCCCATAAGCCCTGTGGAGTTTGTTGTGCAATTTTGTACTTTGTGGTGATTCTTAAGAACACATTATTTTGCATTACAGCAAACCAGGCAGTTCCCCGGGGGCTGCAAGCCTCCCTCCCACCTGACGAGAAGGGAAGACAGTGTTCATGGTGGGGAGAGGGGATCTGGCTTGGTATGCAGGTAACATCTGACCCCTTTGCCACAAGCCCCTGGGATATCTCACCAAAGATACACTTAGGAAGAATGTTTCTAAAAGGGTGAGGTATATCTTCCAATTAAAGGAAATGGAAAATGGAACAACATTTTAGAATAGCTGTAGGAGGGGTTATCCCTTGAACTTTACACACGTGGTACCCAACGCATAGAAACACGTTCCCCTCAGTTACGCCTACAATTTCTTTGTGAAACACAGGCAATGTTCAGGGGCAAATAAAGGATAGGACTGGTACATGCTAAGTCCTTATGGGCTAGTGCACTACATACACTATCTCGTTTAATCTCCACACCGCACTATGTGGTATTCCTTGAGTGTTTGTTGACCCCCTGCTGTGTACTGGGTGCCAGTCCGGGGGTGGGGTTGCACCAGTGAGCAGAACACACGCAGCCCCCTGGGAGCTGGACTCCCTGGTGGAGTGAAATAGACCGCAAACCAGCAAATCAGAGTACACTTGGCCATGGAGTGGAAGGTGATACGGAGAAAGATAAGGCAAGGGGAGAGGGGACAGAGGGACAACTGAGGGGCCCTGAGCAGGGGGCGGGCAGCACTGTCGTCTCCATTGCTGCAGGTAAAGAAACTGAGTTAAAAGTAAAGGGGCCAGGTTGCTCAGAGCCCGCAGGACACCATTTGGGAGTGAGGGGTGAGAAGGGAAGGATGGAATTTGTCTCTGGTCCGCAGGGAGAGGCAGAAAGCAGAGGGAAGACTGGGCTGAGTCTCATTTCTATTCCAAGTCCATTTTTCTTTTGATGCCTAGCAGTTGCCACTGTTTAAACTCGACCTTGCTAAAACACAGCTGCCCGCCTGTTACACCAGCCTTGCTCCAGGTTCTGGCGGTTTGTCCGGGAATAACTGTGTTAGTTTCCCAGGGCTGTGTCTGAGAACACCTCCCGCTGGTTTCCTTTATTCCCACACTCCAGTTTCACTTCAGGCCCCAGGGGTGAAGCAATTCGCCAGCGCCAGCCAGGTGCCAACAATTCAGTTCGGTTCTGGTACTACATTTACCTGGAGTGGGTGTCAGATCCCACAAGTTAAGGGCTCAGTCCTATGAGACCAGCCACCAGTTGTGAGTCCCAGTTGTCCCTGTACTTCTGACTAATCCTTATATATTGGGGTTCCTGCGAGTCCCTTCTTGGGTTTGATAATTTGCTAGAATGGCTCGCAGAACTCAGGGCCACTGTTACTTCTGCTCAGCGGTTTATGATAAAGGATGTAATGAAGGACACAATGGGCAGCCAGGTGGAGAGACGCATAAAGTAAGGTGTGGGGAAGAGGCATGAAACTTGTGTGTATTCTCTGGACGCGCCACACTCCTGGCACCTCCAGCTGATCAGCAACCCAGGAGCCTATGAACCGCACCATTTTAGGATTTTTACAGAAGCTTTACCATGCAGGCAGGACTGAGAGTTAACTCAGCCTCCAGTACCTCTCCCGTTCCAGAGGGTGGGGGTTAGAGCTGAAGGTTCCACGCTTCTAATCATGGCTTGGTCTTTCTGGCGACCAGCCCCCCAACCTGAAGCTGTCCAGGCACCCACTGACGGTCACCTCATTAGAACGAAAGATGCTTCCACCTCACAGGAAATACCAAGGGATTTAGGAGTCCCGTGTCAGCAACCAGGGTCAGAGACTACGTCACGGAACAAAAGATGCTGCTGGCACTCCTATCACTTAGGACGTGACAAGGAGCTCAGTGCCAGGAACTGAGGATGGATATATGTATTTCTATTATTTCACAGGCTGATATAGCAAAGCTTCCTGAAGTAGGTGGCTTAAAACTACAAAAATTTCTTATCTCTTAGCTCTAGAAGCTAGAAGTTAGAGATGAAGGCGTCAGCAGCGGCACGCTCCCTTGAACACTCTGGAGTTTCCTTTCCGGCCTCTTCCTGGCTGTGGGTGGTGGCCAGCGCTCCTTGGTGCTCCTCAGCTGGCAGCTGCCCCACCCCGGTCTCTGCCTCCACCTTCACGGGCGCTCTTCCCATGTCTCTCCGTTCGTGTCCAGATTTCCTTCTTCTTATAAGGACACCAGCCATCTTGGATTAAGACCTATCTTCATCGAGTGTGGACTGAACGTGACCTGATTACATCTGCAAAGACAGCATTTCCGAATAAAGTCACACTCACAGGTCCTGGGGATTAGGGCTGGCACACACCTGTCATGGGGAAGGGGCACAATTCAACCTGTTAAAAATGAACAAACCCATGGGTCTGTCTCTATCTCGCTCGTTAGTTGGGTTTGTTCACTAGACTCCACATATGACTGAGATCATAGGGTGTTTGCCTTTCTCTGACCGGCTTATTGCACTCAGCATAATGTTCTCCAGGTCCATCCACGTTGCCACAAAGGGTAAAACTTTCTTCTTTTTTTACAGCCCAGTTGTATTCCACTAAATGGTAATGGAAAAAATACAACTTAAAAAATTGTAAGGTGAAAAAAATGCACAATTCAGAAAATTAAAAAAAAAGAAAACAAACAAAAAGAACAAACCAAGTCCCAACTATCTGCCCGGCTTCCTGTGTCCCCAGAACTGGCCGAAGCTACCGACCGATGTCACCTGCCTTCATAACACGCCCTCCATACACTGTCACGCCTCTGGGGCTTTGAATTTCCCCCCACGTGTCATGTCCCCTGTTCATTCTCCAGGGCTGTTCCCTGTCCTCAGATCCTCTCTGATTATAACTCTTTCCGCCCCCAGTGAATCCCTCCTTTGAATTCTTTCAGCCATCACTCAGACATGGCTTCATCAACATCATACATTAAAAAAAAATCAAAGCCTAGTTTGAAGGCTCTAGTCTATCTAGTGTGGGTAAGAGGCCAAGTGCATGGACCTTGGCATGACCCAGCAAGGATATGGATTTAGTGTGTGACCTTGAATAAATTCCTTCTCTTCTCCATGCCTGCTCCAGTGTCTTTGTCAGTAAAATATGGGTAATAACAACGCCAATCTCCTAGGTTGTATGGGAATTAAATGAGATGATAGCTGTGGAGTGCTCAGTGTGGGACCTGCACTTTAGTGATTTTTAGTGGGAGTCCTGGGAACTTGCCTTTTAAAAGTGCCCCTGTCTTGGTTGCTGCTGAGGCTGGGCTGCTGTGCATTGTTACGACTGGAATCAACAAAGGAAGGGCCACCAAGGCTGGGACCGGAGGGAAATGCAGGACCTTGTGGGCTGGATCTCAGGAAGTGGCTGCCGCAGAGTCTGGTGCAAGCAAGGTCATGTCCAGGGCGAAGATGAGCCATGTGGCCATCTGCACATTGAAGCAGAGGTATGGTATGGCCCCCACCCTTGGATAGGGAAATGGTTTACCAAATGAATGAATTACTGAATAGTGATAAGTTGACTGTAAGTTGTTGTAGAAGGAGATGTAAATAGGGTGGCACTTCCAGTAAATAAGTATTTCAAGTCAGAGGGTAGGAGAGTAGGGAAGACCTTTCTCTCATTTTACACAAGTTGGTGTTTGCTGGATGTTTGATGAACTAGAGGCAGGGACTAGAGTGTCAGACCAGCTTCTCCAGCTTCTGCAGGCTGCTTGGCAGAGCACAGGGTCCCTCTCTATCAGAGCTCTCGGGTGTTCAGGGTCCTCTCTCCAGAGGGAGACCCATCTCTCTCAGCACCCGTCCAATGCTGAGTCTTGAGGGAAGGAACTCATATTGACCGGCTTTATGTTAAGAGCCTGTGCTCTGGACCTCAGAGTAGTGTTGGACTGAGGTTTCCTGGCAACCACTCCTGAGATCAGGCAGGCTGGTGACACAAAGGGGACTTCTCAGGAGGCATGATGCCCAGTGATAGACACAGCTGGGCGGACAACCCAACCAGAATCTAATACACCTGGATAGTCTGCTGTGCATTTTACGTATGTTACCTTTTATTATATGCTACCTTTTCAATCCTCTTTGCAACCTTGCAAAATATGCACTGGTGTTCCCTATACACAGGTGTGGAAACTGAGGCCTGGAGTGGTCATGCAATTCGCTCAAAGTAATTCGCTCAGCAATATGTCGTGGAGGCAGGGTTTTAATTCAGGTCTGTGTGAAACCAAAGCTCAAAATTCAGTGATTTGCCCAAGACCAGAATGAATTGGTAGCTGAAGATGGACTCATTGGTGTGATATATTCTAAAAAATACCAAAGCACACTGGAGGAAAACAGAAATAGACCTCAGCCTCACAGCTGGGAGACTGGTGTCCTTGGTGGCATTCTGCTACCCCGTCTCCCAAGTCCTCACACAGGCCCTGCCCTCCTATGCGCTGTGTGCGCTGGACCCCGGGGTATAAGGGCCTCTTATAGTGCAGACTATGCTTGCAGCAGGGGCTTCCCTAGCCACGATGCTTACCTGCAAGGCCTTTGCCACAGAGTGGCATGTCCTGGGGCTGCTCTCCTGCCCTTCTTCCGGCAGCAGCAACTGGTATCAGAATCCTCTTAGCAGAGGTTAGTGAAGCTCCCGCTCAGAGACTGACAGTCACTGTCTGGATTAACTGCAACTCATGGCCGCAGAGTAGCTGGGCAGGAATGATTTACGGAGGAGAGCTGCCTCGCGCGGGATTCTGGTAACCTTATAAACCAGGAGACTGAAGCCGCCTGGCTCCTCTCTTCCCGTGGTGGAACTAACTCCACCTGACTCTCTTCAGCCCATTTGACTTTTTTGGTCAAGAAAGAGAATCCGGATCTCAGTGTTCTGTGCTGTTTCTTTGAGACATTTACACTACCCATCACAGTGATGTGGGGGTTACTGGAAGGAAGAGCAAAACCAGCAAACTAGTTCTGAAGAATAAAAATGTAGAGGAAAAGAAAGGAAAAAATGTTTGATACTTTCAGGTCAAGGCTGACAGCTCTTTTCTGGGTCCTTACTGGTGGGATTTCTTTCATTTTTTTTATTGACTGATTGGTTGTAAGTGGTTGATGGATATATGTATTGGGAATCTGGGATTATGGTAGGGGAGAGATTTTCTTTCTTTCTATGTTTCTTCTGGTTCATAGAATTGTACTCACATTTCCTGATGGTATCAGGAAGAAGTATCTTTCTACCTCTCACTGAACCCCCGAGGGCAGAGGGGTTCCACGGATGGTGAGGTGGTGGGAGTGTTACCTTCTTTGTCCACGTGTCCCTATGGGGCAGAATTTGTACCAGACGCTCTTCCCTGGCTAAGATAAGAGACAGGCCCTCGTTGCCCAAGGTAACCACTCTGGTGGCTGTACCCATGTGTTCTACAGACCCAGCCTTCCCTGTGTGCGAGCACCAGAGTCAGGCTTTGAGAGGAAAGAATAGGAAGCTTCTGTTGGTCTTGGATCTAAACTGTGTCCTCTACTTTACCAGTTAAAAAAAAAAAAGGAATTATCTTCTGGAGGGCAGGCCCCTTGGAATACAGGCTTCCTCTGCTAGGTGAGTGTTCTAGGAACCCATCTGTATCAGTGTCCAGCTGGCGTTATTGTGAGAGGCTGCGTTCGGCTTCAGTGAGTTTTTCCGAAGAGCCTTTCGGTGCATTTGCCCATTTCAGGATGGGTAAGTTACAAGGGCACCTGCCCACACCATGGGGAGTATTCAGAAAATTTTTGACTGAAAATGGCATGACTCCCACACCCCACCCTCCCTACTCACCCGATCTTGCCCCAAGCGACTATTTTTTTGTGTCCCTGGATGAAAAAGTCCTCAAAGGGAAATGTTTTGCCAATGTGGAAGAGGTGAACATAAAAAACAGCAGAAGCACTAGAAGCATCAGAATCAGTGAGTTCAAAAACTGTTTTGAGCAGCGGAAGAAACATCTTGATAGATGCGCTACATCAAATGGAGAGGACTTTAAAGGTGGCTGAAGTTTAAACATATAAAAATAAATACACAATTTTTAATAAATAAATTCCACTTTGGGGGATAGTTTCTCCTTATATTTTCATTCTTCTGTAACTCCTGTGCAGAGAGGAGAGGGCTATGATCAGCGGTCATCCCCTCGACGGCCAGCAGTCCATTTTCATTGAGTCGCGTAACTAGTCACCATATTAGTGACCCTGACGGCGAGTACTGTTTGCATGAGGAGTGCTAAATTGTGTCTAGAACAATCAGCTAGGGACAGATGGGCTTTCTGGAAATTGGCTGGGGCAAAGAGCAAGAAGATTGGAATTGGGTGAACCCAGATTTGAATTCTGGCTCCTCTACTTATTAACACTTGCCTTTAGGAAGATGAGCTTAAGCCTCTGACTCTCATATTCCATAACTTTAAAATGGGCATCATAAAACCCATTGGAAATTGGCACTGTGATGATTAAGGACCGTAGCCAGTGAGTAGTTATTGAGAGCTTATATTAAGTGTTAGGCACTGTTCAATACCTTTATTATTTCATCCTTTTAAAGTCCAAACTATTTTACCTCCTTTTTTCAGAAAAGATTTTATTTATTTATTTTTAGAGAGAGGGGAAGGGAGAGAAAGAGAGGGAGTGAAACATCAATGTGTGGTTGCCCCTTGTGCATCCCCTACTGGGGACCTGGCCTGCAACCCAGCACGTGCCCTGACTGGGAATCGAACTGGAGACCCTTCGTTTTGCAGTCCAGCACTCAATCCACTGAGCCACACCAGCCATGCTATTTTTTTTTTTACCTCCTTTTTACATGAAGCTTGGAGATGTTGCTTACTTAAGAGCGCATAGCTGGTAATTATGCTTAACCATTGCATGGTTCTGCCTTTCAGCTGAACAGGGATGTGGTGTGAAGGTGCCTCCTGCAGCACCTGGCACACAGGGAGCTCAGTAAACGAGAGCTCCTTACTCATGAGATGTCTGGTCAGAGGCTGCTCTGGATCCAGCTTACATTGAAGAGCACAAAGCTACCCTAACTTCTCCAGACTCCCCTCTTACCTACCAATCCCCAAAGGCAAGGTTTAGCTAGGACTTCAGATTCTTTGCCATACCTATCTGGGCCCTGGTGTCCAGGAGTTATAACCCTTGTCTGAACCTAGAACTATCTGTTTCTTTTCTGTGTGGTTCTGGGGCAGGGCTAATGTTGATAGTGGCCATTGATAATGATGCCACTTATGAGAGAACACTCCAAGAAGCCCCTGTAACAGCAAAGAGACCACAAGGACATAAAGAAGCTGGTAATGGGACAAAGGTGACATGCCATTTGATTTTATAGGTGACAGAGCATGGAGGTGTCACCCATGAAGCTTGCTCTGGAGTATGCAAATTCATGCTGAGTGCTAACTCCAAACCCCAACTCATGAAGGCTAAGGGGAAGCAGTACTTTTGAGAGCCAGGGTCGTTAATCACATAGAATGGACACATCTTTCATATTTTGATTTAATTTTGTTTGAGCTTCTTGAAGAGAACTGGGAACCCGATTACCTAATTAGCCAGAGAGTCAAGCCTGAGAAGAATCATAGCAGAGTCTGAAAAACCTGCACTTTGCCTAGGCAATCACAGGGCTATGCATTATTGGGAGTTTGCATGAGAAACACTGGATTGTCCTGTAAGAGCCGTACAGACCAGCCCCTTCTGGTTGGTTTAGTTTAGAAGAGGTGAGTTTGGCCAGTACATTGAAATCTGAATAAAAATTGGAGATGAGTCTTTGTCTTGCCCCCATCAGTGCTTTCCCCACGTGTGAAATGGGGATTTTTAAAAGCAAATTACTTACTTACTTACTTAATTAATTAATATTGTTGTTCGGTTACAGTTGTCCCCTCTTTTCCCCCTCTGTCCCCCCTGCCCCTGCCCCCTAGCTCCCACAGTCAATTCTCACCCCATTGTCAGTGCCCATGAGTCCTCTATCCATGTTCCTTGAC
Organism: Artibeus jamaicensis; assembly: GCF_021234435.1. Classification (NCBI taxonomy): domain Eukaryota; kingdom Metazoa; phylum Chordata; class Mammalia; order Chiroptera; family Phyllostomidae; genus Artibeus; species Artibeus jamaicensis. The sequence continues at coordinate 4,059,032 of NW_026522040.1, forward strand.
TTTCCCCTTTCTCTTTCCCCCCCATTATCTCCCTCCCCCTTCTACTTTGATCACTGTCAGTTTGCTTTTTATTTCCTTGTCTCCGGTTCTATTTTGCCCATTTGTTTGCTTTGTTGATTAGGTTCCACTTATAGGTGAGATCATATGGTATTTGTCTTTCACTGCTTTGCTTATTTCACTTAGCATGATGCTCTCCAGTTCCATCCATGCTGTCGGGAAGGGTAGGAGCTCCTTCTTTCTTTCTGCTGCATAGAATTCCATTGCGTACATGTATCACAGTTTTTTCATCCACTCATTTACTGATGGGCACTTAGGTTGCTTCCAGCACTTGGCTATTGTAAACTGTGCTGCTATGAGCATTAGGGTGCATAGGTTCTTTTGAATTGGTGTTTCAGGGTTCTTAGGGTATGGTCCCATCAGGGGGATCACTGGATCAAAAGGCAGTTCCTTCTTTATTTTTTGAGGAACTCCCATGCTGCTTTCCACAGTGTCTGCACCAGTCTGCGTTCCAACAACAATGCACCAGGGTTTTCCCTTTCTCTGCCACTTGGCCAGCACTTGTTGTTTGTTGATTCGTTAATGAAATGAAGATTTTTAACATCACCTTCTTTTTCAGATCTGTGTTCTGTGAGAAAGGATATGCTTTAATAAAGGGTCAACATGTACCCACTGAGTCAGTTACTAATCTAACGGTATTTTAATCACTTAATGAGTTCATCTGCACATGAAAGAAACCCCTTCCTGGAGAGTCTTAAACAAGATAGGAGCTCTCTCTCTTGCAAAGAACTCCAAAAATACTCATCTGAGGCTGCCATGGAAGCTTCCCGGTATGAGGAATCCAGGCCCTTTCTCTCGTTTCTCTGTCACGTGGGCTTCCATTCAGAAGGTCTGCTCCTGGTCCATCATAGCTCTGGAACCCCAACCATTGTATGGAGACTCCGGGCTGCAAGACAAAAAACAGGGAAGAAGCGAGACACACCTCCTTCCCAGACGTGCACTTTCTCAAGTTGCACCCACCGTTTTCACTCACATCCCATTGGCCAGAACTCACTCATTTGGCCTTCGTTCCAGATGGTGTGGGCCTAGCTAAAATTATGGGTTCTGTCCCCAAAGAAGAAAAGATTGGAGGATCACTACTGTCACTAATGGTTTCCACCACACTATCAGAAATGTCTTTTATGTTCAATCAGAAGGCTCAATTAAATGACCTTGGGAGGTTCCTTGAGGGGGAAGGTATAGTTCTTTGCATTAACTATTCCTTCAGTAAATACTCTCTCAAATGTACTGTGGCCTCCCACCTGCCAGGTGGCATAGTAGGTTCTTTGAGTACTGTGAAGATGGATGAGGCATTACCTGGTCTCAAGGTGTTCACAATTCACTTATTCAATAAACACTTGATAAAAAGCTTCTATGTTCTAAGTATGTGCTCAGCTCTGGAGATAGGAAGTCAAAAAAGAAGAATGGAGCCCACCCAGAGAAGCAAGAGGAAAGGAAATAACAAATATTATAGAAAAAATGAAAAATTGAATTAAAAAACTAGAAAAGATGAATGACACCAAAAGTGGATTCTTTATAAAACAGCCCTCTGAAAACTCTGATCAAAACAAAAGAGAGAAGATAGAAATAAATTAAAATGTGGAAAGAAAAAGGAGAAACAATAGTAGGTAGAGCAGAGATTAGAATAATAAGCGCATTGTGAATAGTATTCAATGTAATAAAAGATGTAAAGGATGCATTCTTAAGAAGTCTAAAATGCCAAAATTGATACAGGAAAAAATTAGAACAGATAATTAGACCAGTAAATATTTTAAAAATTGGAATGGTAACTTCTTATGTCCTCAAAATACAGGCTCTAGTACTTTTAAACTTTCATTCTACCAAACTTGCAAGCAGTAGTGAATTTCTACCATATATACATATGCTCATATATGTATATATACACACACATGCATATCATGAAGCATACATTATATATTATGTAAATAAAAATTCCACGTGCATAAAAATATACATTTTGTAAAAAGCGTATGAACAAAAGAGCCTCACCGACTTCAGTGGAGTGGCAGGCGCCAGCATCGCAGAAGACAGGGAGTAAGGAAGTGCACGCGTGAATGGCTGAGTGGACGGGGAGAGAACCCATGTGAGTGAGTGTGTCATGAACTAGGAGTGCTGTTTGCTCAACTCTTGAAACTGAGGTCTAGTAGAACAGAAGAAAAAGGGAGGATCATGTTATGGTCAGTAGGGCTTACAATTTAGTGGAGAGAGATAGCCATATTTCATCTAAAAAGTGGACTAATGTGATTTTGATATTTTGGAACAATTCTTCTCAGGGTAGAGTAGGATCACCAGTCCTGGTGTAGTATCTTCCCCTGGGCAGGAACTAGGGAGAGGAAGCTGTTCAGGAGCAATGAGGGAGGGAGGCACGGCATAAATAGGTAATTCAAAGAATGCTAGAAAAAATTAAAAGTGAATAGTAAAAATGTATTTAGTGGAAATGCTAAGCAAGGGATGATAATCCTGCATAGGGAATAGAAGAAGACGTCTTGATACCTGAGCTGAGTCCACCAAACTGGGCAGATGACCCAGACCATCAGCCAGTCTGGGGCTGCATCCAGGTTCAGAGATGCTGGCGTTGGCTCCCAGCTGTCCGTGGGGCCCGGATCAGAGTTGTGCACAGTCATGCACCACACAGAGTTAGTGTGGCCCGAGAGCTGAGCAAGGGATGAGTAGTAAAAAATAAAATTTTATTCTGCTTCCTCAACTAAGAGGTGAGTCCCCTTAAACCAGGACCCAGTGCTGTTTTTGTTTTGTTTTGCTTTGTTTTTAGGGCTGTGGCATTTAGATTCTGCCTCCAAATTTGCAGATGTAATGAGATGATTTATCATGGAAAAATTATTGCATGATCATCAAAAAGTAATGAAAGTTGTCACAGCCTCTCTCTTAATGGTCTTTCTTCCTCACCTCCTTCCCCTACCCTGAAAATGAGCTCCAGGAGTCTAGCATGGAGTCAAGCCAGGGATCTGATGTTGTTTAATTCACCCAGGCAGTCAACCATAAACACATTTTTCAGAAGTAAAGACAACTTCTGTAACTTTTTAATTAAAGCATAAAAGCCTTAATTAAAGAGACATAAATCACAGAGAAACCTGTAAATCTCTGCAATCTTTTGTGGCACTGCCTGCATGCATCCAGCTGTGTTCGCTGTGAGCCCAGAGGCGACAGGGTCTGGAGAGGCCCAGCACCGCTTTTCAGAGGTCCCGGAGCAGCGGCCAGGTAGTGCCAGGGAGACGATGCTGGCATGGAGCCCGCACTGGGTGGAGGGGGAGAGCAGACGAGTCTGGACCAGGAGCATGCAGCTCCGTTACTGTCAACTCAGTTCCCACTCACTTTCAGGAAGGTCAAGATGGCTGCTGCCTCCAGCGCATAGAGGGACAAGTCAAAGAACACCGTGGGGGAGCAGACAGCAAGAGAACAAAACCTTCCATAGAACCATCAGCCTGCGTTCTTCAAAAAGTGTGTCCTGAGAGAAAAGAGTTGGAGGACAAGACTGGATGAACGGAAACAAAAGAAGCACAGCCGCCAAACGCAACGTGTAAACTTTGATTGGATCCCGCTTAGAAACAAAAACGCAACAAAAGGCATTCCTCGGGATGATGGAAAAATTGAATGTAGACTTGAAGTTGAATATATAATGGAATTAATTTTATAATGTGTGATAATGGCATTGCAGTTACGTGGGATAATGCTTCATTCACAAGAGGAGGATGCTGCAGGATCCAAAAGTGAGATTTTTATGATGTCTACTCAAGTGCCAAAATGATAATAATTATTAGATGTAGATGGAGGATACCCATGTGTTTATTTCAGAAAATTTTCAACTATTTGTGAACTATTTGAACTATTCAGAAAATTTTGAAACAACTTTGTAAGAAAACCTGTGGGAAGAAAAAAATGGCAGCCTCCATTTCTTTGTCTCTTGGAGCTCTCTCTCTCTCTCTCTCTCTGTCTCTCTCTCTCTGTCACAAATCTCCTGATGTGGGAGAAGAATCCCGCTGGGCAAGTGTAGCTGGACAAGGTTTCCTCTCTGTGCTGACATGCAGTCTGGCTGTGGTGCATGAGCCCCTTTCTCAGTTTTAAACAAATGAGGGCTTTAGGGAGGAAGTAGCTCTTTGGGCTTCACCCTACAGCACTTATGGTTCATCCATGTGGATCTTAGGACTCAAAACCGACGATGAGCACAGCAGCCCCCAATCTCATGGAGCTGTCAGTTTAGCATAGGAGACCGACAAATAATTCAATCCCTATGGTATAAGGACCTCAAATAGAGGTTACTGACATAGACTCTGGCATGGCGCCTGGTACCCCCAATATTTGTGACATCTTGATCCTTCTTTCTCTGATAGAAACAACATTGTGTACACCCCAAAATGGCATCTACTGTTCTATGAGGCAATGGACACAGCCACTGGATGCTGGGGGTCTTTGTGGGAAGGTGAGGGAGTGGTAGGTCACAGAACCCTTTGACTGGCTGGATCCACTGTGGAGCTCGAGGTGCTGACCAGTGTCTAGAACGGGACTGAGTCACCAGGATCCAGGCCCAGCAAAGATATATTTGTCAGAGTAGAGAAAGGTCACTGGAATGGACCAAGAATCTGCAAACTTTCTGGCCCTGGGTGATGTAGCCCCATTCTCCTGGGGCTCAGTGGCTGTCATAGGGTGGATGGAGAGAGGCATGGGGCCAGTTTAAGGACTAGCCCATCCACACAGCCAGAGAAGAAAGTGTCCCTGGCACACCCCTTCTAACAGTGTGAACGCCCCTTTGTCAAAACTGGAAAGGGCTTTAATTTAGAGAGAGCTAGAAGGACCTTGAAGATGACCTCTGGCCTCATGGTTTTGAGAGGATGCTGCCAAGAACTTCCAGGACTCTGAGGAAGTTCAAATTCAAGACTCAGTTTTAAAGTCAGGAATCTGATAGAAGACGGGTGAATGAGCTCCCTAAGGCTGCTGTAACAAAGCACCACAAATTCCATGGCTTAGCAGAAATTTATTGTCTCATAGTTCTGGAGGCTGGAAGTCTGAGATCAGGACGTCGGCAGGGCCATGCTCCTCCTGAAAGTGCCGGAGGAAGCGCTATCTCTTAGCTTCTGGGACTTCCTTGCCTCTGGCTGCTTAACTCCCATCATGGAGACCTGGCATTTTCCCTGCACATATCGTGTCCAAATTTCCCCTTTATATAAGGACCCCACCCTATTCCAATATGACCTCACGTTGATGAGTTACATAGGCAATGTCCTGATTCCAGTTAAAATCCCATTCTGAAATACTGGAGATTAGGACTTTAACATGAATTTGGGGGGACACAACTGAACCCGTAACAGTGGCCAGAGGGAAGTAGACCCGCCTCAGCTTAGACAGACTTGCCTGGTACAGACAGACACCCAGGCCTAGGTCCGGGTTGCCTGATTCACGGTCAAGAGCTCTTCTCATTGTTGCAAACTCTCCTCCATGAACTGAGACTACATGAGGGACCCCAAGCAGGCTTTCTATAGTCTCAGGGTAGCAGTCGTGTGCCCCTTTGTGGCTGCCCATCACTCAACCTCTATGTATAAGCACCTGACTTCCCTCCTGGGGGGTCCTCCGTTGTGCGGCACTTTCCTGGCAGAGAGCACAGTCCCCACCCCGGGAACTGAGAGGGCAGACCCCCCTCCCATCTCCAGTGAGCCAGGTGGACTCACAGCATAGACCCAGCCTGCCGGCCCATTCTCCTGGGCCTTGTCCCCCGAGTGAGTGATGCCGTGTGTGATGTGGAGGCCACCTCAGTCCTGCAGGCGGCTTACTGGGCCTCCTCCAGGGTCGTACCCCAGAAGGCTCCAGCTTCCCACTCTTGGGAGTCCCTGGTGTTCTTCCAGTAAGTCCCATTTTTTGTCTGAGAGGCAGAATGCATTTCTGCTACGTAGTAAAACAAGCTCTGACCAATATGGCAGGGCACCGCTTTTATCCGGAGAGGAGTCACTACATTTATTTTAATTTTAGGAGGAGTCAGGACACATCACGAGACCCGAAAGGCGACCAAATTGCCATTATGTGGATGTTTTCAGACCCAGGTCTGAGCTAGGACCTCAGACCTGTCGCTGGCCCAACCTGGGTGGAGCAGGGTGAGCAGGGAGGGGGTCCGCCAGCCTGTTGATCTGTATTACATGCTAATCTATCACATACTAATCTATATTCCATCAACCCACACTGCATGTCAATTGTGTGGTAAACAGCTTCACCAGCGACAGATCTCGGGGCCCAACTATTTTATCTTGTTAAAATTGAGCCTAAACCAAACAGATAAGCTCCATATCATCTCCCTGAATTAATCCAGGTCCACTTTATCTTCGGAGAGGTTTGCCGTGGTGTGATTTGTGTCCCTGTAAACACACGTTGGGTGGGCCTCTTGCTAATTTAATTTGCTTTCAGATGTGTTTGTGGAAGCTCCTCTAAATCAAATTATTTGGAATGTAGCATCAAGATCAGTGATGTATGTGGCAAACCAAGGTCTCCGGTAGTTGTGTGTGTGTGCATGCGTGTGTGCGTGTGTGTGTTTCAGGACACGTAGAGGGTTTATTTTTGATTAAATGCCTTCGCCTTGCTTTGGCATTTATCTTCCTGTGGCAGAGCCGGTCACAATGGGTAATTCCATTAGCATTATCTCTCAATTTGGTGGACAGGGGCCCCAGCCATGACAGCCTCCATAGAAAGGGCTACAGTGTTCAGGAGGCTAATTTCTTATTTCTTTAGCGAATTTATTCCTTTATCGGCAGCTCCTTTAGAGGGAAGGAGAGTGGCCAAATCATTAAAAATGAAAATTTAACGTGGGTTTTTAAAAGCAAACCCCAAAGCTTTGTGGGGAGGGGAAAGGTTAAGTTAAATACATGAATGGTGCCTTCACAGTCAGTATAACCGATGGCCATAGATAGTATTTAAGGGCCCTGTGTGTATACAGGAGGTTTTATCTTTGTACTTTTAATGAGAAAAGTGATATTGATCAGGCGTATTCTGGCGGAGCCCCTGGGTGACCTTGGGACTCTATTTCTCTCCTGTGCCCCAGTCCCCTGTTTGTCTCTTGCTCACCAATGGGATGATACAGGGAGGGAGAAAAATCTTCCTCAAGTGCCTTGAGTACCTGCAAAGAAAGAGGGCAGATGGGAAGGAGATATGGGTACTTCTCATCTGTCCGTGCAAATGGGGGGCAGGGGTCACAGGGAGAAATACATTGCACAGAAAATCCCAGAATCTCATTTGAGTTTCAACCCTCCCTCCCAGAGGGGCCCTTGACTTCAGATGCCGCTGTTCCCCTCCCTGGCTTTGCTGCCCCTCCTCCTTGCCCTTGTTCACCCCTTTGTGGAAGCGACCACCAGCCCCAAGCATTCCAAAGGTAGCCAGCAGTTGGAGAGAGAAGATGCTGGGGTTTAAGGAGGCTGCGTGATAACTGCACCTGGGAGCTGCCCACGTTGCTCGGTGCTTTTGATCCTGTTTCCTGGGGGAGGGGTTTGAGGTGCCAGGAGAGCCTGTGATAGGCAGTTTGCTGAGAGTGGATTTGGAAGGGGCTCTGAGATGCCTGGCCTTGCCATTAAAATTTTTGCAATCCAAATACATCTGAAAGGCAGCTCAGGAACCCGATTTTTTTGGAGGGCTCGATGTATGCATTATGTTCTTTGAAAAGTGTTCCCAAATTGTCTTTATAAAACATCTGGACCCTCATCGGTCAATTCTGTAAGCACCCAACATAAGCACATGCATCTATGTGTAAGTTACATATATGCTATTATCTAATGTATTATGTACATTATGATGTATGCACAACGGCATATATTTTTAAAGAGCGAGAAAAAGAAATAGAGGTTATAATGCATACACTCCGCATCCCCAAAGAGTCTTGGGGACATGCTAGACAGTCCCGATGCCCTCTGACAGTCTCTGCTTCTCACACCCTGCCTGACACGTAGATGTTGCCACTCTTGTGTAGTAGATAAAGACACGGTGGCTGGGATAGTTTAGCAATTTGCTCAGACCTGGGCTTGTAACGCATCTTCTGACTCCAGATCTGGAGCCTTTCTCGTCCACTGCATTCCATCCTCCTCTCCTTGGGTGAGTGGCCCTGCCTTCCTGTGGCCCACTGGTCCCTCTGCCTTCTGTCCCGAAGCCTTCTATGTTGATCGAATCTTCAAAGACGGTCTCCTTGAATCTGACGGCTCCAAACCAGTGTTAGTAGTCCCATTCCCCATGGCCACTCATTTTCCCAGCCTCCTTTGCGGCTTGGAGTGGCCATGTGACCCAGCTGTGGCCAACCTGACAGGCAGGAGGTTCCGATTCAGAAGGGGGAGCCCTCCAGAAGGGCCCCCCTCCCCCCCTTCTCCTCGCCTCTGGCCTTGGATACAGGGGTCCCCCTCAAATGCAGCTTCACTTTCCCCAGTTGCAGTTACCCACAGTCAACCGCCATCAGAAAACATTAAATGAACAATTCATATTTTAAATTACGACCCCCTCTGAGAAGCGTGACGAAATCTCACGCCATTTCACCCTGGACCTGTGTGACTCACCCCTCTGTCTGGCGTCTCCAGGCTGTAGAAGCTTCTCCCCACCCTTTCGCCCCTTACTTTGCAGCCACCCCAGTTAAGGGACTCCCCGGCACCCTCCCCCGCAGCTTCTGTGCAGGCTGCCCTCGGTTCACTTCCCCGCGGCCCCGAAGCCCCAGCAGGCGATTCGGATTTGCCGGAGAGAAGCTGTCAAGTGCTTCTTTCAAGCGACAAGGTGAGTCCAGTACAATAAGTATTTTGAGAGAAAGACCACCCAACTAGTATTACAATATATTGTTATAATTCTATTTGATTATGAGTTACAGTCATCCATCTCTTACTCTGCCTAAATTGTACATTGAACTGTATCCTGGGTGTGTATGGAAAGCAGGTCCTTGAATGGTTGTATTGTCCAGCGTTTCTTCATTTTAACACTGATGAGAGAAAACAATTAGTTCTGGGCGGGGGGCTGCTGCCTGTGCGGAGTTCATACCCTCTCCCCACGTCCGCGTGGGCTTCCTCTGGGGTCTCTGCTTTCCTCCTACCTCCCGAGGATGTGAGCTGAACGGGCGTGTCGTCGTTGTCCCAGCCTGAGTGAGCCTCGTCTTCGACGGAAGACCCCCTCTGGGAGGGTGGGCTCACTCAGATGAGATTCTGGGGTTTCCTGTGCAACCCACGTCTCCCTGTCAATCCTGCCCCCCATTTAGCTTTAATGGAAGGGTGCCCGGCCCGGGGTGGGGGTCCTGGCCTGGGCTCTGCGTCGTTGAGAGAGGAACCGGCCCCCCTGAACTGGAATCAGCGGGTTGGAAAAGCATTCTCTTACTTATTTTGAATTCATCTTTATTAAATGTATGTATAGCTCATATGTATTTCAATGTTTAATATTAGAAGTATATGGGCCTTTATTTAGAAGTCTGTGATGTTTCTGTGGCCAGAAATACCCTGCAGGAATTCAACTTTTGCTTATGTCAATTAGCCTGTGGCGAGAGTGGTTTTGTTATATGTCGTTTCACTTAAAGTTGCAGTTTCCGGGAACCTAGCTACAATGTCAAGTGAGAACTTACTGTGTAGGAAAAAAAACATAATAGGGTTGGGAGCTATCTCTGATTTCAGACGTCTGCTGGGGGGCTTTGAGGAACATAAGCCCTGTGGACGGGGTGGGGGCGTCACTGCATGATTATGTGGATGGCTTACTCGGAGCTGGTTTTGGCCTTGAGGAGATGAGTCTAAGAGCAACAGGCAACTTGCTAAGGATAAGACACAGAGAGATGGCGTCTTTGACCGCCTTACTGAGTCCCTGCCCTAGACCAGGAACCACCTGCCTCCAGGCTACTCCTGTGGGATATTCAATGTTGTTGCCGCTTAAGCAGCTGATAGGCATTTTGTTACCTGCACACAGAGCCTTCCTAACCGCACAGTCTCTATGTCTGCATTTCTAATCAGCGCCTTCCATCTCCTTGTCATCATTTTATCAGGGTCTTTCTGCCCCTCAGTCTACGTAACTTTCATGGAAACAGGCTTGGTCCACATGGCATAAGAAGTCATGTGACCCAAAGATCTTTTTAGAGCTACGCTTTATTTTCCTAACTCTCTTCTGTTTTAGCTTTCCTGATTGTGTTTACTATGTGTGTGTTTGTATATTTATAATGGCTCCTTCTATTTATTTCCTGGCACAGCTCTGCACATACCAGCCCTTTCGCAGTTCCCAGAAAGTAATATTTGCTCTGGAAGCAAACATTACTCCTCCTCTGTGTCCCATTCAGGGCCCTTGCAGGCTTCCTCTCCCCACGTCTTCACCTGCTTGGCTCCTTCCTGTCCTTCAAGCATCAGCCCAGGTGTTTCCATCTCAGGGAAGCTTTGTCTAACCTGCCTACCACCCCTCCTTGCAACACCGCATTTTAATTTTCTTTATAGAACTGAACTCTACCTGAAGTTATCTTGTTTGTTCAGCTACCAAATTCATTCTGACCTCCATCCACAATGCACACGGCCCAAGAGCAGGGACCTCGTCTGTCTTGATCCACTTTATCTCCAGCAACTAGAGCTTGAAACACAGTAGGAGCTCAGAATATATTAATAGAGCGCATGAATACAAAAACAAAGTATAGGGAGCTCCTTTTCATCGGTTAGACTGGATGCTGCCCGATTCATAAATCACTGAATAAAGCCAATTAGATCACTAAAAACTTTTTAATAAAAAAAGAAAATGAACAGATATGAATACCTGCTTGTGAGATTCCCTGGTTTTGTTCCGCAGTGGAATATTTCAGTATTTATGAAATGGGGGGGGGAGGTGGTACCAAAAGGTAAAGCGATTAGCAATTCTGAGCCAGTGCTGAGTAACTATGGTACCATCATCAACTTTCTATAATTCGAAATTCTAACTTGGAACGTATGAATGTCATTATTCTCACTGGGATGAGCCCTATTTTAAAATATTGTAACAGCAACAGCAGACACTACTAATAAAAAGTAATAGTTATCATTTGCCCTGGTTGGTGTGTGGCTCAGTGGATTGTGCATTGGCCTGCAAACCAAAAGGTCACTGGTTCGATTTTCAGTGAGGGCACACGCCTGGGTCACAGGCCAGGTGCCCAGCTGAGGTGTGCAAGAGGCAGTGGATTGGCGTGTCTCTCACGCATCTGTGCTTATCACTCTTTCTTTCTCCCTCCCTTCCCCTCTCTCTAAAAAAGAAATAAAATGTTTTAAAAAATAATAGTGTAAGGATAGTAATAAGATCAAAATCAGGAAGAACTGCTTTCTGAATCGACACTCTCTCCTTTATAGTCCCCCTACCTGGTGATATTTACATCTCAATGTCAAGAACATATTGCTGCACTTATTTGTTTACTGTTTCGTTCCTCATTCACCTGAGACCCCCGAGGGCAGGGACAACGCCTGAAGCAGCTTTGATCCAAAGCCCAGTGACATATGGCAAGCACTTCATAAATGCGTTTTGAATGATGATCCTAACTTAACGTGAGTTACACAAAGTATCCCCTTGGCATAGTTCACTCTACAATTACAGTGAAATTTAAGCACACACACACACCATGTCCCTTTATATCCCGTGAAAATCTGTAATATCTGGGATTGGTATCAGAAGACATCTTGACCATTGCTGCCACCATGATCACTCCCTCTTTCTTCTTTCTTGAGATGCACGGGGGAGGGGCCTCCAAAAAACCCAGACTTTATGTATACAAAATTATGTATTTATTCTTACATAGTTAACCTGCAGTCACCTTTAAAGTATACTGCGTTTGATGTAAAACACCTATCAAGATGTTTTTTCCACGGCTCAAAACAGTTTTTGAACACATCGATTTTGGTGCCTTTTAGTGCTTCTGCTGTTTTTTTTGTTTGTTTGTTTCACCTCTTCCACAGCAGCAAAATGTTTCCCTTTGAGGACTTTTTTCATCCAGAGAAACAACAGAAAGTCATTTGAGGCAAGATCAGGTGAATAGGGAGGGTGGAGAATGGGGCTCAGGCTGGTTTGGTCAAAAGCTGCTGACCACTCAGTGCGGTGAGGGCAGGCGCACTCATCAGGAAATGGGAAAACACGTTGAACGAATCTTCAAAAAAATTTCACTGGCGCCGAACTCAGCCTCTCACCCCAACGCCAGCTGGTGCGCTGATGCAGATGGGTTCCTGGAACACTCACCTAGTGGGGAAGCCTGGACTCCCAGTGGCCTGCTCTCCAGAAGGCAGTGCTGAGTTTTGGTGTCTCCCCTTGTATTCTCTCTTCCCATTGTTTTATGTCTGAATAAGCAGGAAGAATCAGGAAGGGAAATTATGACTTGGCCTGAAAGATGTTGACAGAAACCACTAGAGAGAAGGAGATAGGATGCTTTAATTTATTTGCAGAAGAAACCGAGGCATTTCAACAACACTGATAGTGACATGGAAGAAAGCATACTTAGGAATGGCAAAGGGACATTTGGACTAGAAGTTTGGAACTCCTGCAGAAGCAGCAAACACACTTTCCTGCACAGAGAAGTGCCTTTGTTGATGAAATAATGTCACTCTCCCTGAGGAGAGAGATGAGAATGCTCTTGTTCAGGTCAGTTAAGACAAACTGGAGGAAGCCAGAGGCGTCATCATTTATAGCTTGTTGAAAGTCCACAGTGCTGTTAGATGTAGGACCAAAGCTGGTGCAGCCCCCAGGTTTACAGTCCATGACACTGAGCCCTCTGTGAGATACTGGGAGTCCTGGTCTGGTTTTCAAGCCCTTAATGGTGAGACAAAGCTTCTGAGGCTAAAGTGGTAGGAACAGATAGATGGATGACAAGGATGACCTCTGGCATAGGAAGAGGATGCCCAGCAGAAAGAAAGACAAAAGCGAGCTGGACCCACAAAAAGAAAGATGGAAGAGGACTTGGGGAAGAAAGGAAAAGGGGAAACGTTAAAAAAACAGAGGAAATAAAAAATTCAGAACCCTGGATTTTATGAGCGTCTGGTGGGTGAATGATAAGAAAAATGATCCCGAACAGGCATGTCCTGGGCCAGGACGGTACACACCAAGCAGGGAAGAGGCGGAGATTAATTCAGCTCTGGGCCTGCTTGTTCCCTTCTCTTCAACCTTTGGCTCCATGATATTTCTTACTTCATCATGGACTTCTCTCTTTGCCGATGGTCTTGGCTGAGACATTGTTTATCTTCCCTAGATACAACCCCCACAGCAGTCCAGCTGAATTCCATACCACTTTCCAAGTCAAAGCAAAACACAAAACAACTAATACTTCAGACCCGCAGAGAGGTCAGAGGTTATTTCATCTGAACTCCGTTCTTCACCCAAGTACCACTTAGTTCCTACCTGAACACATCAAGTGATGGAGAACTCATAACCCTGAGGAAAAGTACTCTGTCTTTAGAGAGCCCCGTTAGAAAAATATTCTGTATGTTGGGCCCTGCTATCTTCACATTAGATAAGCTCTATTCATTGATCCTACTTCAGTATCTTGAAATCTCTCAGCATGTCCAATATACAGTTAATGCAGTGACTCTTCCCCCGACAGTTCTTCAGGTATCAGAGGCATTGCAGTCCCTTGAGTCTTAGTTCCTCAATGCTGGGCATCACCAGCTCCTTTGATGGTTCCAAATATAACAGGGTTTTAAGTCTCCTTTGAGCTTGGCCACTCCTTCTTGAATGTGGTCACATCTGTCTTAAAGCGTGGGCCCTGGAACTGCGTCCCGTGGTCCAGGCCGGGTGCAGCGGTCCAAGGTAGAGCAGGGCGGCTGTCAGGCCTTTCTCTGGGACTCTGTTCTCTCTTAATAGACCCTGTGCTCCCATTGGCTTCAGCAGCATCTCACCGTTGGTTCACATCGGGAGCCTGCTGCCAACCTCAGCTTGTACTTTGTTAAGAAAATGTGGCCACATCTCTGTCATCCTATTGCAGACGTGTTCTCTATACCCATACACACTTCATATCCATATGACACTTCATTCTGTTAAAATTTCCCCATAGTTTCGGCACACGCAAATTACTTTTGAATACAGATAGTAGATTCCATGTTGCTAAGCTTTGATCACTCACTTGTAGCCTGAATACAACAGGGGCTCCTTGATTCCGCCTTAAGATCCATCACGACTTGGCGATATTTTCAAAAGAAGTGCCAAATCAACCTTTTTAAAGCCCTGAAAAGTTACAAAGTTGTGCGCTGATGGTCTCCCAAGGAGGTGTCAGAACAAGGCATGACGTCATACAATCTGAAAGATGCCCCTAAAACATCTTTTTCTGTGATTGATTTTCACGTCCCTCTCAGCCATCCCTCCACCTGGCAGCTCACCCCGCTCCTCACTGCTGCTCCGTCCTTCTCCCCATGACCAAACCCTTTTTCTTTCTGGAGAGTTTCATGCATTTCAAATATGGTCAGTTTAGCTTCTCTCACACTGTTCATTTCTCATTATGAGCTTCAGGTCAACGCCAAAATGACTTATTCACACACACACACACACACACACACACACACACACGCAGCTCAATACTAAGCAGAGATTTCTTTTCCTTAGAAAGGAAGAGGATTGCAAATACCTATATTTAATGTTTTTCTTTCATTACACTCATAGACAAATTTCTCCTCCATCTTAATCCAAGTTATGAGAAAAAAAAAATCTGTTGAACAGCATTGGTTTGAGAGCAGAGCTCTGATGTTTGTCCTAAGAAAACTCTCCTCCAGGTTGTCCTTGATTCATCAGTAAACGCCTCTGCAGTTCAGCCATAAGGCCAGTCCATCCATCCAGCCCACACCGCGCAGGCTCTCCAAAGAGTTTGGTAAAGAGTCTGTCAAAAGCCTTGAGGAGGTTCCAATGCTCTCACGCTTCCTCGATCAGAAAGCCTCACTGCCTTGTGTTAAGGAAACTGGACAGCCTGGCCGGGTCTGTTCTTGGTGATCCCAGGCTCGTTATAGTGATCACCGTATTCTAAATAATTACACGTCTACCTTTTACTGAACCAGTGGTCGCTATCTGGGCCGAACTCTTGTGTATTTTCAGGACTTAGATTATTTTCACTTTTTGCAAAACTGGTACGGCCTTGACCTGTCTCTAGTCTTTTCTCACCTCTCCCTACAGAGTTCCTGGTGACATTTAGAGCTAAAACGGAATGTTCACCCCTCCTATCTGTTTCTTAGCATTGTTATACTCGCAGCCTGAACCACCTGTGAGTGTTAGTGTCCCTGAGTTTACTGACCCCAGCGCAGAAGAATATTGCCTTTGAGTTGATCTAAAATTCAACTCTTGCTATAGCATGAAAAGCATGTTCTGGGTCATCCTTGGAGGAAGCTTCCTGTCATTGGTCAGTGCCAAACAAGTGTTCAGGCCAAGGAGCACACTGGCTGGTGTAGGAAATGAGAGATGGGGACTCATTCTCTGGGTGCTTGCCCGTCCGCCGGGCAGACAGTCTGCTGTGTTACCTCCGCAGCAGCCCGCACAGAGGAGCAGGATGGAGCGGGGAGTTGGGAACTGGAACAAAGGCAAGCTCGAACGTGATACAGATGGGGCGGAGGAGTGGTTGGCTGGATTCGAGAACAGAGAGAGTAGAGCTCTAATGATACGACAATGATGCTTTTAGCAGCAGCGTTTTTTTGCTTCTTTTTTAGCTAACTTAAAAAAATAGAGCACGTAATACTTGCACATGGTAAAATGTCAAAAAGAACAAAGGATATACAATAAAACAGTGAAATCTATATCACCTTGGCTCCCACTCCGAGGTTGCCGGTGGGAAGTTTTTTCTGTATGCCTCCAAAATGTTCTGTGTGTATATAAGCCTGTAGAGCTACGCACGCACTGTTCTCTATATTAAAATATGCAAATATATACACAAATATATGGTTATGCACTTCGTTGTTTTTTTTTTGTTTTTTTTTGCAGAGCCCAGATTACATAGATTTCGCTCATTTGTGTAAGATCTACCCTACGTTCTGCGGTATGGGTGAACCGTAATTTTAACAGCAGTGCTTCGAGGGAGTGAAAACAGGGTTTTTGCCAGGGTAGTCATCTTAAGTTGGAGGTGGAGGGAGTAAATGACAGATGTTAACAGATTTGCATTTCGGATTCCTGTGTGACCTGAGATATGTCCCTGCGGCCTCCTGTGCCTCAGTTTGCCCGGCAGGAAAAGGAAATCCTTTTCCTTCCTGATTCTAGCGTCTGAAAGTGAGGGTCAGTGCTCCTTAAACACTGGACTTGGGAAAAACAGCTGGTAGCGCATGTAATTTGAGGGACCGATGTGGGCGCTGTATTTTCTGGATGCCCACGAACAATCAGCAGAGCAGCTAAGCAGGCTGGATCCGGGCTGCACTGCCTCATCCTGGCCCGCAGTTGGCCCAGCCTGGTGGTGTGCTGGTAAATGTCCGCAAAAATATCAGCCCTGGTTTGTAGTGTGTGCTGACTTCCATGCTGTACATACTTCCACCGAGGCCGGTTCATCAGCATGGGTCGCCGAGTGCAGAGCTGGGGAGAGTCCTGCACACTGGCTCTCTCCAGCCCTTAAGCTACCACACATCACGTGGCCTTGGGGCTGTGAGGGGACTCCAGAGGGACACCCGGCATCTGCAAAGCCTGCTGTCAGAGCAGAGCCTTGGGAAGAAGTCCTTTGACAACAGGTGAAGGAGAACGGGGCCAGGAGAAAGAGGCCAGGCCGCAGCCTCCTGCAAAGGACATGAAGGGGGGAAGAGGTCCCCTTGGACCTTCCCGTGGTCTCTGCAAACTCCCTGCGGCACAGTCTGTGGCTCTCTTTCTACTTTGATTCAGTGCAGGCAACTCCTTCACGTCTTCCTCTTCCTCCTCGTTTGCTTTCTCCTGCCTCTTTTCTTCCCACCGCTGCATTCGCCGTGGTCCCGCTGAGGACTCCCAGGCACTACTTTCTCCAGAAGCTCCTGAGGGCTGAGGGGGTTCCTGCAGCCCAGAGAGGGTGATGTGAGGCAGTCTCCCTGGGGCACTGTTGGAGGGGAGACTGCCCTGTCAGCCTCTAGCCACTTCCTGCTGTACCTTCTATCAACAAGAAGAGGTGTTGGACTTCCCTCCTGCCCTGCAGTGCAGTGAAGGTCAGGGTCAGGGTCAGGGAACATTTTCTCCACCATATGGAGTGGTTCTCATTGGACTCCACTCACTCTGACTTCCAAGAGGGTCCCTGTGAAAGGCATGGGACAGACAGCTCATTGAGGTGACCGGGGTCCAGCACTGCTGCCCGCTTCCCTGCTGGATGTTCCTGAGGCTGACACCCTGGCTCGGACTCCACCCAGCTGAGAGTGAGTGCTGGGCCTGAGCGTTCTGTGCGCTGATCCTTTCCAGCCCCCTGAATGGGCTTCCTCGTTCTCCCTGAACATGTGGAGATGCGCTAAGAGGCTTAACCCAGAAGCTCTAAGAGTTCCCGGCAGGGCCGTACTGGGCCCAGTCCTGCCCAGTAGGACCAGTATTGTGCACTAATCATGCCCCCACTCTATGCTTCTTATGCTGAAGCCAAGTGAGCTCAAATAATGAGTAAGAGGCTACCAAGGGCAAGGTCAGGGGAATGAACGTAAGTCACTGGATTCGTTATTTCTTCCTGCATACTGCCTCCAAATAACTGGTATAAAACAACACCTCGTCTCTGCCCCAGGATGTCTGGGACCTCAGTTGGAAGACTTAGCTGGAGCCCCTTCTGAGGGGGCTTCCTCATGCGACCGCACGGTTGGCAGGAAGCCTCAGCCTCAGTTCCCTTCCACAGGCCACGTGAGGGTCCTCACCACACACAGCTTGCTTCTCCCAGAGACAGTGATCCGGGAGACCGGGCTGGAAGCTGCAGAGTCATTTACGATCCAGCCTTAGGGCTCACACACTGCCACTTCTGCACTGTTTCTTCTCGGCCACCCACAGCAGCTCTGGTTCCGTGTGGGAGGGGATTGCATGAAGGCATGCATGTCAGTTGGTGGGGATCGGTGGGGCCGTTTTGGGGGCTGGCTACAGCCATTTAGAAGAGGATCCTCAGACCACATGGCAGCCATCTGAGGAATGTGAGTTACCAGACGAGCAAGTTCCACCCGGCCGCACAAACCCAACTTCTGTACAAGGCAGGCCGCTTGGGGCCTCTGTGCAATTAGTGCCCCAGTCAGAGGGGCCAAGTGACCCACCTAAGCTCCTTGGAAAGTGAAACTAGGCCGAGGCAAGATGAAGCCTTCAAGCAGGAGCCATGAACTCCATCTGGTTCTTGGAATTCATGCATGCTGTGGGACCTCACGTCTCCTGGGACTGAACCCCCAAGAAGGGTCACACTGAAGGGCTTACATTTCCTTGTAGCAAGATATGAGACTGGCCAGAACTGGGACTCAGCTGTTTCTGGCCAATAGAGTTAGGTCACAACCCCTCCCTTCCTGAACCCCCTCCCCACTGCAGCTTCTGACTTCTGGTTCCTCCATTTGAAAGGACAGGTTTGTTGGCTGGGAGAGAAGGGAGAATTCTGGAGTCGGGGTGGTGGAGAAAGGGGCTTGGGAGGACTGGGAGTAAGCCTAGGACCATGGGACGGTGAGAGCTGCCTTCCGGCCCACAGAAGCACCCCCCTCCCCCCGCCATGGCACTAGCCCTGTGGTGTAGCTCAGGACATCGCAGTGAAGCAGCAGGGTGGGCTGGGTGGAGGAGAGGCAGAGATATCCTTTTATCAAACAGCGTGAGGGCGGTGGACTTCCATGACAAGACCCATGGAGAATAACGGGATCCGCTGTGTTCCTAAGCACGGCCACCACTGGAGGTCTCTGACAGAGCAGGAGCAGACAGAGACGGGCTTGTCAGTGGAGGCCAAGTCTTGCAGGAGCAGGAGAGGCAGCAGAAATTCAGAGGTTGATGTCCTGGCATCCTTGCTAGGACACACAGGCTGGAGAAACCTGGGCCAGGTCAGGTCTACTACCAGGGCCCAGCCACCAAGTTCAAGGTACAATTAAGAACAGTGGTGATGCTCCATCCCCGCCCTCCTAAAAGGTGGTCATTTCTCTCACCCTTGGGTTGGAAGCTCACTTAACCCCCTGAGAAAACGGAAGAAAGGATCAGTTTGTTTCAATGGGCTGAGCACCTTGAGAGCAGCTGTTGGTACCTCGAAAGGTCACCTTTCAAGGAGGCTGCGCATGGAAGGTTGAGGGAGTGTGCGGTGGAAATGTGGTCCCACAGAACAAGCCGGGTCACGGGGGATTTGGGGCCTTCCTCTCTGTCTGCAACCCTGGCCTCCGCATCCAGCCCTCTGTCAGCGCCCAGGGCTCTTCCTGCGTCTCAGCTGAGCTGGGATAATGTTGATATTTCTACTCTCCTGCAGGTGGCGCCACAATTTAGGTTTTTAAGCTGTTGACTGCCTGTGGTTTTTCATCCACGGCGCTGGGCTCTGTATAAAACCCAGTGGTGGGGGCCAGCTCTTGGATTGGGGGGGGGGGGGTCTCCATAGCACCACCAGGCTCTGGTGATTTATTTAACGAACAAATCTGGCTTTTATCAATTTAACTAGCAGTTCTGTTCCTAGGCTAATAAAATGGTGGTAGCTAAGTGTAGGGAAACTTAAGGATCTGTTCTCCTCTCTCCCGTTAAATCTGGCCCTTTTATTCAGTCCTGAGAGATGAGCCAATACCTTTCTCCTCAAACCCCTCAATAAACCACACCAAATTGCCACAAAACAGCCTCATTGGAACTTGGGCTTCACAAAATGGTATGCCAGTGAGTTTCTCCCTCAAGTGGCCATGGGGCTCGGCAATGGCCTACCAGGGTTCCTCTCTGGGCTGGCGGTGCAGGGGGCGACTTACAGACCCCCTGTCCGCATGAGAGCGCTGTGTCTCTTGTTGCCCCAGACCACAGGTGGGGGAGGTGAGAGAGCCAGACAGGTTTGTACCTAATGCAGAATCCCACTTGGACCTGCTTACCAGCCTGCCTTTCCCAATGTCTTTCATAGAGGAGGTGACACATGGGGGACCTTCCCACCCGCATTGTATTGTGCCCTTAAAAAAAAAGTGTGTGGAAAAAAAAGTGTGGTTCTGAAAAGCAGAGGTAATGCTTTACGTGTGCATTGCACTTACCTTAGATTAGAGTTTCCAAGCGCGTGAATAGACAGCCTCTCCTTTTCATTGTCATGGGAGCTCTCAGAGGTAAATGGGTCAGGTGAGAAGACAGTGTCACTGAGAAGGTGTGACCCGCCCAAAATTACAGAGCTGGTGGGTGGGACTAGGACCTGGTCTTCCAACGTCCAGACCGTCCAGACGGACTCCTCTCACCCCACCCCTCCCACTGGCCGGCACTGAGAGAAAAGTCCACGGGGCTTGGATTGAAAACCAAACCAAACAAAACACAACGATAATGAAAAGAAAATTAGGTCCCACGGTGTTGCCAATTTGACGCTGCCTGCTCTCCCTTACAATGACTTTGTAACTGCCCCTACAGCCCACCTTTCTCTTGTGTTACTAAGTGGAAGGGGAAGGGAAAGGAAGGAAAAGGCAGTTGGCCACATGGCCCCGTTATTGACAGAAGACCCTGCCAGCCGGGGCACTCACCTTCACATTCATTGTTGGGCCAGCTTTTTGCCTCATTTCTTCTCTGTCATTGGGCCCTGTTATTACTCTTCAGGCACCACATGGCATTCCTTTCTCTGAATGAAAATAAATGACACCACACACTAGGCAGGAGATAACGAATAATAAATACATTGTATTTGCCACCTCTAAATTAAAAAAAAAAAAGTCTTTGACTTTCCGTCCATCCATCCATCAGAAAACGGCTCACCAGCTCTAGTCAGACACACACATGTGCGTGCAGGTCCACATACAGGCTACGAGGGGGAAAATCAAGCTGTGTTAAACACACAGGCTGCAATGGCTGAAAATGGAAGCAGAGCTGTTTTCTCACTTACACCTCCCTTTTGGCATTTTTATGGCATACCTTGAAAGCCAAGTGGCCTGAAAGGTTTCCCCCAACCCCGCCTCCACCCGGCTCTTATTGAACCATTTTCCCTAAGTGACCCATTAGGGTTTTCCATGGTGTCATCTGGGCTGTCACCTCTGGGAAAGGCCTGGATGGCCTCCATGCAGCAGCTTTAGAAAGATACTTCGAAGCAGGGCTGGGCTCAGGGTGATGGCCTTATGGGACCCTGAGTGTGATGACCTTGAATTTTGCACCCTGGGAACCCTCACTTGTCTCACCCTAGTCTCAGTCCTGCCCAGAGAGACGTTTGTCCCTGGGCTCCTTTGGCCTGGATGGAGGTCCA
Organism: Artibeus jamaicensis; assembly: GCF_021234435.1. Lineage (NCBI taxonomy): Eukaryota > Metazoa > Chordata > Mammalia > Chiroptera > Phyllostomidae > Artibeus > Artibeus jamaicensis. The sequence continues at coordinate 4,080,300 of NW_026522040.1, forward strand.
ATATACTGCAGCCTTGAGGCATTTCTGTTCTGTGTTTCTCTGGACTTCCGAAATTAACCTGATATTGTCTGTCTCATCTAGGGCCTGGGATCCAGGGTTTCTGAGAAGAGAGGGACCAGATCAATGTATTAACACAGGCTAATAAGATAACTCTTTGCTGCTTTCTGGGCCGTGCAATGCTCAGCGGAGCAGCAGAGGCCAAAAGGGCTCCACTCTGTCTCCTGGAAAACTCTTTTGCCAGACACCCGAACGTCTGCCTTCCTCCTTCCTCTGGCCTGGTGCATCTCCTTCTCACCAAAGCACCCACCTCTTGGGAGCAGACCTTCGGCGAGGCCCTGTCTGGGTGGGCCCTGCCTGACCTGTGGGCGCTGCCTACCTTGACTTTTAGAGAGCCGGTCAGCTCACAGCTTGTCTTAATGTCTCCCCAGTTTACAACTCTGATTTCTGTGAAAACATAACCCCTACAGGAAGGTGTGGGAATTTATGCTCTTGTCAGTCATTTCCACTGAAAGGAAGATTCTGAGATGTTTGGGTGGGAGGAGCGGTAACCGGCAGGAAGTTGCTGGGTGTGCGAAAGAGGAAAGTTGGAGAGGTGAGGCAGGGGCCGGAAACCAGGGGCTCCTTTAGAGGGTCGTCTGAGGTTGCTGCCCAACTCGAGGAGGTACTTAGTGGGCACAACTGATGGTGCCCGTTCCCTGGGACCGGTGGGGTGGGGCAAAGGGGGGCTGCATAGAGTTGGGTACGTAAGGATGGGAAGCTCTTAGGCTTCTCCATGGGTGAGGCACAACCCCAGAAGGATCTGGGTGGGAGTCTCACAGGCAGCGGTGCCCACGTCCCATCCTGGCACATGTCACCTGCCTGCCAGCAGCTTGTCATCTTGACTCTGGACTTTCAAAACTGCCCCGGTGTTCGATGTTCCTAACGTCTGTTTTTGCTGTGGTGTAGAATCTAGGGTTTCCAAGTTGAGAGGAGCCAGATTAGCCTCTTCATGTAAACGTGACTAGATAATTCAGGATAGGGAGGCAAGGTCTAGGGCACTTGGCCGTTGGAGCTCCCTCACCCAGGCCTTCCGTCCCTGGGTGCCATGGCGGCAGGGTGTGGGGGTGCGTTTGGTGGGGTGCTGGGGCCGGGCTCCGATCGAGAATGGGTGTGTGAGCCTGTGTCAGCTCTGAACCCTTGCAGGTGCCTCGGCCGGCCAGTGCCAGGAGGCTGTATGTGCCTAGTTCCGAGTGCGCGCCCTGAGCCCGTGTCACTGTGGATGTGCCCTTCTCTGCTCCATATTGCCACTGGCAGGGTCGCTCCTTGAGGCCTGAAGGGACAGACCGGTGTCCGCAAATGTCTGTGCTAGGGAGCGCTGGCCCGCCCGGCGGCGGCGAGCGCAGTGCCGGGGAGTCGCCCCCTGCCCCCTCTGCCGGCCGCTCTCGGTCCGTCTAGTTGTCAGCCGCGAGCTCCCAGCCAGCCAGAGCGAGCCAGAGAGGGAGCGGCGGCGGGCTGCGGGGAGGGGAGGAGGCGAGGCGAGGGAGGGAGGCAGGGAAGCAGGGAGGGCGGGAGGGAGGAGAGGAGGACCCAGAGAGCGCCAGGCAGCTGGAGTTTTTGCAGCGCTTGGCCGGGCTTCAATGCACAGCAGCAGCGAGCCGCGGCGGCAGCAGGCAGCCCAAGAGCCCCGGCGGCGGCCGAGCCAGCGGCGGCCCCGCTCCCTGCCCCCTGCAAACTTTGCGAGCAGCCCGCCCGGGGGGCCGGGGGCGCGCCCAGGAGGCCCGGCTCGGTCCGCGGCCGCGCTCTCCGCCGCCGCAGCGTCAGCCGCCACTGCCGCCACCACTGCAGCCCCGCGCCTCCCCGGGGAGCAGTCGGCGGCTCCCGCGGCCCCCTAGCCCCGGCCCCTCGGCACTGCCCGGCCAATCCCCCGGCGGGGGCGTGGGCAGCAGCGGTGCTCGTGGGCTGCCGGGGGGCGGCCTCCGCTGCCCAGGGAGGCGCGCAGAGGCTCCGAGAGCGCTCCCCGGCGGGTCCCCTGCGCACTTGCCGCGCCCGGGCAGCGGCCCGACCCGGCGAGCATGGGCGGCGCGGAGTGACGCCGCCGTGCCCGCTTGGCATCAAGGACATTCGGCCCTCGGGGGTGGGGACGAAGGGGGGCAGCCCCGAGTCGCCACCGCAGCCCCCCAGAGCCGGTACTGCTGCTCAGGCTCCGGGATTGGGTGGAAGAAAAGGGTGCTTGAAATCGATCCACAATTTCCGACCTTTTTGTTGGACATTCCGCCCACCTTGGACGCTGCAAGAGGAGCTGTCAAGCCCCGCAGGCTCTGATTTCGCCCTCCGTTTTCCTCGCGTCCTCCCGGGTTCCCTGTGCCTCGGTGGAGTATTCGCGTTCGGGGCTGGGGCCGGAGGAGGCAGCCACACGCGCGCACACGCACACGTTCGGAAGAGGGCGAGAGGCAGCGGCACCGGCACCATCTGCAGTGTCAATGCGGCGCTCCCGCTGAAGGAGGCAGGAGCGGCGCTTTCAGGTAAGGAGCCGGCCCGGCGGGCGGCGGGGGCACAGCGGCGGAGGTACCCGGCTCGGTCCTGGAGTCCCGGGCGTCCCTGGAGCCAGCACGCTGCACGCTCGCGCGCACACACGCGCACACACAAACACACACGGGCACACACCGCGCACGGGCACCTGCCCACACCGCACCTGGACACCCGCGTAGGTGTGCGCGGCCAGGGCAGGTGTTTCCTGTGTGCATTCTCTGACGCTCCCAGCCGCAGACTTCTCTGCTCCCGGACTTTCAGGCCGGGATTCTGTGTGTGCCTGCCTCTCCCTCCCACTCCGGCAGGCTGAGGGAGTGATTTTTTCATTTCTCAGCCTCTTGCATCCTTATCTGGTTTTCAAAACGGAAGAAGTCATGGGAGGTCTTGGGGACCCTCCCAGTGTAATCTGTGTTCCGTGGCCTTTGAACGCCTTGGGGTTTGAACGGTCTCCAGACCGACAGATACTCAGGTTTGAAGAGCTAGCGGCCCAGCGCGCCCGGAGGACGCCACCCAGGCGGAGGGGGCTGCAGTTCCGTAGGGCGGTGCATGTGAGACAGACTGCGTTTCCCCAGTAAGAGGCAGCACAATCGCTTTTCTGAAGCGTGGCCCTGCTTCCCGGGAATGCGCAGGTTTTCGGACTGAAGCATCGCTTGGGGATGTGTGTGCTGCTGATGAAGGGGGGGTGTTGGGGGCCACACATTCCATGAAAGGTATGACCTGCTCACATCTTTAGTCCCTGGGCAACACCAAGGCGACAGGGCTTTAAGGACACAGGACTTGGGTCTGTCTCCTTTTCACCTCCCTACCCTTGCTCTGTACGGTGCTGGAAAGTATCAGCCCTGCCTCTGGTTAACATACCTGTCACATGCCTTTTGAGGTGTGTGTCTGAGGAAAAGATCTAGAAGTGAGGAGGATCCACGAGGGCGTAGTGGAGGAAGAAAAGGGGAGGATCCCCTCGCTCATGCGGACCTCAGCAGTGCCCACCCTACCAGGAGGCAAGGCATCCCCCAGAGCCAGGCTGCTCCTGGCAGCAGAGAAGCGCTCTCCAGAAGCCTGTGGTTCCAGGTCCTATGTCCTGGAAGCTTTTCCTTACCTTTTCTTCCTGGCTGGAGTTTCACGGACTGTTTATTTTCAAACTTTTTTTTTTTTTTGTGGAGGAGGCAGGAGGTGGTTGGGGCTTGAAAAGGGGCTTTTTCAGTTTTCATTCGGGGGTCAAAGAACAGTTCACTCAGGATCAGTTGTTGTAGGAAGAAGAAAGTGATATCCAAATAAAATATTATTTTGGAGTCAAACAAATATAGCAAGGTCCCATGTTTCTGTGGCTGTCGCTTATTGGGGTTCCTCCTCGGTCAAGCTGGAAAGAAATGGAATAAGCTTGTCCCGCTGCGCGAGATCATATGTTCCGAGGGTCCTACAAACCCACTAGTGGGGAAAATACTATGGTGACAGTCTTCCAGAACATCAGGGGAAAGGAACTGACATCCCGTGGAACGAGGGGGCCTTGCTGCTGGGCACAGGATTTGGTTGATTCTGGAAATTCCAGAGGTGGGTGCTGAGATGAAGGGCTCTCTCTGCACCCCTGTCTCTGCTATTTTCAAACTTTTTTCTAGCGGCTGCAAAGGTCTCTAGCTAGGCCTGGGAGGAGAAGAGCAGACGCCCCGGGAGGGAGATTGTATTCCGTTGGTGTGCTGCTGTGTGAGCTGCCCTTTGATTGATTGAAAAGGGTAGATGGAATAAAGCAAAGCTGTCACAATGGGGAGGACCCAGTAGGGGGAAGGAGCATTATTTTCTTTTTAAGAATGGTGGGTGTGCGTCCACATACACCCAGATATATATACACAGTTGTCCTCAAGAGCCTGGCTGTCTGCTGTCAGCCCCTGCAGCCATGTGTGGCCGTGGGACCCACCTCTGTCTTCCGGGCTGTGGAAGGCCTGGGACGTCCTTGCACACACATGCCCCTTGAGAACGTGGACAGGGAGGCCCTGTGGATGTGTAGAACAGCACATGGTTTGCAGCGGAAATAGTGAACTCCAGCCGCAGTGGGTGGCTCCCAGGTAAACATTCCCTCCCGGGACCTTGAAGGGGCAGGAAGAGGGAGTACAGAGCTTCCCGAAATGCCTGTGCCTCTTCCGCATGTCTGCTCCTTTCTCTGCTGCCCTCTCCAGTCTCCTTCCCTTCTCGTGTGTTTGCAGCCTCAGGATCCGTCATTTCAACGTGAAGCCAGCAGTCGTCATGCTGGTTATAAGCTAAAGGTTTTTAAACACGGGTTCAAAAAATCCCCACACTCTCCACACTTAGTCTGAGGTGCCTATTTGGTTTCTAGGACAAAGCAGGCATTAATTAACATCTGTGTGAAGCTGGGTATACCTCATCCAATTTTTTTTCCTGGCTCTCCAGCCCAGCCCTGCAGCCTGTCACCTAGTCACTGTCCCTCCCCATCACTCCTCTGGGGCCTTCCTTTGAAGTTCTCTGGGGTCCTCTCACTCGGAAAGCAGGTGCACTAGAAAACCCCAACCACGAAAGCTTCCTTTGGACAGACCCTTGCTCCCGCTGAGCTGTGCTCTAGGCAGCTGTGCTGTGGGCACGTGCGTGGGTCTTTCATGCACTGTTCCTTCTTGCTCAATCCGGCGCTCACTCCAGGCCGGCCTCTGCCCTCCCAGGACTTCATGCTGGATGCCCACCGACCCTCCGCGAACATTTCCGGAGGGATTGGAGGCTGCCAGCTTGCTTCCTTTCTCCTTCTCGGAGGGCACTTCTCCACTGCCTGCCGCTCCCCGCAGACAGGGAAATCTGCATGGCAGATTCTGCCTACTCTTGGCCTCTCCGTCTTTTCAATCACCATGAGGGCTGCTGGGAATTCAGCGGGCCTTTCTAGGGAGGCAGCGGTCCTGAAGTGGGGAGAGAGCTAAGGGGGCGGGGTGATTAACTGTTCTTAGCTCCTAGTTATCACCAGGCTTTGATGCAAAGCAATTGCAGCCAATCTCTCTCCTCCTAGGCAGCTAGGAGGCATTTCTTAGCGGCTTCTCCCCATCCTCGCCCAGGGAAGGCACTAGGTGGATACTGCCACCTCGGAGACCTGTTGGAGTAGCTCTGTGATGGGCGGTGGTAGGGCGGCAGCAATACAGACAGCCTCCCGTGATTCAGGCTGTGATTCGCCCGTGCAACAGCTGTGTCATTAATTCTTAGACTCTTCTCTCCTTTCCTCTCCTCTCCTCATTTGTGTCCAGGGCTACCACATGTGACACTGGTTCGGACCCTGGGGCAGTTGATCAGGGCTCCGGTCCCTTCCTCGACCCCCCTTCCTTCCCCCTCCCTATCGCTTGCTAATCCACTGCTTGGCTTTGTGTGCACATCCGCCAGCCCATTCGCCCTCAAATTTGTGGCACTCCGAGAAATCAATATAACATGAATTTAACGACAGCTGGATGATTAAGTGTTATTTATATTTAACAGTGGCGTTTGAAAAAGACGTCTCGCTAATAAATCAAACGGCTGTTTGGGAGATGCACATGATGAGGATAATTGCCCTGCAGGCTCTGTGGAGCAATGCCTGGTCGGTGCAGAGCCCTGCCTGCGCACACCACCTACCTCCTCCGAAGCTGCGAGCCCCGCCGCTTCCTGTCCCGATCCCGCCCGATCGGGCTCACTCTTCTTCCTCCCAGCCGCACTGACCAGGCAGCAGCGTCCGGTTGTGGCAGGAAGGTAGAATCAGCAGGGAGACTGAAGGGGGCTCTGCTGCTAAGTGCTAAGAGATGGAGCTTAAAAGTGAAGGCGGGCAGGGGGCCCTAATTCCCCCAGCAGAGGCCTGCTTGCAGGAGGAGAGGCTGCTTCCCTGCTTGGTCTGAAGCAGCGTGGAAGAAAAGCTTCCTCAGGGCCTGCAGCGAGTCTGTAGGAGCCCCTGACCCCTGTCCTGTGATCATGCGGCATCGGGCTCCCCAGGGAAGAGGCTTTGTGGACACTAGGGTTTGTCCTTGTGAAAGTAACAGAACGGAAAAGAATACTGACGATGATGATGGTGGTGGTAGCTGATATCTATTGAGCGCCTATTCAGAGGAGGCGTCATTTAAGTACTTTGCACAGGTTGGCCCTTTTCTTCGTCATAACTATCCAGAGGAGCAGGTCCTGCACTAGGAAATAGATACGTGAGGGTTAGGACTTTGTCCAGGATTCCACAACTGGTGGGTGACAGAGCCAAGCCTCGGCTTAAGCAAACAAACTGACCTCCCTCCGGACTGATCGCTGTGCTGTTCCCTCCGTAGAACGTCAGTGCGCAGCGTGTGCGTGCTGTTCCCTCCGTGGAACGTCAGTGCGCAGCGTGTGCGTGCTGTTCCCTCCGTGGAACGTCAGTGCGCAGCGTGTGCGTGCTGTTCCCTCCGTGGAACGTCAGTGCGCAGCGTGTGCGTGCTGTTCCGTGGAACGTCGGTGCGCAGTGTGTCGTGAGCCCCGTGGGAGGCTTAGGAGAGTGTGCCCAGGGGAGTTTTGAGTAACTGGTTTCTGCTCTGGACTACCTCTGTGACCCCCCGGTGAATCTATTTCTATTTATTTATTTATTCATTTAGAGGGGAAAGGAGGGAGAGAAACATTGATGTGTGAGAGAAACATCAATTGGTTGCCCCTCGCGCACGCCGCAAGCAGGAATTACAGGAATTAGCCTACAACCCAGGCGTGTGCCCTGACGGGGAATCGAACCAGCCACCTTTTGCTTTGCAGGATGGCACTCAACCAACTGAGCCATGCAGGTCAGGGCAGGTGAGTCTATGTCTTATTGAAACATCAATTTCCCAATTCATCAAAGGGGGCTGAGTCTTATCTTCACTGTTGTTGGGCTGTGAAATTGAATGGGTCATTCTAGCAGAGTGCTCAGTTTCCGAGGGTAACTCTTGCTTCCTTGGCAAAAAATACTCCTCCCATCGCCTCCTGGGAAAAACTAGGGAGGAGTGAGTGAGTGCAGTCCTGATCTCCACTGTCGATTCTCTGAGGCTCTGAGGCTCACGCTGGTAGGGATCTGGTTCTCCCTAGTGACTACTCGGAATCTGCCGGTGTTCTGGAAACAACACTCTTTCATTTAATCCTTCAAATCCCCCTGTAAAATGAGGATTGTTTATTTTCACTTGGGTGGTTTAGGAAGGACGGTGGGTGCTACCTGGTGGCTGGTCTTTTCACTCGTGGGGAAGGGTGAGCGCTGTAGGCACTCAGTTATGTTCATTTACCCACTCATTCGGGTTCCAGGTTTGGAAAGCCGGAGGCAGGAAGAGTCTTTACTGTGGATGTCATGACACACTGGTGCGTGGTCCATGCCGTATCTGGAGCAGAGGGTTCATTAGAAGTTGGTGCCCGTGGACTGTCTGTGGGGAAGGCCGTCCTGAAGCACTTGGTCTGAGTGCGACTTTGTTAGGAATTAGCTCGGATTCTGGATGTGAGGCCCTGGCGGGGCTGTGGGCCTGGTTGGGTGCTCTCCCATCTCAAAGCCAGGCCCTGTTTGCCTGACTCAGTCCCTCTGGCCTGAACATTTTGGGGAGCAGCGTCAGGTGATCTTCTTGTGGGATTTTTTTTCCTCCCATAGACAAAACTTTTATTTTATAACTTATTCATTTGGCTTCTCCTCTACATGGAAGGAGAAATTTCTGCCAAACTTGAGTTGTCAAGAATGGGTGCACTTGGAATTTCATCAGCTGCCCTCTGGTGCAGCGAGAGTGGCGGACACTGTGGGGTGGATGCCACCTGGACTTACTGCAACAGGTGTGTGTGAGATCCTAGGTATTCCCGCCAGGCCGGCTACGCTTGGTTCCCCTGCCCCCGTCTCCACGGTGCCTTCTCCGTGAACAGGGATTCGCAACAGCAAATTGGATTTGGGGATGTTGTCACTCCAAACACAAAACAGATCACTAGCTAAGAGGATGTCGTCTCCACAGTCGATGGGCTGGACGCAGACTCGCTGAATCAATTCCTGAGGTCGTACGGGCAAGAGGGCTTTCATGAGCGGTCAAGGAAGTGGTCACTGTAGGAGCGGAAAACCTGAGTTGGTCAGAGGCTCTCCTGGTCTTCGCCTAAGGTCTGTTTCACGTCCGGCACACTCATTGCACTTGTCGCAGCCCAGCTGGATTTCCCTCTTGGTTCTGTGGGTGTAGGACTAGAGGGCGTGCAAACTGCTCCTTGGCTTTGGCCCAGAGGTCAAGAGGAGGGAGAGTAACCAGAGCAAGGTTGGCTGATTTTTCTTCTCCTTGTGAAGGGAATAGTCCCAGGGAGGGGGCACATCAGGACAGCAGCCAGCAGGTTGTGTGATCCAACCAGCCCAATGTCCGCCGACCTTGCAGAGGTAGTTCCTAACAAGGGGAGCACACCAGAATCAACTAGGAATCTGAGGCAGTGCACACCTGCCTGGATGTCCTTTTCTGCCTTCCCATTGCAGACCTGCCTGGAAGGTGAACCTAGAATAGAGCAGAATTTCTCAAAGCGTGTTCTGTGGGAGTGAGTCACTGTTACACACATGCACACAAAGTTTCTATGGCCAGTGAGGTTTACCCTGAATGTAAAGCAAAGCCAAAGAGCTGTGCGGAGTCTTTGAACACACTCACGTGGATTGTGAAGCCATGCGAAGTAGATATCCCTCACAGTGGCCTGGGACTCTACTGGAGAATGCTGGACTAAGACCAGAACTCTCATTTGTCTGCTCCTGGCTGTGAATAAAGGCATGGATTTTACACACCCGGAGTCCTGGGTTCTGGGGATTATGTAGATACTAGGGATTCAAGGAGAATCCTGGCTGCTGGGTAGAGAGGGCAACTCTCGGCTCAGCATTTGCCCCTTATCCTTCCAAGGCAGCAGGGACATTCTCAGACAGGACTGAGGTCCAGACAGGTACATGTTTCCTCAGGTTCCTAGACACTTCTGGTCTGTCCCCCTGGTTAGGAAGCACTGGTGTCATGGGAGAAGCTGTCACTTCCCAGCTAAGGGCTCTTGGGAAAAGTCACCTGATGTTTCAGGATTACCATTGACAAAATCAGCAATCATGGTGGTGGCGGGAGGGGGCATGTTAATCCAGACTGGTGATTTAAAATGTGTTTAAATATGTGGGCAGGTAGAATTCTCTATTCAAAGGGAATTTGGTGTGGAATTCTAATGCACAGAACAGAGGCAAGAAGGACTGTCTGGTCAAAGCTATGGGGAAGCTGCAGCCCTGCACCCTCGGCCTGTCTCTCCCCAGCCTTGGCCTGGCCTCCCTAGAAAGCAGAGTCTGGGGCAAAAGTGGACATGGTAGCACTTGGTTGAGGGAGGAATCCCAGGACAGTGAGAGTGAAGGTAAAAGGGGGGAAGGCAGGGAAGGGAGAGAAACAAAGAACGCGCCCCCATGCTAGCCATGTCTTCCCGAGGAAACGCAGCTGTGGCTCAGTTGCTCGGGCTGCATCTGGATAAGCCGGCTGGGGACACGGTCTCAGCAGAGCCTGGAGGACAGGCACCACTAGCGCCCTTGGTGGTGTATCCTTCCCGCGCGCCGCAGCTCTCGGGGTTCCATTCACCCCAGGAGGTGGGGCCTCCTCCTCACTTTGGGGTCCTGATGCCACATCAAACTAGAGCCTCTGGAGTCGGGCCCACGGGCTGGGCCATTTCCTCACTGCAGACCTGCTGGTGCCGCACCTGCAGGATCCAGTCTTTGCCCCGAAGAAAGAAAGGACTCAAGAACTTTAGGACAAGAGGAATAGTGGGAGGTGTCCCTGGGGTGACCCTGGCAGGAAGCGGGCTATGGCTGGGGATGGCGGCGGCATGTCAGGGGGAGCCAGGCAGATCTGGGTGGGCACACAGATGGGGGTCTGGGATCATGGGTTCCACACAAGGATTCCATGTGTGGTTCTGCACAGCAGAATCGGGTAGCAAACCAGGGCTGGCTTCTCCCGTAATGCATTCAGCCCCCAAAGTTCCTAGCTCTGTTGCTGCAATAGCCAGCCACACCATCACTTACCCAAAGGAGAGCCCGAATAGAAACCACATTACAAATGGGTTCCAATCAGGTTTCCAGAGGCTTCCCTGACTTTTAGGGCCTGTAAACCAAAGGATTGCCTTCCGCACGGTGGTGTGTGAATGTATATCTCAGACACCTCTGCTAGCGATGGCTGAGGGCCCAGCTGCAGACGGCCTCTGCCTCTCTCCTTGTTTTAAAAAGTATCATAAGCATTGAAATCTAGAGCAGCAGAGGACACTTCTGCATAAAATATGTTCCACAAGTAATTTTCCCTTCCCTCCTTATTTTTTAACAACTCTTGCGCTCCGAAGCTGCTCCGGGGTCAGGCGGGGCAAAGGACAGATGGCTGTACTGTGTTGGTGACCCCTTTCCGCGCTCTCTTCGCCATTAGATGCTGACCCCGTCTTCCTCTCCTAAATGCACTTGCCGTTAACCGCTGATTGATGTGAGCAACTCACTGACTTCCAGACATGTGTCTGCGTCGGCGTGTCTGCCAGAGATTTCCGGCTCCCCGAGGGTCAGGACCAGCCCCTGCCTGAAGCAGTCTCATGTGGAATCAGCAACTTAATTTATGCTTTTAAATAATGGTAGAGAAGCTGCTGCCGGTAGTAGTGAGGAAGACAATAGCATTGAACTGATTTCTTTCCTTCTGCAGACGAGAAGGACCATTTCTTTCTCATACATACACTTGGTGCCCAACTTAGGGTCTGTCATACTGGATCCAGTCAATAAATATTTGCTGAGTAAATAGGAAGAATGGATGGAGTAGGAGAAGGTGGAGATGAATGGCCTTTAAGGACAGAAGCAGGGATGTGTGAACCCACCACTACGGTGGGCGCCTCCTCTCCAGCCGGGCGGGGTTAGAACCACATCAACGCAGGTGGCTATTTCAGAGGGTTCAGACGAGGGTCGGTTGAGCCTGTCAATCACACAGGGTCCTGGGTGCAGGTGGAAGGCCGTGGTCCCTTCACATTGATGCCCGTGGAATTGATTTCTCGCTTTCCACGTAAAACTCGCTATGGGTTTAGGTGCCAGTAGATGGGGAGGGATGAGCAAACTGCGTTTCTTGGAGAATTCCAAAACCTCGTCTCTCCATGGAAAAGTCATTCCGTGGCCAAGGAAGTCTTAGAAACCCCCAGCGCGGAGGCTTGGGAGCCCTTCCACACACACTGCCGTTTATTCTTAGCCAGCCATTTTTCAGCCTATTTCATGGGATCCCTTTGTGTGGGTGTATGTAAACCTGGCACAGGTGGTCGACAGAAAGCATTTGGGGAAATGCTAGCCTACAACTCAGAGCTTTCAGGTTTGAGTTTAGTTTCGAGGAGGAAAAGCAGAGGAAAGAATGTGCTGTACTGTTTAAACAGGGCTCGAGAGGTCTAGCTACCTGAGCATCTGGCTTCCTCTCATCCCATTCATTCACTTTTGAGAGTCTTCGGAAATGGCTGTGAATTATTAGGAGACTTTCACAAGTCGTGCCTATATTTTCTAAAGGGATCATTTTAAGGAGTGTGATTGCAGCTTTGACAGGTTTGTGGAGGTTTCCAAAAAGTAGCACTTTTTGGTTGCATGTCATAGATCAAGGTGGCTGTTTGCAAAATACGTGAGTAATGACATTCGCCTTCTTGATATATATACATTTTAGCTACACTTACAGAATGAGAGACTTGACTAGAACCGGCAAGGATGAATGTTTTGAATTAACAAAGAACGTTGAGTTATTAAGACACAGCTCCCTACATTCTGGGACGGTTGAAACAACTTTTCTCTCGGGAAGGGAACCTTGCTGCCCTAGCCAAGCTGAAGGTTTCTAATTAGACTGTAAATCCAGTGGTTACCCACCGCTGGTTAGTGATCCAGAGAGTGAAGCCAGGAGTTTCCCAGGGGAAGCATTCCACTGACCAGTATTCCTCTCACTCAGGCAATGATGTGTGTGTGAGAGAGAGTTTGGGTGGGGGTGGGGCATCGCCCCCGTGGTACTGGGGTTTGGGTCACCTGGAATGTTGGCTGGTAATAGACCCAAGCCACATACCCAATCACAGGGCCTCGGCCATGCTTTGCCCAAGAACTCTGCTCCTTTCTAAAGTGAGTAACAGTTGCTAACGCACACTTACTAACAAAATTCCCCGGGTGCCCATTCATAAAGCATTGCACTGGTGATTCTATCAACATTAAACTGCTTGGTGACTGAGTCTAGAATTATAGGAATCGTAGACATGAATTAGCAGTAAATCAAGTCCCAGCTGAGTTCGAACCCAACGGCAGTAAGCTTTAAATTAAAAATATCTTGCTACGATGAAGCCGTTATAAGTCGAGCACTGGAACTCCGTCCCTCTTGACTTTGGAGACGCGTAGCAGTCACCCTTTGAAAGGAAAACCCTGACAACAGCTTGTATTGATTCCTAGTCATGCTGGGAAATTGCCACTTCATTTCTTCTTCATAAACTGTTGGCTTTCTTTTCTTTTTTCTCTTTTTTAAAGGAACCCTATTTGCAGGGACACAGCAGAGCTCTGAGAGCGGGGCAGGTGAGAGAGGGCTCAGGCCCGGGGGGCACCATTCACGGCACTGTCTTTGGCCCTTCTCAGGGGGAGCCGCGCAGAAGGGGCATTTGGGTCCGAGGGGGTTGTGCGGTTTGTTTTCTGGCATGGACCCTGTTTGATTCTTCTTTCTGGAAGATCTGTTCAGAAAAACAACAAAGAAAACACTTGAAAGAGGCTGCAAGACTGTCATGTTGCAGTGACAATTGCGGTGTAATAGGAAATCATTTATGTAAGTTACAGTGCCCTCTGAATGGAGCTTGTGGGAAGTGTGGCTGCAGCTTCTCAAGGCCTATTTTTTTTTCCCCTCCTGCAAAATAATCCCGAGGTTTTCATTTTCAGAGCAATTGAAGAAGTATTATTTGCTGGCCAGGGAATAGGGAGACCCAGCTTCTAATCCTAGCTCGGTCTGCTGAATATCCTTCAGCCTGTTCCCTCTCTGGGACAGGCCTTGATTTTCCTTTCTTTAAAGCCAGAACAAGCCCTGGCTGTTCTGGACCCGAAGCCCAGGAGGTGAGGATGAATGTGGCCTGCCTGGTAAAGGGCCAGGCAAGCCTCAGGAGAAAGACTGCCTTTGCACACGAGGTTAGAGAAAAGCAAGAAAGAGAGAATGGAGCCTGCGCTCAGGCCTCTAACCGCCACCTCCGCCAGCTCCTGCTGGCGTGGCGCGGAGCCCTCAGCAATGGAAGCAGCTTGCACAGGGTCAGGCAGGAGGGCGAGCTGGGGCAGCAGGGGACTGTGGGAGAGGACGGTGGTGCAGGGGTCCAGCGGCCCGGGCACTGGTAGCAGCAGCAGTAGGTTAAAGGCGGGACTGCTAATAAGGAAAAGGGGCCGTTATTTCCCTGATGCCCATCTTCCACTTCGCTTCATCCATATAGAGTCACAGGAGGTAGATGCAATGCTGCGGAATTTTTAATCAACGAATCAATCGATTAATCAATTAGTCAATTTAGTCGATATTTATTAGCTGCCTACTATGTGCTAGACACTGTGCGAGAGTTGGGTTGTGGTGAGCTGAAAGACCTCATTCCTGCCGCCAGGGAGCTGCGGTCTGGTGTGGCCGCAGCTCACGTGAAACCAGACAGTTGAAAGGCAGAGTGCTGAGAAGTCAACCTGTGCATGTACAGGGCCCCCTGAGGATACACAAGAAGAGCCCCGCTCGGCTTACTCCGGGCCAGTGTAAGGGTGAGTGGGCTGGCTTTGTGGACACGTGAGGAAGGGGTGCTGGGTAGAGGGACGGGGCGCACAGAGCTGGGGGCACACCGCCCTCGGCCGGCCGGCGGTGGTTCAAGGCAGAGGTGGGAGGTGGGGCTGGAAGCAAGCACAGGTAGTGGCTGGGCCGGGACCGGGGGTAGGTGTCCCTCGAAGGGCCGTATGTGGCAGGCCTGGGGGAATTCTAAGTAAGAGAATTAACGAGACCAGATGCTCATGGTAGAGAGATCACCATGGGGGCCGCACGGAGAAAGAACCAGAGTGAAGCTAGAGTAGTAATTCAGGCAGACATGGGAAGGAGCTGACCAGAGGCCGTGGCCAAGGAGGGAGAGGGGGCAGACTTGTAACTTCGGAGTTACCGCTGACAGATGGTGAGAATGTCAGCAAAGATGAGCAATGAGGAGAACTCCCCACGCTGGACACCTGGTAGAAGGTGACACCATTCGCTTAGTTACAGATTTCTAGACCAAGACTGGGTTGAGGGGAGTGGCGAGAGAACGCGTGTTCTTTTCTGGACACGGTGAATTCTGGCGCGTCTGGGATTTCCAGGGAGAGTGGCCAGGAGGCCGGCAGGTACGTAGTAGCTCTTGTGTTCCTGGCAGCTTGATCTCAGTGCTCACTGTGCCATTTACTTCTGGTCCCATTTGTAAACTTACAAGTTCATTTTGGCATCTGACGGAAGCTTAGTAAAGAAGCGACAAGATCTACCTACAGCTTTTTCCATTTTTCAGGTGGTTCGTATTTTGAATTGAGCATACTATCTTGAACAGTTTGCTGGAGATTGCTCTGAAAATACACAGGCTTTCACCTTGCCTCAGGACATCCTCACTGTTTTCCAGTGGGAGGTTGGGTTGTACACAGATGATTGTGGAGATGAAGGAATCAGTGCAGGTTTGGAATTCGGCGATGGAGAGCGACCAGGCTTTGTTCTGGGTGTTAGCCCGTTCCCTTCCCCGGCACGAGCGCCCCAGTTTCAATGGGCACACACTCAGACCAGCAGGGTGTGGTGCAGTGAGCTCCATCGCCGTGAGATCATTAAAACTTTGACCTTGCCCTTTAGAAATAATGTCTTGTTTGTTCAGGGTGTAGGAACCTGCTCGTACAATCAAGGCCTGCAGGTAGGATCTGGCCACTAGATATGCTTTGCCTCATCCAAAGAGCACGGAAGAAACATTTGTATTATTCGAATGCCATGGGGTGGGACGGCCCTTCTTCTGCTTCCAGATTCCACTCTCTGTTGTCCTACCTTCGCTTCACACATTTATGGTGAACGTTATTTGCATTAAAATACCAACAGTCTGGTACCTAGTAGGTGCTCAATCAGTGCTCAGTCGAATTTCCTAATAGGCAGAAACAAATGAGTTAACATATTGCCAGCAAGCTCTCTACCTTCTGCAGAGAAGCTTTGTAACTTACTAGCCCCCACCAACAGCGGAGCTGTAGGAGCGGCCGGAGGCAGAACTTGTAGGCCCTGTGAGCTCTGTTAGTGTGTCTATGCTGTGGAAACTGTAGAAAACAGGCCCTTTGGTTTGAGCAGAGTGTGGAGAGAAGAGTGCTCCACTCCTTCATGTTTACCCAGACCGCGTCCACCCTGGACTCTGGGGCACTGCTGCGGAAGGTCGCCGGACTGTGTCCTCAGACAGTGCCGGGTGTCCAGCCGGCCTGGGCATGGTGTAGACTAGACCTCTAGGATGAGGGGACTCTGAGAATTCAGCCTTAAAGAGTGTCGTTAGCTGCAAAATTGCAGTGCAGTTCCAAGGGAAACAATGGTTCTCCTCTCTTCTCTGGATTGCTCCTGGGTATCTCAGAGTTGCTCATAAAAATGGCTTGTACTGTGGGCTGTCTTGTGGGGAAGGACCGGGGGCAGGGTAGGTATTTTTGAGCTGTAACCTTTCAAGAGTCCCACAGAGATGACAGGGTTTCTGTTCTTCCCCGCTCATGCCTCTGTACCCAGGTCTCGTGCATTTTATCAACTGCACTCAGCACCTAAAGTATTTATGCAGCTATTCTGTCAGCCTCAGGGAGATCAGCAGTTTTTCCCAGTTTATCTGGTGGCAACTTGTTTCCTTAGCAGGGGGCAGAGGGCAGGGCCAGGGTTCTAGGAAAGGAAGTAACCCAACCGCAGTAAACTGTGTTCAGGGCTGAAATAGAGTAGCCCACCCAGCCCTGCGTGCTGCCAGCGGCCGCTGCTCTCTCCTCTGAGGGTGGGGAGCTGGGGGACTGGTGAGCTGAGTCCTCTCAAAGGCTGCCTCAGAGTCTGGGACAACGGTAGGGAATCCCCGCTGCTTCTGCTTTTCTATCCCACGGCCCTGTTGGGCATCTGGGCCCTGCAGGTTATCAGATGTCCTCAAAGGAGATTCCGGCTTTATGCTCAGATGAGACTATCCAAGACAGGTGCGCATGCTCCAGGTGCTGACCGTGTGCTTGGTGTTGGATCGGACAGGACATCTTGGCTGTTGATGGCCCCGGGCTGGGTAGTAGGAGAGAGCAAGTGCTGCTAAACGCAGGCCTGATGGCGTGAGGAAGGTGCTGCGCTCATTCCACTCTCCCTCACTCCTTCCTCCAGGACAAGACTGTAGCCAGACCAAATGCTTCTTGACAAACACTTAAAAGCGAGCTAATTACATGTCTTTAAAAAGCTGTATTTGTATTTATGGTTGCCATTACTGAGTGAAATGGTATTTTCTTGGCACCTAGGATTTGAGTTGTAACCGTTCCTTTGCTTTAATTTGATGATGCCGTGTTTGGAGTGTCCAGAGAGCTCTAGTAAAGAGCTCAAGGAATATCACATGGCCACACAGAGACCGGTGACTTCTAAAAATGTCAAACCGCATTTCCCCAGCACCTGTTGCTTAGAAAACAAAAAAGACGTATTCAAATTTTAAAAGTCTTCAGGCCTGAAAAACTTTTTACCAGCTAACAAATTTTGCAAGTAGCCTTGTCCGTATTCCAGACGTTACCCAGGCAGGCCCAGGTATTTTTATGTGCAGATGGTAGGATACCTAGAGACTCCCTGCAACTTCAGGCTGCCAAGACTTTATTTGTAATGGACACTTTATTGACCTGTGTTTTAGCATTTACATCTCATATTCCCACTTACTTGCAAGCTCCTTGAAAGCAGGCAACAGCCGTATACACATTTAGAGTTCCCTTAGGAACCGCCATTAGGGTGGTTTGATTTCATTTTCTCTCTCCCTGTGACTTGGTTTTCTGAGTTTAAGAAGAGGCAATGCTAGAACCGCAGTGGGCTGAGGGTTGAGTCTCCGTCTCAACTCAGTCTGACCGTGTTGTCTGGGAGGCACGGCGGAACTGCTGTTGCTTCCTTTCCCTGAATCTTGGCTGGCTTTCTGTTGTCTTTGGCCAGAAGGTTCTGAGGTTTCGAAAGGTGAAACAAATAAAAATAACAGCAGCATGAAATTCAGGGACATAAAGAGATGTTTATTGGGAGGCACAAATGGTTGCCCCTTAGTGGTCAGTCGGCTGCCTCTGTGGCCCCTCTCCCTCCACTCCTTCTGTCTCCTGTGAAGAAAATCTTAAATTCCAGGTTTTTATCAACTCTCCTTCCACCTCTTTTCTCCGAGCTTCACATCTGGGCTGTGCTGGCAAGTTGGGTGTCTTTGCAGGGGCGGGGACAACCCAGTTTTGGCAGCACCTGATGGAGGCCCTGGTCTCTTAGAACGACTTTGCACTTGATTGACAGATCATTGCTGCTCTCGCTTCTCTGACTTTGGGATTGTGTGTGAAGGCCAGAGTCTTCAGGAGGTGGGGGTGGCAAAGCCCAGTGTCAAAATTCATCTTATGGGCTGAATTCTACACGTCATTGGTCACAGGCTCCCCTAAACTATAGGGGCAGCCTCACCCGCTGCTGAGTCTCTGAACTTCTCCCACCCTCATTTGGTACATATTTATTTCACTTGAAGATTTGCCCTCTGGTACTTGATCCATTACTGTTTTTTTTTGAAACCTAAATTTTGAACTTATGTTTCTCATATCAGATTTCATTCTGGGGTCCAGTTTGGACCCTGCTCCCGCCTGCTCAGATAGTTCTGAACTATGTGTCATTATCATCTATAGCAAAGGCCTTGCAGTGATACCATGTGACTTCCCTCATAGTATCTCATTTGACCTTCACAAATCCTAGAATTTGTCATCTTCAAATGTGGTAAGTGTGACTCTCAGTCTTCATTCAGATTACGGATAAAAACACGAACCTGCAAAGCACCAAGGACAGAATGCTCTGGCGTGGCATTTTCTGGAGATCTTCCCTTGTAGGTTTGACAAATAACTGCTGATTAAACCTGTCTGGGGCCCAGAAGCAGTGGAGCACTGAGAACCCAGCACCGACCTTGGAGGCAGACAGACCTGGCCATTCCCAATGATCAGATCAGCGGGGGGCTCAGTTTCAATGATCACAGGCAGGTGAGAGTTGACTCCTCTAAACCTTTCCAAAAAAAGCACATGTCAGATTTGATTCTATCATCACTACCAATCTTTATTATTAGGATTAGGGGGCAGACGCAAAAGCAGCCACACTACCTGTTCTTGGAGCTCAGTGCAGACCCTGTCTTCTGTCCTGACTGGTGCCAGCTAAAGGCTTTGCTGACTTGCGGAGCTAGCGAGTCCCTTCAACCCCGAGGGTGTACTCGTGGGGCACGTGGCAGGCAGATGCCCCGTGCCAGCCTGCTCGGGCCCCGACAGTAGGGGGTACAAATATCATTTTCCATGTGTGCTGGGAAGTGAGAAAGTGTGGGAAGCCCTCGCTGAGTGACTATCTTAGTCAGTGTAGGCTGCTATCACAGAATACCATAGACAGGTGGCCTGAACAGCAAACATTTATTTCTCCTAGTTCTGGAGACTGGGAGTTTGAGATCAGGGTGCCAGCATGGTTGAGCTCTCGTTGAAGGGTTTTTTCCTGGTTTACAGATGGCCATCTTCTCGCTGTATCCCCACAAGGGAGAGAAAAGAGGCGAGTAAGGAGGGTGGGTAGGGAGAGAGAGAGGAATCAAGTCTCTTTTTCTCCTTATGAGGATACTAATCTCATTCAGCAGGGTTCCACCCTCACGACCCAACTGCCTTCCGAAGGCCACACCTAATACCATTACAGGGGGTTAGGATTTCTTTTTTTTTTTTTTTTAAGATTTTATTTATTTATCTCTAGAGGGGAAGGGCAGGAGAGAGGGAGAGAAACATCAATGTATGGTTGCCTTTTGTGTGTCCCCTGCTGGGAACTGGCCTGCAACCAGGCATGTGCCCTGACTGGGAATCGAACCGCAATCCTTTGATTTGCAGGCCCGCGCTCAATCCACTGAGCTACACCAGCCAGGGCGGGGGGTTAGGATTTCATCATATGAACTTGGAGGAGGATATAAACATTCTGCAACAGTGACTGATAAATTTGTTTGAAAGATTTGCATGAAGCAGATATAACAATATTTGGTGGCAGGTTTCAGCTCCCCTTCCCATGGAATCAGAGGACAAAATCCTGAGATCTGAAACGCAGACGTAATGGGATCCCTAGGCCAAGAACGAAGCCACTGAGGGCTCTGGACTGGCCAGATTCTTGTGCCCATGGGGCAGAGATGCCAGGATAGTATTTCTAACCAGTCATCTGTCTTTGCCATAACTTAATGTCCCATTGAAAACTGCTTTCTAACACCTCTCATGCTCTTTAATAAAACCAGTAGTGCTGATTGCGATGGCGTATTTGACATGCTCAGGGTGAACTCTGCTGCTGGTCTTTTAAAAGACAACTCACCAACCCCGGAGTATACATTTTCACCACAGCATGTCAGCTGTCACCTGATCATTCTTGTGTGTGGATTAAAAACTAACTCACACACACTATGCCACACTGTTGAAGATGAAGTATTTTAAAGTAAATTATAGACAGCATCAAACTCTGGCTCCTAAGCTGTGTGACATCGGGCATGTTCCACACCCTCTCTGATGTTCAGGTTCCTTATTATTAAAAAGGACAGGACTGTTGTGACAATTAAGTGACAGAATACACATAAGTTGGCACATAGCAAATGCTCAGTAAACAGAGGTATAATATTGATAGAAGTTATTGCCTGTTTCCGGATACCTAAAACTTGTTCATTCTTCTTCTTGCCACTCTGTGTTGGATTAAAGCGCTCTGTTTTCTTGGTTTAGAAATAGTCACCTCTGTTTGTGACATGGGGCCACAGTGGGCCTATGGGGTTCAACAAGCGAATGGGAAGAGAAGGAGGGTGGGGGGCCAGTTCCATGCCTGGATCAATCTCGATCCTCCCTGTAAGTAAAACAGAAATCTTTTTAAAAGATTTTAAATTGTATGTTTTTATAAGGCCTCCACTAATGTCTTAAGACTTAGATAATGTATTTTTCTTGCCAGGCGGTGGCGATGGTTGCCGGTTTTCTCAGGTTTACCTCCCAGGACGCTCGATTTGGTTTAGAGGGAAGCAAGTAGGAGACTCTTGGCTTTAACTCAAGGCAGTGACTACCCATTAGTGAGTAAGTGTTGCCTGGAGCCGACCTGATAATTAGGTCAAGCATTGCAGGATGGGGCATCTGTTAATGTCTGCCTGCGACAAAGTCATAAAGCTGACGGGGTCCATCGGAGATCACAGGGATGGGTCCAGTGCACATGGCCTTAACATACGTGAATATGCTCACCTGCGTCCACCAGGAGGTATGATGGAAACAGCCTGTCTAAGCTGTCTTCAGTTGCAGGGCCCGGTTTCCTGGCGAGATAGGAAGGGCCTGTGGGGTTTTGCTGCCTGGTTTTTCTCTGTGCGAGTCCAGCTAGCCAATCAGGATCCTTCGCCCTGAGGCACCCTGGTTGTCGGAGCATGCCCAGCTCCTCCAGCCACGATGTCGACTGGCGCAGGGACTTTTCTAGAACCTCTCAAACCTGACAGGGAGGTCCCTGACCAGCAGCTCTTTGTGTTTCAGATTGGGTCTGGGGACGGTGTTTTCTGGCCCCTCCTTCTGCACTTCATTTGGTGGACCTGCCAGGACGCTCTGCCCCTGAGCAGAGGGCTCTAATCCTTTGGCTTTTTTGATGGGTCTGGGGGGGTTTGGGGAGGTCTGGGGGAACATGGAGGATCTTGCAGAGGTGTTATAAGCCTCCAGGGTCAAAGAACACCATTAGTAATAATGTGGAAAATAGCTCAGGGGCAGCTGAGAGTACCTCCCCTATGTCCCCACACTTCCTTTAATCTGACTCCTCAGTCATTCCAGGAAACGCTGACCTCAGGCCGAGTGGGTCACAGGCCACAGCTGGGACTGGCAGAAACAGACCTGGGCTGCAGACTTTGCTTCTAGATCATCGGGGTGAGCTTGTAGGGGTCAGAGATAGGTATTCAGAGCAGCAGGGCTTCTGTTTGCGAGGTGCCCCCGAGAGACTGGGTTCTTTAGGAACCAGGGTCAGGAAGAACCTCGTTTTTCTGTTTTCATGGCACAGTGCCCCACAGCACCCAGAACCGCAGCCTCACGCTCCATCCAGGTCTCACAGGCCAATCCCCTGGCTGGACCTTACTCTCTGGGGCTGGACCACCCCGAGGGGGTTTGTTGTGGGCTGTGCTGGAGCCAAGACAAGATTTCTTTCTTTCTTTTTCAGTCTCTTTCACCTTACTGCAAACTTCCGCTTCAGCTAGTATCACTTAGCTGGTGTTGGAGCAGGGGCTCAGGTACCTCATTGCTTTCCTACAAACCGAGAGCAATGACACTTTAGCGCAGAGTTTTGGCGCTCAAAGGGGCGTGTCTCCAGATAGAGGAAGTACAACTGGCCAGTCCAGGCTGGCCTGAACTCCTACAGCAGGGGGGGAGGGAGGGGAGGTGGGAGCTGGGGGATTTGCAGGTAATCAGATCACCACTTCAGCTAGAAACCTCAGACCTGCAAAAGAACTTCCTCTTCTCACTTTCCAGAGCCTTCCTGCTATGAGGTGTGCTACAGGAAGTTGGGGGCTGGTAAAGGGGTAGGGCCGGCCCCATTCCATCCCCAAGGTCGGCTAGAGCTCCAGCCCTTGGCCTCGCAGGGCCTGGACTCCTGCAGCAGAGGTTCCTCTCCCTCCTCTTCTCGGAGCAGGGTTTCGGAAGGGGAGGGAGACTCACAAAGAGCCTCAAACCAATAACCCTCACCGTGGCTTCTTGTTTAGGGCAAGTGTTTGCCAAGAACTCCGACCACCCCTCCTCAGTCATTACTTTTCAGCATTGTAAATAAAGGTCTAGGAGTCAGGTCTCCGGCACCGAGGTTCTGGGTGACTCTGCAGCTGTGATCTGGAGGTGATCTCTGAATGGCTTTTCCAGCCCCAATTAAGGTCCTTCCTGCTAGTCACATTAACTCTCACCAGGAGCTTTCCTGTCAAAGGGAGGGAGGCGGGGCAAGCACTTAGCCTTAGTACACTGTCAACTCTGGCTGCATCTCAGTTGCGTGTGGGGCATTGATTTCACAGGTCCCTCCTTAGCAAACCTGCTAATAGGATTCTTTCCCTCTCCTTCCCTCCGCCCCCTGCAACCTGGCCCGACTCCTGGGCAGACCTTGATTACATGTCTCATTGATTCCATTCAGCTATTTATTAATACACTAATTAGTATGTTCATTTAAAGGAGAGTGACACCGCTTTTTAAAGATAAATGTACAGAGGTGCAGGTTAATGGAAATTTCTGTTTATTTAACACGGATGTCTGGTGTGAAGACGATTAATTTTGGATGTTAAAAGGACACAGGGTGTTTTTCTGGGGCTCAAATCACTGTCACTGACAGTCACCCTTTGAAAGGTGACACCTGGAATCATATTGCATTTTCCTTCAGTGATATTCACACAGGGGGCTAGTGGTGACCGAGGCATGAGGGTGGAGGCCTGGCTGTGTGCAGTCTTTCAGGGACAGGACCGGTGATGGATGAGGATGGCTGGCTGGTGAGGCAGGAACAGGCGGGGCTCACACACTACTTGTGTGTAGGGCCATCTCGAATTTTGTCATGAAAGGTCTGTGAATGGGTTAAGAGTGCTATTCTATCATAGGCTCCTTCTGTTTGTTCTTGAGTTGCCTGTAAGTGATATTTTAATCAGGGCAGGCGAACGCTGCAATAAACACCCCCCCAAATGTCAGTGGGTTCACACATCAGAGTCCAGGAATGGTTAGTATGTGGAGGGATTTTGCTCTGTATAGTCATTCATGAGCCCAGGTTCCTTCCATCTTGTGGCTTCACTATGCCTTAGGCTTCTCAGTTTTCCATGGGACTTCTGCATCCAGCCAGGAGAGAAGGAAAGAGAACATGTGTGAAGGAGGTTACAGAGCTGGGACGGGGACCTGGGTGCACCCAGGCTCAGTGTCTCCCAGCCCAGCAGCGTGGGGACTGGACGAGGGGAACCAAGTGCAGCTTCAGATGAGCCCAGGGACAAGGCAGGGCTGACAGGGTCTGCAGGACGCCGACAGTGGGGGAGAGAGCACGTGTCATGCTGCAGAGTTCAGGCGGAGGTAGACTTTTCCTAAGAGGTATATTCAAACTGGGTGGACAACAAAAAGGAGTTGCACACTGAAAAATAAAAAAAATTAAATAAATGAAAGCAAGTGGAAGAAAAGATCATAAGCTCCCAAAGGGGTTGCCCAGGTGTTGGGTTCTTCCGACAGGGACTGATGATGTGCTTGTGTTGGAGAGAAGGCAGCAGAGGGATGCAGACAGGATGCTCGGAGCTGCTGGGGAGCCATGTTATTGTGATGGATCGATTTAGAAAGACAGGTATTTTGAGAAGATTCAGCGTTATCCACCTTTCATGCCCCAGTGTTATAAGCGGGAGTCTTGGCCAAGGGCACCATTATCATGTGGTATGGATCCTCCCTTTTGCTTTTCTCCAATGATCCTGTGCTTCCATTCCCCCCCCCCCCCCCCCCAAAAAAAAACCCTCATGGCAGCTCACTTTGTAGTTCTGGCATCCTTTATCCCACTCCTAGGTCTTACCTGATGCTCCTGGCTGCCCAGTGATACCCTTCCTTAGAAGAGGGCTTGAGTATTGGGCCATCATCGAGGGTTAAGGTCACTTAGGAAGGTCACACTAATTGTGCTGGTCATCCACTGGGCTTCTGGGAGGAAGCCTGCAAAAATGCACACAGCAGTCTGGCAACATCTAATAACACAAAAACAATTCCCACTCCTGAGAATATTGCTCATGGCAATAACAGTGCTACCATGTAAGAATATAAGCATATATACATGTAAGAATATAAGCATATATATATACAAGGATGTTCAAATGGCATCATCTTTGTGCCAAAAAAGGAGGGATGGACTAAAGAAATTTCCCATGAACAGGGGAAGAGCTAAATAAGTTATGGTATGTACACACCATGGAATATTACACAGCCATTCCAAAATAAAATCACAGCTAAACCAGGTGACTCGGGGGGCTTCCATGAGGTATTGTTGAGGGAGAAGGCAGGTGTAACATGACGAGTCTGTGTGTGTTTGACTCTGTGAGTGTGGGGAAACATGTGGGAGAACACTCGGATGTCGACATGCTCTCTGCGGAGGGAAGTGGGAGAGGGGAGGTCGGGGAAAGGGGGAAGCCCAAACAAAATGTGGCTTTAGACGTCTGTGCTGTAGAATGTGGGGAGGGGTGAAAGACGTTGGGCAGAGAAGCAACCTAATTTGATTTGTGCATGTGGATGGGGGCTGTTACCATAGTCCAGACTAGAGGCAACAAGGGCTCTTGAGGCAATGGGAGTGAAAGGAGGAAGGGTCCAGAAGTAGGTCAGAGGTTAGTGAGCCTTAATGATGGTTAGGTGAGGCAGCTGAAGGGCTTGGAGGAGCCTCCCCCCAAGGGTGGCACTGCTGTCACTCAGGGAGGAAACGCAGGAGAAGACACAGGTGCAGACGATACAGAGGGGCTGAGTTCCAGGTGCCCAAGGGACACTGATCGAAGACATGTGGGGTGTGGCATGTGAGTGGCCCCGGGGTCAGCGGGAGAGGGAGGGTTGAGGCCCACCCTGGAGGGGGGCTGAGGGGCTGTAGGCAGAGGTGTGTAGTTGCAGCCCACAGGGAGTGTGAGGTTGGATCCCTGGGCCAAGGTGGGTCGTGCTGGGGTCATGGGCGGGAAGAGGAGCTGGACTGCCTCCTTCCTCCTCCCATGGAGCCTCTTGGGCAGCAACACTGGGGGGTCGGGGCAGGTCGTGATGTGTAGCAGAACTACGTACTTTGCAAACACCGAATAAAGTCATATTTTGGTAAAACCCAACTATGATGATATTTTAAACCAGTGCGCTGCATTCAGATCCCCTTTAAGTGTCCACTAATTTTCATCTTCGGCTTCAAAAGTGCTGACTGACTCTCCATTGTTGCACTCCCCACAAATCCAAACAGGCGCTGCTGCAAACCCATCCCAGCAAGAGAGATAAGGCCATAGCTCTGAATAAAACTTTCCTGATGGGCCACGGTAGTGAAGGGAACAGAGAGTAACACAGAGGGGAGCACACTGCTTCACAGGGAGGCTGGCTGGGCCTTACTGACCAGACGCCTCATTCCTAAACAGCCTGCCTGCAAGGAAGGGTGGGCTCTTCCTCCTGCTGTGGGGGTGGGGGGTTACTCCGAGCTCCAGTTGAAGACCAGCACATTCCAGCCCTCACTTTCTTTCTAGAGAATGTGCCCTCCCTTCAGCAGCCACCTACCCATTGGGTACAGGGATAGCTATCACCTCAAGGCACCAAGACAGCAATAAGAGCAAAGCGAGGTCGTTTGGCACTGGCATGGCTCCCAGCATCTGCGCCCCTGCCCCAGGCTGCACCCGCCTCTGGACTCAGCCTCTGCCTCCTAGTAAAGGGAGGACCCGCCCACCTATTCTGTCTTCTCCTGGTTCTCTCCCTAATACTCCAGCCATAACTCACATGTCGCTCCAGGAATATGAGCTGAGCATTAGAAAATCATTTTAGGGGGAAAAAAAGCCTAGCTCCCAAGCCACTCTCCAAACAAACAAACAAACAAACAGGGAATATTAAAGATACAGTAGTAACTTAACCCAAATAGCAAATCGCATGGCTGCTGGGGACGTTCTCCTGCGTCGACGCACTTCATCATTTTTCAGAACACCAAAGGGGGTATTCACACGAATGTTCCTCCCAGAATCAAGAAAATCTGTCCACGGGGGTTTTTCCAGCATCTGCTGTTTCACGTTTCAGAAATCACAGGGCAGACCAAATTTATCAAAGTCATCGGGGTTGGGGTCCAGGCAGCATGTGTTTTAAAGTTCCCCTGGTGATTCTCGGGCGCAGCCAAGTTCAGAGCCATTTCCAGGGATTGAACTAAGTAAGCAGTTCGACTCCCCAAAGGGAGTGAGTCGTTAATAAATAGTCCGTGAATGGGGGGATTAGACTCCCTGGAAGTCCAGTGTTTTTAGTTGTGCTGATGGTGGGGTGCATTTTACTCATGCACACTAGAAAAAACACATTAATGTTTGTGTCCCATTTCTAGCTTTAGAAAAAAGCTAGGTTCGTATTTATTGGAGAGCACAGTAGAAATATTTGGTCTTGGTGTTTTAGCAAGAACATGACCAAAGTTGGGTGAGAATAAGTGTTTTGAGGGGTGGGCAGTGAGGACAGAACCTAGGCTCTTTGGTGCCTATTCAGCTGGAGACTTTCTCACTGGTGTTGGTGCATCTATTTCCAGATCTGAGCCTGCAAAGTTATGCTGGGACATTAGAAATTAAAAAGAACGTCACATGCACTTGAAATTGCCCTTGATGCATTAGGTTATCATAAAAATCCTCTCTCAGGCATCTGGAAGTTAGAATTAAAGTCTATACTGAATTAACATTGCATTAGGGTTTCGTTTGGTTAAAGGCGAGGACTAGGAG
Organism: Artibeus jamaicensis; assembly: GCF_021234435.1. NCBI lineage: Eukaryota > Metazoa > Chordata > Mammalia > Chiroptera > Phyllostomidae > Artibeus > Artibeus jamaicensis. Next base: position 4,107,339 of record NW_026522040.1, read on the forward strand.
AGTGTGGAACTCCGCTTCCTGCTATGACAACCCAGAGCCGTTTGAGCACAGGGCTCTCCAACCCTTCGCAAGCCCCACGGATTCGGGACGTGGCATTCCTCGAAACTCTTTTGAGCCTTTCCAAAGCGAGGCTTTGTCTCTCTTCATGCTGTCCCCATCCGCGGCCCTGGAGTGAAGCCACCAATTCAAAGGGTTGTTTGGCTGGGTGTTTTCTTCGGTTTCACGTTTTGTTCAACAGCGTTAGATGTGTTCACACTCAGACTCCCCGGGGCCGTGTGTGCGTCAGTGACTGGCTTTCTGTCCTCATTTAGTCGTGGCGATCTTGGGATCTGCAGTTGTGGCTACAAAGAGAGGTGCTCTCTGGTTGCTTGTTGTCCCCAGGGCTCATTTGCAAGCTGCTGCGTATGGCTGAAACACCCAGCAGCCTGAAGAAAAAAAATCCAGGCTACCAACAAACTCTCTGGTTACCTTCAGCACTGATTTGATTCTCCCGGTGGGTGTGCACGAGGTCCTGATGGCTTTATCTCCTCTCTCTTCTCTGTCATTCTGGAATTCCGGTCCTTGGCTCTTCTGCATGGTAGGCATATGAGCCAGGTATCTGGGACAGCTCTGCCCCTTGCCAGGCAACCCCAGGAGGGGCCCTATAAGAGCTCCCAGCCTCGCCTCGTGACCTTTGCAGCCGCTGCGTCCATACCCATGCCTGTGTGCATTCAGGGGGGCCCTGGCAAAGGGACACATTGGTATGAAAGGTACATGTGTTGATTGCCATTCAAAGACCTGGAGACTTAAGCAAAGGTGTAGATGTCAGAAGATTGAAGGAAATAGCATGCTACAGGCTTACAGGTAAAGGCTCTGGGATCAGATTTAGATTAAATTCACATCCCACCCCTTCCCAAGTTGGACAAGTTACTTAAACCTCCCAGAGGCCCCTTCATCTGTAAAATGGGATGGTCACACTTCCCTCACAGGGTGTGTGGTGAGATGATGTGTGTATACATCTCAGTCCCAGTGCCTGGCTCAGAGCAAGCACTGGTGAAGACCTATGTCCTCCTTTTGGAAAGGATTTAAGCTTTAAATTATTTCTGAAATTGGGGAAAATGTCACTGTGGAGCTAGGCTGCTGTTATTCAGTTTACTGTTTCCAGAAAGGAAGTATTTGAAAAATAAGTGTTTTTTTTTTCAGACCACTCGTAACAAATTGGCATACTTCGGGGCTCCCTTTCCTTAAATAGTGAAACCAGATGGGCCAAAAGTTTGGCATTTGACTTGCATATTTTCATTTTGTGAATCTCATGGGTAGAACCCAGGGTTCCCAAGCCCTGCTTATCCTAGGATTCCACTTAAAGAGGTTTGGAAAAATTATAGATTCCCTAGCATCATCCAGGGCTGACTGAATCAGAATCTCCAAGAGTGTTGGGAGTGGGGGTGGGGACGGAGAACTTTCTGGAGTGGGTTTCGAGATGAATCTGGTAATCAGTCCATTTAGGAAGCCCAAGCAAAGCCGGGTCACCGTTACTGGAGTTTCAGTACACGTGGGGAGTGTGTCTCAGTACTTCCATTAATGCTGTCTTCTTTCCATTCAGGTCTCCAGTGTGTCTTTAAAAATAACCCAGTATTATTGAAAGTCAACTGTAATTGAAACATGAAAAGGAAACCCTCAGTATTCAAAGGTTATCAGCAATTATTCCTTTCTGTTCCTGAATCTAAAGGAATATCTGGTCCTCAGTAAACGGTGGCCCTTCTGGACCATCATGATACTATATTCTGGAGATATTCTTACAAATGGATTCCACTGGAATTCTACTTAAAGCCATTGAACCATTTAAATTTGACCTATGCATTGGATTTCTTTCTCTTTCTGTTCCTACAACCCAGCCGTGTCGTTGTGTTGAACCCACTAGGGCCAGCTGAGGGGAATAAATGATGAAGACCTCCTCAAGCAAATCCGTGCAGGTGTGGTTTTTCTTCTCTTTTCCCTTTTTCATTCTTGTCTTCAAACCTTCTTGTAAGGACTATCCCAGCTGCAACCCTGGGGAGGTCTGAGGGGAGTAGGAAGAAAACCATGAGACCGTGTGTGGTTGTGGGTGTCCCTCCCTGACCCTTCCTTGTCTCCTTTTCATTCTTCTGCTGGTGTGGAAAATGGTCACACATGGGTCACCGTCCTTGGGGACTCCTGCCACAGCAGGAGCCATTGCTCTGTGCTGACCACCTCTGCCTCCAGGAAACCGCTTCTGGAGGCTTTTGCCCGTGTCTCCAAGAGTTGCTGCAGGGAGAACAGGCTCCAGGAAATAGGGTTACTTTTTCCTGGTTTTCTTTCTGCTTCTCAAGGGCAGGTTTTTGATGCTGTGAGTGATCCTATTTTGCAGTCATGTCAGTTTTGTTCCTCCTGTAGGTTTTGGGGACTCAGGGGAGGGCCCCAAGAGTCTCCTATCTATGGATTTCTGAGAATCTTTAAGGACTTGCATGTAGCAGCTGGATGTCAGAGAGGCACCTGTCCCCCATCCTCAGCGGTGAACGCTCTGAACCAGGAGGGTGTGTGTGTTCCCTTGTGATAGGAGCTGGGGGGGTCTGTCCCTGGCCTGTCAATGGGAGAGTGAGACTGGGTCATCTTGAAGACTCTTGAAAACAGGAGTCTTTCTCCTTCTTGGGAGGAATCCAGAGAGCTAGCTACCTGCTAGCAGACCAGGAGGACACTGGCTCCTTAGCACCCAAGCATTGGCCACCGCTATCCAAAAATAGGAAAGAAGAGGATGTCTGCAGGCATGGCTGAGGAACATCCTAAAGTTTAGTGATTCTCAAATCTGTCCTAAACCAGAGGTTCTCAGACGAGGCTATTAACTAGAAACCCGTGAACCACATCACATTTGTGTTTCATTTGGGAGCATGGAATGTTTTGCTGTGGCCAACCTTTAAAGATCAAGAGACTTCACTGCAAATGTGGTTTTGGCACGTCGGTGGAAATACAGGCATATCTGAGAACAGTGAGCCCGCATTCCCACGGGGCAACAACTGGGGGCAGCTCGAGGCTGCTTCCGAGGGGCACAGCTCTCCAGTTTGCAAAGCTGCAGGCGCTCTCTGCAGCCCCCTTTGTTCATCTGCGTCATTTGCCTCACTTACCTGGGACCCGGGGTTGTCCCTTGAGTTCAGCAGCCCTGCTGTGCTATAAGAATCATCTAAAGATGTACCAGAGGACTAGATTTCTGGTCCCCTGCGTCCTCAAAGGTTCTGATCCCAAGGGTGGGATTTGGTGGCAGTAAACCACACTTTGATAGCTATCAGCCTGAAGCTCAAGGTGCAATTTCCAAGAAGGGTGAATGTGACCTCCACGAAGAAGCCCAGGCAGATCCCACTGAGGAGTGGCCTCAAGATTCACTGTCAATTCAGGGTGAGAAGCAGATGCAGGGGTTCCCTTCTTTTTCCTTCTCTGGAGCCCAGGGGTCTCAAGCAGGGACAGAAAACAGGACACACAGCTGGGTTCTGCTCTTGCACCCGTAGGCGTGGGCTTGAGGCTGCTGCCTTCTTTGTGGCAGTGCTTAGTGAACAAAACTTACCTCCCTGAGACTTCTAGGAGAAGCAGAACGGTCACCCATTCCCCACTCACTGATCAAAACCAGAGCCCAGCTCCAGGGCCAGTGGCCTGGAAGGCTGGAGCGTGACTTAGAAGAGTTGGAGTGCTGAATGCTGGAGTGTAGCTCAGCATGGGCCAGAGCCAGCAATGGAGGACTGAACAAAAGGCAGATTCGCTGCTTCCTCTGTTGGCTAGGGACTTCCGGAGGAAATCCTCAAGTCCATCAGGAGGAGATGGGTGAAGATGAGAGAATTCCGATGTCTTGCACTTTCAAATATTTTCTCTGTAGTGTCCCCATTGTTTTTTATTCTGAAGATTAGCTTTGGGTGCAGTCAAGTGTTGTTCTTTAAGTTGTAGCTAGAACAGAGCACCCCAGGTCCTTTGATGGTGGCTGGGACCTTACAGAGGGAAACTGGGTATAGGCTGGCGCAGGCAGGTGCACCCTCTGGAGTACCCTGTCTGTCTGGGAGAGTTGGCAAAGCCACTGTTGGACCACCCAGGGATGACTGGGTTTATCAGAGATGATCGGTCACTCAGCGAGATGTCGTTTCCAGGGTTGGTGGGTTATTAAGAGTCTCCTTCCCATATCCCAACCTTAGCTCTGAATATGCAAAGGAATGCCTTCAGTCAGCAGGAACATACTGCACGATCCAGACCCACAGGGGCTGAGTAGCTTTGTGGTGGATGGTGTGAGCCAGTCGGCCAAACCTTTCCCTGCTCCATCAAGTCCCGACTTTGCTCAGCCTCCTATACCCTACTCTACCTCTTAAAACCTCTGTTCTCATCTTCCCTTTTTTTTCCTGGAAAACAAAACAAAACACCACAGGAAATTCACACAGCCCTTCGTTTCTCAGGAGACTGGAAATCCAACTGCTGTTTTTATTTTTTATGAAATAAATGCAGGAGAAAGTAAAAACACACCAACAGGTGACCCTCCTTTGGACTATGTCATGAAAGAGCTAGAAAAACTTTAGGTCAGTCCTTTGCCCTGGTGCTCAGGTGGCCAAAGGTTTAGGAATTACTCGAAGGGAAGCGATGCCTGCTTTCTTTTTCTTGCTTTCCTCAACGGAATTGAACAATTCCAGTGTTTACTGAGGGTTTCCTATAAGCCAGGACCGGTGCCAGGGACTGGGGTTCAGTGGTGAATCAGCAAATGCAGCCCCACCCTCAGGGAGCATAACGTCTCGCCTTGGGACACTTTGGCACAAGTCTTGCTCTGCCTGTATAGGTTTTTTTATTTTATTTTATTGATTATGCCATTATAGTTCTATTTCCCCCCTTCATTCCCCTCCACCCTGCACACCCCTCCTCCACCATCCCCCCTTTAGTTTATGACCACGTGTCTCAGGTTCTTTAGATTCTATATTTCCCCTACTATTCTTACCCTCCCCCTATCTATTTTCCACCTACCATCTATGCTACTTATTTTCTGTACCTTCTCCCCCCTTCTCCTTCTCCCACTCCCGTGTTGCTAACCCTTCATGTGATCTTCATTTCTGTGGTTCACTCCTGATCTAGCTGTCCTCTTAGTTTGCTTTTGTTTTTGGTGTGGTTGTTAATAACTGTGAGTTTGCTGTCCTTTCACTGTTCATCTTTTTTACCTTTTTCTTAGATAAGTCCCTTTAACATTTCATATAATAATGACTTGGTGATGATGAACTCCTTTTTAAATCCTCTACTCACACCTACATGTTGTCTTTCATTGGGTTAGATCAGCTGGCCCGCAGGAGCCCGAGAAGTGATGGCAGGAGGTGGGGTCCTTTTGGGAGAATTAGTAGGAACGTTTTGGGGACAGATAATATGAGCCCAGAGAACAGTGGGAGAGGGGTCATCATATTCTTGAATTCCAGGTCTGGAGAGGTGCAGGGGTCCTGGGATTAGGTAGGAAGGGGAAAGGACATTTGCTTTCTGCAGGTAATATTGATTTGGTGCAGACAATTAATTTAAAAAAGGCAGGAGCAAACCAAGCCTGTGTGTGTGGCGAGCTCTGCCCGGGGTGGCTTGCTCCTCCCTTCCATCTGTAGCACAAGAGCAGCTCAGATCGATGCTACGCTCGGTAATTTATTTATGAAATTATATGGCCCTTCCTCAAGTAACATTTTACTTTTATTTTATTTCACCTCCCAGATCCCTGCAGTGAAAGCAGAAGTTATTTCCTCACGGGCAGCTACCTTTTGACACTCATTCATACAAATGGAAGGGAGGATAGGGAAAAATATCTATGGTACACAGCAGACATCCAGGCCAGGAAAGACATGATTCTAGTTTAAAGCTTTGCATTGCCATCAGATTCAGTCTCTCCCTAGAAACCTGGGAAGTTAGCCCTAGTGGGCACCTTCTGTCCCTCAGCAGATCCAACGGTGGCAGTCCTAGGAGTCCCCAGGGCTCACCTGTTGCACAGTGATGGGGTGCACACCTCTCTCTCTCTGCACACTTCAGCCTATTTCCGTGTGTGTTTATTTTCTGTGCAACCTCCTGGCTTGTGTCCTGATGCTGCAGGATCTCTGCTTATTAACAAGGGGCTTGCACTTTTTCCTTGCCCCCAACTGGAATTGTACTGTTGGCCAACGTGACTTAAAGAATCTCTGATAACACAGAATGGGGTGACATCCCTCTCCCTAAGAGGTTGTCCCACCTGCCTGGTTATATGCTGGATGTATTCCAGTGGCAGGTTCCTTTTTTTTTAAAGATCTTATTTATTATTTTTTGGAGAGAGGGGATGGGAGGAAGAAAGACAGGGAGAGAAACATCAATGTGTGGTTGCCTCTCGAGTGCCCCCTACTGGGCACTGCAATCCAGGCATGTGCCCTGACTGGGAATCAAACCTGTGACTGGTTCACAGGCCGACATTCAGTCCACTGAGCCACATCAGCCAGGGCCCAGATTCTTTACTCTCCTATGACATTGTCTTGCCTCTGGGGATTTTCTGGCTTAAAGAGATACCACCGTCCCCTCTTCCTAGTCTCAGCACCACAACCCTAGTTTAGATATGTTTGCCCCTTCTTTCTAAGTCTGATAAAGCCTGTGAACTCTCCTTCCAAGGTGGGTCTCATCGTTCTCGAACCTGTTCAGCACTTAAGTACCCAGTTCAGCTTCCTCACCTGAAGCTCTCAGGTTGCCACTCTTTTCCTCAAGAGTCTCCAGTGGCTCCCCACAAATTATTGAATATAGGTCCTCTTTACCCTAGGTTCTCAAGGTTATCCATGTTTTAGAATGAACCAGTACTCTGGCTTTATCTTTTACTTCCTCCCTAACTGTAACCCAACCTTCTAGTCAAATCAGGTGCAGGCACACCTGTAGTATTATGCTTCGCTTCACCGCATTTTGCAGGTAATGTGTTTTCATCAACTCGGAGGCAAAACCATCCACCAGCTCGAAAATTACGGCTCACCAAAGGCTCAGATGATGGTTAGCATTTTTCAGCAATAAAGCATTTTTCAATTAAAGTATGTACATTTTTAAAAGATGTAATGCTTTGCACAGTTAGTAGACTACAACATGGTATAAACATAACTTTCATATGCACTGGGAAACAACAGTGTTTGTGTGGCTCACTTTATTGTGACATTCTCTTTGTTGGGGTGGTCTGGAACCCAGTGACTCTGAGGCATGCCTGTACTGTGGGTGGGATTTGGGGCAGTGAAAGATCCGTAATTCAGCCTGACCCACCCACTGAGGAAAATTCAAAAAGTGGGAAAGATATTTTAAAAAATGTGCTTCAAGACACATAAAAGCCAGCGAGGTGGTAAATAATTACAAGACCAAATTGTGGAAGAGAATGGAAGTCAAAAGGTAACATACCAGAGGGGCAAGGCTTTTTCCTGGTTTCTACTGAGGCTGTGGAAGGCCTAAGAATGCATTCCACAGTCACAGTGGGTTAGGGGACAAAAGGTGAAGTGCAGGACCTATCAATGTGGGTGCATTTCGGCTTGAGACTCTAAGTAAACCAGCCTTCCCTTCCCAGTTCTAAAGTCCAGCTTTGAACCGTTTGAGTAGTTGCGAGAAATCCCCATTCCTGAAATGGGATTAATGTTGTATGGATTGCAAGGAAGTTTCCTGGCAGAGGCATTAGAATGCTGTCTGGTGGAAGATAACATTACCCCAGTCATCAAATAATCTTTACTACCAAATATTTGAATACATTGTCTAGCACACAATCAAAGATAAGTTGGCACAGAGGAAACAAGTCAACAGGAACAAGAATCAGCAGGAAGGATTCTTGCAGGTTTTCTGGACACCGCAGTGATCAGGGACTGGCTTCAAATGACTATGATTACTGCTTTCAGGTAGAAATAAGACAAGATCACACAACCAGGCAGCAAATGAGAAACTATGAAAATGATACAGTAAATTTGGAACAAGAACCAAAGAGAAATTCTCAAACTGAAAATACAGCAACTGAAATTAAGAATTCAATGGAAGTGTTATAAAAAGGATTTAGACACAGCTGAAGAGATAATTAGTGAAGTGGGGGGCAAGGCAAAATTACCTGAAATGAAGGATAAAAAATACAGAAAAGGGGTTAAGAGACGTAAAGGGTAGAGTGAGAAGGTCTTATGTATTTAATTGGATTTATACAAAGAAAGAGAGAATGGGGAAGAAGTATTATTTAAAGAAGTAGTGACTACCAGTTTTCTACCACTGAGGAAAAATTTCAATTCACGGATTCAAGGAGGCCTACAAACTCCTAGAAGGGTAAATAAAAATAAATCTAAATCCAGGCATGTCATAATACTAATGCAGAAATTTAAAGGTGCCTTGTACTGTTTATTTCCCAAGTAAGCCCCCAACTTTCTTGTAGCTGCCCCCCCCCCGTGCATCCCATCCCCCACACCTTTGTTATCATCTGTGCAAACAGCACCTTTGCTTAACAAGCTTCATCTGATAATCCTCCTGTTCTTACATTCAACCAGATTTGTAATTAAAATGATCAATAGCAGTCTAATGTCAACAATATCAACACTATTTCCATGATGACCCTACCACTATGGGACACTTACTCAGTTCTATGCATTGTTCTTGGCATCCATCCCGCATGATCTCATTTAATCCTCATAAAACCCAGTAGGGGCTTCTACCCAAGGGAAAAACGGGGGCCACCCAGCTCTCCTATGAACTTGTATAGCAGTTTACCTATCTTGTGCCATTTCTAACCTTTTTCGTACTCTAATGTGTATGTAAAGCTTACCTCATCTAGGGGAGGCACCTTCTCATTTTCGTGTGTCTCTTGCTGTGCCTACCACCGTGCTTTGCACTTGCCTGGTAAGTGCCCATTTATGTGCTGGACCAGCCTTGCACGTGGCTGGTCCCTGGGAGGCCTCGAGGGCCTGTGGGTCTGTGAAATGTCTGAACAGCTGCACCAGTGGCAACTGCGAGCCCATCCCCACCCCTTATCATCTCTGCCTGCCTGAGTGACTCCCGCTCACATGTTAAATTGAAAGCAGTGACCAATGCTCTATTTAAAGTGTCCTCGAAAATGGTTCTCAAGTGTGGAACACAGCCATTTCGCCGACGTGGGAAGGTATTCATGGAGAGGTTGTTTTCATTTGGATGGGGGTTTGACACTGGAAGCTGTTATGTGACACCTGTGTGCATGTCAAATGGAAAACCAAACCAAACCACCCAAACCTCCTCTGCTAGTTACCGCCACCTCTGTCAAGACTTTGTCTCCTTGGTTATTTTTTACACCGAATCGTGTCTTTTCCATCAGCATCCGAAGATCACAAAATATGACCCGGGGCCAGTGAAGTTGAAGCAGGAATAGTCCAGAGCAGAAAGCATAATTGCATTTTAGTGCTGGCTCTCTCTGGATTTGCTCGCCACCTCAGCTTGACAGCTTAATGGTTTGCGAGAGAAAGCACATTTTAGCACAGCCCGCCTCTGCGTCGTGTGGGGAGAAGAAACTGATGAAAGCACCAGGTGAGGTCTCCAGAGCAAGGGGGCTGTGCATCGGAGAAGCGGAGTTAGGTCAGGAGAAATGGCCAGCTTAGTCAGAGCCACAGGCTGCCGCGGCTGCAGGCAGTCTGCTGATTTGTGTGAGCTTACACACGCTGCTCCGCTTTGTCCCCCTCCGGCTCTCTGCCCGGGCACTTTCCTCTGGGCATCCTTTGAACTAAATCTTTATTGATTCTACCGATTAAATCCACTGCTTGCATTATTGGCAACGGGAGTTTTTACTTTCTGAACGGCACTGACAATGTACTCACTTTCTCTTCTCCCTCACCCTCTCTCAGTAACAGATACTAGGTAGCACCGAGTGCTTTTTCAGACAGGGCCACGCCATACTTCTACTTTCTGGATCCAGCCTTTGTTTCCTCTATGAGCGTTTGGAGAGAATATGGGGGAGTCCTCATGACCACAGCGCTGGAAAATGCTTGCCTGAGTCATGGAGGTGGGGAGCTTGTCTGTTTGGTGGGGCAGTGGGGCGGGGGGTGGTTAAGCTACAGGACTTAGGCAATTGCATAAACAAAATGTCTAGAATAAAAGCTGGCCCTCACAACACCCCAAGTAGGGGATCTTGCGACAGAGGCAGGAAACGTCTCCTAGGAGACTCCCAGCCTTTCCTACCCTTGATTGATGGATCTTTCCAGGAAGCCTCTGACAAGACATCCTACCCTGCAGGCTCTGAACCTCTGGGGCAGTCCCTGCTTCTCATTGGAACAGCCATTGGCGTTTTGGACATACGATTCTCCAGCATGCAGGAGTGGCTTGCAGAGTGCAGGATCAGTACCCTGCTCCCCTGGCTGCCACAGGCCAGGAGCACCCAGTCATCCCAAAAGCCTGTGCATCTCCAAACCCCAGGGTGGGGGTTGCTGGCCACACTGAGCACTTATGCCCATCTGAGAGGAAGAAGAACCTGTTGACACCTCTGCTTCTTCCTGAGGAAGTGGGCTATCAATGTCTCTTTGACAGCTGTGTGACCTTGAATGAGTCACTTTGAAAGTGAGTCCTTAGGGGCCTCACCTACTGAATGGTGACAGCCTTAGAACCCATCCCTTAGGCTTGGTAGGAAGGTTAATATTAGTGAATATTTGAGTGCCCACAGCATAGCAGGCAATTGGCTAAGTACGTTATATACAGCATCTCATTCGACCTTTGCAACCAGCCAGCCAACAAAGTAGGTTCCATTCTTATTCCCATTATACAGAGGACGAAGCTGTGGTTAGTCCCGCCTTGCGGACACAGAGACTCGGAGTCACACAGGTAGCTGGATTATAACTTAGGCCAGTGGTTCTCACGCTTCAGCATGCTTCAGGATCTCCTGGAGGGCTTGGAAAAACCGCAGGCGGCTGGGACCCTCCTCCAGAATTTCAGGTCCAGCAGGTCTGGGAGGGGGATCTGCCCCTTTAACAAGTTCTTAGGAGCTCTAGTGGCACTTCTCCCCATTTTGAGAACCAGTGACTTGAGTCTCCTAATTTACAAGTTCCAAGAATTTGCAATGTTTTGTAAGATCTAAGAAGGCAAGTGGAGAGTCTCCCTGCCCCCGCCCCATCCGTGCACACGCAGCACGCACATCAAGGGGTTGTGTATGTTCCGTGTACCTTGGACAGGGCACAGTCCCAGGGGCGGGGGATAGAGTCTCACTTGGGTAGTATCTTCACTGTCAATCTGTTGAGTCTCCATGTGTCCCTCTGTCTTGGAACAATAAGCCCTGAGTTGGCACTAGTGGGGTTGTTGAGCCTTGTAGTAGGTGAGCGGAGGGGAAGGTGGGGGACGGGGCCGCAGCGGGCACAGGGAGACGGGCAGGGGCTGGGGCCTTGGGAAGTCCTCTCAGGTGTGTGTTATTACAGAGTCAGTGACGTGTACTCAGGAAATTTAATGATTTCTCCGGTGCTCGTGTTTTCTATGGCAATCGCATTTTTATTCTCTTCTTCTGACAATGTCAGCCTGTGCAAAAAGGAAATAAGGGAAGGGATTTTTTTTCCTTCACACTTAAGCCAGGGTGTTAGGAAGGGACTAGTACCTCCCAGTGGCTGGTTCCGATGGTGCAGCTGGAACCAAAGCAGAAGAAACCCACAGAGGCCAGTGTGGGGTGGGACCGCTGCCACAGCGCCCAGGCTCGCTCGGTCCAGCTCCCCTCCCCACCGGGAAGTCCTTCCAGTAATAATGTCGTAACCACCATTCATAGTTATTGATTGCTTACTGTGTGCCAGGGCGGATGCTGAGCACTTTATAATAGTCATGGGGGTTGGATCCTATTTTCAACTCCATTTTATAGGTAGAGAAATTAAGTATGGAGATTCAGAAGTTTGCTCAGGTGCATTCAATGTGCAAGTGACAGAGCCAGACCTGGGGCCAGGACTGCAGGAGGTGAGACCCGTTCCTGTCACCCTTTTGCACCAATGCTCAGGTCAAACCTTGGTGCTTGCTTTGTCTGAATTAGGGAAGCCTCTTCCCTCGCTACAGGGACATTTTAGTTCCCCTCTCCTAAGCTTGTGGAGCTGGTGATGCCCCAGACTTGAAACCAGCCTCTGCTCAGGACACTGCCCTTAGCCCTGAGCTGGTTGCACCTGCGCACAGGGCCCGAGTGAGTGCCTCCCCTGTGGGAGCACCAGGACCCCTGTCCTCTCTGTGGGGCTGCTGTGTGGACGGCTGACACGCCCTGGCTCCTGCAGGAAAGGTGGTGGTGGCGTCCTCCCCCCACGGCGGTGCAGGAGCTGTCCCGGAGGGCCTGGTTCAAGCTGCCACTCCTGGTGTTTGCAAGCCTTGCACAAGTTTCCTTCTCTGCATGGATAGCTGCACTGAGAGAGCTAATGAAGGCGAGAGAGGACTGACTGTGTGATGTCTTTTCTAAAAGGAACTGAAATGCAAGCGGGTCCAGGGACAGGGTGGGATCAGTGATGCTCTGCATCCACAGAGAACTAGTCCTGTGCTGGGGGATTTCCCTCTCTGCTGGCAAAGTGATCTCAGGGCTTGGCATCCAGGCCGAGCAGGTGGGTCTGGCGGCCCCCACTGCCTGCGCAGTTCCCCATGAAATCAAAACAGAAGGTCCTGGCTTGAAGAAGGTCTTGATTCAGACAAGGACCTTTCCCTCCTCCCCCGCCCAGCTCTCATTCTTACAAGAGGTGTTCCTGTCATTGTGGATTTGACACCTGACTCTCAGACGGCCTTTGGCCTCCATGACCCTCTTCCTGTCTGTGCCCACCTCCTCCCCCCCCCCCCCCCGGCTCTTTTTCATGTAGAACAAGCTGTGGATGGTGTGGAGAGAAGGCTGAGGCACGTGACTCTCCATCCTGGGACACCCCACAGTCCCATTTCAGGACGCTTGTCCCAGCCAAAGGGAATCCCAGCTAAAGCCCTTAAAAAAGGAGCCTAATGTTTTTGAAGAAAAACTTTGGGTGCTGAAAACGATCTCATTCAGAGCAGTGTATGGACTTAAAGGATTAAGACCCTTCCCCAAAGGTTGGCTTTATCATATTTGGATGAAAAAGAACCACCGGATCTTCTCATCGGATTAATAATAACCACCAGAGCTCTCACATTGAGGATTGGCATTTCTGCCTCATGACCTGTACTTATGGGCCCATTTCTCCCCTTTGGAGTAACCCAGAAAACTCTCTTTCTCTGCCAGAGGCAGCCTTTCCCCCAAGTTCAGGTGACACCTTCCCTGTCCCTTCCAGACTTCCGGCTCCTCCCTGGTTGCTTGTTTCTGGTTCATCTTTTCAGCCATCCTGTGCCCCAGAGAGTAAGTTCAACTCTTAAGACCCCACCCCCCACCCCACCCTGCTCCCCCAGCCTTGCCAAAAGGAGAGTCTGAGACTCAGAGTGGGAACTCAGCAGTTCATTCTCAACAAATACTGCTTTTTTCTGAAATGCTTATCTCCTGAGCATCTCTTTCTTCCCTGACTTATCAGATGTGAGACCTCGTGCTAGTCAAAGTCAGCCATCTCTGGAAGGCTGCTTCTCCTCGTTTGGGGGATGGCAGATGAGTAGCTGCTACGAGAGGCAGCTCCTTGGGCTGGCCCCTGGATCCCAGGCCTCCGGGCTGGCTTGCCCACACTCTGGCTGCCTAATTAGTCTCCAGGTATCAGGAGTCCCTGCGGGGCAGCCTATATCGAGCAGGCTTCCTCGGAGGAGAAGGTTGGCTGTGCCGGGTGCGGGTCCTGCATGGGCTGGAGGAGGCCTCGTGCAGGCGGCTCCTTCTCTTCTCTTCTGCTCCATTCCTGTCGGGTTCCATTGGCGGAGGCTCGTGCAGAGGTGAAGGTAGGGGCAGAGAGACTGTGTTAGTCCTTCCTTCTGTGATCTGTAGCTTCTCCCCAGGCCTGGTGCACCAGTCAGGACTGGGGTGAAATGATAAGGATTCGTCTCTCATAGGGAACGGAAGGAGGACAGAGCTCACTCGGGAGGGCAATGTGAGAGGAGGCCAACGGCAGTGAGAAGGGCTGACACTAATGTCACAGCTGCCTGTTGCCCTGCACTGGTCAAAGAGGCAATCGGAGAACGGACGCTTATGGGCTCATTCAGTCTTCGCAAACGCCCCATGCTGCATGTGCTTGTAGAACCCCATTTTACACGCGGGGGGCCTGAGGTTCAGAGGACTTGTCCAAGGTCGCAAGACAGAAGCAAGGTTTTCTCGGAGTTTGGTGCCCCTGATTGCTGCGAGAAGCAGGAGAGAGATGGGGAGTCGAGGTTCTGACCCTGGAACTCCACCCGGGCTCCACCACTGAGCACTGCTTGTCCTCTGGGGACCCTGATTCCTCTTCTGTCTAGGGGGTACTTATAAGGCTCCTTTGTGGGGCTGTGGCAAAGAGTAACTGAGATGGGGAGTAGGGGGCAAGTGAGGGCTCATTGCCAGGCATGCGGCGAGATCTCACTAGCTAGCCCCCACTGTGAAGGGAAGATGCCTTACTTTTCCATCACAAAGGCCGCATCCTGACTGTAGGGCCTGCAGACACAATCTTGGCCAAGTAACAGTGCTCAAGTGTGGGGATAAAGGGACATGGGGACTCGTTCTCAGCGTCACACTTTCCTTTTGGCTCCCTTGGATGAGTTGGCAGGACAGTGGGGTACAGGCTATGGGGTGGCTGCCTAATATTAAGGTAAATGAGATACCAGAAGTTCTTGGATACAAAGGACCCCCTCCCTTTTCCTCTGGGGCCCCAAATCGGCAGTGGATGTAAGCAAGGAGGTGAGAGGAGAAATGTGTCGGCCTGATGGACTCAGACATGAGATGGTCTTTACCGAGAACTGGCTCTTGACATTCATGAGTGTGACCTCACTCCTTACTTTCCCACTGATGCCCACCAGCCAGACCATGGTCCCTCCCTAGTTCCACAGCCCAGGGCAGCCCTCGGCCAAGTTGGGGAATGGAGTATGGTCCACAGAGTTTTGGGCTTGTGTTTGCCTCCACTGAGCAATCTCTCAAAGAAAATCAGCCTCAATGGGGAGAGTCATCATTAATGATGGGGCATATCAATCCAGATATTAGCCTTCCTAAAAATTTTGATTTTTTTTGAGAGGGGATTGATTTCTGGTCTGGTTCATTGGTCCTGTGGATTGTAAAGTAGAGGATGAAAAGTTTGCTAAGAGCAGAAAGAATACTTCTTCCTTTTATTTTAATCGACTATAGTGCTTGCACTATTTATATTACTTTCTAGCCATACCTCCTTATAGGAATCTTTTAAAGCCACGTGCACAATTTGTAAAACAAGTGTTGAAATGAAATAATGCCATAATTCATAAATCTCCTAACTGGCACAGACACGCTACTGCAGCTCACACATTCTGCTGGAAAACCACGGTTTGAAGGGACCGTGCCAGCCCTGAAGCATCATGGGAGCCCCACTCTGCCTTTGCCGTGCCCAGTGGGAGATGGGCCAGTTGACATACTAACCTGTGGGGGTGCCAGTTCTGTGTATCAATGTTAGTAGAACTGTTGTGTTTCGTTCTTGTGGAATAAAAATACATTTAAATGGAAGTTCTAATATTTTCTTCCCGTATCTCCTTATTTTGGAGATCACTAAAATAAAGGACGCTCTGTGCCAGTCCACCCAGCGTTGGTCCCATTTGCTGACTCCTGGCTGCTCTCACCTGGAGCCTCAGTCCTTCTCCCTTCACTCCCTGCATGCCCCCCCCCCCCCGCGTCTGCACACACGTGCACCCTCAAGTGTGTGTCTGTGGGCATGTCCCTGTGGCCAGGCTCTGCCCTCTGCCCTAGGTGTAAGTATGAGAACCCCGGAGGATGGAGGGCCGGGATAGGAGGACTCTCAGGCCATGCTTCTCTCCCTGGATGGTGAAGTGCTTCTGCTTTCCTGGGGCTCCTACAGCAAGGAGCAAGTCTAACGCTTGGAGGAGGCAGTGGGACAGGTGGCCCAGGGGCATGTTACTCAGGGAGCCCGAGATTAGGGTCAGGGAAGAACTAGAATTGCCGGTAGATCTCTCTGGAGATCCCCATTCCATCCGAGAAGCAGAGAGAAGTGTATCCTTTCTTTGTTTATGCTGACCAGTTCTTCGTTTCCATGTGAACTCATGCACCCCTCCCCTCTTCACCCTCACACACATCAAACTGCGCTTCCTTTTTACCACCTTTCCCTCTGAGTAGGGTCAGCCCTGGACACCCTCACAGAGCGGCCATTCTGTGTCGTCCCCCCCCCCCATCAAAGGGATGCCTCTCAGTCTCATTGCTTCTGTTGCCTGGTGAGTTGCCAACAAGCAAACAAAACCCCTTTAATCTGTCCTTCAGAACAACCCCACAGGAGTCTGGTTCTGCAGGCAGTGGGTCTAAACCAGAGCTCTGGGGTCCCAAGATGAGGGGGCGACTGGGTCTTGTCCAAGGAGGTGGGTTTTTGGGGGGCGATGGCAACCCACAGAGGAGGGGAGAGGAGCTGATGGCAGGCTGGGTCGGGCCGGAGCCCGTGATCGGGAGCAGCCCACAGCCTCCCCCAAGTCAGAACTCCCTGAGGTGGGCCGGGCAGCTGCAGCTTCCTAGGCTGTCAGAGCAAAGGGAGAACGGAGGTGCAGAAGTACTAAATGAGGGGAAAAATGCTTTTCTTGTGGAGCCAAGGTTTTTTTGTTTTAAGTAAGCACAAGGGACGCCTGATGCGGAAGGGAATCTTTGAATTGTTGGAACATGCTCTGGGATGGAAAACTGGGCTGAGGCCTCTATGGATTCAGGGGAACTCTTTGAACAGAGAGTGTCTGGAGACGCTTCTCCAAAGCTCAGTGGCTGCTTCACAGGAAAAGTTAAATCTTTTCATGTTGGAGGACTTGCACCCATCTAATTCCTGGCTATTTTTGATAGGGGCCGAGAGCACTGCAAGCGATGCTCTGGGGTCCATTTAAGAGCGTATGAAACCCATCATTTCTTTTTCCAGCCCCTATTGTCACTTACACTGTGCTTTGAACTATTATTGCTAAGAAGCATATCTTCACCTCAGTAGAGCTTATTTAGTAGCAACGTGAGAGCAAGTATATATCGCAAATGCAAAGTAGGAAGTGGTGAGCTCTGATGTTTGCACACATTGCTTTGCAAATTCAGGGGAGGAGAGAGATCCCTTTGGCTTGGAAGAGAGGCAGGGTTTTGTGATGGTGGTGACTCCTTACACGGAGTGCCACGTGTGTTCCTCACCACAACCTGCAGGCCAGGTCCTGCTGTCCTCCCCACTTGATGGTTGAGGAAACTGAAGCCTGAAGAGAATGAATAATTTGTTCAAGGTCAAAGTTGTAAGTGTAGAGTTAGGGAAGGAAGGAAGGAGGGAAGAGAAGGGACTCTCAGGCGAAAGGGACAAGCTAGTGAAGGTGTGAAAGCAGGAAAGCAAAGGACACAAGTGGACACTGGAGAGTAGTCCTACTTGAGCAGACATGAGGACAGATAGATGGCAGAGGTCTTTGACTATAAGGCCAGTTAGTCTCTCCTTCATTCTGGAGGCAGTAGGGGGCCACAGAAGGCTCTTGAGTAGGAGAATGCCGTGATCAGAGCAGACCCGTGGTCTGGAGAGAGGAGAATCTGGAGGTGTACAGAGCGTTAGGAGGTGACTGTAACAGAACATGTGAGAGAGAATGCAGTGCGCCCAGAGAACGGAATGGCACCTTCCTACTCTGGACAATGCAGGAGAGAAAATTTCCTTTCATTTTGATAAGAGGCGACTGATTTCACAAGGATGAGGGAAAAGTGGTCCATATTCCAGTTCCTTCCAGCCCAGTCCACACATTTGTGACTCTGGTTATTACCGCTCCATCCTTTTTCTGTCCCCTTACTTATTTCTTTTACACAAACACCAGTTATTTTTTTCTACATTACTCTAACACCACTTTATTGCAATGAATACAACATCTTTTATGTTTTCAGACATTTGTTGACTTTGAGGGAGAGGGTGGGTGAGTGCTGAGTTGGCGCGTGGAAATATCTAGATCACTGGGTACGGGGGTTGCCCTGCAGTGGGAAGAGGTCCAGCCAATACTCTTTTGTGGTTCTAGGATGTGTGAGTTCTGATTTTGAGTTTCTGCGCATGAGAAAAATGAGATGGCATTAAGAAAAATGAGAGTCTGTATATCAGTGGCTCTCAAAGGTTGGTCCCCAGGCCAGCAGCATCCCTGTCACCTGGGAACCTGCTGGAAAGGAGCCCTGCCCCAGACCCTCTGAATCAGAAGCTTGGGGTGGGGTCTCCAGGGGCTTCTGTGAGGCATGGGCAGGGTCGAGCATCACTGCTGCTTGTCACGGCACTTCAGAGTTCCGGCCCTTTTCTGAACGCTGTACCGGTCTGTGCAGTGGCTTCCAAACCTGAGTGTCTTCATTGTCACCCAGAGTCCGGGTTTACACACAGGTTCTGCAGGTCCTGGGTGGGGCCCAAGAATTTGTGTTCTAGTGAGATCCCAGGTAAGAACCCTTGCTTTGTTACACACTAGCTCTGTGGCCTTGAATAGGTTCTTATCTCTCCGAGTCAGTTCCCTCATCTGTACAATGAGAAGAATACTAGTGTCTACTGTATAGGTTGTTACGAAAAATAAATGAGGTAATTCATGTACAGTACGTAGCACATTGCACCTCAAACAACAGTCTTCCTGTTATTAATGAATCTGTGACATGTTTTACAGACACGGAGGTCATTGTGAAAGTTGATGGCAGACAACAGTGGGTCTATTAAAATTTTTTTTGTGGTAAAATATATAAAACAACATTTATCATTTTAAGTGTACAACTCAGTGGCTTTCACTATAGCCACTGTCGTGCGACCATCACCACTACGCATCTCCAGAAATTTGTCATCTTCTCCAGCTGGATGTCTCCATTCTCCCTCCCACTAGGTCCTGGTGACCTCTAAGCTGCTGTCTACCTCTCTGGAATTGCCTATTCTAGATGCTTCCTATGAGTGGAATCATCTAATAGTCATCCTTTTGTGTCTGGCTTCTTTCACTTAGCATGTGTTTTTAAGGTTCATCCATATTGTGACACGTACTGAAACTTCATTGCTTTCTCACTGAGTAATATTCTACTGTATGGATAGGACCATGTTTTGTTGTCCATTTATCCGTGAATGGACACTTGGGTGGTTCCCACTTTTTGGCTTGATATTCCCACATTGGCTGGAATGAACGTGGGCACCCGTGTGTCTGTTCGAATCCCTGTCTCAGTTCTTTTAGGCATATACCTAGGAGCGCACTTGCCAGATTGTGTGGTGATCCTATTTTCAAATTTTTGAGAAACTGCTCGTCTGTTTTTCACAGCAGCTGCACCATGTTACATCGTCACCAGCACTACACGTGTGTTCTGCTTCCTCCACATCCTTGACAACCCATGTTATTTTTTCATTCACCACCATCCTAGTAGGTGTGAAGTGGTATCTCTGTGTGGTTTTCATTTCCATTTCCTTAGTGACATCTTTTCCTGCGCATGGGTCATTTGTGTATCTTCTTTGAAGAAAGGTCTCATCAAGCCCTTTGCCCATTTTATTTATTTATTTATTTAGTTTCTTGCTCCTTAAAATATTTATTTATTTGTTTGTTTGTTTGTTTATTTATTTAGAGGGGAAGGGAAGGAGAGAGAGAGGGAGAGAAACATAAATGTGTGGTTGCCTCTTGAGCGCCCCGCACTGGGAACTGGCCTGCAACCCAGGCATGTGCCCTGACTGGGAATCAAACCAGCAGCACTTTGGTTTGCAGGCCGGCATTCAATCCACTGAGCTATACCAGCCAGGGCCCATTTGCACATTTTAAAACTGGACTGTCATTTCATTGTTGAGTTGTAGGACTTCTTTATATATTCTGGATACTAGATAGACCCTATCAGATGCATGATTTTACAAATATTTTATTTCGTTCTATAGGTTGTCTTTTTTAGTCTATGTTATAAAAAATACAGAGCGAAAAAGGAGAAGGGACGCAAGGACATTGGCAACAGTGTGGTGATTGCTGATGGGAGAGGGGAATAAGGGGACTAAACATTAATGGAAAAAATATAATAAAGACTAAGTTTAAAAGATAAAAAATACAGTTTTATTGAGGTATAGTTGATAAGGGACTCTACCTATTAAGCTATTTAAAGTATACAGTTTAATGAATTTTGACATATGTAAACACTTGTGAAACCATCACCATAATTAAGATAATGAACATACCTATCAGCCCTGAAGTTTCCTCATGATGTTTATAACCCCTCCTTCCTACCCTTCTTCTCTCTGTCTGTTGATAATTATGATCCACATACTCCTCAGTTGACACTGAGCGTAAAGGGAAGATACCCAGTCCGGGACTTGGAAGAGCAGACTCTGGGGGCTCTGGCTCTGTGGCCAGTGGGTGCTGATTTTGTGCGGCCTCCCTCTGCCCTGGATCTGCTTCCACACCAGACAGGGTTCAGCTATCCATGGTTTTCATCCACTCTGGCTGCTTACTAGAATAACCACTTGGGAAGCAACTGATTATTGCTTTTTTTAAAAAGCATCATTTTACTAATTATTTTATAATTAGTTTTGAATAATCATTGCTTTTTAAAGGACACTAATGTCTATCCCACATCCTTTGAGGATTTCTGGGGGTGGCATCCTGGGGTCTGTGCTTTTTAAAAAGCTCTCCTGGTGATTCTGATGTGCAGTAAGTTGAGATGATTTACAACCCAGCCTTCTGATCCAAAAATTCAGGGGTTTCTACATCACTTTGTATCTTCCCTATTAATTTCAGCTTATTCTCTCATAAACATCAAGAGATATGTAGGAAAGACATAGCTTGTTTAAGGACAAGGGTACAAATATATGGAGTGAATAGGGGCTTGTAAGGCAGAGGGGGATAGAAAAGTTGCATGTGTTTCCATTACTCCCTTTAGCTGCTGCTAAAAAAGGGACACCAACATGCAGCAGATGGCAGCCAGTGGTCTCCAAGGCGGGATGTTCTAGGGTGTGGTTAGCATGGACCCAGGGCTGGCTTGGCCAGTGTATCAGAGAGGAACAGATTCTCAGGACTAACTCACTTTGGCTTCCTAGGATATAGATATTTAAGGTAAAATTCCACCTTATACATTGTATTGGAGTCTGTTGTGATGTAGTTAATGAAAGAATGGCAGTTCCTCTCCCAGACCCCCTTCACGGCCTTCATGGTAGCATTGTCTCGAGAGCACATCTGTAACCTGAGTCAGTGAGATGCTTTCGGGTGCTGGAAACAGAACCCAACAATACTGTGAACAATAAGTGAGTGATCGTATCACATGAGAAGACCTCGGGTGGGGTGGCTGTCGGATTGGGTCATTCAGTGACTCAATAACATCATCATGCCCCAGGCACTTTCTTCTCTGGGCTCAGCCATGGTAGGCACAACGGTGATATCTCCCCTCGAGGTCAGGAGAGGCCTCTGACAGTTGATGGCACAGTGAATGGTGGCCATGGAAGGAAGTCCTTCATGTGAAGTCCCCAGAAGGCTTCCCTCTTGGTCCAGTTGGCCAGGTTTGCATCCCGTGGCGGTTCTGAAACTTATCACTGGCAGGAGAAGGAATCCACCATGATTGGCTTAATCCAATGGCAATTAATCCCTGAGACTGGGAATCACTGGTTTATTCAAGTCGTGACTGAAGCCCTTCTGACCCTTCTGAGGAGAGTGAACTGCTGATCAAGTTGGGGTACACCGACAAGAAAGAATGGATGGGGGTTAGAGACCTCATGGTGGGAGCCTGGAATTGGAATCAGAAGGCTGGTGCATTGAGAACTGTCATCTGAGCCCCTGGAGAAGCTGGCTGACCACCTCTTGTCCCTCCTGACAGAGTGTGCTTCCCAGGGAGCCACGTGCTCCTGCTGGGCAATCCCCACGGCCCCAGCACTCTCTCCCTGGTTCCTGTGGGATTAGCACTCAGAAGTTCCGACTGATGTGCTCTGTACTCCAGGCCACCCATCTCGAGGCGGTTAACACCATCTTCATTGAGGCTGTGAGGACTGCAGCCTTCTTGAGTTACATTCTCATCTGGAGGAACAAACGATGTCACCCTGAGTGGGCTTCAGTCCCGTGCTCCGGCAGCAGTGATTTGGGAGTGCCGAGCTCCCATAAGGTGGCTTCTGCAGATAGCTGGTGCTTCCGTGTGGCCGTCCTGATTGTTGCTAAATTAACTCTCAGAAAGTCACCTTATCTCCATGTTCCAGGGGCTTCTTTCTGTAGCCTCCACGGGCACACACCGTCAGCCACCTCTCAGGGCTGTTTGATGATGCTGTTCCGATCAGGCCAGGTGAGAGCCTAGGTAGAGGTTGGATCTGGCACCCAGACAAATACACCGGAATTCGTACTTAGTTTAGGCAAATACAAACGTGACTGTGACGCGGTCGAGTATCAGTTCAGGTGGGAATGCAGGTTGTTGGTCGGTTGCCTCATTGATCTTTACGAGCTGAGCATTTTGCCTCATTGATTTTTCAGAGCTGACTGAATCTTGTTCGCCTGCTCACTTAGAGATTGCTTCATTTCTTCTCAATTCATTTTCCTGTGCCCGTTGGATGCCTCACCACATTGCATTGCCCTTACTGGCTGTAGATCTGATCGCCTCTTTCCTAGAATAGTCTTTGTGACTTTGGGAAAAGCCTTTCCTAACCTCTCTGAGTCTCAATTTCCTCCTCCATGAAATGGTGATGAAAATTCCTGCCTAAAGTGTCTAGAAGCTGGGCATGCAGTTGGGATCTGGGCAAGGAGCTCCTGAGAGGTGGCGGCAAGATTTTCTCGGTAAAGGAACTGTGGTCTTGCCCCGCCTTGACAGTGGAGGGAGGGCATCCACTTAAGGAGGGGCACTGAGGTCCTGTGGCCTCAAGCATCGCCCAGAGACTCCGACTGCTTCCACCAGTAACTGCGGCTTCAGCCACGCCAGTTTCCGAGGATGGGATGCAACTCCCTGGAAACCTCAGCCTCAGTCTGGATTTACAGCAGTCCATTAAAATCTAACAGCACAGCTGATACAGGCTGGACATTTTCACAGGACTTCGCCAGGGGCCTGGGGGTAATAAAAGGGAAATAAATGGAGAGCGTTACTGTAACAAGTCCATGTGGTTTCCAAGTATGGTTTATTTTGCTTCATCAGTATGATGTTCTGGTTTAATACCTATTGTGCTGCTATGAGCATGTTCATTTTTGGCCCCTAGCTGGCCCCTTTGGACCCCTTCAAGTTTAGCATAAAGACTGAGGTCCCTCTGCTACCTGTGATGGTGTGCCATTCATCCTAGTGACCTATTTTGGGGAGCCACCTCTGGCAATACTGACACCATGAATATTCACCCCTTTACTGGCATAGCATTCCTTAACCCGTAGGTCAGGGCAGATGTGTCATTATCCCCAAATAAAACAGCAGCCCCTACGAGGGCACCAGCAACACTTGTGTTACAGGTAGGGAGGAAGTGAGGCATCTGAGCAAGGTGCCTGGAAGTCGAACCCCTCTTTGGGTGTGAGGATGGTGAGGATTTTGAGCCTGGGAATGAGCCAGGGATGGATGAAACAGAAACCCGTACTTTATTCAGATAGACTCATTTCATGCTTCCTCCTTCCCCTCTGTTTACTCTAGTTTCCCGTCGGATTTCAGAAAATTGTAGAGAAAATTGTAGCCTCTTTCAGCTGTGCCAAGAGGAGCCAGAAGAAGGGGATTGGGCCCTGCAGGCTGGCTTTTGCCAGGAAGTTGAGGGAGGGATGTTGTGTGTCTGTGCGGTGGTAGAGGTGGCAAAGGCACCGTGTCTTACATGATGGGCCTTTAGCAGAAGGGGGGAGGCAAGGGGCCGGAGCCTACACCACTTGTTCTGGCTGCTTCTCTTCACCTAGGGCTTTTCCTTCCAGACCTAGATATTGGAAGCTTTTTTTTTCACAATATGCAAAGAAAATGACCTTAAATTTCTCAATCTACTTGGCAGGATTAAAAGCAAAGTAAGTGAGAAAATAGGTGTAAAAGTCTTTTGAGGAACGGAAACCAGAGTGCCAGCATTTCCCAAAGTGGGTACCACGGAACAGCCTCCTGGGGGTTTTAACAGGGGTTAAGCGATAAAGAAGTTCCTTAGTCAAACACTCTGAGACACCCTGGTTAAAAAGCCTTCAACAGGTATCTTTATCGAAGACTTCTCCGGAGTTTTAATCAGCTAACGTGCTTCGTGGCTCTGGACGGGAGTGAGTCGATGTTTCCCGAATTCACTTAGGGAGTCTTCTGAAGCAGAATTTTGGGGGGAATTGAAGCTCTTCTCAGTGGTGTACCATTACAATTGTGTGGGTCTGGAGGTGCGGTGGGTTTAGGGGCGTGTTTTCGATCAGAAGCTTCGACAGTCATCTGCCTGCGCATTTTAGTCCATCATTCCTTCCCATTCTCACCAGTGTGCCCGAAACTCCAACTCTGAGCAGCAGTTTCAAACCCAGAAAAGTTTCTTTGGGGATGGCAACCCATTTTACTTTATTAAAAATGGTCTCACCTCCCATGCTACAGTGGGGATGAGCCTTGAAGACATACTAAGTGAAATAAGCCAGGTATACAAGGTCAAGTACTTGTGATTCCATGGGTGTGGGCCTCCTGAAAGAGTTCGATTCATAGAGACAGAGAGGAGAACGGTGGCTGGCAGGGCCAGGGGAGAGAGGCGTTCAGGGCATTACTGTTTAAGAGGTACCACGTTTCAGCTGGGGTGACGCAAAGTTTTATCTGGGGATGGGTGGTGGTGACTGTGCAACACAGTGACTGTACTTAATGCCAGCAAACGGGACACTTAAAAGTGGTCAAAATGGTAAATTTTCTGTTATGTCTAGAGGGTCTGGCAGAAGTTAACGCCTGCTTAAGTGTGGTTGGTAGGGTAATAATATAGGTGTAATAATTTATCGTTTTAATTTGAACATTTCACCTAAAATGTCAGGTGGTATGCTTGAATGTGGTATTGTCATGTTATAGAATTACATGCTTGTGATTTTGTAATAAAAGATTTTGTAACAAAAAGGGGCATTATTTGTGCCGGACCCTATATTTTACCACGATTTTTAAAAAGTTAGTAACAAAAAAAGATCTTGTCTTTACTCTGAGTTCCTTTGGTTTCAGTCCAACTTCTTTCAGACTCTGGCCTGTGGAGTCTGAATAACTGGGTGCCCACGATGCTCTTTAAACCCGAGTGAAGAGAGAGCTCTTGGCTAAGACGTGTGGGACTAACACTGAGGACCCCTTGCTGCGTTCACGCCTTTGATATTAATTTTGGTTGGAAACTTATGATGTTCACAACTTAGCCTGTCTTTCATAAGCAGCTGCCATTTCCCTTTAGTCAAATCGAAGTTTTGATGTGATAGTTCTTCTTTCACAAAATACTAAGTGCAAAATGCTAGGTCCCTACGTAAAGCATTGTAGTTGGCACCACCTTCTTCTAGCTGAGGTCCCCGGGTGCACACCCTGCATCTATAAAGGGCTGTCAGAAGCAGAGGCCCTGATGGCCACGGCGCTTTCTGCAGACTTAGGCTCAGATTGTAGTCTCATTTCATGTTAGTTTTGAAAATCAGTTTCTCATCTAAAAACTAAGGACAGCATTAGCAACCTCTTTCAGACATTTAAACGAGATGCCCCATGCGGACCACATAGCTGGGTTTGCCCCATGATTCCCTTGATTTAGCATCAACCTGGGAGAAGCCAGCTTTGCAGACAATCTGGCCCTTCATGACTCAGACAGAACTCTTGACTTCCCTGCTCCCCTGCCCTGTTCCTCCCCAGCTTTCCCCATATCAGTCTAGTGGTACAACTATCCACCCAGGGACTCAAGCCAAACTCGAGGAGGCAGTATGCATTTCCCCCCTCATTTCCATAGTCACCAGCAAGCCCTGCTGGAGCAAGGACTTCTCTGCTTTCACCATCAGCATCTGAGCCACTCAGGGAACTCCTGCAGGCCTCCTGCTCCACCCAGCAGCCAGGCTGACCATGTCACTCCCTTGCTTAAAACTTCCCAGGCCATTTGGAATGATAATAAAATTCCTTCTTAGGGTTTCAGATGTCCTTCATCTGTCCCCTGCCTTCCTCTACGACCTCATTACTCATACTTCCCTGCTCTCTCAACGCCTTCTGCCTTTGCCTTGCCAAGTCTGCCCCTTCCTCAGGGGGTTGCACTCACTTTTCCTTTGGCCCTGGAGGCTCTTTCCTGCAGTTTTTGCATGGCTGGCTCCTCCTGGTCATTTATTGCCCCTTCAAGCACCGTCTCAGAGAGACTGCCACTGGTTCTGCCCCGGTCCCCACAGTTACTCCGTATCCCATGACTGTGCCTTCTCTTTCTAAGAGCTTAACACTCTCTGTAAATGACCACTTTTCTTGCTTATTGTCTGTCTTCTCCCTGTTAAATGTAAGTTCCATGAGATCAAAGACCTTTTCATCTTAGTTACTGTGCACCCTTGGAAAGTAGGTCCCTGGTAGGTAGAAGGAGCCAAATACATAGAGTTGTTGAACACATGTGTGAACAGACTTGAGTTTTCTTCCCTGTACAAAGGGCCATCCCTCAGCCACTCAGAACTTGTCCAGTTTTGTTACCTCCTTGGGATGAAGGAACAGGACATTTCGATCAATGCAACTTATCAAGGCCTATCATGGTGATGAGAGTTTAAAGTGCTTTAGTTTTAAATTCTAATAAGCTAGAACACCTCCCTCTCCTTCTAGTTAACAACTGTGCATTGGTCACGGGGCCTTCGAGACTTCTCCCTCCCACTTTTGACGTATAGTCTTCCGTGATGATTGATAGGTGGCTTCATGAAAAGTACTTACAAGGGAAGTATTGGATTTGTCAGGAGACCTGAGTGGTAGACACATGAAGAGCATGGCTTTGGGTAAGTTAATGAAATGCTCCGAGTCTCCATGTCCCCAACTGGATGATAATAATCCTGGGTTGAATGGGGATAGACATGTATTTTTGGAGGGAGTCCTGGGTGCTTTTTGCACACAAAGGAGTTTATAGAAGGCAAGGTCTACACACTAGTGAGAGGTGCTGGTGATGGTGGAACTTCAGGCTGTGTCAGAGGGGGAGGTGGCTAGAGCTAGCCGATGTGTTTCCTATCTGCGTGGAGCACTCTGTGTTTAAGTCCAGTGATTGATGTACGGAGAAGACCTGTAAGAACTGTCCAGTCTGCACAAAGGTCTCCTGGGATTTGCAAAGGATCTGACCCTCTCTTACACCTTGGATCCATCTCTTGGCTTCTTATGCCCCCGGTGACACAGCCTCTAAGCAGGTCCAGCAAGGGGGTGTCAGCAGCACTCAATGTGAATTTGTTCTCATCCTGGCCTTGCTCTGGACTCTCCAGTAACGTCCTGCCCTCTGCATTCTTGTCAGTTGGAGGGAAGGAGGGCATGATTGGTGCACAGAGGTGTGATGGGAGTGAGTCAGTCCCACAAGAGTACTGCTGACAGAGCCTGGCAGTGACGCTGGGGGCAGAGGCTGACTTGTTGAGGACTGTGCTGTGCGGCTGCTTTACATTGTTGGGTACTTTGGAGACTGGCCTCTGAGAGGCCTCATCATTCTGTGCCTCACGTAGGAAATGGTTTCCTGCTCCTTGTTTCATGCGTTGCTGGCATAAATGAGGGAGTAGAGTGAAGACTCAGTGGTGGGGTGGGTGGGATGAAAGAGTTGGGAAATGAGAATATTAGCTAATTTCGAATCATTGCCAGAAACTGCACACATCTCCTCAGTCATTTGACTCATAGGTATTTGTCCGGTGGGTGGGAGAGGCAGTACGACTTGGGGTTCCAGGTTCCCACTGCTGGGGACCCAGACCCTCAAAGCACATGGGAATAAAAACAACCCCTTTAGGTTTTTCTTGGCCTCCTTTATAATAATGACATATTATACTAGCATTACGTGATCAATACTAAATGTTTAAAAAATTCAGTGTTGTCATGGTGATAGAGATTATTTCCAAACTTTGAGATATAAATTTCCTATTCTGCTACCTCCTTGCATATTTCTAGGTAGTAGTGCCCGGCCCCAAAACTTTGTTACAGTCATTTGGACCATTTTTTCTTTTAAGGAGTGAATATAGTTCTCTATTCGGCTTCCGGCCGTGGGGGGATTTCTTCCAAGATTTGCAGCAGGCAGCTGAAATATGCTTTGTATTTTATGGGCTTTGCCTCATCGTGGAATTAAATAGCACTAATTACATGAATATAGACCAGCAAGGCAGACAACTGTTCACTTCCTGATTTTTGCTGCAATTAAAAAGGAAAAGGGGGAGGTGGAGGATGAGGAGAGGGCTGGGCAGACAGCCCGCCCACCAGGCATCGGATAACAATGGAAGTGCTGCCATTTGCCCTGAATGTGCCGCAGATAGTCTGCTCTCTCATGGTGCCACCGTTTGCTGAGATAACTGGCTCTTTGCTTGGAGACTGTGGGCTGGAAGGTAGGTGGCTGGGCTATGGGAAGCCGGTCAGCCCTGACCCCTGATGGGGACAGCAGTGTCAGGGGCTGGGGGTGAGGAGGACTTTCCAGAAGAGTGGTAACTAGGGGAGATGCTGAGACCCCAGGATCTGAGAGTGTTGGGCTGTCAGCCGGCTCCCCCCAGAATGCTGCATTTAGCATTGTTTCCAACCCTATTGACTTTTTTTTTCAGTTAGAAAAGTCTAGTGAGAGATTTCGCACCAGTCTAAGGAAGGAGATTTCCATTCCTTTTTTTTTTTTTTTTCATTTCTTCTTTTGTTAAGGATAGGAAATGAAATGGGCCAGAATCACCTTACCCTGGGGTGTATGTGAAGCCCTTGGGTGGGTGAGGATGCTTTGGGGAGTGGAGACCTCCTGCTGACTCTTCTGTCACATGTCACTTGTAGAAGTCCCCAGAGGCTAGAAGAATGAAGACCCCTGTGGAATTTAAAAGGATTTGGCTCAGTGAAATGGGCCAACACCTGAGCAGGCAACACATGTCCACCGCCAGCAGTTCTTCTTGTGAGAGGAAGTAGGGTCGGGGAGTATGATCGAGGCCCACTTACCGCACCAGTGCCTGGTGGCAGGCTCTCCTGACACGGCCCCCGGTGCAGCTTTAGGCTGCTAAGAAGCTAATTGAAGCAAAGATGCAGGGTTTCAAGAGAAACTTCAACACCAGCCTTTTGTTTTCCAGCAAATGCCACCCCCGGGGGTCCTAGTCATCACCACTACTTGGCTCCACCGCAAAGGCCATTGGCGAGACCCTCCCTACACCAGTAACGGCCCGTGTTCCGGGAGGCCCGAAACTCTCACTTCTCCTAGATTCAGTGATTTCTCTCTTCTCCTCACCCCATTTCCAGTAACACTGTTTTGCAGATGGGGAACTTGAGGCATCAGAGAGAAGGGCAGCCACTTAGCAGGGCTGTGGCCTTAGATAATCATTCCTGACATCTGTAGCCTCCCTGCCACGGTGATTCAGAGAGAAGAGGCTTTTATGTGTGACTCTGGTGGATACGTCAAGAACTGTGAGCCAAGACCACCCTGCCTCTTTCCCTGAATGTGAAAGGAGAGGGGAGTCTTCAGAGAGAGGAGCGTGTTTGGGTGAGGCTCACTGGATGGGTGCCAGGCAGAGGCCGGGCCCAGATGCCAGTGGGAGCTGCAGAACCTCCTTCCCGGATGAAAATCAGTCAGTGAAGCGAGGCTTCAATCCCCTTCACCCCAGACCACCTGCGTGAGACGGGCTGCATGGTGGGGTGATGACTGTCCCCATTGTGCACTGGACCAAGCCCCTTCTCTGTCCACCCTGGTCTCGGGGAGCCAGAAACAATAGTAAGTATTCCTTTGCCATAACTTTGTAGTGTCTTTATGTCCTTTTTATGACTTCCCCGCATTTCTGCACATCTAGAAGCCAGGGGGGTATCTTAGAAGACTGGCAGCCAGCCTTCCCCCTCCCACTTCTGGACAGGACATTCCTCCTGGGCTGGGACAAGAGCTGGGATGGGGAAAGGGATCACACTGATGCCAAGTCAAGCTGAGGCATCTGACCCCAAATTCCTGGCAGGCCTGTCTCTTTAAATGAGACGCTGGAAAGAAGTTTATGGTTTTGTCCTCCCAGCCCAGGCTGCTGTTGAGAGAGTTGTGTTTTTAAAGCCTCACAGCCAGACTTGGAATGAAGCGAGTCATTGCTTAGCGACTTCCCTACCCAGACCACAGTGCCTGAAGTACAAAGGGCTGCCATAATGTAATAATGGAGTTCCATCTTGGGCTGCCTGGGTTCGCTGAAGCTCCAGCTCAGCTCTGCTGGCAACGGCAGACTTGGCGAGGGACAGGTGGTTTCACACCCTGGGGGTAGGGGGGCCTCAGGGCCAAGGACGGGAGGCCTGGCGGAGGGAACCATAGATGGGGCCTCAGGGGTCCATGGAAGGCCTAATCTCTGCATGGGGGCTACTCCCAGACTCACCCTCCTGCAGAGGCTTCTAGGCTCTGTCCATGGTAATAGTGTTTCCCCAGCTCCCTTTAATAAGCTGGGAAGTGAGGATTAAGAGCTCTGAGTAGCTGAGCTTGGTGCTGAATTTCTCAGGGCCTGGGCTGGTTGCCTGGTGGCACCAGGGACTCTCAGTCTGGCTCCCCATGGCTCCCTCTCCCCTATCCTTTATGCCCTCTGCTAGCCCTTCCCCCAACCAATGTCACTTTACTCATGCTCAGAAGAACGGAAGTAGAAGCAGAGAGACAGCCAGCAGGCTGGAGGGACTGACCCAGGGCCCACGGCCTGCCCCAGCCATCATGGTTCTGGTTTTCTGCTGGGTGGTGGCCACGCTGGCCCCTTTGAGCCCCCCTCTGGCACGTGGGACTGTCCAGAGACAGCAGTGTGACTCCTCTTGGAGGGACAGTTGCTTTGACTTGATTTTTTCCCCCTAGTGGTGATGATAGATTGCACTGTGACATCCACACCCTGGACCCTTTGCCTGTTATGAATGTGGCACTCGCTTCTGAGGTGGTGAAAGGAGAAGGCACCGGTGAAATACATGGTGGGGAGGCCGCGTGCCCGTCCTGGGCTTCCGACTGCTGCCGGCTGCACCAGTGGGCCGTAGGTGCTTCATGGAAACATAGTTCTCCCAAAAAAGGAGAATAGAAAGACAACGCATGGTTCCCACTTCTAGAAACCAAGAGTTTAAAATGAGAATAATAGAAAAAAAATACTGGTTACCTAATGATATTCTAAATTTGTAAATTACAAATTAGTGTAACTCTCCAAAAGATGTGTGTCCATTTTGCTAATTTAGATCAATGAATGCCTAGTATTTATTGGATGAAATAGAAATGTGACCTGTGCTGTGTCCCCAAGCCCCTCACTGTCCTCAGATGCACACATATGTACTACTTCCCCAGGTCCAAAATGTGGGAAGGGCCACTGAGGAACATGAAGATGTTTCTGCCTTGTAGATCCCGGCATGGTTGGGCCCCACCTCTCTGGATCTGGCAACCTTCAGTCTGGCCTTGGGAGCAAGGAGGGGGCTGTTGATACTGGCAGAGGACTTTCCCTCAGGGCAGCGGGACGTGCTGGGGTCAGAGCTCCCAGGCAACCAGTCTCGGCACAGAATCCTGGTTGGCTCTGACGAGCTGCCCGCTGCTTGTGTTTCTGCCCCTGTTAGTTAGGGTGGGGCCCGCTGCTTTCACACACAAATCAGAGCCTTATCCCCGTCATGGTTTATTTCTGGTCTGGTATGGATGTCCCTGGTCGGTGGGTGGGCCCTTCTATCTTGGGCTTCACCATCCCACAGGCCTCAGAATCCTCTTTATCCAGCGGGTGAAAGGGTCTGTAGACAATACACACCTAACTTCTTACCTGTTTTGGCTCTCTCGCTATTGGCATGGTCACGCCTGGATACCGAGTGGAAATGTAGATCATAGTTAGTAGCCACCTCTTACAGACAGCTTCACACCTGCTGCTGCACAGATGGGGAAGCACATACTTGTGATGGAAAGCCAGCTGCCTGTCCCTGTACAAAAGATGAAATTCCCTACAGGGCAGCATGGTAGGGAAGACTGGGAAATAATGAGGCTTCTGATTTCCAGGAGGGGCTGGGAGGTGGAGCTCTGCAGAGCGTTCCAGTGACTGGAGATGGCCTCAGAGGGGCCAAGCTGGAGGGCCCTCTAGGGGGCTTCCAACCCCTGGAGGGCAGGGCTAATGTTTTCTGCTTTGGAGGGTGTGTACCCTTTGCACCCACTTCCACATTTGGCTGAATGAATGCGTGCACGCTGACTTCTAGAGACTGTCTTTTGCATTGTCTTAAGTTTTCCTCGCTGCAGTTTTGTCTCCAGGCCCAGCTCCTTCTCCTCAACAGGTCTGTACCAATTTCCTATGCTGAGTTCGGCGCTGGTTCTCAAAGTCTAACTTGTGGATGCAAGGTGACTTGTTATATGAGATTCCAGCTGGTAGACCAGCTGCTCTCGCTGTAAATCATGTACGAAAGAGGATGCATTTGAAATTATGCTTTAAATGGACAATGAGTATTTTAAATACTTACAAGCCCTGGATTAGAGCAGATAAAACTAACATTGGAGTTTGGTCCCTTTTTGAGCTAGGTGGCCCAGAACCAAGATTTACTTTGTACTTCAGCTAAGTGATCCCAGCTGCCATCTCTGCTGTAGAGCAGTAATTCATTCATTCATTCACTCACTCCTTGTTCATTCATTTATACATTTATTCATCCACTTATTCCTGTGTCCCCAAACATTTATTACATACCTCTTATGTATCAGGCTCTGGCTTGGGACTAAAGAGAATAGTGGTGAAAAAATGCATAATCTCTGACCTCTAGGAGCTTATATTTATAGAGAGAGGACAACATCAATGTGCAAATAAAACAGTTTGTAAAATGTGAGACTCTGGTGGGACCTAGTTCCTGTACCAACACATGGTAGGGCCATCCTAGACCACTGCCAGGGTCAGAATCCTCTTTTGAAGAATGAGTCCCTAGGTGAGGGGGTCAGGGGGGTAAACCACCTGTGCAGAAGATACAGAACCATGAATGGGTGGAAATCATCTCAACAGACCTGCCAGCACAACCCTCAAGGCAAATTCCAGGCAGACAGGGGAATTGTTGTATTTGATTATGAAAGGCAGGACACACATCCAACACTCACCTGGAATAAAGCCTCACTATTTGCAAAATTCTCATTTGTCTATGTGAGCCATGGGACACAGAGATCTCTTTGGCGTGCTCACTTCTTCCTGTGAAGGAATGATCTATTAGAGGGGGTGTGATGAGAGATGCTACTCTTTTGGCTAGAAAGCTGGATTTTTATGGGTTAGGATTCTTTCATTAACAAGTGCCACAAACCTGAATCCACATGGACTTATGAAATGGGAGAAAATTTGGCTCTTGTAATTGGAAAGAATAAGCATGGAGCTGGCTTCAGGGCACAGGATCCAGACAGCTCTGTGATGTCACCAGGCCTGGGAGCCGGTGCGCTCCACCCTGTAGCTCAGCTTGGCTCTCCTTGGTAGGGTGACTTCATTCCTTTCAGTTTTTCCCTCCTCACCTTGCACCCAGATAGTTACAAGATGGCACCTGTATTTCTTAGGCTCACACATCTCCAAGGTCACATCTGATGCAAGAGCTAGAACTTTTCCCTCAGCACTCCCACCCGAAGTCTCATTGCCTCACAAAGATTCTGATCTATCCAGGGGCCTGTCCCCAAGCAATCACTGTGACTGCCCAACCCTTTGCTCTGTGCTGATTGGTGTGGACCCGGGTCATGTGTACACCCTTGAACAAGGGTTGGAGTTAATAAGAGCTTTTGGGCTGAGGGAGGGTGAAGGGGTGGATCTCCAGAGGATAAATGTGTGGTAGCCAAAAATAATAGCTGTCCACTGTTTCTAACAATGTCTTTTAAATTATTTTTGATCACAACTGTATTAGTCAGGGTTCTCCAGGGAAACAGAATTGGGTCACACAATTAGGGAGAATCCAAGTCCCAAATCTGCAGGGTGGACCCGCAAATGGGAGACTTGGAGGAGAGCTCATGTTGCAGTTCCCATCCAAGGGCTGTTGTCTGGCCCAATCCCCTCTTGCTCGGGGGAGGCCAGTCTTTTGTTCTGTTCAATCTTCAACTCATTGGATGGCCGCTCATTCCCATCATAGTTGGGGTTGGGGGGAGTCTGCTTCACTCAGTGCTCACCAATTCAAATGTTAATCGCATTAAAAAATATTCTCACAGAGACATCCAGAATGATGTTTGACCACAGGTCTGGGCACTCAGGCTCAGCCAAGTGGACTCATAAAATTAACCATCACAATGATCGCCAAAAAGAAACACCAATACGTCACACTCAATATGTCCATATATGCGGCTGACACAAAGGTCTCACTAAACTGTTCTTTTCCTAAATGGGACATGCTCTGATTTTTCTCTTCTATTTTATTTAAGAGGCATGTGTGGCCTGCTCGGCTGGTTTCTGGACTTGTGATGATGGGTTGTAGAGATGGGTTTTTGAAATGTCACCTTGGAATATGTTTTTCCGAGCGTTCTTTTATTCCAATTGCAAATGCCTGAGCATTAGCGCTTTGTCTGGAGGGTCAGAGAAGGTTCCAGGTCTCCTTCAGAACAACTGAGGGAGACCTGGAGAGCTCTCCACGGCCCCGCACGACCTTGTGTGACCTCGGCCGGAACAACTTGTGGCTGCTCGTGGCTCAGTCTCCCTGTCTGTAAAGGAGGTGTACTTGTAAGCACCTCTTCAACCTACACCTGTTGCAAACAATAAAATCAGATCGAGGCAATGTGAAAACACCTTGTAAACTCCAAAGTAATTTTGTGAGGTAATTGCTATTTTAAAATACTCTATAATCTTCTTCTCCACCACTCAGAAATCTGAGAGGATGATGCTATTTCATGAAAATTAGTTTGAGCTCTTCAAAACTTGCCACATAAAACAAAGACAGTCCCAATTTCTTTAATCAAAATGATGATCTGCTTCTAAAAATGAGTCCTGTCTCCCCTGAGATCCCTCAGAATTAAAATCTGATTTCAAAGAAGGGAAAATTGCAGTGTTTGGGTGTGATTCAGAGCCAAGCTCTGCCGCCTGCCCACCACTTTTGCACCCTGCCTGGCTCAGCGAGTCCTCCGGGGCCACCAGGAGATGGCCTGGCCACATCACTAGTCTTTAAGAACCAGAGTGGGGCTGAATGCTCCCTCTAACACTTTGCTATACAACCAGCTAATTGATGACCCCAAAGAGAAATGGGGGGCAGGGTCGAGGGTTTCCTAGGTTGGGTCACCATTTATGAGGATTGCGTTTGGAATGGAAGCCACACTGGAAGCCCCAGCTTTGCTGGAATGGAGCAGCCTCAGGCAGCCCGGGGTCAGGGGCAGGGGACGGGGGCTGGGGTAGGAGGGCTG
This sequence comes from Artibeus jamaicensis, assembly GCF_021234435.1. NCBI lineage: Eukaryota > Metazoa > Chordata > Mammalia > Chiroptera > Phyllostomidae > Artibeus > Artibeus jamaicensis. The sequence goes on from NW_026522040.1 coordinate 4,142,591, forward strand.
CTTGCAGGTTGGGTCGCCTCTGCGGTGCCCAGTGGGGACTCTGGTGAGGCAGGCTGGAGCCCACAGCCCTGCTTGTTCCCTTCTCTTCCATTTCTGTGTTATTTGTTTTCCAATCAGTCCCTTTCGTGGTGTGTAAAATGAGAGGCTGCTTATTCCTATCACACATTATTGTTTTCTGTGGATCCCCCCCAACCCTCTCCAGGCGCAGTAATTTCAGCATCCTCAGATGAGGGTGATAAGTGTTTGAGATGCATAACTGTGTCTCATTTCAGTACCTAATAGAAGATGGAGAATGAGCCCTGGCACCTTTCTGCTCAGTAAATTCATAATTACAGGCTTCCTCGTCTCGCCTCTCGCAAACTAGAGAACTGTTGATTGGCTCGTGGGTCTGGGAGTGTGTACGGTAAGGAGGGGGTGTGGCAGGCATGCTTTCTCTAGTGCTTGGCAGTTTCCCCAACACAGGGACAGCCGAGAGTTCCCTCTCGAGGGCTGGTGTCTGGGCCCGGACCTGCATCTGCCCCAGACCTGGAATGAGGGTTCCCGGCCCTGCTGGAATTTGGTTGTTGGCAGCGACGTTCCGAGAGCTGTGTTAGCCAGCAGAGCAGATGGTACCCAGAGGCCGGGCTCCTCCACACAAAGGCCAGGGAGCAGATGCTGAAGTGGGTCCACAGGAAAGGCTGTGGGGGGTGGAAAGAGCACTGGACCCGGAGCACTGGACAGGGACCTGAGCTTAATCCTACCTGCACCTTGAACTCGCTGTGTGACCTCCTGCAAGTCATTAATTTCTCTGGATCTCAGCTTCCTTGTCTCTAAAATCAGGAACTGGGATTATTAACCTGGACTCTCTCTTTTAGATTACAAACTTCTAGATTCTTCTCTGATACTTGAATTTGCACAGGCAATTCAAGATGAACCATCTCAACTCCTCAGCACTCTAAATGACCTGGTTCCTGATGGTATCATAATCCTAAATCTTTTCATCTTATTTCAATCTTTCAACAACAGCTATCACTTATTAAGCACTTTTGAGTACTAGGTGCTTTCCTGTCATTAATGCTCTTAGAGGTAGATAGCAGTGCCCACTTGAAGGGTATTACCTGCCAGGTTGCCCTGCGGGCCCAGGGCCTTTGTTTTTCACCTGTCAGGGAGGTACTGCTGGGTGAAGTCCTGGACTTCTCAGCTTGGGGACTTCCATGAATTAAAAAGGGCTTCCCAGTGCTATGTGTTCTGGGCTCGAGAATTGCACGTTGCTAGAGAGAATACAGGTTTTCCAGTGACACAAACCTGAGTTTCAATTCTACCCCTGTCACTTAGTATCCACGTGCCCTTGCACAGCTAAAATGTCCTCACCTGAGAAGCAGGTAAAACAGTCTTGACCCCAGTGAACAGTTGTGATGATTAGGTGAGGTCACCCACGTGCCAGCCTTTGTACGGGGCCTGGGGTATGGTACACGGCCTATGGCCTACAGAGAGTGATGTTTCTCCTTGCTTCTCTTTCTGCCAATCAGAAAATAGACCTCGATCTTCCACAGTGTGCCAGGCGCTGGTCTGGGGCTGTGGACGCACCGGTGAGCAAGGCAGGCCCTCCCTGCCCGCAGTTCTCAGCTCCAAACTCAGTTTCTTCTGCAAAGGCTCAAAGGAGAGGAATGTGGAGTCTCCTTTCTGGGGGCCTTTGCTCTTTCCTTTAAGTTTCTTTCCTCATACCATGCCTTTTGGTCTCAGCCCTGCCGGGACATCCTGACGACAGTGGTGGTTCTCTCTTCCAGCCCTTTCTTCTCTCCGACTCTCAGGAACCATGTCCTCCAGAGACTCTTCCTGGTATATATCCTGTTTGACATGCCCGGGATTTTGCTCTGCTGACCCTCCCCATGGGGGCCTTTCCCTTCCGGCTCTGCACGTCCCCTCCAAGTTCATGGCTCAGCCCAGATGCCATCCCCTCCCTAAGGCTTCCTACACCCTGCTCCAAGCTCCCCCACCCCAACTTACTTACTTCTTGCAAACTCCCAAAGCACTCCAGGGTCTAGCACATAGCTTTTCACCGTCTGAGTAATTTCAGTCCTTATAGTGTGTGCCTGATTCAGCCCCAGGCATCCTTGGATTTCACAGTGTCTGGCACGTCTCACGTGTGGCCTGAGCAAACATTTTCCACGTGGAGAGAGTGAATGAAGGCCCTCCACGTGCAGGGCTGCTGTCATTTGTGGGGTGCGCCCTCTGCCTCCTCTGATCCTTTCCTGAGAAGACCTATGTTTTCACTGGGATTCAAGCTAACAATGTCAAATCTGCTTTCTTCCTTCTTCTCTTGGTTTCCATCGAACTTCATGCTCTTTCCCTGATGGAGAGTTTTCTGTTGCTCAACAGTTAACTTCTCCCTGTTACCTTGTTTCGACATACTTGGGTGTAAACGAGAGAAATTCCACAAAGCTGAGACACTCCCAGATAAGAGGGAGGCCATTCCTGCCTTGATTTCTACCCAGCTGATGGGAATGTGAAGCAGTCTTCTGTAATCACTCGCAGAAAGCATAGGACAGGAATTAATGAGAACACTAGGATGGAACGCTGTTTTGCTTCATTGGGAGTTATTTGTTTATTTCTTTCCCTGGCTACTCCTTTAAAAAGTTCACTCTCATCAATGAAAACCTCTCTGAGGAGGCCCCGAGCTGGGAGGCAGCCAAGATCTGCCTCACTGAAAGGACATCAGGTCGCAGAAGCAAGCAGTGTATCCTGAGGACCTGGCTGCTGCCTCAGTGAGAAGGGACTGAGGATGCGGCTTTCTGATTTGGGCTGATGCATCATCCACCCAGCAGGAGGGATGGGGTAGGGACAAAGGGAAGCTTCTTCTGTGGTAGGTGCAGACTCTGAGGGCCTGGCAGTAATGGACAGCCCCCGAGAAGTGGTTGTTTGGAGAATTCTGCTGTGTGTAAACAGTAACCAGGGGACATTCCCACCCACACCTGGCTGACCTAAGGCGCTTTGGTAGTTAAGAACGAGAACCTGCCATGGACTTGGATAGCCAGGTTTGAATCCACCTCTACCACTTCTAGCTGTGCAGGTTCCAGAACTCCCCTAAGCTGTAAAGCAGGGGTAACAATGCTACTAACTTCACAGGTCTACGAGCCAGGGTCCCAGCAAGAAACAGTACACGCAAACTCACTCGCTTGCACAAACATTAATACAGAGGCTCTTCGGAAAAGTGTGGCTCCTGAAGAGGCAGGGCAGTACCTAGGAATAGAAACAGTGAGGCCCTGTGTGCTCCTCTAGGACCAAATTAGGGTGGGCAGGGTGATGGAGACAGAGATACCAGGTGGAGAGGCCTGACTAGGGCCCTGCTGGACCTGTGGACAAAGGTCAGAGTTCATGCATGCAGCCCACATCCACTTCTGCTGTCTCCCCCTCCCCCTTCTTCCAGCCTTTTGCTGATGCTCTTCCCTGGCTCCGCCTAACCAGACCTGAGGGCAAGGAGTCCATGGATGTACCTGTGTGTCGGTCAGCCTCCAGGGTGCAGACTAGGGTGGAGAGTGGAGCTGGAGGGGCAGTTGGAAGAGCCCAGCAGTGAGAGCTTTGTTAAGTTGAAGTTCAAGATTAGGAGTTGTCCCTGGAAGCTGCAGGACAGCTTCTGGCACAGTCAGGCACTCCAGAGGTGGCTGTTATTGCCATCACTATTGTTTCTACTGTTATTGTTACTGAAATGTCCTCCTGTGGCTGCTGCCGCCAGCTCAGGCTGTACCACACACCCATAGCGACCATGTCCCTTGGCCTCTAGCCCCATCCCCCCTCCCAGCACAGTTCTCTGTTTTGGCTTGAGCCAAATACTTCGAGGACCCCCCAGGCAAGCTATGGGGTGAAGCTAAACCATTGTCATTGTCACCCAGCATCATATCCTTTTTCCCCCATAGGGACCCTCCACTCCTGAGTCCTGGCCCTCCCAGGAGGACGCTTTGTCAGTGCTGCTGTGCCTCAAGGACCCGTGTCTGAAATGAAAGCCATGCCCTGGAACTGGACTTGCCTGCTGTCCCATCTCCTGATGGTAGGGATGGGCTCCTCCACTCTGCTCCCCCGGCAGCCACCCCCAGCCTCTCAGAAGCGGTCTTTTGTCACATTTCGTGGGGAGCCAGCGGAGACCTTCAACCACCTGGTGGTGGACAAGAGGACAGGGCACATTTACTTGGGGGCTGTCAACCGGATCTACAAGCTCTCCAGTGACCTGAAGGTCTTGGTGACCCACCAGACAGGGCCAGATGAGGACAACCCCAATTGTTACCCACCCCGCATTGTGCAGACGTGCAATGAGCCCCTGACCTCCACTAACAACGTGAACAAGATGCTTCTGATAGACTACAAGGAGAACAGGCTGATCGCCTGCGGGAGCCTCTACCAGGGCATCTGCAAGCTCCTGAGGCTGGAGGACCTCTTCAAGCTGGGGGAGCCTTTCCACAAGAAGGAGCACTACCTGTCGGGAGTCAACGAGAGCGGCTCTGTCTTTGGAGTGATCGTCTCCTACAGCAACCTGGACGACAAGCTCTTCATTGCTACGGCAGTGGATGGGAAGCCAGAGTACTTCCCCACCATCTCCAGCCGGAAGCTGACCAAGAACTCAGAGGCGGATGGCATGTTCGCTTATGTCTTCCATGACGAGTTTGTGGCCTCGATGATCAAGATCCCTTCGGACACCTTCACCGTCATCCCCGACTTCGATATCTACTATGTCTATGGCTTCAGCAGTGGCAACTTTGTCTACTTTCTGACCCTTCAGCCTGAGATGGTGTCTCCCCCAGGCTCCACCACAAAGGAACAGGTTTACACATCCAAGCTCGTGAGGCTTTGCAAGGAGGACACCGCCTTCAACTCCTACGTGGAGGTGCCCATTGGCTGTGAGCACAATGCAGTGGAGTACCGCTTGCTGCAGGCGGCCTACCTGTCCAAAGCCGGGGCCGTGCTTGCCCAGACCCTCAGAGTCCGTCCAGAGGACGACCTCCTCTTCGCTCTCTTCTCCAAGGGCCAGAAGCGGAAAATGAAGTCCCTGGATGAGTCAGCCCTATGCATCTTCATCTTGAAGCAGATCAATGACCGAATTAAGGAGCGGCTGCAGTCCTGCTACCGGGGTGAGGGCACGCTGGACCTGGCCTGGCTCAAGGTGAAGGACATCCCCTGCAGCAGCGCGGTGAGTCAGGGGAGGGCCGGCGGGCTGGGACCACACAGTGTGGGGGGAGGACCCTAGCCTGTGGCCTCTGAGGGCTGTGAGTCACCCATGCCATCTTGCAGACGGGACAAGTATATCCCATGTCTGGGTCTCATTGGACTCAGACCATCACCAGCTCAAACACGTGTGACTATGCAGCTGAGCTTATAAGAGTCAGAACCAGAGCTACAATGTAGATTTCCTATCGGGGCACTTTGTTGCTTAGAGGCTTGCTGGGTATAGGAGGCAGTGCTAGGAATAGGCGGGAATCGCGTCGATTACGTGTCCTGTGCACCAGGCATTGCTGGAGGCCAGTTAGCATGTGCCGTGGGCCTCTTACCAACCACACCTGGGAATCCCTTGCCTGAGAGCTTAGAATAAAACCATTACTGGGAGTAATGGAGTCGGTCATTCTGCATTGAGACAGATATGGAATTTCAGGAGACTTATGTTTTCAGTCCCCTGTATACCTTTACGAAATGGAGCCGTGAGAGCAGAAGAAGTAGGGTGAGAGTCTAGTGAACACAGAGGGGAAAAGCAGAACTTGCTCAGAAAAGTAGATATTTTTCCCTTGAATTTTATAAAATATATTTTATTGATTATGCTATTACAGTTCCACTTTTTTTCTGCCTTTTATTCCCCTCCACCCTGTACCCACGTCCCACCAGCATTTCCCCATCTTAGGTCATGTCCATGGGTCATACATATAAGTTCTTTGACTTCTACATTTCCCACACTACTTTTAACCTCCCCCTGCCTATTTTGTACCTACCATTTGTGCTTCTTATTCCCTGTACCTTTTCCCCCATTCTCTCCCCGCCCCCCGCCTCCCCACTGATAGTCCTCCATGTGATCTCTATTTCTGTGATTCTGTTCCTGTTCTAGTTTCTGCTTAGTTTGTTACGGTTTTTGTTTTAGGTTCCGTTGTTGATAGTTGTGAGTTTGTTGTCATTTTATTGTTCATATTAAGTGTCTTTCGTGTGCACCGCTCCACAGAAAGGACGTCACAAAGTCAGGAGGCAGCCAGGAGGAGTTCTGAGTGACAGGGATGCTGAAGGAAACGGGACAAAGGGTTGGTCTCAGTGGCTGTCCCAGGGCCTCTGGGCCCTGAGGTTCAGACTGGACCTCAGGCTGCTGCCTTGCTGGATGATCATAGGTGCAACTGGTGACCCAGCCTAACTCACTTGTGACCCAACACGACCAGCATCAGCCTTTCTGTGGCTTGGCTTCCGTTCGTCTTTACAATGGTCAACTTTTTCCAAATCATTCTTCAACTGACTTGGAAGGCTCAGCTCCTGATATCTCCTGTGCCCTATGTCCCTCTCCTTTTCCTTTTTATTGTCCAGTTGGAAAGTTAGGAACCTAGTTGGAGAAAAGCTATCCTGTAATCTTAAAGAGGAAGGGAAAACTCGCCCTTCAGATAGAAGGGTGCACTCGCATGGATGTGGTTCCTGACATCTAGTCAAACTTCGGTGGAATCCATATTAGGAAACGTATTTGGGTTGATTTAAAAAGTGTAAGTTTTTCTTCAGAAAGTATGACCACCTGTCACGCAGATTCCAGAGGGCGCCAGCACGCACCCCACCCAGCAAATGCTGAGGCCATTTCTCAGTCATTGGGGTTTGGGGTGGGGCTCGAGGAGAAGCAGGAGAAAGGAGGGACTCAGCAAAGTCTGTCTTCGGGGCCCTGACATTTAGGCTCAGTACACTTTCCAGTAGCAAGCTGTCCAGGTACCTGGGCTGAAACTAAAAGACACCCTTACTCATTGGAGGTCCTAGAAAGCCAGAAGACCCCTAGAGTCACAGAGGAAATGGGAGAGGTACTATGGGCCAAAAAAGGCAGGGGCAGTTGATGGTAACTGGAGGCCGGAGAATTGAAGGGACTCTCCTGTGTCTGCTGAGCCCTAGCAGGTAACACAGCCTTTGGGGCCTTTGGTTTGGGGCAGTAGCCGACCCACTCAGGAGAGCCTGTGAAACAGGCTTATGAACTTGGGGGGCCATGGACTGACCCCAGTGAAGGCGGTGAATGGCAGTGCAGGTGCTGTGCTGTGTGTAGGTGTATCACACACTCAGACGTTGTCCCCGCGAGATGCATGAGAATGTCAACGGCCCTTAGAGATCCTCCGGTGTAAACTTTTATTCTACAGCCCAGCCGAGTGAGTGAATTGTCCAAGGTCATACATATGAGTGGATGACAGACATAGCCTCGAGAATACCCCTTTTCCTCTCTTATCACCATATTTGCACACACAGTATGCACACACATGCACACACGTGCATGCATATACACAATAAATACCCTCATGAGCATGTACACATATAACCTAGGTTAGAAGATGGCAAGTCCATGCTGTGTGCTCACTAAGTAACTAGTTCTTTTGAGGTCAGAGAGGTTGGCTATTTTTTCTGTAGACACCTCTGTAGAGAACTTGCCCCAACCTGTCTTTTGGGGAGTAAAATCAGCTTTAGGGATCAGGCTCACTGCCCATGGGCAGAGTTTGTGCTCCCCCACCTTGCCCCTGCCACAGTACAGAAAGTCAAGTTCATCACGGATGTCTGCAGAGCCTTAGGTCCTAACGCCACACGATGGCCTTGTAGAGAACAGAGGGAAATAGCTTTGTAAGACAGGCTAATGCCGGGACTGGAGTAATGGAGGCAGATAACAAGCTTTTGATTTTGTTTTTCTTTTGGCTTTAATTAGCCCTTTCAAGTTAGAGGCAAGTTCAGGGCTGAGAGGAGAAAGGAGGAGGCTAGAAACTGCACACAGGGCCGGGGCTGTCTCTCCAGCCAGTCTGAAAGGCCACACCAGCTTTTAATGCACAGTATCAGTTTCCTTTGATTTGGCCAATCCTCGAGGTACTCTGCTCCGGAGCTCTCAGCTGCAATTCATTTGGCCTCCGCTCAGACCACACGGTTTCCCACGCCATCGGCCAGGCCAGGCTCCGGAGCATCCCCACCGAGGGATGCTTGTCGGAACACTGTTGGCAAACACAGCTTTTCTCCACCTTTCCCCATGGCTGCTGGTTCCATTTCATTCATGGTTGTTTTTTGTCGTGCTCCTGTTGTTCAAGTTCCCCAAGTTCCCCTGTTTATCCTGTGGTACTTCAGGCCTCTCTGGTCCCTTCCATTTCCTTGGAGCACATTCTTTCCCCTTAAATCACGCTTCCAAAACTCAGAGCCTGGAGCAGTGTTCGGCCTTAGTAAGGGCCCCTGACCCCCCGCTAAGTCCCGCTGCCCCTCTGACTGTGTTCAGGGACGATGGGGGAGGGGGAGAGAATACTTGTGTGACATGGCCTGCCCTGCCACAGGGCATCCCTCCAGCATTGTCCTGTGCCCAGGCCCAGAGAAGCCATGGACTGGCAGGCCGGAGCCTCAGCCTGCAGGCCCCCGAGAGCTCCCGTTTTTACTGCAGGTGCATCGGGGAAGTCTGGCTGAGCCCACGTCGCAGATGAGGGCCTGGCGCCAGCAGTAGCCTCCTCACGGGACTCTTACTAGGAGAGTCCATGCCTGTTGCCAAAGCAAATCCCTGAGTGGGTGCTGTGTGCAGAGGCTGGGGAAGCAGCCCTGTGTTTCCTGGTGCCTGTTCAGGGCAGGAGCAGCTTCTACCTTCGCCTCCAGACATTCTTCTCCTGTGTCCTGGGGGGGTTTTTAGCCTGATTGGAAAGGGTATCCAAGGGCAAATGGGGCAGCATCTGCAAGTGGCTCTCAGGATCTCAGGGGGGCACGGGCAGAGTGGGCATCCTAGAGGGGCCAGCCAGGGGCCCAGTGTGTCTTGGGATCCAGGGGACCACACGCCTAGCTGAGGCCTTTTGCTGATGATCATCCAGGGGAATGAGTGGTAATGAATTTCTTTGGAATGGCCTCTGCCTCTGGTCCCTTTGAAGGCTGCCGAGCACGTGACAGTTCGGGTGAGGAGCCCACACATAGCCAGTCACTTCTGTCATGTGCCAGGGCCTATGCAGGCCCAGGTGACAGCTCCCAGGCCTTTCTTGGGAGCCCCGACACCCTGGCCTGGAGGGGGCAGCCAGGCTGGAGAGCATGCTGCCGTGGGCCGAGGTTCTGGTGTTCTCGGGGCCCAGTGCTCTGGCACCCCAGAGCCCCCCAGGCAGGGCTGTCTATTTCCTCCTCAACCTTTTCTGGAGTAAACTCACAGAAAACCAGCCCTCTGTATCCGAATGTATTAATGAATGGATGAAACATTTATTAGGCCTTTGACAATGTACTCAAACCTGGTGAATGCCAAGAATCATGAAATGACATCGGTCTCCGGGAGCCCGAGAGTCTAGGAGTGAGACGCACCCAGGCAGGTCATTCTGGTCTGTGTGGTGGGAACAATGGCTGTGATCCTAGGGAGTGACAATCACTCATTCCACTCGAATCTCCCCTGAGTTTGGAACCAATTGGCAAGTGGACGTAGGAGTCAGGCCTTGTCAGCTCTAGTATGATAAGGCTAGTGATGCAAAAATCAGCTTCTAAGTCTCACCCTCGAGACTTGAACTTCCAGTGACTTTCCAACAGAAAACGTAGGCCCTTGGGGGCAGAGTCTCTCATCCAGAATCACGGCCCCAGGCCTGTCAAGCTCCAGTAGTGGGAGCAGAGGGGGGCAGCTTATGAGCAGCCTGACAGTCCCATCGTAGGCGTTCGTACGGGGCTTGACAGTCCACAGAGGGGTTCGTCCCCTCCCTTTCCTCTCGCCACGGTACTGTGGGGTAGCAGAAAGGGCAGCCGTCCTCTCCCGCTGAGGAAACGGAGGAGCAGAGAAGTCAAGTACTTCACTCAAGGTCACGTAATCAGCAGACTAGAACCTACTATACACCCTAATTCCCAGCCAGCTGCTTTTCCCACTAGTGTTCCTCAGTGGCATGCCAGTGGCATCTGGGACAGGACAATTCACTGGTCATCGCAGGACATTTACAAGCCTGGGCACTGGATCCTGAAGTGCCAAGGGGACTCCCCAAACACCACAAGAGCCAGAAAGACCCCTCACCTTTCTAACAGTGGAGGACCAGGGTTGGACCAAGGCCTATCCGACTTCACGGTCTACCTGCCAGCCCAGCCAGTCTCACATGGGTCACGGAGGCACAGGTGCTGGGCTTGTCATGTGTAACCCCAAGCTTCAGTCCATGGCCGGCAGTGAGGAGTGAAGGAGAGGAACCCCGTTCATGGGCACTGTCACTTTCACTCCTACATTTATTGTTTCCCAGGCACAGCAGCCCTGGCAGGAGGCCGGCTGACCCCCATCCCAGCCTGGACAGTCATTCAGGTTCATCTGGCGCCTGAGATTCTGACACGCCATGAGAGCGAGCATCCGGAACGGCCAGGCGGTCACTCCGGGCTCCGGGTGCTGGTCTCTGCCAGTCTGCTTGGGGTGTTTTCTTTTTGTGTCAGCAGGAAGGGCAGCTCCGAGTAGATGGGGTGTATCCTGTTGTTTATGGCGCTGGGCAAGGTTTCTCTTTCTGCTCAGCAACAGTCCTCTCGCAGAGCAGGGACTCCCCCTCTCACTGCCTCCTTTCCATCCCCACTCCGTGTGCCACACGCACACACGCGTGCGTATGCACACACTGCGGCACACTAAACGTGCACTCCCATTCCACTCTCCGGTCCCAAGGACAGCACACATCACCGAGCTCCTCTCTCAGCCCACTGACCCCAAACTCCTGACTTCTGGTTCAGCATTTGGAGGGGCGGGGGCAGCTGCCACATCACACTCTGAAGCTTCACAGAATCAAGTCTTCCCCTCTCTCCTCAATATGACTCCGTCCTAGGTATTCAGGTGAAACGCCTACCCGCCTCCCTCTTTGGCCAGCACGGTTTGCAGTGAAAGTCACATTCCAGCCCAGTACACATGGTGTTTTGGGATACAGGATGGTGGCCACGCCCTGGGTGGTGTGGCTGGTCCTAGTGAGAGAAAAGGCCTCGAGGTTGGCCTCCTGGGCTGGACTTATCTTCCCAGGATGCCACCCTGGAGCACACTGGGTCAGCAGGGAGAACATCAAGTCCCAGGAATCACATATGCAGAATTCACCGCTACCGAGTGTCCCCAGCACTGGGTTTACTGAGCGGAGGGTCAGGGGGCAGGGCCGTGCAATGAATGCTGCCTGCTCATGCCGAGACACCTGCCTCGTGAACCCTGGCGGGGAAGCGCGCACGCCTATGCACACACTCGCGTGTACATGGGCTCTCTCGGTCCCAGGTGCCAACTCATTTCCCATGGTGTCTCTTCTCCCCGTCACTTTGGCCCGCCTGCGGCTCTGTCTGCTGCGTCTCACTATCTCATGCACATACACACTCTGTGCACTGCCGTGTCTTCAGCGCCCTCTGTCTCCCTGTGATTTATGCTCCCACACACCCCACATTACACGGAGCAGCTACGACAGCGTGGTGTCTCTCTCATGTGCACACAGGCACATGCAAACACCCCACTCAGTGTGCGACAGCTGTCCCCAAATGGGCAGCCGAGCCGCTCGTTCCGTCAGCACACAGACCACCCGACTTCACAGTCCAGAATCGAATTTGGGGGCCTCCCCTTCGATCCCAGCCACCCTCACAGGGTGGCGTCGTGGCCTGGATACTGGCCTGGGAGCCCGGACCTTCGGGTTTGAGCCAGTCCCGACTCCTGAGACGTCCCTGGGCTGGTGGGCAGCTTCCCTTTTGTTTTGAATCATACATTTCATCATCAAGAAGGAGGTGATAAAATAATCTCCCCTTAGTAAAGTGTGCGGAGACCGCTATGGAAAGAGAAATCCACGGACATGCGTAAACAAGGACAGACACGGAGCACTTCATGTCTGCAGGACACTTGAACAGCGTCGTAGGCCCATCTGTGGATTCTCCTTTGGTTGTAATAACCCCGCGATGAGACAGAAAGAGACGCAATAATAACGCTGTGATTTCAAACTTCTGTTTCCCCCCCACTGTTATCTGGCTGAGAGCCATTTGGGCTGTGCCTCCCCCCGGGTGTTCTGTTTGGCGTCCCAGGCCCGGAATGCACCCGGTTGCCTCCCTTTCCGCCCCTCACATGTGATGAATGCTAGGCTAAGGGATTCGAAGGAGAGGATACATTTCGAGCCAGACTCTCCCTGCTGTTACCTTCAGGTGTCCCGCTGCTTTTGCGAGGCAGAAGGGAATGACTCCACACGGGCACAGAGCGCTTGCTTCTTCTCATTAACGAAGTTAGTGGAGAGAGAAAAGAAAGACAGCTAAGGGAATTCTCTCTTCAGACTCTCAATTTACATTTTTTTCCTAGTAGAAGGGCCCCACATGCTGTCCACGTGCGTGAGACGCGATCAGCAAGAGAAAAGAAAGGCCACATCTTTCCCTGGTCTTGGCGTCATTACTATGTCTCTGCCATTGTTCCAAAATATAATGGGATTTGTCCGGCTGATTTATCCTGCAGGCAGGCAACATCACCCAGACTCACACTCGGCCTGAGGAGCGAGAGGGGAAGATGCGTGGCAACTGGAGTGGGGCTAATAAAATTTATTCCCACTAACGAGGGAATGACCTACCCCGTAATTCAGCCTGGCGAGCGGGGCCAGTGGTTCCCAGCGCCCGCCAGCAAACACACAAACTTAATCACCATGGCACGCTCCACTCCAATTACAGCTCCAGTGGCCGCCGGGGTCGTCTGCAGAAGACCGGGAGGGGAGTCAGAACGTGGGCTTGATGGGCCGTGTGGGATTTCTTTGCCCTTCACAGGCAGCACCAGGGTGCTCTGAAGTTGAGATACGAAAGGAGAAAAGCAGCACCCAAATGGGTTTTACTTGGTACCATTCCCAACGCTGAGAAGCCTCCCCTGCGACTTCCCCTGGATCCAGGGTTGGCTCCTGGACTAGTTCCAGCCTGGTGGCCACCTGCAGAGCTGGGCTGGTAGAGCTGGGCTCCGATTCTCTCCCCTGGCTGGCCTACAGCACCAGCCATGGTGTCAGGGCCTTGCCTGCTCGTCAGAGGTGGGAATATGGGGCTCTCAGCCACTGATCTGATGCAGAGGAGAAGGTCATGGATCAAGCCCAGGGTTCTGAGTTGGATGGAGCTCCTTCCTGACTGCTGTGCTCTGCCGCTCCCGGGAGTGGCGCCTCTCCGTGGCCCGCTGGTGGTTGCAGGCAGGCCTGCAGAAAGCACTTAGTTCATGCCCCTCTCCTGGGAAAGCAGCTCAGATTAGTGGCATTTGGTTCCTATTAGAAGGGTAGCGTGTTACTGTGATGAGTAAAAGACCACTTAGATATCTGGTGGGATGGGACCACAGACAGTTTCAAAACACACTGAAATAGCAAAATGAGCATAAAAATAAGTGTCCCTTTGATCAGATCACATGCATTGTTCAATGGGTAGCTCACATTAATTCCTTGGAGGCGTGCTCAGAATCCATGTGCACACACACACACACACACACACACACATACACAAAGCTCCTCAAACACCATGACCGTCTCTATGTAGGTATCAGCCATTTTTGAGATGCTCAGAAACAAGGCACTTGGCTCTTGGGAACATGGGTGTAATTTGTTGGGTTGTTTTTCCAACCCTGAGGCGTTTTTCATGAAGCCTCTCCAAAAATGTGTTTGTCTAACTAGGTTATTGTGGCTGTGGCTTGCTGGCTTCCCCTCTCTTTGCGCACATTTATTTTCCTACAGGCTCATTGAAAAAGACACAATAAAGAATCCGGAGATAATGCATTAGTATCAAAGCAGACGCGGCCTCCTTCCCGTGTCCCTGGCTGTGCTCACAGTCGGGTGCAGGGCCAGCCTTCACCTGTTGCGGGTCTTCCCTGGCTCTCGAGAGAGTTCAACCTGGAGGGTCAGCATGGGCCCCCGGGCAGACCTTCGGGGAGGGGCGGGACTCACAGGAGGGAACAGGAAGTTTGTGCACAGCAGGAAAGCCTTTAGGGTGCTGTATAGCTTGATTGTATTTCCTTCTTCCTTGCAGAAACGAGCACTCAAGCACATGGGACTGTTTTATGGAGTAAGAGGCTTTCTGATGAGAGTAAACCCAGCCTGCTAGAGCCTCCTCCCCAAAATGTTTCTGCCCCTCTGAGGACTCTCTCCCACCTTGGAGGGCACAGAGTCACCGGTGGGCATCAGACCCCAGTGCGTTTATGAGCACCTAGGGGTCAGGGGTCATGTTTGAGGTATGGCCCCAGTAAGTGGGCGGTTTTTATCTTCCTGCACCACGGAGCTTCTCGGCCGGAGTCTGCGTGTGTGTAGACTTGAACTGCTGCGGCTCATCTGATCCGTGTCTCCCTTTAGACAGACACCCCACGTGTGCGATTCACCGATGCCCCGTTTCCAGTGGAGGTCTGCTGCGATCAGCTCCTCGGGGTGCGCGTGTGCGTGTGTGTGTATACCTGTAATTAATGATGGGAAGAAAGTGAGGTCTGCTGAGCATGAAGAATTCAAAGGCTTTCTCTTTCCCACGTCAGCAGTTGCCTCACGGGCTTCCCTCCTCTTCTCCTCACTTGTATTTCTTTTCAAAGCTTTAGCTCTCACTTTCCTTTGGGACCCACAGGCCGGGGGGAAGGAGGAAGCCCAGCTCTCCTGACCACCTAAGGGCCTCCTCTGGAAGGGAGAGTTAGTGGTGTCTCCCAGAGGTCACAGAAGGTCAGAGCGCTCACCTGGGGCGGCAGGAAAGGGAGGTGCCGGCCAGGACTCTTCTCTGAGCGGCCTCTGCTCCTGGGACTGTTTCCCCGGTGCTGGAATACGCTTCTTGGGGCCGCCCTTTTGCAATGCCAGCAGAATCCCCTTTGGAGATCTGTTGTTTTTTTCCCTCTGGACAGGGAAGTTGGGGTCCTGGTACCTATTTTCTGATAATTTGACTGGCCACAGGCTGGTGTTGGGGACATCATTTTACTCTGCAGGCCTCCATTTCCCCTTCTGGGAGATTCTAAGATCCTGAGTCATTTTCCTTCTCCACAATAATATGACGTGTGAGAGAATGTACTGTGCTTGACAGAGAACCCCGAAGTGCACCCAGGCAGCCCCGCTGCTTCCCCAGGCATTGGCGGCTGCGCCCTCTGTGCCCCCAGCACTGGGTTCATTACTGAAGCAGGGCATGTATGGCCTTGACCAATCATGGCCCAGGTCTGTGTCCCCCACTGGGAAAGGGGAGAAACTGAGATGTTTCATCTCGAAATTGTTGGGTCCTTACCCACTGGTTGGGGTTAGTAGAGCCTTCCTAATCACTTTAAAGCAAATTAACAAGTGGGGAACAGTTAATAGTATTGCCTTCCTTTAGTGCCTTGGTTTCCCTTCATAGAAACAGGAGTTTAATAGTGTAATAGACCAACAATTTGGTGGAAAGGGCCTAACTGAAGGCCCCACAGTGAGTGGGCTTGAGCCCATCTCTGATGCCCTTTTCCCTTGTCTAATGTGGCATCTTTGGGGGTAGATGGACTCTTATGAGGGTGCTCAGGGCTCTTGTGCATGGTACTAGAGGCTACTTTTGCATTCAAGGAGGGCAGGAGAACTGGCTTGCTCACAGATCAAAGGACTCCTCTCTGCTGGACCAGGAGCTGCCCACGAGCAATGGGAGGACCAAGTCTGACCTTGAATTTTCCATTACGGACTCAGAGACGGCTGCTGCTGGCCCAGAACAGTTGGCAGCTACCTCTTGGTTGGAGGAGTTGGCTGCATGGTCTATACCTCTTCTCTCACCTGGTTGGCCCCCTGTGGATTAGTTTGGGATATTTGTAAACAGTGATGCCTGGGGTTCAAGGGGCAGCCTGTGGCTGTGGGAGAGACCGTGCCCCAGAACTGAGCTAATTGGTCCACAGGGGCATGGGCCTGGTGACCCCTAACTCATTAGCACTGCGTTTGGACCACTGAGCTCTGGCCTACTTCTGACCTTTCCATAATAAGGACTCCGCGTGGGCTTCTGCAAAGGTGGGGCAACTATGGATGGGCTTGAACCACTCCACTTAGCAGGGGAGGGGCCATCAGGATCCAGCCCAGGGGCCATGCTAGCAGGGGTGAGGAGTGACTTCAGTGTCAGGTCCCCACCCCACCTCATCACCTGGGGCCTTCAGAATGGAGTGGCACAGTGTCAGAGTGATGGTGGTTACTTATGAGTGAGTCACGAGGGCCCGGGGTCGGGAGATGATGCAGAAGGGCTCCGGAGGAGATGTCTCCATGGTCCCCGAGGCCTGCCCCCTTCTGCAGCCCTTCCCCAAGAGTCTCTGCAGAGACCACCAGACACTCCAGGGGCTCCTGGGTGGCTGCTTCACAGCTCGGCCCTGCAGAGTGCCAGTCTCTCTGCAGAGTGGGAGTGATTTCCCTGTAATTGGTAGAGTAACCGTAACTGCTCTGTCATTTGTATGTAGCGACACGTAATTGCCCAGTAACCTTTGCCTCTTGGGCAAGGGAAGCATGAGAAGCTATTAGATCATAATTCGGAGTGTCAGTGCTGGCTCCCCAGGCCACCTGCACCCAATCCCTCAGGGAGGCCCTTGGGGCTGCCGTGGGCCACTCTGCACCCTGGTCCAGTGGGTCCTGCTCCAGAGAGGGGGTGCTGGTCATGTGTCATTCTCTCCCTGGCATGGTCTATGTGCCCTTCGCTCGGAAGGGACCTTCATGGTGACACAGGCCAGGGCATCTCAAACGTCGGCGGCAGTGGAGTCACCGGGAGGGTGTTAGATGCAGATCTCTGAGCTCCACCCCAGAGTTTCTGATCCAGTAGGTCCGAGAGGGGCCTGAGAATTTGCATTTCCAAGGAATGGGGCTGCACCTTCTGGATCTTAGGCCGTTCGTCTGCTCTGCCCCCCAGCCTCATTGATCCGACAGATCGTGGGATGCACCACCTATTTCATCTCGACAGCATTAGCTCCTTTCATCCCGACAACACCTTTCTGAGGCAGATGCCGTGAATTTCCCCAAAGACCCGGGATTCGTTGAGGTGGCCTGAACTGTCCAGGACAAACAGTAGGAAGCAGACGCATCCCCATAGCACTTAGGAAGCACCACATGTGGTGCCGCTTGCACCAAATCCGTTCGTCCTGACAGCGGTGTGTCCTGTTGGTACTGTCCTCCTCCTACCCACGCGAAACTGAGGCACAGACAGCTTAACACTACCTTACCCGAGGCCCCGCAGCAGTGAGCGGTGCAGCTGGGATTCAACCCCAGGCATTCTGGCTCACATTCCAAAGTGCCAGGCGCTGTGCAACTTAGGCTTTTATTTAGTCGTCCATTCATCCATCCATTTCACACATACGTCCTAACGTACTATGAGCCTGGAACTGGGCTAAAGGCACAAAGATGCACAAAACATAGGAGACCATGGTCCCTGGAATCCAGTGGGTCATCGGTCCTAATTTATAACCCCTGTATCCCGTGAGGACACCTGCGGAACGCAGGTTTGGTATCCTGATCGGGGTAGAGGGGCCATGAGCGGCATGGCCCTGTCTGAGACTTCAGTATCTGTTCACGGGGCTGCCCACACAGGCACCACATGTATTTCCATGTAACAGACCCTGCTTCTCTCTCGGCTGAGGATGAAGTTGCTCTCTAATAAGCAAACATTATAATGGTGGCCACAGCTCATTCCTGGGTATTTGTGGCGTGGTGAGAGGAAGGGCTGTAACCTCGGTCTGCAGATGAGGCTGGGCTCCTGATTATAACCTCGGTGGGTCCCTTCCTGGCTCCTCTGGCTGCTGCTCTGATCTTGCTGTTAATGGGGCCCAGGGGAGGGCTCAGCCAGGGCCAGAGTCCTTCCCCACCGCCCGGAGTGCTCAGGATTCCATGCCAGCCGCACCTGTCCAAGGCCTTCTTCAATTTGCCTTCCCTTCCAGAGCCCACATGACCCTGGCCCCTGCTCCCTGCACCTTGGCCCCTGCGTGTCTGTGGGCCCTGCGGACACTCTGCCTTCTCCGCCCGGAGCTGTAGGTACCCTGCGGCTGCAGCTGCACTCACCCCCGGCAGGCGTGCTCCTGGAGACCTGTGCTCTGGGCAGGAGGCAGGGGCGGGCCCCTTCCAGCAGCCACCCTGCCCCTGTCCCAGGCAGGATTTCCACGGGAAAAATTAACGTGGAACATCACCTTACATTGATGAACTGCTTTCTTGTTTATCACGTGTCTTCATACCCCTTATCTCACCTCGACCTCACAACGTCCTTTCCTTGCTATGTTAGAGGCAAGGAAATTGGGGCCCAGAGAACGAGTGAGGCCTGCGCCAAGCTGTCTAGCTGAGAAGAGGCTGAGCTGCTCTGTGAACCCCGATCCTGTGTTTTTCCCACTACTTCAGGGCTCAAAATCCCTCCCCAGCTCCCCAGCTCTGAGGAAACAAAGAGTGAGGCCCCCTCAGGCCACAGCTAGGGCCCCCCCCCATCCACGCTCACCTGGGCTGGGCCTGGTCAGAGGCCCTGATCGAATCTTCACCCCCTGGGGGGCAGCGTGGGGAGAAAGCCATCATTGTCCCTGGAAAGCAGTCACCTTGGTCAAGGCCCAGCTGTGGTCTCCTGGTGGTGACACCAGGAGGTAGGCCACTGGGAGGGGATGGCCGTTGGGTGCAGAGAAGGACCCTGAGACCTGGCTCCTGATGAAGAAGCCCCTGGGGGGAGCCGTTAGGAGCGGAAGACGGCAGAGCCCGGGCTGCCAGGCCACCAGGCTGAGCCTCCCTCACTTCCTTCTGAGGAAAACGTCCCTCCCCCAGCCCCTTTGCTGTGCCCTGGTGTCACAACAGCAGGAACGCACAAGTCCCCGACTTTCTGCCTCTGAGCAACTGGTGACTCAATGATGCCGTTGGTCAAATGCACGTTGCCTTCTTGTGGGCGGTTGTTTGTTTGCCCAGCCAAGGGGAAGAAGGGTTTTCAGTAACTAGCCACTCGGAAGTGCAGTGCTGGGGACTGAGGGGCCTAAGTCTGCCCAGGCCAGGGAGGCGTGCGTTCGTGCCGGGTGGGGGTGGGAGACCGTGAAACAGGGACTGCTTTGTTCCCTGCCTCGGTTTACCCCGGTACAGAGCAGACAGTCAGTCTTTCAGCCCCATCTCTTTAGAAAATGGGTCATAATGGGCAAGGCCCGGATGGCGAGGCCCCTGAAGGCCAGTCGAGGGCTGAGTCAGGGACACGCCCTCCTTACGGACCTGAGGCAGGAACGAGCAGGCCAGGAGGGTGGCTAGTGCGCCCCCTGCTGCCCCTGGAGCACCCCACAGGAAGGGGCCTCTGTCTTCCCTCTGCCCAGATTTCTCTTCCTCGTTTCTGTCTGTTCCTTTCACGTTCCACCATCTTTTTCTTTCCCCATTTCCCAACTTTAGGAGAGAACCCTGAATATCAGACTAGACCCTGAAAGCTCCCCACTAACCTGGGTTCCTGTGGTGGTGGTGGTTATTTTTTGGAGAAGGAGAGGCTGTGTTTGGTCCGGAGCTGTTGGACCAGACCAGGTGGGAGAGGCCGGAGGCCACGGAGGCTTGGACCAGACGTCCACACTGCACGAACCCCGCCCAGGCTGGCCGAGCCCCCTGCCTCCGGTCTGCATGCTCCCCGCCACAGTAAGAAGAAAGGGAGAGGTCTGAGAGAGGACTGCGATGCCCAGCACGGTGTCTTCCCTGGGACGGACAATGCCTGTCTCCCTCTCCTGGGAGGGAGCCGAGGAGCCACGGAAGCCCCGAACAGCTCAGAGTTGGCTGCTTTCACAGAGCCCCCTGGCCGGGGCCCGCCTGCTGGTTCTCCAGATGCCGATTCTTTGGCTGGATTGAAGCCTTTAAAAAAGCGACACCTTGCATTTTATTTCACTCCTTTTTTTCTGAAAAGTCCAAAGGACGTTTACAAGCATGAGCTCTGTGGGTTTTATGGAAGCCCATCAAAAAGCAGGGGTGGTTTCCTTTATCTTTACAGGGTGGAAAATAAAAGTGCAGAAGACAGAACGATCCTTCTAAGACCACACAGTTCTTCCAAGACAGAGGGGAAAATCCCCTGTAGGTCTGTAGGGCCCGGGGGAGGTCTACGCCCGACCAGAGCTGCTTGCTGGGGAGTACCGGGGCCTCCTCACCGGCCACAGCCAAGGTCCTCACCGCTCTGCAGTGGGTCCGAAACCCCATGACCCTCTCTGCTCATGCGGGGGCCTGGAGGCCGGGAATAAAACGGGGGTGGAAATTCAGCCAAAACACTGGGAAGGAAACCAGCCTGAAGCCTTTTCCTCTTGGTTCTCTGACTCCTAAAACCGCCCTGGAGTCAGCGGCAAGGGCTGGGGCGGTGTGTACCGCAGGCCGTCCAGGGGGTCTTCTCTTTAAGGGGTGCTAATAGGTGTGCTGGTCCAAAAGCGGTTAGGGAGCACAATGTTTGGGAAAGGCGAGGTAATCTGAAACACATTTATTCTCAAAAAGACTGCATACGTTTCCTGTTACTAATCACCGCGAATCTCTTACATGGTGTAAGAATGTACTGTTCCCCCTAATTATTTGCCCGAGGACCCCTTTGATGGGAGACCGTCTTGTGGGGGTCGGGTTCCACAGAAGACCCTCTGGGAATTGCCCTGCCTCGCTGTGCTCGAAAAGGAACAGGGAGCCCGCGACCGGGCAGAGCGAGGCGCCACAGCGGCGTGTGAGTCCACACGCGAGCCTCCATCCCTCCCATGTCCCATGTCCCCTTTCTCCCGAACCCACTGCCTGTGCGTGTCTCTGCCACGGTCCTGCCGTTTGTGCATTAGTGTTTCTAGTGCTCCCCTTCTATTGTACACTTGTGAGTGAGGACTGTGACAGCGAACGTGTAAATGTGGACACCCCCCCCCCGATACCTGAGCAGAGCCATCGGGAGCCCCCGCTCATGGGTGCTGGCCTGGTGCTTTCCAATGTGACAGTGGCGGCAGCTACCGAGATGGCCCCTGGAGTGACTGCAGGAGGTGCAGAGAGACCACAGGGGTATGGAGAAAAGGGACTCTAAGAATTTGTGGGGCGGGGTTTTTTTTGCCATGGTCCTGCAACCTACTTGGATGACTGTTGACAGGGCATTCAGTTTCTCTGGAGCTGAGTGTTTCATGTGACAAAGAGGGACTTATACCACATCCAAGGATCCTTCTAGCCCCACAGTTCCGTGGCTCAATACCTCTGCCAACTGCCCCGATGCTCCTTCCTAACTTCTTTCCTTTTTCACTTTCAGCTTTTAACCATCGATGATAACTTCTGTGGCCTGGATATGAATGCACCCCTGGGCGTGTCCGAGATGGTGCGTGGCATCCCTGTCTTCACAGAGGACAGGGACCGCATGACTTCTGTCATCGCGTATGTCTACAAGAATCACTCTCTGGCCTTCGTGGGCACCAAAACTGGCAAGCTGAAAAAGGTAGGCACGAGGTGCTGTCATTTTGATTATTGTGAAGACAGTTTGTCCCCCCGGGATGGATATAATCTCATGTTCTTTTGCTGTCTTGGGCCTGGCAGGCGAGTGATACAGGTTGGTGGTAAGGAAGTATGTTGCTGTGAGGTTATGAATGATAATCTCGTCTCTTCTCTGCCTTTGTACTGAGGTTGCTGTGGGAATCACATGAAGGGAGTATGGATTTTTCTCTTCCCTGACGTTGTTACCCCAGCCTCACTGGGCCATCCTAAATGGTGTGCTCTTTTTAACTTGGGTTTGTGCCTAAGGCAAGAACATCATTAGGCCTGGATGGTTGGGGACATGGACAGAGGCAAGGGATGTGCCTGCTCCTCTTGCTTCAGACCCTCTGGCTTGCACATCCATCTGGAATCCATTCAGGGAAATGGAGGAAAGCTCAGGACCCACTGGAGTTGCTCCTGGGGCTAAGAGTCCAGTTGTGGGACCAGAAACCTTGGACATTATGGTGCCCAGAGCAGTTGCTTAAGGTGGAGTGGAACGGTGTGATCTGGAGGCATGGGCTTTCCCCCCTGTTCTGTAGGGGCACAGGGTGATGGTGGCCCACCCACGGTGGGGGCGGGGCGCCCGCCCATCCAGGACTGTTCCGTCGCCCCGCTCTGCTCAGGCGTCTCATCGCAGTGAGTCAGGGCTGGCTCCATAGTGTGCCCTGTGCTCTGGGACGAGAAGCCTTTCTAAGACTGCAGGCCACAGGTCCTGCTTTGGGCCTGGGGTATGAGAGTGTGCAGGCAGGTGGCAGGGAACAGAGTGTGTGTGAGTTGGGGCATGTGTGTGTAGTTGCGGGTGTCAAACCTGGAAGGGAAGGAGTGTCAGTGAATCGCCATGGCACTGGCAAGGAGGATGCGGGCAAAGCAGCCCACATCCAGCATTGCTCCTAAAGAGGTAACATATGACAAGTGTCCAGTTGATGGATAATTTAATCACAGCCTATGTAGCTTTAAGAATGATATTTTGGCCCTGGCTGGTGTAGCTCAGTAGATTGAATGCAGGCCTGCGAACCAAACAATCGGGGTTCAATTCCCAGTCAGGGCACATGCCTGGGTTGCAGGCCAGTTCCCAGCAAGGGACACATGAGAGGCAACCATACATGGATATTTCTCTCTCACTATCCTTCCCTTCCCCTCTAAAGATAAATAAATAAAATCTTTTAAAAAAATGAATGATATTTTGTTGCCCTGACTCATGCGGCTCAGTTGGTTGGGCGTTGTCCTGCAAAGTGAGGGGTTGCCAGTTCGATTCCGAGTCAAGGCACATGCCTGGGTGGTGGGCCCAGTCCCCGATCAGGACACGTGCACGAGGCAACCAGTTGATGTTTCCCTCCCTTTCTCCGTCCCACCCTTCCCCTCTGCCTAAGAATACGTGAATAAAATCTTCTTTTAAAAGAATTATGTTTCGTAGTTCCCTGCCTTTCTGCACAGAGCACATCAGACACAACTGCATGTTTTCCTTCTGCATCCGTCTCTTTGTGGTTGATGGCTTGTGTGTGGAGCTGAATTTTGGGGACGCCCAGACAAGGTGCTGTGAGGTGGCAGCGAGTTGTCCCTGCACAAACCCCGTGTCTGTTGCGGCCTCCTGGGTTTTTCCTCTGATGCACATTGTCGCTCGTCACTTGGACTCGCTGTGGGGAACCTGGTTGACTTCAGTGCCCTTCCTCCCCTCCCCATGCAGCTCCCGCTGTCAGGGGTCTGGGAAGGCGGATCCCCAAACCGGATGCAACTGTGTCTAGTGAGCGTCTGAATACACCCAGGCGGTGCACGCACGAATCGTTCTGCACCGTGACTCAGGGAGTACGGTTTGCTAAAAGCAAGTTCTCAATACCAAAGCTTTCCTACATACAGTTCATACATGAACTCATGCAATGGTATGTCCATTAACTGGCTCGTTGGGCAAATACATGGGATTGTGAATGAATATGTAAGCAAGGCAATTTGGGGTGCTTTGGCTCTTTTTTCTAGTGAACCCAGTCTCAGTGAAATGGAGAAATAACTTACTCCAAGGTGTTCAAAGATTCCCACACCCTGGATTTCCTACCAGGTGCCAGAGGCTCATTTACTTGCTGACAAGACTGAGTAGATCCTGAAGAAGTGGGGTGGTTTTTTTTTTTTGTGACTACTGTCTGAGCCACTTGGAATATGGTGTCAGAGTATCAAACATTGAGAGTTCAGTGCACATAACAGAACAGACAGTTATTTTCTCCTTGGGGAAAAAAAGAGATGTGATTCCCGGCTGTGGCTGCATCAGAAACCCAACACAGCCGACTCCCAAGTGTGTGCTGCTGTCAGACGGTGCACCGAGGCCCATGGGGGCTGCCGCGCTCACCTGCAGGGGGCTGTCCCCTGGCGGGAGGTCGGAGGGGAGCACATCTCCATGATGTGCTGAGGGCTGAGGACCCCCCCTCCCTGGAGCCTGGGCAAGCCAAGGACATGGAGACAACCCTCATGGGGCAGGCTGTGGGCAGGGCCTGGCCTTGATGTGTCCCCAGAGGTCAGCCAGGCCAGGATGACAGCTAATACCCGACCAGCTGGCTTTATAAACTGTGGGCCAGCATTTCCCATTTTCACTTTGGGGGGTTATATAAGAACGGTTCTGTTTCAGCCACCTGGGATATTACACTTAATTTCCAGAGCAATGGCGGGACTGGTGAGGCAGAAACATTTGAGAGGTAAGAGCAGAGGGTCGTGATGGGGGAATGAGCCAGCGGCCCTCCTGGGGACAGCCGGGCCATCGGCGTGGCCAAACTTTCTGCTCCACAAGCTCCGAGTGGCAGCCTTTTTAATAGTTTTGCTGGAGCCCAGCTACGGCCGCTGCAGACTCAGCAGAGCGGCCCAGGGGGACAGTCTGAGTTGGGAAAGGAAGGCTGGCCCGCCGAGTCTGTTGTTTGAAATAATAAAAAGCAAAACTGGCCAGTTTATTTATTTTTCCTAAACAATAGAATTTCTCACCACCCTTGCTCACTACGTACCACTCCCCTTTCCTTAGAATAACTCTGTCTTGCTTTTCCCAGAGGTTATCGGGACCACATTCACCTCTTGGGCAGAGGCCCAGTCGTGCAAAGCTTTGGGGCTGCAGGAGGACTTTGCAGGAAGTTTTGTGAGCTACTGAAAGCAAAGGGTGAGAATAATGGAAATCATACTGTAGCCATAATTACAGAGCTGGCTTCTCTGAGCCCTGTAATAATCTCCTGTGTGTACAAGGGCCTCGCAGAGTTCTTTGCAGCATGACAAGGGACTCACGGTGGGGAGGGCAGGCAGAAGTGGGGTGCGGGGGTTGCTGAGGGGAAGGGAACTTGCTGCGGGTTTCCAGGGTCCAGAAGCTGGACTGTAGTTATCCATGGGCTGCCCTCAAAATAACTGACTTTGTGTTTTGTTTGAAAGATGTGGGTCCCTGTCGTTTGCAACCTTGCCTGGGATGACCACAATTTCACTCCTTTAGTGCTCGCATCACATGAGGCAGGGGGCAAGGAGGTGAGGAGAGTGCCAATTTGGACGCTTTTTATGTTTTCTGATGTGTATATGTTATGGCTGGTATTGGCAGCCTTTCTCATAGTGTGTGTTAAAGGCATGTGCTGTTAAGAAATATGGCATGTAAAAGCTACTACAGTCACCAGGAGGTACCTGGGAACTTAGAAATGATCGGCAGACTGTTCCAGTTCCATTGACAGGGAAAAAATCTTCAGGCAAACACCATCCCAGTGTGCTTCAGGGTGTCTGTGTAAATCTGAAGACCTTTGGCCCAAGTTGGGGTAATGCGGTCAGTGTCCCCTCCTAGGGACAAGATCTCTTTGCTTAAAAATTTCGGCTGGGACCCACCCCTCCCTCCTTCTCTGCTTTGTACTTTCCTGCCCCTAAGTGATCATATTTTATGGCTGCTGCTCAGCAGTGAATTACTGCCTAACATTAGTGGGAGAGACTAATGCTCACGGTGAACCAAAACATCATAAACTTCCACTCGAGGTGTGATTGCCCCTTTCATTTTGTTACTGCATCTTTCCTGGGTGTTTTACAAGGTAAACTGTTCACAGCCAAGGGGCTGGGCACTCTGGATGCTGGTTAGGTGGCAGCTGGCTGGCCCCACAACTGGCTTCTGCTCGGATACGTGAGGCGTGCGTATGTATGTGCACAGACCACACGCAGCATACCGGCCTCTCTTGGTGGGAACTGGGTGCGTGTCACCCAGTCCATAGCAGTGGAAAACCCCCAAATCACTCTTTTCGGGAGTTGTCATGCAGAAGAGTTTAATCATGCTAATTAATTTTTTCTTGAGCCAGTTTTGAAATTGGTTTGCTTGTGTTCTGTAGTCTCTGAGCTTGGGTCCAGAGGGGACATACGGCCAGAAGTGCAGTGGGGGACAGGAGGACCTGCCTGGGGCTGCATCATCCTGACCTCGAGTTCTCATGAACGGACGGGGTATGCGTGTGCGCTGGGCTTGAGTCACCGAGCAGAGTCCGATCAGAGATGGGCAGCCCCTGCGTGGCAACTTCCTCAGTGTACCTGAGGCTTTTTTGGAATATGCACTTGGGACTTTGAATGAATTTTAACTAAAAAGAAATTTGTGCCGTAGAAAACACTCCAGATGGCTGGAGGCATCACAAAGCCAATAGAGACAGTGCTGGACTCCCACTTGCCTGGGAGGGTGAGTGTGTTTGGCGCAGGGTTTGGTCAGCGAGCTCTGCTGCGTTACAAGTTTCTCCAACCAGAGCTGCCAGCTGGTTTGCAAGTGGTTTGATGCCCAAGAAGAAAGAAAAAGAAATAGGGGCGAATCGATGCTGACAATTTTTATTATGAAAAAAGCACCATAGCACTTTGTATGGTCTTTTTGTCTTGTTTCGGCATTCCTGACCCATGGGTGCGCAAGCATGAAGCCTGTTTAGAACTCAGCCTGTGGATTAAGTTGGGGGTGGGGAGGCTGATGTTGAGGTGCTGTGGACCGAAGACCACCAGAGATGTTCCAGGGGTGCCGTTCTTCTTCCTCTCATCTCACAGCCGAGCAGGGACAGGAGCTGGCTGCTCTGTCATTAGTGCTAGAGGCCTGCGGATCCTAGGGACTGGCCTTCAGAGCAACTTCACCTCATGTCAACTCCACTCCTCATGGTCCTCCTCCCACCTCCTTCTCGTCTCCTCTGCTGGGCTGTCAGACTTTTTGTTCTTGTTTCCTTGATAGGTAGCTATGGGGAGCAGCTAAGTTGGTCCGTGTCCTCTTGGGCATAGGTGACATTCTCAGACAATACTAAGACCCACTGGCACTATTTTCTCCCTTTTTCTTACTCTGTGTTGGCCCCAACCCACCGTCCCTGCATGTCTCTGGGGAGACCTCAGGTGGTCACTGAGAGCTGACCTGAGCACGCACAGGGTCGGGGGGAGCCTCACAAGGCAGTTTTTGCTGCATCTCCTCTCAAAGCCGCTCGAAGCCAGTTGCTGGGGCACAGACTCAGTCTGCCCCTGGTGTCCTTTTGGAACACACCCTGAGAGCCCCAGAAAACACTACTTCCGTCTATTTTTTAAATGGTCGTTGTGAGTGCACATGATTTAAAGAGATGGTTTTAAATGAGCTTTGCCAAGTTAAGATTTACTGACGCATGTGCGCCACTTTTTTGAATCATATGGGTGTATATTTATATATGCACACTCGTATCAAAGTGGTCCTGATCGTAAATTAAACTACAAAGACATTAACATTGAAGAACGAGCTTCGGAAACACCCCAAATCATGCAACGCACTCAGTCAGCTGGTGCCGAAACGCCAGACACGCTGGAGGAATTTACCCAGTGACACATGCGATTGAAGTAAAATATTGTGCTTTACAAGAACGTGTCATTAAAATGAAAACTAGCAGCATATCAGGAGTCTGGCCATGTAACCAAGACAACAAAGATGGGAAAGGATGAAAGACATGATGTACCAGAGGAAGAGGGAGGCGGCAGAGGCAGGAAGAGGAAGTGGAGCCCCAGCTGTAAATGGTCCCCTTACTGCTGGACCCGTAGCTGGTCGGTTCTGGATCGGAGGAGAACAGCACTGAGCCCACCAGCGGAAGCTCTGACTGGGGGTCTGCTTGTTCTCAAGTGACTTCCTGCGAATGTGGCCCTGCCGCCTGCCTCTCGGGGGCATCACGGTCTTTTCTCCAGCAGCTCATTGAGGTGATTTCTCATAGAGGCGTTCACACGGACTTCTAAAATAGTGCTCTCAAGTCTCCCACGTGTACTCCAGACCTTCCATCGCAGCCCAGGAGACACGGGTATGTTAGTTATGGATAACTATGGAAGAAATTAACCCACACATACAGCCTTAAAACAGCGTTATGTTCTTGTGTACACTCTGGGGGTCAGGAGTTGTGGCGTGACTTAGCTAGCTGGGTCCTCTGGCTCCGGGTCGCTCACAGACGACAGTCCAGGTGTCCATTGGAACTGCCGTCATCCACGGGCCTAAGGCTGGAATGGGGGAGAATCCACTTTCAGTATCACATATGTGGCTGTTGGCGAGCCTGCAGTCCTCACTAGAGACGTTAGTCCCCGGCCACGTGGGTCTCCCCATGACAGGTATTCATGCAGCATGGCAGCTGAGACAGACGGAGAGGGTGTCCAAGAGGACAGCCATAGGCTTTTTGAAACCCAACTTCAAAAGTGATAACTTTTGCTGTATTCTATTCATTAGGACTCAGTGGAGTGGTCCAGCCCGCACTCAGGGGCTTCCACAAGGGTGCGAATACCAGGAGGCAGGGGGCGTGGAGGTCATTTTAGAGACTACCCGCCACGTTAGGGCTTTGTTTATGTGCCATCAAGGGCATCTGAACCAGCTTTCTGAAACTTCAAGTTAACTTTGGTGGCATGGGAGAGGGCACAGCCCTCTTCAGAGACAAAAGCCACCCAACGCCGGATCCTGTCTCCCAGGTCCCTGGGTGCTGATTATGCAGGCGTATCAGAGAATCCAGAGTGTGAACAGGCAGGTACAGAGTCACCTGCCAGACCCACAGGGCCAGCAGGGGGGGAGGAGCCACCCTCCACAGGAGGCCTGGGAGCCCTGAACTGAGCAGGCCCAGGTGCTCTGTTCATCCTAGGGTGAGGGTGGTGGGTGAGAGGGTTTGATCTTGAGAGATTTTCATCTAGGTGAGGTGGTGGGTGAGAGGGTCTTGGGTTTGAAATCAATGACTGATGAGAGCCCAGGTGCTCTGTTCATCCTAGGGTGAGGGTGGTGGGTGAGAGGGTCTTGGGTTTGAAATCAATGACTGATGAGAGCTCAGGTGCTCTGTTCATCCTAGGGTGAGGGTGGTGGGTGAGAGGGTCTTGGGTTTGAAATCAATGACTGATGAGAGCTCAGCACAGCCAAGGAGAACCCATGCCTCCTTAGCTTAACCTCTGCTGGGAATCACCTAGGTCTTTAGGAAGGGTTCACTTTCCTGGGAGTTGGAGCTGGCTGGAAAGAGAGGATGGGGAGCAGACCCTGTACTTTCAACTCCTGGTACCTACCAGGTACCACCCTAGGTGTTTTGTGTGGATTACGTGGCTTGATTATCTCACATCATCCTCAACATTTCCTTTCAGGGCAAATACTACCACCTCCATCTCGCACATGAGGAAAGGGACTGAGTAAGTCACCAGAGGTCCCCAGATTTGACCTAAGCTCTTCCCTTTGGCTGCTTTAACTAGTAATGGACTCTGCTGAGGCTTCTTTCTCGGGCTGCAGGTAAATCTTACCTCCACAGCCGTGAGAAGAAGTGGTTACCTGGCCTCCTGTACCTGGTCAGGGTGCCTATAGTTCTGAATTTAAGTGTCCCAGCCACACTGAGGATGGAGGTCCTCCAGCTCAGCCTTCAGCCATGGTTCTGTGCATTTTGAGTCTTCAAGGGCCCTGGCTAAGTTTAAACACCAAGGAAGAGGCTCCCACCTGAGAAACAATGGGACTCCCACCTACGTGGCAGTTCTTACTTCACCAATGCATCCTCCACGGGCAATGTTCCTCTCAGGGAGCAATTATGCTGGAGCCCAGATCCGATCCTGCAGCAGAGTGGGCGACGGCCTTGGGGAGGGGCCGGAGGGTTTCAGGAAAACAGACAAGCTGTGCTTTTCTACTTACCCCTGACCTGCCACCTGGGACACACTTGGGGTATGTGCTTCTCTTTTTGGTTCACGTGCTCTCTTCCAACACACAGCCTCTGGGACTGCGCTCCTGGCTGTTTTTCCTGTGGCAGGTCACCTAGGGTCCTCGTCCTCACTCAGGTGGAAGATGGCTGCTTCTGCTTGATTGTGTCCCGTAACTTCTGTGCAGACTCTCTGGAGCTGGGGGCCTGATTATGCCGTCTCTTTTTTAGCCTCTGTCCCCACCAATCTGGCCCACCTTCTTCTTTTTCCTTAATACCGGTCTCCGTAACCCAAGCTTCTTGGCCCCTTTCCCAGTCCTGCACCTACTTTCTCCACTTTTATCCTCTCAGCTCTTTCTTCCTGTCATTATATAGTATTGTCTTCTCAATTTATGATAATCCACTCATAAGCATTATCTTGACCAACTGGCCCAGGACGATCATCTGTCCTGAGGCAGCTCTGGCCCCATAATGAGAGGCTTTATAAATTTGGTGACTTAAGGGACAGAGTGATTGTGTGGACTGGTTTGAAAAAACATTGCTTTTTGACTTTCAGACCCCTTTTGCAGACTGCCAATTTTTAGGCCCACATGTCTTCAATTTGCATCATATTGATGATACAGGAGGAGTCACTGAGTATCCAGAACTGAGCAAAATGATGTGAATTTTTATGGCTGAGCTCGTGGCAGCAGTTTTGAGGGCCGTGTCAATCACAGAAAGCTCGTAAGGACTTGTCCTGTTGGAAAAGTGCTAGAAGGGGCCCTCTGATGCTTTCCAAGCCCTTCCTCACCTTCCATCTTCAGGTAGATAACACATATACGCACACAGGCATGGCTATATGCCCCCTCCCCCATGTACACACACACTGGGATCATACGCATGCATGTGCACCTCACCCCATGCACACCCGTGCGCACCCCATACACGCACACGTAGGAGCCAGGCCCTCCTCTTTGCGCTGCAGCCTGGGGCTGGTGCCCTCTGTACTCTGCCCTCCTGGTCTGAGCCCCGCCTCCCTCATGTTCTCCCTGGGAAATTAGCAGCACACCATCTAATCAGTTTACCTCTGACTCACCCACTTCGGCTGCAAGATGATGACAGAGTAGTGCTATTTAGCTGTCAAACGCTCTGACTACAGCCCAGACGGACAGCGCCTCACACAGCAGAGTGGCTTCTTCCTCCTCGTTGTGACGGTAATGAGTCTCCCAGTTGCTTTTTTAAGTGCTTTCCTGCATCTGCCTTTAATTTTCATGCCTCTTGCCTGCTGACCTTGCTTCCCAGCAGCCAGCCTAAGTGTGAGTCCCATAATTAGCTTAGTGATAATTTAATCTCTCTGCTTTACATTTGTCTTGGAGGGGTGTAGGTCTGGGGACAGGGGAAGGGGAACTTCACACCTTCTTTGGTCTTTGTTTTTGTCTGGAGTCTCTGTGTCCCGGGCAGAAACCGATGGGAGTAAATGGGTTAGATGAGGGGACATAGGCAGGGAGGAGCCCACGGCATCATGGGTGGACTCTGGGTAGGAAGCGGAAAAGAAGCTCTCTTTACTCCCATCCTTAAAGGGGATTCTCTTTCTTTGTCCTCATTTCTCCCCAGAAGTAGGAAGACAAGGAAGTATAGGCATACATACACAGCACTTTAAGATGCTTAGGTGAGAAGAAGCTTGCAAATAGGAAAACAAGATACTTCCTCAGTGGTCATGGCAACCATTCTCCTAAGGCAGAGAGAGGAAGGCGAGAAGGAGCCACTGAACGCCACCCTGCAGCTTCCCTCCTCCGCATTGACACATCCTCCCGGCAGTCTTAAGAACCGAGTGTCTGCCCAGGTCTTTATCTGGGGTTGCCCAGGCCTCTAAACTGTTAAGGACCAGGCCTGCCTGCTGCACGGAGCACGGAACCGACAGCCGGGAAATCTTGACGCTGTTGCTGGCTGCACTTCTGATTTTGGACAAATTGTTTATCCACACATATTTCACCTTTGGAGCCGGGAGCATATGAATGTAGGCACACCTCATCTCTTCTGTGAATGAGCTGAGGATCATCTGGCTTCACAAATGTAGAGCCTTCCTGGATGTACTAGGGGGAAAAACACTAATAAAAATTAAGAAGATGGTGAGGATCCCGTAACTCGGTGTGCTCAGTAAACACCTAAGCAGAGTATTCAAACTCCACGGATGTAAACAGCCCCGTGACCCCAGCTGGGAGTGGGGAAGGTCTCCAGAGGTGGGGGTCTCCACGGGAAACCGCGGATGCTCCAAATAGACACACTAACCAGCCCTTGCGGGGTTTAACTGTGTGTGTGTGAGTGTGCACACGTGCTCAAGAGCTCTTTGGAAGGACGTCAGGCGGCCCGGCGAGGAAGCCGGGAGATGGAACTCAGCAGGGCCACCCCTGGCTACTTGCTGCACTCCCACCGCGTGTGAGGGGCTGGGGAGAGTAAGCTGGGTGAGGGAAGGGCGGGCAGGGCCCACTCGGCTCCAAAAGGCTTGGGCTTCCTGCAGGCTGGAAACTAGGGCTCTGATTTATGAGCTAACATTTAATTAAAAGAGCAGCAGGAAAAAAATCTTCTTTTTCCTCTACAGGATAAATGATTCACAATCTGAAGTCATTTTGTTTCTTTTCCAAATGCCCCAGTGCGGTGGGAGTGTGTGCTTGTGTGAGTGACGGGACGTTGGCCCCGGGCTCCGGGTCCGAACCCTCTGAGGACGCTCTGCCTCCATGGCTGACCCAGCCCCTGTCCTCCGGGTCCTGCTGTGTAGCCCCAACACCTGCTTCTGGCTGTTGGTTCTTGCCCTGTGTTGCAGTTTCTCTTTGTGGTTTTTTTCTAACATCCTGGCCTGAAGAGGTGCTCTCAGTTCTAAGCTGCTTATAGAACTGTTCTTCCTTCAGCTGCAATGATGCTGCCTTTGGTGCTCACTCCCACTTCTAGGCACACTTTGATTCATTTCTTTGATAGCCTCTCAGTCCATCCATTGGCACTTGCCAGGACGGGCTTGAGCAGACTCCCAGCCTCTGCTCTCCAGGGGCCCCTCTTCTCTAGTGCAGCTCAGTCCGACATGGCATCGACCCCCGTGTGCTTAAGCTGAAAACCTGGCCTTTCTTGGGGGACATTTATTCACCATCACTGTCCATCAGTGTCAGTGGTGTGATAGGGACCTCTTTTCTGCAGGTCCTACCTTTTAGAAGTACCAATGCTTATTTGATATTTAGAAATGTATGTCTTCCTATGTGAGAGGTATCAAGTCCACTCCTCTTAGTATTTCCACACCTCCCTCCATCAGGAAGGTGCATGGGGCTCTGTCCATTGGCTACAGAAGCAGGAACCAGGTGTCCTCACCCCAGCCAAGGACCCGCCTGCCACTTCCCTCCTGTGACTTTTGAGCAGCATTGGAGTGGCCACTGTGGCCTCTTTGCTCCAAAGCATGAAGGAAAACCTGACTGTGAAACACACTGGAAAACCACAGGGGAACTGACCAGCTAAATAAGCCAGAAAACCAGCTGCTGGGCCGCAGCGAGGTGGCTTGAGCCAGTGGCAGGAACTTGGGTTTGCACTTGGTGACCGATTCTCAGCCTTCTCTGCCACTGACTCATTTCAAGGGACAAGGGACAATCGCCCCGCTTTGCAGGTCTTCGGTCTTATTTGCAGTGAACAACAGGGGGAATGAGCAGCGCCCTCCCCCACCTTCTGCCTGCTGCTGTGCTTATAAATACTCTGCCACATAATATCCTGGCATCGCACAAGGGGAGGTTCGCGGGGACATAGCACCATGTCCCAATTACAGTGTTGGTTACTGCTCGCCAGTCATTTCAAACTGAGCATGTCAGAAGCTGTAGACTTGCCCTAGAATCCCAGCTCACCATACCTGGGGTCTCTGGGAGGAGCAGGGAGCAACGCCCTAGGCCTCACCCGGCCTGCTGCCTGCTGCCATCACCTGCACCTGCTCTCTTCGGTCACCTGAAGGCAGGACCCTTGTGCCTCTGCCTACATTATGGGAGCAGCAGTGACGTCCACTTTCCCCTTGTCAAAATGATGTTGCCCAGAGCACTCTGAGGCCCTGAGGCTGTTCTGCAAGATGAGATCATTGGTACTAAATTTGTCTCTGCTGACAGCCCACAACTGGGTTCCAGGCCCCTGGCAGTCTTAGGGGGTAGTCAGCTGGGAGCGAGTCCCGGAGGTGCCCCAGCCGCTGCCACCACTGCTGTCGGCTGAGAGGGGCTTCCGTCTTCTCTGACAGGTCTCACCTCTCTACTTTCAGCTTCCCAGGCTCCCTGTTCTAAAGATTTACTTTTGTCCTCACTAGCCCAGCTTGGTCCTGGTGGCTGAAAGGCCCAGCATGAAACCAGGTTAGAGGGTGTGCCCAGACTAAGTGAGAAATGGCACGTGCTTCCTTGTTCATTCTTGCGTGTGGACAGCAGTCCTGCGTCACAAGCACCAGCGGGTGGGGGTTTGCAAGTCCGCCTCCAGGGACGTGAGCGCAGCTGGGCATCAGAGCCTACAAGAGCCCCTCTCCTCACACTCACACGGGTCTGTGGTCTATTGTTCTGACAGATGAGCTTGGAACTCCAAGGGTCCCAGGGACTAGAAATAAAACTTGGGGGCCCCGTTAAGGAACCAGGGCCAGTTGAAACTGGAAGACAGGACAGGCTGCTGCTGTCCTGGCAGGGAGCTGGGCCAAGGAGCTGCAGAGAAACAACAGGTGAGGTGAGAAGCTTCCCTGCTGGGAGGACTCAGCCGGGGGCACCTTCGGAGAAGTCTGCCCTGGAGGGATGAAGGGCGGGGGCAACAGCAGCTCAGCAGGGTCCAGCTGTGTGTTCGTTTCCTATCGCTGCTGTAACAGGTCACCACAAAGTTACTCAGCACAACCCAAGGGTGCTGTGTGGCAGTCGGCCAGACGCCCCCCACGGGTCCCGCTGGGCTCTGATCGAGATGCCGGCAGGCTTTCGTTTTCTTCTAGAGGTTCCAGGGGTGAGTCTGGGTCCACCTTTTCTAGCTTCCGGAGGCTGCCCATGTTCCCTGGATCATGACCCCTGTTCCCGTTTCCAAAGCCAGCAGCCTTGCCTCTCTTTGAGCCTTCCTCCTTGGTCCTGCCACCTACTAACCACGGCTGGGAGAGGCTTGCCATTGTTACAGACTCACATGACTGGGTTCCCCTGTATAATCTTCAGCAAAAGCTGGCTCCTGGGAAGGTCAAAATCATTGCTTCATAGTTAGAGCTTAATCAGGAGGGGAAGGGAGAGGGTGGAAGATGAGAAAAAGTGAGCAGCTACTATGTGCTGGGCCCTTTGCTACCATAAAACACTTTTTTTTTTCTTGTGTGCATTTCAGAGCTCAGTTTGGCTTCCACACCAAAAATCCAGCTCTGTGCTGTGTGAGGCTGGCTCACACGGGGAGTCTGAGGCTCCAGAGAGGAAGCACTTGGTAATAACATCTTGGGTAGACTCCCCTTCCCTCCACCCCCACCCCCGCTGGACACTTCTAAGTCTTCCAGGGCCTGTGTTCTAAGCCTCGGAGAGAGTGGGCCTTTTTTCTCACTGCCTGTAGAGATCCCTGAACGTGCCCACAGGCATCTCTGCTTACAGGATTGATCTCCACTGGGCTCGTGAAAAGGAACAGCTGATGTGTTATATAATTCCTTTTCTCTTCAAACGTGTGTGTAACAGTATGTGCATAAATATAGTGTGTGTGGGGGAAGGGGAGCTGTTCCTGGAAAAGCTGAGAGGACCTGCTTGCCATTTTTGATGACTTATTCCAAACCAGCCCTCTGCCTCTCCTTTCATCCCGTTCTGCTCCCACTCCTGCAGGAACAGGGGGAGAGGTCCGGGCAGCACGCAGGGAGAGGGACCCTGGGGGCACTATCGGGCCTTTGGACATTTTCCCCAGAAGGCCAGGACTTCCCCCTCTGGCCTCACTCAGCTCCTGCGCTGCTGAGAATTTCTTTCCTTCTGAGTTCACTGGGATTGAGTGTGCAAACGAATAACAATGTTAGAAAAAACGACTTGTGTAGGACATGCGTGGTATATATGTACAAACATTAATTTACAAAGTGGTCCATGGGGTCAATTTTTAAATACTCTCCTAAATGTGAACTCTAACTTCTCAACAAGACCGC
Source organism: Artibeus jamaicensis (assembly GCF_021234435.1). Lineage (NCBI taxonomy): Eukaryota > Metazoa > Chordata > Mammalia > Chiroptera > Phyllostomidae > Artibeus > Artibeus jamaicensis. Next base: position 4,178,254 of record NW_026522040.1, read on the forward strand.
ATGTGTGTCTTTTAAAGTGTTACAGTTTCACTGTGAAGATTTTTCTATCTTTGTCATCATTACTTCATATCTTATGTCCATTTGATACTGGACTAGAGTTTTCTGCCACTTTTTTTCAGGGGATGGAGAACCAGGAGGGGGCTCTCCAGCTTGGCCGCACCAGAGTGACCGGGGAGCACACCCAGGCATGTCTGGGAACCAGCCAGTGAGCCAGCTGGAGCCTGGGCATGCAATTATGCAGACGGGCGTGTGAGAGCCACGTGTAATTACCTCTGATGGCGTTGGAGGGGACAGGTGTTTCATTAATTTTGAGAGATTTGGGACATTTTAACTACGCTGTGGTGAGACATCGGCATTCCAGAGTGAGAGGCGAGGATCCCACGGCCAAGCAGCTGTATCTGTCAGCAGTACTGTTACCGGGGACCGCACGCTTCCCCACTCGATGTGGCTGTCCCAAATGACGCAGTTATTGAAAGCGTTAGAAAGACCCAAGCAATGCACCCCCACACCACCTGGGGGAGGCTCTCTTGAAAGTCTGGGTCCCTGGCTCACTGCTTTTTCATTGTGTGATTTGGGGCCATTACCTGGGCCTCCCTGTGTTCATTTCCCTGCTGTCTATTGAAGACCAAGAAAATGTGCTATGAAGCGAACCTGTCCTTGGGGAGAGCAGACTATGAGTGCATTGGTTTTCAGAGCCTGGGATCAGTGGGCCAGATTGGCCAAAGCAGTTTAGTAACAAGGCCAAAGTCTTTCCCATGTCCCTTGCATAGGGACAGCACACAACTTTGGCTAGTGGCCTCAGGCAGAACCCTGGCCTCTTGCCTAATGGTCACCTGGGCCAAAAGAGAGTGTGACCGATTCAGCTCTAGAAAGTAACGCAAGCCGCGCCCTCTTCACAGTAGGTCAGTGAACCACACACGGTTTTGGCCCAGAGACCAGCCATTCGGCAAAGCTGTGGGGAGGACCCCAGGGCGGGGGCTGGGAGCTCCTGCTCCAGCCAGGTTTCTTGATGAATCAGGAGACAGGGGAGCAGGCAGAAAAACCAGGGCCTGTGGGGTTTCAGCCCCCACCCCCACTGATAACTTCTTAGCCCGTGTTGCGGGGCTTGTTTGTGTGAAAAAGCTAGCGGGTGGTTTTACTCAATGGGACTGTTCGGGAGCCGCTCTCGATGAAGACGGCCGCTGAGAGGTGATGACGGTGCAGGTTTCTCTAAGAGGCTGAAACACATTCCAGACGGGCGACTTCCCCCCACAGGGGCTTCCCGCTCATCGCACAGGACGCCAGGACTTTGTGAACAAACACCGCCTCCGTGGTCACACTTACTGAGGCTTCTCGATAACTGGCCCGGCAGTTTCGATTTAACCTTTGAAAAGAGCACAGAGGGAGAGAACGCAGAAAATGTTTACGAACCCAAAAGGGGAAGGTGGAGGGGCAGGGAAAGAGAGGATGAAAGAGGTGGAAGTGGGGGGATTACACAACTGGAGAAGATTGCTGTCGGGGTGCTGTTCTTGTCTGCCTGGGATCTTGGCGCCTCCCTTACCTGCCTCAGTTGGTGGGGCTGCACGCAGAGGGGGCTTCTCCATGGCGTGTCTGGCCATCGTACTTGCTAAGCATGGGCACTGATCAGGGTGACATGCGTCTATTCATTCATTCGGTCCTCAGGACTGCCCTACAAAGCAGCTGTGCTCGGTCCAGCCTAGGACGCTGGAGGAAACTGAGGCTGAGAGAGGTTAAACATCTAGTCTGAGCTGCCTGGTGAAAGTCACGGAGACGCCATCCCTCTGTGGGCTCCGGCTCTGCAGCCCATTGCTTGCCTTGAGTAGAGCAGAGTGTGCCCACAGGAGGCCGGCAGCCTCCCAGAAATGTCAGATAGTACTGTCTCTTCTCACTTGTCCCTTGGCCCGATACAAGCCTTCTCCCTTGCGTTCTCCTTGCCCTAAGATCTTGGGCAGCCAAACCATGGTAGACGATGCCTCCCCGCCCTTCTGGTTGGTGGCTTCAGGCTTTGTCATGTCCCACGGGGAGAAGCTGGGCCAAGACGTTTGTACTCACTGGCCTCTTGAGGCTTCCCAGAGTGAGACCAGGCCCCCTGGCCCATGTGAGCACCCGGAACCGTGACCTGTTTTTGTCCACGTGCTTTCTACACCCTTTGAAGGGGATGCTCTCTAGCGCTAAGCTGGCATCTGCTTCTTGAACCTTCTCTTTTTCCAAAAATGTGCATTTAAAAAGAAGCAGATGGGCTTACGGGTACTCTTCCAGCCCTCTCTCCTCCGGCTCCGCAGGGAGAAGCTTTCTCCTCTCTGTCTTTCTGCTTTCTTTCCTTCCCCCAAACCTTCTGCCCATGTCCCTTCCAAGTCTGTGATGGCACTTTGCTCATTTGGGCTCGTCCCGCCGGAGCTGCCATCCCGGTCCCATGGCCCGGGCTCCACAGACCTGAGAGGCAGGAAAGGCTTTTTCTGTGGGTGGGACAATTCCCTGCCTGCAGGTGCAGTAGCCACACAGCGGAGGAATTCCAGATGGTGTTACTGTCGGACTCCGTTTTCCCGCTAAGAAAACATTGTCATGGTCTCGGCGGGGGAAGAGGCTAATCTCAGGCGACTTCGCTTCAGTGTGGGAACCAAATCCTCTTTCCCTGGACTTCAGAGCAAAGATTTTGAAGCTTTTTAGACTGAGAACTTTTTATTTGAATAAAATCTTACATGGAAGTCAAACACAAAACTGATAAAAATCAGTTCAGGTTGAAGTTGATGGGTGGGGTGGGGAGGTGAAGAGAGAAACGGTTTGAGGGCTCCCCTCTCTGTTCTCCCAGTGGTCCCCGAGATTCTGAGACACCTTGTGAAGCCCAGGGAGCACATGGAGCTCGGCTGTAAGCACCCACCCAGCGTAGTTGTCCTGTGGGTGGTCGAGATGAAGTCATAAAATCATCCCAGTCTATGGTCTGTGTGTCCTGGGTTGTTGGGGTGAGGTCTGGGAAATGGGGGAGCATGTGTGAAAGAGAATGAAAAGCAGGAGGGGGACCTCCTGCTGCTTCACCATCACACCTCACAGTAGCCTCCCCTGAGCCCCCCACCCCCACCCCAGAGCTGTATCCAGCTCTGAGCAATGGCCCTTACAAGGGGCCAGCTCTCAGGCTATGTTTTGAATGTGACTGGACATCCTCTCATCACCAGATATCTCAGAACTATGACGCAAACCTCTTCCGGCTGGGCCCCCTTTGTCTTTAGGACAAGATAGCTCCGTCTGAGAAACATCCTTGAAGATAGGTGCTGGCCCATGAGGTCTCCTGAGCATGTGCAGTAGAATGCCTGTGTTACTGGTGTTTCTCGAACCTGCTGAGGAGGGCGGGGCTAACTCCTGGCCATTTTCCTTTCCACAATCAATTAAGGCTGTGTCGGCAGATGTCACCTGCATTGCTACTGCCGCCAGATATTAGGGACCTCCTCTAACATTTGAATCACACATTACAATTTGAAAAGCCCTTTCATATGTGTTGCGGCACTTAAATGATGCCTTTACCTGTGAAGCAGGTGCTTCGTATCTCCAGTCTCACTTTACAGACCAGGCATCAGCTTAGAGAGGTTACCGGACTCTAGCAAGGTCACACAACTAGTTAGTGGTGGGGTGGGGGCTCAACAATCAAACCTCTGATCCCAAATCCAATGCCACTTTCACTCTTCCACAGGTGCCTTCATTTGGCACGTCTGGCAGCGCAGGTCAGAAGAAGAGCAAGATGAAGGAAGGCCCTCAATTCTGGTGGGTTCTGTCCAGGCCCTCCTGAGTCTCCCGTAATATTCCAATGCCTCGCTCACTGTCCTTCCTAAGTGAGCTGGAACCAGGCTCTTCCAGTGCATATTCTCATTGTTAATTTTTGCACCTCGCCACCCTGTGTATTGCTATTTTTACCCTGTACTAGAAACTATTAAGTGGGGGAGAAATGTTAATTGGTATTATTACAGCAAACTGTGTCCTAGTAACATTGCGATTCAGAGGTAAGCTCTCTCCTCCCCTTCCCCCCCCCCCCCTTTTAGGTGAAGATAGGGATTTTATTCATTTGGCCGACAGCCAACATGAGTTTCTTTGGCTGGTGATGGGCCCGTGGGGAGACTTGTTCAGGACTTTGACACATACTGGGCAGGCCGCGGGCTAACACTCAGTGGCTAGTTTCTCAGGGAAGGATGGGGGGGCGGGTGTGGGGTTGTGATGAATTTGGTTCTGTTTTATCCCCTGAAATGAGACCGGAGGGATAGAGAGTGTCTGCTCAGGAAGCTCTCAGGGGGCGTGGCCTGCAGTGTCTTTGTGAGGGAATCTGGGGCATTTGCGTTCCTGGTCCAGCTGAAAGTGGGAGATAGCAGCCCTGCAGTCGGGTCCTCCTGGGCCAGAGCGGAGAATGAACAGATTAGAAAATAATAGCAATGGAGTGAGACAAGTTTTGCTGAACTGCCAGAAAAAGAGAAAAGAGAGGGGATTCAACACACAGGCTGTCGCCCGGCTGTCTGGGTTCCGATCCTGGCGGCTTTTCTTCCCTGCTGTGTGACCTCCAGCAAGCTTCTCATCCGCTCTGGCCTCAGTGGCCTTATCTCTTCAATGGGGCCGTGGCCTCTGCCTCTCTGGGCTTTTGTGAGGATTAAAGCGCATTGCCCAACACACTTAGTAAGGACACTGAAATGGAAAGCTGATAAGGTGACTTATTTTCTCAGGTGTGCTGAGAATCCGGGGGGATAAGAGGGAGCAGGGAACTCCGAGTTCCCGCCTGAGTGCGTGGGCGGGGCCAACGCAGGCCAGATAATCTTCGCCCCCTTCTCTACTGGGGGAAGGATGATCAGTTCGATTTCATGGCACCCTCAAACTGCCGGTGCCATGAAATCTCATACAGTATAAACTGTATATATATATATATACAGTGCATGGGAAATATGCACAAAGAATAAACAAGAAAATAAAAATCACCTTCAGAAAATTGTTATTGACACATGAGTATATTCCTGTGGCCTTTTCTCTACACACACGTGCTATAAATGTATACAAAGTTGAAGTAATATGACATATATGTAATACATTTTTTAGACAGTGTCTTTCCCCCACTTTTCACTGTGTACTTTTCTCCATGTGATGAAACGGCAAGCGTGATTTCTAATGACAGCCCACTGTTTCACAAGGCAGCCCTCCTTTTTCTTTATCTTGAAGCTTTCGTTTTTTCTTTAAGTGGATTTACTTTCTGTTTCCTTTTTTTATAGTTCCTGTTAGTTTTTGCTCCGTACATTAGATTTTTTCTTCTTCCTCCCTTTGATGATTTGAAGAGTATTCGTTCATTTTTAACTTAATAGTGGCTACCCTTCAATGTGTGAAAGTATATTTAAACCATAAACATTGAAGTGAAGAATTAAACAGTACGGCTCCGTGGCCTTCCCCTTGTTCCAGTGCCCAGTGTTGGCTCATCAGGCCTAAGATTTAAGACCATTAATATTTTTGCATCATAATAATTTTAAACTTTATTCCTTTCAACTTTGTTTTTGACATCAATGATAAGTATTTTATCATTGAAATTATACTCAGTAACAGCTTCTCACTGCTCATGGGTCTGTTACATTACAATTCTTCACCTGTGAGTTCTTGATCTATCTTTTAGGAAATCAACTTTTTTTTAAAAATCAGCATTCCTCTTTAAGACTTTTTTTTTCTTGAAGGAAATACTGGTAATGTAGTTTTATTTTATTTATTTATTTAAAAATTATTTATTTTAATTATTGTTCAAGTACAGTTTTCTGTCTTTTACTCCCACCCCAGCCCACCTCTCCAGTGCTCCCCACCTCCCTCCCATTTCCACCCCCCACAGTTGCTGTCCATGTGTCCTTTATACTTGTTCCTGTAAACCCTTCTTCCCCTTTTCCCCTGAAATCCCCTCCCCTCTCCCCTCTGGTCCCTGTCAGTTTGTTCTCTATTTTAGTGTCTTTGGTTATATTTTGCTTGCTTGTTTGTTTTGTTGTTTAGCTTCCTGTTAAAGGTGAGATCATAGGGTATTTGTCTTTCACCACCTGGCTTATTTCACTCAGCATAATGCTTTCCAGTTCTGTCCATGCTGTTGCAAAGGGTAGTAGCTCCTTCTTTCTTTCTGCTGCATAGAATTCCATTGTATAAATGTATCATAGTTTTTGGATCCATTCATTTACTTATGGGCACCCAGGTTGCTTCCAGCACTTGGCTATTGTAAAATTGTGGGGCTATGAACATTGGGGTGCATAAATTCTTTTGGATTGGTGTTTCAGGGTTCTTAGGATATAGTCCTAGCAGTGGAATTGCTGGGTCAAAAGGCAGATCCATTTTTAGTTTTCTGAGAAAATTCCATACTGTTTTTCCATAGTGGTTGTACCAGTCTACAATCCCACCAACAGTGCACTAGGGTCCCCTTTTCTCCACAACCTCTCCAACACTTGTTTCTTGCTTTGTTTATGATGGCCATTCTGACCGGTGTGAGGTGGTATCTCATTGTGGTTTTAATTTGCATCTCTCTGTAATGTAATTTTTAAGCCCTGGAATGTCTGAGAGTGGCATTCTGTTGACCTCACATGTAAATGACAACTTGGTTGAGTATTTTTCTTTCCTCCAATTGTTGAAATTTCTCCATTTCTCTGAGCAATGAATATCGGAGAGCAGCCAAAGGCCGATCAGATTCTGATTCTTTTGTAGGTTTTCTTTTCCATTTACCTCTCTGAAGGTTTATAAAATCTTCTCTAGATATCAGTGAGGTTCATCAAGATATACATGTGTGTTTATTTCATTTCTCTTGCATTGATTTAAATAGGCTTTTCCAATTTGCGGCCTCAGGTCTTCAACTCAGAAAGGGTTCATTATTAGTATCATCATCATCATCATCGTCATATTCCTTCTCTGTGCTATTCTGTCCTTGGAGGACTCCTCACAGGCACATACCGGGTCCCCAGTTTTGTTTTCCAGGTCTCCTGTTTATTCTCACTACCATCCAAGTTCTGAGAACACCTTTCAAGTGTGTCTTGACTTCTTGTTTTTAAATTTTATTTGTTAATTTCGATCGACATTTCGTCCCGTTGTGTTTTCGTTTCCAGCATACAGCACGGCGGTTTGACAGTCATGCACTTCGGGAAGTGAGTGTGCTCACTGTGCTTTCTGCCGCTTGCTGCTTTCGGGGAGGTTTTCTTCTGTCATCGTGGAAGCTCTCCTGACCCCAGACCCTTCTTTCTGGAAGAGACACAGAGGGCAGACTGCGGCCGAAGTCTGGACCTGTCCCCGCCTACCCTGACGTGTCACCAACTGCTGTGGAAGCCCCTTGAGGGGCTGCACAGGAGACCCCGTGGCCCTCAAGGCCATCTACTCTCTGGTATTTTCAGGCAAAAGTCTGCTGACCCTTGTTCAAGATACTATTTACTCCGATCTTCCAGACAAAAGTCCCCTTGGATCATACCAAAAAACAAATAAGAAAATTTTCCACACATTCCCTTTCTCTTTTATTCTTTATAGTAGATAGTTCTTATGAGTCCTCATTGTTATTATAGTGTTTTTGTATTGGGGGCCTTTAATATCCTTTCTGCTTATTTTTTCTGTTCGTTCAGCCTTTTACAAAGAGAGGTTGTGTGGTGGATCTCCAGGAAGACGGTGTGAGCTCTGTTCTGAGATATTTGTAGATTTCCAGTACCCACCCCCATCTCTCTCTCCCCATCTCTGTGTGTGTCTGGGTCACTGCAAAACAAAATTTATCCTCACAGTGAGTGATGTGTGAGATTAACAGAGGGCAGGATTCATCGTTGCCACTTCGTGCAGTAAAGGAAGGAAAGAGAAACTGAGGCACAGAAAGGCTGTGACAACATACGCACGATGTTGAGTTTAACCGCTGCCTTCCTGCTTTGAAGCCCCAGTCCTGCTTCTGCATCCGCAGCACCACCTCCAGTTGTCTGGACCTGACTCAGTTTCCACCTGGGTCAAACCTCACCCTGGGTCCTTTGGCACCTGGCACTGTGGGAGGGCTGCAATCCTGTCATTTAAGGGTCTGGGGTCCTCATGAGGCTGAGGACCATCAGCCTGCCTGTCGGGGAGTGAGGGCACGAACTGAAAATGCCTGATGGGAATACCCTTCACAAAACCTAGGGCTCAGACCCCCATCCGCCTTTTTCTGGGGCATCACTAACACCCTCTGTGCTTCACCTGAAAGGATCTTACAAAATCAAACCGACTCCAGCCCACTTGTTGCCTTTCAGCCTGCCCTGGGCATTCTGTCTGTACTGCCGAGGAAATATGGTTCTATTTCACATCAGCTGCTACACCATTTGCTCCCAGCTTCTCTTGAATGATAGAGTATGACCAAGGAAGTTAAATTCCAAATTAAAAATAGACAAGAGTCTTTTCCCAAACAAAACCATTTATTGGTGTTAAAATTGATAACAAGTTTTTGCCCTGTGGTTTTTCACGTCATTATTAAATGAGGGGCTCTGTCCCAGCAAACTGTCTGCCAAGGGGCATTTACCCCCGAGTTGCTGCCTTTGTTCCCACGGGTAGCCCACCGGGTCAGAAGGCTGCATGGCAGGGTGGCGGGCGTCAGGTGGCGGCTGGGCCGTGCTCTCTGGTTTGGTCCTGCCGTGTGAATGAACAGGCCTCACCTAGCCCTGTGTGCATGTATACATTTAGGCTGCATATTTCAGGGCTGTAATTGCAGCCCGTGTCCCCACAACATTACAGACGGGAAGGGAAAACAAGGACTTTGCGTGTTCCCAGGATGTAATTACGGTAACAGGCAGACCTCGTTTGCCCCTCTTGGCGTGTAGCCCAGCGCTTGGTGGCAGGCAGCTTCTGGAGCGGGTGGGCTCGGCAAAGCGACTGTTTCCCAACTTGGGTTTCGTGGGCGACTCTTTACTCAACTGTCATATTCGTACAAGAAAGTGTATGTAAGTGCATGCCTCGGTGAGTGTTCGCAGACTGAGCTCCTCCCCGTAACCTCTACCCCAAGGCGGTACCTGGGTCACGACCCATTGCCCCATGCTTGCCCTCTTTGAGGCCCGACCCCCACCCTCCCAAGGGCGGCCACCCTGCTGCTTCTCGCAGCTCCCATGAGGTTCTCCAGTCTCGTGTGTCACAGAAATGGAATCACGCAGCACGGACACCCTCGTGTCTCATTCGTTCTGTTCTTCCTCATGTCTGTGAGATCGATCCGTGTCACTGCATGTAGCTGTAGTTCATTCATTCTTGTGGTCGCACGGGGTCAGGCAAAGGTGGGTTGACGGCTGTGAGTGTGGCAAACACAGAGTTTATTCTTGTGTTGTTACTTAGTTACTATTGTATTATTTTCCCTAGGAACAACTGTAAATCTATTTGTGCCTCTCTACCCCAATATAGCATCCCATTGTGTGGCCATACTAAGATTTATTTTTCTGTTTTATTGCTGATGAGTGTTTGAATGGTTGCCAGGTTTTGCCTTTTATGAACAGTGTTGCTCTTAACACCCTTGTGTGTGTCGTCTGGAGGCCATATATTCACATTCCTACAGCAAATACATGTAGGAGTGAAACTCCAGGGTCATTGCGTGCGTTCAGCTGTGGTAGAGACCGCCAAATGGGGACTAGATGTTTTTAAAGGGCGTTCTAGTTGTAGGAGGCTGGATAACACTCTCACTCAAACATAGCAGAAAGGGGGCATCTTTCTTTTTAGACAGCAGAGTGCAGTGGATTTGGGAGGAAGATATACATCTGGTAACCTCAGGTCAACAAGTATTTATCATGAGCCCATTGTTCTAAGTGACAGGCTGTATTAGTTTCCTGTGGCTGCTGTAACAAATCACTAGAGTCGGTGGCCTAAAACAACACAAACTTAACCTCTTGCAGTTCTGGAGTTTGGAAATCCAAAATGGGTTGAAACTGAGGTATCAGCAAAGCCGTGATTTCCCCCCGAGGCCCTAGAGGAGAAGCCATTCCCTTGCCTTTTCCAGCTTCTGGTGCTGCATTTTTTCTGCTCTTGGCTCCTTCCTCCCCTCCCCAAGGCTAGCAGCAAAACATGTCCGAATCCCTCTGCTCTTTCTTCACATGGGTTTCTTTAGTGTGTAGTAAAATCTCCTTCTGCCACCCTCTTACACGAGACTTGTGAGTGCGTTTAGGACCCACCAGGATATTTCGGGACGGTCCCCTCATCTCAAGGTCCTTAACTTAATCACACCTGCAGAGTCTGCTTTGTCGTGTGAGGTAGTATTCACAGGCTCCAGGAATTGGGACCTGGATCGCCTTGGGCGCCATGGGTTAGCTCACCACCCAGGGAGATACCATCGTCTCTGATTTTCACACGTCATCCACAGAACCTGCCTTCATAAGCGTCTTCACCCTACAACTGCCTAACTGTTCTGCCAATCTCTGGGATTCTCGTTGCATCATGGGTACAGGTCGATGGACGGGACCAGAAAAGTGCATTTAAAGGATAGGTGACAATATTTGTGTCATCAAATTTTAATTTACTTTCAGTGGTAACAAAGACTCTTAAATGTATAGGAAGAAATTAATATCCAAATACGAAACACCCTGAAGTGCAATGCGGGATCTCAGATTGGATCCTGGAACAGAGAAGAGACATTAGTGAAAAACTGGTGAAACCCAAATACAAGCCTATAGTTCAGTTCATCGTGTTTTAGGAATTGTGCCATGGTCATGCAAGACATTCATGCCAGGGAAAGCTAGGTTACGGATGCACAGGAACTCTTTGTATTATCTTTGCAACTCTTCTATAAACTTCAAAATACTTCCAGGTAGTAAGTTAGCCAAAAGTGCAAGGCTAGTGGAAAAGCTTTCATTCCATCTGGTTATATGACATGGGAGACAGGGTCCAGTTTGCCAGAATGAATTCGAAAGATCCAATAGGTAATAATGAAGTTGCAATACACACACACATATATAGCCACTGTGGTATAAATGGAGATCGGTGAGTTGTGAGATGAAACGAGATGGTGTTTGTTATCTTCGTGGGAACATCTCCAGTCCTACCCAAGGCCTCCCCAGGGAGCCGGAGCTCAGGGTGGTCCCGGGTATGAATGGAGGGGAAGCTTCCCTGATTGATTGATTCATCAGCTCCGCCCCAGACCTTCCCTGCTCTCCTCTCTTCCTGGCCCCAACCCAGGGCTCAGTCTGTTAAGGGCTCCCCAGCGGCCGGCCAGGTCGCAGCTGAGTTGTTATCTTCCCGTCACACACTTATCCCGGCACGGTTAGAGCTCTCTAATAAAATTTGTCACTGACTTTAATCCCATCACTGTCCAGACCTGCTTGATTAGCCCCTCTGGTCGTATGGGCTTTGCTCACACCTCCAGCCTCTTCCGAGGAAATTGGTAGAGATAGAAGCCCAGAGAGAGCTCAGGGCCCTATAAAGAGAGATCACAGAAGCAGCAAACCAGGACATCAATGGCTTCCGCCATGGAGACACAGGGCTTAGTCTCCCTCCTGCCCTCTGGCTTCAGGCTCATCAGGGACAGAAGTGGGAGAGGAGGACACATTCTCTTGTCCGTCCTGTGCACAAGGGACTGGCTGCAGAGACTGGCCTCCCATCCATTCTCCTGACAATCCACACGCCCCCACATTCCTCCTCGGCCTCCTGAGATGGGGAGAGGGGGTGATGGACAGGTGTCGGCTGGGGGGGGGTGGAAGCTTTCAGTCAGCTCACTAAGAGCCATGCCCCACGCCCCCAAACTGTCTGTGGAATATCTGGGCCACATCGCCCTCCCCATTGTCAGGCTCTGTGGACTGTCCTGGCAGGCCTCTGTGAGTAGAGAACTCTCTTCACAGCTGCATGTTTGATGCAGTTTTGAAGTCCATAAAAGAGTGTGTGTGGAGAAGGGAAAGGGAGAGTTCTCTAAGGAACAATTTCATTCAGTAGCTATACTATGGATGCTCCCAAGGAACATACCGACCGCGCCCCATGTGTCACCCTAGGGTGTGTGCATGCTTGTGCATATGAGTGCACCAGGATTTGCTGCATTTCCAAGTGTAAATGCAGGCAGCCCCCTTACCTCCCACCAACTCTGTGTGTGTGTGTGTGTGTGTGTGGTATATACACAGGCGCACTGCTCCATGCACTGGCCCCTCCTGTTCTGCTTTGCTGCACAGCTGCTACCTGACTCCTGCTCACTCCCTCTGCACCATCCCAAGCCAGAAGCCCCTCCCAGTTCCCGAAGGTAAACCTGTTCTACAAATCCTCGTATTGTTTCAGCTCTATAGTTCTCCTTCCTCAGCCATCAGGGCTTCATGCTCTCTCTTTGAGCTCCTGCCAGGGAGGAGGTAAACAACATCACAACAGAAGCTGCCGCTTTGGGTGCCTGCCATGTGTGTGCAGACGGAGCCCAGGTGAGGCTGAAGGCAGGTGCTGCCTCTCAGAGCTGCCTGTCTCCCTGAGGTCCTGTGGCCTCTGTGGTTAGGAAGTGGCACCTCTGCAGCCTCCAGTCCCAGCCCAGAGCAAGGATGCACAGAACCTGACCTGCCGACTAGAACCAGCCCAGCAGGGGCACTGCAGAAATGGGGGGGATGATGGACAGGCAGAAGCCTGCACCGTGGAACAGGCAGAAGCCTTCTATGACAGAGTGTCGCAGAAATGTATTGTCACACAATTCTGCCAACTGTGGTCTCGAGGTCAAGATGTTGGCAGAGTTGGCTCCTCCTGAGGCCCATCTCCTCCCTGTAACTTCACATGACCTTTCCTCTGCACCTGTCTTTGTCCAAATTTCCTCTTCTTGTAAAGACACCCATCATGTAGGATCAGGGACCACCCAAATGACTTCATTTTAACTCAATCGCCTCTTTAAAGACCCCATTTCCAAACATGGTCCCACTTTGAGAGACTGGGGTTAGGACTTCAGCCTGTACCTTTTAGAGGGACACAGTTCAGCCCATAACAAGGCTACTCTGCCTCTTTTCTGTAGGGTCATCATCCAGCAGCTTCTAGTTAGAGCCGTGAGTGCCTCTCATGGAGCCCCAGCTGCTTCTCCTGCACGGGCGACGAGGCGGCTTTTGGTTTGGTCACTCGAGCAAACCAACTGCAAAGAAAATGGTGGGTTATTTTACTTTTTGGCCATTCTTTTGCAATTTATAGACAGGGAGAAGGCAATGTCATGTAGGAACATGAACAAGAACTCTGGGATGAGCCTTAATAGTTGTGTGGCCCCAGCCAAATTGCTTCACCTCTCAGAATGCGTTTTCTTATCTGCAGGGTGGGGCTGTCGTGGGGGTGAGGCCGGATGTGCGCAGAATGCCGAGGGCAGTGCCGCGCACGCAGCGGGTGCTCAAAACTCCCTTGCTTCCTTTCTTCCCATTATGGTATCGATACTGCTCCCATTTCTACTGACAGGAAACCGTGGGGATGACAGACACTCTGAACTCAATGGGCTACTTGGCAAACAGCTGCTGTCCACTCAGGGGAGCCGGGACAAGCAGGGAGCCTGCCGAGAGCTCGGTGCCAACCTAATGCTGCTCTTTCAGAACAAGCCACACTCAAACACTATTACTGCTGGTAATGGGTCCAAGACAAAGTCTCTGAGCATGAATAGTTGTGTGTTCATTGAAAGTGATGCCCAGGCATAAGAGGAACTTATGCTTGGAACACAAAATTTGAAAAACTTATTGTAGGCAGAGGGTGGAACCAAAAACTGGAGCCTCTTTGCCCTGCAGGTGTGGTTCTCAGTCTTGAATGTGAACCAGAATTGGCCAGGGGGCTTGTCAAAACACAGATCGTGCCCGCCCCCCAGAGGTTGTGATTCAGTAGACCCCAGGAGGGACCCGAGAAGGTGAATTAGTAGCAAATTCCCAGGTAATGCTGATGTCTGGTCCAGGGGCCACGCTCAGAGAAGCACGGACACTCAGTATTAGTTTAGGGTCTCTCCCCACTTTTCCCAGCCTATCCTGTCTTCGCTACAGTCCACTCTGTCTGGTCTGACTTCTCTGCCCTCGTCCCTGGAGAAAGGCAGGTATGTTGAAGCTCCTTGCTTTCCCTCATTTACACATGCATTTCCACCTGTTAAAAGTTTCACCCTTTCCAGCAACTATCTCTCTGGCCCTCATCCTTCTCTGCCTTTCTCTTTCTCCCCCCTTCCTGGGTGTGGGCCTCCAGATGTTTCAGCATGACTCAGGAGCAGACTGTGTTACGCAGCACCCTCACCGAAGCCTGAGCTGAGCCCAATTATGAGGGGGCAGGTGCAAAAGGAGGGTCTTTCCCATCGCCACCCTCATTGTCTGTACCCCCATGTGCCTCTACCCCAACACATCAATGCCCTGGCCCCAATTCCCTAATCACTTTGCCAGAGTAAATAATCACTGGTGTGTGGTGACCCAAGGTCGTAGCCAACAGAGGAACATAATTAGGGCCTTCATTTCCCACCTTCGTGGGAGCTGCCTTCCAGCGGATCCTTGTGTCTCCGATGCCCTGCCCTGGTGCTTCTATCCTCCCTGCTCTTCTTCCCCTTCTGAGACCGGAGAGCTTGGATTGGAACCAGACCACTGCCCATAGGCACACGCCAATGTGGCCTTTCTTGGACTTTCCCCGCAAAAGTGAGAGGGTAGAATATCGTCTTCCAGGGAGCTAGGAGCATGGCCCTCACACCTCGGGACATGTGAGCGCCTAATGAGGGTTTCTGAGAGCGGATTAAGACAAGAAACTTGCCCTGTGTGGTGTCGTTTTGGACTCCCCCACACCACATGGTCACCACTGCTTTCCCTGTGTTAGACCGTCGCCTTTGGAGTCCTGCTAGTTCGCCCTTGCTGGAGCTGGGCACGCTGCTACTCCCTGGGTCGGGAAGGCCCGAGTGACTTGGAACATGTCTTGGTGGGCGGGATGCTAATGCGGGAGGCAAAGCCTCGCCTTTTGTTCCTGCCTCTTTCATCTCTGGATGCCAGACCGATGTTCCTCTTTCTTAAATGTGTGCTGCCAGGATGCCGTGCCGGGGGGATGATGACAGATAACTGCTTTTGAGTTCTTTCAGAAATGTTCCCCATGGTCAAAGCAAGGGAGGAAAACATCTTCTTGCCTTTACTATGATGCCCAAAGCCAGACGCAAGACAAAAATAAACCCATGACTCCTCCAAGAGAAAAGGCCAAGAATCTTGTGTGTGTCCTCCCAGCATGCCTTTGTGGGAAGGGGAGGGGCTGGTGGGGAAGGAAGAGACCATCCATGTGATGTAATTCAGGGCTGTCCAACTCGTGGCCCACGGGCCGCATGGGGCCTAGGATGGCTGTGAATGCGGCCCAACACAAAGTCGTAAATTCACCTAAAATTTTTTATTTGCTCATGAGTTCTTGTAAGTGTTTGCATATTTAATGTGTGGCCCAAGACAGTTCTTCCTCTTCCAGAGGGGCCCAGAGATGCCAAAAGGTTGGTTATCCCTGATAGTGAAAAATACACGGAGCCTCACTTTGCGAGAGTGTCCAGACTAAGCCTGGGGGAAACAGAAGCTCTCTTGAAAAAGAAAAGGAGCTGTCATCTCTGAGAAGGTCATTGCCGCAATAAACTTGTACCCCCTTACCCCACCTCTGCACCTGTGCTGACCTGAGGCAGCTGAGGAGACGAGTCTGCTCTCTCTTAGAGGACCCGGGATGGCCTCCCCTTCAGAAGTTCAATTGGATCCAAGAACTAAGCTCTCACCTCCTCCTTCCAGAAAACTCTCCACAGGCAGGGATGTGCCCTTGACTACATCCCTCACTGCCCTTCCCCCAGTGCACATACCAGGCACAATGACCACAAAATATAAGAGATCCTATAAAAACAAAAATTCTCTTCTTCCTGGATATCAGTATAAGAGAGCTCTCTTTAAAATTTTGATTTGGGAGCAGGCTTCCGTGCGGCTCGGTATTTGTTGTGTGTCTATTCCCATGTGTCTGCAAATTTCCCCCAACCTTCTGAGGACTAAAACTGTGGGCTCTCCTCCCCAACACCTTCTAGGGTGCTCAGCACATCAGTTCTTGTGGGTGGAGGTGATGCTGAGCCGGAAGGCAGTGGCCACTGCCTCCCACTCCCTCCCTGTCGTAACCCCCAGACACCTCAGGGCAGGGCGCAGGGAAAAGGGAGCCCACAGTAAACCCTTGGCCATAAGGACTTGCAGGTAGAATCTGGTTGTGCTCCACAGTGCTCACCAGGGGTGGACTGCCAGATGAGCGTGGAGGAGGCTGCAGCTTTGGAGGGGGAACCCTGGTTTTGGGGGTTCTGGGCTCACCCCACCTGGTCTCCCACTGTCCTTCCTTACAGAGTCTCCTGCAGGTGTCGGTATCAGTTGCTATTGAAGAAGAAAGGGGGTGTGTTCACGAGTAGAGGCCCACCCTGAATTAGCAGCTAAGACCTTCAGGTTTGCACAACCCATACCTTCGGCCTGTGGCTGCCAAGGAGCATGTGACCTGGGAATTTTCCTCAGGCTCCAAGCATCTTCTTTCTGAAAGTCTAAGCCTGGGATGGTTGAGCTTTCCAAGATCTGGCCCCATAATTAGCATCCTGAGCCCTGAGGCAAGAGTCCTAGGAAGGGACCTGAGCTTCCCATACGTGCAGAGTGGCTCCAGGCCAGAGTGGAACCAAATGCTTACTCACAGACATGCAGAGATGATTCTGCAATTCCAGGGAGAGGGGATGACACATCGAGTTCATGGGGGTACCGTGGCTGCCCCCTTGGTCATTGGCTCTGCAGCAGTTTAATCAGTCCCCTCCAGCTCAGAGGTTCTGGCCTGTCGGGCTTCCTTCCACACCCTGTCTACTCTGCCTGCAGCCCCCCTGAGGGGAGCAACTCTCCTTAGCAGCCAAGTGATCCCAGGAGTTGGGCACGGGGGAGGGATGAATTGAACGTGATCACTGCTGCTGATAGAACAGTAATGAAGTTAATGGGCTCTTAGAGCTCCCCCATTGGCAGTGGAGTCAGTGTGTCAGAGCCATTTGTCCTCCAGATGTCAGCCGGGGACAGACCCAGAGCTGCTCACTGGCCCTGCTTTTGGTGGTGGGAAGACCTGCCTGCTCCCCAGAGGAGTGTCCCTGCTGCTGTTGAAACCTTTGTGTGAGCGGAACGCGTAGCTGAAGAGCGCAGGGCCAGGATTTTGACTTGGCTGTTTCCAAGATCTACAAAAGCTGCATTACAGATCAGTGATGAGAGGCCACTTTGAGTCCCAGAGAGCTGCAGCCTCCTGGACTTCCACCCCACTCCCATCTCTCCTAGCAACTCGCTGTGCGAGGCTGGGCCCCTGACACAGTCTCTCTGGATCTGCACCATGAACGGATCTCATGGAACAGTCTGCTTCCTTCCTGGAGGAGGAGAGGGATGGGGGAGATGAAAAACAGGAGCTGGTATCCAGGAAGGAAACAGACAGTGTGACCGAGAGGCATTTTATCCAGTGTCCTTCTTCTGGAGTCACTGGCCTGGGGCCCCCAGTTGAGCTTTTGGAGGCTTATGAACTCTGTGAAGTCATCTACAAAAACAGTGGGTGAGTGAGCATTTTCCAGAATATTTGAGAAGCATCTCAGAGAGGTCTTGACCCCCGCCAGGTGGACACCCCCTGGCAGCTTTGGGCGGGAGCAGCCCGGGCGTCAACCATTAGATTGGGGGGAACAGGTCTCCCCTGGGAGGCAGCATCCTCATCAGGAGTGAGGCCGCCTTGCTGCTTCCTCTGGGCGAAGCTGTTAGGGAAGGTGGCCACGTGTGACAGGTGCCAGAGAGAGACAGGCTTCCTCACCCCACTGGGCGAGTGGAGCCAGCAGAGGTTTCCCGGCAGAGTGTCAGCTGTGCTAAGAGCCCTGATCAGGCAGGAGGCTGGGGACACGCCTCCTATTGGCTTCAGAGTCGCTTTGAATATGGACCCAGCAGCACCTGGTGTGTTTTCTTGGCCCGAGTGAAATTTGGGTGGCCCTTATAGGGGGGTGTTCCAGGTGCATACTTGAACATTGTTAGGGACTAGGTGGCCAGCTTACTAAGAAACCCAGTCTCAAACCATATGGCCCCACAAGGCCAGGAGCCTGAACAACTATGGAGAAGGAAGACTAGCAACTAGGAAATGGTTATTAGATAGAACCATAGATACCACGAGTTCAAGTGAAGGGACAAGGTCAGTCTTATGCTTGAGTGTCTCTCTGTCTAGCCAGCAGCTCATTTTCACCTCATTAGACAAAAGGGATTTGAAAAGACTTGGCCTCTGATAATAAGCCAGTACTTGGCCACTGATTCACTTCAGTTCAAAGTCCTTCAATGAATCAACCAAATATTTTTGAACTGCCTGTTGTGTCTTCAGTACCTGTCGAGACACTGCCAAGGCACCAGCTCTGCTTTTGATGACCCATCAGTTAAGTGGGGAGAATAGACATTTATAGGAGGAGTAGCCGCAGAGAACCGTGGCTGGACTGCAAATAAATGTGCATCTAGAACCCAGTCTCTGGTCCAGAGCTCTTTGCTCATTGTCGTATCTCCAACTCACGGCTTCTGAGAAATGATAGAATCCAGAATCCCATCTGCCTCTTCAACTTTCCCATTCTGTGTCCGAGAACATGACCTGTATTTGTTTTTCTCAGGAGAGAAGCAATAGGCAGATGCAGAGGGAATGGGGTTGTGTTTGGTTAGGAGAAGAAAAGGAGGGGTGACGGTCAGGTTAGAGTTTGTTCTTCCCAAGAGATAAGGGCACAAATTTCTTGAGTTGCCTTCATCTCTTCCACTTCACCCCATGCTTTCTAATTCTCCCTCTACCTCAGCTGACCACCTGACTGGGTACCTTTTTTAGTAAACCCCCAGTTTCCCAGGAAAAAGAAAAGCCCTGATTTTATAGCATATGCCAAATTCTGTGGTGTAAGTATTACCACCATGGTGAGCTCAAGCTTGTTTAAAATTCCTAACAATTTCGCAATCAACTGTCTCCAGGTGGCAACAGCCAGCTCCAGTGCGCCACGGGGCTCCCCCTCCCTGTCGAGCTGGTCATCACTGACCACCGCACTGGGTCCAGATCTTACTGGCCAGACAGTGGCTAGATAGAAACAGAACACTGAGAGAGGGTCTGTGCATTTGTTTGGGTTCTTAAACTTAGGAGAGAGGCCTGTCTTTGAGATTTGCTGTGTGGCCTAGACAGAAGACTGGCTTAGACGACCTCTGAGGATTATTAGATCTGTTTTTAGAAAGCTTGTAAGTCTATGAAGTATTCTGACGGGTGAAGGCACCAGGGCCTCTCTGGGTATAAGATGGTATCCAGGGCACCTTTCCACCCCTTCACTGACCCCACCTTCTTACCTTCCAATCCGTTTTGCTCCAGGGTAATCTGCTTCCTTGTCCACATGAAATCAAATGACCCCAGGTCAGGGTGAAAACATCAGTCCTTGGGAGGTCAAAACTTACTTGGCCCCACTTCCCAGGGGAACCCATTCCTGTGGCTTCCTCTGCCTCCCCTGGGTGTTGCATGCCCTGCAGGGTTGAAGAGGACTGTCCACCCACAACGTGGGTAATGGGAGCACAGTCCAGGGGTGTGGAGTCCTGGCATCTGCAGGCAGGGAAGGAGGGACGGAGGTCCAGCCCAGCTCCTCCAGGTGATGTGCTGTTTCATCCTGGGCCCTAGTGGGAGCGTGGCGATCCAGCTGAAGCTCTCCAGGGCAAAATCAACCAGAAATGTCAGTCGGTCAGTGGAAAGAGGCCAGAAAAATCAATGCCGAATTCCAGATGCCAGGGAGGCAGGAACGGGTGGGGGTGGTAGAAGGCCCTAGTGAGAGCATTTGTTTGCAATTCTAATACAACATATCAACAGATCACTGGGCCAAGATGCCTAATAAAAATGCACGTGATGGATGTGGGTGGATGGACAGAGGAAGGGAGGGATGGAAAGACCAGGCACAGGGCCTGCTGAGGAATTCAAAAGTGTTTGTGTCCATGCCAGCCTTGCTGCCAAGGGCAAGGGCGCCCAGACAGGCTAGCCTTGGGCTGAACTTGAAATCTGCCACTCACTTCTCATGGAGGAATCAAACTGGTGACCTTTCACTTTGCAGAATGACATCCAGCCAACAAAGCCACACTGGTGGGGGCTTTTCTTTCTTTCTTTTTCTTCTAGTTAAAAAAAATTTTTTAAAGTTACCTCACCTTCTTTCTTTTCTTTTCCTTCTTTGTACAATGGAGCCACTAGAAATACTGACCAGGTCGGGGTTTTGTGAGGATAAAATGATGTGACTGGGATAGTTGATGCTTGCTGCTTAGAAACAGCTATTATTTAATTTTTTACAATTTAAAACACCTGTTATAGCGCCTGGTGTATGACTTTAATTTCCTTTCCCCCTTGGGACACACCGAAGGCTAAAGGAGAAGAAGTTGGAGCCAGATGTCACCATCCGGGACATTTTAAGGCCTTACCAGGCTTCCTCTCTGATGGAATCAGCAAACCCCATTCTTTTCTAATTCACTTTTCCTATTTTCTAGCTCTGCAATGTGGGGCAGCTATTTAATGGCACGGGGGCCTGAGTTTCTCCATGTAGTAAGTGACGGTAAGAGTGCCTAGCTAATCGGGCTGCAGCAGGGTTGAAATGCGAGGCATGTTTGCTGTTTTACCTCGCCCTTGCTGACGTGAATGGAGGGTAGTCTCTGGCCTGAGCAGGCTCCATGCAGTGTCTCATTTAACCATCAGTAGCGGCGAGGCATCAATACGGTTGTGTATGACTCAGGGAGAAGGGGACTCAGTCTGACCAGTACCACCCGAGACCACAGCTTCTCTCTCTGCCTGAGCTGCAGTGCCCTGGCTAACACAGTGCAGAGCTGAGCTGGGCTATCGGGGAGATGTTCACTTAGTCCTCAGGGCCAAGCAATCATCCCCTTCATTAAGAACCTGTGAGTGTTTGCCCTTTACCTGTGGCCTTGATCTTACTGCGTTATCGTGGCAGCCTGAGAGGCTGGGCCAACCACGTTGGGAGGCAGAATCCCCTGAGGGAGACCCAAGGAGAAGGACCACTTCCCGACATCCTTCAGTACCCCTTGAGCATCCCTTCCCAAGGAGCTAACAGAACCTCCGAGGAGGTCCCAGCACTTCACAACATCCCTCTGTTTCTTTCATCTGGACAGTGAAGTGAGGTATGTGAACCAGTCTGGCTGTGGAATCAGGCAAGATTTACCAAACCATAAATTCACCCTCCTTTTGCAACTTGGCAATAATTCAAAGCATTCTGGGTATGAAAAATGCCTTATCTATCCAAAAGTGAGTGTCATAAATTGAAAGCCTAACCCCCAGTGTGGTGGTTTGAGGAGGTGGGCCTGCAGGGCATGATTAGGTCGTGAGGGCACTTCTCACGGAGGAATCAAACCAGCCTTCACACAGCTGTGTGCAAGCTCCCTGGGACCCCCCAGAACGTGCTCGTCTTTACTGGGTGCCGCCTGTCATTCAGGATGCTCAGTTGGTCCTCTTTGCCTGGAAGGGAGTTAATTGCTGAAACACCTGCGGAAAAGGGCGTGGCTAAGAGGATGGCGGGGTGTTGGCAAGATTTCCAAATCTGAAGGACAGAAGTGTGAGTGGGAGAGAATCTCAAAACAAAACTTTCAGATTCTGGAGAAGAATGTTAACAAAGGTTGAACATTAGTAAGATAATGCTCTTAAGTTCATCTGTATGTGTTACATCCGGCTCAGTTTGGAAGCCAGGCATTTAGGGAAGAAGAGCCCCGGGAATTCACTGAGAGAGGGTACAGCCCAGGTGACGCGTTTTATTACATGGAACGATCCCGAAGGAGTTGAACATGTCCGAGGTCTTCCTCTGCTTGTCTACTATTGTGTTTCCTAGAAATGGAAGCGCACATTTAAAAAAAGAAGCTAAACCAGAGACATTTTAATTTGAGAGAAGTACCAACTGAGAAAAGGAAGAGGAACCCTGGAGATGCTCCATGTCTGTCTCTAGAAATTTTCTCTGCTGAATCCTTCAGAGACGGTATTCTCCTTCCCACACGACAAAGGAAGGATGCGGACACAGGTGAATTAAGAGGGATGTATCTAAAGGAAGGCTGCATGCAGAACAATCCAGGGGGAACGTGGCCCTGACCCCTGGCAGCATCGTCCTCACCATCCTTGATTCCTAGTGACTGAGGCCACACAGGGAAAGAGTCCACAACACCACTGGCAGCTGGAAATGGACTCTGGAACTATCCAGAATGAAAGGGCATAGAAGTCATAGTCACGAAGCCATCAGTTGCTCTTACTGTTCAGAGGGAAGAAATAATACAGTGTTGGCAGAACGGGATTCTGGGAAGGAAATGGCCTGGTTGACTTTAACTGTAGACAGCATGACTCCACTTCTGGAAGGACTGGGACTTTAGCACATGACCAGGAGCACCCAGGAGAGAGGGAGATTCTCCCAAAGAGAACAGGGTGTAGGAAAGAAGCTGCTGCTGGTTGGATTTGCTTGGCTGCAGGAAAATGGCCTTTAAAAAAAAAGGAGAAGCTCCTCCACAGAAGTTGAGGGTGCTGGGTTTTGGAAGACAGCGGAGGTGTGAGATGTGGTGGAGAGGCCTGCTCTTTCCAGGACCTCCGGCCTCGTTTGGCCAGGCTTCTCAGTGACGGAACCTGGGGGTGGGGAGTCAGGAGCACAGCCAGGAGGGACCCTGTCAGCACCGCCAGGCTCAGCGTCAACCTCAGACAGAGTGAAGGGGTTTGACCTCTCGGGCCATGCCAGACCCAGCAACCTATACCCTCCAGTCTGTCAGATCAGGACAAGGGGACAAGGGACTCCAAGAAGAAGCCACACAGATGGTCAGGAGGTAGAGGCAGTGCTTCTGGGCCCCCCCCTGTCTCCTTGTGGACCGCCTGCCTTTCCTACTGAACTGTAAGCCCCAGAGGCCAGGTGCTGGTTTTGTCTTAGTCACCATTCCACGCATGCCTGGTGCTTAGCCCAGCGCCCAGGCAAAGTGCATGCTTTGTAAACACTTACCAAACCCGTGAAATGAGTTTGCGGAGGGGCACTTCTCTGAGTGCCAGCATTTGGGAGGAGGGGGGTCAGCATATGAAAGGAAAAAGAACAGAAGATTCCCATGGAGAAGCAGCAGATTGGAATCCAGGAAGAAAACGTGGGAGGCGGGGCAAGCTGCCCAGTCCAGAAAAGTGAAAATTGTGAGGCGTTCCCAAGCAGAAAGGGGTGGAAAGGACATCTGTTACAACTTCTGAAAATGGGTCGGGTGCTGGAGGGGTGCTTCGCTTCCATCTTTCCAGGTCCCCCCACCCCCTGCTTTCTGGCTCTGCCTCCTTGCATTCCATCTTGCACACGAGCTTTCCCAGCTGCTGTCCTTGGGGGCTTCTGCGGCTCTGACCCCTGACCTCCAGGCTGTCGCACTGACATGTTCAGCTACTCCCAGCTCTTTTCTCCTGACTGGTCACCTTTTCTCTGTACCTTCAGACATGGCTTTATCCTCCACTTGCTCTTGGATGGCTCAGCCTAGCCCTGAAGGCCAAGTGTGACTATTGAGGGCCTGGGGCTCTTCCTCAGGATGAGCAGATAGTCCCCTGACCTCCGAAGATTTGACATCTCTGACTCTGACATAGCAGTGACTCAAGGCCAGGAATGTCTGTCCATCTGGCATGCAATTTCCACCAAGCGTGTTAGTGGCGTGATATCTCACGTAGCCATTTGCACTCCTTGCTCTGATGGACCTTCCACAAAGCACACTCTGGACCAGCCTCTGGCCTCCTGGAGCCAGGTCTACCTTTGGCATCAGCCTGCTCCGACGTTCAGTGTTTATTTCCCTGACTGGCAGCCAGGCAGTAGGATTATTACTTGACTGAACAGGTTTTCTTAAATGGGGTAGGGTCCAGATACAGATAGATATGGATGTGTAGATAATAGGTGTATCGATATATCATGCCATTTTATGTTGCATATTACACATAAGAAAGATATATTATAAAATATATATCCTATGAAATGTTAAAAGGCATGAAATAAACTCCAGAAGCATTGCTACTACCTAAAAAGATGGAGCTTAGCTGAACGAGCTCACAGACATGCCACCACCCTCCAGCTTCGGGATCTCGGCAAGTGTCCTGGGCTTCTGAGCCCGTGTTCCTAGCTCAGGAATGTCCGTGGGAGGTAAGAGAATTCTATTGTTGTTCGCAATTCAACGAGAACAACACTTATGGAGAATACATTCTATTCTGAGCACTGTGCTGGGTAGTGCAAACCCAGAAAGAATTAAGCATGGGCTGAGGAGCTCCCAGCCCTACTTACAGCTCCATCTTCCAGAATACTGTAAAAGGAAGCACCTTGTCCAAGATATCATAGCAAGTTCAGCAGCAAAGCCAAGATTAGAAACCACTGTTAGATTTGCGTTTTGTTGCAATGCAGGCAAGATTCAGGCTTAGGAGGCAGAAGCTAGCTGGGGGCCTCGGCGGGCTGGGAGATCATCTGGGACTGAGCCAGGAGATGTGAGCTCTAGCTCCATCTCTCATGGGAACTCACCCTTAACATGGTGGTTCAACCTGGAAGGAGCCCAGGGCCCACTCTTCCTATGGCATAGTTGAGAAGAAGAGTTTTCAGTACTCCAAGTCTCAGACTTCTCCGTGTATAGTATAGAAGTAAAAATGGGATGCTCACCTTCTGTCCCTTACATGGATCTTAGGAAATAAAATGTGAAAACAGCTGTCAGAATGTTTTGGAAAAATCAGAAGTACATGGCTGTCTGCCTCTGGAAGCAAGTGGCGTGCGCTTATCAACCCTCCTTGCTCTCATTCCCTTGTGTACTGGAGGCCCAGGTGAAAGCCAGCAAAGCCCAGCAGGGTTGCCGCAAAGAGAGTCAGATATAATTTTCAAAAACATTCCACTTATGGGCAAAAATCCCACCGCAGCAGCTAGGCCCTGACCCCTGTATAGTTGGCTCCTTGCACAGACAAGTGCCTGATAATCACCCGTCATGGTGAAATATTTGATTTATCCTAAGAGGTTCATTGCAGGGCCTTTAAAAAAGGAAATGGTGTAAAAACATTTGCCAGCAGCTTTAGGGAGAGGGGGGAAGGAGCAGAGAGAATTACGACCACACACCCTTGGAATTGTTATCATATTAAACCTGTGTTCCATGAGTGGTCGGATTTTCCAATGCAGTTAGGTATCTTGCCTCTGGACAGTGAAATTGCTATCCTCTGCCACAGAATAAATTACCTGTCAGGCTCTTTTAAGCAGTTTCAGGATGGTTAGTTTGAAGACAGCAGCGCCGGCTGGGGAAGGCAGGTGGGGCTTGCGGCAGAGAGAGTGTATTTCCTAAAGTGGCTGGTTGCATGTCATGGTGTTATTTGCTGTGTCATGTTGCTCTGGTGCAGTGTGACAGCCGCATGTGAGAGGCAGCAACCTCACACAGGTGTGAACTGCCTCCCAGGTGTTTGTCTGTGCAGCACATGCCAGTGTGAGGCAGTGCGGAAGGTGAAGCGGGGCTTCCTTTCACACACAGGGGTCCTGGCATTTTCCCGCAGGCTGAAGCTCCAAACTTTTATGGTTGCTTTATTGTAGGGAAGTGGGAGGGTGTCACAGACTCCCGTAAAGATGAAAGTGCATTCAATGGCACCAACACACGAACCCCACGCAGGCCTGTGCACGTGGGTAAACACACACATGCAGGACAGTGTTCTCCAATTAGCTCACCAGAAACGTATTTTATGTCAACAATCGAGCTTCGGAAAGCACCACACTGCTCATTTGGCATTAGGACATTCTCTGGGCTTGGAGGCCAGATGCTTCTTGCCCTGGTCATCTCCTGTCAGCAGGGCCTGGAGGACATCAGGTAAAAAGATAACTGTGTCAAAATATTTGCTAGGGAAAGAGAGGAGAGATCGGAAAGAAGGACGACCACGAACTTGGCTTGGTCATCTACTGCGTGTGCCTCTGAGGTCAGGGCTGTCCCTTCAGCCAGTGGTTTGCAAATGCTCTGGTTCCAGAAATGGTTTGAGCAGCAGAAAGTGGCCCTTCTTCTCCCACAAACATCCCTCGCAAACGCGTCACCCAAGGTCAATGGGAAGGGTAGTCATGCACTGATGTATGTATATGTGTGTACATGCACGCAGGTTTATGCATATGTATGTATATGCATGCACACACATATGCACATGTGTATATGCAGATACATGTATAAATAAGCATGTGTATGAGTGTATTGTATGGATAACTAGATGCGTGGCGGCCTCACATTCTGAGACACCTGTCTGCAGACAGCCGGGAGGAAGTTCAGCAGCTCCCAGAGATGGCTTCTTCCTTAAGGGCTGGCTCCGCGATAGCCCAGCCCAAGCAAGGTGGGCCTGTGACATCTGTGGCCCACATGTCTGAAGCTCCGGCATCTGCCAGCTGAGCTTTAAATGTCAGGGCAGCTAGATGTGGCAGAAACTCTTTCCCGCCTCTCAATTCCCTCCAGGCCAGAGATAAAATGAGGACTGCAGTTCACAGACAATGCCAGAGCTGCTGAATGAACCGGGGATGGTGACGTCCTTGCTGATAGGAAGTACATACGTTAAACATCAGAATAATGAGGGTGAATGTTCACTGCCCGGGATAGAAGGCCTAAAATGGGACATGCCAGTGCATCTCAGAGTTGGCTGGAGAATTAATATGTCCACCTGTTTTATCGCGTCACGGCACGTTAACCCTTAGCCATCACTCTGTACAAGTTTTCCACCTTGCTATCTCGCAGCGGCCAGTTAATTTGGAGCAAAGCTTTTGTGATGGCTGACAGTCATAAGGAAGACTAAAGAAAAAAAGCCATTAGAACAAAAATGGAATTGTCAATATTAAGCACATCTCACACTGTATGAAATTATATATATTTTAAAACATCTGAATCGTTCATAGGTGCTGGGCATTGAGCTGAGCCAGGCCAATTGCTAGCAAATGGCAAATATAGGCTATTGCCACAGTCAGATATTGGAGTCTTTGCTTTACAATTGTACTGTGTGACATGTTAAAATATATAATAGACTGATATTGAGATTGCCTGGCTAGAATTATCACCCCATGTAATATTCATGTGTGGTTGAGAAGTTATCAGTTCCATGTTTAGCTGAGTAATGTGAACGTTAGCTGTGTTGCAAATACTAACATTAAGTATCCAATGCCCCCTACTTTAGCCATGTCATTTTAGGCCTCAGATAATGAGGGGCTGGAAAACAATAAAACAAAGGCTACTTATTGAGCACCTGCTGCACGCCAGGCCCCATGCCCAGGGCTTGTCCATGGATCCTGTTGCCCTCTGAAAGATTTGCTTAAAATCATCTCCATGTCATAAATGAGCAAATCAAGGCCACCTCTGGGTTTTTTCAGTATTTTCCGGCTATGAGCACACAGTGGCATGGGGAAAGGTGAGAACAGGAGGACCTTGGAGAATCCAATCGGGACAGTGGGCTACAGATCTTGGGGTGCGGAGGTACAGATCCGGCAGCTTTGGGGCCTCAGATGTAGCTCAAATTATTGCAGTTACACTTGTCATAAGATGTGTCTTTGATCATGTGCACTCCGTGGTCACGTCCCTCCCTGCAAGATTGTCTGCCTGCCCCCTTGGGAGTCAAGTTCATCAGTCCTGTTAATGATCTGAGCCCAGGACCATGCAAAGAAAGGCAGGGAGCTGCTGTCTAGCTGTTGGCAATGACCTGGGCTTTCTGAGATCCACTTTTCATGCTCTGTGTCCTGACCATTGTGTTTCTGGAGTCTCTTGTAGGAGCAAAACGAACACCCGGTACTAGCTGGTGGGTCCCCTGAGTGGGATCCCCTTCTCCACGGGGTCAGCCAGCTGCCTTTTTCCCCTGAGGACTCAGGGAACCAAGGAAGGGGGAACCTGGAAGGAAAGCAGCTGGGCAGGTTCTTTCTGCATCTACACTGTTGGGTCCAAAGTCAGGATGGGCGTTACCTCTGAACAGGTCACGCTTTTGTGAAATGAAGCATCCGGAAGGCATAGAAGCCATGAAGCTTGGTGAGATCCAAGCCAGATGGCTCCATGTAGCTCTGGCAGCAGCAGTGGCATCCAAGTGGCCACCAGCACAAGTGGTCTCAGCCTTGAAATACCAGTATCCATCTGTGGGGGGTGATGTCTGTGCAGTCGGCACACAGAGGCGCACCCCAGCTTGAGGGAGTGGGTGGGGCCTCAATAGGTCACTGCTAGCTTGTGGCACACATCCGTTAGCTTCTCCCTTCCCCCTCTCCCATGCAGTGACCTTTTCTTTAATTTCTGTCCTAGGCGGACTTTAGGTTTGCCAATGTCTGCTGGGCCATCAGCCATCATCTGAAATTCAGGGGCCCGATTCTCCATGTAGCAACTTGGACAGGGGAGGCGGTTTGAATAGGATTTTTTCTCTGGGACTTTTCAAGTATTGGAAATTGGGGGAGAGATAGCCTTGTTCTGACCGGGATTTTCCATCCCTCTGGCTCCTTCTGCTGTGTTTGGGTGCAGGTGGGGAGCTGGAATTTCTGAAGCCGCCTGGCTCTGCCCCCGTTGCTCATAACCTATGGGGCAAACCTTCCCCTGCGCCCCACTCCCCGACTGCAGGATGGCTGGGAGACGTAATTATCCCGGACAGCTGCACAGCGTTCATTGCCATGGCCTTACCTCATCAGCCCCCCGTTTTCTGCTCTAGCTGCTTAAAATATAAACCAGACCCCTTGTCCCCTCAACGGATTCCCTTCAGAGCAGAACTGAATGTGGTGTGTCATATGTCATCTGATTCGCAGCGTGTTTGGGTGATTGCCAGATGGGCACCGGAGGGGGGTGGGGCAGCCCTGAGTGTGCAGAAACTGGGAGCTCAGTTTTCTGGGGACAGTGTCCAGGCGGACCCTGGACCCAGCAGATGACTTGGACAGGTTGATTGACTCCACGGCCCCATATGTGGGCTGGAGGGAGACCTGTATGTCGCCAATCATTTTCAGGGGACTCAAGGAGTCTAGAGTCTTTGTGGGGTGTCCCTGAGCCATAAACCCTTCACTGCACCTTAACTCTAGAGAACCCCTGTGCATTGTCCCCTCCGCTCCCAGCCCACGCAGCAGTGGGTGGGAGCTGCCAGTGCCCATTTCCTGCAGGGCACTGACCCTGACCTTTGCCCCCCGTTGCAGCTTGGAGCTCTGCAAGAGAGGGGACAGGAGAGAGCATTCCCAGGGGAAAGGGAGATGTGTGCAGGTTTAGTCACTGTGCCTACAGGTTGCCACATCGGTGTGCTGGCTGGCAGCTGTCACATGTCACAGGGTTGCTCAGGGGCTCACCAGCACAAAGGTAAGCACCCCTTACACACCCATGCAGATGACCCCCCGTACTTCTGTCAGGCTACGCCCACAACTCTGAGTCTCCCTTGTACTTTCCACTCTTTGTGGCACTCCTCATCTGTCTTTCCCTCCCCAATAAACCTCACCCTTCAAGCTGTGGCCTCTCTTCCTTTCCTAGAAGAGTGGAGCAATTGGAGGGTGTCAGTGGTCCTCCTGCCTGGGGTGGAGCCAGGCCTGGTGCAGGCACCACAGAGTCAGGCTGGAGGCTCCATCACAGCACTGATTAGAACAGGCTGCAGTTTGAGCAACTGTAATAAGGAGCCGTTGTCATGGAAACCGGCTCTTGATGTTGTCCAGATTTCAGAATCTCTCCCCTCTCCCCACCTTGGTTATTTTCCTTCCTTCCTTCCTGTTTTTACCCCGAGGCTATTGCTACTCGTTTGGCAGGGGTTTGTGGGCCCACAACTGAGTGAGGACTGCGGTCGGTCGCAGCCACTCTGCCACGAGGCTGCCCCTCTAAGTGAGGACATGGCCCCGCGTCGCCAGGAAGCCTGAAGCAAGGCGTGAGCACTTCCTGCTGGGATCTCAGAGATACAGGCTGTGGGCCCCTCATCCAGATGAGAAGTCAGAGTGGAGACTTCGGTTTTCACCCCCTGCCAGGCCAGCAACTCAGGTGTGCTCAGATGGTCCATCTGCACAGACACTCGTCCTCTCCCTCCCATACACCTGCACTAGCCAAGGTCACGCTCATGTACCTGAAGGTAGTCTGTGCCGAGCACAGCTGCCACTCTGACCATTCATGGGCTGTGTGCCTCAGTGTCCCCAAGCACAGCACAATGGGGATCATATCCTTGATCTGACAGCCTTCACCCCAAGGATGTCATCAGGCTGAAAAGAGACGACAGATGGCAAGCTTTTCGGAAGGAGCAAGAGTCAAGCAAAGGAAAGGAGCCCTTGTTGTGGGGACCTACTCGAGGTAGAATTGGAACGGCAGGAACTGAGAAGAGCCCCAAGCGGATGTGGATCTTGGAGAATTTGAACTTCTAAGTTTGAGTCTTATTGAATTCCTGAGAGACACACACCTCACAGTATCTCAGACTGTGCGTCCCCACCCCCAACCCCACCCTCCCTCCTTGCCCACAGGCTGGACAAATGTGGGCTGGGCCTGACAATGTGGGGACCCGCCACAGCCAGAAACCCATGGAACTGGGGCTTGGATGCAAACTGTGACCAAAAGGGAGCATTGAAATTTGATGCCAGTAGTGCCAGACTGGAGCTGGGGAGGTGGGAGAGGGAAGCACAGTGGCGGGAACTGCTGCAATCTAGGAACAGAAGGGCAGGGGTGACCCGAGGCAGACGGCGTCCAGTGTCTATGGAGTCAGGGGAGGCTGTGTGGGGGTGGGCGGGCCAGCCTGGGCTATGGGCCCAGGTTGGGCAGTTACAAGTCATTCCACTAGAAGGTGCTGAACAAGCCTTTGTTGATTGGTGGACACTGGTCATCAGTCCTTGGGGATTTGGGTCCTCTGGTTTCCTTCTGTGCATCCTTAGCCTAGACTCCAGAGTACTGGGGATTTGTTTCTAATTTTCCTCCTCTGCCTGCTCAGCTGAGTATAATGAGGGTATGGAGGGAACTTCCCCATAGGGTGGTTCCTCTAGAATTCAGGGAGATGCTTGATGAGACATTAGTAAGGCAGGGATGGCCAGAGTCCTTTTGCCTAATTTCTCAAGAGGTCTGTGGTGCCCCAGGTGGGCACCCTGGCCTGGGGGCCTCACCTTCCAAGCGATGAAATGTGCTTTGCTCTAAGTTAGGGACATGGTGGAAGACAGCGTGGTGTCCAGCTGACCCTCTGTCTGAGAACAGAGAAGAAGCTTCAGACGCAAGCCAGCCGCCCTCTTTTTCTGACGTTTGTGCTGTTTCCAAGAGGAAGTGAATGCAGTGCAGAGAACTCAGAAAAACATCCTAGTTAGAGCAGTTCTGCCCGTGGTCACATGTTTCCTCTTCCAGGTGCATTTCACTTGTCCTTTCCCCACCAGCCACGTGTCCAGCACTGACTAGCGAGGTGGGCACCAAAGCCTTTGAAGGGGTTTAGGATGGAAGGTGTGCAGGGTGTGTCTCGTCCAGGTCGGGGACCCCAGAGGCATGTTTCTGAGCACTGCTCCAGTCGCTGTCATAAAAGGATGATATCAAACCGGTTGCTGCAGTAACCCAGGTAACATCACAGAGTTGTCAGAGGTGATCAATAATATACCCAGTCAACTAGATTGATTTATTTTTTTCAAAAATTTTGCTCTCATGAGGGACCATCCATAGCATTTTGGAAATTAAATATAGCTCCTAAATTTGCCAACTCAGTCAAGTGCTTCAGTCTTGTCATTTTTGTCCATGGTGCCCATTTGGTACTGGTATCAAGCCGAACCCCAGAGAAGAATTACCTACTCGAGCACAACTAATGGAATGATCAGCCTCCGTGGTGCTGTGGTGGTGATGCAGAGAAGAAGCATGGTGTTTCTGAGTGCACTGTAACTCCTTGCAGAGCACTGTGGGGGGAAAAACACTGAAAGAAACTCAAAAGGCCCAATTTGCATTTCAGCAATGCCATTTCTAGCTGTGTGACTTTGGGCAAATCGCTTACTCTTTCGAGCTTCATCTGTAGGAAGAGTGAAATGAGGCTACTTCCCAGGCATGTTATGAGAAGTACCTGAGAGACTATATGTAGAAACTACTGTGCACATGCTAATTACTATTAACCACACTCGCCTCATCAGCCGTTCTTCACAGCCTCCCTGGCTCGCCCCGTCCCTCAGTTTCTCCATCTGTTAAATACAGACAGAGCTTCAGTGCTTCTGACCCTGCCCCCCAATACAGGGAGGGGACACACTCCCTCCCTGTATTGCCCCCATGTTAGTAAAGACAGAATAATAGATGTGAAAAGCTTTGAGTTTCTTGAAACCAAGGAGTGGGATAAATACCCTATATTGATTATGATGATTATATGTGGGACTAGAAAAATATGATCGCCTGGTTGCCAGTAGCAACCAGATGGAAATGCAGGAGTGTGGAGAGGGTTCCCTGGGAACAGAGTATGTTTCTTTCCTACTTTTATTTTCAAATCCCCATTTCTACTCCCTTGGTCTGGCGTTCCTGCTCTTGGGAGACATAGTCAGCCATCCAGCACGGGGATGCGCCTGGTGGCTGGCGAGCCTTCCTTCGGTCATGTTTCCCCCTTTAGACGCAGAGATGGGGAATCCAGCTGGGTAGCAGGGAGCGGGCGGATGGAAGCTGCACCAGGGAAGAGAAGAGACTGGACCGTGTGCAGAAACACAGAAGCCCCGAAGGAGAGTCGGGGCCGTCTGAGAGCGGGTGGGGTAGAGCCCCCACAGAGGCCCTGGGGGGCGTGTGGTGGGGCTCTGGGCTTGGTTAGATCCACTCCGCCCTCCCGGGTCTGGAGGAAGACGCTGATGCAGACAGGGGAGGCCTCATCTTCATCTCCGGTGGTGAGCAAATCCTCAGTCACTCCACGGAATTCCAAACTCCTCCGCCTCTGCGCCGGAGGTCCCAGGCCCTGGGCTGCACAGTATGTGCTCAGCACAGCTTATTTCATGTGTCCTCGTCCAACCATAGTCCTTGTTTAGAGTCACATGACCAGGGAGGGGTGACATCAGTATGTCAAGAACTCATGGCTGCCTGCAGCCAAAGCCCATGCGCTCTTTTTTTTTTTGATCCTCACCCAAGAACACTTTTTTTCCTTCATTGCTTTCAGAGAGAGGGACAGCGACAGAGAGAGGGAGAGAGAGACTCTGATATGAGAGAGAAACTTTGATCAGTTGCTTTCTTGTATGTGCCCTGACCAGGAATCGAACCTGCGGCCTTTCCGTATACAGAACAACACTCCAACCAGCTGAGCCGCACCAGTCAGGGCCAAAGCTGATGCTGTTTATAGTGCGATGCTTGTCATTTTCCTGGCAGGTCAGGGGCCTAATGAGTAGCTGATCACCAGTCTTGAGCAGGGACTTGCCTGCTTGCCAGAGGCCTTGGCTTGAATCCTGCGACACCCCTGTGTTCTAAGAAAGCATTTGGCCTCTGGGTTAGGACCTC
Organism: Artibeus jamaicensis; assembly: GCF_021234435.1. Taxonomy (NCBI): domain Eukaryota; kingdom Metazoa; phylum Chordata; class Mammalia; order Chiroptera; family Phyllostomidae; genus Artibeus; species Artibeus jamaicensis. Next base: position 4,211,508 of record NW_026522040.1, read on the forward strand.
CCCCTGCCCCCCTCCCGCGTACAGTGTTGGGGCTGTGAGTCTTCTGTAGAGCATGCTGCCTTTCTGCACAAAGGTCCCGTGCAGAGCTCTACATTTCTGGTTACTGGCTGCCACTAGCTGACTCTGGGGAGTGACTAGGAGGGCGTACGTCAGCTTCCTGAGGATGTGGCAGGGCCACACCATCCAGGGCTTGGAGTTGAGAAAGGAGGCAGGTGGGGATTGGAGAAGGCTGTCCGCTAACCACCTCTCGGCTGAAAAGAAACCGCTCTGGCTGCAGTTTTCCTGCTAGTTGTATATAGAAACACGCGGCATGCACCCCAGCATGCGGAGGCCATTTGTACTAGTTACAAGTTTACCTAGTACAGGAAGGTTATTCTGCTATAAAGTAACAATGGTAGCTAGTGTTTACTGAGCATTATAAATAGCACATCCTACGTATAACCTCATCCAAAATTCACAAGGACCCTGTGCAATTATGTCATTTTCCAGAGGGGGATACTGAGTCCCAGGTCGGATCGACCATTTACATGACTGGTGCTGGACTTAAGCCCAGCTCATCCAACTCCAAGGTCTGCACACTCACAACCACTAATCACTCTTCAAGTGCCACGTCTTCCCCGGCCACTCTCCTGCCCCTCCCAGGGGACCGGCCCAGCCCGCCTGCTTCCGCCCTTACTTCAGGGCTGCTTTCGGTGGGTTCCCTGCTTACTTCAGTCCTTAGGCATTCCGCCGACGTGTTAATTATCCTGATCTCGGTGCCACCCAATCATCTCTGTTCAGAAGATTCAACACCCCCGCCACCTACACAGTTTTAACTTCTTGGCGTGACATTCTGGGCCCTCAGGATCTAGCCAAAGCTTCACTCACAGCGCGCACTGGTTTCCCTTGAGCAGCACGCATGGCTCCGCCAGCCAGACGCTCAGTGCTCTTACAGCCGCCACCAGGCCCGAGGCCCTTGCAGGTTATTCCTTCTGCCTAGAATTTCTTCTCTATGCCTCTCTCCGCCCCAACTGCGCATGCCCCCATCTCACCTACCTTGTCAGCCTGAGCTCAGCTGCCTCCACCGTTATTGGGCCTTTCTTGATATTTCTCAGCTGGGCACCAATTCTCCCTTCTCTCAACTTGCATTGCATTTGATCTCTTTTTTTTTATGCCACCTGGGCCTGATTGGGGCACAATCTTCCATTCTCTTCTGGGGAGGGATTGCTCAGCTGGCTGGGGAAGCTTCTTCTCTACTTGCCAAGCTTGCTCCTGGTGGCCTGGTGCTCACAGAGAGCAGGGGTGTCTTGAGTGAGCCTTGTAGGGTGATTTTCCAGAGGGTCTGGATGGTGGTAGCCTGGCCCAGCATGCCAATCTGACCCAGCAGAGCACACAGACTCTCCAGGTGCCACGCTGAGTCCATGCGATTCTGCTGAAGCTCTGGGTGTGGAGGAGTCAGAGAAACACAGGTCTTTGGCCGCACGCTAGAGCAGGGTCAGCAACTGCAATCCGCCGGCCACATCTGGCCCGCCGCCTGCATTGTCCAAGCAAGGAGTGGTTCTTACATTTCAAATGGTTGAAAAACATATCAAAAGAAGAAGAATATCTCAGGACATGTGATAATGATATGAAATTCAAATTTTAGTGTCCATAAATGACGTGTTGTTGGAGCTCAGCCGTGCTGGTTGGTGTGTTTGTGTCTTTTCTACAGTGGCCTTTTGGCTGCCATGGTGGCCTTGAGTGGCGGCCACATAGCCCAAATATTTACTCTCTGGCCCTCTACAGGATAAACGTGGGACCTCGCACTAGAGAACAAAGTTCTTCCTATACCCACCCTTTTTAGCCAAGAATAAAGGACTTGCCAGCTCCCCCAGTGTGTAGGGCCAGTTAGCTGCTGGCCTGGACATCAAAGGCCGGTGTTGAGGAGCTTGCAAAGGGCATGGGCTGGAGGCTTGGACACCGACTTCTGTGTGGTTCGGGGCGAGCCCGTTTCCTGTCTGTATCTGTGCTCCTCCTAAGCTTGAGCCACACGGTCTCTCGGGCCCCATCTTCCTCCGAGAGGGACATGGCTCTCTGGTCTGCCTGTTCCGCAGGACGGTCCACAGGGCACGTGCAAGGCTCTCGGCCCCCCAGACTCTGCCTCTGAGACTTTGGCCCGGAGAGCCCTGAGGGCCTGGCTTGGCCAGCAGATGGCCACCGCTGCTCCCCACCCCCCAAGGCCCCAGCCCTGGCACCCTCCCCGATCACCAGGAACGCCATCTTTTTCCTGACATGGATCCCTGTTTGGACTCAGTTCAGCCTTTTTTTTTTTTTTAAGTGCCTGAGATCTAGGCGGACTATAATTATGTAATTCTTCCTTGTTATGTTTTCTAATTGTTCTAGGAGCTGTTTCCTAAACTGATTGGAAACAATTGCAGACAAGGAATGGAGTGGGAGGTAGGCGAGGGCCTGGCAGCTGGCCAGAGCGGGGCTGTCTGCAGGAGGCTGTGTCTGAGCCGGGTGGGCGCGAGGAGGGGGTGGGGGGGCGCCCTTCACAGTTCTTGTGTCTGGGGGGCGGGAGGGCATGAAGCACTCGCTGAGGTGCTGGGAGCTCTGGTTTAGTCACTCAGGAATAACAAACCTCCCTCCTGCCCCCAGGCCCCGCAGGCTGGGCCGTGTTTTCTTTTTCTGCTGTGTCTGTGACGTTGGTGAGGCTCCCTGGGGACCCCGCCAGTGGCCGATAGGGAACAGGGCTCTTTCCTCCTGGCATCAGATTGTTTGTGCCTTCTGGACAGAAAAAAGAATGCAACTTTTGAGCTAGCTATCACCCTCCCACCCCGAAAGCCAGGGAGGACAAGCGGAGGGAGTACAGGGGGCTCCCTGCTGATTTGGGCCTGAGCAGGTGAAACAGGCTTCAGGGAGCGTGTCGCTGGGACAGCAGCAAAGGCGTTACCTTCCCGGGGCCAGAACCCAGGTAACGGCCCCCAGTGACCGATCTCGGCGTGTCCTTGCTGTGAGGACTGTACCCCCTGGCTGCACAGTTTGTTGTTGTCCTCCATGGGACCAGGCAGAGCACGGCATGTTCAGGGCGCCTGGGGAACTCTCAGGTCCCCCCTCTGTCACCTTGGGCCTTCCTTGGGGTCAGTTTCTCTGTCTGTGTTGACAGTGTCCTCCCCTCCCCCACTGCTCTTCTCACCGACTCTGCACAAACATTGTGAGATGACTTCTAATTAAGGCAGTGAGTTTCCTAGAAAGGGAAGAAGAGAGGGTCTGGGTGGGGGTTGGGGGGGGCAGGCCATCTTGCCTGTTGCCTGATCAGATTGTTAACGTTTGCAAAATCCCTCTGAGGCAGGAGTGGCTATCATTCCTTTTCCTTTTGAGAAAACGTTTGAGAGAGAAGTATGAAATTCAATTCCACAGGCATGTACAAAGCACCTAGGGTGTGACAGCTACTAGAGAAGGCACTGGGTGGAGTCAGAGCCCCTCCCTGAGGACCTTGACTTTCCAAGTTCACAGGGATGTTCGAGCCATGCTTGAAGCCAAATCCTTCAGACCCCGAGCTCTTCCCACCAGACCTGGAGCTCTGGGAGCTGTCCGTTCAGGTTAAGGCTGGTCGCACTGGAAGCTTCACTGTTTGGCTTGGAGAACTCAGCCCAGGGTCACTTCTGGTGTGGGTGTGGTTAGGGGAGGGGTCTCAGGACCTGTGGCTGTGGAGTGTGGAGGGAGAACACAGGCTGTCCACTCTGCTGGGTCTCTCTCTCTCTCTCTCCTCCTTCTTCCCCAGCCTCTGGAGCCAAAGAGGGGAGAGAAGGGAATGTGAGGGGCACCTGTGGAGTGCTGGGGACCCAAAGTTTCCTCGCGTCCCCTTGGTCCTTCACCCAGAGCACCCAAGCAAGCTGGCTGTATGAACCCCCTCAGACCCACATTCCATTCCTGCCTCAGCAGGCCCCCTGGGGCCCGTCCCTCTGGTCCCCATTGCTCTCAGGGTTTAGAGTCTGGGGTCTGGGGTGGGAAAAGGCCCCAGGTATTTTGTGTTCCAGAAGCTCTGTCCCCTGACCTGGCAGAACAAATAGTATCGAGGCATCTCATGCAGCTGCCCTTCTCTGGTGCTGCTTCCGTCTCCAGGATCGCTCAGGTCTCCTCCCACTTTTTAAAGCTCCTGATGGTGAGCACCGGGGCTCACTGACTGTTTTGGGGCAGAGCTGGCTCTTGTGCCCCGTTTCCTGTGCAGTCAAGCTGAGGTCCATCCCACGGGGGTGAACACGAGTAGACCCAGCCCTGGCCTGTGCGGCCCTGGAGTGGGACCCCGGGACCATTGATGTCGGCCAGCTTTTCTCAAAATTTTTTTTGTTGTTATCACCCTCTCCCACTAGAAGAAAGAATACAGTTCAATTCTTCCAAACTAGAAGGTATGCCAAAGTATGAGAATTTGTCAGGTAGGGTTGAGCTTGGGACATTATTAAATATTGCAAACCATTGTCTTAGCTGAGATTTGTTTTTGCCCTTCAATTTTCATCCTCTTGGGGGCGCTAATGCCCCCATTGAGAAAGCATGCTGTTGGCTTTTCCAGCATGTTTCCAAACTGTCATTTCTCCGGAGTCCCCTTCATCACATGGAAACATGGGTTCTTAATGAATGAGTACATTTTCAAGGACTGAGTCAGACATACACATTTGATACTAAATCTGTCACTGGAGAGAAATGGCTTCCCATTTCGAGTTCTCACTTTTCTAAACAAATAAACTCAAACACCTGCTTCTGCCCCCTGAACCAACTAGGAGGCCACAGCGAGGGTCGGGCAAGCATGGCCCTGGACACACGTGGGCGCCTCCGTGGGGTTGGGGGTCTGGCAAGACAATGTATCTCGGTCCTTCCCTTAGCTTCTGTCCTGCAGCCTAGCTGCCCGCGGGCTACCCTTGACGAGAGAGCGCGCTCCGACCCCTTTGGTGGCTCTCTCTGCTGATGTGTCACTGTGGGGGCGTTGAAGGGCTGGTGACTGGCTGGCAGGCGGAGACCTCAGGCTGGTTGGGGGACATCATGTGGTCGCTCTGCACATCTCCTGCTTGGCCGCCCTTCTTTGCACAATCTTATTTGTACAGTACCTGAACTTCCGTCTGGGGTGGAGGCCTTCCTGCCTCTTCCCAAAACTGCGCCAGGCAGCTTTCCTCCTAAGTGGGCATCTCAGAGCCTCGTGCCTGCTCTTCGAGGAGCATTTTCTCAGTTTCTGGACCAGCGAGGTGGGGATCACGGAGCACAGGGACCCCGGCAGGAGGCCGAGGGCCGTGGAAGCCGGCCGTTGGCCTCCGGTTTGGAACAGGCTGCGCGAGGCGCATGCGCACAGCAGCCGGGGCCCAGCCCAGGCACACGGAGGCGTTTTTTAATGGGAAGCCCAAATGAGAAACAGGCTTCTGGGACCCGGCTGTGGCTCCGGTCTCTCGGTTTCCTTCGGGTTCTTTCTTGTCTAACTCCCCTCTTGCTCGTCTGTCTGCGTCCTGTTCTGCTTCTCCCTGCATTATTGCCTGCTTGGGGTCCCTGCGGGCCTGCCTCTCATTCAGCTTAAAGGCGGGTACCCCTGACTCAGGCCAGACCTGAGGTGGGGATGGAGGGAGGGGAAGCAGAGGAAGGGTGCAGAGAGGCCCCTCTATTCCAGTAAATAGAAATTAACCCTTCCCCGGCCCAAGGAGGTCAGCCAGCCAGCCATGTCCCTCCCCTTTCCACCAAGGTCATAAATCCATTTCTAACTTACCAATTCCCCAGTTAGTAGCAGAAACACACAATTAGCTTTAAAAGTGTCTCCAAGCTGTGGCCAGTTAGAAATTTATGACTTTTTTCTTAAAAAAGGCTTTCCTTTAAAGTGGCTAATTAGGTGTATTTCTCCAACGGTAATTTTGAAAATGCTAATTGGTCTGCACTCTGGAAGGAGGAGAATAAACTTTCCCCCTTTATTATCCTGGCTCTAGGGAGACACAGAAGAGACGGACGAGGCTGAGCAGTCGGTGCAGCCTCCAAGGACAGGGGCCAGGCGCCGGCCCTTTTATGGATCTAGCAGCGGGGAGGGGGCCGGGGAGAATGGCGTCGCTGTGTTCCAGATAGTTTCCTCAAAAGGGGATGCGGCACAGCAGGTCTGGAGGCGGTGGCTGGGGTAGAAGGCAGCAGCGGTTCACCCACCAGCGGTGTGCAGTGGCGACCTGGGGCGGGACTGAGAGAAGCCTTTCCAGTGGCTCCCAAGGAGGATGGGTGGGTAGGGGAGTGTGTGTGGGGGGCTCACCCCAGCCGGGACGCGTCCCTAGCACAGAACCTGACAGCTGCTGAAACACTCACTAGCAGACTCTGCTATTGGAGGTGCTGGCTGTTTATTTCCTGGATGATTCCAAGTTGAACACAATGGGGGCAGAATCCATGGTGTAGAGTGTCCTCACGTTGGAGCAGGGGCAGGTCCCAAGGAAACTTCAGGCTGGAACTCTGCAAGCCAAGGTGCCTTGGCCTGGGGTGCCACCTACCTCCTGACTTGCAGGGCAGGGTAGAGTTACACAGGATTTGGGTCCCCATGGAGGGATGGAAAAAGACCTCAGCTTGACTGGGGACCCTCTGCAGGTGGTGCCTCCCCACAGTTCCCCCTGGCCAGGCAGTCAGCAGCTTCCCACCTGAGCTCCCTCTTCTGCCCCTTCTACCACAGCCTGTCTTGGGAAGTGGGGGTGGGCAGTGGGTTTCTTGGACCTGCCTTTTTTCAAAAGAAGTTCAGCATGGGGGCAAGCTGCAGCCCCAGAAAGCCGGGGCAGCTCAGCAGAAGCTGTGTGTGAACGCACAGCCTTCCATTTCCAAGGCGTGGGGCTGGTGGAGCTCAAAGAGAGGGTCTGGGGTCCTTCTCTTTGGCTGGGAAGTTCACCAATGAAGAAGAGGTGTGGGGTTCTTCCCTTTGGCTTCCTGGCTGTTCTCCTTGGAACAGCTGAAGCGGAGAACTGCCCCAGACAGACCCTCGGCTCCGGAGGGAAGCAAAGGGCCTGCCCAAGACACAGTCTGGGGTGGTGCAGCTCTGGGGCCGCTGCCCCACCTCGCGTCCAGTGGCTCCAGTCCTGCCGTCCCGGTGCCTTGCTATTCGAGTGCCATCACGGAGATGGGGCAGGGATAAATGGAGCACGTTCTGCAGCAGAGAACAGGAGGGAGGACCAGCCACGATCAGATATTTTGTTATCGATCACTTCAGGGAGGGGTGGAATTCTTTAAAACCCTGTGCTGTTGCAGAAGGGAGGAGTGATGGACAGTGAAACAAATTGCGCAGTTTTATTTTTCCACATTAGGTTTTATCAAGGATTTCTCACAGCACGCCTCGTCCCTCTGGCTCCTTTCTCGTCTCCAGGAAAATCAGACAGAAGTGTGACTGGGATTCTGGCCCCGAATCTCCGCAGCCACTTACCCATCTGCACCTGGGAGGGTGGAGGGTGGGCGGAGGGGGCATCCTGCCATTTCTGCAGCAGCAGGACAGATGGGTCAGGGTGGGCGTGGGCGGAGCAGGGCCCGAGTCCTGACTTCACATTTCCTGGCTGGCAGAGCTTGGGAGGATCCCTTCACCTCCTAATCTTTGGTCCGTTGGGAAAAATGAAATCGAACAAGGCACAGATTACGCAACATGGGAACACGGGCTCGATACAACCGTTACACAAGTGGAAGGAGATGCCGGGGCAGAGAAGCTCCTTCAGGGCTGGGCACGCGGAGCCCTCGGCGCAGCAGTGCTTCTCTTGTCACTGACTCATCTCGGATGATTCCAGATCGCACATAGGAGGAGGCTGGAGAGGATGAGCACAGCCCCGGGGTCTCGTGATGAGGCCTGAGCCGCCCCAAGGATCCGGAGGGGCGGGGATGAGAAATGTTGTTAATCTGAACCCCCCACCTGACCCACTGCAGTCTCCCCACTTCTTGAAGAGGTCTGGCTCTTCGGGAGACTGGGGGTTTGCTTGAGGGTCTCGCGTTGGGCTGTCTCCCCAGGTGCTGGGCTTCCTCACTCGTCCGTCTTCTGCGGTGTCCAGGGTTCCTAACGGTTCTGATCCCCTGTCCAGTGCGGTGGTAGTACCCACTTTACAGGGTTACTATGGGGATTCAGCACACGTGAGGCCAGGAGCTCCTGGAACAGGGCTGGTTTCTTGGAAAGCAGGCAATGAATGCTACTTCTCTCCTCTTTGTGAACCCAATCGCCAGTAACTGGCAACTGAATGTTGGACTAAGCACATCACTAATTACCATGAGCCATAAAGGAGACAGAAAGGAAACGAGAGCCAGGCCGTTAGATAGAACCAACATGAATCCACCTCCAAATGAGTTTCCGACAGACAGTGAGGACGGGCCCTTGTTACAATAGAATGGCTCCCCCCAGAGAGTGCAAACTCACAGGTTTCGGAAGTAGACAAACCTGTTCTTGATCTCAGCTTTAGGATATACCAGCTGTCTGACTTGGGGAACATCACATGCCCTCTCTGTGCTTTTTAAAATACGTGTCCATATGTGGAAGGATTAAATGTCATGGCGGGTGATCTCCACTAGATGCTAATTTTCTCCCCATCCTTCCCTCTGAGGTGGCCGATCAGTTCAGTCTGGGTTAAGGTCGTACACTCTTGTTCCTGAAAGTCTTTGAGTCACACATGTGCACACCCATGCGTGGCCATGGGCACTGTGGTCACTAGTTCACCCTTGTCTCCCAGCTCCTCAGTGGGGCTCAGAGTATAGTGAGGACTCAAAGCATTCAGGGACCAACTGGATGCGTCAGTTCTCAAAGTGCTAGCATTTGTCTGTTACCAGATGTGTGTGTTGACAATGACAGTGAAGGCTCAGAGCCCTTTGAGGTCTTTGCCTCATTGTGAGGGAGGTTTTAGGGGCATTATTTGTTCTGCTTCACCGTGCGGGAGGCTGAAGGACAGGGAAAGACAACACTTGCCCAGGTCGCAGGAACTCGGTGGTGTATTGACACGAGTCCCAGGCCCTGACCACAGTACTTTTTGTAGTAATTTAATTGGTGTCTCAGAAAGGAAGTTCTGGGAGTGTCCTGTGGATCTCCAGGCTTCGTTTGAGGTACCAAGAACCAGACTGTGACCCTGGAAATCATTAATTGTGCTAATAATAATAATTACCATTATTCCAAGCACTAAAGTCTACCTTTGTACCTTTCATTTTTACGACAGTCATTGCTTATAAGGCAGCTGTTTCTATTTTATAGATGCAGCTCTGTCCAAAGCCTTTAGCTAATAAAGTGAAGAAGCAGCTAAGATTTAAATTCAGGATATCAGCCCTAAGTGAAGCCTGCTGCCTGTCCCTGACACCACGCTAAGCAAGAAAAAGAGAGTGAACAGGATTGGGGGTGTTCTAAGGACAGAGGAATGACGAGGATATGCAGCAAAACCCATCTGCACTGTTGCTGGGGGGAGACCTGAACCATTTGCTTTCATTTCATCCATGTTCAAACTGGGAAAGGCCCAGGTAGGCTTTTACTTCCTACCTTTAAAAAAAAAACTTCACCCAAGGATATGCTTATTGATTCTGGAGACAGATGAAGAGAAAGAGAGAAGCATCAGTCAGTTGCCTCCCTTATGCGCCCTGACCAGGGACCACGCCCAGGTATGTGCTCTGACTGGGAACTGAACCAGAGACTTTTTGGTTTGCAGGCCAGCACACAGTCCACTAAAGCGCACTAGCCAGGGTTGAACTCACCTTTTAAATTTAGTGTTCTTTTATTCAACTTTAAGAAAAAAGGAAATTCTGCCTTGACTGGTGTGGCTCAGTTGGATGGGCACTGTCCCGCAAAGTGAAACGTCATTGGTTCAGTCCCAGTCAGGGCACATGCCTGGGTTGCAGGTTTGGTCCCCAGCTGGGGCGTGTGGGAGAGGCAAGCAGCTGAGGCATGCACTGGTGTTTCTCTCCCTCTATTTCTCCCTCCATTCCTCCCTGTCTAAAAAAAATAAAATCTTTAAAAAGAAGAAGAAAGGTGTTTCTGACACGTGCTACAACATGGATGAACCTTGAAGACGTTATGCTAAGTGAAAGAAGCCAGTCACAGAAGGGCACATTCTGTATAACTCCACTTACCTGAGACTTGGGGTGAATTTCCAGAGACGGGAGATAGAATAGTTGTTGCCCGGAGCTGGGAGCAGGGAGGAATGAGGAGTTGTTTAAGGGGTACAGAGGTTCAGTTCTACAGGACGAAGAGAGTTCTGGAGATTGGTTGCACAACAATAAGTGTTGTGCATGAACCGTACTCAACTGTACACTTATAAATGGTTAAGATGGGCTCTAGCTGGTGTGGCTCACTGGATTGAGTGTGGGCCTGACAACCAAAGGGTCACAGGTTCGATTCCCAGTCAGGGCACAGGCCTGGGTTGCGGGCCAGATCCCCAGTAGGGGGTGCTCAAGTGGCAACCACACACTGGTGTTTCCCTCTCTTTGTCCCTCCCTTTTTCTCTCTCTAAAAATAAACAAATAAAATCTTTTTAAAAAAATGGTTAAGATGGTAAATTTTATGTTAGGTCTATTTCACCACAGTTTTTTAAAAAGTGAGTGTTCTTGTTCCTATTCAGGTACTTGGCAGTGAAGATCCTCTTGTTTGCCCGGGGCACCTGGGGTGGTTTTAGGTTAGTGGATGGGGCTGCGAATGGCCACAGCCTGAGAGCAGGTGCTGAGGAGCGCCTGGGGGTAAACCTGGGAGTAGATCGTGTGCATGAGCCAAGGAAAGGTCTGGGAAGAGGACAGGCTCCCCTGCCCTCTACTGGACCGGCAGCTTCTGGAGTCTGTTGGCTCACAATCTCATGAGGAAGCTTCCACAAGCACAGACATGTTTCAAGACAGTGTGAGAAACCCAAGACACAGAAAACACAGTCTCTCTGAGGAAACTGTTGGCTGGGGGGAGGTGGCAGATAAGGACTCTTAATTAAATGTGTTAGAACTCAAACTCTAACACAGAGGCACAAATCAAGATGAGCTTGACCTTGACTCATGGGCAGCTATGGCAGGGGTGGTCCGGGCTCCCTATTCCTTAACCTGTCATAGATGCTGAACCCTTGGGAGAAGGATGGTCGGCGCACCACCAGCCTTGGCTGACACTGTGTGGGCTACATGTTAGCAAACTACAGCCCACAGGCCAAATGTGAACCACCCCTGATTTTGTCCAACCCATGAGCCAAAAATGGTTTTAACATTACTTAATGGCTTACAAAAATCAAAAGACAAATGCTGTTTAATCACAGGTGGAGAGGACATAAAGTCTGACTTTTAGTGTACACAGGGAAGTTGTACTGGAATGTAGGCACACCCACAGACGTGTGGCCCGAGATGGCCCTCAAGTCACAGAAGCGAAGTTGAGTATGTGAAACAGATAAGGAATATGGTCTGTCAGGCCAAAAGTATTTCTCACGTGGCCTTTACAGGAAAGTTTGCTGACCCCAGTCTAGCCAGAGCACTCTTTCAAGTGATAGGTCACGAGCCACCAATCAGTCATGAGTCCACTTAGTGGAACATGATCAGCATTAAAAATTAAAAATAAAAAAAAAAGAGTGGACAGAAAATATCAGAGTACATCACTTGTTGTCAGGCATTTTCCTCCTTAAAGATTTTTCTCTTTCCTTAAGCTCTTATTTCAATGAAATATGCATGTGTATACTTAGTCGTGGTGTGAACTATTTCTCTTATTTATGGTTAAAGATGTTGACAAGCTACTGGTCCTGGAGAACCTAGGAAGTTCACTGTTGTTCCCCAGGTGCCTGGGAGGGATGAAATTTGGATGCGTGCCTCTCAGCTCCCTCTGCTTGGAATGCGGTTCTCCGTTTCTGCAGTCCAGGCTCGAACTAGGCTGGTGGGTACAGGGCTCTCTGATGCATTTCTCTCCCCAAGAGCACACTTGCCCACGGCGGCTGATGCCTGACTCTGGGTATGGCTGTTTCCTTGTTTCCAGCCAATTTCCTCCCACTTGGAAGAGGGAGGTTTCCATTTTCCCAGAGGGCAATGAGTGAGAAATGTTCACTCTTGGGCAGAAAGAGAAAAACAAGCAAGGCCTAGAACCAAGGACACAGAGCTCTCTTCCTGACCCCTTCCATGGACAGCTAATACATAGTGACGAGTGAGGGACAGCTCTCGTGCAAGGTGACAAAAGGCAAGATCTGAGAAGGCTTTGTGTTTACAAACATATTGCCAAAAGTGTCACGGATAGAATTGCAAAACATCAATAGCGATCGATGGGAACAAATCATTGTCCCCAGCCATCCAACAAGAATGGAAATCCAGGCTCGGAGGAAGTGAAGGGGAAGAATCTATAGCGGTTGGAAGCACTGTTGCAACCCTCTCCTCACTGCCTCCCTCCCTTTCTTACGCTTTGTTCTTTTTCCTTTCCCTCTGCAACTCGCTCGCTCATCACTGCCAATTTTTCTCTATGCAGTAGAAGGAAAACCATTGATTTGTACGAGAGCATTTGCCTGGGCCTTAGAGGCAGAATTAGAGCAGAACTACCTGCTCGCCTCTGCCTTCTCCCAGCTGTACCGTGTGTCTGTTGAATTTCAAACAGTGAGTCTATGAACAAGTGCTTAGCCAAGCTTCATAGTTCTCAAAGCCATTAATCATAGGCGTCCTCCACAAAGGCCTTAAACAACCAGATAACAAAGGTCATTGATACAATAGCTTTGTTTGAAGCAGACTCTTCCAGGCCTTAAAACTGAAGCTGGACTGGGTCCATCCTGATTTGAAAACTTTTGAAAGGCCAAGGAGGTGTGTTTAGCTGGAGGCTTCTGACCCTCACAACACAGTGGAAAGCAGGTTGCACTATATCCTACGAATCAGGAGTAGGTGAGAGGGAAAGATTACAAGAATTCGAGGTGAATACGCCAGAGTAGTCCAAGGGACCTACATGGATGTCTAGGATGGAGAACCTCGGGGGCGGGATGAGTGAACCTTGATGGCCAGTGAGGAGAACCCTTCTTAGGGTCAGGTCACTCTCGGGGAAAGGGCGTTATCTTTAAAATAAGATAAACTAACCAAAAGCAGCAGCAGGACGGTGCCAGTTACAGGCTGCAGAGGAGTCGGGGGTTCCAGAGGGCAGAGTTACCTGGGTACCTTGCTGTGGAAGACCACTAAGAATCTCTCAGTGCCCCGAATCTCTCATTCTAAATCATCTCAAAAAATCTTAAACACAAAGAACAATGGATTAAGGGAATTTTATCCAAATAAGCCAAAATGACCAAGAAAGAATTCAGAGGAAGAGGATCAGGTACTTACGGAGGAAGCAGGGTCACCACAGTACTGAAGGAGGCAGATAGGGGACCCAGGAAGAAAGAGCACAGGGCCCCAAGGACCACAGAACAAGCCAGACTTCCTGCAGATGAAGCAAGAGCAGGCCTGCTATGAGCCAGTGTAAACAGGTTTAATGCTGACTCATTTATTTATCTTATTCTCCCTCCCATTGATTCATTCACCCATTGTATTGGTTGTTTCTTATATGCCGGGCATTTTTCTGTAGGTGGGGAATTCACATTTAAAAGATACAGAAATAAAATCTCTACCCTCAAGGAATTTGTGAGCTACAACATTACCTCATTCCTCATCCACCCAAGTGTATACCCTGAATTTCTCATTTTGTCTCAAAATGATTTCATCACTTAAATGGCTGAATATGTAGTTTGAGGGGATGTCATGGAGCAGGGGTCTAGGAAGAGGCCCAGAAGGCCCAGGCTCAGGCCCTCTGAGGAGGGTAGTGAACCTGGAGAAAATAGTGCACAGGAGAAGCTTCACATGAGGGGCAGCAGCCTCTGCTGTTTCATCTCTGGCTGTCAGAGGCTCCCCCACAGCCCTGGTCGGTAAGTGAGATGTCAGGAGGATGGATTGGCCTTGCACAGTGACGTAGGTAATGATCTTTGAGGCCACAGGGAAGCAGGGCTTCCTGTAGAGTGGTCATAAACTTAGCCTCACAGAGTGTCTGGATTTCCAGTGCAGGAATCATGGCAGCTACCAACATTCCTGTGGAGATTCAACCTCTTCTTTGTCCTGGTAGCAGTTGTAGCACACACCCACTCTCTAATATTGGGCTCTGAATTGCAGTTGAATTTGTTTTACACTCTGAAATATTTCCTTTTAGTGGTTTTCAGAGAAGCACCTGTGCTTGTGTGAATAGCAGCATGGGGGTGGGGGATATTGGCACCTGTCCGTAAAATGGTTAAAGAACTTTTAGACAGGTGTCATCCATCCATCCATCCACCCACCCACCCATCCATCCATCCAACCAGCCAGTTAACCAACCAACCAATCAACCATCCATCCATGGGCATCCATTGGTTTCCCTGAGAAGTGTTTACTGACTGCTCACAATATGCCCTAATCCATACCTAGGGACAGAGTTGGGATCAGAGGCCTGCTTGGCTGCTTCCCAAGCTCCGGGTTGCCATTTATCTTTTCAGCGGCTGCTCTTTTACAAAGGCCCAGCGTCTCATTCTTGGACAGCCTATGCCATCACAGACAGGAAGCGGCAGCGACTGGGGTAATGAGTTATTGCTCCCACACAAAGCTTGCCTGGTAGGAGTGAGAATAGTGTGACACTGTGGTGATAACTGCCACAGGGTACACAGCTCAAGACGGGTCAAGAGTGATGACAATGGGAAGGACGCAGGGTGACAGGCTGGGTGGGACCAGGAGGGCCCTTGATGTAACTGACTGTGTGACCTGGGCAAGTGGCTTCCTGTTGGTTACTGGTCTCATTCGTAGTAGGAAGGGGTTGGGCGTTCTAGTCCTGTGATGTGCAGTGAAGTCTCACTGGTTAATGACATCGACCTATGGATCTGTGTTTTGCTGCCCTTTGCTTGATTCTTCTCTTTTTGCCCCATTTCTTTTTCTTCCGAGATCTGACCATCTCACAGGTCAATGCAAGGCATTTCATCTCACCAGCATCCTGCATTATCCTCTAACTCAGGGCCGTCCAATAGGACTCTTGGTGATGATGGCAATATTCCTATCTGCACTGGCCATCATGGCAGCCCTGGGCCACACTGACTCCTGAACTCTTGACATGTGGCTAATGTGACTGAGGAACAGGGTCTTACATTTTAACTTAAAGCATGTATCTAGTAACTGCCTTATTGGACAGCACAGCTCTAACCTCTTCCTTTCATTACTGTGTCTAGTTCTTCTTAAATCATTGGTTCGGAGCTTGGTCATCTGTGGCCAGACTTCCTTAGTTTGGATCCTCCATGATGGCTACTGGCTGCGGGGACTTGGGCAATTTACTTACCTTTGCAGGCTTCAGTGTTGTCACCTGTAAAATGAGGGCACTAATAGTCCTACCTTCTGGGAGTGTCATGGTTATTGACTGAGACAATGAATGTACCGTGTTTAGCACAGTGCCTGGCACTTTGTAAATGTGAGCTGCGAGTGTGGAGGAGGAGGAGAAGAAGTGAGGATACTTTTCCATCTTTTTTTGTCTGTGAGAGTGAAGTCTTCAGGTCTAAGACTATCTCGTCTTTAGTTGTAACTACATAGCAAATGGAGATGATACTCTCTCCCAGGGCTCATGAGTGTCCTTTTTATTCGATTCCCCTTCTCTTTGCCCAGCTACCAGTTCTCCCGATACCTCTATGCTCTGCCCCAGACCATATACAAGCCTCTTAAGAGCACTGATCCTGATGTGAGCTGAGTGACTGTTGCCCCACCCTCTCACACACACACACACACGCATGCACGCACTCATGCACGCACTCATGCACACATGCAGTTCTTACAAAGCAGACGGACCTGGGATTTCATTCCTTCAGACACATCTGTGTCTCTTATCTCGGGCTCCTTTTCCTCTAGGCAATGGGGAGCAGGGTGATGACCCCATTAATTCCAGGCACACCCTAGTTGGTCTCCAGGTCTCCAGCTCCCTTTGGATCTCCCCTCTGGCCAACTTGATCTCCCAAGTGACATCTCTCAATCCTGCCCCAGGAATCAGATGTCTAAATAGCAAATGAAAGATTAATGCCAGTGGCCAAGATTGGGATGTGAATAATTTAAAGGGCAGAATAAGAGCCAGCTCCGCTTACCAACAGGGCTGCGTGGGCAGAGGTCAGGGAGAGGGTAAGGGCCAACTCTGGGCCAAGGATGGGAGACTGTGGATTCCAGTGAACTGATCTGGGAGGGGATTTGTTGTCCTTCATGCTGGGAAGAATTTGTAGTTACAAACAGAAAGCAGGTCCTTCTGCATTCTTACCAATAATACAAGAGGTTGTGAGATTCATGAGGCATATGGGCAGTTTTCCAAGTGGGCACAATTCCATGGCCCACCCATCGGTGCTCACCCTGCTGCCCTCATGGTGAGAGGGCCCTTCTCACCAGGGTCTCTGTTCTCTTTTTGTTTAGATTTTATTTGTTTACCTTTAGAGGGGAAGGGCAGGGGAGAGGGGGAGAACTATCAATGTATGGTTGCCTCTCATGCGTCCCCTGCTGAGAACTGCCCTGCACCCGAGGCCTGTGCCCTGATTGGAAATCAAACCGTGATCCTCTGGTTTGCAGGCTCGCGCTCAATCCACTGAGCTACACCAGCCAGGGCTCAGTGTCTCTGTTCTTGTTTCCACCTTGGACCTGTTGGGCTGGGACATTCGGTGGAATGTCTCCTGGGGCACGGGATCAGAGGTGAGGATGGAAAAGCAGCCTGGTGTTTGTGAATTGAGTGAATATTTTACAGACAGTGGGGTTTTGTCAGGCAGGAAACCTCTGTGCGGATATTTCTTCTCCTCTGCCTACCACCTTGGTCACCTCTGCGCTGCCCGAGCCTCCTGTTAGGTTCACCACAGTCTCTCCTCTGATGGTTTGGGGTTTGATAAATATTTTCCCCTCCGGAAGTCTTTAGCAGTGCAGCAAGAAGGTTACATGATGGATTCTCCCCATCACTTAATTGAAGCCATAAAAAATGAAAAGAGAGCTTCCAATAAACCAAACCATTACTCACTGGTGGATAGAGAGGGGATCCCAGAACCAGGCCCTGAGAGGCGCAGCTGGGAAGCCCTCCAGCTGAGTGTCTATTATGATTATTAATCACAATGGCCACAGGGTTCACTGGCACAGAGCTTCTTAATGAACTTGGACTCGTGTCCTTACAAGGTTGTAGCCATTATAGCAACCAGGGCCTTTGCGTTTCAAATCCCTGAAGGCTTACGATGGATGTCTAAGTGGGTGCATTTGTCCTAGTACTTTCCAAAATTATGAGATGTGTGTCATTGTATGTAGGTATGAACAGCGGAAGGGGGAGAGCTACTTTGTGGTGATGGCGACTTTCAGGTGGTCATTAGTAAGAGTATGGCTGGTGGCTGGGCACATGCTTTCCTGTGCCTGGTTAATGGCTATATGTTGTGTACAGGGCAGTGAGAGTTTTGTTTGTGGGTGGTCAATATGGGGGTAGGAGGGAGGTGTGTTAATGGTAGTGGATGTATATACATTAAAATAGCATCATCTCTATGAGGATTCCAGGACATTTAAGTTTCCAAGTAGATTACAAGTAAGAAGATCTAGAATTTGTTGTCCAGACTAGAAGAGTTTTAAAAGTAGAAGGGGTTGTTAATAATGTTGCCTAGACCACTCACATAAACCAGGACTGTTTCAAGCAACCGAGATGTGTGGTAACTGTACTTCTGAAGCACTGTCAGATTGCTTAGGTTTATTTTCCGTTTGTTTGGCCTCTCATTGAGCTTCTTTGGCCAGTGAGTCTGTTGGAATTAGAGCTTTGGGGGGTGGGCAGAGCAAGATGGTTGCCTCTTTGTTGGCATACTAATCCCTGACCTCTACCCTGTAACAGCCCCATGACAGGGAAGGCAGCCCCGTCTACCCTTCCACAGGCATGTAGTGCCAGTGTTAGCGATTTCCTGGTTCGGTACACATGTCTTGATTCCTGGGGGACTTTGGCACCCACTCTACGAGCCCGAAGTCACTCGAGATAGAAAGCGCAGACAGCACACCTGTGGGCTGCAGCCTGAATGCTCTGGGAGGCCCTGAAAGGGCCCCGTTCAGGGCATGCGCAGAGCCACAGCCTGAGGGTCTGTCTGCTGTGTGGGCCCCAGGGTCACAGTGGGGTGAGCAGGAGCCCGACTCCATTATGTCGTGGTTCGATGTGGCTCGAGTCTTGGTGTACCTCTCTACATGGAAATCAGGGAAGAACAGTATGTTCTAACAAGAGCAGAAATATTTGAAACAGTATTTGGGATGAGTTGCATAAGAGAAACGTCCGTTCTTTTCCTGTCTCCCTCCCTCCTTCTCTCCTCACCTCTCAGCCCCGCAATTCCTTCATTCACCAGATGACTCTGCCTCTCCTGGACCTTTGTTCCCCAGAGTCACTAGTTCCTCCGTATCAGCAATAGTTTGTCAGCTGATGGTACCCTGAAGTTTGGGAGGGAAGGGAAAGGAAGCCCTGCCCAAATCTCAGCAGGTGTCTTTCCCCACAGGGAGGCCCCTCACCAGCATCCTGGCTTCCTTCCCATCCCTCCTGAGAACAGCAGCAGGCAGTGCTCACGCAGGATGACACCTACAAGTTTTCTGTCCCAGCTGCTTTCTCCAGAGGAACCTCTCTCCCCTCTCCTCCCAGAAAACCAAGAACTCCCAAGCCACAAGCAAGTAGCTGTAAATAGAAATTAATCCATCTGTAAAACCTCAACATGTCACCTGATCCTTATCAGTGCTTCATAATCGCCTGCAAGGAAGATCTTATTATATTAAAAAGCCATTGCCCTTTATGCTGGTAACACTAATAGATTCTGTGTGATATTCATACCAGATTTAGCTTTCAGCACGTGAGATGCCATTCCTTTCCTACTGCCTCTGTCTAAGCCCCTTCGTGTTTGCACAAAACTCCTATAATTTCAGTTGCCTGCAAGGTCTTTTTCTGCAAGATGATAAGATCCATGAGGGTGTCTGTCTTGTTGAATGTTGTATCGCCAGTAGGAAGAGTGGCTGGTGAGCACTAGGCATGCGTTTTCATCTGTCCAATTCCTTCCTCCCTCCCTTACCCCTCACTCCCTCCTTCCTCCTTTCTCTCCTTCCACAAATAAACTAAGCTCTGGAGGGGGAGATGACAAAAAAACATACAATAATAAAACAACGACAAGGAGTTATAAGGGCTTTGAAAGAAAGAGTGTTGAAATAGAAGATAATCAGGTTGGGGTGGAGAGGTTTACTTCAACAGGAAGGTGGTAATATCCTCTCTGGGACCTAAATGATGACAAGGTACCAGCCACAAACCCAGGTGGGGGAAGAGCTTTCTAAGCAGAGGGAGCAGCTGTGCCTGGGGTTGGGAGGTGGGGAAAGACCCAAGCACCTTTGAAAGCTTGGGAAAGGCTGACTATGAATAAAACATCATGAAAGGGAGCCTTTGTTGGGTGCAGAGGTAGGGAGAGGCTAGACCTTTGCAGAAATGTCTGGGGTGATGAAGGCACTCAGGACATGATTCGTGGGGCGAATTTGGGATTTAAAAATATATATTTTATTTCTTTATTTTTAGAGAGAAGAGAAGGGAGGGAGAGAGGGAGAGCAACATCAATGTGTGGTTGCCTCTCAAGCACCCCCTACTGGAAACCTGGCTCACAACCCAGGCATGTGCTCTGACTGGGAGTCGAACCAGCGACCCTTTGGTTTGCAGGCTGGTGCTCAATCTACTGAGCCACACCAGCCAGGGGAAATTCGGGATTCTTTATTCTCCAAGAGCAAAGATCCATGTGATCCAGAGATGGAATGGCTGGGAAGTCTGGGGTATGGAAATAACAAAGAAGTGAAGGTGGTAAGGAGTGAAATTTGAACAAGGGATGCGGGGCAGTGGGTGGGATGCCAGATTCTGAGTGTCCTTCTCTGCTCCCACTTAGATTGACACATCATTTGCTCGTGTCTTCCATCACTCCACGTTTACAAAGATAGTACCACTACAACCAGGGCATCAGACTCAAAGGCCAATGCTCAGATTGCGACAGAACTTGAAATCAGGGCCTGGCGAAAGCCTTGTGATGAACTGCCAAGATCCAGGTTTCAAAAACAACCACAGTCGCAACAATGACAATAACAGCTGTGCTCACCTCTGGTCCCTTTGCTATCAGTAAATTGAAAGCAGTTTTAGTCTGAGATGGATTTGGTGGTAAGAGCCAAGGCCATCCAAGGTCCTTCCTCCATTATGGGGACCTAGTTGGTGAGGAGGGATTTCGGGGCCGAGGCCCAGGCAGAGTGGCGGGGCCCCAGGGCACAATCCGGTGGGTGGGACTTGCCTCACAGAGCCTGGGCCAGTGCGACCTGTGCAGAGCATGCTCAGCTAGAGGGGGGCTGGGCCTTCATCTCCACGAGGGGAGACATGGGAGAGTTGTTTGTACAAGGGGAGCAACTCCTTCATGAGAGGTTATATGCCCCCCTTCTCTGCCAGATCAGAATACCTTCAAGTGAAAACATATGAGCACAAGTCTGTTTTGTTCATTCTTTGTTTCTAAACATTTCCTCGCATTAAAACCCTCTGTGCTCTTTTAATCCACAACGGCATATCACATCATGGCGAACAGCATTGGGGTGACAGCAAATGCAGCAGAACTTCTTCTGCAGGATGCTGCCGAGGCCTGGGGTTTGCCCCCTGGGTTGTCATCTCCCGGGGCCTGCAACAGGGGGTTTCAGCTCTTAGTGAAGTCCCTGTTTGGCAAGGATGCTGGCCTGTAGCGGGGGGAAGGGGGTGGGCAGACAGGTGATGGAAAGACCTGGGGTTCCCAGGAAGTTCCCTGGCATCTTCTACACCTCCTGATGGAGGTTTGTAAAAGTATTGGGTTGGCTAAACTGTTTGTTTAATGTTTTTCATATGATGGCTCAAGTAGTACTTAGTTGTCTTTAACTGTATTCAAAGCAATTTTTTAGATTGTATTATGACAGCTGTCATATTTGTGCATTTTTAAAAACTTATCAAAATCGGTGAATTTTTTTGTGTACCCAGTTTAATACCGAAGATGGAAGGAAATATGCAACATTTTTGGCATATGATTCTTTATTATTTCATAAAGATAAAACCTCGACAAAAATGCAAAAAAAGATGTGTGCAGTGTATGGAGAACGTGCTGTGACTGATCAAATGTGTCAAAAGCGGTTTGGTACTGTCGACATTATGGCCAAATAGTTCTTTGCTATGGGCCTGTCTCATGCTTTGGAAGATGTTTAGCAGCACCCCTGGCCTCTACCCACTAGAAGCCAATAGTGGGAGACAACTGACATACTCAAAATAGCCAAATCAATGAAGTTATTGGTGAAAATGAAAGACATGTCTTTCATTTTATGGAAAAAACTGAATGGACTTTTTGGCCAACCCAATATAAAACGATGGTGGCCTTTCCTCCCAGGACCTGATGGTGGTGGCTGTGGGGTGAGTGTGTGGGAGAAGGCAGCCCAGAAAGACAGCAGCTTTCTTATCAAAAGGCAACACTTCCATCCCTCCTCTCCCCAAGAAACCAGTCTCTCTGGTCTTCTTTGCATAAACTTTTCTCCCACTTATGAGAACAAAATGCAATCCTGCTGAAGCACTTCTCCATTGACTGGAATGGGGGCGGCAGCCCTCTGACCCCCCTGTGTAGGAGAAAGGCTGGGCGGGGGGCTGTTCTCAGCTGTGTGTATGGCAGATGGGGGGACCTGAGGCCACCTGCTCAGCATCTCCATGCTTCCCCTCCCCTTAGACGGGGCCAGAAAAAGTCTCTCTATATCCTTCTGCCTTCTGAAGAGGCCATGGGGGAAATGTGCTTACTGCTCCGCGGCTGCCGGAAGAGCTCAAAGGGTAGAACTGCAATGCTTACTGGACACTATGGGGTGGGCTCACCACTCAGGCCTCGCAACCCACTCTGCAAGGAGGAAATGCAAACCCTGCAAATACGTAAGGGGTTCCAGGCAGAAGGGCACAGACCCCCTTCCCCACCTGTTTGTGCTGCTTCTCATCCCCTTCCCCAGGCGGCAGGAGCAGCTCGGTGATCTAAACCACAACCTGTCTTTATCACTGTTAAAGCACGGTGGTTATCGCCTACAGCTCTCCTCTCGAGGATTTACAGCCTTAGCTCCTCTCAACCCAGTGGGCTCAGTTCAGGAAGAGGGAGCAGGAGACAGGAGACTCAAAACATTTCACTGCCAAGGGCATAAACCCTAGCGCTGGGTCAAGATCCTGGAGGTCCCCGCTGGGACAGGCATGAACCCTGTAGGTGATGGATGCTTGGCAGGTCCTCGTGGGGTGTCCTAGGGGAAGAGTGAGGCCTGCTGTGGCAATGAGGGAGGCATTGGAAGGCAGTGGTTATTTACCAACAAGTGTGGAAATAGTTCACTATTTTGCCGGCTGTCCTTCCTGGAGCATACTGGCTCAGTATCACACCCAGGAGCAAGTTGTGTTTTCCCCAGACTGTGGGAAAGTTGGCCAAGGTCGAGAGCAGAGATATAGTCACATGTAATTGTGCAGTTGTGGAGGTGCACCTGGGAAGAGACCAGAGCAATCCACGCACCTCTCATCCAGGGCAGGAAGCTAGTGCAGTGTGTGGCTTCTCCTCATTCTTCGCCCCTGAGAACCATCCAGGGGCAGGAAACTAATGAAGATGGACAGACTTCAAGGAGCGACGGATAATTCCTCCTATGAAATGGGGCTCAGAAACACGAGACAACCACAGAGTTTATGCTCGAAACATAAAGATGGTTATTGAGGTTGGTCCAGGGGAGATGCCTGGGGGTGCCGCAGTGTGTGAGGTGTGTCCTGCTGCCCCAGGGTGGGTCATGCCAGCTGGCCCACGCCCTGGGCATCAGCTGCAGTGGGCTCCCGGGTGGAGACTCGGTGCCGAGGGCTCGCCTCCACCGGCCTTGGCTCCTGGCTGCGCACCCAGCTACCAGCGGCCGCCTGCATTTGGCTGTTTGGCTCCAGTTGTCCAGACCCAAGGACATCATGTCGGCCCGTTTCTGCCCTGGTTGTAAAAGAACAGCTGCACCTTCTAGAGGACCTTCCAAGTCCTTCGTACGTGAGGATGATTATAGTATTTTATTCGTGAGATGGTCACGCCTCCTGGGCCCCTTTGTGAGATCCCATTCTCGAACACAGGGGGATGAGATCCGGAGACAGAATGTTAAAGCAGAATGGGTTTTAGAGATCACGTGATGCTACCCTTTTGCAGAGGTGGGGACGGCCTGGGGGTGGGCAGGGGAGCGGGCAGGAGGGGCGCGGCGCTTCCCCAGGTTTCCTGTGGGGGTGGCACCCGACCTTCATCTCTGTCGCATACATTTTGTTCAGAGTTTTAAAAGTTTTTCAAGAAAAGTACTAGTTTTATTTGGAAAATACAGAAACGTATAAAACAGAGAAAAGGACATGCATACCCAGAGTGCTGCCTCACAACCATTGTTCACAGTTCCTTTCAGTTTGTATGTGAATTATTTTCCCTATTTAAGATCATATTATATGCGCATATTCACTGAATAGGTTGGAAAGAAAATCATGTATTTAGAATTATATACATATGAAATATGCATATACATATAAAATATATACACATATATGAAAATATCTGTGACAAAGTCACATATATGATTATATACATATACATATAAAATCACGTGTGTGTGTATATATGGTTTTCTTTCTGGCCTATTGAGTAAAACCTTGTAATGCAAGTAATTTCCCCACTTGTCATAAACTCTTCATAAACGTAATGCCAACCACGCATCTGATACTGTCACGTGGACACACCACGACGACTTACCCTCTGTTATACTGCTTTATATTGAAGTTACTTTTCATATTTTCAGATTATGAATAATGCTAATGTAAAATGACTGTGCATAAAAGTTCTGCTTTTTTTATTTTTCAAGCCCCTGTATGTCAGACTGTTTCCTTTGGCTGCCGTCCCAAAAGCAGTATTTCCAGGTCAGAGGGTATAACTGTGTTAAAGATTGGCTATCTATTACTAAATTGTTTTCCAGAAGTATTGCTTCAATTTATGTCCCCACTAGAAAGCTATGAAATTTTATTAGATCCTTGCTAATGTGGCAGATAGTCCTCATTTCAGATGTGAAAAAACTCAGCTGTCTAAGTTCAAGTGTGGCTGGGGGGCGGCAGAGATTCTGATATGAATAAACAGTTTTAGTGAATATTTTTGAAAATTCAACAAAGCGATGGGCATACCCGAAAAAACGAAGAATTGGCCCCATTGAGCTGGCTGGCTGGGACCAGCCCCCCACCCCTGCAGCGATGCCTGGACCCGGGACCAGGAGAGATGTATCGATTCAGCCCCAAGAATAGAAAGAAGCCAAAGCCAATTAGTCCCTGGGGGACGTGCGGGAATGTGGGACCTGCCCAGCCCCTGTGCCCTTGTGGGCAGTGGGTGTGTGCCTATGAAGCACCTCCATCCCTGGAGGAAGCCAGAGTGCTGAATCAATGGACTCATAAACACATGTCTCACAATAGAAAATGGGAGTGATGCACCGTCCTGTGAAAATCACCCGGTGGCTCATTTGGCTTCTCCGCTGATCCGTGTCAGTCCGTCTCAGCCCTGCTACTCAGAGGCCCTCCCAGGCCCGGGGACAGGGTGTCCCAGCAAGGGTCAGGCCATTTCAGCCGGGCTCAGGGAGGAGACCGGCTGCGATAATGAGCCTCCGCTCATCACAGGGAGGTCTGGCAGGCAGGGGCCACGCGGAACAAATGAGAGTGTCAATATCTGTCTCTCCAGATCCACCCCTCCAGGGCCCGACGTGTAGCGTTTCTAGAGCCCACCCCCCCACTGCCATTCCCTGAGGAACAGGAGGATGCTGGGAAGATTGGTCCTTATGGAAGTGGGTATCTCACTGGGCTCACTTTTCTTCTCTTTAGAAATGAGGGGAATTTTGAGATTTTTCTCCTCCAAACCAACACCATCTCCATTTCATTTTATCTTGGGACATGCTCAGTCCAATGCAGAGGCGGGTGAACCCGGGAGTACGGGAGACTTGGCCCTTCTGACTTCCATTCCTGGAGAACTTTCTTGGGCTGCTGGGGCCTGGGGGACCGCTCACCTGAATCCCAGCCCCACCTCCAGTAATCTGTGCGACTCCAGGAAAGTCACCAACTTTCCTGGGTTGTGCTCTTGTCGCTTGTGAAACAGGAGTCTGGATTAGGTGAACGCTGGGTGTTTCTTTTAAGTTTTATCAGTTTGTAATATGATAAAAAATGAAGTATGCCTAAGTAAGTGACATTTGGACAAGAAAAAGCCGAGGTTCTAAATCCAGGAGGCCAGGGGAACAGCCCTTCCTCTAACTCGTGTCCAGGAGGCTCCTGGGCCTCCACGGGCCTCCACCGGCAGAGGGAAGAGTTAAAGGTGAGCAGCAGGTGAATTAGAAAAGGGCTGGGCTTACTGCATTCCTGAACAGCCCAGGAAGGGAGGCAAAACCTTAGCTGGAATTGTTGAGTGACTGCACTGTTGAAGAAGTTCTTGGGAAGTGTGAGTGACTTACCCTGTGCAGCTTCATTCACGTCCCACAGAGAAACTCCGTGGAACACGGTGTGGCAGGAGAAGCCTGCCATCTCTTTCAAATAAATCCACTTAGGTCTGTGCCGAGAACTAGGCACTGGAGTGATCTGGAAATCGTTCTCTCGAGTGACGCAGGCACCTGGAAAGTTCCATCCCTCCCCGCTGTAACTTAGCCCCATATGCATCCCCGAATTTCTCAGGCAGTCTGTCCCCCTGCAAACGGGGATCTTTGCCTGCACTGCAGCCACATCGAGTCTTTGTCACTCCCTGCCCCTCATACAGTGCTTTCCCAGCAACCTGTCAGAACCTCTTAGTCTGCCCTTAAACCAGCTTAGTGGGCTGCAACCAACATTGCCAAAAATGGAATAGAAGAAGAATTTAGTGGAGTGCATTGCAGCAACAGGCTTGTTTTTCTGAAAAGTTTAGTTTTATCTTGGTTTGCAATGTAAGTTCCTGAGTAGGTCTCAAGACAGTGAACCCTGCTCTGTAGGAGGGAGGAGGCACCCAGGGGCCCTCTGTACATGCTCAGTGCGCCTGCGTGCTGACAGCTGGAAGCACCAGGGGGCTGTGCAAGTGGGTGGCAGGTGGTGGGGCTGGGGGTGCATCCACTCAGCCCACTGGCTCCCGGCCTGGACTTTTGGCCTGGGAGTCCTGCAGTGCCACGCCACCTCTCACGGGAGGACAAGCACCTGTCACCAGTCCTTTCCATGCTGGCGGGTAACTCTCTATTGCCCTCGGTCTCTGCTTCTCTGTTTTCAAAACTGAGGAAGTTGAATTGAGGAGTCAAATCAGAGAGGAAAGGGAGTGAAGGCCCAGCCTCTCACGTGAGTGGGAGGAGTCAGTGCTTTCAGGGTTTTTATAAGTACAAGGAGCGGTAGAAACAGCCCGGTCTTGCCCTATTGTTTTGCAAAGAACCCGACACTCAGTGAAGCTCTGGGCAAACAAGTGCCGTCACCAGGTGGAAACGCAGGTTTCCAGCCTTCGGGGCTCATGCTCCATCTCCCTGGGGGTTGCCCCCCTCCTGGCCGGGAAGGCCACACTTAGGCAACTGGCTCCTGAGAGCTTCCGGGTGAAAAAATACATCCCCGAGCGGGGAATGTGTATAACACCCCAGCACGTACGCACGTCCAGCTGCCCCCCTTCATCTTCCCTGGAGGCAAACGGTCCCCTGATGTCTCCCAGAGGAGAGTGATGGGGTTAGGCCCTGTGTCAACAAGCAGGCCAGCCCTGGGGAGCCAGAGGGTGGCATCGGGGGTGACAGGATGGCCACTCGTGTCCCTCCCTCCTCACTGCCCCTCATGCAGACCCTGTAGCCATATCGTCCCATCTCCCCAGAGCTCTGTTCTCAGCCAAGAGAGAATGATAACAATAACAATAATAATAGGATAATGAGGGAGAATAACAGCAAGAACAACAGTCGCTGAAATCAGAATAGTAATTATAGCCTGCACCAGGCACCTACTCAGGCCCTTACGTGAATTGTCTCAGTCTCATTCCCCTCCGAGGCGGTGCTACTGCTGCCACGTGCTTTAGCAGCAGACAAGACGAGACGAGACGCAGGAGGCTAAATAATTCATCGTCACACGGCTCCTTAGGATTCCAACCACGAGGTCTGGCCCAGCAGCCCGGTTCTTAACCACCGCCCTACATCATGGCCCCCCGTGGCCTGGTTCACACTGGCCACACAACTGTCCCCGTTCTGTCATCCTGTGTCCGATGATACCTGCCGGCGCCTCCCTGATTCAGGTCTTAAGAGCAGGTAGGTAGGCGGCAAACAGCAGATGGATGGGGTCCCACTGCCCTCCTTCTAGCCTCTTCCTCGGCCCCATTAGGGCCAAGGGGACAGGCAGTTTGTCCCCTGAGGGGTTCAGCAGTGAAGTCAGTGGGGTGAGTCTCCGATAGCTCAAGGGAGAGAAGTCTTCGAAAATATTCGGGGGTGTGTCCTAGAGTTTTGCAGGGTGGGACCCTCACATGCAGCCTCAAGTCAGCCTGCTGGGGGGTTACATAAGGTGCAGGCTTCCCACGGAGCGACCGAGGGTCAGGCCTCCAGGTGACTTTCTCAAGGGGAGCTGACCTGCATTGTGTCACAGAGGTGCTTGGGGACCGAGGGAACAAAAACATGAAAGAAGCCCTTCTCTCCCAGGTGCCCACTGAGCCCAGGGGACGCTTGTTCCTGGGAAGTGACAGGGCCAACTACAGAGCCTTCGTGCAGCTCGGCTGACTGCTTGACCCTCCCCACCGTGCCCCTGGGAGCCCAGCCTGCAGGGAAGCCAGCATACGGGCTGCACACTCACCCGCTGCCCTGGGGGCCCATAAGGACTTGACCCTGGACACTGAAGGGATGCAGGGTGGGTCCAGATGGCCACCTGCTCCCCACTGGTCACTCCAGTTCTGCCCCACCCCACACGGGTACCCAAACACCCTCTTCCTTCTCTCTCTGCAACCCCTCCTGTCCCCAGAGTGAAGCCGCCAGCCTACCTTTTGGAGTCTGCATTCCCCTGTTACCACTTTTGGAAGGGGCGAGGGAGAAGGTTGTGGAGAAAGAAGAAAAAAGCTAGAAGGGAACAGAAGTCCCCATTTAAACCCAGGCTGGTGCAGGAATCCAGCTGACACAGCAAGGAAGCAAGATTAGTAACAAGTGAGAGGGGATGATTTATGTTTTATGCTCGAAGACCCACGGAAGACTTCCAGGTGTCACCTGGGCTGCCCAGCGATCTTTAGCGGCAATTAGAGCTGGAGACTGTCCCAAGGCCCCTCCCCTTATCTGCCTGCCTGGTTTTAGGCTAATGCGTTTATCCATTTTCACGTGCAGGGGGTCATCAAAAGCCTCCCTTCCCTGCTTGATTTCTCAACATTCACCTTTGGATGAATACAGGACGCTGCCATCAGAAGCGGGGCTTCTGGAGGACAGTGCATGGCCAATGCCTGGGTCTGGAGCCTCCGTCCCCACCCCGGCAGTCCTCAGGGCCACGTGACAGTGCCCAGGCCACTGAGTTTCAAGGCAGAGATCTGGGGCTGTTTGGTGGGAGAGAACAGTCCTCTCTCTTCTCCACTCTGAGCATGGCTTCCTGCGACGTGGGCACAGATAGGAGGCTGCCCAGCCTGGGCAGGCCTACCCCCTCTGGCTTTGGATCTCACAGAGAGCAAAGGCAATGCAGCTGGCGGAGGAGGTGCTCAGGGTCAGCTCCAGGGAAGGAGATTTCTGGTTATTGCATGTTGGCATCCTGTCACTGGGTTGGCAAAAGGGTTTGAGTTTTTGTCAACGAGCTCTTCGACACAAGCTATCTCAGTGTTATGCGAGCTCCGAGCAAGGAATGCAACACAGAGCACTTGTGACCAAGTGGGGCTGAAGTTCACAGCCAGACCCACTGCACGCAGAGCAGCCGTGCTCCCGTCAGGACGTGGGAGGTGCTTCTCCTGGCCTTCCTGTTCAGTCTGCTTGACTCAACAGACTAAGCAGTTTGAGGGCAGCCTGTGCTTCTCTCTGCATGCCCGGGGAGGGCAGTGGTGGGTGCTGCAAAGATATAAGGCAAACCACACGAAAGGCACTGGTGTAGTTTTGGGCAGAGGGCATTCTCTGGGATGAAAAGGCTAGCAGCCTGCAGCAGGGCACAGCCCCTCCCCTCTGTGCATGCAACTGCATGAATTACTTACTAATGGGCACAAGCAAAAGCAGGGAACGGCTCTGCAAGGCTCTCAGAACTGGGGCTGGAGTGTTCTACAGCTCTCTCTTCGCCTTTACAACGGAGCCCCCTGCTCAGGTGGCCTCCTCCCGTCAGATGAGTGCCCTGGTTACTTTGTAAATGTTTCTGTCTTCCCTTGCTGCTCAGGTGTCTATCACCTACCACTTGTCACTGTTGTCGCTGCTGCTGTCTGATGCCTCACCTGTTTAATTCTTTCTTTTGAATTTTCTGTGAGCTTGTAAATAGATAACCAAGCTTCATTAGACTTGTGTGTAAAATAAACATGAAGCGGCATTAGGCTGAGTCAGGCACTCTAGCTCTGGTGTGTACTCACTGAGATTTCTATGTTAGCCCTTCCTGGAGCGTTTCTGGTATTTTCTGGTGTTTGGCTAGGTTCTGGGTTGGGGATGTCTAAGACCAGCTGAAGTGCAGATAGGAAAGGGGTTATGAGCTATGACAATAACCACTCACTTTTATACCCATTCACACTATCTTCTGAAGCCCATCCGAGTTCTCCACCTGTGGTTCCCCGAGAGATGCCAGGTGTCTTCCGGAGAATTGTCTTATGTTGACAATTATTACTCTTGGAATTTTCAAGGACATAAAACTGATTCAGGGGGTTGAGAGATCCAGCTCCCCGAGGGCAGGGATACAGCCAATTCATTAGTGACCGTTTCATCCACCCGAACTCCTCCACTGCGCCCAGAAGCACCCCTGTCCTCCTGCCCAGGGGGGCCGCGCCGTCGCCAAGCCTGCTTTGCTGGCCTAGCATGCCCTGCCCTGCCCTGCTCCTCGCTGAATTCTCCACCTCAGCCGAGTACTGGGCTGGTTCTGCTTCTCTCCTACTGCCTCTCACCCCTTCTCTGACTGCCTGTAACACTCTAGCAGTTCGTGTACTTTTACCACAGGTGTTAATTAAGCCTTTGGTACAGAGGCGTATGCAGATTCTTTTTCCAATTTCACATGTTTGTCTTCCTTTCTCACCCAGCATCTCCACTTCTGAAGGAGCCGTTCCCGACCTTGGCCCCACAGAGAGTCACCTGGAGGGATTTGAAAGTTCTGATGCAGAGGCTGTGTTACCGAACAAGAGGTCCGAGGGAGGGGCAATACAATATTTGGCCCACCTAGGGATGCCCAAAACTGCTATACAACAGGGGCCC
Organism: Artibeus jamaicensis; assembly: GCF_021234435.1. Taxonomy (NCBI): domain Eukaryota; kingdom Metazoa; phylum Chordata; class Mammalia; order Chiroptera; family Phyllostomidae; genus Artibeus; species Artibeus jamaicensis. The sequence goes on from NW_026522040.1 coordinate 4,241,760, forward strand.
CGCCCCAAAACAAAATACTAAAATCTACTGGGCCCTTCTGTCCGCCGCCAATTGGAAAGACATCTCTCAATGCCAGAGATTTGTGAAAAGGAAACAAAATGTTTATTTAATGCTATTCAGGCCTAATGCCTCTACTAAAATATCAAAGTCCTTTAGGTTGTACACCTACACCCACACAGCACTCCCTTCTCCCACTGTCCCAACTCCGGGTACCATAAATCAGGAAAAGAGCAGACGTCTGTATTGCAGGCTGCTGGCACCGTCAGCTGTGTCACTGTGCAGGATCTCGAGTTAATCCAAAGTACTGTGGTACCCTCTCATGGTCCACTGGCAAGAGTCCTTTGTACCCAGTTCCAGTCAAAGTCTCTGTTGCTTTTCAGGCCCCGCGGCCAAAGGGGGCACCCCAAAGCCGCATGGGCCTCTTCTACCAAAGCTGCAGGAGTCCGCACTCCACCAAAAGCATGTGGCTGTCTTCTTCACCTGGCCGCAGGGATCTCCATTCTGGCAAAGCTGCGTGGCTCTCTCCTTTCACCTGGGCAGTTATCCCCTCATGTCCTGGAGCCTATCTTTTCCAAGCTCCCACACAGGCACTCCTCACTCTGGAGTGCAGACCCTAGTTCCATCCTGAGTCAAAGCCCTTCTCACTCAGGAGTGCAGACCTTAGTTCCATCCTCCTGAGTCCCAGTCCTTCTCACTCAGGAGTGCAGACCTTAGTTCCATTCTCCTGAGTCCAAACCCTTCTCCCTGGCTCCAAACTTGGCCACTGCTATTTAACATATCTGTGAAACCAGTTAAAGGTTATACATATGTTAAATAACCATTCTAGAGGTTAGCTCCAAAACTGTTGCTATGCAAAACAGCTCTCAATGGCCCTGGCTGTATTGGTCCTTTCCCCTGGGGGGGGGGGGGGGGGGGGGTGAGGACATCTTATATGTCCCTCCAATATTCCTATACACTTTGAATTCTGGACACCATTCCAAATCTTTTTTGGGGCCCCCCCTGGCTGCACCCTGTATCAGCTGCTCCCTAGATCGCTCAGATCAGACCCCGGCCACACTGCTGCTCAACCTTCTACTTAGAAATAGTGGCAGATGTGCATGCCGTGGCAAGAAGTTGTGTAAGATCCCTTGTACCCTCCCTGCTGTTTCTCCCCGTGATAACAGTTGTACGTAACTGTAGTTCAATCTCACAAGCAGTAAACTGACCCGGTACAGCCCACCGAAGCCACCACTTTTCTGTGGGTCTGTGCGAGTCTTGTGTGCTTATGTGTGCGCATGCACTGAGTTCTATGCCATTTTATCGCATGCGTAGGTGGGTAACTACCTTCTAATGGCATCATTTTCCAAAGCTCCTGCTGACCTCAGTGTGTGTGACCAAGGCTGAGAACCACGCTCCGTGAACACCACCTCGCTGGCCTTTGACGTGCCCAGCAGGCGATGCCCCCTGTGTCCCTGCTGCTTCGTCGGGGTCTCTTCTCCAGATGCAGTCAATCCCACTGCCGACACCCCGACCCACTGTGACCCCCGAGCTGTGCTGCTCCTCCCAGCTGCGGCTCTCTCCCTTGCCCTCAGCCGGAGACCCCGAGATGGGAGGACATGTATCTGGTTGCTGGAGCCCTCCTCTGGCCTGCTTGCCCACTTAGCTATTTCCAGGGCTCAGGAATGAAAATGAAAATAGACCAAACAATGTGACAGTTTTCTGCTGCTATTTTTTCTTCCACGAACAGAATGTTCAGCATTATTTTTTCCCCTTTGTGCAATACTGCAAGTGAGAACTACTCTGCCCGGAATGCTGGCAAATGCTGTTTATAAACCTGCAGTCTGCAGTGAGCTGTGCGCAGGGAGCTTTCCCAGGGACTCGGATGGCAAGGTGTTGGCGAGTAGCTGGTGGTGGCCACAGCCAGGTGTCCGTTAGGCTAGGAAGGAAATGGGCCACATGCATATGCATGGCCCTTGTCACAGCTTCTGTCTTCCCTGGACCCCCTGCAATGCCTTTTGCCTGAAAGCTACAGAGTGGCCTGGCCCAGGATCACCAGGAAGGGCTGAGAAGGAAGAGTGAGGGTGTCTGAGGTTGGCCCTGTTTCGTCTCAGATGTTGCCCATTGAATAGCTTAGGGGAGAAGACAAGCCTCCTATGTCCCAGGTCTGCTCTTCTCAAGACCCTGGAACGTGAGGGCTGAGATGGGCTGGCTTTAGACAGCACAGTAGAGTTTGGAGGTGGAGGGCAGCAGGAAAATGCTCTTTTATTTGCCACTGGGGACTCGTCTCCAATCTCAAAAGAGGGGACAGGGAGGTTTCGTAATTGTCAGTTTCATACAAGAACTTCGGGCAAGCGGAGCCCACTGTTGATTGCCTGGGAGACTTGACCGTGAGGATATCCATGCTTTTGCTTATTTAAAAAGCATAAATGAGATCACGCCATGGATTATATCATTGTCTTACCCCTTTGCGGTGCACCTGCAACTAATATAAAATCATATTGAATGTCAACTGCAATTGAAAAATGAAAGAATGTCAAAGAAAAAAACATGGATCATCCTTTCTGGGCTTCACATTGAGCTCAGTTCTGTGGACACAGAGGTGAGCAAAACAAATACCAGGCATTTGTCTCTCTAGACATGGCTGAATCGTATTCATTTGTTTGTTTGTTTATTTTCTCCTGGGACGGGAGGTGACTGGAATGGGGCAAGCGAGGAGGCTGATCCTGTTGACATGCGTATTTCAACTCCCAGATGCCCGGAGGATGTACGTACAGTATGGTCGGATTTTCAGAGTCTCCTTCCTTATTCTCCCTGGCTTATAGAAGTGTTCTAGATCTTGATTGGGGTGCTACTTACACAGACAAATACATTTGTCAAAAGCTCATCAAGGGGTATAGTGAAGATCTGTACCTTTCCCTGTGTAAGTGTTACCTTTAAAAAAATCACATTTCAAATGGAAACGGAAAAGAAGCAATGAGGCCACAGCCCAGGGAAGGCCATTTCAATCAGGAACGAAACCCGATTTTGAGATTTTACCATAACAACACTGTCAAGGGCCCGGTGCCCACCAAACACTGTGATCCCTGAGCGTCTGCCCTCCGCAGTGCAGGCACGTGCCCTTCGTCGGGGACTTGCCGTGCCGCTGGCCTGGGTGTGCCTGCTGCTTTTTCTGGTGCAGTTCTTCCGCACGCCAGCAGGGCCCACTGGTCCTGCCGCCCCCGTGAAGCCTTCCTGGATCTCTTCAGTCAGTCTAAGTGACCTTTCCCTTTTCTGCTTCACATGAATCGCCTGTCTTCATATAATCTGACCCTTTATTTCTCAGCGTCTTTTATCGTCTAACTTAGCCCACTTAAAGAGCACAGAACACTGCCTCGCACAGAGAAAGTGCCCAACAAATGATTGTTGTCATTTATGTTCTGATCGGTCTCCCTAGGGCCTGTGTCCTTGTGGATGTACAAGTCTGGCAGGGGCTAGACTGCGTCCCTTTGGTGACCAGCATGATGCCGGACACTTGTGCTCATTAAAATCTTGACCAATGCGTGTAAACTCCAGGCAGACTCTAAGCCCATATATATATATATGGGGACTCTGACTGCATCAGAGACGTGACTGCGGAACTTTCTATTCTAGCAGAGACTTCTGCACTTAGATGCAGCGCCAACCAGGGGCCGTGCAGAGGGAGGGCAGCCCAGGATTCCGAAACCTCTCTCGAGCCCCACCCTTGGGAGACCCGTGGAAAAGCCAGGTCTCCAGACCAGCCTGGGGGCAGCGGGTGTGGCTTCAGAGGACCTGTTCCTGTGGCTGGGTTCTGCAGTCTCCTGTGGCACCCCAGGGTGGGATAATGAGATGCCACTTGATGACAACAGCCCTGCCTTTCAAAGTGACAATGAGCAAAGGGGCAGCATGACAATGACACCTGCTCATCAGCCCCGCCCACCTCAGTCTTCCAGGGCTGGGCCACCCTGCTCATTAGGTTCGCATCTGTCCCCACCAGCCTGCCTGCAGCTGATGCTCATTAATCCTGGAGCCCCAGGCCCGGTGGGCCCAAAGAGGCTGAGCTTTTAGAGCCATTTATGGCAATAGGCTTGGCCAGAGCTGCTAGATTGATTTATAATTGGGCTGGGGGGCACCCCTGTGTCCCTGGGGTCCAGGCTCCAAACTAGCCAGTCCAGCAGGGTGGTTTTGCTCACTGGCTTTATGAAAAGGACCAATACAGGGATGGGGCTCCTGCCAGCACAGCAGCCGCTCCACAGACCCGATTCCCGCACACACTAGGGGCCTCCTGGCTCCATCCCCCCACCTCCCCACTGCCCCCCCAACCCTGGCATGTGCTTCCTTCTTTGGGAGACTCAACAGAACCTGCCCTGATTAGAACATGGTCCCCTAGGGGAGGCAGGACACTTATTAAGGTCTGCCCTGGCCAACTCTGGGAATCAGCCTTCTGAACTCACAACAGTTTTGCAGAATAACAATAATAAAAATGGCAGGTGATAGGACTGACTGCTTACGACTGTCTCCTTGTCGTTGAGCTGAAGGCTCTAGGTGTGTTTGTCGTTCAACGAGGTGTCAGTAAAAACTGTTATTGGGACCGATTTGCAGGTGAAGAAACTGAGGCATAGAGGGTGAAGTAACCTGGTCAAGGTTATTCACACACCTTGGTAGAGACAGAGCTCAGCTTTGGGCCAGGTGGCCTGGCTCAGGGCCAGGTGGCCTTTGCTCTCTCTGGCCCCAGGTGCAGCTGTTGGCATTACTGGCCTGGGTCCGAGGGGTGTCAGGGATGCTGGGAGCCTCCACAGTGAGACGGGCTGGGTGGGTCTCAGATGAGCTGTTGGAAGAGAAGGTGGCTGGGAGCTGAGAAACTAGAATTCCAATTGCATCCCAGCTACAAAGCAGCCAGGTGACGTTAAATGTATAACCTTCCTGCTCCGTGCCCTCAGCCAAACTGGCATACTATAATTAGTGTGTTTTTTAAAAAAATGCCAGCCTGTAGTACATGGAAAAGCACTTAGAAAAATTAATAACAACAGTAAGCGCCTTGACGCAGCAGGAAGGCCCCGTCGTGAGCTCCCACCTGGAGGACTGCGGCACATTTCCGGTGGCAGGAACATGGGCATCTGCGGGCTAGGTGCTGCTGGGTCCTCTGCCGGGGTGAATTCCTGTGTTTCCCGTGTCCCATGGATGTGGCCGCTCTGCCGGGAAGCACAGATCTGCTCCCCTCTCCCTGGGCCGCCTCCCTCCTGGCACAGCCTTGCATGCGTGTGGGGGGAGGAAAGGAGCTCCCGGCTCCCCCGTGCCCCCAGTCCTTCCTACCCCTTCTCTCCACTTCACCTTGCCTCCCTCTCTCTCTCTCCCTCTCCTTCTCTCTGCTGCTTCACTCTCATCAAAGACGGATCTCAGTATCCAAACTGTGAACCCAACTGTCTCCATTGCTGCAGGTTTCAGAGCCGCTGCGTGACGGTGGCGCTTTTTATGGCACCAGAAGCTGCTGATGCATAATTCAACAAACAATCCAGAAATGCATCGGGATCCAAATGACTCACATCAGAGGGATTTTGATGTTGAACACCGCCCCTTAAAACCCACTCCATTCATGCCAGTCCTTGTGCTTTTATCTTGCAGTGTTTGTAAAAATTTGGGGAAGGCTGGGCGTTTTAGTCTAAAACTGATGGCTGGGTATCCCTGTGGAGAACGTGGGTGGTGGGAGGCCCCCAGCCCCCACCCCTGGGCCAGCTGTCACTGGCAGGTGCCTGGGGCTGGGTCTTCAGGCTGGGTTCCCCCAGGCCCCATGTGCACATGGGCCAAGGCTAGCCCTGGGGTCTCCAGTTCTTCTAGAAGGTGCATTCCCCCCCAAACGCAGGGCCTTGCCTGAAGAAGGCAGCACCGGGGTGCAGAGGCGGTGCTGCATAGCGGTTAAGCACACAGGCCTTGGGAGGGGACCCCTGGGGTCCGGTCTGTCTCTGGCACTGCTTAGCTATCGGGTCCTGGGCGTGGCGCTTAACCCTCCTGTGCCTTTCTTTCCTGCTCTGCAAAGTGTGGAAAATAATAGTGCTCACCTTACAGGGCTGTGGTGAGAACTGCAATTCATATCTGTGCGTGCTGGGTAGATGCTTGCCATTGTTAGTATTATTCTAGAAACTGCCATGGGTGCCTGGGGAACCCCTGAGTTTCCCCATTTGCTTCCTGGAATCTCCAAATTTCAAAGCACCCTGCTTCTGCCCAAACAGCACACCAGGGCCCCTTAAGCAGGTAGGAACTTTATAGGTTGACAGTGCCTGGCACCCACAACACTTGGACAATAACTTCGTGCCCCCAGACCGCGGCTGCATCCCTCAGACTTACGGCTAGCTTTCCTAAGCAGGACTCTCTCTGCATTCTTCTCTCCCAAGGTTGTTATTTATTTCTGCCTCACATGGGCCCTCAGAGTCTAAAGAAACTTCCCAACATCTTGCCTGCACCTATCGTCCTCTCTCAGGACAGCCACCACCTGGCCCCTTGTCCTCAGCTGTGCCAGCCAGCCTCTGCAGTTCCACTGCCCCGTTGTCCTGTGGCCGACACATCTGTGTGCTAAGTGGCCGGAGGGGCTGCTGTGGCCAGCTGGCACTCTAGCCTAGCCCCAAACGCCCCCCTGAGTGTTTCCCTCACTATTTTCCAGAGAGGAAAGTGGGGCTGTCGGATCGATAGCCCTCCTGGATGCTGATCAGTGGCTGTGGTGGTCACCCATTAGCTGTGGGGCTGCAGACAGGGACAGCTTCACCTCTGCTGGGTGTGCCGCCAGCCCCTGCCACCCCGGGAGGCAGGGCCATGTTTGCACGGGATGTGCACTCAGGTGTCTCCAGGCTGAGAGTTCCCAGAGCTGGACCCAGAGCTCCTAGGGCTGATGGAGCTGAGCCGCAGATGGCCAGGGAGGACTCTAGCTAAACCGAGGGGGAGTGTAAGGGTAGAGGAAGGGCAGGAGTTCAGAGGAGGACTGGACACAACGAGGCAGGCAGGCCAGCTGCTTCCTGGCAACTGGAACCCCAGGGCGGGGGCAGTGGGAGAAAGTAGGGAAAGTGTTTCATGGATCCTCGTGATTTCTTCCTTGGTCCAGTGTGGCCTGCGCTTTAAACTAACTCAGCTGTAATCCAGTGCACCTTATAAGTGATGGCCAACTTTAGCACAGAGAGGTGAGGGAGTTCACTGCATGTTGCACAGCACTAAAAATGGCGGAGTGGAAATGAGGACCCAGTCCTGTTCTCTTACCAAGAACTCTACACCATCCTGACAGCCAGCCTCTCAGACTCAGACAACAGAACTCCCAGGCTCAGAGAGGGGAAGCAACTTGCCCAATGTCACACAGCTCATTCAGGGCAGAGTTAGGACTAGAACCCTGGTTTCCTAATGCCGAATCTGGTGTTTGTATCACTTCCCACCCCTAATCACCTTCGCTGGTCTCTTCACCTGCTCCCCTCATTAGCTAGGGAGGAGGGTCCTCCTAGGGACTGGCATCTGCTGGTGCCATCTGCACTGAAACCGGCCTGGGTGTCTCATGGGGGTAAGACGGAGGCAGCCCTACGAGCTGGGCATCACTTCAGAGGGAAGCCGGCCCCATCCCGGCGCATGGGCTGAATGGCAGAGCGGGCTTCGCACAGCCACGGACTGCTCCCACCCCTCTGCCCCCACCCCTCCCATGTGTCCTGGGCTTCAGCCAGGGCTCGGAACTAAATAAATTCTGGATGGCTCCTAGCCAGACAGACACCCAGGTTGTCAGGGGACTGGGGAAGGTCAGAGAGGGATGCCAGTTAGCATAAAGAGGGGAAAAAATAGAGGGTGGGTATAAATTAGTGGCCTGTGTCTCAAAAGCTCTGTGCCTGGAATCTGTAATGGGCCTCACCATAAGTCGGCTGAGGACTCTAGACTGTAACACAACCCTCCTTCCGAATCCACGCTGAAGATGCCACGGTCACTGTCCTGGTGCCACCCACCCTCCTAGTTCCATCCATACTGAGCTCACTGTAAGCCTCCGATGGCTCTTGGCTCTCTCTCTGCTCCCAAGTGCAGTCAGGTGCCTCGTCTGTGGATCCGGCAGCCCCTCCGCTTCCCCCACCATGACTGTTTCCTGTCTGTCTGCCCTTCCAGTCTGAGGGTTTCTAGAGGGGCAGGGCTGTGTCTTGTTCTTCTCCGAATTCCCGGTGCTGAGTGAAGCAGCCCTTATGCTCAGTAGATAATTCTCAGATGAACAAATGCATGCATGCATGTTTAGCTAACAAAGTTAGGACCTGAGAGTGGGGCCGGTTGGGGCTTGCAGCCATGACCATCCCGGTCCAGAGCTGGCAGGTAGTACTGTTTGCTCTCCACATGTTAGTCTGACATCGGGGTCAGAGCCAAATACTCCATCTCTGATTTGTGGGGCCTTGAGGCTAAAACCCATTCTATCAACTACTAAGCACCAGGCAGTCTTATGTGCTGAGCTGATAATGAGATGAAAGAGATGGTTTTCCTGACCTTGAGGATCACAGCCTGGTGGGGGGTCCATCACAGAAACCACCTGTCATAGAGCAGTAGCAGAGGGGTTCACCAGTGGCTGCGGGAGCCTGGGATGGGGAATGCAGATTCTCCTCGGGAGGCCAGGTCTGGGTTGGGCTCTGCTGGGAAGTGGTGCTGGTCCAGGAGAGCACTGAGCTAGACCTGGGGGACTAAGTGAACCTTCCAGATGAAATGTGGGTGGAGGGTGGGTAAGTGCATGAGCCAAGGCAGAGGAGCACACTGACAGCCTGGATGGGGAAGAGGTGTAGTTCTGTTTGGCTGGAGTGCAAGTAGGTCAGGAGAAGGCATTGGAGGTGACTTCATGCTCACCCAAGAAGAGCACGGTCACTTCCATGGACTTGACCGCTGGGCATGGGTGCTCAGACAGATGAAGAGTCAGCATATCCCTGGGCTGCAGGGTTTTTTGTGATGATCATATCTTACTTCCTGACCACCCCTGGCCCCAGCAGGACACTAATGGCTGTGTCCACGCCCTGGTGCGAGGCACCTGGAACTGTGCAGTGATCAGGACAACCCTGGTTTATAGTGTCACCACAGTCTGCAACAGCAGGGCTCCTCAGGACAGTCTGGAGGAGGCTGAATGATGGCTGTTGCCACAGTAACTGCCAAGAGGAAGCATGACAACGTGCAATGCCTGGCTCCCCGCCTCGGGGCAGGAGGGTGCCGGGGCCAGACAGGAACTGCCAGGGGCCCCTGCCCTGTCCAGAGCGTTGGCTCTTCAGGTGGTTCTTTCCAGCTCAGAGTGCCCTGACTGGTCTTCGAGAGACCTGGGAACCTCAGTGTGGGGGGGGGGGGTCGCTGGAAGGGGCAGACAAAGGACAGGTTGGGAGGACCATCTTCGTCTACGTTTTAGAGAATGAACCAGAAAGACAAATTCAACCTAATGATAACCAAGTTCACCTTTAGATACCATACGAGGGCTAGTTCACCGTGTTTCTGCCCTTGAAGACATCCCTTTCTTCCTTTACACGTTCATTTGTTTTCATGCATTCACTCGTTCATGTAGTAAATATCAATTGTCTGCTGTGCAGTGGGCACAGGGACTCTGCCATCGAGGATTTATGGAAAAGTAAGTGCTTCCCGTGTGCTGGTTGTGTGCCTGTCCCCTGCTTTCTCTCTGTGCTCAGGATCTCTGCGTTCCCTGTGGATTATAAATAAAGACCCCCCTCAGGAGACTCCCTTGCCTGTGACTTCCGGTTGCATCAGACAATGGCAGGAGGCTAGGGGTGGAAAAGATAGCCTGTACTTCACCTTCATTTGTACCAAGAAGGAGACGAGAATGGGGAAGCTCTAGTAAGAAGAGCAATGGATTCTCCCAGCCCTGATGTTCTCTGTCCTGGCTCCAACGGTGCACATTCCTCTTTGTATTTCCTGCATGTCCCTTGTCCACCTGATACCACACTGCTGGCGTGTGGCCACACACACGTCCACGCCACCCGTCTGCTCCTACCAGTCTCTGGCGCCCTTCTGTGCTCCTGGCTGGGTTATAGTTGCCTTTCCGTGATGCTAACTGTGCTTTGGAGGGAGCAGAAACAGGTCCCGTCTTGCCTTTGGCCTGTTCGGATGGGGAAGGATAGATAAAAGAGGAAGTGTCCTCAGCTGACGCATCTTGGGAGACGGGACTCAAGCTCCCTTTCCAGGTTCCTTCCCACTGCGCACTGCGCCGTCTTCTCTTTTCACTGACTTTCGAGTTGCCAGCAAAGAATTCCCCTTCTTATTATAGGCATTGTTTTCTGAGATTACAACACAAGAGGGGAAAGGGAAAGGCCGTGTGGCCAGCTCCTGTCCAACCATGTGAGGAACTGAAAACCAAACTGAACGTTCAGGGAGTCCCGAGGGCTCACTGAAATGCTGGGTGTGGCTGGGAATTTCGCAGGAAACACTGGTGGAGGAGTGTCGCCGGTGACCAAGTGGGTGAGGACGCACAGGGTGAAGAATCCGGGTTCATGCTGTGGTGTGTACTGGACCTCACTCCGTCCACAGGGAAAGCCAGTGGCCACCGTCAGTGCAGCTGGCCTTTCTGTTTGAGGACACTGGCGTCTTCCACGGGCGCTCTGGGAAAGCCGCCACCCCTGCTCTGAGCTCCTTGTCACAGCTTGTGTGATTCAGGTCCCTCTCAAATGTTTAGGACTTCACAGAAAGAAGCCCCACTTTGAAGCACAGAATAATAAATAAAGGCAAACCCTCCCTAGAATGTCCCAGAACTGGACCGGAAGAGGAAAAGGGGTTGATCTGAAAAGCCCCAACATTGATCTGAGAAGCCCCGACTGTGGCCCAGGCTTGTGTGGGTACTGAATTCCACAACCTAGAGGTCAATGCAGGTCCTGCTTTGGCCACCCTTGTAGCCAGTGTGGCCCCAACAAGGGCCCTGAGGCCTCTGGGGACCCCTTGGAGAAGTAATTGGGTGAAATTCCTCATGACTCATTCTCCAAAGTGTTGGCTGGCTGGACCCTTTAGCTTGGTAGGTGAAAATATATGGTCAAGATCAGTGAAATACGTTAATAAGGAGACCATTTTTTCTGAACCAAAACTGAGGGTTGAGTTGGACTGTTTGGACATACTATTGAGTACAAAGATAGTCACCGTGCTGGGACACCCAGGGACCGGGATTAATGTGCGTGCTTGGCTCACAAATGACTCTTTCATTATCTTAGGCAGCAACACAAACAAGCTGGACAACTTTGGGCGAGATACTTAACCACTTAGAACCTCGGTTTTAAGCGTCTCCCAGCTCTATGAATTGATGGTTTTAGGTGGGAGAGGAGAAGACCCCTGAAAGGGTCAGACTGAAGTGAGAGGAACAGTGCAGGGGGACCATGAAGGGGTAGGGTGCAGGAAAGGGAACCCAGAAATGGCTGCCCCCAGTCCAGGCTGCACCCAGAGAATGGGGTCTCTTGTGAGTCTAAGCAAATCTCTTGAAATTTCCTTGGGTTGGACTAACGGGGCTGTGGCTTCTCTCCTCCCTCATGTTCAGGTTCAATGTGTTAATTAAGGTCTGGGGCTGCTCCTCAGTGGGAACTGATTGAAGTGGGTCTGCAGCCCCAGATAGAGGCAGAGACATGCTGTAGGAGGGGTGCAAAGCAGCCCACTGGGGGCTGCCAGCCTCCCTGGCACTCGGCTGGAGACAGAGCCGGGCGCAGAGAGCCCTTAATGGCCCAGCAGATTAGGAACATGGTTCCGGCTGAGGACGCAGAGCCCTGGGGAATGAAAATCAAACTCCTTGCAGCCAGTCAAGCAGCTAAGCAGACAAGATCTAAATAAACATGCTTCTGTCTCCCTCCTGGGCGGCCCCCCTCTCAGTTGCAGAATCAGGTTGTCTCCTCCAACATCCTGACCTTGGACTCCCTACCTGACCATGGTGAAGTGCCAGATTCCCCAACAGCAGATTCACAACCACCTCGCACCCTTTGTGCTCACTCTGCTGGGCTGATTTTGGGACTGGCAGGCACGCGCAGGTGTCCTCTGGTGGCCGAGGAGTAACCCAGTCACAGATGGGCCCTGCGGGCTCTTGGCTTTTCTTCTCCACCCTGACCCGGTGGCCTGACTCCCATGACATATTTCAGCCTGGAGACTCTACCGAGTTTTTCACCCACCTTCCACTCTCCAACTCAGTCAAGACGCTTCTACATTAAGTACCTTCTGTATTCAGAGATGTTGTAAGTGTTGTGGGTGTGGAGAAAACATTTATAATATACTAATGCCTGGTCTGTCCCAGTGCTTCTCAAATTTTAACGGGTCCTTAAATCACTTGAAGATTTTATGCAAATGCAGGTTCCGATTCAGTTGATCTGGGGTGGGGCCTGAGACCCTACACTGCTAACGAGCTTCCAGGCGATGCTGATGCGTGTGGTCCTTGAACTGCACTTGAAGTAGCATACGTGGAGGCCAGTGCTATTCAAAATGTGGTCTGCAAACTCTTTGCTAATGGTCTAAAATGAGAGAGATGCAGACACTGACTGTGAGCATTAGAAATTTATACAGCAATTCAACATTGCTGTAACATTGCAGAGTGGATTTGCATTTTGCAGTTTTAAATTTCATTTCTCTAGTAATTTGTTTTTATGGTGGCATTTGACAAAAGGATCCGCCTACAATGGATTAGAAATTGTATGGAATGGCTTCTCAGCATGGAGAGTGTAAGGAGCAACGGACTGGATGACTTCTGACATGCAGCCGCCCATGTACAAAAGTGTCCTGTCTGCGGGGACTGACCCCAGTGTCAGGCGATTCCCTACAGAGAACCCCCAGCCAGATCCCTGGCATTTCCCTCACCTTGACTGTTTTCCAAGCTCAATGCAGTGTTTTTGTTCCCAGGCAGGATTCTGGGTATTTCGGACAAAGGTTTAATGTATCAGGGGAGTTTAGCCTCTGATGATGCCAGGAAATGCCAGCTAACAAGAGAGATTGGCAGCTGGAGAGCCTCTGAGGGCCCAGCCTGGAAGACATCCACACCGGGCTGGGCAGCCCCCCCGCCACCGTGTCCCTTGAGCAGAACCGGACTCTACTGTGGCAACCACCTGCTCCAGTCCTGAGGAAGAGACAGGCCGGTGAGAAGCCTTCCTGCCTCCCGTGCCCGCAGGGGCGGGCTGGGTGTTAATGAACCCAAGTGCGGTCACAACAGGAATGGGGCCGGCTGGAGCCCGCCCTCGGCTGACCTGCAGTCATTTGGCAGGACCCAGACTGCTGAGGGAGTGGTCAGAGACGAAAACAAGTCTGGCTGTCTCGCACAGAGGCAGTCTCTGTTGTTCTTGGCCCACTGCGGGCTGTCACGCATGCTGGACAAGACTGGCGGGGACGACCCTGGGGAGGCGGGACAGGCAGGGCTCCGTTCACGTCGTGCCTTCTTTCTTTGTCCCCCACCGTTGGTGCCTGGTCGGACATGGGGAGTCTTGTGGACCTCCCAGCCCCTATAGGTGCCTTTTCTGTAGTCGTAGCTCATGGTATTCTCTCATCTATCAGATCTATGGGATGCGTTGCCATCTTTACTAAATGTTAATTAGGTTTGAAAATCACAGAGACAAGGGGTTGATGTTGAATAACTACGTGTCGAGTGATCTTTTTACATTTTTTAGAAACCAGTCACTCCTGTGTTCAAAAGGCTATGATTTCAGCTAAGCTGGATTTAATTGAGCGGGCAGACTTTGATTTGTGCCTCTGATTTATGGGTTGACCTGAAGCTGCTTTGCCTTTCAATTTGTGGAAGTGGTTAGTGAAGTTCTAGGTCGGCCATAGGAGGACGTGTCATTGAGAATGCGTGTGTGTATGTGGGGGGGGCGGTGCTCACCTTTGTATAAAGGAGGGGACTCGATCAGGTGGGGCTTTTGAGCTGTTCTTCCAGGGATGGAGGTGAGCTGACCTCCTCTGGTTGTTCCTTCTTACTGTGTAGGACAAACACCACCGCACACAGGTGCCTGTGGGAGACAGGTGCCTGTGGCCAGGGATGATGGCCGTGGCCAGTGAACCAAAGCAAAGCTATTTGGTCGATCCAGGCTCTGGGCCCATGACTGTGGCCTCTGTTCCTGTCCCATTGCCATCGAGCCTCTTAACATGTTTTGTGAAACTGAACTTTAATACCCATGTTAATAGGAAGGAGAAGAGGAAGAAGGGCCTTTGTGGCCACATCTCATGTACCATGGTCCAAGTCTGTTACAACACTAAAAGGATTCACCTTGATTAGATACCTGGGACTAACCTCTCTCTACCCCCCAGTTACACATGGACCCCCGACTCCTCAAAGTAATTGCCCAGAGCAAGTTTCTCTGGAAGCCCTGCTCTCTAGCTCTGATCTAACTGAGAAAAACGTGAGAGCCAAGTGGGCTTGTTTAGCAGATTGTCTGCATTGAATGTTGGGAAATGGAGCGGGAGGAACCACCATCTACTCTCTGTGACCCTAGCCAGGCATTAGAGCTCACATCATGCCACCCCAAGTCCCTGCAGAAATAAGACTTCTGAGAACCTCTCCCAGTGAGCTTGGGTAGGTGGTTGGTCTCCCTTCCCTGCCCCAGGCACCCGAGGGGCATTGCTGGACACTGGAGTTCAGGGATGGTCAGCTCTGCTGTGTATCACTTGTGAGCTTCAGCAAAACTGACTGACTGCCCCACCGAGTACAGCTGTCTCTTAGCCCTGGTTTATATCTTTCCTGACACAAGAGGTTAAGTTCACGTTTATTTCTCCCCTTCTACAGTCAAAGTCACCTGGGTACCGTGTGTGTGTGTGTGTGTGTGTGTGTGTGTATGGAACTCGCCTTATTGTAGCATTAAGTAATTAACTTGTGCTCAGAACCGTACCAGTCTGTGCAGTGAGAGAGAAAGAGGGAGGCTGAGCACACATGCTAAAAAGTTCCGCTGGCCTTGGAGTAGGAGAGAAGCACAAGAAAAGCTAGTAAATGCCATCTTGTCTCCTTTCCTTAACACTGTGGGCTGCAGCTGGGTGTGACCGGCATCCAGCACAGTCCTGTAGCTCTCAATCAGGAAGGTCAAGGGGAGGAGGGAGAGCACTTGGGGTCACATGCTCCCATGATTCCTACTAATTCACTGGGAAATAAAAATGGGGTAAAAATGCACAAAGGTGAAGTATAAAGCTAGAGCTTGATGCAGTATTTTGATGACTTGAATACCAGTGAAAACTCTGCAGATTCCTTCTCTTGTTCAGAGCCCCCCCATCTACACCCCAAATGGTTTCTGCATCATGCTCAGCCTGTGGTGTAACGGTGGTCCAGGGTTCCTGGCCTGTGGCCGGGGATGGGTCTGGGGGTCCTTGAGAACCTCTGCCTAAGAGGCATTGTGGCTGGAAATGAGTTCCAAAACTAGAGATTTCATATCTGGGATGTAGAGGTTCATCACCAGCCCTCTGAACCTGCACAGGGACAGGTAAACAGGGACTTCGAAGGAGTCCAAAGCATTATAAACAGTTCTTCAGAAATGAGTCCCAGGAGTGTGCTGTGAGACCAGCTCTGTTTGCATCTGAAGCGTGGCTGTTGGGAATTCTAACTGGTGCAACACTTGTGGAAAACAATTTGTAAATATTTAGCAAGAAGCTTAAAAAGATCCAGGTCTTTGAACTAGTGATAATTTTTTTACAGGAAACAATTCTACATTTTAAAGAATGGTGCTAATCACCAACATGCATATTTCAACATTGTTTAGCGAAATTGGAATTCATCTAACTACCCATTTATAGGGGAGTGGTTAGGTAAATTTGGCATATTATGCAGCCATTTAAAACTTATTTCATAAAGGCCCGTATTATAACTGATTCTTGTGTGATAACATTGGTGAAAAAAGTATGATACAATGGAAACTTTTTAGAGTGCACATAATAAAAACTGCAAAGAAATCCACCAAGTGTGCTAACAATAGTTATGCTTGGAAAATGGGACTAGATGTGATTTATTTTTTCTTATATTTATCTGCATTTTATCTAAACTTCCTTCAATGAGTATTTGTTGCTTTTATAATGGAAAAATAAAAATTTAAAAATAGAAAGGATCCCAAAGAGCTTTTCTTTAGATCGCATCTAGTTCTGAGAACAGAGAGAATTTAACATATCAGTGTTCAACCGCAAGGCCTCTATTCAGCAGGCCAATTAACTCAGCGGGGAGGGGGGCTTTTTCAGGGCGGTCTGTGGCTTGCGTGGTGGCTGGGCCATCTCACACCCGTGCCATGAGTGGGCCTCAGCGAGGTGGCATGTGGGAGGAAGGATTAGCACAAGCCTTCCCCCACTGCTGAGATAAATCCAGCAGCCAACTAGAATTGAGGGCTTCCTACGAAGAATACATCCTGTTTTGAATTGAGGATGATACAGAAGTGACAAGGAAAATTGTGGCCCAAAAGAACTTGCAAACTGGCATTCATACCTAGCCGCAAAACACTCCTGAGACACACAAAACAGTTTGTGAACATAACTACGCTTACACACATATATGGCATGCACATATAAATATACATACATACACGCTCATTCACATACACGCTGCGAACACTCTCTCCAATGTATTGATAGCTCTGACAATATATGATAATTGTGCCATGGAAAATAAGCACTTATCATGGTGTGTAAGTAGCATTGTCTTTGAACACAAAGGACAGCATATCATTGCAGATAATTTCGACAGCAATAACAATGATTGCAGACCACACCAATACACTCTCTGTCATTAATGAGCTGATGCCCTAGCAATCTCCATTTGTAAAATGCCACACATAGCAATTTTCAAGTCCTGATTATGTTGCCGAGACTGAGGAGGCACGCTTAGGGTGAAAGTCTTGTGGAGGCTTGGGAGACCCTGCCACAGGGATCTGGTGTTTGGTTCTCACCTGGAGGGATCCAGGTGAGTTCGAAGAGCCCTCCTTGTCCCCCCTCCCCACTCGAAGACACTGAGCATAGAGCAGGCTGCCTGGCGGAAGCGGCTGGCAACAACCTGTCCCTGCTCCTGTGCCGCGCTCCTCAGCTGCTCAAATATTGCCCCAGCGGGCAAGGCAAACAACTGTGAGAGGCACTGGCTTGAGTCTGGGATATGTTCTGTCCCCTGAGATCCACTGTGATCTTAACTCCCTTCCTGTTTACTCTTCTTGGACTTCTTGGGACTTCAGGGAACAAAGGGACCTTTAACCTATTTGCTTAGTCCAAGAGGGCAACTGCAGGTGACTCCTTAGAAAGCGCACCCAGAGGCCTGCCCACACATCCTGCACCAAACAGAGGCCCCTCGCTTCCTTTTTCCCCCCTTCTCCTCGTATATTCTAATCCTGTGATTTATTTCCCTTTTTCTTCTTCAAAGCAAGTGAATGGGCAGAAGTGTGAATAATTGATTGAGGGAAGCTGCTACAATGAACAGCTCTGGTAGCAACCTCTGTCATTCGGGACACCTCGGGAGGCTCAGAGGGAGGTGATCTGAATGACAACCAGGCCCCTCTGGCTCCCGTCCCACAGGGGCTGCCGGCTGCAGGGGGCCCACAGACAGCCGGGACCACCTGGCCTGTCTGGGCCCTCCGATGGAGTCCAGTACCCCGGGAGAACGGTGCAGAATCACGGAGGTTCTTCTCTGGTCTAATCTGATTTGGTTCACACCAGGTGTGGTCTGAACATTCACCCAAACGTGTAAGTGTACATGAAGAATATGGGCTAGTGGTGGAAGTCCTTTGCCTTTTGTTTAAATAATTTTTTTATTTTTTAGAGAGAGGAGAAAGGAGGGAGAAAGAAAGGGAGCGAAACATCATTGTATAGTTGCCTCTCCTGTGCCCCCCACTGGGAATGTGGCCTACAACCCAGGCATGTGCCCTGACTGGGAATCAAACCAGCGACCCTTTGGTTTGCAGGTCAGAACTCGATCCACTGAACCATACAACCCAGGCATGTGCCCTGACTGGGAATCAAACCAGCGACCCTTTGGTTTGCAGGTCAGAACTCGATCCACTGAACCATGACAGCCAGGGCCCTTTACCTTATTAATATCGATGCCAGATATTACTAGACTGTGTTCGCCACAACTATAATGTCACTTGATATTTAAATAGCTTTATTTTCAAATATAAGAGAGTCTGGTCAATTTGGGAAATGCTATTTAGCGTCCTCTTTGAGATTCACTTTGAGAAACACCCAAGAAGTCTAGCAGTAAGTTTTTCATTTGCATTTTTGCATTTGTTTTCTCCCAATGTATTTGGCCACCCTTTGGATCACTGTCTTTCCTTTTACATATTGTAGAACGCTGTCCCACAGTGTACATTTCAGGAGAATGTTGGTATGTGCCACACCTGCTCCCACACCTAAAAGGAGATACAGTGAGAGACTGGAGATCTGAGTCTGAATGCGTTTCTGCTTCATACCAACTGAGAGATTTTGCAGGGGTCTCTGAGCTTCTATAACAAGAATTAAAATCAACCACTCAACCCCCCAATTGCATGTGCTATTGTAACAATGCTTATCACAGCACCTTGTTTCTAACCTTGGCAAAAGGAAGTTCTTCCTGGTATCT
This sequence comes from Artibeus jamaicensis, assembly GCF_021234435.1. Classification (NCBI taxonomy): domain Eukaryota; kingdom Metazoa; phylum Chordata; class Mammalia; order Chiroptera; family Phyllostomidae; genus Artibeus; species Artibeus jamaicensis. The sequence goes on from NW_026522040.1 coordinate 4,260,232, forward strand.
CGCCAAGTCCATTCCCCCCTAAGGTACCGGCTGCTGGACCAGCAGCATCAGCATCTCCTGGGAATTTGTTAGACCTACACGTTCTGGACCCAGATTACAGAGTCACTTTCTCTGGAGTTGGGGACCCGCCATTGGGATTTTAGCTAGTTGTCTAGGTGGTTCTGATGCTCACTTAGGGTTGAAAATCTCTGCCCTAAAACATTGTCTATCTTAATTTTTGCCAAGAACCATCGGAACTCACTCCCACCTAGCCCTTCTCCTAAAACTCGCATCTGCCCTGTCTCCTTTGTAGCGTCCCCACAGAGGACGGCTGTCTATTTCCTGGATTCTTAGAATGGTGGCAGGTTTCTCAGAATCAGGCTTCTGAAATTCTTCAAGGCTGGCACGTCTTCACGCTCAGGCCACGGGATGCCGGGCCGCATCACCTCAGCTGCTCCCTTCACGCCCCGCCCCGCCTCTCCGGGCACGTTCTCAGCTCCACCCAGCTGGTCCGGTGCAGCGTTTCTGCCAAGGCCCAGCCCTGGAGCCAAGGGGGCTGCAGTGAAAGGAAACAAGCCCTCGGGGGAGAAGTGTTGTGTAAATATGCCTCCTGGTTGTTACCACGGGGCCTGGCACCACCCCTTACATTGACCCTAACACTGCAAATTCCACAGGCTGCTCCTCACAGGGAGTTGGGCAATGGGTAACAATTGCCCTGAGGGTTATTTCTTTGGTATTTTAGTTCATTAAAAAAGTTGTCTGTGGTTCCCAGAAGGCCCAGGGGGAAGGGCAGCTTTTTCTCCTAAAATCCCATACGGGGCCAGTTGCAGCAACTGTCAGGCAGTTCTTAAGCTATACAGGTGAGTCAGCACCTTTGTATTTTATGGTGAGCTCTCTCTCTCAGTATGCGTGTGCATGTGCGTGTGTAGGGGAGATGGCAGTGGCTGGTTCCAAAATCATGCGTGCAAGTGGTAAAGGTCAGGCAAGAATTAAATAACTGACTCATACTTCAAAGGCCTTGAAATCTAAAGTGTGTAGACGAAGAAGGTCAATCTATTGGATAGTCTCCTTTGTTGCCTGTGGAATTTGCAGGATTAATAGGAAGAGCTCTACTCTGGGTCTCAAGAAGGCTGCATTTAAGTATTGACTTTGTCACCAATAGTTTGTAACCTTGGGCAAGATTGTTTCTCCATTCGTTCTTTTACTCTTTCCTTCCACACAATTGGTGCTGAGTGTGCCCTGGGCACTCTGGCAGTCACCTGGGGCTACATCAAGGAACAGAGCATGACCTCTGCTCTGAGGAAGAGGTGTTTGTAAATGGAGCGTGATTCCGAGAGCAAGGGAGGCATTGGCGAAGTCCAGTGGCCACCTGGAGGGTGGAGCTATGAACGCTTTGGAGAGAGAAACACTTCTCAAAGCTTGAGATGCCGTGTCCATTTCCTCCTTCCCTCCAGTGGATTTTGTAAAAGCCAAGTTTCATCAACCCAGTTTTAGTTCTCTCCTTTGTTGCAGAGGCTCCCAGAGTGAGGAGGGAGATGAAAAGTGGCCTGGTTTAACCACTTTCTGGATGCTTGCACACTCCCTCCTGCAAAACACACCCACCTTTGCCCACACTCAGCAACCCAGCCAAGTGTCTGTCCAGCCTCTACTTCTAGCTATGGGAACTTCCACACCAAATTTTTTGGACATCTGTTACCAACAAGAGAACTAATGGCCATTTAAGAACTTTTAAGCAAGACATACCCATTTCAGAATTGTCTTGGCGGCTTTTTAGGTTTAAAGCAGACTAAATCTCACTCTGACCAGCGTGGGTCAGCTGGTTGGGCGTCACCCCAGAAAGTCTGACAAGTGCCCGAATCAGTTTGATTCCTGGTCAGGGCACCTGCCTGGGTTGTGGGTTCGGTCCCCAGCTGGGGCAAGTACAGAAGGCAGCTGTTCGATGTTTCTTTCTCACGCTGCTGTTTCTCTCCCTTGCTTTCTTCACCTCTTCCCCTCTCGATGTAAATAAGTAAAGTAGACCAAATCTCAGCTAGCGGCGTGTCCTGTTACCTGCAGAGGAACTCTGAAGGGGGCGGCAGGGAGTTTCGAATATCCTCAATCGTTCTCATTCTTTCCTCACTCCCCACTTTACAAATGGCAGATCTGAGATGGGAAATGACTGACTCAAGTTAGTAGTCCTTCACCTCGGCTCCTGCCCACCAAACTTCTTGGAATGTTTGGTGGCTTTTCCCAGAGAATGGGGAGCTTGCAAAGGCACAGCTCTGGCCTCCCCTAGTGAAGGGTGGGCACAGTCTGCAGAAAAAGTCCCAGAGGGCGGTAGGGACAGCCCGCGCTGCAGCATGGATCAGGCCCCCTCCTCAAGCCACCCTGATCTCCAGCGGCCGCTCCATATTACAGAGCTCTGACATTAACCAAAACCTCAAGGAACAATCAGCCAAACACACCGTGTGCCAGCCACGTGCCAGGGGTGGCAGGAAGCGGCAACTCCGAATTACATGCTCCTCCTCTTTGCTCCAGAGCACGTCCCCACCTCGAAATGGGAAGAATAACTGTTTTTCTGGCTTGAGATCACTAGACCTCTGGCACGTGAGAGGAAATTCACTTCTGCAGTGTAAGACACTGCACAGAACAATTAGCGCCCACTGGCAGGTAGCGTCGTGACTCTTGAAAATAACTGGGGTGCTATGCCAGAAACAAGATAATTGGAGAACTTCAGTGACATATGGGTGGTTTTACCAGGAGTTCGTGATGGTGAGGCATGAGATGGAGTCACCAGGGTGGCTCCCACCTTCTCTTCCCGTGGAAGATTCCGGCTGCGCTGGTCGAAGTAGGCAAATGGCTCCAAAGGCCCCCTCAGCCCTTGTGTCTGGGCTCCCCCCTTTCGGCACCCCTTTGTACAGTCCTGAAGCCCAAGCATACGTTCCTTTTCTGACTCCCAGGATAGTGCTAGGAGACTCGGTGCTTGTCCCGCCAGCTCTTAGCTTTTCCCTCCACCCAGCCCCAGGTCTCATGCACCAGCTGTTCTCACCAGCTGCTCCTGCAAAGCAAAGTGATTTTCAAGTAAGAAGCAGAACCTACTCTGCTGGTCCTGAGCCAGTAGCCACTGAAGGGGTCGAGGAAACCACATGGTCCCTCAAGTAGCAAAGCGCTGAGGCAGGAAGGGGCATGATGAGTGTTAGGAGGGAGAGGCTGGAGGCGTGGACTCCATGAGGGTGCAGTGTGGGGCGCCCTAGGACGCCCTGGCACCCCTGCCTTGTACACTGCCCAACCAGATGTGTGGGTACCACTGGGGGAGGAAGTCCCATCTTGCACCTCGGTTTTTCTCCCTTCCCAGAAGCGACCACCCAGCTCTCTTTCCTTGCCTTTGATGCAGAGCTTGAAGAAGTCGCTGTCTGGGAAAGCTCTGAGCTTATCAGAGAAACACATGTCGCAAAGGTCCCCCTAGGAGAGTCTTGAAACAGGAGGCTGGGGGCACCCGGCTCGGGAAAGGGACTGTGAGGCCTGAGTGGGAAGCGGAGAGAACTCACTCAGTTTCGGACCTGGCTCTTGTCCACCTGGGTCCCAGTAAACCAGGCTACTGGGCTGCCGGCTCCTAATGTAAGCATCTCGCATTGACTGGTTTTTCCTGAACAGCCTTTCCCCGCTGAGACTGGGGGTGGGGGGCGGTGGGGGAGAGAGGAGAGGCGAGGAGAGAGAAGATCCTCCCCTTGCCTCATAGGGAACATCTAGGGAATACTATGTAGAATTTTTTTTCCTGTGTTTTGTTTTTTACAAAATTCATGAGGCTGGAAGAGGAGATTTTGCTGGCATTTATGTTTGATGAAGAGAGCAATGCAGGCAAGATAAGGTTCTCTGTAAGCAAACATTGCCTAAGGCCGGGATTCTGCACTTCCCACTGAAAGCAGGGAGGTGATTAACCCTGTTTTGCCCCCAAATCCCAAGGATTACCTGAACGAACAGAGAGGCAGGTGCAAGGAAGCCCGGTGCAGGTGGAACGGGGTGGGGTAACAGCCAACTTGTGTCCTTTCTGGGACAGTCACAGGGGCCCTTGTTTTCTGGTCCCAAACCAGGCTGAACTCACGGGTGGGCCTACCCAATGAAACTGCAGGTGGGGTGCCGCCTCCCAGTGGGATAGAGACGCTGGGAGGCAGGAAGGCCTCTCCTGCCGGAGTGCTGATTGATCAGGGCCCCTGAGAAATGGTTATCGCTGAGCAAATCGCTTCCTGCCAGTGGAGATTTAACGGCAGCAATTTCGTTTCCTTATGGTTGCTTCTTGCTGAAAGCGCCTCGCCTAACGCCATTGTTTATAGTCATGGGAGTTCGAAAGGCCTTAAAAAAAAAACAACCAAATCTTTAAAGCTTCCTTAAAGGTTTTTGGGAAGAGCAGAATCAAGTGTAGATGAGAAACAGCCACCTAATGGGGATGCGGTGGGGATGCGGTGGGCACGGGGACCCCCACATCAGGCCCCCGCGTGGAGCCACACAGACTGGACCCCCCCTCCCTCCATCCCCACACATGGGGTGGGTTGTGCTCTGCCTGATGGAACAATGGATCGTTTTCCCCTTGGGTGAAAACTCCAAGCACTTTTTGGCAAACTTGGCACAGTCCCTGGGCCAATGCCAGCATACGAGGTGATGAGTGGTGAGGCCTCTTTGAATTTCCTTAGCTCGCTACAGTCAGGTCTCAATCTGATTCTCACAGCGACACTGAGGCAGGCACGGCCAGCGTCCATTCCTGTCTTACAGATGAGGAACCTGAGGCTCTCCGAGCTTTGGGCGTAGGTCTGAGGTCACACCCGAGGAACAGGAGCTCAAACCCTACTGTCCACTCTCTTCTATCACACGAACTGCACGGAAATATTGTGCCTTGTCCTGCCTCCCGCCTTGTTCCTGTTGATCTTCTTCCTTCCTAAATTCCCTGCCGGTCCCCACACTCCATACTTACACTCCACCAAGGCTAAATTGTGTTTCGTCCCCCCAACAGGTCATGCTGTTTCCTGCCTCTCTTACTGAACACATTTTGCTTTTTCTCTCCTTGGCAACTCTTTCATCTGTTTAACTATTCTCGCTGCACCTCCTCTCGCTGCACCTCGAGGAGGATGTCACCTCCTCTTGGAAGCTTTCTCTGATTTGTTCCTTCCTTCCACTTCGACCCAGAACAGAATGAGTCACTCTGTTTCCTGGGCTACTGCTGGGCCCCTCCATATTTCCATCTCTGCAGAGATCTGACTGTGTTATGGTTATCTGACCAACTGTCCATCTGGGTCCTGAGCGACACCCTGGGGGACAGGGGCACTGAGACCTAGCTTCGGGTCTCCAGGGCCACACTGAGAGGGCACATAGTGTTTGTTTCTCATGAATGGAACTGGGGGCTGGGGAACCCTCATCATATGGCATCTTCATGGGGCCCCCAGAGACTTTCCACTTCTTGGGAGAGGGTGACAATCAGACTTTTGGAGCCTCAGGAGGATGTCTCTGTGAGTTTAATGCCACGTCCTGAATCCTTATGAGGACTGGGACAGGAAAGAGCAGCGGAGTGATTTGAATCTCTGGAGAATGCTCAGAGGCCAGGGCCAAGATGGCTCGGACGATGACCAGCACCGGTCAGTATATGCTGGAAAAGCCTAGCCAGGCAGAATGGCAGGGCCCCTCCCTTCCCATAGTCCTGCCCAGGCCTCCAGGAGGACTTGAAATCCCAGCAAGACTCCACACTGTAGAATGAAGAGCATTCTAAATGTGGGCAGGGGCATGAACATCTGAGGCCTTACTTAAATGAGCTCAGGATATCCGGGATGACCACGGGACCTTCTCCTCTGCACACGTCAGCCAGCCGATTGGCAGAGCATCTCTCTGACACCTTGGAAAGGACGGCAAGCTTTTCCCAGGGCAGAAATGAATCGTCAGGTAGTGGCCATCGGCGACCCTGGGTATCCTGCCCCCTCTTGTGTTTTTCTTTCCCCCTGGAGAAAGCTGGAACACTTTTGTGGATTTAACAGTAAGCGTACCTGCTTGAATTGCTAATGCAATTGCAGGATGAAGAAGATTGCTCTCTGTCGACCTCAGTCCCTCCCATAGATTTGTTTAAGAAGTAAAAACCATGTGGCTAGTCCTGGTGGTTCTGTTTGTCTTGGGGTTCGGGTTCAGGTACTTAACAAGCAGTACTCGCTCTGCAGCAGTGGAAGAAAAGCCCAGCACCCACGCCAGCCCCATCACCCACAGACACTCTGGGCGCATCTGTCCCTGTAGATTTCTGATGGGCGCATCCTGATACCCACTGGGGACTTCTAACTATGAGCTGCCAGGCTCACCTCCCCTCCAGCCTCTGTGGGCACTGGCCTGGCCACTAGGGACGGTGTCACCTCCAACATCCCACTCATCTTGTGAAGGGGTCTCCTGTGGGTACTAGGCACTGAGGATCAGCCCCACAGTCCTGAGAGGGAGACCCCCAGATACATGATAGGAGAGATGAAGTCACCCCAGTCCACTGGGCCCACCAAACACAGTCACCTGGCACTGAGGGGACCTTAAGGAGTCGGGCATAGATTAAAGCCACAGATGTAGATGCCCCCTAATAATACATCACACGCTGGCACTGGTCCACTTGCTCCTGGGGCCCACCCTTCATAAAGACCTGGGTGAGCTCGCTCAGAGCGCAGTGCACGGGAGCCAGGCTGCCGTCTCTGTCTGGCCCAGGTCCGCTTCACCTGATCATGATTATTCTCTGATGTGTAGTGACTTGTGAGTTGCTGGACCAGCAGCTCAGCAATCAATTCCAGCTGCCGGTCTGGAGGGTGGGGGGCGCCCAGCCACCTGAGCCTCAGGTTGGAATCATCTCTCATATCCCCATTAAACTCTGGGCCCCTACCACATGGAAGAGTTTAAGGAGAAAATGAGATTTTATGAAAGCCAGGGGACCTCCCTGACAGAGTAAAAAGCCTAATAACAGCCGTAAGGGTTTCTTATCTCATATGAAAGTTTTTCATTTTCCCGGATTCCTCTCTTTTGTTGCCGCTGTCTCGCCCCCCTCCCCCCTCATTTCTATGGGTGCCTCATTATTTAAAACCCCTGCTAAAATACCGAAAAGCAGTTAGTAGCCAAATCAGCCAACAGCTTTTCCTCCCCCTAATGAAGGCCAGCGGTTTTGTGTGTATGTGTTTTATAGTCTGAGTACAATGACTTCAAAAGGCTCCTGAGTTTCAGGGCAATGATGTGGTCTGGATTTCTGGGGAAAAAATAAGACAAGCCAGAAAGGTGTGTGCACGTCTCTTGTGACCCAAACATGCCAAAAATGCCACCGTGGTCTGAGCAACTCCAAGAGCTTCCAGAACTCGGCAGCCTGGCCCCAGTCACAGACTCCTACTTTGGGAAGAATGGGGGCTCTTTCTCCCTTCCTCTTGACTTCTCCCGTTGACCTTGGGGAGGACACTTAAGCCTGTGCTTGGCTAACGCCTGGGTCACTAGTTGCCAGGGCCAGGCGTTAACTCAGCAGTGAAGTTCAGCCAAGACTCTCGGGTAGCCAGGGCTGGTCCGCCCTCCCTGTAGGCTTTCTCGTTACCTCTACCGTCTGTCCACATCATGCCCCAGCCACGTTCAAAACTTGGAATTCTTGCCTGTATGAAAGAAGGATTCATAGTATTTACCAACCACATAGTATTTTGAAGATTTAAAGGGATAATGGATGTTAAGCCTTTAGAAAAGTGCCTGGCAATAGTAAGTACTCAATAAATGTTTAGTATTTTATAATGGCATTGCATTAGAGCATTTTATGATTTTGCTAGCAGACATTTAAGAAATGCCCTTTTTCTTAGGGCCTCCCTGCACCCGACGCCAAGCCCCCTACTGAGCCCACAGACGTAGATTATCTGCTTTACGCCTTCCAACCTGCCCTGTTTACAAGTTGAAGCTTTAAGAACTTACGCAGAATCATACTGTGGGTGGGAGGCAGGGCCAGAATTTCTTTCATCAGCTATTTACCCAGCACTACCGTGTCAGGCACTATTCTAGGCTCTGGGGATTGGAACTTGTGGTTTGCTTACAAAAGCCATCATCTTTTCTAAGCATCCTGCTGGTTTCCAGGCTGTGAGACGGGGGAGATGGTGGGTAACACCGCCCGACCTGGGGAGGACACAAGGCTTGCAGGCTGAGAGCTTCTGTTCCGCTCTGTAGGCAGACTCCGAATAGCTGAGCTGAAGCCACTAAAGGGCAGGGGTCTGCCTCGGACCTGTCTCACCCATTTTAGAAGGCCAGCATCCACAAGTCCCACTGGGAAAAGCCACCCAGGTGGCCAAAACATCTTCTTGAGGAAGAAAGAGCTTGAGGAAGCAGGCACAGTCCACACCATGGATGCCTTCTGTGTGGTGATATTGGCTGCATGCAGTTTCCTCTGGGAAATTAAAAATCAAAACAGCAGACCCACTCGAGGTTATCATCTCTGACCTAGCCACATATTTCTGTTTCTTTTGGGTTAGACGTTTTAAGCACTCTGCTGGAAGGAAGTATGTCTTTGCTGAATCCCTGGCCCTGGAGCCCCTAGTGTGGCACCACTTAGCATGCCACGTGGACGTAAGTTTTCCCGAAGCATCTGAGTGAGCCTGGTCACGCTGCATTACCACAAGCTGTGACGGCCAGGCCTGGACAAAAATAACACAGGCATCAGTGGCAATGATCAACAGTTACTCAACAGAGTGGTGACAGAGATAACCAAGAAATTGTGTCTTTTGGCTCTGGAATGCACGGTAGCAGGTTTCTGCACCAGGTCAAACTTACCTTCCTGATCCAGCTTCTCCAAGTTTTGTTCTCAGTCCATGTATGGGGACTAATGCACTCTCCAGTGGCTGGGTGCGCCCCAGGCTTTGTGTGAGGTAGGAGGGGAAGGTTGGGGGGACAGATCGGGAGGCCCCAATCATGGGCTATAATTAGGGTGTCACTGTCCCCAATTGATTCTTGCATTTCGGGAACTCCTGAACAGTCTCTCACCCCTGTCCCGACCCCAGTCCGAGGCCCCACCCCCTCCAGGCTCGCAGCCACTTCGGGGTTGCTGCCAGACCTCCCAGCACCTGGGCTTTGTGACGCCCTCGGGAGGACTGGCGCCCCTTCCCCGTGTTCTCTTCACAGAGCCTTGTCCACAAACAGGCTCCCCCAGCAGAGGTCTTTGGAGAGGAATTTCCACCGGAAGTGATTCAAGGCCCTAACACTTGTAGAGTGGGCAGCCGACAAAGGCGGAAATCCATCGTCTTTGAGGCTCAGAGGGCCACCCCGAGGGGCTCACGGGGAGGCTTCAGAGGAACTGCTTCCTCAGCCACCCAAATGGCCTTCGTCTGAACTTCCAATATCCTTTTCGCTTCTTATCTTTGTGTCTGCAGAGCCAAGGGACACATAACCACGTTCATCATTTCTCTCCCAACCCGGCCCCCGGCCCCCAACCCTCGGCTCCAGGGCCACACCGGTTAGCAGCCTGGTCCCAACCCCTGCTCTTTCCCCAGGACTTCCTTTCCTCCCTCCTGGCCCTCTGCCCACCAGCGGGGCCAACGCTCCCTCAGGTGCCCCTGCGTGGGGCGTGTGCATCTTCACTGGGCTCCCTCGGGATGAAACGGGCCACCAGTTCCTGGGCCACAAGGTGCCCCTTTGGGAATACAGTTGTTCCGAAAGTCAGGGGACGGCCGGGCTCAGTCGCAGCACCTAGGGCTGGAGCAGGGCGGGGAGAAACGGCACTGAGCATGGTGGACAGAACCCAGATAAAGAGTCTGCTCACGGCTGCACTGAGTGAACTTGTTGCCTGCAGGCATTTATTTATGTTCTCTTATGTGAGTGATATGAGAGGAATGGCAATAGGCTATGCACACACGCAGTCTGGGGGGTTGGCCCTGCTAAATATGGTGAAGTGAGGCACGTTTTAGTAACAAAATGAGACTTTTGTGAACAAATGGATGATTTTATAGAAGTTATTTGCAAGGGGTAAGGATTGCACATAAGGTGCTAGGGGGGCAGGTGCATCCCAGAAGGCTGTGGCCGGATGTCCTCCAGCATTGGAGAGGCCGCATCCAAGCTGAGCAAGCATGGACTCCGCGTGGAGGCCTGTGGGCTCAGGCTGGCTGCCTTCACTTCCCTGGAGCCTCGGCCAGGCCCGAGTCTGTGCACACAGAGTGCTGTGCAGTCTCCCCGAATCCCCCCACCACAAGGGCACTTTGGGCAGAATGCACCTGCACTTTCTATACTCTGGTTCCCAAATAGGGTTAAAAGACTGGTAGGGAAGGATGCCCACGCTGACTCTGGTCACTTCAGCATTCAACTCTTGGGCTTTCCTGCAAGCGAGCTGTGCCTCCAACACACACCTCTTTGCGCTTGCTCCTCAGGGGGCCCTAATGGACAGACGAGGTCCCAGAATTATTCCCCACGGAGCTAATACAAGCTCCCCGTCTTTGATGAGCTTGTCATTCAAAGCATGGTTTGGGGGTACATGCAAAGTACCCACCTCTCAGCTGAGGTTACCAGGGAACATTTCCTCTGTCAGTACCGGGTTGGTGCTCTGTCTGACTGCTGTTCCACCCACTCGGGGTGCCTCCCATTAGCAGAGGGGTCACCAGCCTGGCCCCTTGGAAGGCTCTGGGGAGAGTAGCTGAGAAACAGGTGCTCCTCTGTGCTCAGCAGGCCTGGGGGGTCCTCTGCTCACTTCTGCCTCAGGAAGCCACGTGCTGTCAATTCTGCAGCAAAGTGGAAAAATGTGCATGATAATAGCGAGGGGTCTGGTGCTGCCTCTTAGCAGGTTGCTGGCGTCTGGGTGGCTCCAGGGGCCTGAGAATCAAAGGAGGGGCTTAGGCCACTCAGCCTAGTGCTGTCTGGGCTGCTGATTTCGCCCGAGGGGACAACGGAAGTTGAAAGGAGCTGTCTCTGTCAAGCGGCAGAGGCGCTAGGGATCCTCTCATCTCCTGTTAAAGGGCAGGGAGAGGCCCTGGGCCCCTGGGAGCAGCCAGGCTCATCAGGTATGCAGATCCAAGCAGGTGACCCGAAAGAGGAAAAGAGTATGTGAGATGAGGCTGGAATCATCTGAATTCGGGCAGGGGGCATGGGAAGGAGGGTAGCCGGGAAAGCCCCCTCAGGTGGTGCTGAGAGCTAGCTGCATGTGCGCATTCAGAGTGGAACAAGGTGAGTAAGTGCAGCCGCCTGCCAGATGGGATGCGGGTCCCAAGGTCGGTGCTGGAAGTCCAATGTCACCACGCAGCTGGATGCTGGTGGCTGCAGATTTCACTCTGGCAACCGTGCTGTTTGGGGGCCTGGACCGAACTCCTTCAAGTCTGTGTCCGGCTCCTCGGCAGATGCATGTGTGTCAAGTCCCGTCAGCCTGGGCCCCGTCTGCAAAGATTGGCTGAGATGGGCCCAGTGCCCAGAGCAGAGGGAGGTGTCCTTGGTGAGGCAGGACAAAAAGCACCTGGGCACAGCCGCAACTGAGTCCATGCAGCAGGCCAGGAGCCGCTGAGCACCCACCCCTGGACCCCTCCACTTGCCGGCTGCACAGGGGCTGGGACGACCGGAGAGAGCAGGGCCCTGGCTCCACCTCTAGTCCCCCATTCAGTGGGTGGCCCACCAGCTGGAGCTGGGCTCACACAGTTGCTCCGCTAGACTCCCGGCAGGCCCACTGCACTGCTGGTAGGGAGGAGAGTGGCAGGGAACCAGGCCTGTGTGGGGTGTGGATACAGCCATTCCTCCCCTCCCCTCCCCTCCCCACATTCTATCTCCCTGCTGCTTTTCTTTCCTCTCAGAGGACCTTAATAATTGATCAGTTTTTGAATGCTAACTTGAAAAAAAAGACTAGCTAGCCTAGAGTTGTCAAAAACAAAAAAGCTCCAGTTCTCTTCTCTTCCCCATTCCTTGGGCCCTCCCTCCTGCTGGAGGCCACCTGCCCGCCCCCACTGACTGAGCTATCCAGCTCACTCTGGCTCGGGCGACACCTGTTGTACAGAGCTTTCCAAGACTTCCACCTCTCTGACCCACCCTCCCGATCGTGCACCTCTCTTTCCTCCGTTTCTATAGAAAGCTTCCGGCCGCACCCCTCTTCTGATCTCTGTCTTCCGTTGGGTCGGGAGCACCAAGAGAAAAGTGTCTCAGTGGAAAGAGAGGGGGCTTTGGCCAGCAAGCAGGGGAGGGAACAGCAGTTCTGCGCCCTGCTGGGGGCCCACGGGCCGGCTCCTCAGTCCTCAACTTTCTCACCTGATACAAACCTGCACGGTGAGTCCGTTGTGAGAGGTGGACTCCATTCAATTCCATTAAAGAACCTAGTGGCCGTACAGTGCCTGCCAATGCCCCTTACTCGTTCCTTCCTTCCCTCCATCTCTCTGGGTCCCCGTGGGCATTTATTGTCCACAGACATGCTGCCCCCACTTGTGGTCCTCTGTCCCAGCCCAGTGGGTCCTTCCTCTGGACCGAGTCATCTGGAGTGTTCCCCGAAGAAGGGGGCTCATTATTGGCTCGCCCTCCCCCAGATGATTATCCTTCCCTATTTCTCCATCTTCCCTTCTTTCCTTCATCCCTCCCAATACAACCCCAGCAGGCCCCACCTCTGGCCAGTGTATCCTCCGTCATTTCTTCCCAAGACCCCATCCTTCTTGCCTCTTCCTTCTGAACCTCCTTCCTTTCCTGCCTCCTTGTCCACACCTCTGCCCGGCAACGTGGGTGTGTACCCTCCTGGGGGTGGCAGGGCTCACACCGAAGCCCGCAGATGTGGTGGTCCTTCGAGAACACCTCTGTTTTTGTGGTAGAGCCTCCAGCTCACCCTTCTTTGCAATCCCTGGTCCCCCGCAGTGAGTCCGTGCGGTCCCCAGAGCAGAGCCCACTGCCGCTCACCCTCCCCCACACATTTCCACCCCGTAAGCGTAGCCAGCGAAGTGGTTGATTCCCATTTTCCCACTTGCTCCATAGCCACACGGAGATGCCGTGTTTAGCAGGGTTTCATTTCTAGTAACTTCAGAGATCTCTTTCTTGGCATATTTAAAGCTCTCACCATCGTATCCGCTCAGGGTGTCTCGATGATTATTCCAACTAATTCTCTCAGTTACAAGGGACTCTTTGCTGGAATCTCTGTTCTGGAATACCAGCCATTCACCTTCTTCTCAGATGCTGATTCATGATTTCCTGGAAAGCCCTTACCTTTGAAGGTGGCTGGAGAAAGATGCTTCTGAATGAATTCTCTCTTATTTTAAGGTAGGGAAACTGAGACGTAGAAGGGACAGGGTCTATTACCCTAAAAGACAAGACCTCTTGGCCTTGGAAGTGGGAAAAGGGCCAAGGCTTCCATTCCCAGCTACTGAACAAGGTCTTCTAGGGCTCTGAGCAAAACGAGCATGTTTATGGGTTCAGACTGGCCAACCACGTTCATTGCCGGGTTACAGATCTGTTCCAGTGTCTCTCAGCGTGAAGCTCCCTGCAGCCAGAGAGTCACATTTGAAACAGGTTCACATCATCTAACTAATCTCACTGTTTCTCTTCAGAGATTCCCCCAGCTCCCCAAGAGGAGGAGAGGCACCCAGGGGAGTGGGTGTAAAGGAGCCCCCCTCCCACCAGTGTGGAGTGATAAGAAGGAGAGGTGACTGGGCCACCAGCTTTCCTCCTGCCATGTGCTCTGCTAACTCATTTTAAACTCTCAAAGGAATTGAGTTTGAACAGTTTCCGTAGGGATACAGGTTTCTATCTAAGAGGACCTGGCAGAGGAAACATTTTCTTGCTGATACTCATCCTCTTCCCCGGAATTTCCTCCCCTGCGGCCTGGGAGCCAAGACACCTGGCCCCGTCTTCACTCACTGCTCCTGGGACCTCTATCTACATTGTCTCATACCTCATGTGGGGACCAGGGGAGGAGACAGGGCCTGGGACCGGGAGACGGTCCTCCATAGCCCAGTGGCCTTGTGAATTCCCTCTCGTTCCACGTTCCTGTGTTTTGTTTGTGGGAGCCCTGGGCTTGCTCGCTCTTCCTACCTCATTTTGGATCCCGTTGAGTGGCTGATTCAAGCAAAGAAAAAAAGAAAGAAAGCAAGATTGGTGTCAATTTCTCTTCTTTTCCCTTTTCTAATGTTCTTCTTTACTTTGAAAGATCAAAAAAGGGCCAAATAGAACTCTTTTTTGTACACACCTCCCCCATCATAATAGAATACAGAAAATTCCAGCAAACAAAATTGTTCTCAGACATCTCTTTATTTTTCCCTCCAGTGGCTTTGATTTAGGTCCCATGGCTTTAATCAGATTGTTCAAGGGGGTACAGGAATGATTCTGTTAAACAAATTCCTTAGCTCCCTCGCTCTTCCCACTGCGACCTTCCTCCTCCAGCCCCACTCTCCATGTTGTTTGTTATTGTTCTTTATTAATGTGGGTTGCAAAAAAAATTCTCCTAACAAAGGAGTAAGTGAGGAATAAAGAAGGTTTTCTATTTTCTGGCCTCATCACTGGATGCTGGCCCTGCAGCTGACGGACCACTCTCCAAACCCATTTGTCCCTTCTCTCCTTCCCTCTTTACTAAATTCATCCATCACTCTGGGAAAAATAAATGAAAGTCCCAATAGACAAATCAATCTGTGCATCATTCTCCATGAGCTCACGAGGCACCTGCCGTGGCCATGCGAGTGGGATTCTGTTATCACAGCCATGAGGACTCCTGCCAGGCAGGTGTGACCTGCGGGCTTCTGTCACTGGACGACACAGTGGCCAGCCCCCATGGTTGTCATCTCTTCCTTGAGTGTATTTCTCTCCCAGCTCCTCCCAGTTTTCCTTGGAAGGTGGTCTATGAATTCTCATCTAGAGAGTAGCAGCAGCCCGACCCTGGGGCTCATCGTAGCTGACTCCTTGGGGGGTCTTTGCCTTTGATGGCATTGAGGACCATCTGCACTGAAGTCATTTCTTGGAATAGGCTGTCAGGGGTCTTGCAGGAATACAGTATATGTTACTCATCTCTCTGCTCCATTTAGCATTCATTCTGCAAACATTCGATGAGCACCTATGCAGGGTTAAGAACAGGGCACCAGGGATGAAATGTAAGTGTGGCAGGTGTGGTCCCTCTTCTCAAGTGGCGTATATTCAGTAGAGTGACTTAGAGGGACAGGGGCTAGACAAGGGCGGGTGTCCAGAACAGTGTATGCTGAAGTCAGTCGGTTACTCAGGACGGCAGCCACGACCTCCCTCTCCAAGCAGAACCCGGCGCCGTGTTCTAAGTTCTAACGTGGACAGAGGCACTGGCCCCTTTGTAGCAATTCTACCGTGTGTTTGGGCTTTCCCTTCCAAATCAGCCCATTTTTATATACTTTAATGTTTTTATTTTTGGTTGAGGAATGCATCATTTTGTTCTGAAGGCCATTGCTAAGACTGTCAAGAGTATCTAATGTACCTGCTAAAGAAAATAAGTAAAAATCAGGACCTTTATTGTTATTCTTGGCCCCCTATTCCTGGGGAATAACTGTGTACCTTTGATCTGCGACTTTGGGGGGATCCCCACCATTGCAGTCTGACCTTGGTGTGGTGGCAGGGGGTGGGGAGGGTGCCTGGGACCTGGTGGGGAGGGACACACAAGTGACAGAGCAGACTCTCTCAAGATTCCTTGGAGTTTGTCAGGAGGCCTGAAGGACAGAGGGAGCCCTCCCTTCTGTTCGCAGATGAGGGGCAGAGCCTGCCTTTGAGTGGCTGAGCACCTGGCCTGGCAGCAGGGGCACTATGGAGGAGACAGCGTCCGTGACTCTGGGTGTGTAGCGGTGGTCCTCGGAGCTGGGTAATTGGGTAGGATGAAAAAAGGGATGTCGTTCGTATCTTTAGCGTCAGGTCCCTCAAGGGAACATAAACATTATAATTACCCTTCAGCCGCTGAACTCCATGGCAAATGAGAACTCAATAGCAATGGAGAACTATATAGCAATGGATACCACACCGAAGCCCATTACTGTTTCTCAGATGATACTTTCATTTAGATAAGGCAGATAATTATACATCTTGATTAGGTCGCCGCTCCCAAGAGGATACGGCAGTTTTCAGGATTGCCCCCCTCCCTGTAAATAATGCCATAAAACTGTACTCAGGTTCCCAGCTCTCCCTTTCTTTCTCTCTAGGTCAAGGTAATGAGATAAAGATGTAGATATATAGATATACACACACTGACGCATATGCAGGCTTAGCTCCATTTTTCTGTCTCTTGGCACTCAGGGACACTGAGAGGTGTGAGCCTGTGGCCAGGGTGGAGAAGATCAGAAACAATGATAATAATACTTCGGGTACATATTATCCTTTATTTTACAGTGTCCTTTCTTTGCACGCCACAACCACATCATGCAGATGGACGGGATTAGAAGCCTTGATTATTTTCCTTCTGAACTAGGTATGAGCTAAACTGAAAAAAGAAAAAAATCTCTCTCGGTGCCTTCCACCTCCTGGTGTGAATCTGGTCACATTACTCTTTTGTAGCCAAGAAGACTGAGCCTGGGAAGGTCACAGGGCTTTCTCAGGGCCACCTGGCTAGTTAAGACGTTGAGCTAGGTCTGGAGCCCATGTCTCCTGCTGCTGATGCTCTTTTCCTCCTTGTGATTCCGAACCCTTCAGGGCATGCTTATTGTATGTGTGATAACACCAAGTGGCGCTTGTGTGGCCTTCAAAACCCTGGCTACTCCATGCCCTGCCTTGTTGGGCCCCGTCTGCCTCTCAGAGCAGCTTGCTGGGTCCTCTGCTTCAAGTCCTAGTGTTACAGAACAGACCTGGGGGGTGGTGAACAATATACTATTACCAAAAGGGCCCCCCTTTTTTTGGGGGGGTTTCCCCCCATTCTAAGTTCTCTTTGCCTGCCACCAGAGGAAAGATATCTCTCAATGCCAGAGATTGGTGAAAAGGAAAGGAATTATTTATTTAAAAGTCATACAGGCTTAGAGTAATGACTTAATGTCTTCATTAAGATACTAAAGTTCTTTAGAATACCCACAAATGCACACAGTCCTTTCTTCGCCCCTTTGCCCAGCCTAGGGTACTGTATCTTAGGAAAAGAAGTAGAACTCCATGATTCAGGCTCCCAGCACCACCAGCTGTATTGCTGCCATGATCTCCAGTTAATCCAAAGCCATGTGGCCCCTTCTCATAACCCACCAGCAAGAGTCCTTTCACCCCTTTTCTTCCAGGCAAAGTCTCTCCTGCTGCCTAAGCCACATGGCAAAAGGGAGCACCCCAGAGCCCTGTGGTCCTAACTCTCACCCAAACTGTGTGGTCGCAACCTCTGCCCAAGCTGTGTGGTGATTCTTGTCTTCGCTGTCGAGTCTGGGTTTAAATCCCTGTGGCAATCTTCCTTTTCGGTCCCATTTCTGACTCCTCCCACAATCAGTTACACCTGCCAGCATTCCTGTATCCTTCCAGCTTTACCAGGCTGCCATAGTAAGTCTGGGCAGGCGTGGCCCCATGGTGTGGAGCCAATCATCTCCAAGCTCTCACGCAGGCGCTTGCTTCCCAGTTATATCCTGGGTTGAAGTCACTCCAACCCCTGCCCTCAAAACATGGTGGCAGCTATTTAACATATCTATGAAAACAGTTAAAGGTTATAGGTATGTTAAATGACCACACTAGAGGTTAGCTGCAAAGCCATTGCTGTACAAAATAGCTCTGCATGTTCCTGCTCCATGTGTCCCATCCCCCAGCTCAGACTGGTAGGGGTGAGGACATCATACATATATTTTTCTCTAATATTTCCTGAATACCCTGAGTTTTGGATCCCATTACAAATCCCTGTTTGGGGCCCCTCCCCCACTGCAACCTGTTACACTAGCCTGCCTGCTCTGTCCTGGAGGGACCCTAGCCTAGCCATGCCAAGGAGGACAGGCTCACCGTTCCTCCTTTTCATAGTGGCTTTCACCTTTTCTTTACAGAACTTGCCACAATTGTAATTACTCATTGTCAAAGTAAACATTTTTAAAAAAGAAAAGGTTGTTCTCATCTTTTTATCTCTAGTACCTACCTGAGGTTCTGTCACACAGTAGGTATCAAATTATTATCTGGTGAATGAACACGTGTTGAGGAATTTCCTGTGAATAATAAAATTGCCAGACCTAAAGGTGCTGTACTTTTCTTCCAGAGAATTTAATAAAGCACAATCATCTCCTCACTCAGTCTTCTTCTTCCCCAACACACTCCTCCAGATTATGTGGCCAATTTCGACTGCACCTTGAGACCCTGCTGCTATCTCGTTATACCAACAATACATATTCCTGCAAGTTTGTTCTTCCCCGTGGGTGTGCGAGTACATGGCTTCAGGATCACTTGTTAATATAAAGGGCTTCCCGTGAGACAACTGGGCTTGAATGCCCCCTGGTTTTCCGATGAGAAACCTGAGTTGCAGACACTCTGTACAGATGACAGACATCTGGGTTAAATTGGAAGTGGAAACAGAAAAGGATTCATTATATTTCAAAATATCTGGATAATTAAATAAACTTCTCAATTCCTTTCCAGATGTGTGATGCCACGTAGGTGCAGCTGGAGAAAGACTTTGTTTTGGAGTCTAAAAAGAATAAGTTGGTAGTGACAGTGTAATCTGAATCTTGTTCACAAATCTTCATCTCCACGAAGGTACACTGCTGGCTAGAAGGGAAAAAATACACACACACACACACACACACACACACACACACACCCCAGTGATTGATTGTCCTCCCCTCTGAATGGGCTGGGTCCAGCCACCTCCCTTTTCCAGCATGGATTTCCCTGTAATTTTTTCTCTGACTTTGGCCTAGCAAAGTCCTTTACTCTAGCTCAGGCTCAACCCAGCACTATTATTTATTTATTAGAGCTGCCCACAGAGTTCTGAGACCACCAGACCTGTGCACAAAGCTATAAAAGCACAAAAGCAATTTGCAAACACTGTAGTAAATTCCCCCCGAAGAGTCTGCTCATCGGGCATTTTACACTTAAAAGTAGGTTTGTGTTGGAGGCGAAGAGGAGACCAGCTTTCTATGAACGGAATGAGGAGGGAGGCGTGAAGGCCTTCATTCTTTCTTGGGAGACATTCGGCACCCACCACGTACCTGGGGTGAACTGCCGAAGGCTCCGGCCCGTGGATCCCCCTTCATGGCAACCTGGGTGGAGAGACAACACCCTGAAAGGCAGGTATTTGTGTGTGTTGGTATCTTAAGATTCCACGCTGGACATGGATCCAGGGCCACGCTATTGCACAACCTCAGGGGACCTCATTTACAAAGCACACATGAATTGTGTCCCCAAGACCTATGAGACACAGTGGCCTTGAGGTTACTCCTACTTGTCTGGATTCTGGATAACAGTGGCTTTCCTTGAGTCAGACACTCTTGGCACCAGAAGAAGGTAGAAGGAGCCCTTTGCTGAGGGGAATTGCAGAGGTGAGAAGGGTTTGAAGCACAGACGGGGGCAGGGACATGCAGGCAAAGAGCTCTGAGCTCCCTGGACCACAGTGGGGCACACTCCTCTCTGCTCCCCTCTGTGCCCCGTGGTGACTGCCATTCCCCGCAGCTGCACTAAATCAGGTCGGGGAGTTCTGCTGCTTTTAAATAGAGGTGTCTCTGAACACAAGTAAAATGTCAATGCTCTTATGTGTGGAAGAGACTCCTGGTGCACAAAGGTCCCTTCCCTGCCATCGGTCTGTCCCATCTGCACACTGCGTCCCCTGTAAGCAGGGATGATGACTATGATTTTACAGTCCTTGGGAAGGGTGGGTCATAGCCTGTCCTCGGGAATCCTTCCCTGTGCCCCTGTCTTCCTCCTTCTATCATGAGAACCTCTCATGGGGCATTTTTGACTCATGAACATGGGCTAGAAGAAAGAAGGTTGGTTTCTGTCATTCCTATGAGAGGCCCACAAAGAGAGAAATGGTTCTAACTCGGTTCTGCCTCCAAGTTTTAGTTTAGGTTTGAGCTTCCGTAGGTTCTCCATCTGGCCTTTAAAACATCCCCTTTGTAACGCTGGCAGGTAGCTCAGTGGGTCAGAGCATCACCCTGATATGCCAAAGTTGCAGGTTCAATCCCGTCAGGGCACATACGAGAATCAATCAACAAATGCATAAGTAGAACAACAAATCAATGTTTCTCTCCCCCACCTTCCTTTCTCTCTCTCTCTCTCTAAAATCAATAAATAAAAAAATTAAAATCCACCTTGCTTGCCTCTGGACTTCTCAGGACTTGATGAAGATATGGAACAAATATATCCTGGGCCAGGATACTTATCTAGCTGCGTCCTTCTGATTGTTTCTTTAATATCCCTGAGCAGGTCCCACTTTCACTGTGGTGGCCAACAGGAGCAGACTTAGATCTCACTTGCAAAAAGTCCAAAACAGCTATGGGTGAAAAAAATAATAATGGGCTACCCCCTTGCAAGCGTTTGCCCGTACATGGTGTTCTTGTCTCCAAATAAGAGAATATGGGCAAATTTAAAACATGAACCCCTCTACTCTTGCTTTTTAAAGATGGCATTGACCGAACTTAGGAAGTTCATCTTTAATATCACTGTTTATAAGCTGCTCGGAGATGTTTACTATGGTTCTAATTGGTATCATTAAGCTTAGGTGACATTATTAATGCTGCTGATTAAATTGCTATAAACCCAACTTCACCATCTATACAAACAGCAGAGCCTGAGCTGCCTGTGCTCACACCTGGGCACCTGGGTAGGAAGAGTCCAGTGGGGAGGCACAGTTGGGAAGGGAAATGGGACCCCGGCTCCTTACCTACGGTAAGTAAGAAGGGGTAGGTAAGAAGCCTGGCTGTTGTTGCTTTTCTGCAGCTATTCTTTCAAGGACTGGACGTCCTGATTCTGTTAGTGCACTTTACAAAAGGATTTGAAATAGCTCCCTTTTGCTCTCCCCATCCCTGAATCTTCCTTCCCACTGCCTTCAAACCCTACATTGGTTGTCTGCTGCTACATCGGGGTCCTTTCTCAGTCCTTATCCTAGTCTACCTGCCCACCACTCTACCACTGACCAAAATGACTGCCGCCTCCTTTAAAGAGTTTTTTATTGTAGTAAAAAACACATAAATGATATCTGCCCTATTCACAAATGTTTGTGTACAGTACAGTATTGGTAACTACATGCACCGTGTTGCGCAGCGGGTCTCTGGATCTTTGTCGTCCTGCGTGCCTGAAATGTAACTCCCCATTTTCCTCTCCTCCCCACCTTTGGCAACCATTCTGCTTTCTGCTCTATGAGTGTGACTACTTCAGACACCTCATGTAAGTGGAGCCATGCCTTGTATGTCCTGTGAGTGGTTTATTTCACTTAGCATAATGTCCTTAAAGGGTTACCGATGTTGTAGCATATAAAAAGACTTTCTTTTTTTAAATCTAAATAATTCATTGTATGCATAGACACATTTTCTTTATATATTCATCCATTGATGGACATTTAGATTGTTTTACCCAAATGGTGAATAACCCTACAGTGAATGTGTGAGTACAAATATCTCTTCAATATACTATTATTCATTCTTTTGGATAAACACCCAGAAGAGGGATTAAAGAATCATATGATTGGTCTACGTTTAATTTTTGACCTCCATACTGTTTTCATAATGGCTGCACCGTTTCACACTCCAACCAAACAGTGCACAAGGGTTCCAGTTTCTCTACCTCCTTGCCAACACTGGTTATTTTCCGGTTCTTGGGGGTTGGGAGGTGGTTTTATTATTATTGTTTTGTTTTCTTTGGTTTTGTTTTAATAATGGCCATCCTAACAAAAGATGGCACTGATCACTTTGGGTAGGATGGACATTTTAACAATATTAAGTCTTCCATTCCATGAGCGTGAATATCATCCTGTTTATTTGTGTCATCTTTAATTTCTTTGAACATTGTTTTGTAATTTTCAGTGTACAAGGCTTTCACCTTCTTGGTTTAGTTTATTCTTAAGTATTTTATTCTTTTTGGTGCTATTGTAAATAGGATTGTTTTTTTAAATTCCTTTTTAGATAGTTCCTTGTTAATGTATAGAAACACAAGTGATTTTTTATATGTTGATTTGTATCCTGCAACTTTGTTTAATTCACTTGTAAGTTTTAAACTTTACTATGGAATTTTCAGGGTTTTTTACATGTCAAGTCATGTTATCTGTGAACAGATATAGTTTTACTTCTCTCTAACTTGGATGCTAATTTTTTTTTTACTAATTTCTCTAGCTAAAACTTCTAGTACTATGTTGAGAAGTTGTGAGGTGAGTATCCTTTTCTTCTTCCTGGTCTTAGCAGAAAAGCTTTCAGTTTTTCTCTGTTCATTGTGACGTCAGCTATGGGTTTGTCATACATTGGCCTTTATTATATTCAGGTAGTTTCCTCCTGTTCATAGTTTGTTGAGTATTTTCATCATGATGAGGTGTTGAGTCTTTTCAAATACTTTTTTGCATCTGTTAAGATGATCATGAGATTTGTGTCCTTTGCTCTGTTGACATTTGTATGTTGAACCATCCTTGCATCCCAGGGACTTGCTCATGGTATATGCTGTTTTTAATATGCTGTTGAATTTGGTTTCCTAATGTTTTGTTGAGGATTTTTGCACCTATATTCATCTAGGGATATTGGTCTAGTTTTCTTGTAATGTCTTTGTCTGGCTTTGTTATCAGAGGAAAGTTGGCCTCATAAGATGAGTTTGGAAGTCTTTTCTCCTCTTCATTTCTTTGGAAGACTTTGAGGGGATTGATATTAATTCTTCATTAAATGTTTGGTAGAATTGTGCAGTGAAGCCATCTGCTATGGGTTTTCTTTGTTGGGAGGGTTTTGATTACTGATTCAGTCTCCTCACTACTTAGGTCTGTTCAGATTTTCTGTTTCTTCATGACTTAGTCATGGTAGGTTTCATGTTTCTAGGAATTTATCCATTTCCTCTACTTATCCAATTTGTTAGGCTAGAATTGTTTATAGTAGTCTCACAATACTTTTTATTTATGTGGCATCAGTCGTAAGGTCTCCTCTTTCATTTCTAATTTTATTTATTTGAGTCTTCTCTCTTTTTCTTAATCTAGCTAAGGGTTTGTCAATTTTGTTGATATTTTAAACAATTAACTCTTAATTTTATTTATTTTTTCTACTGTTTTTCTATTTTCTATTTTGTTTATTTCTGCTCTAATCTGTATTTTTCTTTCCCTCTGTTAACTTTGGGCTTAGTTTTCTCTACTTTTTCTTATTCCTTGAGATGCAAAGTTAAGGTGTTTTGCTGAGATCTTGACCCCTTCTTCTTCAAACATTTTCATCTCTTGGCCTCAGTCTATCTCTCTGTCCTCTCTCCCCAGCATTGCCCATCTCTTCTTTCTCTCCCTCTACCTCCCCTCGTCTCCTTCTCTCTCTACCTCACCAGTTACTCCTTCTTAGACCCCTTTGTGAGTATTTGTTATCCTTGGACCTCTTCTTCTTTCTAACTCTTTACCTAGGGGGTCTCATTTAGTTCCTTGTCTTCAAACACCATGTAGACTTTGGTGATTTCCAAAGTCACATCTCCAGCTTTGTATCTCTTCTGAGATCCACACTCCTGTACCCACATGCCTGCTCAACATTTCCACTTGGGAGTCTAGTAACTATTTCAGACTTAACATGCCCAACATTAAACTCTTGATTTGCCTGTAAAATCCTGTAAGTGAATGATAATTTCATTCATGTTGCTTAGGCCAAACTTTTGAATTATCCTTGACTCCTCTGTTTCTATCATACTGTACATTTAATGTGTTATAGAAGCCTGCTGGGTCTGTCTTTGCAATACATGCAGGCTCTGACCACTTCTCACCTTTCTTCTGCTGTCACTTCAGCCCAAGTGACAGTTGTCTCCTGCCTGAACTGTTGCATTAACCACCTCACTGGTTTTCTTCCCCTCTCCCTCTCCTTCCCCTCTCCCTACCTCAGTGTCTATTCTCAGTAAAGCAACCAGAGGAGACAATTTCAAACATCACTGGGAACATAATACTCTTATGCTCATAATTTTCCAGTGGCTTTTCATCTCAATCAGTGTAAAATCCAGGGTTCTTACTGTGGCTCTTCAGGGTCCTTTACTGCTGGCTTCCTGCTCTTTCTCCTAACTCACCTCCTAGCGTTGTCCCCTTGTTCACTAGTCTCCAGCTGCATTAGGCCTCCTTGCTATTCCTTCAACATGCCCCATAGGCTCCACCACTGAGTCTGCAGCTTCTGTTCCCTCTTCTTAGAATTATTTCCTTCCACATGTCCTTCCCTCCTTTAAGTCCCAACATCACTTTATCAGAGAAGCCTTCCTTAACCCCACTATATAAATCAGCCCTACCCCCTCTCCAGCCTGATCTGTCCCTCTTCCCTGGGTTTACTCTTCTTCACATCACTGACAAACACCTGACACAGGAGGTATCTGTGTACCTTTATATGACTGCTTTTCTTCTCTGCCACCAGCATATGAACCACATGAGAACATAGATTTTTCTCTTATTCATTGGTCCCTTGCACCTAGAAGAGTGCCAGACACATGGTTAATGCTGGATAAAAGTTAATTGAATGAGTGAAAGTCTGTCAAGTACTGACGGGCTCATTTGTCAGGATGTTATATGGAAACAAAGATTGCTGTTGGGTACATTTCTTGCTTATAGGCAGTGGTACTCTTCCCTTCAACTAATGAAATCGTATGTTAGCTTTTTGGGGGCTTACCAGTTAGGTTATTTCCATTGCATCTACAGAGGCTGACTTGAATTATCTTAATCAAAAATAGAATGAGTGGGGAAGGATACCAGGGTCTCCCTGATTGATGGGTAGCTGGAGGAGCAGGCTTGGACAAAGTATGGGAATGGGGCACTCTGGCAGCTGGAAGCATGACAGCCATCTTTTAGCAAGAACAGTCTGCAGGATGTACTGACCTGGCTGTGACTCACCACTGTCATCTTTCCATGTATGTTGCCTGCTGGAGATCCACAGTCTTGGGAGCACAGCTCCATTGACCAGCCCAGGGTCCTGATTGCCAAAGGCAGAATCTGGTTCTTTCTGCTTCTGAAGTATGGGCACTGGGTCCTGCCTACCATCAATACCTCCCTTAATGAGGGGTTTATCCAAAGGATGGGTGCTTTATATGGACGCCTCCAAAATGAGTCCAGTAGAGGAAGGAATGAATTTGTATGATATTTTACCAATCATTGTTTCGAAGCCACTCAAAGACTCATTCACCCTAGAACCGCCGATGAAAACAACCTTGGGCACCTTCTTCACATTTTCCTGGGTCTGTCAGTAAGCTGCTTCCTGGCAGGCCTCGTGGGACTTCGGACCACCCCGCTTATTCTCTGCCTTTGCCTTAGCTGTACATGCTGGTTGCTAAGCAGAGGGAGGAGCTAGACCATTCCTTTTTGAAGGAAAAGAATCTCTCTGCAAAAGCTTCCCTTGCCCAGACTAATTTAGAACCATCTGCAGAGCATGGTTGCATTAGGGACACACATATATGTGTACAAACAAAGACACCCACGGAGCCAGGCACGGAGCAGCCTGCCCCTGCATCAGTAACCTGCACATGTCAGTGCAAGACAGCACTGATGATCATGACAACGCATCCTGATAGAAAGGTACTTTTATTAGACTCTAGCCTACCCCCCCCCCGCCATCAGAATACTCTATTCCCTGATGGGAAAAGGAGAGCTGTAGTGGTAGACAAGTAGAAATGTGACTAAAAAGCACTTCCCACTCCAGATAACCAAGCCCTGAAAGATTGTAGACCCCAGTGGGTTTCAAGTAACTCTTCTTGCCTTAATTGTGAGGACCAGGAGTCCACAAGAACATGATACATGTTTGTGGATTTGAGCTCATTCCTGAATCAAACCCCTTCCTATGCAAGTGCTCACTAGTGCACACGCACAAGCACACACACCCCACATCCTGCCGGGGGCCCCCCACCGCCCTGGCTCAGAGGCATACACAGCTCTGACTGTAATGATTCAGATGCCATTAATCCAATCCCACCAGGACAGTTGCTCCTTTGATGTTCCCTTGGGGAACATTCCAGGAGGTCCCCACTCTTACTGATGTGGAACTCTCTGGGGGTCAGTGAGCAATGAGAACATGTGCTGGGGGGAGAAGAGAGAAAAAAATCACTGGGCTCTGGCTCCATGAGGGAAACAGATCTGACATGAAACAGCAAGGACATGCAGGAGAGGCAAAGCCCTCCAGAGGCACAGCCGACTTGGTTAGTGCCAGGCTAAGAGGGCCTGCCCTGCGGAGAACAGGACAGCCGGTCTCCCCTGCGGAGCTGGGCCGGACGCTCCCTGTCCTTCGGCCTCAGTTTCCTACCCTGATTAGTTGGGGGGGGGGCGGGGCAGGGCTACTTTCTCTGCCTCTTAGAGATAGAACTGAGTCATTCATAGACTTATTCAGTCAAATAAGAACAGTAGAGGAAGCTACTAATTGCAGAGATACGGTCATGTCTGTCACTTTTTATTTTGTCATGAGGTTTTGCCCCAATTCCAAGAAATTCAATAATATCTCAACTTAACAAAAAGATATTGTTAAGTGTGTTAATGTGTAGTAGTATGTGGCGGCTTCCTAATGAACGTAAAATAAGATCCCGTTTGTAAATATTAGATTTACAAGCAACTTTTCCAACATACATTCGCTGCATTGAATTAAGTATACAAACCTGTAATAAAGTAATAACGATAAGATCACAGCAGTGGGTATCACGCTGATGCTTAATTTATACCACAACAGTGAGCCCTCAAATGTGAGTTAATAAGGAAATAAACACATATTGAAAAATGGATCTAAGAACAACTTAGAAAGTGATCACAAAAAGTATTCTGGGATGGAGCCATGAAAAGCAGGCCAATAAATCTCTGCCAGCCTACCAGACATTCTGTTATTTGATAAAACTAATAATGCAAACTTATTGCTATAGCAGAAATGTCATAAAAATGTAGTAAAAATAAACAAGCACATGGCTCTGGCGGAAGAGCTGAAAACAAGTGTGGAAATTGAAGACATCAAAGTAAAGCCAAGATCATCTTGGCAAGTGGGAGCAGGCGATGTTCACATATATTAGTGGAAGATCTTCAGGAATTTGGGATTCTTCTTCATGTTTGAGCAATATTTTGGGAAATGGTATCTCGAACATGCTTGTCTCTGTACCAAGTTCTCTCCCTGCCCAACCTTGTTTTGTGATGTACTTGTCTGGTGGGGTCTGTTACTGTGATGACGCCTTTTAGTAGGAATATTTGAACTTTTTAAAGCAAAGGAACGGGGAAAAGGCACCCGTGGTATTAAGCCCTTATACTCACCATTTACCAGCATTGCCTCAATTAATTCTTCAAACAATCCTGAGTGGAAGGAGAGGGTTGATCACACAGCCTGGTGGGTCTGTCGGACTCCAGAAGCCATGGTCTTGACTAAGGCACTTGCTGTCTCCCATTCCTGCTCTTCCTGTAGCCTACAGAGAATACAACGAGGTGCTTGCTACTGCAGAGTGCCATTGGTTTCAAGAATGCGGGACGTGCTACCTGCTTAGTGAATGTTCTTGTCCTCACCCAGGGTGCAAGTCTTCCTACATGTTCATCCTAATGAGACTCTACCATCTGCCCCTGAGGGGTGGTCAAGGATCGGCCAGGGGTGTCTCAGGAGGACTAGGGGCCGGGGCTGGGAGGAGATTTGAGGGCACAGGCCAACACTGCCTCCAGCCCCAAGTCCCCATCTTCTGCGGCGCCCCATGAGGAGCCCCGACGCCTCCCACTGTTGGTCAGCCTGATGACCACAGCTGCTTAGAACCAGTCAGGTGAGGCCACCTCTCTCCCCGGTGCTGTTTCTCACAGCACCTGAAGTCTGCTGCCCCGCCTCAGAGGCTCCCACAGCTGTGAGAACCGAAATCTCATCAGTCTGTTATGGGCACTGGCAGGCACCAAAGGGGCCTGCTGGGCCGCGGGTAGTTGATCAAAGGAGCAAGAGAGAGAGGAGGAAGAGGAGGGGGAGGAGGGGAACAGCTGTGTGTTGGATCTGAATGGGTTACAGGACCGCGCAGCCCCCTCGGACGGCCGCCAGCAGGGGAAGTGGGAAAGCTGTGAGGAGAATACCAAGTTTCTCCTTGCAGGGGCCTATTCCGGCTGCAAGCAGCCTCCTCGCCCTTAAATCCAATTAAAGGCCGATATTATGTCAGTGGAAATGTATGCCAATCCTAATATAGCCTAATAAGCCTTAAAATAGCACTCCGTAAGTGGAAAGCCCTGTGGTTTAATTTGATTCACAGCCTAATAACAGGCTTAATAAGAGGGAATTGGCCCCCTTTTATTTTCCAACTGGTCCTTGCATGCTCTTTTCTCCCCTTCTTTCTTTGCCTCCTCTTTCTCTTTCTCTGGACCTCTGTCAAGTGACAGGACAGAGAGGGCGTGAGGGGCAGGTGGGCACTTTTTTCCCCCAGAACTTCTGGCTGAGAGGCTCCTGGCTCCTGCTACCTGAGGGCCCCAGTTCTGGCACGTGGCAGGGACTCTGGGTCCTGGGCCCTTTGCTTGGCTCACTCCATGCCTGGACAGGTGGCTGCGTTTTGCTTTGCTTCCTCCCACTGGCAGTGGGGAGATGGGCGTGGGATTCCTCGAGGCCTCTATCTTGGAGATACACATCTTTGCATGGATGGGCCTCGTCACTCTTCTTCCTGGGCCCAGTGTCTTCCCTCCCAGGATGTGGAGCTGATGGCCCTTGTCACTCCAGTGGTGGAGATGATGATACGGATAATGACGGGCCAGGCTCACGAACACAGTCCAGTAACTGATTCAAGGACCTGTTTTGTGGAATCTTAGTTCTGTTCTTAGGAGAGCAAAGAATTCCCAAACATCTAAAAAGCAAAGTTTGGGGATTTAGTATATTCCTTTTCATAATAGTTATAATGAGACAGATATAATTCACATTCCATACAATTCATCCATTGAAAGGGAACAATCAATGGGTTTTAGTATAACTACAGAGCTATGCAACTATCGGCACGATCAATTTGGCACATTTTCAGTACTCTGAAAGGAACCCCACAACTGCTGGCCATCGCCCTCCCCAAACCCCGTGCCTCCCATCCTAGGAAGTCAATAGTCTATTTCCCATCTCTGCAGATTTGCCTCTGCTAGACAGTTCACACAAATGAAACCATGCATTCTGTACTCCTTTGTGTCTGGCTTCTTTCACTTAGCATAGTGCTTTCAAGGTTCAAACACACCATAGTGTGTATCAGTCCTTCATCCGTTTTTATTGCTGAACAGTGTCCCCTGATATGAACAGAGTGCATATCCTGTATTCAGTGCTCATTTGGTGAACATCTGAGTTGTTTCCACTTTGGGGCTAGTACACGTAGTTCTGCTACGAGCGCTTGTGTACAGGTTTTTGCACGGACGTATGCTTTCACTTCTCTTGGATGTAGACCTGCTGGTGGAATTTCAGGATAGTATAGTAAATGGATGCTAACCCATCTGAGGGGCTGTCAGACTGGTCCCCAAAGTGGCCGCCTCATTCACATTCACCAGCGACGTGGGAGGGTTCCACTTTCTCCATTTCCTCTCCAATACTTGTTATTGTCTGTCTTCTACTACAGCCATCCCAGGGGTGTCCATTGGTGTCTCACTGTGGTTTGATTTGCATTTCCCTCAATGGGTTGAACGTACTCTTGGTTTAAACTGGGCTGTGAGTCAGTAACAAGCCTCAGCTATGGTGATTATTAACCAGGAAGCCTTAAACAGATAACTTCCATGAAGCTCAGTCTGCAGGTCTGGGTGTGCATTTGGGGTTGAGATACCGTCTCGGACTGTGAAGGCTCAGAGAAGGTAGAGGAAGCACGCACTTTACAAGGGCCTGCGGACAACACGGTTCCCCCCCTTCCCCAGGCCTGATTCTTGCAGCTCCATTTTTATGCTGGTATGATGAGAATGATATTTATACATGCCCGACCAATTTTACAGCAAGGTCAGGAGAAAGACTGTAACTTAAAAAAAGAGAGGGAGGGTGATGATGGATTGAGTTGGGACAAAGAAAAAGGGCGTTTGATGCCAAGATAAAGAAATTGGAGTTTCTTTAATAAGAAGCAAAGGGCAAGGAGTGACATAATAACCATCCTCCATATAAGAGGGGTTATTATGTGGGGATGGTGACCAGCTGTTCCCCAGCTCTGCTAAGGACACCAGAAGGAAAATGCATTTAAACCGTGGGGAGCAGACTGTGGCTCAGTTATTAGGAAGAACTTCTTCGCTGTCAGGGTCGTGAAACATTGGAATGGGAATTTATCAAATTTCCTGTCCCTGCAGGCCTTTCCAAATATGATAAACTGCAGCTGGGAGCATGAATGAGATGCCCCGAGGTGGTTCCTTCTATCACGAAAACGCTGTAATTCTTGGCAGTGCCCCCCCTTGGGACCCCTCGCTGTGGGACCCCCTCACCACCCCAGGGAGTGTCGAAGTGGCCTCTCTACTCGCCACCACACCCCGCCCTCCCACCCTGCCAGCCACACACCCTGCCCTCTGTTTTGGCTGGATCCAGTTGCTTTCTCTTCTCACCCTCCTCGGTGTGGGGGACTTGCTGCTCTCCCTATTTCAGTAGTGAGTGATGTGGTTTCTATACATAGCCCCGGCTTATAACTCCTTTGGCAGCTCCTGGGTTGAAAGGTGCTGTTAAGAGAGAGGGAGGAAAAAGAGCTAAATAACTCTTTTAGTATTATTATTTTTAATCTTTCAAGAAAAGCTCAAATGTTTGGTCTTTTAATAGATGTCTCACTGTGGACGTTATTGTCCTTGCCAGATCTTGGAGGTTGGGAACTTGGCTGGCTACTCCTGTGCCACAGATGTGCAGACCCAAGTGCACACTAGGGAAGGCATATCCTTAGGGCCACAGGCAGACCGTCTCTGATCTGGGAATTTGCTCCCAGTAGACATCTGTCTGTCTGGGTCCGTCTGTTGGGCATGATGGGAGCTTGCACACGGCCATCCGCCTCTCCCCACAGTGCAGTGACCACAGTACAGTACACCCTCAATGCTCCCGCTAGCCTGAGTAGCTCGCAGGGTAACCCTAAACTACTTTATCTCACAGGGTTTATTCCTAACCCAGGAAGTGCCCAGACTTTCCCCGGCCTCACCTCCACCCCCACAGCCGGATCTTTGGGCTGGGCTGGCTTTGCTCTTTTGGTCGCACCTAGATATGGATTTCGGGGAGCCAATAGGAGGGACCAGGGCAGCCACAGCCCCAGAGTCCATCTGCCTGCTTGTGTGGGCCACCTCTCCAGTTTACTTCCGCATATGCTACTGTTAGTGCTTTTCTGCACGCATCCTGATAGGGAAAATGTTAGGAAACTCTGAGCAGGAGAGAAGAGGTTCGGATGGGAAGGTAAGCAGGCAGCCCTTCATCACTCGCTCACAAACTTAGGGGTTTGTCAGCTGTGTCCTCGGATGGGGCTTCCTGAGGGGCTGCAGGTGGGCTGCTAGCAGCATCCCAGGCCTATGTGGGTATTGTTACTCTATTACAGATCAGGGCGCTGTGGCAAAGAGGTTATCTGAGCAGGCTTATAGAGTTAGCGAGTGGCAGGGCCAGAGTTTGAACCTGTCTTTGCAGCTGAGTGATGAGCAGGTGGGTAAAAGGGCAGGTTAATTATAACTGACACCTCCTACCGCTCCCCACCCCATGAATCACTTCTTCAGGAGTAAAATTTTTACTTCCCAAAGTAAAAATTGGGAAGCCAGCGAAACTACCACCTCCTTCCCTCTCATCCTTTCTTCCACATCTGTCCAGAACAGCCACAGCTCAGAAGAGAAGGCGCCGAAATCCCAGTGTTCAGCCGTCCCGGGCCTGGGCTTCTTTGCAGGGAAATCGAGTAGCACCGAGTGCCTCAGGAGGTCGGTCTGTCTGGAAAGACTGATGAAGGGAAGAAGGACAAAGCGAAGCCAGCCTCAGAGACGAGGATGGCCCTGGCTCGAGAGCTGGGGCCTGGGACGGGGTCTGGGCTGTGCTCCTCTGTGCGACCTTGGCAACCGCCTCTCCTCCCAGACCTCCGATGCGGTGTGCAGACCCTTCTGCGAGCACACATCGCCTGTTGCCCTGGGTGACCAGCTTTACACGGGAGCCTCAGCCTGCCTCTCTCTGTGTGCCCGACCTGGCACTTCCTGCTTGGCCATCTTAGGTGGCTCTTTCTGGAGCAGCAAAAACTTTTCCCCAGAAATCCCTCTTCACTGAGCTGGCACTGATTTTGGGAGTTTCCTGGTCCCTTCCTGGATTCTTTTGTCCCCCTTCCCCTACCCCACCAGGTACGCTTACCGGCAAACACACACAGACACACGTGCAAACAGGCTCATGCTTGGGAGAGACTGAACTTTCTGGCAGGTACTCCGATGGTGTCTTGCTTAGTTTCCAGATGATAAAACTGGCCTTGGGCCTGGGTGGTTGTCATGGAGACGCATCCCAGCTTCCCTCCCCACATCAGCCCTTGAGCTCTTCCCAGCAACCTATCTGGGCTAGAAGAGAAAGATCTGGCTTTGCCCTTTCTGTCTCCTTCCTTGAGTGCCCTGATGCTACCTAGTCCAAGTCACTCCACCAGGGAGGGGGCGATGGGCTGGCAAAGAACCCAGGAGGTTTTTTATTTGGCTTGTCCTATTAGCTAATTATCTCAAGTGGCAATCAGAGAAAAAAGGAAAAAATGAAATCAGGGTAATGTCCATGTTATTCTCTCATGTTCCCCAAGGTCAGCAGAGGGATGCAGGTCTCTTTCCTTCCTTGACTCTTCATGCAATGTCATCTCCCTACTGCTCTTCAAATCTCACCGCCTACTGACATCACCATCAAAAACCTCTCACCTTTTCATTCAAGGCCCTGAATAGACAGCTCATCAGTAATATCTACCTGAAGCTCTGTTACGTACTTCCTCCAGGGGCTTAGACTAGGAAAACTTGTGTGTTGGGGGGGCATATCCATGTGTGTATTTGTGTGATTTACCCAGGACCAATCTCTAAGCATCTCACAGGACTTTAACTAGTGCCGTTCAGAATCCCAACCATGTTCAGGAGAAGAGAGGACCCTGCTCCTGCTGCAGTGGGCAGATGAGGGAAACCGAGGTACAGAGCGTAAATGAAGGATGGCTTGTCCTTTCAGAGACTCCAAAAACTAAATAGGTTGAAATCTAGGGGCCCGAAATGGAAGACAGTCTAAGTTTTCCTGATTGTTCTGTGACCTTTCTGGCATGTTTGGAAAACGGGCCTTCCACAAAATTCTCGTTGCAGGACTTGTTTTATGGGGAGAGGGGTGGGTTTGCACCCGTTGGGGGGACCTGATAACCTGGGTTTTCACCCCGCCTCCTCCACTACAGGCATAACTAAGTCACAGAATGCTTTTGAACTTTGGTTTTAAAGATTTTTTTCCCCTAAAAATGGAATCAAAATGCCTACCTGCCTCCCTCGAGGTGATCAAAGATATGAAGATACTTGGTAACCTCCCGGGCATACCAGAAATATTAAGTTTAATTGAAGCTATGAGTTATTTCATTTGGTGCTTGCGACCATCCTGTGAGGCTAGCGTTATTTTCTAAGGTTCAGAGAGATCAAAGGACTTGCCCAAAGTTACCCAGGTAGCCAGCGGCAGTGTCCGGACTGCCGACTTCAACTTGAGTGCTTTTCATCAGCCCACAGCTGTCTGTGGGAACAAGGTTAAACCGGCGCCGGGACTCGGAGAGAGGGTCATTGCAAGGTCATTTCAACAAACAGCCTGCTGTACCAGCTCTGGAATGATATGCAGCTCCAGTGACCAGGGATTATAGAAGCCGTATAGCTCGTGTAGCAGGTGGAGAAAGAGGAGAAAGGAGTCAAGTGCGAGAAGAGAAAGAGTGGAGGAAAGGGGAGGCCATGGGAACGCCTGCGCTGCAGTCCTTTGAGCCAAGAGAAAATGTGTGTCTTTATCTTTGTCTGTGCAATTTATGGTCCAGCTGGGCTCTTGCGCAAGGCCTGTTCTGGCACCGCCAGAAGAATTACTCTTGGGGTGAGACACTGGAGCTTCTGGGGCCCTTCCAGGGGCATCGTGTGGGCATGGTTATGGGAGGGAAGTCCCAAATGGGGCTGGCTGGCAGAGCCCAGAGGATTTAGAGGGCACAGCTCTGGAGTCCCCAGAGCAACTGACCTACCCGAACTCGTGTGCATTAGAGCCGTGGATTATATCATGTCCTTCCCCAGGAGTTCTGGTAGATGCTCCTCATTCATTCATTCACTCATGCACACATTCATTCATTCATCAAAGATTCATAGGAAACTGGATACCCATGATAATTGTAGAGGCAATAAACCATGTCTTTCTATAGGAGAGCTCAATGTACTGGGTACATTTGAGCTTCGTTGCCCTCAGGAGATCAGCCAGAGCAAAGGGTTCATGTCTAAGGTATGTATAACAAGCACTCATGGATGTAAAAATTACTGTAGTTCTCCGTTATTCAAATAGTCCTTTGGAGTTGTTCATTTCCGGAGGTAATGATGATGCTGAGGAGTGTCGATTTAGCAGATAAGTTTACCAGAGTAATCATCCATACTCTGAGAGCTCTTGGTCAAAGTACCCAGTTTAAATGTGTTGGGAGTGTAGACTTGAATGCCTATGTTTTGTTGATTATTAATCTAAACACTCTGCTCAACGGGATTTCCTACTTTCACACCTACATTCATCCCCAAATGCAGCTATTTTAATGATCTAAGATCTATGCAAATATATATACACACACACATATTTATACATTTGTTCATTTTACCATTTAGCAACTGCTGGTACTAGCCGGTACCTATTCTGTTGGGAGAAATATTAATTATGTACAACTTTCCAATGAGAAAGCTGATGTAATGATGTGCTCCAGGGGCACATCAAACCCACGGTGCTCCTCAGTCCCCTTCCAGGGGCCACGGTTCTCCCTGCTATGGTGCGCATGCTGTGATTTTAGACATAGGACGCCCGCCTGCCTTGGAGGTATTATTATCCCCTAGTTCCACTGAAAAGTAAGTTAATATAGAACGTCACATGGCAACACTTGGAAGGCAAAGGTAAACATACAAGATGTTTTGATGAACATCTTTTGGGAATCTGCCTCAAATCAAGTAGCAGATAGCAGAACAACGGAAAGAAGAACAGAGGAAGGAGACACTAAAGATGAACACTGAGAGCAAGGCGAGGGCCCGGGTGCTCGCCCTCTCTTGCAGCGGCCAGCGCTGACTATTTCTGAGCACAGGAAGCAGGCGAGGCCCATGGGCTTGGCTCTGTAGGAGCTGAGACTGGAAGGCAGTCCTTTGTGGCACTGGTCTCCTCTTCCCCACAGAGGGCTCCGAGTTCTTCTGAACTTTCTGTCCGGTAAAATGGGGAGATCCAATGTCAAAGAGTCCTTTGTCCCGTCACGGCACACATGGGAAGTGATCGAGCATGTGGGGCGCATGGAGGCTGCATGAGGTGGCAGACAGCTGTCTCCGCCAGCGCTGAGAGGAAATAGCCAAGCCTGGGAGCTCCCGCAGCCCCTCGATGGCATGCCGTGTGTGCTGTGGACCCTGCTGGGAGGGTTATTCCAGGTGGCTTGCCGCACAGGTGAGGCAAACACAGGTGCTTTCAGGAAGGCACGTAGTCTGTTCCCCGCCTCCAGTCAACACCGTTTGCATTATTCTGATAGGGCACCGGAGTCCAGCTGGTCGGGGGGACTGAGGGAAGGCAACCACCATGCCTCTAAGTGTCAGCGGAGAGGTGGTGCCTGCCTGAGCACCATGCCTGTCTGTCGTGTGTCCTGAGACAAGCCTCTGTGTCCCCCTTGTTCTCCTACCAGTGTCTCTAAGCCAGAGGATGCTGGACGGATGGCTCTTCCTGTTTCTAAAGACAGGAGTTTCGGGACTTGAAGCTCTCTGACAGGCCAGTGCAATAAGGATGATGAAACAGTCCATTTCAATGGGACTCGTCAGACAGACAGTGCAAGGGTGGCCGCCGACAGCTGGGAAGGGGGAGGGACAGGGAATTCTTGGTTATGGGTGCAGAGTGTCAGTTTTGCAAGGTGGAGAACTCGGTGGAGGGACGGTGCCGATGGCTGCACAACAGGAATGCACTTAACCCCACTGGACTGTGCATTTAAAAAAACAGATGATACTACGACTGTGCGGATTGTACTGTGACAGATTTTTTAAAACAAACCCCTTCCCATTGAAAGAGTTCACTCTGTCTACTCTCTATCATTTCAAAGTAGTTTTGTTTCTTCTTCCTACAGTATGTTTTTCTAGCCCTAAAACTACTCTTACTCTTTTAAATGGATTGTCAACTCTAGAACTTGAATACTGCTTCCCCTCCCCTTTCCCAGGAGACTCGGCCAGACACCAGCTTTCACTCCTCGCAAGAACGTCCTCTAGGCCAGACACATGCCGGGCCGGTCCCGTTAGCCCTACCAGGCTCCTTCCCCTTAAGACAACTTGCAGAAGTCAGGGGTCGCCATGCGCTCTGACCCGTGAGATGACCGACAGGAATGCCGGCCTCGCCTCTGCACCCACAGACACCTCCCTGAGCCAGAGAGACAGAGCTCTGGCTTTGGGCTGTGCTTTCGAGTCCATTAAAACTCTCAGTGGTCTACAGCGTGATATTTTAAAGCCCAGCTTAATTTATAATCGCAGCAGCAACCATCACAGAAGCTTCTTATTGCCAAGCCGAATCTGTTTGTAACTCATTAGACTCACAGAACCTTTATTTGCCTAAGTGTATTACGACGGCTCATGAAGTCTCTTGTTATTATCAGCCTTGTTATTCATACCTTTATCCAATGTTATTATTTTCATCGAGGTGACTTTTTTCTTTAGTTTTCTGCAGTGTCTTAAAGGCTTTGTTTTATTTATCACCACAAATTCCCTAGCAGCAAGAGTAATTTTTCTGATATTACAGGAAAGAGAATAGGAAGAAACAGAGGAAGACGAGCGGGCCTCCTCAAAGCCATGTTGATGCCAAAGGAAAAAACTACGACGGATTGACTTACTCCCATCGCACGCATTTCCTGAGCGTTCCCTTCCTGCCTGGCATAACGCTGGTATTAGGCCACTGAGATCCAGAGTGACTAAAAATGGGGCAGTGGTGTCACCCAGACCTGGGCTTGAGTCCCACTTTGACTAAATAATATACTTGGTCGATAGTGTGTGTGAATTCAGCAAACTTACTATGAACGTCTTATTTCCCTCATTAGGCAACAGCAGCACCCACTTACTTGCACATGAAGTGTATGTAGCAGATACGTATATTATCTGGCACGGAGGGCATGCTTAACAACGTTAACTGTGGTTAGTTTGCCTTCTTTGAGGAGCTCATACCCTAAAAGAGCACCAAGCCCCAAATACTCAGAACCACAATCAAAGGGTCAGGCAAAGGGCCGTCCTGACAAGGATGAATCCGAGGGTGGGGACTGGTGCGGCCCGAGGGGAGACCCGGGCTGACGGGCTTCCTCCGAGGCGAAGGAGCAGCGTCAGCCCCGGCCCAGAACCAAGGAGGGGTGAGTGTTCCGATGAAGGAGAATCGGGTCTGGTCGGAGTGCTGGCGCGTGGAGGGAGGGCAGGGTGTGGGGCCGGAACTGTTGACGTGGCCATTCTCCGAAGGGCTTGGATGCCATCTTTAGGGACTCAGAGATTCCTCTATTTAACAAGTCTGAGACGCATTTCCACTCCCCTGTTAACAGCTCTGAACTGAGTGCATCTTACAATTAATGTGTCATAGCTAATTGCCAGCGTTTTTTCTTTTCTTAGTAGTACACAAAATTATAGTGCACTGTACAATTGAGGCCTCAGATTAGATAGAATATGGTGCGTGAAAGGCTGCAGGACCCAAGGCCTAATTGGGGAAATTTTCGTGTCGCTATTGTTTCCCTCCCATCCCAGTAGCTTGCTCGGTGCCAGTAAATAAATGCTCGATTGTGCTCGGCTATAATTCAGTGCTGATGAGACGCATGTGTCCTCCCAACTCTTAACCGTCATTGTCTCAGGGTAGAGGTCCCAGCTAGGGTGGAGTCCCCACCCAACATGAACTGTCTTTCTTCAAAATGCCACGTGTGCAAAATAAGGAGTGCAGGAAGAGAAGCAAAACTGCTAAGAAAATAGGCCGTATGTTCCTAAAACAACTTACCCACAGCTCTCGGAAGCCGGCCTTCTTGCCCTTCACACAGACGTCTTTTTAGGCTCCTTGGAAGGTTCTACAAGTTCCCTTAAGACTGGATCTCACTGTCTGTGTATACCTGCTGTCGGCTCTGCAGAATGAGCTCAGGACCTAAGCAGGAAGCTGGTCTTGAAGAAAGTGCTATGGAAGGGGTCGTCATGGTTTTCAATTTCTTGATTCTTCTGTGTGTTTTCACATCTCTTTTATTTCCTCCCATTCTTCTTCAAGCCCCTCTTTCCTGCTTCTCTCCACTGAGCAGAGCTATCCTTGGGGCACAGTAAACCCATGGCTCCCGTGTTGTGGGGACAGGGACAGGGAGGCAGACAGCAAAGAACCTGGAGGTCCCATCAGCTGATGCTCAGAACTGTCTGAGGCTCAGCTACCTGCAGAGGACACAGAAGCCCCACCTCTCTTTGGTGGACTGGGCTGGTTGCCTAGCAACAGTGTCCACAGCACTTTCCACACTTTTTCCTCATTATAGCCTCTCCTTCTCCTCCCTTCCCTTCGGACAAGTCCGTAAAGTTCATTTTTATCCAATTTTAACCTGAGTAAGTAATAAGGTGAAGAAGGGTATGAGAAAATATGGTGTGATTTCCCTGGATACTCAACCCTTGAAGTTCAAGGGCTCTGAGGGGACTCACCGAGTTGGCAAACTTAGCTGTGCCACAGGCTGACTCACTGCGGGGTCAAAAGTAGGACTTGTAGACAAGTCCTAGAGAGTGGAAAACTCCGCTAGGGCTCTGCAGGGTCCGAATTCCACTCTGCCATCATCTTTTCCCTACTTTGGCCAGGCAGGGAAGCTCTGCGAGTATTTCTACTCCAGATTTATATTACTTATCATATATAATGTGTGTGCATGTCACAGGCTCTTTGGCAGGAAAAAAACCTCCGTGATTAGGTTCAGCTTCTACGCTAGGTCCTTGCAGTTAAAAATCATGTAGGGGCTCTTTTCAATGCTTTCAAAGAAGCTTCCAGTAAAAATCCCGTCTTCTACAGTTTCGTCAGAATAAGTCCTGAATGTAGGCATTGTGTGGGGTTCATCATCTAAACCTGGAGTGGGGCCTTTGAGTATTCCATTGCACCCTAAAAAGATGGAAAATTAGACCTAAGTCTGTTCTAATAATAGTCACTGAGGGGTGAGGGGAGAGGTTGCATTATTAAGGTTTATTTACTTACATTTAAGCAAATACATTCATAATTGCTACTTTTCACAAAATGAAACACTATTTTTTAATCAGTGCCTTGCATATGGTCTGTACACAGTAGATACTTGTGAAAGGAAGGATGGAAGGACCCCCTAGCCCAGTGGTTTTATTAAAACCGATCTTTCCAGGGGGTAAAACATGGAAAATTGTTATATGATTGAGAACTGATGTAGAGTTAGGTTGAGAGCTCATTTCATGGGGTCAACATGTTACCTTACTGGTGTGGTGTGGTAGGACGTGTCTTAGTGGGGGCAGACCAATAGAGCCAGAGCCATTCAGGACAATAGTATCCGGCCCTCAGGATTGTCACCAAAAAATGCAGGGCGGGGTGGGAGCTCAGACGTTTGGTCCCTCTCGAACATGCTTCGATTCAGGAGCTCACCCCTTCCTCTCCCTAGGTCCCTGTGTCTGTTCTGTCAAAGGACTAGGATGCCACTCCCCTGTGACTGGCCGAATAAGCACTTGAATCAGAATAGAATCCATGTGGGGTCCTTTGCTTTGCTGGGCTGCTCGACCTTCTGGAAGAAGCTACATCTCGTCAAGGAAAGATCTGTGGGTTTCCCTTCCTCCTCCGTAGCCATCATGTCCTCCGCAAGGGGGCTGGCCCCCTGGAAGACAGTGATGGGTGGTCCATGGCCTCATCCTAACAGGGATAACAGCCATCCTTCCTCCCTCACTTGCCATGCGGACAGTCCGGCAGCCAAGTGTCGCTGTAGCATACCGTTGGGGCCCAGAAATTTGTCTTCTTGGAGAAGAAAGCGACTATTGTTTGGAGGATGGGAGCGGAGTGCCGGTTGAGGGACGCGGGTGGTAGGAGTCGTCGGACTTCATAGTGAGTATCCGAGGGCAGATCCTGTGCTTTCGTTCAGGGTTGTGTCCCCAGAGCCAGACCACACCCCATCCGCCAATATTTACAATGCAGTCACTAAGTAATTACTTGTTACTTCTAGTCCACGGCTGAACTAGAAGGATGTCTGGCTGTCTGCAGGACACCTCATGTTATTTGGAGGGGGAGGGTATTAATCACTATGTAAATATCTGACTAATTACTGCATCAGCAGCATTTTAGAGGAATCCATCCCCAAAGTGTGGAGAGTCCCCTCTGACCAGTTACATTCCATCAGAGGTGATAGCTGGCTATCTTTGACAACAGCAGAAGTACTCTTTTTTTTAAATACTGTTTTTCCATCAAAGCGAGATTGGCACTTGCCTTTTGCCAACTGGTTTTGAAACATCGTGGGGGTCCCAGAGTTTGGGAGGGCCACACTGACCTGCTAAAGCACCGTTGGCTCATTTAGAGGCCGGTGGAAATGCGAATCTGTGCACGTTCCTGTGCGGGCGGTGGAAGTGGCCCAGAACCAGATCTTCGGTCTCGGAGCCCCATGCTCTTTGCAAGGCTCCCAGTAGCCTTCCATCGGCAGTCCTTGCAGAAGCTGGAAGTCTGAAGGACTTACCCCCACTGCAGTGTGCAGCTGGGAACCTGAGATGGGTAGAGGTTGAACGTGGCAGTGAATTTCAGAGAAGACCTCACCATTTGAGAGGTGAATAAGTACGTTTCTCCCGTAAATACATCGAGAGTGTGATGAGCAGCTGTTTTCTCAAACCATGACAGGAAATGGACTTAATTGCTGGAGGGAGGCTTGAGGGCAGACAATCAGGAGAACTTCCTGGCTCTGCAGACTCTGCAAAGGCAGATGCTCTCAGCTGTAAGCTCACTGGGCTGCTGTGAGTGGCTTCTCCGGAAGTGCGGGAGCAGCCCTGTTAGTGAGCAGGCCCCGTTTGCCCAGCCTGGAAAGAGGTGGTCAGCCCAGGCTCAGATCCCACCGCTGGTGTCCTTTGGGATCAAGCCAAGCCTGCTGAAGCCATTGAAGCTGTCCATCAATACCTCGGTGTCTTTCCTTAGCAACGGGTCAGGAAGGGAGTATCCCAGCTTTTAAAACTGGTTACTCAGAAATGGTCTGAACATGCTAATACCTGGGGTGCAGTTGATTGCAGACTTCTATGAGGTGGGTACCGGTGACCTTTAAGTAAAAAGAGAATGAAATTCTTCCCTCCTCATATGATCGTCCATTTGCCCACGTGTACTGAGTGGGTGTGAATGCGTGTATCACAGGTAT
The DNA here is from genome assembly GCF_021234435.1 of Artibeus jamaicensis. NCBI lineage: Eukaryota > Metazoa > Chordata > Mammalia > Chiroptera > Phyllostomidae > Artibeus > Artibeus jamaicensis. The sequence goes on from NW_026522040.1 coordinate 4,301,596, forward strand.
TATGTGCAGTGTTTCTGCAGTGTGCTTCCCCAGCCAGCGGACCGGTGTGGACCTGGGGTGTGTGTGTGTGTGCGCGCATGTGTGTGAACATGCCCACGTGGCCCTCGTCCGTTTGTATTTCCATATCACCCATGCCTGCATCTGTGTACAGGTATCTGCAGCACACTTACAAATGCCCATTCTATTTTCGCTCCTGCTATTCCCCCTGCCTTTATGGGAGAGAAATTGTTAAATGTTGGCAATGCAATAAAGAGAAACTGATTTCACTGGAATGTTCCCTTGCCCTGCAGACACATTGCCACTGCTTTTATGCCGCACATTACACCGTGGTGAAATTTAGTTAATTTTATGGTTTGTTATTACAACAGCAGAGTGGATTGAGAGAGGCAGCTTTTGTTGGCTCCGCGTCCCACATTTCCTGGGTGTGATGGGAGTGAGTAAGAGCAGGAAGCTAGCCGTGGTTGGAACCACAGTCCACGCACGCACGAGCAAAGTGGCTGCTCTAATTGGCTTTTAACTTTTGTAACCGCAAGAATTAGTTAATTACTCAGCAGAGGCCTGGCTGCGGCCCTCAGCGGGTATATTTTGGTCAGGGAATCGAGAGGAACAATGAGAAAACGGCCAGGTGCTCAACTGTTTTTGCTGAAAAGCATCACATTTTGGTACGGATTGCTGTGCAGTCGGCATGTTCTCTGCTCAGTTCCCAGCTTCGCTGGCTATGAGCTCCTCCATCTCTGCCCTCAATTTCTTCATCTGTCATGTGGGGAGGATGGTAAGGTCCACCCTCTGAGGTCCCCGGGAGGCAAGCCCCTGGAACATAGGAGCCTCTCAGTACGTGTTCCTTGCTCTTCTTGATTCTTGCCAGGGAAACCTCGTCTATTCCAGAATATCTCTGGAAGCAAGAGGAAGTCAGAGACTTTGGGGCTTTAATGGGAAGAGATGAAGGATACACAAGTGACCGTGCGGGAAAGTTTGGGACCCCCACATCAGGACACACAGTCTGAGAACTTTGAAAGGGCTATTCTGGGAGACCCACAACAAAACCAGCCGTGTCTGGCTCAGACACTGAGCACCTGGAGGGGGGACGTGACTGAAACCCTGCACTCAGTGGGCAGCTTGTCATCCGTCGCCTCGAATAAGGCACCGCGATGAGCGTTCTTACTGATACAACTAAGGAAGCTCATTAAATCTTAAATCCGAAACAGAGTTGGTGTGGACTGGAATCCTTGGAGAGCAGCAGCTATTTTCACAAGAACACGGCTTCCTTGTTATTCTTCTCAGTCGGGTCCTTGGATCCTGCCACCAGTGGTAGAGCAAGCAGATGACGAAGAATATGTCAGCCCCACTATCGTTGCTCCAAGGCCTGGCAACTGCCTCCCCGGCTGGGAGGCAGTTTATCTCGCCAGGAGTGGCTCCTTCCTTCTCCGCAGTTGGGCCCGGCAGCTCCCACGAGTCTTGCCAAGTGGCATGTGCTGGGTGGAGCACCTAAACTGATACGGTGAAGACTGACGATTTAGGTGCTTGGGTCGGCGTTTATTCCTCCATGGACTCAGTGTCTCCTCTTCGGGACCTTGTTGTCTGGAAACTTCTCTGCCCTGTTCTGTCTTAGAAGAGCTCTGAGAGCATCAACGTGCCATACATTCATACTCTCTGAGGGTTTGGGGGAGAGAACAATGATAACTTTGTTTCCTGAGTTGAAACTAAACATGTCATGGATAATGTCAGAACTCATCCATTTAACATAGGCTAGCCTTGCGCTTTAATGCCAAAAAAGAAAAAAAAAAAAGATGGAGAAAGTTTCTATTTTGGCCCAGGAAGCCCCAGAATGAAAGCATTTGAAAACCACCAAACAAGGCTGACTCATTTAGGAGAATTAACTCATGTGCTTTGGGGCAGTGGGGAGAGGGGAGTGGACTTGGGAATGGCCGTCCTCCACAGGAGAACACGGGCTTCTGAGTCATAACGTTACAGAACAAGCACATTTTGCCGATATTAGCAATCACTGAGTCCCTGGTTATAGAAAAGGGAACGCTATTTAGTGTTTGCCCCCCAGACTCAAAATACTCATCATCTCTAGTCCTAACTTCTGATAAAGCTCATCACCCTGCAAAGGGTGTTGCAGGGAACTGCCTGTTTGTGGTGAGTCACTGAACCACAGATTTGGGGCAAAGGATGCAGAATGTGATGAATTTTCAACAGATTAAAACACAACATGTTTGACCCAGGCCAGTGTGGCTCAGTTGGAGTGTCATCCCGTAAACTGGAAGGTTGTGGGTTCCATTCCCAGTCAGGGCACATCCCTGGGTTTGCGGGTTCAGTCCCGGTCGGGACCGTACAAGAGGCAACCAATCAATGTTTCTCTCACGTAGATGTTTTCCCCCACTCTCTCTACCCCTCCCTTCCCCTCTCTCTTAAGTCTCTAAGCATGTCCTTGGGTGAGAATTTTTTTTAAAAGCAATATATTTGCCTTAACAATATAACTGTGCTGAATATAATGTCATTTTAAAAATTATTTAGAAGCCGTCGAGAGATTTCTCCAGTACTTAGAGTGATGATCCTGAGTATTCACCTGTCGGTGCGGATGCTCAGACGTCCTGGTTCAGAGGAACAGCAAGGCAGTGGGCAGCACTGTACTTCTGTACGTAGGTGTCTGGTGATCGGCGTCATCTTACAATTGGAAAACGAGACTCTGATGAGAACCACCGTCCCATTCCCCTTTCACTCCCATGTCCCGGGCGTGAGGAGTGGGGTCTCTGAGGGTCGGTTTGAAGAGCATCAGGAAGAGCATTTCTGCCATAGTCCCACATCCGTATGCAGGAAATGGGAGAAGGGCTTCGCCTCCCCCGCCGCCCTCCCCCCACCCCCACACACATGCCAGCTCATCATGCCTGACCCACAAAGTCCAAACCTGGTTCTGGCCCTAATACAAAGAGTGATTCCTAAGTCTCGACTTTCTCATTGTCTGCAGTCAGGCCACAGAGTCTGAGGTGTGACTTTCTAAAATAAGCAAGATGCTCCTACAGCACCAGCGAGCAATTCTTAGCAGACCTGCCTCCTTTTTAGAGACAATCATCGAGACTGTTCTCGGAGGGGAAAAAAAAGATGGCTCTCTACTTCTGTGCTCCTTGCCACTGAAATGGGTTTGGTTTTGTTTTTGTTTTTACTGAGCCACAAGGACTCCTTGAAGAGATTCTAAATAGTATAAAAAGTTACAGATGTTATAAAATCATCACAGCTACTAAATGCATCTCATTAGGGTCAGAACAGTAGCTAAACAGGTATCCAAAACACCGCTAGTCTCAAGGCACCTAATAAACAGGGAGGAATTAGGTCTCACAGGACCGTAGAGAGGAATGCTCTCTGGGTGTCGAAGTGAGGGGAAGGGCAGAGGGGCCGACGCTGGAGTGCGTTTTGTGCCGTGCCAACAACCAGCCCTCCGAAAAGTGTGCTGTCTGTACGTAGGAGACAAGGAAGGCACGGGTGGCGGCGAAGCCTTGGGGGCGCCTCACTAGCGCGTCCCCGCAGGACCCCTGGAAGTGGGTCACTGCGCTGATTCTCTCACTGGAGCGGAGAGGTGCTTCCTCCTGACACCTCTCTCCCTGAGACCTCTGCTTGACTCTTACCGCTCAGAGTTCCACCCCTGGGGAAAGCCCCCACAGTGGCCATGCCCCTGTGGCAGCCGAGTACCATCCACACCTGTTCTCACCATGGTGCTGTTAGCATCGGGAGCCATGGAAGGGCTGGGGAGGGGACCCCGATGCTTCCCATCCAGCAGCCCCCACTGGCGCTCACCCTTCCTCAGTTACCCAGCAGTTGCTTGGTGGTGGCTGTTACCTTCCCTCCTCCCCAGCTTCCCCCTCCCTCCACCTTGCCGAGAATCCAGGGGATCACCGGCTCTGGGCTGGGAGCAGGTGCAGGATGGAGAGGAGCTGGGGGAGCCCATTATCACTTTACACACACGTTGTCTCATTAGCATCAGGCAGGGAATCCTGGTAACAAGATTACCGGGGGTCTCCTGCTGCCGGAGACCCCTCCCCACTACCCCCCACTAGCCATGCCCAGGGAAGGCTGCCGTGGGGGAGCAAGTCTAGTGGGGAGGGGAGCGGAACAAGTAGATGGGGAGCGTATCTGCCCCTCCTGGTTTCGAACCAGGAAGCTGGAAACCGGTAATGTCCTTTAGAGACCATCGAAGGCGGCGACTTCTAAATTATGGCATGAGACCCATTAATGTGTCACGAAAGCAATTTAGTGGGTCGTAACCAGCATTTTATTTTTAAAACAGGGGACGTATCAGAATGCATGTCACATATAAATGGACCTTTCCCTTCAGTTGTCTATAAGCGTGTGTGTCCTGGGTGGGAATGCATTTCTGATTACAAGTCTCCAAGAGCTGGAGAAAGGCTGTGGGAACCTAGTCCCACCCCCTTCCGCTCTGATTCCCCTCCAAGCCCCCAGAGCCCATGAGAGCTACTCCGTGTGCAGATTTTAGCTGGAGAAAATGCCCCATGTCCGTTGTCAAGTCACAGACACTCCTCACTTCCAGCCTATGTATATTTACACAGAAGTTATGCATAGTGCCCACTGAAGTTCAGTGTCTTACCCAAGGTCACCGAGAATTCTGGGGCTGAGCAGGGTCTAGAATACAGATCTCAATACCCGGTGCTCCTGTCCTTGTCCCCCAGATCCTCGTGTGTCAGCTGGTTCTCAGGGCACTGCTCCTCCTCCAGGTTCTGCCGCACCTCTTCCCACAGTGGTGCCCGGGCAGGTGGGGTGGAGGACCGGTGCTCTGGGGCGCCCCGACGGGGGGCGGGGCATGGAAGGAAAGCCTGAGGGCAATGACCACACATTACTTGATGAGAAAGATACTGTAAACTCCAGGTTATTACTGCTATCATTGTTATTATTAGATTCAATGGCTGAGTGAGCAATTCACTTGGCCCTAATAGAAAATTTCTCCTGACAACTTTCCACAACCACTGGATCCGGGGAAAGGCAGCTGTGAGAAGTGCGCTCCTTTCGCTGGGGAGGACTCAGACATGACGGCCCGGTCCCCGAGCAGTGGAGCAGCGCAAGTTGTGCCTCCCCAGGGAGCAACTCTTAGAAGGACAGGGTGGGGGCGGGGGGCAGGGAGGGAGGCTGTAGGTCCCAGTGACCCTCAGCAGAGGCAAACATTCTGTCCTTGGCCAAAGTGAGTCATGGGGCAGGGGGTTATAATGCCCCCTGCCTGCCTCAGTCAGTGAGGTTCAGGACGGGGGCCAGTAGAGGCTCCCTTACCCTTCTTCCCGCTCTCATTTGAGCCCATTAGAAAGCACCTCTGCCTCCCAATTGCTCTTCCACTTTGTGGAAGTGATAGTAATGCTATAACTCTGTGGTTACATCAGTTCCTGCTGTTACTGCACAGCAAGGTGATACAGAACAGAGCTTCTCATGAACCCAGCCAAGGAGCCGTCACCACTGCCAGGTTGGTTCTCCCTCCCCAATGCTGTCCCACCCTGTTCTCCACTTTGTGTGGACATGGGCGGGGCTCTGAACCTTAGAGAAGGACTGGTGGATGCTGAGACCCAGGCAGCAGTTCAGAAGTCAGAGGTGACTTGGGGGTCTCAGTGAAAGGAGCGGCTCTGCTCCATCACTGCCTGTGGTTGCCCTTCCTGTTCATTTAAGAATGCCTTCTTATACCTTGAGGCACTCCCTACAACCCCGTGTGCCAGGTGTCTAGGGCTCCTGTTGTGTGGTCTGGTGACCGGGTCACTTTTGCAGGGTGATGGCCAGGGTTGGTGGTGCCGTGGCCTCTCAGTGTGTGGTTGCAGATGTGTCCATTCTGTGAGCTCCGCCTACTCCCCAGCCTGGTCACACCCACCGCTGAGCTCAGGCCCGTGTCCCCAGGCCCGTGTCATTCACCTACGGCTTTCCACTGGGGCCCTTCTGCACCTACAGCCAAGTACAGGCACCTGTGGAACTGGCAAGGATTCTCCTGTTGGGCTCCCTGGCTTATCAGCTTCTCTGTTTTCACATTTTAAAGGGTGTTGTAAAGAAATACTCAGGATGGCTATAGGGCAGAAGGCAGGTTTTATTTTTAAGGACTGAGCATTTTTTCCACCCTTTCTCTATTTCTGTCCCCTCTGAATCATTCATTGGTAAGAGGGTTATATTTCTCTTTGAATAGTGATTGCTGGAAAATTGTGAAAGCTCATTCTGGTGGTTACTCTCCACTGTGAGACCATTGATTAAACCCAGCCTGTGTCCCAGAGGCCCCTTGATGGGAGGAGGCCAGCGAGGCTGAGGGCTCTCCCGCCTGGACCCATTTTCTTGCCACCAACCCTTCGGGCATCTGCTGCTCAGCCATAGTGCACATCTCACTGTCACCCAGACACTGCAGGTCCCTGCCACCTCTGGTCTTTGCACACGCTGTTCCTTAAACAAGGCCATTCCCCCTCTTTTCCATCTGCAGAACGCCCACTCATTCCTTAAAAATCAGCTCGGGGGAATTTGCTCTTCTACCTTGCCCTTTCCCTCCTCTCATGCTGGTAGCACTTTGTAGATTTCGGCCATTGCCCTCGATCCCCAACACAGACACCCTCCCCCAAAGAGTTACGTCTCATGGACCTTATTTGTACTTAATTCTCAGCATAGCACCTGGCTTCCTGTAGGCTCAGGAAAGATCTGCTAGATTGAATGATGGAATCCACCCTATTCTGAAAACAGAAAATCTTCATCACAGGGCTCAGAGAGACAGGGTCAAAGTCACCAAATAGAGACTCAGAGGCAGCAGGACTAGAACTTGGGATCCCTGGTTCCTAGATAGGGCTCACCCACATTCTGCTTGGCCAAATTTCCGGAGTGCACGCAGTGGCCAGGAGCCAAGCCACTTGTCTCTCCTTGTCCTGCGGTCCCTTGAGGATGGCTGGTGCAAAGGGCTTTGAATTATTATTTCAATGATTAAAAACAACCAATGGGGCTGAGGCCCATGATGCAAACAAGGAAACGCAGCTGGAATTGGCTTCAGGCTCTTGGGAAATGCCACCACAATTAAGGCTTGTGCTTAATCGATTCTCTCTGGTTTCTGTCAAGGCGGTGCGTGACAGCCACTGGGTCCCTGGGGTGTGGGGTCAGTAGTGGGGGCAGGCAGGCACGGGCCTGAGCACCCTTGGGCAGGATCTGTGGGCGCACAAACAGGAGGCAGTCACCATGCTCTTGTGAAAGAGGGGAACATACACGGAAGACATAGAAATGCGCCTGGAGCCAGCGGCAGGCGCGCCTCTGGGGACGATGATGGTGGTGTTCCCCCAAATCAGGAAGACCACATGGATTGGGAGGGAGGGTTAGAAGGGTGTTGTTGGAGCTGGATTCAGGGGGCAGACTCCACCTGCTGCGAGGGGAAGGGTGGGGGGTTTAGACTCTGCCTAGAGGTGTGCCGGGTGGGCCGACAATAGACATCCTTTGAGCAGAAGCCCCCAACTTGAGTGACCTGGAGGGCTTTGTCACAACACCCGTGCTGACGCCACCCCAGAATTTCTGATTTAGGTCTGGAGTGGGCTCCAAGAATTTGCATTTTGAACAAACCAAGGGGTGCCGAGGCTGCAGGCCCGGGACCCCCATTTGAGAACCACAGCCTTGGAGAAACCAAACTGGTCTCACCCGGGACACGAGACCCTGCAGTCCCCAGCCGGGTGTTGGGTCTTGTGCAGAGACTTAACCTCTCCTCATCTGCAGGTCTCTGTGTGTTGGAGTCGCCATGAGCATAATGTGAAATAACACAGGTCACGATGCTCAGGACCACTACCTGCGGCAGCTCGCTTAGCTCGTTTCAGTCAATCCGGTGTTCCCCTGCTCCCCGCACTGAGTCAGCCGTCTCATAAGAATGGGTGGTTGGTGGCTGGGGAGAGCATATGAGTCTCTACATAGGTCCCCTAGAGGAGAGGTGCCCTCCCACGGACAGTCCCTCCCCGTGGAGGGCTGTGTCTGCGATTGATCCCCCAGTCATCAGGGGTCCACCTTCTCAGTGGGAGGCAGAAGTGAAGGGTCTTGTCATTCTGAGAGCAGGAGCACTGCAGCCCCCCCCCCCCAGTTGGGGCTGCCAGCCACGGGAGGACCTGGAGGGTGAAAGTGCTGCATTTGTCCCACACGGCAGCCTGCCAAGCCGGAGGCTGATGCCCAACGACACACCTGGAGCACAGAACCAGCCTGCCTTCCCGACTCCTACTCTGTCGGCTCCCCGCCCCCCCATGTGAACCTCGTCCTGTTCCCTCAGCCCACCCTCATGCAGCGCCACCTTGGGCCCACGTTCTTACCCCAGCTGGGCCCTGAGAGGGCCAGGAGTGCAGTGTGAGCAGCCTCTGCAGGCACCTCCTTCCTGAGTGAGCTGTGGAGGCCCAGGCCGGTGGGTGTGGCCTGGGCCAGGCAGGGCAGACACCTGGGCACCCACAGGCCATCTCTACAAACTGACTTCTAAGTTTTCTCCAGAGCACCTTCCTCTGTGGGCTGAGGAAGGAAGCTGTTCTTTTCTGGGGTGTTCCTCCAGCTAGCATGGCGCTAGGTCCATAGTCTTTCTGGATGCTGCTGCCTGGCTTTCCCCCGTCCCCGGGAATTCTGTAGGGCATATGTAAGCAGAGAACACTCCCCATCTATTCTACCTGCATCTGGGTGTGGCTACCATGAAATCTTCTCTAAGCAATTTTTACCCTTCATTTTCTCCAGGGCCCGGACTCTGTTGAACCTCTTGGCTTCTGGGGATAATTTCTCCCTGATCAAGAGCCCACCGGGCCAGCCGTGGGAGAGGCAGAGTAGGCTCAGGCAGCCACCCCAGTGCTGCTGCCCTCAAGCATCTTGCACAAAATGCCCCTTTTGTCCAGCCCTCTCCCCAAACCTACGCGCCTCAGTGATGTCATGTGGAGACTCGGTGGGGAGGGGAGTTGCATGGGCCAAAAAGATCAGAAATGCAGCTGAGAAGGTGGCTCAAAATAGCTCATGGAGAACAGGCTTCTGCTTGACAGGCTGACAAGGATGTGCCTGGAGCCAAACACTCCTCTTTGAAAGCCCTGTCTCCTTCTAATTATGGATCTGTCATGAGGAAGAGAAGCCCATGTCTGCTCGACCCCCGTGACCCCTCACTTAACGTGGAGACGAGAAGGGAAAGCTCAGCCCCCATCGGCAGGGCCAGGCGCCTCGCTGAGAAGACATCTGCCCCTCCTTGTCCCCTCCATGGAGACCGGAAGTTCTCTTTGCCCGGCTGATGGTTTCCTTCCAGGTGGATCAGAGAGCTCACCTGTGCCCCCAAGGAGGGGCAGGTCTCCCTGTTCTTAGAGCCTAGGAGAAAGGACAGGGACCTTCTCCTCATCCAACAGTTGGATGAGATGGAGGATTTGCTGGAAATTTCTCTGCCATCCAGGACTGACTTCTTGCCCTTTGTTGACATGCAGGCCAGAATGAACCACGTGCTCTAGTAATTTTTCAAAGATTTATTAACTTATGCCACAATTTCTTTAGAAAGGGTGTAAATGCAGTATAAATGGATAACCAAATCACTCTGTCAAGAAGGGAGTTTTCTTGCACGGAGTGCTCACTTCTGTGTCTCGGGGACTTGGAGCACAGCAAGCCCTCTGTGCACATTCTGGGACGCGTGACTGACGGTGGTGCTGTAAGGGCGACCAGTGAAATTTGTTCAGAGTCTCACTCTCCAGGGAGGCAGACCCTGCATTCGTCTTGTTGTGGAAGAAGAATTTACACTTCAGAAGATTTAGGGGTAGGGGTGGGAATGGGGGAGGCCAATAGAATTTGATCATTAGTAATCATAACCGTCCTCGAACCTTCAGGGAAAAGCTTATCTTAAAACCATAAAATTATATTTAATTTTGATCTGCATGACTGACCTATCTCTTGGCTCTTCTCACCCTTGGGTTGCAGCCTCCTCCAGGCGTGTTAAACTGTGGGACGTTGTAGTCATGAGCAGGCTGCAGAGGCCATCCTCAGACAGTGGACAGAGGGCTGAGGGCCTGGGCTTGCATGGATCCCCCCCTCACCCCCCTCTTTCTTTCATCTCTTCCTCCTTCCCTTCCTGCCATAAAACATACTGAGCAGCCACTCTGTGCTGAGTCCTAGGCCCAGGCCCTGGAGGAACAGTGGGGAATGAGACAGATGTGGTTCCTGCCTACAGAGAGCTTACAGTTTAGTGGTGCCAGCAGACAATAAATGAACAGCTGTTGTTTTAGCTCCGGTTATAAAGAAAAATAAAACTGGGCAAGGGGATTGAGACAGATCAGGGGTGGGAGCTGTCAGCATTGGGAGAGTCAGAGAAGGCCTTTCTGAGGAGAGATGACATCTGAGTAAAGAGGGCTTATAGACATGAGGGATAAGCCATGAAGAGTTCTCTGAGACAGTCAGTGTCCCAAGTGGACACAACAGTCCTGAGGTATAGCAGGAAGGCTAGCGGCCGGGGGTGAAATGAGGGAGGAGAGAGTGGGGGTGGATGAGTGGAGAGAGCGCCAGATCGTGTGGGTCACAGAAACCCCGGGGGCCCATCATTCAAGGGCTTTATTCTGTGTTTAGGGGTATATCAGTTCCTCTGTTCAGAGAAGTTGATAGAGGGATAGGTAGATAGACAGACAGACAGACAGATAGACAGGTTTACTATAAGGAATTGGCTCGCACAATTATGGAGACTGAGAAGGTCACGGTCTGCCTTGAGCAAACTAGAGACCCAGGAGAGCCAATGGTTAGTTCTAGTTCAAGTCTAAGTGTAAAGGCAGGAAAAGACTGATGCCCCAGCTCACAGACAGTAGGGAAAACACAGAGAATTCTCTCTTACTCAGCCTTTTTGTTCCCTCCAGGCCTTCAACTGCTGGGGCAAGGCCCACACACATTATGGAGGGCAATCTGCTTTACTCAGTCTGCTGATTCAGACGTTACTCTTGTGCAGAAACACCCTCCCAGATGCACCCAAAATAGTTCTTAACCAGATATCTGGGCACCCCACAGCTCAGTCAAATTAACCACCACACAGATGACTCAAAGGAAGGTCTATGGAAGTGAAAAGAGACCAGGTAGGAGTGATAAGAGGGGCTGCTGTATCTGAGAAGTCAGCTTCTGCATCACCCACTGCCTGGCAGGCCCTGGGAGGGACGGTGGGTAAGGGCAGGGGTCTGAGCTGCCTGAAGGGTGTTCTGGGCAGTGTGCCCATCAGAGGACCCTGCCCAAATTCCAGCTGGAAGGGAGAAGGCCATGTCCTGTTGGGTTCTCTGTGGAAGGCTTGTGTTCTTGATTCTAATTTTTCCCCAAGACACGAGGACAGCTCGGAAGCTGGAGTCTATTTCCCATCACCCATGACCCAACACTCAGACACCTTTCAGGAACCTGTGATGTGACATGTGGGCAGAATTCAGTTCTCATTTGTTTTCTGGTGCCCCCGCCATCCTGCAGCCTCCAGAGAGAATCCTTCCAGAATAGATTCTGAGTTCCGGCATCTCTTCCACGAGGCCTGGAGAAAGACAGTTTAATCTGCAAAATGACTTTAAAGTTATCAGGAGGGCTCTCCAATTCTGAGCATTTCTAGTAGCCAATACTCGTTCCTTCCCCAGTGCAAAGAAGAAAGATTTATTCTGGCCAGTTTATCCTAAGGAAATCTTGAGTATCTCAGTTTTCCATTTTAACGAGAAATAAGCGCTTTATAATAACTGCTCAGATTAGACTCCAACATACTCTCAAACCATTAACCTGAAGGAATTGTAACGATAAATTAAACATATTAATGAAGCTGTTCTACAAGCTCAAAATTTGTTAGGTAAATTGTAGTATTATTAACAACCAACTTGACTTACCACAGTCTATCATTGGAGGGAAATGAACTAAAACAGTGATTACATGACATGTAAACCCTGCCAGAATAAACAAAAACAGAAACGATCGTTAACAGGAAATGCAAATCTCCTAGGACATTTTCACGGGAGTGTCAAACCTGGTAGATCTTTTACGTTTTTCGTTTTTTCTTTCCCATTCTCCCTCCTCTCCTTCCCACTTCCTCCCGCTTCCTCTTCCTATCCATCCATTCCCTTCACTCTCCTCTTAGGAAGATCTTCAAGTCCCGGTTTGGGGTTTACTGGTCGACCTCCTTGGCCTCAGTTCTCCACTGACTTAGTGGAGGAGCCTGATTTCTGTGACAGTGTGACTCTCTCCAGGGCTCATGTTACCATTGCTGTCTGGTCTCTGCGATTGCCCCTGCGCAGCTCCACAGCCCGGCTCCTCCGCGGCCGTCAGGCATCCCTGGGGACTATTTGCGTTTGAATGAGTTTGTGCCTCCTGTGGAAGTAGAGGATCTTATGTTGGCCGGAGCCACAGAGGTCTGAGGGTCTCACTTCCACCTGAGGGAGCTGAGGTGCCGAGGGCGACATAGCGTTCCCAAAGCCCCCCAGATACTGAGGTGGCGATCAATCAATCGATAGACAAACAATGAAATAGAGCTTATCGGTCTTTCCAATATGACATGTCTGTATAGGGCATCACATTTCAATCCTGGGCTCGGAGATTTTTGCAGAACGCAGTGCACTGAGGGGCCAACCCCTGAGGACAGTCCATGCCGTACGGGTCAAGCAGGGCTGCGTCCACCTAGAGCCCAGAGGAGCCCCCGGGCAATGCCACCATGCACAGCAGAGGCCCTGCCCCAGGAGCAGGGCCCGCTTTGGAGGGAGGGTCTGCCTAGAATTGCCGTGAGAATTTCAGATGGATCCTAGGTCAGGCTCCGGGTTGGGGGTTCGGCGTTGAAGGCTTTGGGGACACTGACGCCTGAATCCTCAGATCATTGTGAGGATTTGTGAGATGATACAGTTACAATCCATTCCGTAACACCAAAATCTAAGCAGGCTGTGTGGGCTCATGGTGATTATTACTGCACATCAGCACACCTGCTTGTCACACTGCCTGAAGAAGAACTAAGTACAAATTAATCATTTTCACCATCAGCCTCACCTCTTCCCCTCCATCACGGTTAAACTAAGGCCCTTCCCCAATCCAGAGGCCAGGTGATGAGAGAGAAGGAAATGTCTGAGCAGTAGAAAGGAGAGAAGGGATGGGAGGGTGTGTGGGGAGAAAAGCAACGACACAAGAGAGGTGAAGGTTTTGCTGTCTTCCGCGGGGCAGCCTGAGAAGGCAGCAGTTGGAGCAGACAGGCCCCAGGCCCCCGAGCCAGCGGCGCACACACGGAGGTGGGCAGCCCCGGAGCCAGAATGTTGGGATCTCCTTCTCACACTCCTTGGGCCATCAGCTTGGTGTTCCCACCAGAGCTTGGGTCTGTCGGGTGTCATGAATCATCCCCTGGCTCTCCGGGATGTACACACACAGGTGATTTACAGCCAGTCAGAGGGGTGGGAGGGAAGATGGGCTGGACAAGGTGAACTCGTGGGATCACAGCTCAGTGGCCACCTGAATTATGTGGAAGTTTCCATACGTCTCTTCCTGTCATTAATTTCCATTATGTCAGTCAGTGTACTTCACTGGTGCCGGAGGAGACGTCACCAGTAGAAGTGGGTCCCCTCCCCCAACCCTTGTGTTTCTGACCGTAAGGCCTCTCTGGCTTACATGTCTCGAGGGGGATCCCCAAGAGGTGGTTTGCCAGCATTCCTATTTAAAGTCTGTAAAGATCTGTAAGTCACAGGAAATTGAACCCCAAACAGTGATATCCAAACCCAGTTTCACGACAGCCCACTCTTCTTGAGTGTCTCTGGTTGATCCGAAGAGTGACTCAATGATCCCCTATGTTCCCAAAGCAAAATAGGTTGTGATAGTTTGAAAATGCAAATGGCATATGAGGTACTTAAGATGAGTGTCTTAAACTATGTGAGCAATCATGATAGAGTGACAATTCCTAAGTGGCCAGGCACAGTTTGGGGGTCAAGCCTGGAGAGTGGTCCGGAGATGCTGATATGGAATCAGACTTGCTCGCTGGGGAGGGTGCTGTGGTTCAGGACCCTCGGCCGCTACCTCCCTGTTGGTCATCAGAAGAACGGGCCTCCTGCATCCTGGCGCTCCGTCTAGGAGAATAGAGATGAGTACGGCGACCTTTTTAGGAACTTTTGTCTACCTGGTGTTTCCGGACCACACTCCAACTGTGTCTGAGACCCGAGTGCCCGCATGCAAAGATTTCCTGATTTCTCTGGCCTGTTCCTCTTGCAGACCCTTTTCCTCATGACAGTACTCAGTTTGCATGTTTTTTTCTCACCGTGAGTCTATGATAACTGTGCCCAATTTGGCGATGGAAAGAAAAAAGGTGTGGGAACGGGGTGGTGCTTTGCCCAGACAGCAACTCTGTGGGACAGACACACGTGTCTGAGAGTCGCTGCTCCTGGCTGCCTCCTTCTCGGGGTGGAGCTCTGGGTTTCTTATGTCCCATGCTCCCCACGTCAGCTTTTAGATGCTCAGCTGGACGGTCTCTCCAGGGACTTGTAACTGTGCTGGGAGGTCGGTCACCTGCACGCAGGCCTCCCAAGTACTCACACCTTGGCTCTCTCTGAAACGCTTCGTGTACCTCCCCACCTCCAGTCCTTAGAAGCCTTTAAAATCTTGTCTTGAACGTTCACCAGACTCCAGCACATGTCCCCAGGGCTTCCTCCCTCTGTCGATCTGCCTTCCTGCAGATCTGTCTGCTGGTGCGTGCCAACTTCGCAAACACACACGGGGTACCAGCGCTTCAGCTCAGCATCCCTTTGAACAAGCCCTGCCAGGGGGTCAGAAATGTGGAGTGCAGATGTCAGAGGTGACCTGGCGTCTGCTGTGGATGGGAGTTGCTCATTCCTCAGGTTGGGGAATATATACGGAGACTGTCACCGCCAGAGCAATGAGCCATCCAGGAGGTTGTCACCGGTACCTCCCTGGGAATTGGACCATGATTTTTTCACAAACTGAAAAAACTCGCCTAGAACACAGACACACTAGGGTGGCTGTAGATCTTATATTCACGCAGCTCCTGGGTTTGACATCCATGCCTTCAGCAGCTTGGCAGATAGAAAAATAACAGTTTGTTTGTGTGTGATCACAGCTAACTTAACCAACCCCTGCCAAGCAATTCTTGTTGTCAAGAGACAGAGCTGGAGGGGAGCGAGGGCCTCCCGAGGGTATGTGAGGGGCGGTGGGACAGCCAAGTGAGTGGACACAGCGAGAGGGAAACACGGAGAGAAACGCTGGCCTCAAGTGTGGAGTGAGCGATGCTCGGCCTCCCACAGCCCCTCCAGTGTGGGGTTGGGGTCGGGGAGTGGGAAGGCAGTTGCCAGGAACAAGGAGGTTTGGGGGCAATCAGCCATATAACCAGTTACTGCTCTCCCTGGGGACTCCCCTTGTGTCCCCTTCTTCTGGGGCAGCCAGTTTCACCTTTACTGTTTTAGTTAACTTTATTGGAGTGGCTGTGGTTGGTAGGGTCACACGGGTTTCAGGAGCGCATTACTCTGATACCTGATCTGTATATTGCATGGTGCGCTCTCGCCTTTGGCGAGTGTCTAGATTGCCTAGAGGCCAGCCTCACCCTCAGAGTTTCTGACTCCGTAGCTCTGCGATGAGGCTGGAGGGTTTGCTTTTCTCACCAGTCCCCAGGTGCTGCCAATCTGAGCCCACAAGCCGAGAACCAGGGAAGCCAGAAAGCTCGAATTCTTGGATTCGAAGAGCTTGCTTTAAACTCTTCGAATCCAAGAAGTCACAAGGGGCTATGCATGAGCTGGGCTCTCCTCCTGTGCCCACCCAAAGACATGCCTTTATCCACATGAGATGCCTGGGGGAGCACTGAACCCCTAACCCTGCTCCTCTCTTCCAACCAGAAGGTGAGGCGTGAGAGAGGTACTTCCAGTATGGGGTGTGTACATCGAATTGTCTGCCCCCAAAAGAAATGTTGAAAGCCTAACCTCCAGTATCTGTGACCGTGACCTTAGTTGGAAAGGGAGTCTTTGCAGGATGTAATCAAGTTATTTTGATGTAATGCAAGTCATGTTGGATTAGCCTGGACCCTAAACCCAGTGATGAGTGTGTTTATGAGAGAGGAATGGGAGATGGGGACACGGGGATAGAAAGACAGGGAAGGAGTACCAGGCGAAGACGGAGACAGAGGTTGGGTTTATGCTGCCAGAACTGAGGATCGCCACAGACGGCTGGCCGCCACCAGAAGCTAGAACCAGGATGTGTCCTGGGATCCCTCAGAGGGGGCTGGGCCCTGCCAACACCCTGATCTCAGACGTCCAGCCTCCAGAAATGTGGGGCAGTTTTCAGCCACCCAGTTTGTGGTCATTTGCTACGGCAGCCCTAGCAGACAAACCCATGGGGCCTTCAGAGTTCGCTTGTGTTGTCACCTTGGGAACACCCAGCTGACCACTTGGGTGGGTCTTGTGTCTGATGACTTGCAGGGGGGGGGATGCCCTATCCTCAGGCACACCCATGGCTCAGCTTTAGGTTGCTGGCCTGTGGGCCATGCTCAGAGGACACCAGAGGGATGGATCCTTTGCGGGGGCCACCGAACTGGGTGGTGGGGGAGGCAGGGGATAGGAGTTGGGAGGGATGGAGGGTGGCCCTGCCCTGGACCATTGCAGCAGAGCCCGTGATCACCCCATCGGGGGAAGGAGCTAGGCTTTCCAGGAGTTTAGACAGAATGAAACAAAGGTAGGAATGACAGGTAGGCAATCTGAGAAAACTTTTTAAGGAGCAAGAGGCCCAAGGAAGTGAACATAGGAAAGAGCAGTCTCCAATGATTGCAGAGCTTAAACCTCACAGCAGAGGAATGCAGTGGTGATGCGTCTGCACAGCGGGAAGCAGGTGGGGAGACTGGAACTGACGGGACCCCCAAGAACATGTTTTAGTATGAAGGAGCCCTCATCACAGTACCTAGGGCCCTGTTTCTCAAGTTGGGGTTCCCGGCCCCTGCTTGGGAAGCACGCTGGCGCTCTATTTGAAATGCGGCCTCCTGGACGCCACTCAGCCACCCCGAGTGAGAATCCAGGAGAGGAAAGCTGCGTTTCCACAAACTCCACGGGTAGACTTTTATGAAGTCTGAAAACCATTGCTGCAGATGCTTCATAAATGTTACCGGGCTTTCTCTTTTCCAGATGAAATTAGGGGAAATAGAGAAACACAGAGAGAAGGAGAAGGGGAGGGGTTTCGGAAGAGTTTTGGGGTAGCCGTCCCCGAAAGTGTCTTGTCCAGGACCCCTGTGTGGGCCACGCTGGGGTGCACCTGCCCTCCCGCGGTCTGGCCAGTCCTGCCGGAGTTGCAGAGCCAGCACCACAGGACTGGTGTCACCTCACCGGCCTGTCACAGCTCTGCCACCTACTGACTGCAAGAGGAGGTGCGGAATTCCACGCACAGCTGCTGCTGGTTAAAGAGCAGCTTGTGAAGATGCACCCCCTCCCCCCACACCCCGGGCACACACACTCCCCAGGATTCCTCTGGCCCAGGTAGACCACAAAGTGACTGTTGGTTCACCTGCTGTCACAACTACACGTGTGTTAGATTTCTCCGTTCAGGGATGGATGCGATTGGGGGCTGGGGGAACGGAGAAAAGGGAAAAGGCAAACCTCCGGATGAAAACCAGAGGCTCTGAAAAAACTTCCTCTTCCTCCTTCCTTCCTGTTTTCCAGTGAAGAACACAGGAGGTAAAGAGTTAGTGGGAGCTGTGGAAATGCTCACTCCGTGGGGGTGGGGGAGAGGGGAAGGGCCCTGCCTTCCTGGCTGGGCCCCAGGGGGAGGGGGAGGATGGAGGATGTGAGCGGAGCGGCAGTGAGCGCTGACCCTCCGTCAGCGGGACTCTCCTGAGTGCAGACTACTACTAATACACATTTCTTTGAGGCTCTGGCTGCTGGCCAGTAGTTCAGTACTTTCTGCCTCAGTTTCCCTGGTGAGCAGATGAGGCTGTGGCTTGAATAAAAGGGTACCATTGCCTTCAGAACTCTGCCAGGGTGTGAGGCCCGAGTCCGACCTTCTCCAACACCCAGAAGAGCAGGAGCGTGCTGAGGTGTCACCTGTCTGGCTAAGAAGGACTCCAGAACCCCCAGAGGTGCCCTGCCTACCTGCCCTCCTGTCTGCCCACCTGCAGGCCCACTTGTGTGCAGTATGAACTGCTGACCTCACCTCATCTAGGGCCATGACCTTTTGTCAGAACCACTCAGGGCTGAGTTGCATTGATGTTGAGTTTCATTGACCCAGGTTACCTTGGTCCTCAGGGAAAACAGATCAACAGATCATAGCCTTCCCAGGACTCACAGATTCTCACACTCCCTGAGAATTCTCTGGCCCAGCCTGCAAACTCCTCCCACCTGCCCTCGGCCCACCCCCCTCTCTCTGCCTCCAGTCTTTCTTGTTCCCCACCCTCTGCTCCTGGCTTTCTTCCCTACCCCTTTTTGAAGCTGCCTGTAACCTGAGCCCACTGAGGGAGGGAACAGGCTGGGAGGGTCCCTGAATGCTGTCCTTTGCTAGTGGTGCCCCACTTTGCTTGGCGGCGCACACAGGACTTGGTCATTGTGCAGCCACTGTGAGTAGGCCAGGGCCAGCAAGTGGACACTGCACGCCACAGGTCATACACAATCAGGGCGAACTTTGGATCTGCCTCTACAGAGTCACAGGCCAGCAGATGCAACCCAACCCCATGCAATGCAACACAACACAGCCCTACCCAATCCAGTGCAACACATGGAACACAACACAACACAGCCCAGCTCAACCCAACCCCATCCAACACAACACAGCTCAACCCAATCTAATGCAACACACGACACAACACAATATGACACAGCCCAGCTCAACCCAACCCCATCCAACACAACACAATACCACATAAGACAACACAGCACAGCACAACATAGCCCAGATCAACCCAATCCAACACAATACAACACAACACGACCGAAAATAAAATAACTAGATTCAAGCAACAGGCAGTTCTATAGCACCACATTCACTCATCTCCCTCTGAATTGGTAGAACTGCAGAGGTGGGGGACTCAGCAGTGGCTTTTCCCGGTGACACCCCAGCCCTTATTTACAAGATTGTTAACAGGAAGTGGTGAGGGCGGTGGGCTCAGGAGTAAAGGGGCCTGATGGGACTACAATGGTGACATGAATGTAGTTAGTCTTGTAACATCCAGCTGTCGCTCTTCATCTGTCGGAGGGCTGGGGCCTAAGGGGACTTTGCTAACATGGCTCATCACATCCAACGTAAGTTAGCACCGAAATAATGGACGTGGAACCCTTTCTGAAGTTTGAAGTGCTAAGCTACTGTTAGTGGCTTTATAGACCAGAGTTAGATCTGTGTTTAAAAGCTTGGCCCGGACGCTAGTGGGAATTTGGGGTCTCTGCCCCATAGCCACTCAATCAGGGAAATGCTAAAATACAATGCTGTTACTCAGTCCACCATTTCCCACAAGTCTGAATTGGCTGATTCCACTTACATTGAGGATATCAAAGCTTTCCGAAAATTCAGAGAGCTTGTTGTGAAGAAATGTGTTGTTCCTTTAACCCAAGTACGAGAAGCTGGCTGTAAAGAAGTGGGAAAGGTGGACCAATCAGTATGGTCCACCTCCCAACACAAAGTAGGCAGCCTTACCTGTGGCGGTGTGGTAGTATTTTGTATTTTAGTGGTGTTTTATATTTAGAGACAATAAGTAGATCCTCACTTTTGTGAAAGGAATGAAAATGTTCATCTTCAAGGGTCTTCTAGCAGGTTCTGCAGGTTGGGAAAGTGGGGTAAGAGTTATTATCTCTGCTTTATTGAAGTCAGATTATGCCCTGACTGTGTGGCTCAGTTGGTTGGAACATCATCCCGAGTGCCAAAAGGCTGTGGGTTTGGTTCCAGGTCAGGGCACGTGCCTGGGTTTCAGGTTTGGTCCCTGGTCCGGGACATGTATGAGAGGCGACCAACTGACATTGCTCTCTCTCTCTCAGTCCTTCCTCTTTCTTTAAAATCAACAAACATATCCTCAGGTGAGGATTTAAAAAATGTCAGATTATATCAGAAGATTACACTTCCCCTTGGCGCACAGATTAAAGCCCAGTGCTTTGAAGAGCATTCCTGGGTCTTGTACCTGCATCCAGCCTACCATTCCGAGCTACCCTCTTCTCATGTCTCTCTAAAGTCGTGTGCCCTGGCCACAGCTGGCCTCCCCTCCATCCCTGCCTTCACTCGTGCCCCTGGTCCCAGGACACGTCATTCTTTGCAGCTCCTTCTGTTTGAATAATGCTCCTCCTTTACAAGTCAAGTCATGTTGCCACTGTTCTATGAAGTGTCCTCAGCATTAATGATTCTTTCCCTTTCTTGGCCACACACGGCCTGGTATCTGCATGTGCTCCATTCAGGAGGAGCTGGGTGTGTGGGACAGGGCATGTCGGCAGAAGATCTGGT
The DNA here is from genome assembly GCF_021234435.1 of Artibeus jamaicensis. NCBI lineage: Eukaryota > Metazoa > Chordata > Mammalia > Chiroptera > Phyllostomidae > Artibeus > Artibeus jamaicensis. The sequence goes on from NW_026522040.1 coordinate 4,321,945, forward strand.
AGAAAATTCTCAATCTACCGGTTGTTGGTTGTACTGACTTTAGGCACGTCACATAATCTCTCTGAGTCTTAGTTTATTACACATAGAACGTAACTAAAATTAACTTAGCTCTTAATCTCATCAGAATTTTAGCTCACATAGTAAGTCCATGAATGTTTATTGTGCGCCTACTATGTGTGGCGTGAATTAAATTGGAAAATAAATGTGAAACTGACTCTTTAATTGTGTTTTGTATCTTAGTTGTTTGAGACAAGAAACTCTTGGGTGTGGAACCCATTAACTCTCATTTGAATCTTTTGTAAGATTTCCTTTAAGTCCTCTGTGATGAGGTTTCACACAGTAGGCGCTCAATTAATGTTCATCATTGGTGTGAACTAGAGAAAGCGAGACTCCCAGAAATCGCCCATGGCAGCCCGGTGGGAGGACCCCTCTGCTCCTCTGGTTCCCAAGCCTCAAACCCCGAAATCTCTCTCTTGCTCCCTGATCCTCTGACCGGCTCATCCTTGTTGCCAAATGAAAGAGTCGGGGAGGGAGAAGCAATGGAGGAAGAACACAGTTTTCCACTGGACAACAATGTGCTTGGGAGGGTGGAGGATATGATTACTCTCAATTATTTGGCACCTTTACGTATGCAGTGCTTGTAATAATAATAACAATAAATCTCTCCAAAGTGCTTGCGGTCCACTGGAATAATTGCCTGCTTAGAAACCCCGGGGGGAAATTAAGTGACGAGAAACAATTTTGTTCCTGGCTTCCTTTCGCCTCTCTCACTGGGCAACACAACAAGCTGACATGAGCAGAGCCGGACAGGGCTGCCGCAGAGGAGCGAAGTGGTGCTTCCGTCACCTCCCCTGGCCTACCTGGAGGGATGGGAGAGAAAGCCTAGTCTACGGACTCCAGTCTGCAGACCTGGGGTGTGGGAACATTCTGATCCAGGCCTGGGGGCCTTGTGATGTGCAGGGTCAGTGGGGCCTCTCTTGGAGCCTGGAGAGTGACAACCTATTCAATCTCCCCCTTTCCTGAGACTTGCCAACCCTCAGCCCCTCCACCCTTCCCTTCCTCCTTGCCATTGCCTCCTTTCCCCCTTCCAGCTGTTGGGGCAAATGTTGGAAGGCCCCAAGGAACAGAAGGGAACCAGCGACCCCTGGTGGCGGGCACCGGCATGAGGCCGACCAAAGGTGGCCAAAGGAGAAAGGCTCAATACTCAGAGCGTTTTGAGTCATAGATCAGTGCAGAAGATAAACCCTGAGATTTTTTATCTTTTCCAATGACAGGTGAATTCGAATTCTGCAAATGGCATAGACTTTGGAGAGAAATTCCTGAACCAGTCCTAAGCAAAATTAAAAATGGTGATGCAAAATGAGACTTCTCTTTAGCTCTTCAACAATGTCCCCTATTTCTCCACCCTGAACCATCCTGGTCTGCATTGTTCTCTTCATGAACCTTCCACAGGGCTCCCCACTTCTTGCCTGTCGTGCAAGCTTTGGCGTAAACAAAAACCACATATGTAGCTTATGTAGGTGAATAATAAGGACCCTCGGGTGCATCCGAACTGGTCATTTTGCCGATGCTTCCCAAAGGGTCAGAAGGCTCAGCCAATGAGACAAGGTTCATCTTCTGGACCTTCCCCAGCCCTGAGTCTTTCACTTTACAGCGCTCTGAAGATTAGCTTCCCATTCCACATCAGAACATTTGTACCTTAAAAGATGCTTAATGTAAAGGGAAGTTCCTTAAATACTGGAATTCAAGGATGGTGGGGACTGTGTAGTGAAGGTACCTGAATAGGCATATACTTCATGAGTTCCTGAAACGGACTGCTTATTTATTTGTGAGTCTATGCAGGTTAAGGCACGGAGCCTACTTATGCAACTGGGCTGGGAAACAGGAGAAACTTTTCATTTCTCACCTGAGCGAGCCCTCGTGGTTGTCTGGGGGGCAACGTGAGGGAAGTGGGGGGGTGTGACTTTGTGCTCCTCCCTTTCATCCCTGACCTTTCCAAACTCTATTTTGGATTTGACTTTAGAAGGAGGGTGAGGGCATCAGCCCGGCACAGGGGTGTAAATTCTGTGGCTGGGACATGTTTATATGTCGTGATTACACAGTCTACCTCCATAATGGCAGTGACCAAGGACAAGTCCTTAGCAGTGACCTTCTACTCAAGCACAGTCCTGAGTTTCCAAAGGCAACTGGACACAGTCGTTTAGCCATACGTCACATTCCCAGAGTCACTCTTTGCCTTCCCATCCAGACCAGTATACGCCCCCCCCAGCTTGCTCCTTGGTCCCATTGTTCCCTGGCTCATCCAGGTGTGACATACTACAGTTGTCACTTATTCTTCAAGCTCCGTCACCTTCCATCCGTCTTCTCTCCCTCAGTTCCCACTACCTGGAGGCTAGACCAAAATGAACGTCACAGTTTTTTACCGCCATTTTATTTATGGTGTCTCCCTGTCCACACCATCCAACACAAAGGATAATGTTCTGGAAACATGAAACTTCCTAAAGCAGAAAGGTTTATAAAGGAGAATTCTTTTTATATAGTCCCAGACTCCCATCATTCGTTACGTGACTTCCCCCAACATATCTTTCAGATACATTAAACAACACTCAGATGCACTTCAGAAATAAAACTTTGTGTAACCATTGTTAGCTTCATATTGACCCCGGACTTGAAGGAAAATAGTGGGAACATGAAAGTATGTTCCTGGGATGGGGCGTGACCGCCAGAGGGGAAGGTGGGTGTCCACCAACCACACCCAGGAGGCCAGATGCTGCGGGAGGCCCAGGGCCTCCAGCTCCTGCCTCAGGTCCTGCAAGAAACAATGAGCGCTACCTGCCCTACTACGGGTCTCAATGCGGAGACTCCCGGGGAACCAGACCACCCTCCCTTCCTCACCAACGACGTCACTGGGACACACGAGTCACAAGAGCACGTCCTCCTGTGATGACACCTGGCACCCCCTTTAGCCCTGCTTATGGGCCAGGTCGTCTGCTCAGTGCTTTCTCCCTACTAACATGTGAGTTCGCCAAGTGTGGCAGGTACCGTCGTTCTTTCCATTGTATGACTGCAGACACCAGGGGTTGGAGAAGTGGACTCATTTCCCAAAGACCAGGGGGCCGGTTCCGGGCAGAGCTGGGTTTGGAGCCGGTGCACTTAGTGAGCACAGCACGTGACTTCCTGTGCGAGCCCTGAGACAGAATTGTGACCTGGAAGTGCAGCCCAGATGGAGAAATGAGCCTCCCACTACGACTACCTTGATATCATTGGCATGTCGTATCGGTATATTGATTCTCAATATCAATAATCCGCCCCCTGATTCTCGTGCTCTTGTCTACTTCCTCCTGGGCCTTGGTTTCCACCTCTGAGCGTGGGTAGAGGCAACTCCCTCGGGCCCCGACTGGCGGCTGTGGGCTCGGCCCAGGGCCTCCGAGCCGCAGGATCGATGGCTTAATCGCTGTGAAACGCACAGGCCTCGGCGATGCTGTATGAATAATTGTAATAATGGAGGCTGGTGACGGAGAGGATGGTTTTCCAATATCTTATTTTAAAATGCATTTCTCTGCAATTAACTCTGCATGCATCTGGCAGAACAAGCGTCCTATACGGGCACTGATTTTGTTTTATTTTTCCTTCGAGGCCCTTCAGCCCGGAGCGCCCACCTTTTCCAGACTCTCCCTCACCGGGTTCAAAGGTCACCCGGCCAATCTGAGGAGTGTCTTTGGGCCTCTCCTCGGAGGGTGGGGGCGGCTCCAACCCGGGTCTCTGTGGTTTCCCGGGACGAAGAGCGGTCAAAAGCCCCTTTGTGATATCACAGCCAAACTCCCTCCTGGCCCCGGGGCCCCGCAGCTTTCTGCATCTGTGCATTCCAGCTCCGTCTGGTGATGTCACCCCCAGACAGGGCTGCCCTTCTCCCCCCACACCCCCACCCCCTCGCTGGAGTTCTCAGCCCGGGGAAGCCGGGCCCACAGCCTCCCTGGGAGGGACTCTCAGACTGCAAACCATTCACAGGCCTCACCCCGGCCCATGGATTCCTGGGCTCTCATCTGAATTAGCTCCAAGTGTTTCTCAGAGTAGGCACTGTTACAAATAAATAAATAAGTACATAAATAAGTAAATAAAACGTGGGCAGTGCTGCCAGGGGAGATGAGTGGGGAGGGAGAGGAGGAACTAAGTTGACACTTGGAGACCCGTGTGAGAGCGGGGATTGAGCTGCCCCTCCCAGAGAAGCGCCGGTGGTTTTTGATGAGGTGGGCACTGTTGCCGTGTCACACGAGGACACGGGCGTTTGGGGTGTTAGTTGCTGAGTACAGGTTTGAAACCAGAAAGCTTCGACACTGGCTGGGGCCCCACTCACTGGCTTTGCGACCTTGGGTTAGATGAGCAAGGCCTGATTCTGTTCTCAAGAAGCACATAGGGGAGGACAAGGACAAACACGATGACGCGTGTGGTCACGGGCCACGAGCACCGTGATCAGCGGGGAAGTGCCTTTGGAGCACAGGGGTGGGGTGGCATTGAATCTGTAGTGGGAGACACGGGAGAATTGTCAGCCTCTAGTGATGCTGAGCTGAGTCTTGAGTAAGCATTGCACACATCGCATACTTACTTCTGAGCTTCATTTAACCACACACACACACACACACACACACACACACACACGCACACACACACACACATCCTAGATAGCCCAGGAGCCAGGGCTACCTTGAAATCCCAGTATAAACCCCAGATAGGCAACAGTTGAACCCCCGCCTGTCTCAGGGCTTTGCACGTCCACTCCCACTGCACTGACCCTCTGCCATCCAGCCAGAAGCCGGGGGCACTGCCCTGACCAACCTGCTTCCCTGGAGGAGCTGCCATGTGGTCCAGAGGGTGGATGGCCTTTTATGGACAGAACACGGAAAGATGTGAGCTTGGGAGAATCTCTGAGGAATCCGGGACACTTGTGATCTTACAGTTTTCTTAATGGAACTCACATGTTCCCTTATTAATTTACTGAACACCCATGAAATAGCCCTGGTGTTCACAGCACTGTTGGGGGCCTCGCTAGGGGGCTGTGATCTGCTACATTCTTATCATCATCGCAGTATCTTACCTTTGTCTTCATGCTCACTAACCGAGCACAATTCCACTTGAACTAGACACAACTAACAGTCATATGCACTTATGACTTTTTTCCTCACCCAAGGACGTGCTTACTGATTCTAGAGGAAGGGAGGGAGGGAGGGAGAGAAACATTGATCGGTTGCCTTTCACACACACACACACAGACTGGGGAACCAAACCCAAAACCCAGGTGTGTGCCCTGACTGCCAGTCCAACCCGAAACTTTTCTGTTTATAGGACAACGCTCCAACCAACTGAGCCACATCAACCAGGGCTGCATTTATGACTTTTGATGTACCAGGCACTTTAGTAAGAACACCTGATGAACCTGACAGCAACCTTGAACTCAGATATCTGAGCCCCGTATTTCAGCTAAGGATGTTAAATCAATCTTAAAAATTCTGCCTGGACTTGCAAACGTTAATAGTAGAATCAGGATGCCAGCTTGCCTGGCCACACCACCCTGTGCTTACATGCTTTGCCGCAGACCTGCCTTCAAGGTGCCGGCACTCTCACAGCCGAAACGAACACACTCAAAGCGTGAGAGCCAAGAAAGATAGACATTCGTGCCAGCTGAAACACGTGACAGCCTCAAGTGGCTTCAAGTGTGGTTGCCGGTGACAGGGCAGGAGGAGGTGGTCCGGGTGGGGCAGGCGTTGTGGAGAAAGCCTGGGGAGGAGGGTCCTGGGCCAGAGTGAGAGGGGCTGGTGGGCGTGGCCTGCCTGAGAAAAAGCAGAGAGGAAACTGAAGGCAGGAGAAGAGTGGAAGGAGGTGGCGTGAACAGGCTCTGAGAGAGGACGCCTTCGTTCTGCTCCTTAAGGAAAGCACCCGCCCGGGCGGGAAAGGCTTCATGGAGGAAGGAATGGGGTGCGGCACCTCCGGCTGCTTTGGGCAGACAGTGTCCAGGGATTGCTGAGTGACCAGAAGATGAGCGGGTGTTCTGCCGTGGGGGAGGGGCGGGGTGGAGCGTTTGGCTCAGTCCTGGGGGGTGATGACAGTATGTGATGGGCAGCCTGACGGTGGAAACCACTGGGGTGAGGGTGAGAAATGTTCAGAGACCAGCGTCTTGAAGGAATGGGACATGTGGGGATGGCTAAAACCTGGGACGTGGAGGAGTGGGGGAGGGGAAGCTGCGTCTGAGCCTGGGCGAACACTCAGACAGGGCCCACTGTCCTCATCCAGTGAACACTTGATCACTGTTTCTACTGAGCACCAAGCTCTGCGTCAGCAGCTTCCACCTCTGAGTTAGGACCAGCCAGGCAGGGCTCCTGGAACTCCTGGGACAGCTCCTGTCGGAGAGCCGTCATCTCCAGCCTTCGCTCTACTTCTGGTTCCTCCAGATGTGCCCACCGCACAGGGGTTTTCTTCTTGCGGCTGCACTACCGCACTCGGCAGTTGCTGGATCCAACTGCGGAGGCGGCGAGGCTTCTGCAAAGGGAAGGGCTGACTGCCCACCTGCTCCGTGCCCTCCTGGTGCACCTCCATTCACTCACCCACCCGCAACTCCAAAGGTCGTGGGGGAGACACCCCCCATTTCACAGAAGGGCACATGGAGCCCAGACAACATGGGGAGAGCAAGGAGAAGATTGTCTGTCTGGGGCAGTAGGGGAGTGTGGATGAGCAACCAGGGGTCCTGACTCTGAGACTCTGTCCCCGATACCATGGAGGGCCACTGCTTCGTCTTCAGGAAGTGGGTCCTCTTCTTCTCGGCGTCCTGCCGGCCCTGACTCTGCTTTCTGGTTGATGGGTGCTCAGGGACGTCTCTCCTCGCTGTGAGGCCAGGCTGCTTCCCCTCTGGTGGCTGGCCCGAACCGTGGTCATGAAAATGCTCTCTTCCATCCACACCGACTTGCTGGCTTCCTCGATCCCGCCCGAGCTGAACCAGATTCAGGGTTTTCTAGAAAATTCCTCCGGTTCAGGGCAGCCACAGGAAGGTCTCTGGGGCCATGTCAGTAGCATGCCCACGAGAACACGCCATCTGTGGACATGCTCTCCCCTGCCCTCTGTCCTGCACGGCCCCTCCTCTGGTCTATTTCAGATGGCCCAGGGATGAGCCGAGGGTCCTGTTCTCTCTGTCCAGCCCCTGGTGACCTTGTTAGATGCTGGGATCCCAACCTGTGGGCCACATCCTCTCTTCTCTTCTATGGCGCATGGGGTGCTGCTGCCCCTGGGGGTGAGCAGGGATCATGGGGATCGATTCATTTGACTTGCCTTCATAGTAATCATTGGAAGCATCTATAAAAACTTAACTATTATTCTTCACTCTGCTAAGCATGCTTGAGATATTACCATATTCCCCTAACAATGAAATATTGTCATTATTATTTCTGTTTCTCATCCAAGGAAAGTGAAACGCAGAAGTTTAGTAGGTTGTCTAAGGCCACACGATTCGTAGGTGGCAAAGGTAGGATTCACACCATCTGTTTAACCCCTCATGCTTTGGTCCACACTCCCCTCTCAAGAGCCAGAGGACTCTGGCCCTTTGTGCCACGGATAAGTGAAGGCCCGTCTGCCGAACTCTGGGGTGAGCTGGTGTGGGGGGCATGTGGCTCGGTGTGTGCAGCGGGTGGAGATCTCCCGTCTATTCATCTGCTTTTTTTCCTAGGAGTGGGAGTCATCCATCCAGGCTTCTGTGTGGCCAGATAAACATGGGAAGTGGCCAACCGAGGCCTGGGGGATAGGCTAGTCACATGAGTGCTGACTCTGGGCGACGGGCCTGGCTGACCCACCGAGGTTTCAAGCCTGTACCTTACACATGTGGTTCTCTCTGATGAGTCTCTTTGGGAGGGTGCAGCCAGGGAGGCCAATTTTAAATGCTTTGCATTTGGAATAGGTTGTCTTGAACCTTTTTTCCAGCCTTTCCTTTGTATCAATCATGTTGACCTCCCTTTATGTTTCTTCAGTATCTGTCTCGCCTAAAGTTGTATTTTATTCCTTATGTCACCACCCAAGCAGGCTGGGGGAGGAACAGAAGCCATCGTCCCTGATTTCTCTGATTTGGACAATGCAGGGCAGGAAGTCCTAATGGCAACCTGGAACCCATTGATTGACTTTACACGTGTGCAATGAGAGGCCCAGGAGGACGCACTGTCCGCACCATGTTTGGTAACAGGGCTCGGGATTGGTGCATACACCTGGGGCCTAATTAGTCACTGCTCACACCCTTTGCATCCTCTCCCTCCTGGCTGGAATCAGGAAATTGAAACAAAATGCTCTCCTTGTGCCCTTCCGGGGCAGGTCCAGCCGCATGAACGTAGAAGCAGAGGCCCTGCCCAGGGACTCAGGCAGGGAGGCGCGGCTATGGCAGGTGGAGTCCACTCTGTGGTGGAACAGGGTGCCGCAGGCCCCTGGTCTCTGGGGTGGGCAGGCCCAGCTCACCTCCTGCCACTGGATCGCCCAGTTAGAGCGTCCCCAGCTGTTTGGTTCCCTCGCCCTAAAATAAGGAAGATCTGTGTCATGAGGACAAATTAAGATGTTGATGAGTAGTTTGAGCATTTCCATTCACTCATTTATTCAACCAATACATATGGGGCACCCACCATGTGGTTCAAGCATTTGGGATACATCAATGAACACAAGAGATAAAGATCTCTGTTCTTGTGGAGTTTACCTTCTAACGAGGGCGATCAGCAATAACCATAATAAATAAGTTATGTAGTGTTTGCGAAGGTGACAGGCGATGCGGAAAAAGGGAAAAGGAGAGCAGGGAAAGGAGAATGGAAATGCCAGAGGGGAGGGCGGGCTACGATTCTAGAAACAAAAGCACTGGGGGAAGTTCAAGTGACAATACGGGTGAAGTTTTGTGTTCAGATGTTTGGAGTAACAGGAGTATTGACAAGAAGTGAGTGAGTGAGCTGTCCTGGCAGGAGATAAACTTCCAGTTCCTGGAGGCCTGCTGGGAACTTAGAGGTCATCCCACCCACTGCCCTGCAAACCCAGCAGCTTGTCCATAAAGAGGCCCCTTCGCCCAAAGAGATTTAAGTCCGCTGCAGCAGGTTACCCCTCGTACTTGTCTTCCTGCTGGCCTGCCGTACCGTCCTCGGTTCCTCCTCACCCCGGAAGGAATTGAATCCCTGCCCTCCATCACATTGCCATAGAATTAATAAGCGGAAGTTCTAGGGTTCAAGTGTTTGAGACAGAGACAAAGTGAGCATCTGTGTGCATGGTTTGCATGTTTGTGTCTGTGAGTGTGTATGGATGTCTGCTTGTCCCAACCATGGGAACTCAGGCTCAGAGTTAGCTCATCCATTCATTCATTCTTACAGTCATTCATTCATTCAACAAACAAGCCCCTGCTGAGCTCCTGATGCCCACACTCCCTGTGTGCTCATTCTTCCTGTCACCTGTGTGGCAAGGTGCTGACTGATGATGACCAGGGTTTATGGCACGTAGTGCCTTCGGGGCAGACTGCACCAACTGCACAAATAAGATCCAAAGGTGTACTGTTCTTTTTCCTTCTGAGACACACCATCACCCTCCCCTGTGCCATAGAAGCAGATCCTGGCCATTTATTTACCACCAAGGATCCTCACCTGTACTCCTGCCTCAGCGGGAGGCGGGTCAAGGCCAGAACAGAGGGTCAGGACACCTTCGAGGGCCCAAGTCATGTGCTCACAGCTCGGAGGAGAAGCAGAGCCTGGGTCCCCCACCTGCCTCCTCTAGTCTGCACCCCCATCCGCCACCACAGTGTCCAATTTGTAAACTCACTGGTTCACAGGTACCTGCACAGGGGCCTTGGGGATTCTGAGCACCGCAGAAGTCTGCTTGAGTGAGGAACAGGTCTAAGTCAGGCTCTGGCACCCCTCAAATGTGGGGGGCACCTGGATCTGTGAAGGAGGCCTAATCAACCCCCCCACCCACACCTCCAGGCGGTTTGAGGTTTGAGGGCCTAGGTGGAGAATTCAGAGCTGCCCTCAGACATGAGTCTCCAGGTTTAATCTGGAGACTCTGTTTCCAGTTCTAGTTCTGTTTCCCCACCTGCCAGATGAGACCCCATTGCCACCTTCCTGAATCTGGGCCCAGCCTGGAACCCCAGCCTTGACCAGGAAGTTTGGGAAGAGGTAAGAGGAGCACAGAAGGGGGGAGTCCAGGGGGTGGCCTGCATCTTTAAAGACAAAAAGCGTCGTTTGCTCATTAGGGAGATTATTCCAAACAAGACGACAGCCAGAACGCTCTAGTGCAAGCATTTGCCTGCTACGGGAAGACGGTATTTATTGTTCAGTCCTTCAGTGGATGTAAATAAACAGCCTGGCCCAGATAATGTTCCAATAAACAAACAAGCAGCTGCCAGGAGCTCCCTGGATGGCTGACCTTTGTGGAGGCCACCCTGTGATGTTTCTATAGCAGTCTGCCTGGCGGCCCAGCCACTCGCAGCGCCAGGGTGGGGAGAGGTGGTGGCGCTGCTGCTGGGCAGGCTGGAGGCAGGGGCTGCGCTGCAGAGGGAGATCCCAGGCTGGGACCCAGGGGCTGGGGAGGCGGGGCGGGCATGCCTGTGTGTGCCCTCGGGCATAGGAGCCTGTACCTGGTGAGCCACGCGGAGGAGAAGACTGGTGCCCGCTAAGCGCTCTGATGGAGGTTCCTGCTTGATTTGGGCAGGACTGATGCTCAGTCAGTACGTCCTAGTGCGGGCTCATGGCCCCTGAGGCATAGTTGACAAATTAAAATTGTGTGTGTTTAAGGTGTAGGAGCTGCCATGTTGACATACATACACGCTGTGCAGTAATGGCCACAGTCAAGCTAACCAACCTATCACCTCACACTGTTACCGTTTTCTTTTTGTTGTTCGCTTTTGCGAAACCACTTAAAACACATCGTTCTATCAAATTTCAAGTTCACAGCACAGTATTGTGAACTTCGGTCGCATTGCTGCGTGTTAGATCTCCAGAACGTACTCGGCCATGGCTGGCAACCTCCATCCGTCCACAGACCTTTAGGTGGTTTCCAGGTCTGGACTGTTGTGAGTGACTCACCGGGTGTTAAATAATGAAACACTCCATGTGAGTGGTACTTGGCCGTGCCCCAGGCCCCAAGTGTCTGCACCATCTAACCCTCCTACTCACCCCCTGCTGTGTTACCTGGCGTAGCTGGAAGACTCCCCCAACCCGGATCTTCCGACTGGCCAGTCCACACCCACCAGCAGCTGTCAAGTGTTCTGGCTGTCGCTCAGGGGGCAGGGGTTCCTGCTGAGTGACAGCCTAGCCCAGAACCAGGCCCACGTGGCTGTGCCTGGTTTCCTTAAACTTCCTTAGACTGATGGGGCCACACAGCTGGCTGGAGCTCACAGCCGTGAGATGCAAAACAGAGAAGACCATGGGGCATCGTGCTACCCATGGAAGGTCCTGGGAGACACAGGGTCTTGTGGCAGGTCAGTGGAGTGGGGGAGAGCTCCACTGAGAGCAGCCCTGGGACAGTAGCCCCCAGTAATCTAGAATCACACTGACCGGTATGGTAGCCACTGGCCACCTGTGGCTCTCCCACATCTGAAGTGCAGCCGGTCCAGCTGAGGTTTGTCGTACATGTAAAGCCCATTGAGTTTCAAAGATCCAGCATGAGAAAACAAATGTGAATGATCTCACCAGCGGTGTTTCATACTGTGTGTGTGTTCACATGCTGTATTTGGAGCACGCTGGATGGACAAAATAGATTATTAAAATCTGTTTTACCTGTTTCTCTTTTAAATGTGACGGCTACTAGGAAATCTCCTGTTGCATATGTGTCCCGCTTCTGTGGCTGGTGTTTATCCCTGCTGTCCAGAGTGTTTGGAGAAGAGCATCCCCTTGTCCCGAGGGGCAGCCTGAAGGGACAGCACCCCCGCCACACAGAGCACATTCACACTGTTCTCGGGACAGTGCTGCGTGGAGCCGCGGCATTTCCCCCTTGAACCCCATCTTTCGAGTTATTACCCTTGCCTCCCTCTGCCGGTGTGCACTGTCTTTATAAAGTCTGTAGTGCCGCTCGTTTTCCTCCTCAGACCAGTCTCCCCAGGGCCGTAGGACATTTTTCCTCCAAAGGTGGCTTTTTGGAGAGATCCCATATCACCAGCTCTGTGTTTTTTTCGCCTGACTGTCAAGGTCAGGCCCCATATTGGTCGCCCTTTCTCGTACAGATTGCACACACATGTCCCCTTGAGCCTCGCTCAGGGCTGGGCTGGTAATTCCTGGTCGCACTCCAGTGGGTCAGCCAGGTCTCTGGGAGGAAGGGACAGAGGCCTGTGAAGAGCCCCGTCGTGGCATTTGCCACTTGGCCTTGTTTGCGTGACACCTGAGCCCTTCAGGAGACAGGCCCTCTGGAGGGCAGGGCTGAGATGCACCTTCTTCCCCAGCAGCCAGCTCGGGGCCCAGAATGCAGCTGGCATCCCCTGCACGCATGTGGGGGACGAGTGGGTGTGGGTGCCGCTCTGTGAAGGGACTCACAGGCTCAGGACGTGGCTTGTCCTTGGCGTCGGCCTCAGAGAATAACAGCTTCTAGACACCCACATTTACATTAGTGGCCTCTCTACATTTTCTACCTTAAAAAAAACCAGCTGTTGTTCTCATCCTTTCTTGCTGATTTGATGATCCCCACATATTGTCTGCACTGTGTGAAATAGTAAATTTTATTCATCCTAACGTGCAATAATAAATCTCGTTTGTGGTGAGCTGTCACTTTCCAAGCGTCAGGGTGCCCCGGCACTTGGGGGTAAACCAGAGCCACTGGCCACCATATTTCCTTTGCTGGTCTTTTCGGTTGCTGAGGAGCATTAGGAGCAGCAGCTGGTAACACCGAGTCACCCTGCCTCTGACCTTGATCACGCCGTGATCGCTCCTTGAGCTCACTCACCTCATCTCACCTCCATCAGCTCAGAGTCCATCGTCTAGTTATAGAACGGGAGTTCGATTTTTCCAGGAGTCGATCGTTGGTCATTTATTTAATAATTACTTATGTTCCCCATCTTTATTGAAGTATAGTTGACAAATAAAACTGTGTATAAATTATACCTTTAAGGTATGCAACTTGATGTTTACACCTATGTATATTGAGGTATAATTGACAAATGAAATGTATCTAAATTGTATATATTTGAGGTATACAACTTGTTTGGTTTTGGGGTATATACACACACATATATAAAATATGTATGTATATATTATAAAATAACCACCACAATCGAGGTAATTAATATATCCATCACTTTACATATTACCATTTTATTTCTGTGATACAAACACCTCAGGTCTACTGTCAATGTTAAGAGTGTTCAGACCTGTTCCGAATTTTTGTGAGTTTATTTGAGCCCAAACTGATGAGAGTTGGTAGAAAGGAAGATCTCAGCTGCTCTGGAAAGAGACCATTTTACAATTTCTTTTCTGTGTTTGAAATTAAGGAAGGGAGGTAAGCAGATTACATGAGGTTGAAAGAAAGCAAGCTGGGGACTGGATTGCAGGATAGCGAACAATTATGCGCTCGCTTGAAGGCGGTCACACCTGTTTCCCAGGTGTGTTAATCCGGATGCACAGGAACAATGGCTGGGGCTGGATCGGGGCAAAGATAAACCTTGCACTACAAAGTTGTGTGCCTGGGGGATGACTGCTCACCAGTGGTTGGAAATTTATGGTCAGATCGCCCAGTGAAGTTAGTTTCATAGAACCGCCCCCCCCCCCGCACTTTTTTTTGTTACACTATCTTAGAAAATTTCAAATATACAAATCAAATCAGTATTGTTGATTATCGTTACCATGCTGTCATTAGATCTCCAGACTTCTTCCTATTCTCGCCCTGCCCCCCAGCCCTTGGCAACCAGCACTCTACTCTGCTTCAGTGGGTTTGACTATTTTAGCTTCCACATATAAATGAGATGGTGCAGAATTTGTCTTTCTGTGTCTGGCTTGTTTCACTTAGCATAATGTTCTCCAGTTCCATCCTTGTTGTTGCAAATGGCAGGGTTTCCTTCTATTTTTTAAGCTGAACTTTATATCTCTATCTCTAGCTCACATTTTTTATCCATTTACAGATATTTAGGTTTTTCCATATCTTGGTTATTGTGAGTAATGCTGCAATGAATAAGAGAGTAGCGATACCACTTCGAGATACTAATTTCATTTCCTTTGGATATACACGCAAGAGCAGGATTGCAGGGTTGTGTAGTAGTTCTATTTTTAATTTTTTGAAGAACCTCCATACTGTTTTCCATCGTGATCTTCCCACCACCAGTGTGTAAGGATTCCCTGTTCCCCACACCCTCACCAACGCTTGTCAGTAACTACTTACTGAGCACTAACCCAGTTGTGGGTCCTGTGCCACGAGGTGGAGCTGCCATGCTGGCCGCAGCAGGCTTGACCTCTGACCCCATGACCCTCAGTCCCAGGTCTATTCACCCACGCGCAGCTGCCCTCACCCCTGGCCCTGCAGAGGATACGCCATCTTCCTGCATTTCATCTACTCGTTGGCTTTCCTGCTACCCCTAAGAGCTCAGACTATTCTGCACATTTTCCCGTTCCCTTCTCCAGACCACTTATAAAAACTAACATTGAGACTAGTCATAACAGTGGCGCTTGAGAGTCCCCAAGCTGCCACTTCTCCACCCAGAAACGTGCCTCTTCTGTCTCTGACTCGGCGCTTTCTCTGTGGCCACACCGCCCAACGTCCCACGGAGCCTTGTTACTTTTCAATACCCTCTTCACATGGAACCTTGCCAAAGGCTTTTGGAAAATCTAAATAGCTCAGAGACAAGTGCTGAGCAAGTGCCAGGGCTCCACAGCCAGGAGGCCTGGGTTCTAGCCCCGAATGTCCCTGGTCTATCACTAAATTTTTGGCAAGTAGCAGAACACCCCCATCTCAGCTGCTTAGTTGGTGAAATGAGAATGTCGATGCTGGCAGTCAACGTCACACACACTTTACAACTGTCAGATGAAACGGTGTTATTTAAGAGTGCTTCGAGAGGTGTAAAACACAAATAGAAGGGAGCCTGGATTGGAAAATTTACACCAGCTTCTTCTTCATTCCTGGGCCTGGGTCTCTCCCCCAAGAAATCAGTAGACAGGTGCTGCAGACAGGCTCCCTCGGGCTCCCCCAGGGTGCTCTGTTTCACCGGTGCTCCCAGCCCTTGAAGGGATTCAGACTTGTCTCTCCAAGAGTGTAGTGTGTACACGCACAGAAGCATGGGCACGGGGATCAGGCAGACCTCGGTGTGGGTCAGAGCCATGCCATGCACTAGCTGCATGACCGTGAACAAGTTATTAACTGTCTCTGTGCCTCTTCTATAAAGGGGATACTGGTGATGCTTACCTCATGGAGTTAGGAGATTTATTATTTTAATTTTTTATTAAGGTATAGCTGCTATACAATATTATCTTCAATTCAGGTGTACAATATAGTGATTCAACATGTACATACCTTACGATGTGGCCATCACACTAAGTCTCATAACCATCTGTCGCTGTGCAGAGTTATCCCACTGTCATCATTACGGTGAGATTGAAAAGCGAAGGTAAATGCAGGTGGAATGCCAAGCGTCATGCCTGACACACAGTGCGACCGAGTCACTCACCACTCTTGCTGCTGTTTGACTGTAACAGCCCGAGAGCTGGCAACTGGTCCATCCCTTCTAAATGTTATGATTCTCCAGCAAGTCCCATCACAGATACCTTTTGTCCATGTTTTATGTGAGATTCTTCCTGAAGATGGATGACTGAATGCCTTCCTCTCTGTTTTCTGACCCGAGTTGTAGGTTGGGTGAGGTCAGGAAGAGGGAGACCTGCCCGTCTTTCCAGTAACAGATTTCCTACCCAGAGAACGGAAGGGGAGCCCTCACGCCTCCCTGGGGAAGGCCAGGCCTGTGAGAGCTGGCCCTGTGGTTGCTCCCTGGTCCAGCCCTCTGTCCCTGCTTTTCCACTGATGTCCCCCCACATTCAGCGCAACACCTCATGCTAAAGAGCAGTGGAGTTGAAGCCAGAGGACAGAGATCACTCAAGCACTGAATCCAATTTCCCCTGGGGAGCCTGGTCCTGGAGACAGCCTCAGGGTCCTGGAGAGCAGCCAGGGTACTTAGTGTCACTCTTGTCACTCTCCCCTTGCTGTTCCTGAGGTGGCTCACAGCTGGAGGTGAAGCCCGGCTGGGCTGGGGGCCAAGGCCATCACCATGCAGTCAGACTTGGGTGATAATCCCAATTGGCTTTGCATGAAGTCCCGTTTCATTCAGATTAAGTCAAGGCCAGGCCAGGTAGATGTCTGGTGGCTTGAGGGTGGGCTGCGCAACAGGAGGGCTATTGGAATTTGAGGCATTTTGATTTTCAGAGCTAAACAGATCTCTCTTCAATTCCTTTACAAGTTTTTGGTTGTTGTTGCTCTTGTTGCTTAATGAACTTAATGGGAAATTAGCAAAGAGGAGTTTTAACTTCATCAATATATTCTTCACTTTTAAAAGTCAATATTGGTCAGCCTCAAGTATTTAAGCATCACTATCAGGAATAACTGGTGAAAGCCACTGGGATTGTATAGCCCAGAGACAGACAGTGACCTTGGCTACCTGTGGTAGGTCACACCCCCAGGAACCAACTGTGAAACCCATCAAGGAACAGGTCTCTCACATCAGGGCTCTCTCTCCAGATTCTATAGCTCAGGCCAGCTGTTTAATGTACCCGGGTCTCATGTTTTTTCATCTACTATCTGTATATCAGTTAGGACTTTTGATGTTAATTTGACAATCAAGAAACCTCTTGAGTAACAAGAAAGTCCCAACAAAGGAAAGGCTTTGGGGTTATTTTAATTCAGTGGCTCAGGGACATCACCAAAAAATAATTTGTTTTTTTCGAACTCTGCTCTTGACCTTTTCTGGTTCCAGCTCCCCTCGTTGGCACAAAAGGGCTGCCAACAGTTCTTTGAGCTCCCTTTTTCTTTGATTCTATTGAGGGTAAGGAAAGATCCTCTCTTCTCCCATCATGAACCACAGACTCTGATTTGCTCTGATCACACATGTTGATTGACTTGGGCCTGCTATCTTTCAATCACTGTGGCAAGAGAGTGAGATTACATTGATTTGCTCAGGCCCATCAGGGACCACCCAGGAAGCAGGGAGTTGTTCCAATACCACCCAAAAGGGGAGAGAGGATGGAATGGATGCTGGAGGGGTCATGCAAGTTATGACAGATGAACACCAAAGTTTTAAGATTGAGAGGTATATTAATGAAGAAGTATATGCAAAACTGCCTTCCTGATGTCTAGGAAGAGCTTAAAATAATGCTTAGAAGTTAAAAAAACAAAACAAAAAAACAGATTCTAAGATAAACTTAAAATCACACACACAAATCACAAAATACCCTGCTGTCAGAGTTTGGGGGAATTCAGCAAAGATGAGAGCCAGCCGACTTTCAGGTGAATCAATATAGTCAGTCGGTGGTCATCACTGTGGTGCCCTCACAGTAATTTAGTCCCCCTGAATAACTCTTGTGTTCTCCTTGATCTTGGGAGAAGTTAAAAATTAGACATTAAAAATTAAAAATAAGAGTCCATAGTGGGAATATTTAGAATAGTATTTTTCTTTAGGTTTGTTATTAAAATCTCTAGAATTGCACTGTGGGTATTTTATAGTCTTATACAAATGGTATCTAATCAAGTCTGGCAATCCCCTCGCTCTTGCCTCTCCCCACCTCCCTCATTGCTGGTAACATTCAGTCCTGACATACGTGAGTGGCATTACTAGCACTGGGGAGGGATCATGTAAGACCTGTCAGCTCAGAATCGACTTGTGACAATTCTGATTCCAGAGTGTGCCCAGCTTTTTTAGATTTGTCCTTAGCGATGGCGGGCATGGGCAAAATTCTTTCCTGATTGTCGGCATAGTTGCCTAAACAGTTACAGGAAGGACTGGTGGACAGTACAAGGACAATCTATCTGCTAAGTACTTTTGTTCTCCGAAGGTTGAGGATGACTCATGCCTGAAGCGTATTTTCCTGGAATGCCCAAGTCCCCTTCCCTGGGGACACAAGTAGAACCTGTAGGAGGTTTCAGGACTCTCCAACTACTCCAAAATCTGAGGCATGAGCTGTTGGTTTCAACAGTCAGCATGAGCCCACTTGGTGTAAAACTTCCAGAAAGTAGGGAACCAGGGACCCCTTGCCTGGTTTGCCTCCAAGGTGCAACAGAGGTAGCTGGGTACCAATTTCAAAAAATCAGTTGTACCTACATGTTTTATGCTCATAAATATGGCAAATACTGCTGCCTTTCTGTTACAGAATGACACTCTGATTAAATGCAGATTCAGTTAGTCCACTGTTCCCCAGTCCCAGATCCATTCCACACCACCAGCACCGTCTTCTCTCCAAAGCTTACCCGAGGTGCCAGGAAGCAAAAAAAAAATAATACCGGTTCTTGGTAAAGCCTGGTTTGGGTTTTCCCTTCCCCCCACCCACTTTTGCCATTCCCTGCATGAGGCCGTGACACACTGGGCCCTCCTGCTCTTCGGGGCCTGGCCTCCGGGCACTATGGAAACAGTTTCCTGCCTCTGCCCTGGCTGCTGGGAGGGTGTCTGGGCTGCAGCTCGACCGTGAGCAGGGCGGGATCTGAACTCACCTCGGTTCTCCTCTCCCTCTTCTCCTCAGATCCGGGTGGATGGGCCCAAGGGCAATGCCCTGCAGTACGAGACCATGCAGGTGGTGGACCCTGGCCCTGTGCTCCGGGACATGGCCTTCTCCAAGGACCACGAGCAGCTCTACATCATGTCAGAAAGGCAGGTAAGGCTGGGTGAGCTCTGTAGGCATTTGTCTTGCAACTAAGTATTAGCCTGCGGCTTAGTTGAAACCTAGAGGAGGCCAGCTGCTACTTGATTTATGGCTCAGCGTGTATTCTTCCAGTTCCGCTGCCTGGGGATGAGGCTGAGCTCCCCAGTACAGGAAATGAAACATTTTAAATATCAAAATATCTATAACTCTAGAACAAATCCGCTAACTTCCAAAATGATGGTGTGTATAGGTTCTGAGTCAACATTTCCTCTCTTCTGAAGACACGTGGTGCAGATGCCCAAGTGTTCTGTCCGTGTTTCCCCAACAGTGTCTAATCTCCTACCAAGGTCATCTTTCTAAGCCCTGGAAGTCTATGGTAGGCAAGGATTTGTTTCCTAAAAGTCCTACTTAAGGGAACACCATGGAAGAGCCAGATGGAAGGAGGTTCAGAGAATAAGAGCCTGTATCCTAAGCCTTCGAATGTACCTATACCTGTCACATGGGACCTCCAGCAAATTCCATAGGGCCAAGGCCGGCAGAGCAGATACGGGGCAGGGACTGCTGCTAGCTGCTGCTGAGTTGGAAGGAGCAAAATCGGGCTTGCTTCTGGAACTCAGTTGAGAACTATGTTCTTCAGGGCTTCTTGGACTCACATCAGAACTCTATGTCTACAGCAGGCAAAGGAATAGACTTTGCCTTGGAAATTCCACGTATTGAAGACTGTTTCTTGGAGAGTCCTTATTCACTGCCCCACAAGACACACCCACCCCAAGTGTGGATTAGCACTGCCACACCTCAGCCCCTGTCATCTCCATGGAGGATGGATCGTTCCCAGGAGCCGTCCCTCCAGCCCATGAATATGTATGTAGCAAAGGCAGCAGCCATGAAGGGCAGATCCCCCCTCTTATTCATCTTCATTAGTGAGGCCTTAACTCCCCAGAGGACCTTGCTGACAGAGTCTGGATTGTTCCTCCTGTCCCCTCTCTGCACAGAGAGGGAGATAAATGCCACATTATGCCACCCACAGGGCTTGTGCATTATGCCTTGGCAGCCCACAGCAGCTCCACCCTCCCCAAGAGCTCGATGACATCTTCTCTTGGTGTGGGACTCCCTGTTCAGCCACACTGGGACCCATTGTGGTGCCGTGGTGAGGCTGCCCTGCCTGGAAAGTGGCCTGACATAGGGCCGAGAGGGAAGGTTTTCTACCCCAGGAGTCAGGACTGGGTATGAGGCTGCTTCTTTGCTTTCATTTCTTGCTCCCCTTCAAGGGCCCCCCGTGCCCCACCCCCTGCCTCCCTCCAAGGCCCTACACACTGAGGGTTAGCAGCTTTCCTTGATGGAATGAATCCTTTGGAGAAGACCTAAGATCTCCATAAGGCATTGAATATTTCAGGATTTCTTGCCTGATCTGAAAGCCAGGATTTCTGGACCCAGGACTTCAAACATGGAAGGAATTCCAAAGATAGAAAATATAAGCTATGTGGAGCCCCTTCTGATAACTGGGTTGGGGTTCTGATCTCCTTGTCCTCAGCCAGTCTACATCTCTGAGAGCGTGGTCAGTGGTTAGAACCTGTTCAGGCTGGTCATGAGGCAGGCTGGGAGCTCTGGTTATTGGAAAGGAAAGGAAGACGGGAATGGACAAGACTAGGCCATTCATCCCTTCTGGGGCTGCTCTTCACAGAGATGGAGGGCTGCCTGTCACCCAAGTCACTAGCCCAAGGCCCTCAACTCTTGGGCCAACAGCACTGGTATCCAGTGGGTGTGCAGAGCCACTGTGGGGAGTGGTGGTGTAGCACAGTGGTTAATTGTACACATCTTGGTCGCAGAATACTTCAGCATGCACCTTGGCTCCACCGTTTACTAAGCATGTTCTCAAGTAAGTTCCTTCAACTCTTAAAGACTCAACATTCTCAATTATCACTTGGAAGTAATAAGAACATCTCATAGTGTTGTTCCAATGACCAAATGATATAATGCATATCATAAGGGCTTGATAAGTGCAGGCTCTTCTTATGCTGTTGCAACAGCAGTGTCTGAACATTGGCCATATTTGTCATCAGGCAAATGGTGACGTCAAGACTCTGGGTGATCTATCGAATAGGTAGGAAGTGCAGGAATCCAAGTCAAGGCCAAGGTGGGGAGGGAGCAGAAATCTGGCCCCAGGGAGAGCAAATCAAGAACCCACAGACTGCTTTACTAAACCAAGTAGAGCTCAAGGCAAGAGCACCTTGATGAACATACCAGAGATATGCCAGGCAGCCCAGGGACTCAGGACTGATTGCAGCCTCTGTCGCTGGTGGGTTGGTGTCAGCCACAATGGGTCAGACACTAGCAGGGCTGACTCTGCAGACTGACAGTGTGTACACTCAGCAATGACGTCCACCCTGCCTGGGAGGCACTGCCCTTTCTCATCTGGCTAACTTTTCCCTGTCCTTCAAAACTTAGCTCCGCTGCCACAGTCCCCAGTGGGACTGTGACTCCTGACCTGTGGTCGGACACCTCTGAGTTCAGCTCCTCCTAGACCGGGCTGAGATGACGACTTCCTCGTCTTCTTCTCCTGACAGACTGCACGGGGCAGCGGGCGGGCAGCCCTGTAGCTTCTTCGTCTGCCCAAACCTTATCGGATGGGCCCTTGATGAATATTTGATGCGTGGATAAGTGAATGACTGAATCCCCAGTGTCTTTAGTGAACTGTAACTGGGAAAGAAAGGGACTGGTATAAATTATTTATTGCTTATATTAATTTCCAAGTTTGAACTTAGATAATTAAAAAATGACACTTCATATAAAAAAACATCTCCCAAACTTTGGGCATCTGTTTATTACTGCCATGACTTTTGTCCTGTGCTGAACTATTTTTTTTTGCTTTGTACTTTTATTTAAGTAAACTTACTGTTTGCACTTAAATAACCTACATTAACCATCTCCTAAACAGTAATATTATAGATGTGCTGTGCCCATCATATAGTATAACACACCTAATAGTGATCATGTAATTTATGATAAGAAATATACTAGGCCTTCATCTTCATTCCTGGCACAGAGCTACCAAAACCCTTGGAATTTCCTGAACGACAGGAGCAATGGGAGCATCTTTTGTTACAATATTTGGTATCTTGTCTGTAGTTCCTGAAGTCTCTTTAGAGCCATGAAGGTGAAATGGGTATCTTGTTATTTCTGACAAGCCTCTTTCAACCACAAACGAGTTTATGTGAATGGGAGATTTTTGAAAAGGCCCTAAAGATGGGAAGGGGAGGTTGCCAGGGGAACCAATCATGTGATTATAGAGGGTTGGAGGGGTAAGGACTGTGTAACTAACAGAGACAGAGAAGGAGCGTGGCGTGTGCGAGTGCATGTCGGTCCCCGTCTGTGTGTCTCCTTCAGCCCTTTCTTGCTTTGCACGTGTCTGCATGTGGTGAATATTTGCTACAACTCCAGTATTCCCAAGGGGATGTCTATACACACTGAAACACCATGACAAACACATGCCAGACCGATGGGAGGGAAGGGAAAGGAAATGTCAGAGAGGTAGGAAAGTGAGGAGCTGAGGTGGCCAAGCCGGGGTTGTCCTCAGGTGCCTTGGGGCGACAACCCCCTACTGGGAGAGAAGCTGTCCCCCACACAAGGCAGCCGTCTTCTTGGACAGGCCCCAGAGCAAGGAGCAGATTTCCAGTAAACTTCAGCCTCCCCGCCATCCCACACAACAGCCTTCAGCACTCTCCTGCCCAAGAGCGGGGGCCTCAAACACGTTTCTGCTTTTCATACACACTTGCGGCTGGGTCTGGTCCAAAGCCGACTTTCATGTGCTGACTCTGGTTGACAGTGGTCTGCCGTCTGCTCCCAGGTGCCTGGGGACACTCACAGCCTGTTGCTCATGAGGTGGTGCCACTCAAGTCCCAGCTGTGATCCACACTCAGGCGCCTGCAGGGGCTGAGGAGGTGGGTCTGGAGGCAGGTCTACCTGCTGGTCAGGAGGCAGGGCCAGGCGGGCAGCTCTGCTGGGCTCCTTCTGATGCAGGCATTCCAGGGCTCCAGGGACCCATGACTCACTGGGGTTCTTGGCTTCACACAGGAAAGAATCCAAATGCAATCCAGCATGGAGTTTAAAGTGAAAGAGCTTATTAGTGAAGGAGCGGGAGAGAGAGAGAAGGCTACTTACTCCACAGGCAGAGCAGTCCCCCTACCCCCAGTGGGGTTCGTTTCTTTAATTGAGGCTCATTTAATTGAAGGGTAGGGCATTCAGTGGGGCAGAGGAATAGTCAGGATTATTCTTGGGAGGGGGGTGGAGACTCCTCAGAAGAGCACCATTGGCCACGTCGTGTCCACATACGGGCTTTCTGTTTCTAATCACCGTGGCACCAGTTGTGCCGGTTAGTGTGCCAGTGGGTCACAAGGAGTAACAATGAGGCTAGGGGTTGCAGCGAGGTGAAATTAGTCACCATGTTGGACCGCACTGGTCTCTTGTGGCTTCTGAACCAGAGATCCATTGGGGGTTGGTCTTATTATCTTCTTCATGACCCTCGTAGCCCATATTGATTACAGCCGTTTTGCCACATATGCTGTCTCACTTGCAGCCCCATCCAGTAGTGAAGGAGGAGGGCCACCTTGCTTTCTAATGTATTATCCAGGCTTGATTCATTCATTCACTCAACAAATTCTCACTAAGCACCTGCTATGTGCCAAGAGCTAGCTGAGGCATCAGGGGAAATGACAATGAAGAAACAGATAAATATCCCTGACTTTAGGAGCTTGCAATTTTAGCAAGAGGAAGCAGTGAGGGAGCAGTCAACACGCTGAGAGATCATGCAGTCAGCTGGCAGGTGACCGGTGCTGTGGAACAAGGAAGTGGTGTGGGGGTCAGTGGGTCCTGGGGGGTTGCAGTTTTAAATGGAGGGGGCATGAAGGCTTCCCAGAGAAGCTACCATGGTGGAGGGGAGCAGTTGGGGCTACCTTCCCTGTTCTTTGTGTTTCTTTTCAGACTCTTTGCTTGAGGTTGTAAAATTGAGAAGACAGTGAAGCCTGTACGGTGGGAGGGAATTGGTGAGCGGGTACTTTTGAGGCTGTGGTTTTTCCCACGTCGAGAGTTTCAGAGGGAAGTTCAGTTCAAGGGGAAGGTGGGCCCGTGGCCCAGCCCAGGCTCACGCCGTTTGGGGTTCGGATTCCTAACTGGATGGTGTCTCTGCTGGGCCCCGTGTGTGATAAGGAGGACATTACCGCTTCTACGTGCCTCCGTGTCCCTCCCATCCCCAGCCTGCCTCTCTGGTTCGTTCTGTGGATTCCGAGGGTCTGATGGGCAGCCTGACAATCTCAGAGGGTGGCTGACATTGTTCTCACAGGAGGTGCAGTTGTGGAGACAGTTTCTGCAGCCAGAGATGAGCGATGGGCTCCAGGAAGAACGACCCTGATTCTGTCAGCTCTGGGTCCCTGGTTGCGTCTATTTGAGGTGTGTTTGTGGTGACACAGCCATCTCTCCATTGCTCTGCCTGCCCCTGAAGGGGACCGAGCACTAAATTCCAGTTTGTGTTTAGATGGCTGACACGATGACAAGCCCATGTGGACATTTGCCTCTGGCACCCAGACCAGGTGGTTTCTGGCAGCTCCTGGAGACGGGACTTGAAGCACAGGCCTGGGAGAGAACAGCAGGGGACAGGCCACCTCAGGCACTCACCAGAAGAAAAAAGTGTTGTGGTGTTTCACCCAATTCAATCGGGCAGATGCCGTTGCATTTGTCTGGAACTGATCCCGAAGGTTCTAGTGTGTTGGGAACACGATGTTCCCACCTCTCACTTCCCTCTCAGAAGGTGGCTGACCCCCTGTACCCCCTGGTACTGGCGGGACCTGGGCAGAGCAAATGGTTTCCTGTTGCAGTTTCCTGGCAGGGATTCTCCACTGCGGCGTGTAACCCATAGGACTGGAAAAGCCCTCCAGGTTGTTCGCGTTCAAGTCTCTCCTGTGGCCTTTCTGCCCCGTGACTGATGTGCAGACCAAAGCCCAGAGAAGTCAATGGCTCACCTGAAGTCACACAGCAGGCTGGAAGAGGAGCTGAGTTAGATCCAGCTCAGCACCTGTTGTGATGTTTTCTCTTGCAGGGAGGAACTTGGAGCTCCTTGGGGGGCAAGCAACACCCTTTATCTCCTAGTCTTCCCACAGGAGATTTATGGACCCCATTCCTCAGCCTCCAAAAGGAGCCTTAGAAACTGAAGGACTGGCTGGGGGTGGGGCAGGCTGAAGGGGGCCTTAGGGCTGAGAGTAAGAACTCAGAGCTGCCCCCATTGCTCTGTGGAGGCTCCTAGATTTATTCTTCCTTAGTTCCAGCCTAGTGTGAGTTGGGGCAAGAGCCCCTTTACAACATCTGTTCTAGAGTTTCTTGGGGTACACAGGGCCCCAGACATGTCCAATCCACCCCATAGAGAGGATAAGCGGAGGAGCACCCCCAACCCACTGTCCTGCTCCAACAGACATGCTTTTAGGGATCACTCATGTAGGCATCGGCATCGCTGACATGTGAGTGGGATCGAGTTTAGTGACCTGCCTGAGAGGAAGAAATGACAGTGGACTGATACTTCTCAGACAGTCGTGGGGGTGACTGGTATCACCCATGGGTGCAGAACAAGGAGCACAGGTGCCGTGGGCAGGCCATGAACTTGGGTGTTCACACTGGCCCTCAGTGCTCACCAGCTCTGCCACCTGAAGTAAGTCACTCGGCCACCTTGTCTGTGCTTCCGTTTCTTCGTTAATAAAATACATGTGATGATGTTCACCTTTCAGGACTTTTAGGATTAACATCAGTATAGGTAAGGTGCCTGCCACGTAGTGAGCCCTTACCAAGTTGAAGGTTATCATCATCATCATCATTAATACTCTTAGGAAACACATCGTGGCCAGGGTTGGGGAGGCCTAAACACACCACTGTTTGGGGGTAAAGGTCATTTCAGCTCTGGGTGCTAGCGCCCCCAGATTCCCTGGCACCCCCACTCATTTCGAAGCCCCTCAGAAAATACAAAGGCTGTGTGCTCCCTCATGCACCCCTATTTACACCACCCTCAAGGAGAGTGGGGGGACTGGAGCCTGGGGTCTCCCTCTCCAGTCAGAGCCATGTGGCCTCTGCAGGGCTCCGTGGTTTTTCTCTGTGACTCTACTTTTGCTCTGGAGGACGAATTTCAGTCCATTTGTGCCTAGCCCCCCCGACTTGAGGCTGCCACAGACACCAACTGGACAGCTGAAATAGCTTCTGGCTCTTCAAGTGTCAGGGCAGAAGGGAGTGGCTTGTCCCCTTCTCCCTGCCCAGAACAAGAGAAGAAGAGCAACTGTATAAAGGTGGGGCAGGGGTGGGTAAGGAGGGCATGGAGCAGTGGGAAAGAGGCAGGGAATCTAAGGGGCGGCTGGTTAGGGAGGAGCCTGGTAGCTCTCTCATCCTGAACTCCATTAAGCATCTGTCTCCGGCAATTGCCTGGCCGTCAGAATATCTCCCCACTCAGGGCACTTGAAGAGCCATTTTTAAGACAACCACCTGCAATATTCCACTTAACAGCATCTGAGGAGACTCCACCACATGGGCAAGCGAGGCAGCGGCTGTGTCTCTGCCCCTTTTGGTCCATCCCCCACCGTGTGCTTGTTCGGTGTCCACTGTGTGCCTGCGCAGGGCAAGGCACTGTGCAGAGCAGAGAAGCGCAGAAGGAAGGCCTGTTCTGGAAGCTCTGTAGGGGTGAGGTGGGAGCACAGTCCAGTGTGCAGGGCACTGAGAAGAAAGTGGTCCACTGTGGAGGTCACCCTGGAACCCCACTTCCTGGTGGGCTAGGGCTCAGGGAGGAAAATAATGTCAGCTTGAAAGAAGGGGGCTCCTGGGATGTTTCCTAAGACAGTGCTCCATTCTGTGAGCACCTCCTGGCTCCCCACCTCCTCTTTCATGGGTGGGTGTGGACATTCGAAGCTGGACCACACATCCCAGCCCTTCCCCCTGAAGATGGGGACAGTGTCTGAGTGCAAGTAGCTAAGTTCCTGAGGACTCCTGGACTTGAGCCTCAATTCTGCAGAAAGAGAGGCTGGAAACATCCAATACTACAGTGAACTGTGAACTCGGTTTGACTATCAGTGAGGTGTTTTCAGAAGCAAATAGATGCGTGTGAATTTGTGCCATTGCACAAGATGACCGGTTGGTGTTAGTGTCGTCATGTGACTTTACCAAATGCAGTACAGGTATAAAAGCAGAAATTACAAATGGAAGAACTGTATCTGATCTGAGTCTCTTAAGTGCAGTTAAATATCATGCATAGACAAAGGAGGCACGAATTTGAAACTGACCCAGAGATGATGCAATCATTTCAAAGGGACACGTGATGGAGAAGGGAAAACTATCTGGATATATTTATTTAGAGAAAGTTGTGCAGCAGCACAGAGGAGAGGAGAAACAGGCTGCAAATAGGTATATCCTCCTCAAAAAGGATTTGGGGCTGGGGCAGAAAGCTGTCCTGTTGTGCCTGCTGGTGGCCTGGAGGTAGCTCAGGAGCCACCAGTCCTGGTTTCTGGTCCTGGCTCTTCCGCTTTCTATCTGTGTGACCTCAGGCAATATACTTAACCTCTGAGCACTTCCATTTTCTCAACAGGAATGTGGGGATGTGCCATTGCCTGAGTGGTTACAACAAGTAAATCAGAAAACACATAAAATTCTTAATGCAGTGCCTGGCGTGGAAGGAGGGCTCAATAACTCTCAGCTTTCACCTTTGTTATTTTCAATATGCTGGACTACTAGAAAGGTGCCTATATTTCAGTGAAAAAAATCACCTACAATATTTTTACTTCCATCATTGGCAAGCTCACTCCTTTCTCCTCTAGGACAGATCAGACCCCTGGTTTGTGGGTGCTGAGAGTGACAGAGAGCAGACCAGGTGGCCTCCAATGGCCACGCTTCCCAGTCCGCCTGAATCCCAGGGTGCTGAGGGCCCGTGACTGTTCCAGTGGACTGTTTGCATCAGCTTGCTTCCTTGAGACACTTCCTTTGGTAGGGGTCACCACTAACAGCTGAGGCTACCTTCATGGGAAGAGAAGAGGAGCCTAATGCCCTGAAGCCACCTTTAATCCACAAGACTGTGAAACATGCTCACTCTCCTTAAGATGAGTGCATCTTGCCCTGGCTGGTATGGCTCAGTGGGTTGAGTGTTGGCCTATGGACCAAAAGGTCACCAGTTCAATTCCTGGGCAGGGGACATGCCTGAGTTTTGGGCCAGGACCCCAGTTGGAGGCATGCAAGAGGCGTGTTTCTCTTACACATAGATGTTTCTCTCCCTCTCTTTCTCTCTGCATTTCCCTCTCTCTAAAAATAAGTAAAATCTTTTTTTTAAAAAAGAGCGAGGGCATCCCCAGATGCAAGCAATACACACAGGAAGTTTGACCTGGAAACGAGGCCCCCCACCTGTCCCTTTCCCAGGTGTTGCTTTAAGCTTTGATTAGTTCAAGATGCTAAATGGTGCTGAGAATGATCAGGTGGTAAGAAAATATGAGAACTTATCTTTTTCTGTTTAAAACAAAAAATCAAGCTTTACATATATTTACTATACAGTTGATACTGGATCTGTTCCCCTGCCTTCACCCACGTTAGCCATTCATATGTCAGGCCGGGATGGAGGCCATGGAACAGCCACATACTGACCCTGGACTGCTCACTGGCCATTCCAGTTTCAGTGCATTACGGAAAACTGCAATTTACGTGTGGCAGGTAGTATCAATATTGTGAGCACCATCTTTTAACCAGAATCTTTACTGACTCGCCGCCAGATGAGAGGGGCCACAAACACTGTTTGTACAGCAGAGAGGTTTGCTGCTTATGGAAGCACAATTAAACATATTTATTTTAAAAGAACCAAAGTGTTCCACATTTGCTGACCTTTTCAGTTCTAACAAGCAGCTGTCAGAAGTATGCTGCTTTGCTGATAACTTTGAACAATTACCCCTTCCCCTCAATAAAAAGGCAGTGTGTTAGCAATGAGTTATAAAGTTACTACTTTTAGAAAATAATTATGGCATGGGGAGACCATTTTGGACAGGGCAAAAAATGATGTTGGGAAATATTTTCATCTTTATGTGATTTTGTTCTTGATATGACCAAGTGTGACACTTTGATAATTCCTATCTAAAATTTTTCAAAACTTGGAAACAGAATTTTCCACTTGCCAAAAAATCTTCTAAATGAAGAATTTCAGGGAGTTTTGATCCATTTGTTAAAAAATGTAAAAATGTAGCACCGACCAATGAGTTGAAAGAACGGCTGATTGACATCAGAGAAGATGGAAATCTACTAGCTAGTCGATTTCAGCAGCAGTCTTTGCATAATTGGTACGTGAGACCAAAAAAGGAACCCTGATTTACTCAGTACAGCCAACAACGTGTTTTTTGCATCTCTGTGTCTGCGAGTTTCTTTCCCTGTTATGACAGCCTTTAAAGCAAAGTATTAAAATAAATTGAACCTTAGACCTCGGAACTCTGTATCACTAAGTGCTAAATGAAGATGTTAAAAAATGATGAAGCCAATCCTAACACATCAGTCTCACCATTATGAATAATTTTCTTGGTGGTAGCAAAATGTTTTGTATTATTCACTCATCAAATAAAATAATGCTATTTTTATCTCTATCTCACTTTCTGAATTCCTAATTTTGTGTATATTTGGTAATGCAAGGATGTTAATCAATAGAACATACATATTCTTTATAAATACCCATAGGTGTTTTGTAGGTTCATGTTCAAAAAAGGTTATCACAGGGTGTGCAGCCAAAACTCTTTGGAGACTCCCCCCCAGCTGATAGAGTGTGTTGATTTGCAGCTGCTTCGTGTATTAATCTCATTTCAATCTGTGACTTTCACTTTCTAAAGTGAAAAGCCACCTTCTAAAACTATCTCCTTTGTACCCAAAAGTGTGTTGTTTAGGTCCAGCACAGCAGTCCACAGAGCCCACTGTGTGCCTACATGTTCGTGTGGGAGAAGCCAATGTGGTCAATTTCTTTGTTTCTAGGTAATTTACCCAGTGCATTCTAGATCTTTCTGGGGCCCAGGTCCCTGGGCAGCTGACAGAAATTTTTCTCTGAGAGCTACCATAGTCACTTGAGATGATGCTGACAGATAAAATCTCCAGACAAGCAGACACATTATGATGGCTTTGGCCATGAAAGCTGGCAGGGAAGATTCTTGCCTAAATGTGGCCAGAATGACTGTGGAGCTGGAGAAGAGTGACGCAGACATAAATCTGTCAGTCCAGAGTGAGCCCTGTCTCGTGATGTCTCCCACGTCCCGTTCTTTTCTTCTTTGTCTCGCTTCATTCCCCTTCTTCCCTTTGTCCGAGTTTTGCACTCCCCCTAACTTGCTCCTTATGTTTATCTCAATCTCTTTTCTCATTCCCCTCCACGATCATATCCCATTTCCCGAGTTCTGGAGGGAGGAGGGGGAGCTGGAATGGGGTCAGGCCGGTGTTTTCAAACTGTCGGTCATGACACATTAGTGGGTCGAGAAATCAATTTAGTGGGTCACAAAATCAATTTAAAGGGTCACCACCAGAATTTTTTTTAATGGCATAGAATAAAATCGAATAGAACAGTGTCCATCAAGCATGGTGAGGATAAGTACTATTGGTGGGACTATATCTGAGCGTGTATGCATGTGCCCTGGGTTGGGGCGTAAACCATATCTCTTGCCATGAGTCATGGTCAGATGAAAGCCACTGGTCTCAGGGATGACATTTTGCATGCACTGGCAATAGGATGACTTCAGCTTTGGGCATCCAGCTCATATTTCAAACATTGCTAATGATATTATGTGACCCTCCACTAGTTTTTATTCAAGTGGCTCCTCAATTTCATTAATTAGGCTTCAACAGTTACTGGTTGACAAGTTTAGTGAGACAGCTGTGGGGTAGGGGGTGGGCTTGGATGCAGAGTAAGGCTCAATGGAATCAAGCCCTTGACTTGTGAGAGCTTGACTTCTGAGTCCCCGTTTTCTCATCATGGACCAGATCAGTGCTTTCCAACCTACTGAGGCACACATGGAAAACGAATATATTTGTACAGCTCACTGGGGTGTGGAAGGTCTCCTCGCAACCAGAGGGGACCAGATTCTGGGGACACTGTCCTCTCCAGGCATATTTCAGCTTCCCCAAGGGCTGAAAGAATCAAAATGGTAGCATGCAAATGGCCTGTCCTTAGCATCACAGGGTACCGCCGCTTACCAGAGTGGGAAGCACTGCCCAGATGACCACAGTACACAAATGGACTTGGAACTCTTTGTTCCTGCAACTCTGTGTGCAGGCCCCCATGCTTGGAACATACAAAGATGCACAAGACATCTATGCCCCCTAGGAACCTTCTATTTAGTGGTTGTGCTTGCCACCTGCAGTTTGCAAGAAATACCATGTGGCACAGGACCAGCTGAGCCATGATTAGCTTTCCTTTGCAGTGGCCTCTGCTCGCCTGGAGCCTTGACACTTGAAAGTTTCTTTTCTCCCTATGGGAACTGAATACAACCCCTGCATGGCCTTGCAGTGTTGATTTTTTTTTTATAGACACGAAGTGAAGGCAAGTGGAAATGAGAGGGGGAGACTCCAGTGGCTTTCCAAAATGCCGAGTCCTGCTGCACGCACCGCGTGCACCGAAGAGAATGAAACTAATTACTACCTTCTTACAGAGCTGAGCATGGGTGGATACGCCCCTGAAAGTGGCCAGCAGAAAGGCTTCTTTCAAACCAGTCTCGCTGCTGGAGCCTTTGCCGCCCGAGGACCCCTGCCTTGGGCCATTAGCGAAGAGGCTGGTCATTATTAACTAGTTGGCATTGACTGATGACACCAAGCTTTTTTTGGCTGCACATGGGCAGTTGGCTGGCGCTGAGTTGACCCCTGGAATTTGGAATTTATTCTGCCATGAAAACAAAGAAATAAATTAAAGGAATGAGCAAAAGCCCCCATGGTTAGACACATTGGTTAAAGACAACTCAGCAGCCTGTGTTGACCCCTCCCAAGGCCACACCCACCAGGAGAATCCTGTCTTGCTTAACACTCCAGATTCCTGGCACTGCCCCTCTCCAGACCAGGAAAGAGATTAATTTTCTTGTTTTATTTATTTATTTATTGTTGTCGGCAGCTCTGGAGCCTGACACCATAGTAAGGGATGGTGCCTACGCAACATCTTGCATACTGAAAAGGATTCAGAAACTTCTTCGCATTTTTATATGAGATCCACTCTATAAAATATGCTTATATGATAGACTGTATGTTATGAGTCCCACAGGAGTCCTTCTGCATAGACAATAACTCTTCTAACAGTAATTTATTTTGTCAGGTCATATTTGATTTTTTTTAAAGTGAGATACCCTTGTTATCAAATGATATCCGTTCAACTCAATTCAACAAGCACATATTGTTGACCTACTGGAAGGGTTGGCAAGCTATAGTCCAAATCTGGTGGGCCACCTGTTTCAGTAAGTGAAGTTTTGTTGGAACCTGGTCACACCCATTCATTTGCATCTCATCTATGGCTGCTTTACCACAATAGCACCAGGCCGTATGGTCTCTGCAAACTCTAACATATGGACTCTCTGTCCTTTTCTAGACAACAGTATCATTTTTTCTGACCTACTCTGGGTTAAAGGCCAAAGTTAGGGACCAAAGGGGCGGGTCCTTACTCTCAGGGAAGTTGCTGGTTCCTGGGTGAGAAGGCTCTTAAACATGTAAGGCATGAACGGACAAGTTTCTGGACTTTGACTGGGCCACGCGGTGTGCGTCCTCCTCACCCCCTGGCCTCTGCGTCCGGCCTGCCCAGGATACCCTGAGACTCATCTCAGCAGGGAAGTCATGGGCATGTTTCAAGGCCTGTGTTCCACTTTGAGCCATCCTCACCCAGACCCTCTGAAAGGTCTGTCTTTGCAGCCCCAGGGAATCAGTGTGGCAATTTGTGTTGTGCAAATATTCAATAAGCATTGGGTGCCTTTAATGGAATCCTCACACTGATTCGGGGCAGATGGGAGAAACCTACATGAAATGACCTTATTTTTACCAATTAAAAAAATCACTTATGGAACTTGGACCAAACTCATGAAGTTCAACTCCCTACATCTCACCTCAGACCAGGACTTTGGCTTTGGCTTTACACCAAGTTCCAAGGGTCTCCCAAATAATTAAACCATTTTGATCATTGCCTTCTATGCTGCCCCTGTTTCTGGGGAATATCTGTACATTTTTGGTCATATAGGAAAAAACAGGGACAAGTAACTTATTCTTCTTCTGCTTTTCCTCTAAAGTCTCCTAAATCCCACCACCATGCAGAAGGAAATTTTTTAAAAATCAAAATGAGAACAATAATTGTATGTGACAAGATTATTTATATGGCTGTTCTTCCCGTGATAAATCCATCCAGGAGCTCCGCACCTCCTCCAGATGCCAATTCATAAATCAAGAAATGCTATTACCCACTGGCCATAAAAAGAGAGCCCACCTCAGCACTGAGGACTCATTTCAGAAGGGGCTGCCCCATTTCAGGGCAGAAATGAGTTCAGAAAATCCACCTGGCTGTCCAGAGGGAGGAGAAATGTCTTTTACTTGATAAATAATCAGTCTTCCCTTCCTCTCAATCTCTTTCCCCTTAGATATATATAGAATTAATGGTGCAGATATACGCCTTTCCACAGAAATAATAATAACAGGGATAACTAGGTTGAAACGAGGCAAAGGGCAAGAGTGGGCATGGTGAGAAGCCCGCCCATATCCTGGTTTAAATGTACTTCGTGAATACACAGCTTCGAGATAATGCAGTGAGAGTCCTTCTTTCTGGGCATCCGTCCCACCAGCACCCTCCAAGGACAGGAAGAGAGCCCAGGAAAAGGGCAGGGAAGATGGGGGTCACTGCAGAAGAGACTGGAGGGAGTAGGTAGAAGTCACTGGATTTGTTTGTGGTCCCTCCAGTGTATTCGAATACTTCATTTTTATCTCATCGGCTGTGCGTTAAAATGGGGAGGGGATATAAAGTTAAAGAAAAGAGAAGAAAGGAGGGGAGAGACTGAGAAAGAAAACTGCAGGAAAATTCACTGAGGGGTGTATGATCATAGTCACTTGACCAGACACAGTGTAGACAAAGCACGCAATGCCCATACATATATGTAGCTTACATTCGACAGGGGATGGGCATAGACAATCAACATGTCAGCAAATAAATAACCAAGGTCATTTCTTCTAGTGACTAAGTACTATCATCAAAATAAAATTGAGTCACGTGATAGAGAGAAACCACAACTAGCGATGGGGTGAGGCTGGTTCAGACTAGGTGGCCCAGAGAGCTCTTTCTGAGTAGGTGACATGTGAGCAAGCCGTTGAATATCTGTGAGGAGACCATTCTAGATCGAGGAAACAGCAAGTGCAAAGGCCCTTGAAGCAGGCCACAGTTGGTATATTCAAACAGAAAGACAGCCATCATGAGCAGGGAAGTCAGGAGCAACGGGGAGCCCACCCTGATGAGCAGGAGACAGTGCTGGGAATCTCCCAGTGCTGGGGCAGTGCTCGCCCCAGGTACTGGAGACTAATTTCCTGTACATCCATCCAGTACAATAACAGGGAGTTGTGCAAAAAAAAAAGGAGAAGCCCCTTCTACTTCTTGTCTATTGCTTGGACTGGTCTTTGCTTGAACAGCTTAGTCTACTAGTACCCCATGTATGATATATATATATATATATATATATATATATATATATATATATATATATAAAATATATAGAGAGAGAGAGAGAGAGAGAGAGAGAGAGAGAGAGAATGCCCCATCAGAAAACAGCAATAATGAGAGCTAATAGTTACTTACTGTGTCATGTTGTCCTGGCAGAGTCTGTGGGATGAGGGTTGTGTTTTGCCAGCTTTATTAGGGTATAATTAACATCCAGTCACCAATTTTAAGTGTAGAATTATATGGTAGTGATTAAATAGCTCTGCATCCTGATTGTAGTGGTGGTTACATGAATCTATACATGTGATAAAACAACATAGAACTATTAATACACACTTCACAACAGTGTCCGTTTCTTGGGTTTTTAAGTATATTTTACTATGCTATTACAGTTGTCACATTTTTTTCTCCTCTTTATCCCCCC
This sequence comes from Artibeus jamaicensis, assembly GCF_021234435.1. Taxonomy (NCBI): domain Eukaryota; kingdom Metazoa; phylum Chordata; class Mammalia; order Chiroptera; family Phyllostomidae; genus Artibeus; species Artibeus jamaicensis. The sequence continues at coordinate 4,356,848 of NW_026522040.1, forward strand.
CCCACCTGGTACCCCCAATCCCTCCAGCATCCCTACTCCTTAGTCATGTCTATGGGTCATACATATCAGTTTTTTGGCTTCTCCATTTCCTAAACTACTCTTAACCTCCCCCTGTATATTTTGTGCCTACCAATTATGCTCCTCATTTCTTGTACCTTTTCCCCCATTCTCCCTCTCCTCTTCCCTGCTAAGAACTCCTGCCTGTGATCTCCATTTCTATGATTCTGTTCCTGTTCTATTTTTTTGCTTAGGTCGTTTTTGTTTTTGTTTTTGTTTTAGGTTCAGCTGTTGAGAGCTGAGTTTGTAGTCATTTTACTGTTCATAGTTTCATCTTCTTTTTCTTAGATAAGTCTCTTTAACATTTCATATAATAAGGGCTTTGTGATGATGAACTCCTTTAACTTCACCTCATCTGGGAAGTTTCTTGGTTGTTATGTTACAGTTTCATAAGAAGTAATCATTGGGGAAACTGGGTGAAGGGTACATGGGACCCCTCTGTACTATCTGTGCAACTCCCCATGAATCTATAATTATTTCAAAATAAAATATTTTAATTAAAAAAATAAAACAAAAAATTAAAATGGAAAGGAAAAATGTTTAAAACTACATTACAATAATAATTCTTGCAGAGAAGATCCACTATTGGATATAACAGTTAGTGGGTAACAGTGGGAGGAGCAACAGCATGTTTGCATGGTATCAAGTTGTTTCCTCCCGGGTGCATATGAGCTACAAATGGAAAAATAGTAATGACAGTGGAGAAACCACCTTAGCCAGGGTATCAAAGTTGACGTCATCAGTAACAAGGCATGTCAATGTCATGAGCCCCTTGACAAAATGCACTGAGAACACAATATTGCTTCTGTGATATTCTTGCCAAACATGCAGAAACTTACTCTCATTATGCAAGAACCTCAGATAAACCCCATATCAAAGACATTCTACAAAATTGCTGACCAGCCTTCCAGAAAAGTGCCAAAATCATGAAGGCAAGAAAAAGATTGTTATAAATTAGAGGCGACAATAACTAAATTGGATGTGGGAACCTGGAACAGAATAGAAAGTTAAGTAGAAGAGATGTTGACATTAGAATAAGACCTAGAGTTTACTTCATTGTTTTGCGCCAATATTAGTTTCTGGTTTTTGTAATTGTAACATGGTCATGCATGCTGTTGACATTAGGAAAATCTGGGGTTAGTGGATATGGGAACCCTTTGTGCTATTTGTGCAACTTTTCTGTAAATTAGTTCAAAACAAATGGTTCTTAAAATTGAATAAAATATATTCAATAATGTAATCAGCACCACAGTCCTGCTATAGACATTTTCATCACCCCAAAAGTTCTTAAATGCTCCTTTGTAATCAGTCTTCTCCTCCATTTTCTGTCCCTGGAAATCACTGATCTTCATTCTGACACTGTAGTTTTGCATTTTCTAGAATGTCATATGAATGGAATCATAAAATATGCATTGTTTTTTACCTGACTTTTTTTATTCAACCCTATGCTTTTAACATTCATCCTCACTGTTGCCCCTCTGTATAGCTGAGTAGTATTCAGTGATACGGTTGTGCCTCAGTTTACCCATTCACTAATTAGATTGCTTCTGGTGTTGGGTGATCCTGTAACTCATCCAGGTATTTATATGAGCATGGGCTTTCATTTCTCTTGAATACCTAAGAGTGGGTTTCTGGGCCATATCATAAGGAACTGTTGGATGATTTTCCAGGATGACTGCATTTTGCCTTTTCCCAGCAACATGTGATAGTTTCAGTTGCTTCCTTGCATCCACACTAATACTGGGTGTTGTCAAGATTTTGTTTTTGTTTTTGTTTGTTTCTTTTTTAACCACTTACTACAGGTACATAGGGATATCCCATTGTCATTTTAATTTGCATTTTCCTGATGACTAATAATGTTAAAAATCTTTTTATTTGCTCATTTGCCATCTATATATCTTCTCTGGCAAAGCGTCTGCTGAATTTTGTTGTCCTTCTTAAAAGAAAACAGATTTCTTTCCCTATTGTTAGACATCAAGGGTTGTTTATATATTCTGAAAACAAACCCTTTGTCGGGTATGTGATTTGCAATTATTGTCTCCCAGTCTGTGGCACGTTTTGGGCCCATCTCACTGAGGAGCCAACCAAGCCACAGAGAGGTTGAGCAACCACCCCTGAGATTACACAGTTTGTGAGGCATGAAGAAAGGAGTCTCCTTCAACTGTCTATGCTCTTTGCTTGTACAGCCTGTGGGGACACTTGCTGTCCCAGGTGGAGACACAGCTGCATAATCAGCATGACCAGGTTTCAGAGTAAGGTCCCCTGGTGGACCTTTCCAACTGAGGAAGCTTCCAAGTGACCCTGTAGTGGCCCCTGGGAATCTCAGCAGTGGGATCAGCTAGAGGCCCTGCTGTTTTTACATGTAGATCTCCACCATAGAACATTTATCCAGAAACAGAGTCCATGCCTTGGCAGCCTACTGGATCCCATAAAAATGATCACTCACTAATTTAAATATTTTAATGATAAATAACAATCCATTCTTCATAAAATAGAAGAGAAATTCTGTTTTCTAATGACAGCCATTTCCTGAACTTATTTTCATCTCTGCTACTTAATTTTTATAGAGCCTGGCTTGACAGGCCCAATTAGCCATCTCTTCGAGTATTCCAAAGTCAGAGCCCATCATGCACTCTGTGGGGGATAAGGAAGATGAGGGACTTTTGCCACTTGAGATGCTGCTGGTGGAATTCCTAGAAACTCCTTCCTGCCAAAAGTCCCCTTCTTGGCCTCAGATCTGGAACCTGTCTCTGCGCACTTGGGATCTTTGTGGTTAGGTGCAATCTGAGTTATGGAATCCTCTCCATTTTCTATAGAGGAAAAAACAAGCCAGAGCCTCATAGCAAGTCATGGCTGTAGAGAAGAAACATATCCTGGGGGTCCTCAGTTCTTGGTCAGAGCTGCAGCCATCAGCTTCCCTGATGCTGGGTAGTCAGCTGCCTTCCCACTCCTCTTTGCCTCTTAAACTGGGGTTGCCATGCAGCGTGACAATACCCCAGCAGAAAATTGAGTGTAGAATCCGTTACTCATCCATATAGCTTTCTACATATCCCAGAACCCAGGCCTCAGGTAAGAGGATAAAATGAGAATTACACATTTGAGTTCATTCAGCAAAGTTGGGTGCAATTTTGAAGCCTGGAATAGCCTATGACATGATTCTGAAGACAAAGTGACAAGAGATGTGTGTTTATGTGCTCATGTTCAAAATCTAAAGCAGAAATTAAAGAATGTCAGGTGTGAGCTTAGCATGTTGAATTCCCCCCTAATTCTAATATCTCCTTTCACCAATTCCAGGAACACAGACATCACTTAGAGCAGATAATGTCTGCTCCATGAAGATGCAGACTATGCAGTGGTGACCTTAGCTCCTTCTACCCTTTATACAATTTACCGTGTTGTCACTTCACATAGGCAAGTGAATTTATTCAGTCACTCATTTGCCAAACATTTGATGAGTTTCTACCCATCTGAAACTATCTAGGCAAGAGAGTCATGGAGTTAAATAGAACACAGTCCTTCTTCAAGGAGTTTCTGTTGTATTAGAAGTCATCAGATAAACATACAAATAACAATACAAGTTGGATGTGACAGCAGAAGTGACTGCATTGTAGAGAAGTAGCATGGAGAAGAGAGTAATGAAGAAGGACTGGTAGGAAGTCACATACGAGCTGGCTCTCAAGGGTGAATTAGAGTTTGCTGAGGGATCCAGAAAGAAAAAGAACCGCATTGCAAAGTCAAGGAAGATTGTGAAACATTATGATATCTTCAGGGAAGCTTTGGGAGTTTAATGTTGTTGGGACATAAATTAAGATTGGTGAAAGCTGAAAAGTTAAGCAGGAATGAGATTGTACTGCACCCTAAGTGCCAAGTGCCATACTAAAGAAACTTGGATTTTACTTCATAAACAATAGCAACCCATTGATGTGAAGTGGGGGTGAGAATGACACACTTGAATGCCAAACATATCTGTCTGGTGGTAAAATAGTGAGCAAATAAATAAGTGAGAAATCCAGACCTAAGGAAACCAAGGAGGAAGTTCTTGCTGTCACTGTTCCAGGAACTCATTTAACTTAATCTTCACAGTGGTGCTACTGAGTAGTTGTTTTTATTCCCATTTTACAGATGAAAAATTGAGAGGTTTATTATGTGCCTCAGGTCACCCAGCTGCTAAAAGGTAAAGCTATGATTATAATAGTTTTATCAGAAGCTAGGGCCCGATTTAAGGCTTACAAAGGTATAGGTTTAAGGGATGCTTGGGAGCTTAAATAGACCTGGTGATAACAGCATGCAGAGGAAGCTGAAGGAAATAACAAACTTCAAGATGATTCCCGGAGTTCTCAGCCAGTAAAAATTCATTGCATGGTCCATTGCATGGACTCAGTTAGGAGCTGATACAGAAGGAAAGCCTTTCCAAAACCTAGTATGTTCCCTCTGTCTGCACAAGTGTCTTCCACTTGTGCTCTGGATTCCACCCTCTCCAAACATACAAGGAATTTCTGTACACGTTTTTTATCCTCTGTTTCTTTCTGTCACCTGATTCTTTAAAAAAAAGATTTTATTTATTTTATTTTTAGAGAGAGGAAGGGAGGGAAAAAGAGATGGAAAGAAACATCAATGTGTGGTTGCCTCTCATGCGCTCCCAACTGAAAACCTGGCCTGCAACTCAGGCATGTGACCTGGCTGGGAATCGAACCAGCAACCCTTTGGTTCACAGCCCATGCTCAATCCACTGAGCTACACGAACCAGGGTTGTCACTTGATTCTTATACCTCCATTTTCAATCAAACTCACATTTGTCTCTCCCTTTTTAACTGCAGTCATCTTTCCTTCCTTTACCACCAAATACTTTTTGTGGTTTACACCTTCAACTTCTATTATTTTTCCATTCTCTTTCCTCAACCCTCTGCATTTTGGTTTTTCCAATGAAAATACTCTCTTAAAAAGGTAGCCTGTGACTGCATGTTGACCAAATCCCATGGTCTCTGTTCAGTTCTTATTCCCTTTGACCTCTGCTTGATGGCTACATCCATCATTTCATGGCAGTGATGTTGACCTTAACTTGACTTCTTCATGCAGTGTAGAACTCTGATCATCAGAAATCCAACATAGGTTCTTTCATTATTTTTAAAGGAAATTCAGAAATATATAGGGGTGGGCAAAAGTAGGTTTTCAGTTGTTGGTATGGAAAAATATATAACACAAGAATAAATAATAATACAAGAATAAACTCTGCATTTCAAGTACTCACAAATGTAAACCTACTTTTGCCCACTCCTGTACTTCTATGCCAAATAGAATTTCAGTCTCTTGAAACATTTCTGTCATAGCTTTCTCAAATGAAACAACATATAAGTCATCGCTGTTGGGGCCATTGTCAAGTATGTTTCTTTTTTTCTCCCAAGTGAACAAAATTTCTATATAAGTAACTTATGTGATGTCGTTGGCAGCAGCATAATGTTTTAAGGTGATGATCTTGGTTTTAAGACTCCAAAATGAGTAACCAGGTGTATCAGTTAAGATGGGGTAGGCCGGAATAAGATAAACTTCAAACTTTCGGGAACTTAACACATCATGTTTTTATTATTTGTTCATTCAGAGTTTGCTATGGTCCAGCAGCTCTCCAGGAAAGATCCTTTATAAATGGGAACTTGGGAACAGAAGCTGATTCCATCTTGCGTCTGAACATAAACATGATCTATCTTACTGTTGCTACAGAGGAAAGAGAGAGCTGGATGTTTACACACCTTAAGTGCTATGAACAACAGTTATACCTTTCACTTCTATCCACATCCCAATTAGTCACATGACCCCACATATCTGCAAGGGGGCTGGGTGGCTTAGTTCCTATATGCCTAGGAAGGAAAGAAGAACCGGATATGTGTGAGCACTACTTATTTCTACCATATTGAAAAGGTTGAAAAATATTTTTCTATAATTCATAAAATTCCATCCTCCAGGGGTGGGACAAGAACTCTTTTAACTTTACAGTGGTCATGGGTAGTTAAGTAGTAATTCTGTGCAGGACCAGCAAAAAGCATTAGTTTATACGGTGGAGGCATTTCAGATAATAAAATTCTGTGGTGCTATATTTCAGCACCAGAACTTGAGGACAGCTCCCCTACTTTGTACATGATTCTGCCTGGATATTGGTTTCTTAGCGGCACTGATTTCCTGAATTTCCATATAGACATAGCCATATGCAGTCAAATATTGCAATTAAAACCATTCTTACTTTCATTCCTCTATCCCACGAACGTGAGCAACTTCTTTGATGAACAAGAATAGTCTGTCAAAATGCCACCCTCTCTGGTTGACAAATCCATCTAAATTTTAAGTGACAACCTCTACTCTCTACACTTACAAGGCTGTACTGCCTTTCATCCTAGTGAAACCACCAAGTAATTTTGGAACCATGGGGGAAAGTCTGGTGCTAGCCCCTAGGGGATATAGTGAATAATTTGTTTCTTGCTGACCTCAATCGGTCTATTATTTGTAGACATTTTTAGCCAGCATCTGGAAATCTGTCCCTCTCTCCAGGTTCTTATTTGGAAACCATCCCCGTGGTACCTATAACTTAAAGAGTCACAGGCACAGCAATTACTGATGAAATAAATTCACAGGTGGCAGCTCTCTCCATATGTGGTATGAAAATTAATAAACATTCATTTTATGGCAGAGTAATAGCCAAACAGTAGGTAGAGTTATGTCCTTGCTTCTCTGTATATACATATCTCTTTACACATAGTATTTTCTCTCCAAATAAGCATTTAGGAAGATGAGTTCATCCCTTAGGAAAGTTAAGGGTGGACACAAGGGGTTTCTGAGCACATTGGTGTGCTCAATTATTACTTACTGTCAGCCCCTCAAGCACATTTCTTTATGGTTCCCATTAAAAGTGGGGTCCTCAACCCCAACTTCCCACAATGTGCCAAGAGTAGCTACTGCTACCCTCTGCAGCACCCCCCTGCCGTTTGCCTCATTTCTTCCTTTCCTCTCTAGTCACAGAAGTACCAGCTGTCCCAGCAGGGTGTCCCTGTTTTGTCCAAACCTGGCAGCATCTCAGGGGAAAGGACAACAAAATGAAGCCACTCTCAGAAAAAGTAAAAACCACTAAAGGGCCACGTTTTTGGAACAGTTGGCAGGAAAAATGCCAAAGCCACACTACTAGGTTAGCTTTTTGTTGTTTTTGCAGTGGGACTGGACCTGCACCTTCAGATCTTACCTGCTTTTGTAGACACACCTAGCCTGTGGTTAGAACACCACCCACATCTGAGCAGAGCTGATAGGGTATTTCATTCTACTCTAGATATCAGCAGGGAATCCTTCAGCTCTTCTCAATCTATAATATTTGTTCACCAGTCAGCACATCTGGACACATCCTCAAAACTAGGAACATATGCTAATAGAATAATACATTATATTTGCATAACCCCATCCTTGGTGGTACCCCAAGTGCTTTACCAACAGCATCTCACCAAGACCCCCAGTCAGCTCACCATGAAGGGTTACTCCCTTTGCTATACACAGGCATGTTGAGACATCAGTAGGGGTGGCCCAGGAAGGGTGATGTGACATTCCTCCACCCACCACCACACATTCACCAGCCAGCCCAGCAGTTGACATGCCAAAAAGCATGCCTCACTTGACTGAGGAAGTAGCAGGTGCACCCAAGAGAAGGGAGCTGAGACCCACGCTCCCGAGCCTGGCAGCTTGCCTCCTCCGGGAGGGTCCAGCTGTCTGAGTCTTCCAATGGGAGTGGATTGACTGCTCTACAGGCATCTTCATGTGCATACGAAGCAAAAAACATGAGGTGACTAGTTACATCTTTCAGCAGCCTGTGGTGTGGTCCTCTCAACCCTCAGGTAAATGAGTCCTATTCCCCTCCCATTAGCCACACTTGCTTTGCTTCCAATACTTTTTCCATTATTTCATGATCAGATCAGTGATCCAAACACAGGTTCAAACTCATGATGAACCTGATGAGGATACAACAAGGGATTACAGGTTGTGGTCTAGGGGCTAGTGCTGTATTTCCGATTGAGGGAAGTGAGGCAAAGGGGGAAGCAGTTGTGATGAACCCATGGTGCTATAGGTATCCCTCTCTGAGACTTTACAAAGGATCTGTGGCAAGCACAGATTAGCTCTACCCACAGCAAGAAAGCATCTCATCTATTTCCTTGTGTAATAAACTCCTTTCCTAAGAGACCAGGGCTCTCAGGACAGGTAGGGAGTTCCTTGCAGCCACATGGTATCTGGAAGCCCCACAAACCACAGAGTGGCACTAGAGGCTGGCAAGTTCATAAATTACCCTCCCAGTCAATTGCATTGTTAATCAGGGTGTGCGCCACAATCACTAATGGCAGTTGCTTATGGGACAAAGCCCTGGTATTTATCTTGTTTTAATTATATTAGAAAGCAATGATATTCAATTAACCAACTAATCAAGCAAGCCAGTCAATACTGGTTTTGGCAGGATTCTCCATTGCCCAGCTCCTTGTTCTGGTGGTAGTCCATGCTTTAAGTCAGATGGAGTTACTTCTTGGTGGCCAAGGGCATACTGCTGAGCAGTAGGCATAAGCAAGGGAACCAAGATTCAGACTTCAGACATGGGCAGAAATCCTATGGGTTCATTCCCTTGCCTGATTATGGTAAAGAATTGTAGCAGCCTCCTTTTGGGTCAGGTGTTATTTGTTCTATGATGTAGGAGGTCTGTTCAGAAAGTATCCAGCCAAACACTATGAAAAATAGGGACATTTACTGAAGAAGACACAAGAAACATTGTACATAGGACAATGATGCCTCAGTCCCCTTCAAAGTAGGCACCCTGGGACCTCACACAGTTCTCCCAGTCGCCATCAGCTGCCCTGTCACATTTTCCTGAATCTTATCGAAGGTCTGAAATCTCTCTTCCCTTTCAAAGATTATTTTGGTTTTGGGAAGAGCTGGCAGGTGCAGGGCACCAAATCTGGCTGTAAGGGGGCTGAGCCACCTGAGTGATTTGATGTTTTGCCAAAAACTCTGTACAAGACATGATGCATGATCGGGTGTGTTGTGATAAATCTGCCACTCATCAGTTGCCCATAGCTACAGCCTTCTGAATCATCTGAATAGTTTCTGCAGAGGAATGTTCAAGCTTAATGCAAAATTTTATGCAGATTCATTGCTCAGTCATTTTGAATGCTATGGCCACATGGTACACATGCTCACTCAACAGCATCTACCACCCCCAGTACTTGACTAGTACAGTGAAGTTGTCACTGTTCATGCATGCACATCCCAGTCCACTCTCCTTGGCTGCCATGTTAACTTTGATGTCACACAAACTGTTCTCATTATATCAACAATGGCTGGAGTTTTTCCAGATAGACCTTGTTGTATATTCAATTAGCAAGTACATATAAAGAGGCATTTTCTCTATCCTGCAGATCAGATATCTAAGATCCCTATATTCTGTAACAAGTCAATGGCAGAACACTAGACATTGAGCAGATTTTATCATAAAATGACAGCCTAAAGTGTCATGTGATGTTCCCAAGGACTGCCAGGTGGTTCCCAACTATACCAGGTAACCCGAACAGCAGGTGGACCAACCTGGAAAGCCTCCATAAGGATCTGTGTGTTTCTGGACTTAAAAGTATGTGGGAGACACAGTGAGTCAAGAGCAGAGCTGCTTTCAAGGAGAATGTTTGGTGAGCCAGGCACAGCCCTTTGCCCCACTCACATGTGTCCATAGACATTTGGCTTTGAGACTGTGGCTGCCCAAGGGTAGGGAGTGGTTGTTGGCCAGAAAGGAAAGTGTTTCCCTTGAGCTATGCTCATTATTCCTTCACCTTTATCAGACTCCTAAAGATACACCTGGATCTAACTGTTTAAGCATCAACCTCATTTCCCAAGGTGAAGTGGTGACTGAAACTTGAGCAGCCAGTCATTTGATTATTTGATTATTTTAATCAAATCACCCAGTCATTTGTTTATTTTTTCTGACTTGTAGAGCAAGAGTCATTATAGAGTTTGCCCTGGATACTCCCTACTTAGGTTATGCTAATCACTGGATCCCACGCCTTGTGATAGTTTCACTAGTTCCCACCCTTTGCAAAGCTGAGGGTCTCAATGGGAACAATAGCAAGCGACTTCTCCTCAGTGAAGACAGCACTGGAAAAAGAGGAAATGCCCAGGGAAGATGGGACGCTGGGTTTCAGAATACCCATCCCATGGCTCACAGGTGCTTAGCAGGCAGCATGGCCCATACACCGGTTTAATCCCTTTGCATGCCAGTCAGGTTATCCTGAAAAAGGAAATCAGTCTGTGTGAGAACCACAGACTGCACCCTAGTAATGTCTTTCAAATACATCGGAGTTCTCGAGGCATCCTCCAGAGGAAGGCAGGGATCACTTGGTGCAGCCAGGCGCCAAGGCTTATGCAAGAGGGACAGCACATTGCTGGTTGGAGGAACCAGACAAGCAGAAAAATTCTGGCACCTGTGTGGGAAGCTGACGCCTTGCAGCTTCAAGTGAGCTAAGAATCAAAACCCGATTCTGGACATGACATGTGGCTGTCTAAACCTAAGTGACTTGTGGAAAAGTGAAATCTTTCACACAGAGATACATTCAAAGGAAAAGGATCTTAAACTGTTATTTGCTTTCAAACATTTGATGAGTTTCAGTTCATTAAGAGTTATGTAGCCTTGTTAATTTAATAAGAGCAAATGGAGCCCTAACGTCACACAACAATGAGTAATTTGAAAGGGATAAAAAAGAATAAGAAGTAACAGTCATTATCTAGTACAACGTTTAATCAAAAGATGCCAGGAGCTTGCAACTTCATGGTAATGTTTCAAAGGTTGGAAATTTCAAAGGCACACAGTCTGTGACAGTGGCTGGCAGGCTGGGAAAATGGACAAAGTTTTGATAATTGGTGCTGATGGAATTGAAAAGTCTACCCCACACACATGTTCACATACCCACACTCACTCAAAACCTTCTGTGTATCCCTCGAGCTGGATTCAATTTGGGTTCCAGCCGAGGGAAAGTTGGGGAGCAAGGAATCCCCAACTTTCCCCAAATCCCCTATTTGTCATGGAATTGAGGTCTGCTGAGCCCACATTGGTAGAATCCAGTTGTTCTTGACTTTGAACCGTTCAAAGATCATTCATTTTCTAATGACTTTTTTCCTTATTCTCACCTCATCCCTTTTCATGCTACAGTTAAGACTTCTGCGCTTCCCCAAGTGCCTTGCTCCTCACCATCAAGGCTATAAGGACGTGGTCCGTGGATTTTTCAAGCCCATTGGCTGTCTGCCTCTTGATGATGCCCAGAATATTGATGCCCTTGACCTGGCAGGGTCACACTACACAGCCCTTGCAGCTATGTTCTGTCCTGTCCTTCAAGGACCGTCCACTTCCATCTCTATCTTCCAGAGCCTGTGCACACGTGCCTCAGCTATACAGGACATTTAGTAGATTGGGAGTAAGAGAACCATAGCGCCTAGGAAAGACTGACCTCACCTGCCCTCTTCCCGGCTCAGCTCCGTGCTCAGAACTGAGAATGCCCCCAGTCCTGGCTCAGCACTCTTCTCCTGCTGCCCAGACCTTCCTCCACAGCACTCCACCGACAACCACACAATTCTGACTTGTTCCATTCATGATGCCAGCTGACCATCTGAGAATGTATGGTGATTTCAAAGGCTTCTCTTTGACTTTTGAGATGCCCCTTTACCGGACCTCACCAGTGTAACACAGTACTTAGCCTCAAAGTGAGACCCAACAAAGCTTGATAATTGATCAGCACACTATTATTTTAAGAAGTATGAAATCAATGCATCTATTTTGATCCAGATGCTTTAGAATGATTTCCAGGCAGGCCAGGCTAAAATGGGCACACTGACTCAGCTGACCCCAAAGCACAATTCAGAATCGACACTCAGAGCTTCCTAGGGTCTCAGACGTAGGAAATGGTGTGGGTGGACCCAAAGCCATCTCCCAGGGGCTTTTCCTCTACACCAGGCTGCCTCCAGGCGCCCCCACTCATTGTACTGTTGTAATCATGATTGAATGCTTGCCGTTTTATTTACTTCCAAGATCTAGTTGCTCTAATAACATCAGAAAGGGACAGGCAAGGTATTTCCTACATCCAACAGGTGTCCAAAGAGCAGGTAGCAGTGGCTGGGGACGTCAGGATCCCTGTCTGGCCAAGTTGGGGCAGTGTTAGAAACTCAAGCCCCTGTGTACAGCAGAAGCAGCAAGTCAGCCCATTTTGTGTCCCTGATAACCAGCCCTAAGAGAGGGCATGAGTTGCCCTTTCGTAGGAGAAATGAGTTCCAAGTCAGGGAAATTCAAGGACAAGGTCAAGTTTGAATCAAGTTGTTTCCACACTGAACAGTCTACAGTGATCTCTGGACTCTGACTGTGCCTTCGCAAAGACAGAAGCGATTTTAGTACCCAATGCAGAGAAAGTGGAGAGAGCCACCTCTGTGGGAGAGACTTCCGATGTGATATGGATTCCTCAACAACAATTACCACGAACACCAGGCTTTCAACTTAATTAAACCTATTCTTCAGCTTGGGATCTATGTCTGGGCTTAGATGCTCTTTCTTCTTCGATTTTCATTGTTTCTTTTCTTTGTAATGTTCTTGCCTCCTTGGTCTTACATCTCAGTGTAGCGAGATATCTAAAATGATGATGAGTGGATGAAAAAAGAAAAATGATTTCTCTTCTGGTGCCTTAATGAAAGGAAGTGAAAGAACTGAATCAGAGAAAGATAATAGTCACTATCATTTATGCTCCCTGGAAAGCTTGATACAGGCGAACTCTAAATGATCTTTACTAACGGGACAGTGGGAACAAATGAAATGATATCACGGATCTGTCTAGTACTGGCCACCTCCCAAGTGCCTCTCCACGCAATACCTCATTGAACCTGCCGAACAATTCTTTGAAGTCTCCATATTATCTCATGTAACAGGCGAGAGGGGTTAACTGACTTCTCAACAGTCACACAGCTCCTCTGTGGCATAGCAAGTCTCTAATGTGATTTTAAATGTCAAATCGGGTGACTCTGCCGTGACTCCATAAACAATTTCAAATTCCCATTTAAGGGTGACACTTGATTTTTCCTCCCACAAAACCAGTGCAAGTAGAAGGCCAACTCGGTAAGTCCAGAGTACTGTCTCCTTTACACCTTCAGGAAGAGAGGCTGATGGGTAGTAGAATAATCCATCAGACTTCCTGTATGAAATGCCACCGTAACTAAGGCAGGACTTTCCATCCCCATCTTACAGTGAAGAAACCAAGGCTCGGAGATATTACGTAACTTCCCCAAAGGCACACATCTTGTAAGAAGTCGGTAGAGATGTGCTAACCTTCTCACCGAGGACGTGCTGTGTGGCTGCAGGCCCAGCCATGGAAAATGCTGTAGGCGCCCACTCCCTGGTCACCCTGTGCCAGGATGGCAGTGAATTTAGCTGACCAGAACACATGCGGCTTGCTCCATCCTGCGGTCTCCTTACAAAAACCACGCGTGGCCCCTGCCCCACTGGTGGCAGGTCAGCCACACTGGCTTGCCTTCCATGCAAGCTTCCTATTTCACATCTCTGCCTCCTAGATTTATGGAAGGCATGGATAGGAAGATCCCGCTACCCAGGGCAGAAGCCCACCATCCCCCTGTGCAGGCTGCAGGAACAGAAGTCGCAGGGGCCAGGGGGTGACAGGAAGCGCTGGGGGCTTGTCATGAGCTGCTCTCATGAAGGAAGTGAGACTGGCATCCCACCTGCTGAGAGGAGTTGCTTCTGGGGGGGGGGGCAACCCCTGTTCGTAGCCGTCCTCCCAATCTCCGTACAAGCTTTGGGTTGCAGGGTCACACACAGGTGTGTGGACTGGAATCCTCAACCTTAGCCAGGGGATCGCAGATGACAAGTCACCTCCAGGGACCAACAGCCCCTGATGCTTTAACACCTTTACACGCAGTACCTTTCCCTTCTTCCTGGGGATGTCATTGAGCTCATGCCCCCAAAGGGCTCTCTGAAGCAGGTGGTGCCCCCTCTCCTTGCAGCTCATGAGGAATGATCCTAACGGCAGTAGTAACTGATCAGTTAATTAATTTTAAAGACTCGCAGCTCTGGGAACCTCGTATACAGGTAATACTGTGCTCTTTCCCCATTTGTGCCACTGGCTCTTTCAGACCCATGAACACGGAACCGTATCAAAGAACAGGCTCGCTCCCCTGTGATGCTTCATCCCCCCCCCCACACACCTCTGGGAAGCAGGGGAAGCCCCTCAGGGCCTCCTGTAAGGGGTCTGCTGGAAATCAAGTTACAACTGGCACGATGTGTATCAGAGCATTGCGGCTCCCATCCATCGGCCCAGGGCATTATTAATAACCCACAGCCTGGTGACAGAGATGAATCCTGCAGCAGGGGCAGGGGCAGCCCCAGTGCAGTGAGGCAGAGGGAGGGAGTGACTTATTAGCCCCCCTACAGGTGTAACCTTCTCCCCACCACCAAGCCGGGGCCAGGATGATTTATTGGTTTGGTAAACGGATTTTTATAATTAAAATTGATTTTCAATTTTAGTCTGGTCTGGAAGGACTGGGTCAAGTTCAGGAGGGAAAGCGGGGTAACCCAGGGAAAGGAAGGGAAATGTGCTCTTAATTTCCCGTGTGTCTGAGATCTCTGGAGCAGAGGAAGCCTCTCATTGTACGGGTGAGGAAACAGCAGCCCCGGGGGGTCGGCCTGTTTGCCCAGCCTCAGGGGGTGAGGTAGGGCAGAGCCGGAATGTGCCCTGGCTCTGCCGGACCCCAGAGATGCACCCATTTCCCCGGGACCGTGTGTGGGTGCGCCCACAGAACCGCCGTGTACCGCAGTGTGGGTCGTTCAGTGCACAAGGACGCCTGCCCCAGGGATGTGTCAGGGCTGCTGCTACCCAGGGGCTGTGTGCAGAGGCACCATCTGTACTGTGTTCTGTAGGGGTCCGCTTTTGGCCACCAGCAGCTGCTCAGGTCCCCACTCAACCCTCGCCCCACAGTCTAGTGCCGGGAGGCTGCATTGGGCTGTTTGTTGCAAGGCCCAGCAGGCTCTGCCATAGATGGTGGAGACCTGCAGAGCTGCCCTGTGTCCAGCCCACTGTGACTGGTCAGGTGAGGGACATGTGACACTGGCAGTAGCCGAAGCAAGTTCATAGATGGCACAAGGGCACCTGCGTATTCAGGGATCTGTGGCACAGCTGGAAGGCTTGGCTGGTGTTGCTGATGCCACCGCCTGTGCACGCTGCTCTTGACCACTCCCTCCAGGGGAGGCCCGGTGAACAGAAAGAAAGGGAGTCCCGTGTCCACTGTCAAAGTCTGCCTAGCACCTTCCTCCCACTCCAGCCCGTCCAGGGCAGCACAGTCGCAGGAGTGAGTCCTCCCCCACCCCTGGCTGTCCATGCAGGTCCCTCAGCCAGTGCAGCTCCCCAGCGGTCCTGGGGAGACAGCTCCGGTGCCCCTGGACCCCTGTCAGCTCCAGCGCATCATAGTGTCTGTGTGAGAGAGCGGGGGGGGGGGATACACGACTGTGGACATACTCTTTTAAAAATGGTAGAAGAATAGTGAATTGCCTCCTTTCCTAGCTCAGTATGTCTTTTTCTTTTTAATAGACTTTATTTTTAGAGTAATTTTAGGTTCACAGCAAAATGAAGCAGACAGTGCAGAGGCTTCCCATATTCTCCTGCTCTCCCCCCGCAGCGCAGACTCGCCCACTATCCCCCTTCTCTGCCAGAGTGGGCCTTTTATGACAGATGACGAACCTATACTGGCACGACATTAGCACCCCAGGCCCACAGTTTACTTTCGGGTTCACTCTTGTCAGTGTGCATCCTAGGGGCCTAGGCAAATACACAAGGACAGGTAACCACTACTGTGGTACACTACAGAATATTTTCGCCACCCTAAAATTGCCCTGTGTTCCACATCTTCACCTCTCCCTCTCCCCCGACCCCTGGCGACCACCGGTCCTTTGTCTCCGTAGTTTGGCCTTTCCCAGAAGGCCCGGTCGTGGAGTCATACAGTATGTAGACTTTTCAGATTGACTTCTTTTACTCAGTAAAGTGCATTTAAGGCTCCTTCATGTCTTTCTATGACTTCATAGCTCATTTCTTTTCAGTGCTGGATAATATTAATATATACTAATATGAATACAATAATATTCCATTGTCTGATATACCACAGTTTACTTATGGATTCATCTACAGAAGCTTATCTTGGTTGTTTCCCAGCGTTGACAGTGACAAATAAAACCGCCATAAACCTCCATGTGCAGGCCTTGCTTGTGTCCCTCTGCCTGGCTGGACTCTGACCCACCATGGGGGACCTAACTCCAGGCTGGCAGAAGGAACCTGGGGGGACACACCTCACCCACAGGTGTCCCACCCTCACCCTGCACTCAGAGGTGCCTCAGCTGTCTGCCTTTGATGAAGGGGGAGATTCTCTAGAAGGTTCAGCAACCAAGAGATTGGAAGGATGCTCCTGGTCCTTTGTTCTTGTAAGTGGGAGTAGAGTGTCATGGTACACAGGACAAACGGGATCACCAGGACCGATAAGCACGGCTGAACCCCGCGTCAGACTCCTTCGTAAGTCCCATCGAGTTACGTTTAACGAGGTGCACGATTCTTACCTTTTAACCCAGAACTGGGTGACACTGGAAAACAGGCTGCATAAGTGGCCGAGATGAGTGCTTGTGTCCAAAAAGAGGCTGGGTTAGGTGGCCTGAAGGCGTCCTCCAGCCCTGGGAGTTTTTGCTCATTGCTCAGGTCTGAGCAGCCAGGCTGTGCTTTCGTAGTTATTTTCTCTTCTCCCTGTGTCTTGCTGGAGCACTGGTGTGCGTGGGTGTGGGTGCCTTTCCCAAGCATCCCAAAAACTGCTTGCTTCAGCTTCTATACTTATGTATATAAGAGGGTCGCTGGGACACTGGTCACAGGGGACAGGGAGGAGGAGATGGGGGTCCAAGGAGAAAAAGTGGTTCCAAAGGCAGAGGCTGTGGCCAGGCAGGGTCCCTGGCTTCTGAGGAACACAGGACCCCCCTGTTCTGCCCCCAGCTCTGCTCCCAGGAAGGAGCCTTCCACAGCCACCAGCAGGACAACCCATTCAGGCTGATATCTGAGTGAGTGACCCGGCAAGGCCACTTCTAATAAAGAGTCTCAGGTAGGAGAAGAACAGACAAGATCAAGTGGGGGGCTGCTGTGGCCAGAGGAGCGGACCACCATGCCTCATAGTCCCTATGCCATCCTTAGCCTGGCCTCCAGCCCCCTTCTGAGGGACACAACACTCTGGTTTGTGTTGTTTTTGTGTTCCCATCACTCCTTGAAGGAGTTGTAGGCAGAGGAGCGCCAGGCATGGGGAGACCCGCTCCAGGCTTTGTTGAGTCTAAGTGCCAGGGCCGGGCCTCCGGCAGAGTCTACACGGAGCCTCTGTGGGAGGGCTGTCCCACCAACTTTTCTGCTGTAAGTGCCTTCTTCCTCAACTGCACCTTCCACCCCAAGAGGGGTTTTAACAAAGGACTTGCTGGCCAAGGGTGCCTTTGGGTGTCTGTGGGTTGGCTGGATCTGCCTTGTGTTTAGGAAGCTGAGTTGCCAGGACCAGCCGACAGCACAGAAGGCCGGGACGGAGCCTCCCTGTCTGCAGAGTCTGAAGGGTCAGGGTTACTCCTAAGCACACCTGGGGAGGTCGCTCACGGAACGGCCCAGGGCAGCGAGCCCACAGTATTCCTCAGAACGTGAGGACCACAGCTGGGTGACAGAGGGTGACCCTGGGCCAGAATAAGCTACCCACCCAGCTCTAGCATGCTGCAAGCAGTGTGGAGAGCAGGTTATCCTGACGTGTTAGCAAATCTGTGGGCTTAGGCTGCCCCGTGTCCCCAGGCTGCCGTCACCCTGAGCCCCAAGACATGACAAAGACTCACTACTGAGCTCCAGGAAGCAGCTGCCCAGGACATAGGTAGGCCCTGAAGTTCACCGCCCTGGGAGCCCATGAGACAATTCCATAGTTGGTAGAATCCTATGAAGTCAGGCACGCCCTTTCCCTGCTCCTGCCAGGGAGCATCGCAGCACATGCAGCAATTGTCTCGAGTCACACCAGGCCCCAGACGATCTGAGTCTTATTAGGAGATGTGAGTTGCACACATTAGGCAGAACTTGCCACGGAAACATGCTGGCCAAGGAGCAATGCAAAGAGGTATTTCAATAGGACCTCGCCAACCCAATTCTGCCTTCATCCATTTCCGTGATGTTTGGAGCCAGTTCAGGCAGCTGCCATTCTTCATGGGGGAATTACAGTCACTTGGCTCCTTTACAAGAGGGGATGCCAAGGGAGAGGCTGCACCCAATGGGGAGCAGGCGGAGGGCATGGGCTCGAGGCGTGGGGTCCCTGCTCTGCCACTCACTGGCTGTGTGACCTTGAGCATGTCACTAGACCTCTTCCAGACTGTGTCCTCCTCTGCAAAATGGAGGCCATTGTCACTGCCTCACCAGGTTCTGGTGGAGGTCACGTGCATCGCATCCCACCTGTGCACTTACTCTACGAATTGTGAAGCCAAGCACAGCAGTCCACTGTTCCCGTTACGCCCTGCATTTCTCAGACTCCAGGGCAGACACATACCTCCTCCTTAGAGCCCTCTGCTCCCCATGGCCAGGGCCAGTTGTCCCACCCCAGCGCATCCTCAGGGTATTTGGTGGCGGGTGGAGGGAGGAGTACACTGCGTTGAGAAAGTATACATGACCCAGCTCCTGGAAATTTTGGTGTTGTTGGTTGCACTCGGCCTGGCCATTGGCATTTTCTCAGAGCTCTGTAGTCAACTCCCATGCACAGCTCAGTCTGAAGTCTTCTCCCTGGACCCCACTTCTGTCCTGGCCCTGCTCTCCGGCATTTGCCCTGATTCTCCCCTGGAGTTGGTGGGTTCCCTGGGGTGGTGCTTCCTCAGCTAGCCAACGGTGGCCTGGGAGCTTAGGGAGAGAGTCCAGCCTTTGACACCAGCCTCTGGCACATCACGGTACCTGCTCCAAGTCAGGCTTCATTCACAACAGCTTAAAGGAGAAGAAAAGCTTTTTAAAATGAACTCCTCTGATGGCAGGCTACCTGCCCTAAATTGTCTCATTTTGTTTCCTTGCTGCTGCATCAGTCCCGTATCCTGCCGGTTTGTTTGCAAACTCAGCAAACGCCTCGTGTTTCATCGGGTCTGGATGCTGCTTCCTCGTGTCCCTGTCACAGCAGGGGCTGCCGGACTCTGTGCCAATCCCCCCGTGTGGGGCCTCGCCGCTGACCCTGGACTGCCGGGCACGCGGTGCCAACCGATGTACCCACATGCCGACACACAGCACGGCCTCTGTGTTTGGCCGGGAGCCAGCACGATTTCCTCGCCCAGCCCCACAGCCGACTTCGGATTATGCCTGTTCGCAGAGGTCAGGGGAGAAGCTGCATCAATCAAGGCCGCAGATAGCCCAGACTTCATTTCAGCTACGAGTTAGAATGGCTCCCTAGCTTCAGCTGACCTTCCCAGGTACCATGGGCAATAAAGTTCACCCACAGGGCTTTCCCCTCCTCTTCCTGCCCTCGGCTATTCAGGAGCAGAGAAGAAGCTGCTACAGAAGCCAGAGAGGGGAGAGGAGGCAGGAAACTGGTTGGAAAATTCAGGGCTGACTGTAGGGCCCAACCCCTGTAACACAGGGTCAGTCGGTGAGGCAACGGGTCAGAAATAAGATCATGAGGTCCCACTGCAAGTTCTCGCAAGTTCTAACTCCCTTTCCAGCACGTCCGATAAGGCAACGGCAGCAGACGAACTCGGCATCACAGGAACACATCTGGAAAGCATTAAAGGCGAACTTGAAAGTTGAACTTTTTATTTGGGAGAACGTTATCTGTTCCAGAAGGAGAAGCAAACTGAAGGGCGAGCGGGCCGTGGCTGTCATCGCCGCGGAGATGGCTGCCATTTATTTGGTGCAGATGCTCGGGGAGCAGTGCTGAGTGTTTTACATGTATTATATTATTTCATCTGCATAACCTTTCGGAGGCTTGAAAATGTTAAGTGCCTGACCAAGCTATTAAGTGGCAGAGCCAGAACGTGAACGGCAACCCCTCAGATCACAAAGCCCAGATCCTGGCAGCTGCACGGCCTGCTCCCCGTTGCCCCCCTCAGTCTCTCTCTCAGGCTCCCCAGCTGTGAGCTTGACTGACACGGGCAGTGACGTTTCACTCAGAGACTGTTCATGGCTGTTGCAAAGAGAGAGGGCAGCTGAGGTCCCGGGCCTTCCCCCAGGCCATGCCATGCAGGCCCCCTGAGAAAGGACGCATGCCAGCCAGAAGCAGACCCCTCCTCCCATCCCACCCCCACTCCAGGACAGCGATTATTTCTGACCTGGCTGAGGCTCCGTCTAAATATAGCCCTGGCCAGCCGCTTCTCATTTCAGAAGGAGAAATCTATCCGCAGCCTCAGTCTGATGCAGCTCAGATGGCCCAGCTGCACGCAGTGTGGAGCGAACGTACCACCATCACCACCCCTCACCCCTCGCCAGTGAACCTTAATGGAAACCAACTGACCCACGGCCACTGTCCAGTGGGAAGTCTACTTGGCACATCTGAGTCCCCTGACTGTAATGTTGTCCCGGTTAAAGAAAAGTAAGAATGGATATTGCCAAACACTGACTACATACCAGGATCTGACTGTCACCAAATGGCAGAGCACCTTTCTTATCCCCCTGCACACAGGAGGAAACTGAGGCCCACTGTCACAAGTCACTGGCCTGAAGTCACACATTTGACAATTGGCTGAGTCAGGATTTGAACCCAAGACCGGGTCCAAAGGCCTGTGCTCCTTCCATCCCATCACTCCCGTGCACAGTGACCTCTCACTCACAGCTGTTCACGTTCATGGCAGACAGAGATGGTGGTGACAGACACTGCTGGTTGCACAGCTGATGGTCCCGAGCTGTGGTGATTTCCTTTCCTGGAAACAAAGTACGTCTCAGTGTGATATCACCTCACATTTTTACATTTCAAGAACTAGGGAAGGAGCCGCCCAGACCTTCCCCGTGACTCAGACAGATTCAGTTACCAAGATGAGAATCAAATGGGGAACGACCTCGGAATACAATTTCTGGAGGCTTTTCCAGCCTTAAGATAATGAGTGATGGTGGAATCTTCCAGGTAAAAAGGACAACAGGGATTGATTTATGGCTGAAAAGTGACGGCCTGAGAAGAGAGGACACTTGCCAACATCTTCCAGCAAGTTAAGGACAGGTCCAGGACTAGGGCCCAGGTCAGGAACCCCGGCTCCGTGATGCTGCAACGCACCAGGACCCTCCCCAGGGAAGCTGTGCTGACCCAACCATCGCTGCATGATGAGGTCTGAATGCTGCAGACCATGAGCAGGGGGCCCCTGGTCCTTGGTAATCCACCCACGGGGAGATGGAGTCTTGCCTGTGTTGTGGGGGTGATGTGTTTTCCTGGGGGGAGCTTGTGGGTGGACAGGCGAGCTCACTCAACAATCAGTTACCTCCTCAAACAATGACCACCCTGAAACCCCTGATGTGAGCTAGCTAATTTTGCAAGGAAAAAAAACCCTCCCAAGGATACACTTTCTAGGTGCTGGTTTCCCTAAGGCTGGTCCACAGGGACAGACCAATCAGCCACAGACCCTTTTCTTAGTTCCCAAATGTTAGAAATCACATAGCTATCATGAAACATTAAAACTTCAACCCTAACATAAGGGTGGTCAATTTGTTTTCAAAGACTAAAGGTTAATGCATCACCTGAAAATTATTTCAATTCCCAAAAGTCAAAAAAGTCTTAATTATACCCTGTGTGCAAAAAAGTCAAACTCTGCAGAGCTGACCACTGTCAGCAGTATTACTGGCTCTCTGGAAGGTAGTCTTCGCACAAAAATACGCATGTGGGTACACAAATACAGAGCTACAGAACTGTCTCTCAAAAATAAAAATTGAGTCAATGCACTTTTCTGAAAATCGCTGTTTTAACTCAAAGATGGATCACGGATATCTTCCCGTGTCGCTGGTGCAGGCACACGGTACCTCAGAACACGGAGGTGGCACAGCGTGTCTGACCAGCCCTGCAGGGACGGACATTCAGTAGTAGGACCTTCCAAGAACCCTGCTCCCTGGACGAGCCACAGTGAAAGCCCGCAGCCAGACGCCTTACCCAGGTGCTGGTGTGTCTGCTGTAAAGATTCCAAGGGAAAGACTGCTGGATAATTTTAGGTTTTACTAATATCTGCCAAATTACTCCTCGAAAAGGCTCTGCCCGTCTAAACCCTGACTGACGGTACATAAAGCAAAACAGCCTTTTTTAAGGGCTGTCGTTGGAAGCTGTTGTCCTTTTATAGTGGAAGGACTACTGAAGAGCGCCCCCCTGAGCGAGGAGGACGCATTAGTCCGTGTGGGCGGAGATGACCCATGTCCGAGGACACTTAGACAGCAGAGGACTGGCTTTCTCTTTCCCCGGCAGCAGGCTGGGCCCTCAACCCCACAAGCGGAGCTCCCAGAGGTTTGGGGATAGGCAGCTACTTGGGGGCAGGGATCTAGGGCCGGGGAAGAAAAGACAGGTTTCTTTAGGCATCTGTGGGGGGGGGGGGGGGTGTGTGTGTGTGTGTGTGTGTGTGTGTGTGTGTGTGTGTGTGTGTGTGTGTGTCTCCTCCTTCCTAAGCCAGCAGCACCAGCTTCCTGAAAAACGGCAGGATGTTGATGGGACCTAAAAGGCTCCCTGCGGAGGGTTATCAGTTTCCATTCATTAGGGCACCACAATATTTCCCAGGGTTGAATTCCTTTCTGCAGGAAGATGTTTGTCCGCTATGCAAAGGCATCACCTACCCAGACAGGGATGTCTGCAAGGAAAGCCATGTCTATTTGAAAACATTCTCCCGAGCCCAGGAACTCTCTCTGCCCACAGGTGTGTGCAAACACACTCCTGTCACCGGGCACGCACACCTGGGCACCCACCCTCAGGCCGTGGCGCTTGCCTTCACACCAGTGTATCGTTTGCACCCAGCCACTCTGGTTTGAACAGTCAGACAACTGCTGGGGACTCTGACCAGCAGTGCAGTTGACAGAAGGAAGCTAGAGGAAGGGTCGGATGCTGGGTTGGGAAGAGGGTGCCCAGCTGTCCTGCCACTGCCCACAGCGTCCTGCCAGGGGGTCTCTGCATATGTCTTGGGACTTTCTTGGCTCAGCTGTGGGCCTGGATTGCGAGATGTCACTGTGCCTGCCCTTTCCTTCCCCTCCCTGCTCTCCTTGGCTGCTGGAACAAAGGCCCCCCTTGAGCAGACTGAGCTTGGGAAACTCACACCAGCAGGTCCCTAGTCTGGGTTTCAGGGGCTGTGGCCTCTGTCTGCGTGGCCTGGTGAAAGATGGCTGGAAAGGAGCAGCAGCACTTTGATCCTCGGGACAAAGGCTCCTTCCCACCTGCTGGACCTGGGGGTGGGGCGGAAGGCTCACAACCCCGAGTGGGTGTGGGCCCCTGAGGCTCCGCCTCTTCCTCCAGCCCCAACCCCAGGGCTGGTTCAACAGCAGTCAAGAGTCTGTATCTAGGGAGAGGACGGGCAGCTGGATGCTCACCTTGTCCCCTTTTGTTTGTTAACTCTGTGAAGGCCCCTTCCCTCTCTGGCACCTCGCATGTTGGCTGGGTGGCTCTCTGGGCAGGATGTGGGTGTGGCTGCCAATGTCCTTTGTCAAATGCACTGGGTCGGCTTGCCTAGGAAAACCCGCCTCGCAACATCACGGTCCTGGAGGTCAGGCCTGCAAACATAGCGTGTGAACGTGAGCCTGATTGCCCAGAGAGCAGAGAGAGTTTGATGTTTACGCTGAGAGACGAACTTGTGGCAATAATCCTGAAATTACAGGTTTTAGGGTAGAGCCAAAATCGTCACATCCATTATCTCCATGAGGTCCTCCCAGTCTGTTGGAGATCGACAGGAACCAAATTCGTTCATTCATTCATCAGGTGTTCCTTCATTCTTTCATGCAAGCAGGCACTCTCTTGCTCATCACTTTATTTGCTATGCCTGAGCTGAGGGGGTGGGATGAAGAGAGAAAACTTCACGCCCCAGCTCTCTGTCCTGGGGGCATTTTATCTGAGAAAGATGCTGGAACAACAGACAAAGCATTGTTATTGGCACCACACTCACAGGTTCATATGCTTTATCTTAATCCCCAAAACAGCCCTTTAGGGTGCTTACGGTTATTATCAGACGAGGAAAAGGAGGCTCAGGGAGGTTAGGTAAGTTGTCCCAGTCACACAGGAAGTGGCAGATGGGAGAATCAAACCTAGGTCTCTTCCCCAAATCTCTTCTTCTCCCTTAGCACTTACATAAAGCTATTCCAAACCCTGTTTTCCTTCCTGCCCACATTTGAAGGAGCCAGGAAGTCTCCCTGGAGGAGGAGGCTGCACTGAGGCCTGCTGTCAGTCTCTCTCTAGGGCTCCTACTTGGGGATGGGCCTCTTTGCCCACTGGAGGGGTCCCTCAGCCCCTGGACTCAGCCAAACCTTCTTGGTTTAGAGTAAGCAGCCTGCAATACCATGAAGTTTCCAACCCAAGAACCTGGGTTCAGGGGAGGGACCAGCAGTTCTCAGTCCCCTGGGCTGTAGACAGGCAGCCAGTGTGCGCAGGGGCTCCAAAGGCGGGCTGCCGCCCCAGCTTCACTTCAGTTTCCACCTTGGCCACCACCCTGCTGTGTGACCTTGGGAGAGCTGCAGCCTCTCTGAGTTGTGGCTTTTCCGTCTGCGCAGCAGAAAAGCGGGTCTGAGAGGCACCTCCGGCTAATCACAGTAACCAATGTGAGCCACTTGGGCACAGCCCACACTGGGATGAGGGAGGCTGGGGTGGTTTCTCCAGGCTCTGCAGAGCGCATGCTGAGAGCTCCTCTCTCAGCGACTTCCATTTGCTAATGAGAAGCAGCATATGTTGATGATTCCGGCATCAACGCTTGCTCCTTGGCTGTCCTAGTTTCCAGAGCAAACTGGCTTCCTATTAGGCATTTATACTTATTAATAGCAGCAAATTGCAGCCCTCCACAACATCTGCTATGTTTCATTTGCAAAGAGCCTCCCAGACTATTATATTAGTATAGTAGTATTCTGTGACCAATTCTCCAAGGCAGAGGAGGCCTGGGTTCCCTCCCTGAAGACAGCTCGGTGGAGACACCCTGAAGGGAAAGGATGTGTTCGTGGTCACCCAGCTACCCAGAATGCATTAAAGCTCAGTGCCTCAGCTCCATGAGCTTTGTGCTGTGGGGCTACCATCCTTGCTGTTCTGCATACCAATGACCTTGACCCCAGAACTCCTGCCTAGAGGCAGATGAGAGCCAGGCTGCTGCACCCTATGCTCCAGTCTGTTCCCAAGTGAGGCCCCCTCCTGCATTAGCCCATGGCCAGGGACAGGCAGGAGGAGTTGCGAAGTTCAAGGCAAGCCATTCTGGAGGAGCTTTTGTTCCTGCCAAGTAGATAAAACCACTTCCCAGCACTGGGGCAGCCAGGGCATCGGTACAGAGGGCCTATGAGCAGCTGTGCTTCCAGGCAGCTGCACATCTGGAGAGCTCTATTCCCCTCCCCGAGTCTTTTCCAGTGCTTCTCTCGGGTGCTGAGCCTCCCTGACATCTGCAGATATATCATCATGGAATTAAGAAATCTTGCTCATCCTGGGAGATACTGGGAAGAGTCATTTGTCATGTTTGATCCAGTTTTTAATAATCTACCCACCGTGGGACCAGGTGCACATAACCTGTGATACTCTATTTAAAAAGAAACTACTATACTGCAACCCTACCCCTCCTCCATTCAGCTTTTTTCCTCCACCTTCCCCAGGCCTTTGCACCTTGGTGGGACTTTCTGCCTTGCACCTGTATTGGTTAGCTATTACTACAATAAGGCTGTGTAACAAGCAGCCCCCAAATTCAGTAGCAAAAAATAAAAAGCATGAATTCTCATAGTCATGGGCCTGAGTCATTGCACATCCAATTCAGGCTAAGCTCGCTGAGCAATCCTGCTTCAAGCTGTCTCCCCCCACCAGCTGGGCTTATCTCCTCCCTGTGAGTCGGACTCAGGTCTGCCCCATGTGGGTCCATTTGGAGCCCAGGCTGAAGGGGAGGCAGCTACATGGGGGAGCTCTTTTTGTGGCAATGATAGAAGCTCAGGAGGGCAAGGCCAACCACATAAGCACATCTCAAGCCTTAACCTTGTACTTGCTGCCTTCCTATTGACTAAATCAAGACCTGAAACCAAGCCCGAGGTCCAGGGCTGGGAAGTACACGTCACCTCTGCATTCACCATGAGGCCAGGTGGGGGTGCTAGAAGAGTTGGGATGAGTGACACCATCTGCCATAGCCTGTGACCAGGCTCCTGGCTTCTGCCTGTCTTGCCTGTCTGTACAGTCAAAAGTACCTGCCACCTCTGAGCAAAGAAGAGGTGAGTGATTGTGTTCCAGGCATGGGCAGTCACTTGAAATAAGCACAGCTTTCTGAACCACTAGTGGTTCACCTACCACAGGTTCAAGTCTGGGCAGTGAGGAGCTTAGAGACATGGGCTCTGCAAAGTCATGTGTCATATTAGACCCATGGGCAGACAAGTGGCCCCGAGTCTGCAAAATGAAGCCTGGGATGGTGACCAGAGGCCATCAACGGAAAGAAAGGCCCCTGGAGAGGCTTTGCAGGGCTCCCTAGGACCATGACACTGAGAGCCACGTGCATTGCCGAGTTCATGTTCTAGAAAAGGACTGAGTTTTCCAGCTCTACTTCCTTTGCTCGGGGACAGGAGATAGGCAGGATAGCAACGAGGGGCGGTGGGTACCAGGCACCCCATCTGCACAGCTTGACAGCGCCCCAGCAGCTTCTCGGAGTTTCTTAATGGGTAGACTTGCCTCTTTCCTTTTTCTTTTTTGACAATTTTGAAGGAAATTGGGCACTTAAGAAGTTTTTTGGACATTTAAATTAACTCCCACCATCAGGCTCAGTGTAGCTACTGTAGCATTAGCATCCAATTATAAGAAGGGAGATGAAGTAATAACTCACATTTTGACCAGAATGTCATACACTTAAACAAATTAGAGGTACACACAGAAACTATATGTTCTGTCTGTGGAACATTCCTGAATGTAATCAGCAGAGCAGCAGGCTGCCTCTGCAATGCAAATGGCAACAGGCAAAGGGGAACCCTATTGCCAGAGGAAAGCATCTTTCAAAATATCAGGGAAACCAGGCAGGGGCCAGCCAGTGGGGCTCAGGCTCCAGAGAACTGGGGAAATTCCTCCAGCTGCCCTGAGCACACCCAGGACCCAGGGCCTCCAGCAAAGGGCTCTGCTGATCAGAGTGCAGAAGCGTATAAAGACCAAGGCATGGGTTGAAGTCCTGTGTGGAACCTTTGCTGTATTCCCAATTACTCCATGTCCTCCTATCCCAGGCCACTGTTTTTTAAATTCATGGCCTTGGTCATGCGGCGGGACAGGCGACAGAGTAGAGGTGATGATTCTGTTTACAATAGTTCAAAACCAGACAAAACTACACCAAATTAAGGAAGTTTACCTCGGTGGTAAAAGGATAAGGCAAACCAATGTGATTCCCAGACAGGTAATGGAGGGTGACGGAGGGGTGGAGATGGGGATGGGCAGGCAGGGGGTTCACAATCGCACCTGGGAATGAGAAATGACAATGCAGAGGATGAGCAGGAACACGAGAACTCGCTCGATGCTGGGGCCACCTGACTCGCAGGAACTATTTGAATTCTAGGCCCCTCCCCCCTGTGCCTCATGGAAGGGGTGGGAGGTGAGGAACGGTCCTGGGCAGAACACAGCTGTCACGCTGTTTTTCCCAGTGAGGATGTGGAGGTGCCGAGCGTGAGCGTGACAGAGCCAGTTGAACAGCAATACATGACAAGAGACATTCATCTAAAACCTTTTTGTCCATTTGAGATTAAACTGAAAACAGTGACGATGTCTATCTTTTTCACTCAGGAATCTCAGAATGTTTCATAAACACGGATTTAGTCATCTGCCAACAGAAAGCCTCTCCCCCTTGACCCTGGAAGCTGAGCAGGGAATGGGTGTTCTCACATCTGCCCAATAGGCTCTTCCTAAATGTTTGGTTGTGGTAATATATGCATAACATAAAATTTGCCATCTTATTCATTTTTAAGTGTTCAGTGGCAATAAGTATCTTCACACGGCACTGCAGCCATCACCGCCATCCATCTCCAGAGTTACTTTCCTCTTCCCCAACTGAGCACTAACTCCCCATTCCCTCCCCCCGGGCCCTGGCAAGCACCACTCTGTCTGTATGAATTCAGCTACTCTAGATACCTCCTCCTATAAGTAGAATCACACAATATTTGTATTCCTATCACTGGCTTATTTGACATAGCATAATGTCCTTGAGGTTCATCTGTGTTGTATTGTACCATGTGTTAGAATTCCCTTCCTTTTTAAGGATGAGTAATATTCCACTGTATGTATATACCACGCCGCGTATATCCGTTCATCCTTCTGGGTTGCTCCTACCTTTTGGCTGTCATGTGTGATGCTGTTCTGAACACAGTGGTACAAGTGTCTGTTCAAATCCCTGCTTCTAATTCTCTTAGATGAGTACCCAGAGGTGAAATTGCTAGACCCTATGGTGATTTCTACGTTTCTTTTTTTGAGGGTGTGCCACACTACCCGGTAGGTCTTTGCACAGAGCTGCTAGAATGTGTCAGGAAGACTAAGTGCAGGCCTCACCCTAATCCCTCCATCCCAGGGGCCCCCTGCTCCCCCAGCCCTGTGTAGGCACGCACAGAGGTTCTGACAGGTGCTGAGGCTCCTGTCTTAGAAACAGTGAGGGAGTAACTGCAGCCACATTCACCAACACCTTTCCTGGGGTCCACTGGCCAGGGGACAGACCTCAGTCGTTTGCGGTCTCTGAGGCCATCCATCACTAAGATACCTCAGGTCACATGGCCACCTGATTTGTTCTCCAGGCAGAAGCCGGGCTCCATGACTTTCTTTTTTCACCTCTTCCTGTGGTCTGAATTCCCTCACTCAGTTAATTAGCATGCCTGGCACGGTAGCTTAAGACTTGAATCAGCGTGGGGTTGTTTTAATTAATCATGTGTCTCTGCATCTGGAGTGGTTTGTGTTCCAGGGTCAGGAGAGGAGCCGGCAATGGGGGATGCAAGACAGCACTTTGTCTGGTGTCTGGACTGGGTGGAGATTCTAGGTATCTGGGGAGGGAGAAACGTGGAGCCAAGGTGACTCAGGAGCCACCTGGCCACCTGTGAAACTCACCAGCAGTGTGCGGAAGGTAACCAGAGCTATGTGGGAAGAGAATTGCACCAAGATAAATGGTGGACTAAATCTGGTTTTCAAAAGTGATGTAAAGTGTCAGGAAAGTTCTGATACTTTGCAGAATTACCTGTGGGGTGGAGAGTGAGACAATACAATAATGTAGGTTGGGATCAGGCTGGGAGGGCTGGGCCGTGACGGAGAACACTGCGGAGGTTTCCACTGGCCTCGCCTTCTTCAGGAAAGTCCTGGGAAGATGAAGGGTGCGCTGCTTGGCTCTCAATTCATAATAACCTTTCTACTTGGTCCGTCAGAATCCCATTGGTTCCTCCAGTTCTAGCATCCATGCTTTTAAAAAAGTGGAGAAAACCTAGATAAAGTGGAGCAGAGTAATTTTTAAAACTGTAGGTTGAAAGTGAAAGTTTAAAAAGTCGAGTCTCATAAAAACTGCTCAGGACTCATGTCCCTGTCCCACAGGGGTGCACCTACATGGAAAGCAAAAAAAGATGCAAAATTGTTACAGTGGCTGATAAAAGCACTGATCAGTCCAGGAAGCTGGGATAACCCCAGGGTTTCATCCCAAAGATGAAACAATGAATGATTTAGGGGCAGACGCCCCAGTTCAAGGAGGAAATGGTACGTTCAAGATATAAAAGAAGAAAACTTTTTTGAGGCCTATTGAGTTCCCAACCGAATTTGTGAGGCTGAGGAGGACTGTCAGAGAGACCCCTGTGATGTGGGAGAGAGATAAAGTGACAGCGTAATTAACAAAGGGTATTGTTAATGACAAAGAGAACAATAAAGATCACTTGTAGTATGCTTCATCACGTAGGAAGCTTCACCTGTTGGGTCATCTGTGCTTTGAAAAACTCTGTGAACTGGGGGGGTGGCATTTTTATCTCCACGTTTACAGATGAGAAAAGTTGAGATCAGACGCAGTAGGGCCTCACTGCCAGACAATGGTGAGGCAGAACTTGAACTTAGCTCTGCAGGCTTCTATACCCTTTCCAGCCCGCCACAAATGACTCTTGTCTGACATCAAGAGAGAAAGGGCTTTCGGGTATTAAGCACCAACTGCAAGATATTTTTAGGAATCTGAATGCAGAGTCTTTGAGCATGTCAGATTGGTCAGGCAGCTGGCTCTTTATGTGGCAGACCCCGGAAACCCAGGCCACATCCATCCAAGACAAATTATAGAGCATGTTCGTGGGAGAAGCTGGGGAGGATACTAATCAAGTTTAGACCAAGAAAATGCTTTTGAGTGAACAAGTCATGATTTTCTCTTTAAGACTGTGCAAAGTATGTAGTGCCAGACAAGCAGCTGGAACACATGAAAACATTATTACGTGCTTAAGTTACCAACTTTCACCATCGATGGCCCCTTTTATTACTTTTTTCCCCTCCAGGCATCATGTTTTGAAAGATTTGTGCCTACTAAACAAACTGCATTTATTAAGTAATAATATATTTCCCATTCTTAATATGGGACATTCATCACTGCGTATGCATAGAAACAGAAAACAGCAACAGTCCAATTTCCATTAGGCTTTTGGAAACATTGAAAATAGCTTGTGGACCCCATTAGCGCTCATGAATTTCTACGAGTCCAGATACTTTGGGCTGGGAACCATTATGAATAGGCTTCTAGGACCAGCACGTCTGTACCCATTTAGGAGAAATGGAAAGGAACTAAGGGGGCAGCAGGACCTGGCTGTGCATAGGTACGTCAGCGGGATCATTTGTAAGAAACTGATTGTCAGGATTAATTACGAAAATGGGAAGGGTGTACATGGGCGGGGCTGAGGCTTGGCTCTTGCTGATCACATAAGTGGTAATACAAGGAAAGATAAAATTCTCAATGTACAAAAAGACATCTGAGAATGTGGTAAAAGGGTCCCCAAGGCCAAGGGCAAAGAAAGCTGTAAGAATGGGAAGAGGAAGCTAAAAGGTATCTGGGAAGAAGTGAAAATAGAAGCATGGCCGTTAAGAACACTCAACGTGCACTTGAGAAAAGCAACAACAAAAAGATATATAAAGGGAATCAGAAAATGAAGGAAGAAAGGAAAAAGAGATCGTGTGGGATTAGAATTAAATTATTAATTAGTTCCAAAAGGGAAGTTTTTTAACTAATTGAGCAGGCGCTGGTGCCAGTTTGCCTGCGCCTGAGTTACAAGCAGCTCCTGCCAAGCGGTAGGAATTTATGGAGGCAGATGCTCCTCCCTCTCCCCCTCCCCCCCCCAACAGCAGGGAAAACCCAGCCTCTGCATTTGCTTAGGAAGCACCGTGCTTCTGTGCTTCCTCAGGCCAGCGTGGCTTCACTTCCCAGGGCCTGCCTTTTGATGGCGAGAAACAAAAAAAGACGACCACATCTGATTCCCTTAGCTCACGCTGAAAGGTTAGGAAAGAAATCCCCCATCGAGCTAAAAAGGCATCCCACATGAAGAAAGATGATTTATAAAAATAAGTACCAGGATTTTGTAAAGAAGAAACTGGCAAAATGGAGAGGAAAGGCCAAGGTTATATGGGAAAATATTAAAATTCCATTAGATTCTGTGGGTTGTTGTTACGTGCCTGCAACGTATCAGGTCCTGAGAAGTCACGTCATTGGGCAAAGCTTCCTTGGAAGACAAAAGGATGAAGAGGGTCCTCAGGAGCACGCTGGAAATGGAAGCACCTGGGCTAAGCAGCAGTGTCACATGGGACACTTTATTAATATGTTAACAAGCGGCTGGTGAAAGCGAATATCAAGTTTGGGGCTTGGGCAGGAAACCTCTCATCATGCAAAGGGTGTGGGTAGGAGAAATAACAGCTGCCCTTTGAAAGCACCAGAGTGAAAAGCTTTCAGAGCCAGTCAGCCAACATTATGAGAAAGACAGAATAAGCAGGTAATGGCTGCAGAGCGAGTTTATTACACCTTGTTAAAGGCACAGAGAAAGGGAAAGTGAAGGCCTTGGTCTTGGGTTAAGAGCCCTCTGGAACCACAAAAATGATGAAGGAGAAAGACTGAGAAGGAGGCAAAACACTCTGGCAAAAGAGAAACAAGAACAGAGACCAAGTAAACATTTGAGTTTATTACCTTAAGAAGAAACAGATATCTATTGAACTGGGTACTTGTAGAGATATTTTTGGGGCTTGGTGGTAAGGTAAGGAAATGTAATCACAGACTATATAAGTACCTTTTATAACATTTTAATATAACCTCAGTGGAGTCCATTCCCAGAGATTTCTATGAAAACAACAGATGGTTGTCCCCTTTGGGGGCTTATGTGGCCACCTGCTCAAATATGATCACTCAAGGTCCCTTTCGGTTCTGGGGTTCTCGATCCCTTCCTGCTCCTACCTGCTAGAGAGCAATCTCTTTCTGGTGAACTACTGAGTGTTCTGCAAAACCTTGACCACTCTCTCGCTTGTTGTCCTGTCCCAGCTCACCAGAGTCCCTGTGGAGTCCTGCGGTCAGTATCAGAGCTGCAGCGACTGCCTGGGCTCGGGGGACCCGCACTGCGGCTGGTGTGTGCTCCACAACACGTGAGTACCGAGGCAGCGTCCTCCCGCTGCTCTCTTCCCCCGTAACTCTCTTCCTCCTCCTCGTCTTCTGTACCTTCACTCCTTCCTTTTGATCTCTCGTCTCCCTCCTCTTTGCTTACTCTTCCTTGTACTGTTTGCAAATTTTATCCTCCTTCTTTTGTTCTGATCCCACTTTAAATTGCCAAATCCCTATAAGATAGATAGAAATGGCAGCGTGGGGATGATGATGGGCCAAGATGAGGAATCACGCTGGATAACTACACCCTGGAGGGCTGGAGGGAGATCCCAGATATTTCTGACTGTGACTGGACTGTAGACTGACATTCCAGGGCTAAGCAGCAGGGGAAAGGCACTGGACCTTTTTCCCCAAGGCTCCCACAGGCCACTCAATCATGCGTGTGATCCACAGTGTCCCTATAGTGATTCAGCAGTCACTCTCTGGCACTGCCCCCCCACCCAGAATCTTCTGGTACTTGAGACTCTTCTGGTGCAGTTCAAGTGGGTAGACCCCAAGAACCCACCCACCGTTGTCATGAAACTCATCTGGCTGTCACAGAACCCTGGGCCTGGGGACACAGGGCCAGACAAGCTCTGTCCCAAGTGTTGGGCCCTCTGCCTATGCGCTTTTTTGTGCTGGCTCCCTTCATTCTTGAAAAGTGGGAGGAGGGCAGTGGGATGCAGTGGAGGCGAATGGTAACCCGGCAAATGCACTGACTGACTCGGGAAACCAGCAACAGTTGGACCCCACCCTGATGGGACCGGATCCCAGTCAAGCTCTTGCTGCCAGAACCCCAGGCTTCTGTCAACACTTGAAACTTGATGCCTGTGAGTTGGTCAAAATGGAGAATGAAGTGTTATAAATTTATGGGTGTCCCTTCACCCACAAATTAAGGAAAAGGACTGTAGTGGTCCTACCTCACTGGTCACACTTACTAATCATTTTTAACTGTAAGAATATCGGGGCAGGATCTTGCCCCACCCCCACCCAGGGGTGCTTCTGAAAGTTGGAAACAACCTCCTAAACTCTAAAACAGCCTCTCCAAGGGCAAGACACACGCTCATCGCTGGGTGACAATCTCAGGCATAGCGAGTCTTTGAGCTCTTTAAGAGAAGGTCTGAAATCCCTCAGGGATGCGATGGGGGGGGGGGTAACAAAGCCCCAGTGGTGTGCACTGAAATACACCTCACTCAGAGATAGCCAGAAACTGGGTGTAGGCACGTACACAAAGCTGTATATTGTAACAGAGAGTGGTGGTGCCTAAGATGGGCCGGAATGACACAGGATGGAAGAGATTGAGTTCAGAATTCAGATCAGCTCTCATCAATCCGGGGGGGTTCCTGGGCAGTACTTAGCAAGGCAGAAAGGAAGTCACATTCCTTGTCCCACACAGTGGGGCCTCTCAGAAAGGGTCCATGCTCCGGACCTGTTGCTTCCTTGGGGACCTTAGGCCAGCTGGCTTTGTGCTTGGCTGAAGATGGCTTGACTGCTCCTGGTTTGGGTTCCCACACCTGGCCTCACTCACTGCAATCAGAAGAGCCAGCTCCTCTCTGACACTCTACGTCCGTGGGACCCCAAGGCAGGTCTTCGTGCGAGCTTTGACCCTGCCTGCTGATGCTGGCCAGCCCCACCCAGCACTGAGCCCCTGTGAGGAGCAGGGGCTCCCAGACTCTGAGAAGGCACGCAGAGGCTACCCATCCTCCCCCACCCCTCAGAGCTGAGTTTAAACAGGAACGAGAGGAGGAGGTACCAGAAATTACTGCCTGCACGGTTTCAGTTTCCCCTTTAGTAACATAATACCTACCTCCTGTCAAGTGGCAGAAGTTGGGTGAACTGGAGCCAAGGCGAAGTGCGGACAGCTCATGAAGGAGGCCATTGGGCTTACACAGGGAGGCCGGCATATCTACTCTCAGGGTGGCCTCAAGAAAATGGCCGTGAACATGAACTTCAGGTATCTGCCGCCGAGTCCAAAGTCCACATCCCCCTAGCCATGCAGCAACCTGGGGCAGAATCCTGGCTTCTCATCTGTGAATTGGAGATGGTGATGTCTGACCTGCCCACCTCCTGAGACTTAGGAGATTCAGATGAGATCACATGGGTGAAGGGCACAGGGAACTGACCAGTATGTAAAGGGGGCACAGGGCAGGGGTCTCGGCACTGCTGGGGAAGGACTGAGAGCTCATGGGGCCCCTGCCTCTTAGACCCCGGCTGATGCCCATTGATTGTGCAGATAGCTCTACTTGAATTGCATCCTTCCCTCCCCAGGGGAATCCCAGCCTCAGACTGCCTTCCTCTGAGTGGTACATGCTCCTGCTGCATTCCTGTCCCCTCTGTCTTATTCTGCAGTGTGCGTGTCTTCTCCATATGTCCTTCCAGCACAGCCCTTATGAAGGACAGGCTGGCAGAAAGCAGGGCATGTGGGAGAGCTTTCTCTGTGCCTGTCGCTCAGCACTGCTGTGGGTGGGGTGGCCCCCCCTTGCCCACAATGCCACAGTGGGAGCAGGACTCTGGAAGGACAACTCTCATGGAAATCAGTGTGAGGTAGTTCCCACTTTTGACAAACATGCTATGAGATATCAGACAAGAACAGTCAATTCCCATTATCCGTGGTACTTTATGAAGTCACTTTGAACACCAGGTTCGTGAATACTGAGCCGCTGTTCCTAGGGACAGTACAGAGCCATGTCACAATATGAGCCTCTGGTCACAACATTTTTGTCATCCCATCAATACATAACCATGTTTTATGTATGTTTCTGCTTAAAGACCCCTTTATTTAATATATATTGTTTCACATTAACCTTGAACTCACAGCCAACAGCACTGTCACCTGTGCCTGAAGGAAGTGTATCTAACACAAGTATTTTCTCCGTAGGACACATCACAGCCTCCTTGCACTGAGGGACACTGGGCAGGACTTCGACAGGATTCCTAGGGGCCATTTTAAACAGAAGAATCACCAAGAAAAAGCACAAAAAAGTGAAAAGTGTGACACCAAGTAGACCACAAAAAGGACACACTTGCACTGAGAGCTAAAACAGGAGGGCACGGCAGTGTGGCCAGGAGACCTCTGCTGGGGACCTCTGCTTGTGGCCACTCAGAGTTTTCTCCTCTCCGCTCATGTCCCGGGGCGACCTTAAAGAAGCTGCAGCATTGGTTTGGGGCTTAGAAAAAACTCTCACAGGTGGGCCATTTCACAAGTGTGGAATCCACAAATAAAGGGGATCAACTGTGACTCTGTGTGTCAGACACTTCGCAGTTTTTTTACAAACGGGAAGCACCTCACGGCCCCACGGTGGTGGAGTGGGGATGAAGTTAAGTGACAAAGGCTGTCATGAAGGTCCCAGGGGCCCTGTGGGTCTGCTCTCCGGCAAACTCGGCCTCCTGGTCGTGGGAAGGCTCTGGCGCTGACAGCTGAGCTGATGTGTTTGGTAAAGCCCAGCGCCCTGGGGGGTTCAGCTCTCAAGCACTCCCAGGCCAAGGCTGCCTGCCCACAGTGACGTTCAGCACACCTGTCCTGCCTCCCTAACAGAGTTAGTGACCAAGGAGGCCCCCGGGCCCTCCCGGCCAGGTGAAAGAGAGTAGACCCCTGGATCTTCCAAGATGCTTGTAATCAGGATATAATGTTTACATGTAGAGAGCATGGTGAACACAGATCCAAAGTGTATAATTTGAAAAGTTTTGACAGATATAAACACCCAGGTAACCAAACCCCCTCAAGATACACATTCCCTTCACCCAGAATTCTGTGCTCCTCCCTAATTCTTAAGTTCAGGTCGAAGCCAGACATTGCCTCTCCTATATACCCTCTCTTATTTTGAATAGTTGCCAACTGGACAATCCTGGGTGGGAAAGGTGCCTGAGGGCACTTGGGAGGAAAGGGGGGAAGCTACGGCAGGCGGAGTAGGTGCAGAGGCCGGGGAGGACCAGAGAGAGCCGGCAGACACTCACCCTGGGCACCTCGGTTTGCTGGGAAGGGAGCGTGGTGTGAAGGGCCAGGGTTTTGTGTGCGCGCCTGGGTGCGCCGTGCTCATATCACAAGCCTGCCCGTGGTCTCTCACATCGCCCCTGCCCGCTTCGTGCCGGGGCCTGTGCTGGGCTCGGAGGATTCACGGGGACTATGTTAGGCCACCTCTGCCCTGGGCCTTGGGAACCAGGCCTCTGGTCCAAGGACTGGGCAGGGGGGTGTGGCCTGTACTAGAGTCAGAGCATCTGATAGGCCCATGTCAGGGGCAAGACCCCATGCCAAGCACTGCAGTCAGGGGACCAGGGCAAAGAGCATCAGGAAGAGGGGTCCTTTGCGTGTCGAAGTACCTGCCACTTTTGCCCACTTCCATGGTTATAGGGGGAGGAGGGTGGGAAGTCTTTGGAAAGGGAAGGACTGAAGGGGTGCGTGAGAGAGACAGACAGAGCGAGGAGTAGGAGGAGATCACTGGAGCATGGGGCCTAGGGCGGGGCCCTCCTCACCGGCGGCTCAGGTGGCTGAAAGGGCTGTTTGTACCAGCAAGGGCACGGGTGGCTTACAGACGAAACAGGCTTAAGAAATGCTCGTGTAACTGAAACCCTCCCTTCTGTTACTCAGCCCCGATTGTCACAGAGCTGGCCTGCCAGCCCCAGTAGCACAGAGGGCCGCCTGCAGCCTTCTCTCCGGTCCCTCGGGCTTGCTGGTGTCTAAGGGCAGTGATGCCATAGCTTCAACAGTCTGGGCGTGCATTTGCCCGTGAACTGTGCCCGTACCGCAGACCCATCTCGGTGCGCCTTGAGTCTTTATTCCCGAGCATTCACCTTGGGCCTGAGCCTACCTGCTCTGTTCTGGGGAAGGTAAAGGGAAGCCTGCAGCCCAGCCTGCCTTCACCTGCCCTAGCTCTGGAACCCTGCCTCCAACTCCAGGCTTGGCAGCTCCCCAGACCCCTTTTTATCTTCGCCTCCCAGGCCCAGGCCAAGCAGCCTATCTGAGGCTGAGCAGGTAATGGGATCCCCCGGCAGTCCCAGCCACATCGATTGGCCCAGACATTACCTTTCTGAAGAAGGGTCCTCAGCGTCACTGCCGGGAGGCTCGTGTAACCCAAGACATCAACAGGGGCAAGATAAGATCGGCTTTTATAAAGTCTCTCCCTTGCCCCCTGGTGACCCCTCCTCTTGGCAGTTTTCCTCTGTTGGAAGGATGCCCTCCCTGGATGGGTTGGCACAGGTCACTGTTCAGGTTCTTCCCTTTTATTCTTTATATAGTTTCTGCCAGGGTGGAGAGAAGGGAAGGGAAGAAAAATGGCTGCTACCCAGAGCAGAAGGACGGGTTAAAACTAAGAACCCATCTGTGGACAAACTGAGCCTGGGTTCAGTTTCCTCAGCAATGCAATGCCAGTGACAGAGTCGTGTTACAGCCACAGTATGAAAACTAAGGAAGAGTCTGCGCGTACGGGCTCATCACAGTTCCTGGAGGTAGTCCCGTTTCAGTGACTGTGAAACAGAGGCTGCTGGTTGGAGCCCAGGGCCTCCTCCATGGCCCCTTCTCCTTACTGTCCTCCCCAGACCAGAGTGCTGTGGCTGGGTGGCTGGGACAAATCAGGGCTATGAAGTCTTCTGCCTTGGACAGCTCCAACCAGCTGTGCCATTCAGGGCGTCTTCAGTGGCCGTGGGTGTGGCCACCCGTCAGCCTCCCAGGAAAGTGCAGAGAACAGTTTATTCCACAACCATGGTTGAGTATCCCCAGAATGAAGTACAAACTGATTCTAAAATGCACGGCCTATCTAGCTGCTTCTTAGCATATCCCAGAGCCTGGTATCCAAGAACACTAGCCTGCTAAGTCAGCCATCTCTCCTAAGGCTGTTTGCAAAGACCACACCATCATGAGGGGTCATTAGGATCCACTTCTGCCCAGCAAACTCTTTGCGGTTTGTGTGCTGCAGCCTTCCCTGACTCTTCATCAAAAAGCTCTCAGCCTCTGATCCAGAGAAAAGAGTAGATACTAATATATTTGAATTTTTCTCTGTGGCTCCTTAGATGCACAGTATGGATTAAGGAAACTTTCTTTTCTTCTCTGAGCTACTGCCCACTCCTCCTGCTCTCCCCATACATATAACACAAGCTTTCATGGCTGACAGGTGGTAAGTCAATGATCCATCTTCTCACTGGAATTAGGAAAGCCCTGCCATCCATGCATGTCTGAGGGTCCCTCCCAGTCTAGTGACTTGGCTCCCCGGGGACAGCCTGAGGGGCTGGGCTACCTCGGCACTTAAAAGTGCAGACACGCACAGCCTTTCACGGGCACTCACATGCTCCGCCCAGTCACACTGCTCTGCGCCGCACCGGGTGGGAGGCCCACCTTACCCAGAGCGGCGTGCTCCTCTGCACCAAGCCTGAGGACCTGGTGACTTTCCCAGACATGAAAGCTCCAGGCCATTGGACGAAGCGCATTGTGAAAGTTGATTAGAATCAGAGCGATTGATGGATGTGTCTCTAGTAATAGACAGCATCCTCCTTATTACCAACTGGACTATGAAGAGAATGGATCAGCCTTTGCTTTCTCTTCCTCTCCTCCTCTGTTCCTCTCTGTCCCTCCCCTCAACCTCAGTAGAAATAAGTAGCTCTGAACAGCACTACCTGCTGACAAAGGGAAGAGACCAACAGCCTCACTCCATCTTCCCTTTGGCAACCGGAATTCCTCTTCTCAGAAAGAAGGAACCTCTCCAGGTTCCTGTAACCACCACCTAAGATTGTGGTCAAGGGATCATTCATTTGGGGAGGAGCTAAGACAAGCCTCCATTCAACGTGGGACCAGGACAGAGCCCACTCTGGTGGAGGGACAGGACCACCTGCCTGCTACATGACCCCAGAAAGGCTCTCCCTGGGCCTCCACTGAGCTCCTGCACCTGCTGCTTCCCATTAAGTTCAGTGCCCTCCTCCTCCTGCCTTGGTGGCCGCACCCACTGAGCAGGCCCAAGAGACACAGTGAATCCAATGTCTGCTGCTCAGTGTCTTGGGATCTTTAGAGAAGTTCAAATAGCAGTGAGGTCAGCGGCCAGCAGCTGATGACACAGGGAAAATTATAGTATCGTTGGTCTTCGAGTTTTAGGGTTTATCCAAGAATGAATTAAATAGGTTGAGACCATGGTGTCAATCAAGGGATCCTAGAATCGAGACATTGAAAGACTCCCCAGTCCACACCCTTTGTGTAAGGAACCTCCTATACACCCACCAGCCTAGAGAGGTTCCCTGTGCCATGTAGTCTGCCTTCCTGTGAGCATGCAGATGCACTTTCTCATTGCTGTGGGAGTTCCTACAGAGGCCAAGGACAGTGACATTAGGGAACCTGTTCTCCTTCCTTGTCGGGGTTCCCAGATGTAGAGATAATGACCAAAGAGCCCCCAGGGCTCTCCAACTTAAGTAAATATTTTAAGTCCTCTTAATTTTCTATAAACCTCACTTGGGAAACTCCACTTTTACCCCATGTGTTCCAGACTCCTCCTGTTCTAACCACAGACTCCCCGATGGTTCACTTTCAGCACAAGCCACCAGCCAAAGTAAAATGTCAAAGTTTAGAGGTAACCTATGGGATGAAGCCAGGAGCAGGTTCTAGTAATTCAGACTGGCAGACCCATGTCAGAGGGCTGGGGGCAGGGACCAGCGACAAGCCCCCAGTTTAGAGGCTGGCCCAGGCAGGACTCACACGTAGCTGCTTTTTCACATTGAAATTTAGCTGCCCGGCCGGCAGCAGTGGGACTTAATATTTCTATCCCGGTGTTTAGGAATTACTTTCTAGAGACCTTAATCACTACCTCTTCCTCTCTCCCCTCACCCTCTTCCTTTCTCCCTTCCTCTCCCTTCTAATTTTCCACTTGGCTGGGAATTCTCCATCAGTGAAAGTTCAGGCTTAGGGGAGGGTAGGGGTAGCTGCTTCATTAGAGAGGATAATCTCATTGGAACCACTGACTTGAATAATAACCCCTCTAAGGCACCAGGGTCATTGTCCCCAAAGGCTTGTGGCACCTCTGAACTGAGGCTGGAGGGATGAATTACAGAGAAAGTGGATTGAGGAAGGGAAGTAAGGAGATTAGCAGGGCTAGACCCCATTTCTAGGGGACCGGGGTTTCTTCTTGGGCTTCATGCTGGCCATCCGTGGGTCTTTGTTTGGGGTGGCGTGGCAGCCGTGGAGGCAGAGAGTTGCGGTGTCTGCAAACTCCAAGTCATGTATAGCGTGCACTTTCTGTACCTTGTGACGTTTTCTGAGTCATGCCTGGAAAATGGTTGCATCAGGATCTTCCCTGACCTTCATGGTGCTCCCCCAGCGGAACTGAAGGGAATGCTTTAGGGCACCCCTGGAGCCCTGTCAAAGGTGACATCTAAGCTGCCCCTGAGAGTGATGAATGAACCCTCTACATATTTCCTAGCTCTTGCCTTGACCAGTGAGAAAGCACAGTCCTAGGAAAGCAGAAGCCGTTACCCTGACAGACCCCACAGAAATTCGGAAGAAATTCATTCTTCCCCCTCCATTTTCCCAGCACATCTGAGGTCAATTGTCTGTGCTCAGACATGTGCAGCCTCTACCCTCATGGGCACTGAGGGGTAGTAGAAATGTCAAAGCATCCTCGGCACTGACCTTCAACTTGACTTGCCACTAGAAGCTGAGTTCTCAATATCTGGTGACAGCTAGCAAGAAGGCAGAGCTACAGCCCAGACCCCTCTTCTTCCTCTTCTCCCTCCTGATCTCTGGGGCCCCTTCTCCCTTATTAAGAGGGAAATTGCTGTAGCCATCCCCTGTCTCTTTGTCTTTGATTCGCCCCATGGGCCAGTCTGGGAGAAGATGGGTGCTTCTGCCTCAGCTGCAGTTTGGCAGGGTTGGATGAGGAAGAATGAGAAGAGATGGAATAATAACAATAACTAACATTTAATGAGGGCTCATGATGTGTATGAGCTATTCCCTGTTCTAAATACTTTGCTGGCATAATCTTTTAATCCTCATAATAACCCCATTAGGTAGATATTATTTCATTCCTGTTTTACAGATGAGAAAACTGAGGCACCAGGAGATTAGGTTATTGGCTCAAGATCACACAATTAGGTGGTGAGACCTGAACTGGGAAGAGCTGATGAGTAATTAGTTTGGGGTCTCAGCAACGTGGCAAGATGCAGCCTCATAAAGTTGGGGAGCAGCAAACCATGCAGGTAGAACTTGTCTTAAGATCCCTCAACCAGGTTCCTTTGTACCCCCAGAAGAGAGATATGAATCGCTATTTGGTTAAGTCCAGGTGTTGTCCGGCCTAAAAGCCACTTCATTTTTCTCACTTCATAAATTAGCTAAAGACATTTTTTCAGACCTACTAATTGCTTTTGGAAGGAGGAACTTCAAAGTTGGGAAATCAGTGAATAATTTAAGCCTGTACCAGCTCTCCGAGTCTGCCGTTAATGGGAGTAATAACACTATTAACAGCGATGTCAGTGCAGACACCCTGGAAAAGTCCATAACATTAGCTTAATGGCTGGAGGTAATGAAGTCCTCCCAGAGAAGCTGGCCTGGTAAATTAACTTCCGGGACTTTTAGGCAGGCGCCCTTGTTGCCATGGGTCTGCTAGAGCAGCCGGGAGGTGCCATGGAGACAACCATGCTCGTGTTTGACCTTTCCCTCTGGGGGTGGGAGTCCTAGACGGTCCTGGAGAATCCGCTAGTCACTGTCACATTCAACTGCTGCTTCTTCGTGGCAGGCGACAAGCGATTAGCCAAGAGAAGATTGAAGGGAAATTTTTTATTGCCCAGAGCACATGAAGGAACACCAAGATGGCAGGGAAGGTGGGTTTCATGTGCGGCAAGGGGTCTGTCCCTCAATTCTTAGTCTAGAATCTTCAGGGAGGTCCAGCATGGTGGTTAAGACTGCAGGCTCAAGAGTTCATTTGTGTTCACACGTGGGATCTCTGATTAACTGGTGACCATTAGCTGACCTGTACGGTGGGGTTTAAAATGATACCTACACCACAGCATTGTTAAGGGACGTGAGTGACATAAACGGTACGCCCCCTTATCAGAGTGCCTCATAAGCACTCAATGACTTCTAGCCATGACTGTATTATTCAGAATTGTTTCTCACTTCCTCAGTGCACATCCTTTTGTCCTTGTATCTCCCCTTCCTTTGTGTAGCCCAGTTCATTCAGTGGGTTCTCCTTTGTTTGCTGAATTCACCTCTCAGATTCTCCAGTTAGGCCTTTCTTCCCATGGAGGCCCAAGGTGTCTTCTTCCCCCAACCCTGGAGACGAGGCCCCCACAGCTTTCCTGTGGGTCTGGGAGTCACCCCAAGAGCAGCTCAGGTGTCCAGGTACCTCATTCCCTGTCTCACACACACCTCACCCGTCTGCCTGTTGAGGCAGATGTTCTCTCCTCAGTGTCTCCTTGCCCACATGGGT
Organism: Artibeus jamaicensis; assembly: GCF_021234435.1. Classification (NCBI taxonomy): domain Eukaryota; kingdom Metazoa; phylum Chordata; class Mammalia; order Chiroptera; family Phyllostomidae; genus Artibeus; species Artibeus jamaicensis. The sequence goes on from NW_026522040.1 coordinate 4,400,090, forward strand.
TCCACATCCCTGGTTGTGTCCTTTCTTACTAAACTCCTTGCCCAGGGCCCCCTCCAGCCCTGCAACAACCCCTGACATCCCCCTTCCTCTGCAGAGTTTATTCTCTTTCACCCAAGCAGGCCAGCCACACGGGAGCGATGATCCTGTGGTTCCACCCTCTCTTGCCTTGTCTCTGCTTTTCCTCGTCCCACAGCAGAATCACTCACTAGTCCTGACGTTCCAAATCCTGGCCACTTGGCAAAGCCCCATGTTCACAAGGCTTGTCTGACTTGGATTAAATGCTGTGCCCTGAGACTGGAAGACCTCCCTGCAGGGAATTCCCACGGCAAGGCAGGGATGGCCCTGACCCCAGCAGAGAACTTACAGCACCTTCCCCACGTGGGATACGTGCACTGGGGTGAGGGCCATGGTTTTTATGTGCGTCCTTCACAAGCTCCCATCAGTCGAGACTGTAAGATCCCAGGTCACCCTGGATGTGGCCCACCTGTGACACGGTGCACTTTGAAGAGTACAGGACACTAAGCAATCATAGCAAACCTTCTGCAGCAGTTACCCTGTGCATGGGGCTGGGATTTCAATTCAAGGCGGTCTGGCTCCAGAGTGTACTTTGAACTAGTGCACTCTGCTCCTTTGATCCTTCCTTCTCTCCCTCCCATCCACCTGCATTTATCTTCTGTCAGCTGGACAGGAGGATTACAGGGATTCCCAAATAAGTCCAGCACGGTTTCTCCTTTTGAGTAGCTCACACTTGGCTGGCAGGGGTTGTACTCAGCCCAATAATTGTCCTATAATCTAAGAAGTTCTAGACTGTAGGAAACTCCAAGTGCTTTTATCTTGGCCTGGTGTGAGGAAGGGCGGGAGACTGTAGGTATAAAATAGTTGAACCATATCTGGAAGGGCAGACAGATGCTGGACAGGGGAAAATTGGGGAGAGGGCTGCCCAGACAGATGAACTGACATGCACAAGGACAAGGAAGTCTGAAAGAATATTTTGTATATGTGGAAAGAACAAGCCTCAGTCTGCCTTAGGAATGGTGAGAATGACAAGAGCCAAGGATGAGTGGGGAGATGGAGAAGACAGGACTTTGGGACTCTATGTGAACGAGGAGGAGGTGAGGGGACATTAGGATGACTGTCATTTCTGCCTTTGGCAACCTGTCATGGGAATTCCTTCTTTTTCAAATTCAGGCATGATGGGGGAGGACCAGGCTGGAGGAAGGAGCCAAAGGCCAGTTCTGGGCACGTTGAGTTTGGACATGTCCCGGGAGCCATTGGCGATGACTAACCTGTGTCGGCACCACCCCGGACCAGTCACCTTCTCAGTTCCTCGTTAATCTCTCCCGCCAGGTGCACCCGGAAGGAGCGCTGCGAGCGGTCCAGAGAGCCGCACAGGTTTGCCTCTGAGATGAAGCAGTGTGTCCGGCTGACCGTGCATCCCAGCAACATCTCTGTTTCCCAGTACAATGTCCTGGTAAGGGCAGGAAGTTCCAGGGGCCAGGGAAGAACCCTCTACCCACCAAAAAGGGCTGCAGCCCAATGCTCCCTAGCAAGGGCTGGGCTCAACCCAGCCAGCAAAGTGATTGGAGAGCAGGACTGCTAAAGAAGGTGTCCCTGGGAATGGAAGAGGGGGTTATGCACAGGAGTGTGGGGGGAGAGGCTCTATGCATAGTGGGTAGAAAGACAGGGCAAACTGGGACACCAAAAATGATCCAAAGGGTGACCCAGAGAGGGCGGGCTTGGGGGGCAGCTGCTTTGTCTGTAAGATGGGAAGGACATCTGTGCAGGGGGAGACAGGGCTAAGGTGGCTGCCACGTTCTTGCACTGGGCACTCAGTGGTTGGCGTTGCCATCCTTCCAAAATTGGGCCAGTGGAAACGGAGCCTGGCCAGCGGTACCTCAGTCCCACCCACTTTTCTCACTCCACCCGAGTCCCCATAACATTCCATTTCCGGGGGCCAAGTCCACCCCCAGGTAATGGGGTTCCCGTTGTCCTGGTCTCTTTACATTCCACCGCCCTCCCTGGGTGCTCTTGTAACGAATGGCATCTGTTCGTCTCTTTATCAATGTCACCTTGTGTCTTTTCTTTCTTTCTTTCTCTCTGGTCTCTGTTGCTCTCTCCCTTTCCTCCTTTATCCCATCTCGTTCTCCGTTTTCTTCCTCTGCTGGGCTGCCCACAGCTGGTCCTGGAGACACACAACGTCCCAGAGCTGTCAGCTGGCGTCAACTGTGCCTTCGAGGACCTGTCAGAGATGGATGGGCTGGTGGTGGGCAATCAGATCCAGTGCTACTCCCCGGCGGCCAAGGAGGTGCCCCAGATAATCACGGAGAATGGTGAGAGGCCCCCAGAGGCAGAACTGGGTGGCAGGGCTGTCCTCCTGCCAGGGTGAGAACTCGGAACAGACACTCAGGACAGATGTGGGGGGACTGAGGGAGCCTTCAGGAGGGGAGGGTCAGAGGAAGGGGCGTGGGTTGGTGGGGATGTTGTAGGAAGAGGGAGATGAGGCGCCCTTTGCTGCCCTTGGAATTGACTATTGAGACTAGGTGAGCATCTAAGAGTCAGATTCATGCTAGGTGAGGAGCAGCTGCAGAGGGTGGGTAGAGGGCAAGGCCAAGACAGCATCAGAGTGTGCTGGTCAAGTTCAGGATTGTACTGGAATGTGAAAGGGCTGTCATGGAGGGGCAGCAGAGGAGCAGGTGGGGTAGGGCAGTCATCTGGCTACTTACCCCCACCCACTTTGCTGGGTCTCTTGACCCTGGACCACTACACCCCCAGCCCCACCCTAACCTGCCTTCCCAGAGCTGCCTGTTTGTGGCCAGCTACACTGGGAAGGCCAAGGGTGGACAGAGGCCCAATGCTGGTGAGGGACAGACCCAGCCTGGGCAGATGGATGCCAGGTTGGTCCTCCCATTTGGGTTTGTCACATTTGTTCTGAGCCGATTGATTAATGAGGCTCTCGGGGAAGGCACAGAACCAGGCTGGAAGTGGAGGCCTGGGGTCAGGGCTGTGAATTAAACATGGGCTCCTGCTCCTCTCCGGCGCCAGCTGAGGATTCCAGGGACGCCCACCCGAGTGGACCGCTGAGCCCACCCGAGCAGGGGCATCAGAGCAGAGTCTCTCCTTACAGAGATGTGAATATGTGCATGTGCTCACACACACATGTGCAAAGCCTCTTGTGCAGTTTGTGGCAGCAGTAGTGAGAGGTGGCCTGTTTCTCCTGGTAGCTAATCAGTGTGTTTGTAGTTCTGTGAGTCTGGCATGGACGTGGTGCAGGTGAGTGAATGCACAGTCAAATACCTGTTAGAGTATGTGTGTGAGAGTGTGTGTGTGTGTGTAAATTTAGGACCTGATGACCAAATGAGGGTGGGAGCGCAATGTGGAAGGAGGAGGAGGCAGGATCATCGTCTGCAGCTGCTCAGGGCTGACCTGGCGCTGAGCCTGCTGCATTAGGGACCTGTGAGAACACCTCTCTGGTCCAGCAGGTTTCCCTTTCCTAGGGAACATAACTCCCAGCGGGACCCTTACATGGGCCTTGCCCTCCCTCTGACCTTGTGGCCTGCTCTGCCCCACAGGGGACCACCATGTTGTCCAGTTGCAGCTCAAGTCAAAGGAGACAGGCATGACCTTTGCCAGCACCAGCTTTGTCTTCTACAACTGCAGCGTCCACAACTCGTAAGTGCCCCCAGCCTTGCTCAGCTCCCTGTTCCCAGGGTCAAGGCACCCAGAAAGAGAAGAACCCACCACTGTTTGCAAGGAGTTACCTTCTTGAGGCCCTCCAAGGAGACCTCCTTCACCCTATATCAGACAGGCCCTTCCTCTGGCATCCTGGGGGTTAATGGACAGAGGCTAGAATGAGCAGTGGGAGACCCCATGGGGTAGGGAGCTCCAAATCCCTAGCCCACACCTTTTCTCTGGCATAAGTCTGTCTAATCTGATGCACTGTCCACCATCTGTTGAGGAGGGGGCACGTCTCACCTGAACAACGGAGCAGTCAGCACTGGGGTGAGAGGAGGGGTAGGGTGTCCTACAAGCCCCTGAGTGCTCAGCTCCGCCCTGTGTTCTGGGTCAGGACTCGGGCTGGGGCGAGTGGGAGAGGAACAGGCCCGGGGCTTAGGGTCTGGCCCCATTTCAGTAAAGCCTCTACTTCCCAAGGGAAGGTAGGAAGACAGAGGCTCGCACTCTGGAGTCAGACCAGCTGGAAACTTAACCATCTGTGCCCCAGTGTCCTCTGTAAATGGGGACGTAGTAGTTCCTCTTCTGGGGATGTCACCCAAATATTCAGCAGCTGACATGGCAAGGGAACCGTCCCAGCAGAGCAGTCACTGGCTGGGACACCACTGGTTGCTGCCCCCACCCATCAGCCCTGCTCAATCCTCAGGACAGGCCATGTTTTCCACCATAGATACCTTTCTCCAATCAAAGTTAGTGTGGAAGCCCAATAAACATAACAGATGGAAGTAGGAACTGCTCTGATTGAGTGCTGAGGGGACCTGGAACCCTTCTGTCTAAGAACTCCACATCTCTGCCTCCTCACAGCGTCTCCAAAGAAGCTCCTGAGAACACCCCAGGGTTCTGTAACAGCACAGTTTGAGATCCACAGGACCCGACCTCCAAAACCCTGCTTGCTTTTATGTTCTTCTCTTGTCCTCTCCACATAGGACTGCACATCACCAGAGACATTTGGGGAGGGGGGGGTAGGGTTTAGCTACCTGGTTACAGGAGCTGTGACTACAGAGCTTGGCCCTCTTCAGGGCCCCAAGGAAGAGGCAGACAGCCCTGCCAGCCAAAACCAAGAGTTTCGACAGTGGAATTCTGTTCCCATGTCTTGCCACAGAGATTCCCATGGCTCTAGCACTTGGTGGCCTAATCCGTCACTCTCCTTTCACCCCTGCAAGAAAGCAAGGAGTGTAGATAAAATTACATGTGAAGTTCCCTTCCGTCCTGACATGGTGGAAGCGTTACTATGTGCAAGGCAGTGTGTCACTCATCAGACAGGTAATCACAGATTAGTAACCAACCTTGCCCTCCAGGAGCCATGCCTAGTGGGCTAGTGCATGAAAGGACAGTGAATGAGAGAAGTAGAATACAGCAAGGCCAGTACTGTCCCAGAGACGTAAACAAAGGGGTTGGTGAGATCAGGGCCGTCGGGCCCATTCTCCATTGGTCAAAAAAGGGGGAGATGGCCACGTGGAGGAAGGGAAAATGGTACACCAGGTAGAAGGACCAGACTCATGTGGGGACATGGACCTGGAAACCAGGGAGGGCCTGGCCTGTGTGGCAAGACATTTGGGGTTTACCATTTGGAAGAGGGAACCATGCTGGGTTTGTAAGCAGCGAGGAACTTTTATAAAGTTTCCTTTGTTTCCTGGGGGTGGAGTATAGAGGTGAGGTTGCCAACCCACTGAGAAGGCAACCTCAGAACCTCCTACCAGGGTGAGTCCCTGTGGGTGCTTGTCAGCTGAGACCCTGGAGTCAATTTGAACTAAAACTCAATTATTTGCCCTAAATCTCGTGGGCTCTCTGGACAAGCCCCACTACTGTAGGCCTTATTGTTCTCCAATTCAGCTAAAGAGAGTACCATCCTGTGGAAGTGGACAGTGGCTGATGAAGCCCTTGGGGACCAGATTGATCAACTGGCTGCACAAGAGGGAGGGGCCAAAGAGTCTGCGCTGGCTGAGGACTTGAAGAGGAAAGGATGGCTTTGGATGAGATTTGCCCTTTCTGGTGCTTGAGGGTGGTTCCTCTCACTGTTAAAACATGTTTTCCTGGGCCCCAGAGTCTCAGGCCCTCTGCTGTGGGCTCACCCGGGGTCTCTGATTCATGCTCCACCCTCCCCTCTGCCCAGGTGCCTGTCTTGCATGGAGAGCCCTTTCGGCTGCTACTGGTGTAAATACCGACACGTCTGCACCCATGACCCCAAGACATGCTCCTTCCTGGAAGGCCAAGTGAAGCTGCCTGAGGTATGCCCCAGACGCCAGAGCATCTGGGATTGCCCCCTTCTCCCCACGCCCTCCTCTAAAGGGGCTACGTCATGAAAGCTGTGAACACACAGAGTTGTGTGGGGGGACCAGGGGGCTCTGGGTCATCCTAGAGGCTCGGTTCCAGGTGAAGGTGCATCCCAGGTCACTCCAGGCAGGTGAGTTCTAGAGCAATTCCAGAGGGACGAGCATGTGTGTGTCTGAGAAATAATTGTCAGTGCACAAGAGTGCTGTGTGCAAACTCCTCAGTTGTCCCTCAGACCTCTGTGTGCAGAGCAGAACTGAGACTTTTTTAAAATTAAGTAAAAGGAAGAGAGTAAGAAGGATGAAAAAGTGGTCAACTTAGCCAGAGCAGCGGTTCCCAAAGTGTGGTTGCCAGACCAGGGGCAACAGTGTCACCGGCAATGCTGTCAGATGCACAGTCTCCGGCTCTGCCCCAGCCTCTGGGTGAGAGCATCTGGGGAAGGGGCCGGTCCTCTGTGCTTCTGCCACACCGTCCAGTCTGGGAATCACTGAGATGGGGCTGGGCTGCGTGGCTGAGCCACTGTGTTTCTATTCCCTCCCAATTGTTATTGTTATTCTTATCCTTATCCATCATCATAATAGAAATACTCCTCACCTGTGTTACTACCTTCCTTAGAATGTACGTTTGTGAGCAAGGACATCAAAGTCAAGTGGCATAAAAACACTTTGGAAAAGTCTGCCGTCGTTCAAACATATGGTGCTTATGAGACTCCGAACACCGGGTCAGCAGTACTGAGCAGTGGTTGCTTTAGAACGCCGTGATTTAAAAAATACACAATACACACACACACACACACACACACACACACACAGAAAAGAGACCCAGACTAAGACAGCCCCTTAATAGAGAAAAGGAGGAAAGAGGTTACATCTTGGCTTTAAGCAGGAATGTGAATCTAATGTTTGTTTCAATCCTCTGCTCTTCTGTAAGACAAAACGGATCTGAACTAATAGGACACACAGGGTCTGACAGCCAGAGGGCACACCCTTGGCATTAAGACCAGAGGAAAAGCCGGACAGTCTCCTTGATCCCGGGACTTTATCTGTGTGGTCAGGAGCAGAAGAGCTGGCTGGTTCGCCCACCAGGACCAGGGGCCGAGAGCCTAGAAGTGATGTCTTCTTATTAGAGCAGAAAGCTGCAAGTCACTCCATGAGAGCAGAGACAAAGAGGTTGGCAGCCTCCCTGCAGCTCCCCAGACTGGGGTATCCAGCGGAGGTTTCATGTGTGGAGAGGCCTAGGAATAAAACGAAAACAGAAACAGTTGAGCTCTCTAGTGGAATTCAAAGGCCCCTGATCATTTAATTACCCTGAAGGAGGTTTTCAAATCTCTGCTTTTGCTTTCTTGTTTCCTGCTCTTGTCCCAAGTTTCTGTCTTTTAAATCTATAAAAGAAACTTGCATCTGCTCTTCAGAAAGAGGAAAAAAAAAGAACTAGAAGAGAATGAAACAGGAGCCCAGCACATTTCCCAGTGCACCGCAGGGGTCCCTATGGAAGAATGATGTCTTCAGGGGCCCAGATAGCAGATCGGGCCGAATGCTCCATCTGTCTGTACCTGACGCCTGCAAAGGCTTCTGGGGATTCACCTCAGAGCACTTGGTGCCAGGCCCCCCGGGAGAGGGAGAGGCCTGGAGACCCATGGTCAACGGAGGGATGTGGAGATGCTCTAACCTACCAGATGGGGCCTGCCTTTAATTCTTTCCATGTCTCATGAGCCATTTTACGGTGAGCCTGGCAGGCTTTTGCAGTGAGAGAGAGGTTCCTGCATAGCTTGGCATCGCACTCACTTACCCCATTATTGAATGAGATTGACCTTGGCTCCTCTCTTTCCTGAATACTTATTTATTCTAAGAGAAGGATGTTTTCAGGCTATGCTTCTGGTCCAGGCTTATAGGCTACCTTCTATCAAGCTCAGTACTAGGACCATTTGGAATATAACAAAGAGGAGGAGCCAGCGCTGAACTCCTCATGATGGTCCTTGTAGCAGCCTCTGGCTGGAAAATGTACCGAAGGGAAAAGAAGTAAATAAGAATTTGTGGGCTTCGAACTGATCCTGCCATTTCGGGTCAGTGGAAGGAGCTTATAATCCTCAGAGTTTGAAAGAAATACCAGGCTACTAAGGGAAGTATGGTGAATTTTTCTCATGGTGTTGTTTTGGTTTTTATCGTTTTGTTTCTGGGAAGAGATAGTAGTAGGAATAAGGGGTAACAAAGAAAATCACACATTTGAAAGGCGATTTTGCGGAAACCCTGAGACAAGTGTTCCTTCACACAGGGGGGGCGGGGGACCTTATTCACAGTAGGTACTCTGCACCCTTGCTAGGTGTTGCCACCCGGCCTTCATTACCCAGCCCCCAGCAGTCCCCACATGCAAGGCATTGTGGGCGACTTCAGGGTAGACAAGAGATCTACATGATCCGTAACAGTAGGTGGGAATGAGCTGGAAAGCATCGAAGAGAAACCCATGCCCACAAAGTGGTCTTCTTGGGTGAGCGTTCCCGTCAAGGTGCAGGTCCCTGCACCGACCCACGGGGAGGGACTCGCTCGGCCTCAGGCCTGTGGCTCCCTAGGACATCCAAGGGCAGACCTACTCCCTTGTAATGAAAATGTGACCCTCACCCAGTGATCCTTCTGGAAGTCCCTGGGCTTTCCTTTCCTTTTAACTTTTGAGTGTGGGGACACAGGGTCCCTTTGTTGGTCAAGAGGGATGCTGCCAGGTGGCTTTTTCATCTGTCCAGCACCCGCCGGGGCCCCGGGAAGGCTTTCATCTGTGCGTCTTCCAGCCTCAGCGCCGGCTTTGTTGACTGTCACCGGGGACATTGAATCACCTTTTTTTCACCTGAACAAAGAGTGCATTCAGGTGAAGTTATGGGTCTGAAACAGAACTGGTCAATCATTGTTGTCATTATATTAATGGTGTGTATTCTAGCATAATTACTATGATTAGAAATAGGATGCCCGGTAGCATATGTCGTTTATAGTAACTGTATTACAGTTACAAGGCATGATTTTGTTTCAAACTAACGAGGCCATTGTGATAGCAACCCTGGAACTTTAGATCAGCTGCCAGACCCCGGGTACCAAAGAGAGCCGGGAGCTGGAGGGGAGGGAAACCTGAAGTGGGGCGGGGTGGGGGGTCATCCTGCTCTCAGCCCCGTTCTCCCAGCTTCCGCTGAAACTCCTTGCTTCCCACGAAGGGCCTCTCACTGGGGCAGCCAGGAGCAGGGCCATGCACTAACCTCTGCCAGGCGGGAGGCACCGCTGGGCCCCAAGTGGCTTTGGAACTCCCAGGTCTTCCACCTTCTGACCTGAACACCCCATCAGGCCTGCACACCTGAAACAGTGACCTTTAGGAAACAAAGGCGAACCGTGGAAAAGCAAAGTCGTCAACAAAAATGCGTGTCTGCGACAGGCAATTTTACTGTCATTTGTCATCTAAACTGAAAAGCAGGGGGAGCTGCAGCTGCAGCTTTGCTCTCGGGGCACCAGGCTGGATGGTATTTGCTAGGAAGGCAAAGCACATCTGGCCCACAGGGCACAGGCCGAGCGAGGAGGTTCCCGGGGCCCCTCACTTCTTGAAGTTCAAGCAGAATTTGCTCCAGAGAACAGTTGTAAGATCAGAAGAGGCCAAATGAATTCTATTTGATTTCCAAAGCTGTGCTTGAAGTGCTCTCCCAAACTTCCGCACCGCCCGCCACCCCTGAGACAGTGTCAGTAGTCAGAGCAGATACCCCGGCGTCTGCCAGCCCCAAGGGTGGGTCCTTCTGGGACTGCAGAGCCCAAAAGGTGAGGAGGGTGCTTACCCTGGGCTGCAGCGGGCCCCTGACGCTGGAGTAAGACCCCTGCCCTCCGATAGGTCCGGCCAAGTGTGCTCACCTCCCAGCTGGGCTCAAGGGAAATCAGGCCAGCCAATCTTGTCCCTTCTTGCAGAGGAGCCATTCCTGGGACCCAATCCAAGGGAACAAACCCCCCAGAGCCAAGCCCTTCACCCTCTTCGGAGAAAAACAAAGCCAAATCCAGCTAAAGAACTTGCTTTCAACCTGTGTGTGGCCCCCACTCCAGTTATTCCATTACTGGGTTGCCATTTCCCCAGACAATTGCACTTTCCATCAATCTCGTCTGCCCCTCCCCTTCAGGTTATGGGTATTTCCTTTCTGTATTATTACTTTGCTCTCTCCATGAACCAGCCCATCGTAGATCACGCTAATGGCATTATAAACTTGAAGAACAGCAAGAAAATATATGGTGCGTTACATTTTCGTATTGGTCACCACAGGTCTGAGAAGGTGAGCGTAAATTTTGGGGGGTTGGTTGGGACTAGGGCTGGCTAGTCTCAGGGATTGATGGGGGCTGAGGTGACATGGAAGGGAAAGGTGACCTGCAAATCACTTATTCCTCAGCTGCCCCTAGATGCTGCCCCAGCTCAGCTCCCCACACCCCACCATCGTGCCACTGTCTCCCAACCCCGCTGGAACAACAACTAGGAGAGTTAGAGCCTGTGTCTTATAACCACACGGGGCGGGGAGGGGGGTTGTAAATCTGGAGGCCTGCCCCGCCCCAGCAGCACCAGCCCTGACCCAGCTCAGCGGTGGTCTTTGTGTCCTTGTTCAATTATTCAAATGCACAACGCAACCTCGGTATGGAGCAGCCATTGATGCGCCAGACATGGTAGACAGAGAGGCATCCTTTTTGCTTTCATACTTTGGCTCAGTGTTTGTGCTTAATTAGCAGTGCAATCTTTACTTCTGTGTGCATGTACGTGGGACCAAAATGCGCACGGGGCTGGACAGGGGACCTGGGGCCCCTGGAGCTACCTCCTGCCAGCCAAGACAGTGAAGATTTTCTCGTGCCTCAAGCCACTGCTACTCCCTACCCTCCGTCCCTTCTCATGACAGCAGGATGTGGCCACAGGCAAAACAGCCTACAAGGGAATCTGGTTCTAATTGTGTGTGTGTCTCCAACTCATCTTGCTAAACGCAAGCATTTTCCACTCTCCAAGAGCCCGCCCTTTCAGATGGTAGTCCAGAGAAAGATCTTTCTTGAAAAGAGAAGGGACGCATGTTTTTGAGGAATTCCATGTGGGGGCTAGATAAACATCTGGATTGAAATTCAGATGATCAGGTGGAAGTATTTTTGTTCATTGCCATTGTGCAAATGGCGTGAAGTAACTGGCGTCCTTAGTTTCTTTCTCATGAACTTGGGCGATCATACGTGTTGTGCTATGAGACAAGAGAGCACATGGAAAAACACGCATCAGGGGATGGAGGTGGCGGCATGCACACTGGATCGAATCCTGTACCCTTTGTACAGGGATTCACTGTGCTCACTGGAGTCACGATGGCACCACATACTGTCAGAGCCACCCACACCTGCACGTGTGATGGTCCCGGTTACATTGTACTAGTTACTGTAATACTCACCTGGCAGGTTAAACAGCTGCTTCCAGGAGTCCCACCTCCCTCGCAAACCCCAGGCCCCTCCTGAAAGCCTTCAGTTGGTCTGTGCTTTGATACCACACTTTGAGCTAGTTCAGCAGGTGTTGTTACCCATTTTACAGATGGGGAACCGACCTTCAGAAAGGTTATATAATGACTGTCCCAGTTCATCTATGGGGTTCATAATAATAGAACTGGGACCATAAAAATCAGCTAATCCAAACCAGCTCCACGCAGTTTGAGGGACTTGCCTGAGGCCACATGGTTGGCTAGTGGAGGTCCTGTCTCAGAGCATATGAAACACGTCACCTCCCAGAAGAGGGGAATGCTTTCGGGAGAGCAGTGGACAGAACTGGGACATCCCTACTTGTCCCCTGTTTTGTCTGAGGCCCTTGGAACTGTTGAAACTGTCAGACTCTGCACAAGCTCTGAAGCCAAGAAGGGTGGGTAAGCTGGGTCACGGGAGAGGATGAGATGCGCATGGAAAAACACGTGGCTGGTGTCGGGGAGATGGACCCTTTGGAAAAGAGGGAGGCAGAGAGAGTTGATGAGGGCCCAGGCGCAGCCTGAGCCGAGGAGGAAAGACGAGGAAAGCGCAAACATTTGCTGACTGCCCGCTTGCTCTGCGCCAGATGCTTTATATGTGCAATTCCCCGAACGCCCTTTGGAAGAGGAGTTGTTAATCCTGGAGCCTAGTTAAGTTGAGCAACGATTAGAGCTGTTGCAAGAGTCTGAGAATAGCAGGAGGAAGACAGACTGGCACTCAGAGCTACATGATTCTCCAACTAGGTTCCTTCTAGGTAAGGAAGCTCAAAGGCAGGGACCAGGTGGGGAGGACCTGGGCTCCGGGACCACCGAGACAGGGGTACTCAAGACCAGCTGCAGACTCGGGCCTGGAGAGGCACAGCAGCTCCTCTGAACTTGCCCAGGAGCCTTAGACGTTGGGGTGGTTTGTACCAGGGGCTCAGCATGAGACGGGTCAGGGCGTGGGGAGCTGGAGTGGGAGGACTGGGCAGCACGGTGACGATGGTCCCTTCACGCCTTGTTGCCTAGGAAGAAATTGCCATTTTACATTTCAATTAGGAGGGATACCAGGTCAATCAGCTGTACCACCAGAGGAAAATGGGCTCGGCCCAGCCCAGGGCCTCTCCAATTATTATTAATGAACTTACTCTCAGGGCTGCCAACCTTTTTATATGCAAACGAAGGCTTTATGGGGCCACTGGCAATCAGGACTCATTAGAGAACTCAGAGCAAGCCTCAGCGAGAGAGAATCCTGCGGGGTCCGGGTGGGAAGAGGGAGGCTTATGCTTCAGCCTGTGTCCTGGACTGAAATCAGTCCGGCCCCCAGGCAAGGTTCCAGGCCACCTCCAAGCTCCCTAGTTCTGCTGCTCCCAGGGAGATCCTTGCTGGCCCGTGGTGGCCCCGGCCACCAGGAGGAACCGACCGCCTTCCTTAAGGGGAGGGAAGATGACGGACTGGCATCTGAGGCCTTCAGCTGCCAGCACGTCTTGCTGATGCTGAGCCATTATTTTCCCTCTCCCTGCCTCAGTTTCTCCTTTGTAAAGTAGGAGGGGACCCGTTAGGTTGCTTCAGAAGACTGTCAGATTCTAGTCACCCTCAGCACACCGTTCATGCAGCGACATTTCGCTGTGAGACATGGAGATGGGAGTCCAGCCCTTCCGCTCTCACTCCAGCCCAGACCCAGCTCCCCCTTGCCGGTGTGGAAGTAGCCAGCGGGAGAAGGGTCAGGGCCGTGCGTGCTCTGGGGAGGAGGGCTGCCCAGGACTGTACAGTGAACGGGGCCCTCGGCTCAGGACTCCCTACTTCCCACAGATCTTCTCTCCTGACTCTCCAGCACCGTGTTCCCTCCTTGCTTCAGTCCTGACCACCGTCCTTTCCACAGAATGGCCCTCGTCTCCTCCGTGTCCCTCACTCTCTTCTTGCTGGAGTGCGTGTGGGTGGTGGGTGGGGAGTGAGAAGGCACAGGGTGCAGCTACTGAAGCTCTCTCCCCGCATGGGCCTCAGAGTCTCCAGAGACCCTCCCCCACCCCGTCAGAGGCTCAGGGCCACACACCGGGTGCAGGCCCCACCCTCACCCTTCTCCCTTCCTACTTCCCAGCCGCTCATCTTTAACTGTGGTTAAATACACATGTAAAACTTACCATCTTAGCCAGTTTTAAGTGTGCAGTTTAGTGCCGTGAAGTACACCCACGTTATGGTACACCCACCACCCCCACCCATCACCAGAACCTTTTCATCTTCCCCAGCTCAATTCTGTCCCCATTAAACACGAACCCCCGGCTCCCCCTCCCCGAGAAACCTCCGTCCACTTCCCGTGTCCATCAGTCACACTGCTCTAGGGACCCCACGTGGGTGGGATTGTGTAGTGTTTGTCCTGCTGTGCCTGGCTTATTCCTCTCAGCATACGTTTGCAGGATTCATCCGTGTTGAAAGGCGTGTTAAAATTTCCGTGTGAAGGCGGGACAATACTCCATTGTATTATAAGTCACAGTTCCTTTGCCTGCTCATCCACTAATGGGCGGTCCGGCTGCTCCCACCCTTTGGCTCTTGTGCATAACGCCGCCCCGAGCACGCGTGTACCGTGTACCAGTTCGAGCCCCCGCTCTCCGTTTCCTCGCGCACACACCCAGAAGTGGCTGCGGGATCCGCTGCTCCTCTCCTACCTGCTCTCCAGGATGACGTGTGGGCAGCCTGGTGGAGGGGAGGGGGCATTTACTTAACAGCCCTGGGGCACTCACTCCACTAAAGCGAGGCTGTGGAGCCGAGACCACCCCCAATCCTGGCATCAGGACTGGTTAGAGATGGAGGGGTCCTTGGGGTCCAGCCAGTGGACAGATGAGGACATGGAATCTCAGAGTGGGGTTCCAAAGCTCTTCAGAAGCTCAGCAGGCACTGGAGCTCAGAGCTCTGCTCCCTCCCAGGTGTCGAAGACAGGGGGCTCACATTGGCATTGGGACCCAGGGGGACAGCTGCCAAGTCGTCTGACTGCCTGGGCACACCCCCCAACCTGCCCTCCCCCCACGGCCTCCTTTCTGCCTTCCTTGGCTGTGGCGCCCTGCTGCTCTTGGGGGCCTGCAGCGTCTGCAGAGAGCCCTCAGTGAGCCCCAAGACGGCAGCCTCAACAGCGGGCCTGCCCAGATGCCACCTGTCTCAGCATGCCCTGAACGTGCCAGAGCGAGAGAAACGTGGGCGGGGGGGGGGGGGCCTGCCTGACGCAGGGTGCCCAGGCCCTGCTGCTGTTTTCAGAAACCCTCACCCTTGCCCATGCCAAGAGCAGAGTACCCACTCTCTTTATTGACCCCCTTCTGTCCCAGGCCTTCGTGGGCAGAGCTGACTCCCCCTGGGGAAAGGAGCCCAGCAACTCAGGTTCCCCACCCCAGGTCCTCCGGGCCCCGCTCAGATGGCTCCAGGGATGAGCCTGCTCATTGCTAGTATCTCCTTAGTGTGTATCTGCTCTGAGGGGCATTTCCCTGGAGTTAAATCGGACACTTCTGGATTGAAGGAAGAGGCCTCTGGGCCATTCCAGAACATTCCCAAATGCCACACTCGGCCCATGTATGGAAAGGCCCTGCCAGACCCTCCTGCTCTGCTCCTGACTCACATTCCAAAGCCCAGGACTTTGCATTGCTGCTGGTCTGCTCACGTGGTCGCCTCTGTCCCAGCTCTCGGCAGCCTGGAGCTGAGGCAAAACGATCAGCAGCCCAAAGTGAGACGAGACAAGACGCCCAGCCAGCAGCGTCTGTCTCTGCTGGGGTGGAAGGGGTGCCCGGAGAAGGCCGCCAGGCCTGTCTGAGTCTGGGATGCATTAAAGTGGACCCTGGAGAGAGCAGGGACAGCCTCGGTGAGAACTGACCCGGGACCTCTCAGTCCCATCCCCTCCTGGTCAGTGGCTAGGGGTGGGCCCCAGTGCCCAGGACCCCCTGTGGGTGTGTTCAAGGGAGGGAGGAGTGGAGTGAACGTCCAGGCTCTGTCTGGAGGGGCCCCTGCACCTTTGGCTTCCTGCTGCCCAGCCTACGCCACTCTCTCTGTCCCCAGGAGTGCCCCCAGCTGCTGCGAGTGGACAAGATCCTGGTGCCCGTTGAGGTGATCAAGCCCATTACCCTGAAGGCCAAGAACCTGCCCCAGCCACAGTCCGGGCAGCGCGGGTACGAATGCATCCTCAACATCCAGGGCAGTGAGCAGAGGGTGCCCGCCCTGCGTTTCAACAGCTCCAGCGTGCAGTGCCAGAACACCTCTGTGAGTGCCCAGCCCTGCGCCCCCAGGGGACCTTGACCCCTACCCTGCCCCATCCCTGTTCTTTAGAGCCAGGTCAGTTCAGCGCTGGGGGATGTCCCCAAACACCACAAAACAGCTCTGCTTTTCCCCACGCCGCTCACACCACCCCAGCAGAGGGTGGGCTCTGATGGCACCAAGCGGCCGCCCAGAGCTGTGGCCCTGTTGTGACCTGGAGGGCATTGTGGCCAGGAGGGCCCTCTGCCCGAGACAGGGGCTGTGGTGTGAGGGACCAGCCATGGGGCCGCCGAGCACTGTCTGTGGACCGAGGTTGGTGCCCCCACACTTCCTGGAGAAGCTCTGGAGGCCCTGGGCCCTGGGTTCCTGCCAAGGCTGGGCTGAAGGCCGCATGTAAACCCACCAGGCTTCCACTGCCCTCACGGCCACACAGGGGCACTCCCCCGAGTGCCACCAGAGGCCCAGGAAGTGTCTGGGCTAGGCCCCGCCCACGCAGATTGCTGCCACGACTGTGCTGCCCAGATCAGCACACACCTGCCTGTTGAGAAAATCCCCAGGAGGCCCGTGCTTGGGCTGGCACCTGAGTCCTGGGTACCACACCGTGGACCCTCTCGGGGCATCCCCTCCTGCCATCACTCCTCTCCTAGCCAGTGGCCTTCCCTCTGCTTGCCTCACTCTCTTCCTGGCTGTTGCTGTGCACCTAGACGCTGAGAGAGCTGTAACATTGTCACTTGTCCCCTTCACTGTGCAAAAGGCAATCTGGGGGCCCAGAAGCAGGGGCAGCGTAGGTTTGTGGGCTGAGAGTCGTACAACTGGGGAGTGCTCTTTAAGAATGTAATATAATAAATATGAAAGAGGACACGCAGGCAGGCCTTAGAGGGGGCTGCAGCTCCATGTGCCTCGGAGTACCTGCCCCTGTCTAGCGGGTAAGTCACGTGTGTAAGGTCACACAGCTAGGGAGTGGCAGGGCGGGGTCTGATTTGGGGTCTCCTCTCACGTCACCTTCCTGCCATTCATCTGCATTGCTTCTGGGTACCTATATGTGGTGAGTGTATTTGGGGGTGTGATGTGGAAGAAAGCCTTTCATGGGAGCAGTCCACTCTTCCTACAGGGAGCAGATTAGGGGTCCATGATGCTCAGAGAGGCCCACGTGCTTGCCCTGGGTGGCTCAGCCTTACAGAGGCTGAACTGACCATTGATGTCCCAACCTCTGAAACCCTAGATGTGTCCCCACAGCTCCCCTAGCAGCCAGCTTTTTTTTTATTTCTGCAGTGCCCCAGATTAAACCTGGAAGCAAAAGGAATATTAAACACCACCTGTCTCCTCCTAAATCCCGAGGCCAAGTAGACCAGCCCCAAGCATCTGGTTCAAGTGGTTTCCCCCCAAATAAGCAAGTCCCTGTGGGAAGGGAGGGCTGAGTTCCACATCTGACTCAGCAGAAGGCAACTGGGGGTTTCAGACCACAGAGAACACAGCCTCAGTTCCTCAGGGAAGCTGTCCAGGGCCCCAGCCCCAGCGATGTCAGGAGGGAGGACAGAGTCTGTGGCCTCTGATAATGAGGCTGGGCCCTGTGCCTCTGCTAACTTGGCTAAATAGGCCAGTGTGACCCAGATGACAGCCCGAGTCAGTCCCATCAACCCCTGGGTCAGAACCCCGTCCATCCCTGGGCGACCGGCAAGAACTCCCCGGGGGCTTGTCGGGACCTCTGCCTTTCTCATCCCGCCAGAACTAGAGGCCGGCTGTGTTCAGATGGCCTCACGTTTCCTGAGCCAAGGCCTGACTCAGTGACTAAGCCCTTTGGGGGTCACAGGGACTCCCTGAGTGGGGGGCCAAAATCAGAGCCTCCTGGGAACAAGGGCGCACAGAAGCTCAGCAGCCCTGACGCGTGAGGGCTGGGTCTCCTCTGGGGACCCGGTGCTGCCCCTGGTCAGTACCAATCGGACAAGGAAAGGCGGTGCTGGGCTCTGGCACACCCCCTAAGCAAAGCAGAGTTAGCAGCTGAGCACTCCACACCCCAGCTTTAGTCAGACTCAGGAGCAGGGTGTGAGCCGCATCGGAGAGGACTGTGGGAGAAGAGCCACTGTCGTTCCATTGCCGAGTGAGCTCCCTGGGCTGGGGGAGGAAAGGAGAGGATAGGCCCGGGGGTGTGGTGACAGAGAGAGGTGTGTGACACAGAGGTCTCTGAGGGAAGCAGAGAAGGAAGAGAGACAGGAAAACTTGGCACAGACGTGACGCCGGGGAGGGTGGGCAGGCAGGCCGCTTCCAGCCCACTCACTGGGGACAGGCCCTGGTCCAACCACTGCAGCCCTCAGGGGGCCCATGGGAGGCAGATGGGGCAGCTCACAGGAGCAGCTGGAAGGGGAACAGCTGTGCCTATTCTTGGCCTCCCTCAGACCAAGGTTCCAGAGAAATGTCAAGTGCTGCTAATAATAGGGCCTAGTACCTGCCTCTCAGACACCAGCAATCCCAGGAGTGAGTGCAGCCCGGCGGCTGCAACCCAGCTTCCACAGACTCACAGTGGCCCTGTGGTTTCTCTTGGTGCCCCAAGGTACCACAGGCCAAACAGGTGTGGCGGGGCTGACAGGGAGGCGTGCCGTGCCCCTCGCTGCTTTCCTGGGGCACCGCCGAGAGTCGGTCTGCTGAGCGTCTGGGATCCCAGAGACAGATGCATAGGCTTCTTGTGCTGTTCAGATATTTTGTTCGCCCCGATGCTAGAACTTTCCAGCCAAACACCTCAGAGCTTGGGACAAGAGAACGGTTGGAGGAAAGACTGTCCAAATTACGTAGATGTTTTCTCTTTGCTTCGGAAAGTAGAGAAATGGAGATTCACACTTGCCCAAGGTCATGATCAATGTCATCCACTGGCTGGGCCAAGGTGTGATGGACTTGACTGAGACGCTTAACCTCCTGGCCCCCGGGAGCCTGAACATTCTTCCCAGCTCTGGGCTCTGTGCAGAGTGACTGCCCACTGATTACAGGAGCTATGCAAGTGCCAAGTGCACAGAGGTGGGCAGTGGTAGGGGATGGGAGCCGTGGTCTAGGCCCCCCAGCTGTCTGCCTGCCCAGCTTTCCGTGTCGGGGGCAGGTTACGGGGGAGAGAGGGTATCCAAGGAGGAGCATGATTTCCTTAGGGATCGAGGGGATGGTGGGGAGTTAGTGATTTCTATGCTATTCCATCATCAAGACCCCAGGAATGGGGGAGAAAAAGAGAAGGTAACACCCAGCATATCCGATCATTAAAACCTTTTTTATTTTTAGTTTTCTTCAAAAAGAAAATATGTGCACACATGTACACACCGGAACACACGGGCGTTCTCATATATGGACCCTGCCATACACACCAGGATCCGGTGCACACACACTCAGGGAGTGGCTGTTGTTACTATTCCGCACAAACATATTGTGCACGCACCCCTAAGTGTGTGCAGGCAGATCAAGTGCACAGTGCTATCTGAGTGCCCGCTCTGCTTAACGGGCACTGTGTCAGAACGTTGGGAGGCTGTCTCACACCCTCCGTGAGGGTGGCTCTGTTTTCGGTCCCACTTTACAAATGGGGACATTGGGACTTTGATCACTTGCCCGCATTCGCACAGCCAGTCACAGCAGAACCCCGTCAGGGCAACGTGTGTGTGCATGCACACGTGTCCGAACACACAGATAACATGACTCAGACCTCTTCTCCAGTCAGCATGCGTGTGAACACGTTTGTAAACACAGACGCATGCATACACATGCTATATTTCTTGTCCTGTTCTCTGGGGGATTTTGGGTCCTCCCTGAGAGGGGTCTGAAGGTTCTATTGATCTTCCATCTTCATGCCCATAGTCACAGCTTGCTGCGGGTCCTGGTCAGAGCCAGGCAGTGCCAGCGCCCTCTGGTGGCAGCCTGGGGCTGCCCTCCCCACACTCTCCCCGCCGGGGCCATGGAGGAGGGAAAGGCAAGGGAAGTCTGAAAAGTCTCTCTATCTATCTCGCTCCTCCCCCACACGCCTCCCTTGATCACCAGAAGCACTAGAGTTGCTTGTTCGAAATGCTTCTCAACTCCTTAGACACCAATTCTGCAGCCGGTGGGGGGGGGGGGCTGGAATCTGCATTTAGTAGGCCCCCAGACGATTCTGATGAAGGTGGCCATGAGAGCCACTCGCCTAGAGTAGAGGAAATTTTGTGAGAAAACACAGGCCCCAGCCTGACCCAGACACAAAGCACACAGTCTCTGGGGACCTGGCGACCGAGCTACGTGGGAAAGAGCTTAGGAGTCACCAGCTGAGTTATGAGCTGATCAACCTCCCCCCCACTGCTGTCTCAGCAGGGCAAGGGGGGGGGCGGGCTTTGGCTTTGTTCTGTGGCTCGAGCCCAGACTCTGGCCTTGGCCCAGATGTCATCGGTCGCAGGGAGATGCCCTGACAGTATGGATGGTTCCAGCCACGCCATTGTGGGAAAAACACTGAACATGGCAGTGCTGAAAGTCGGTGAACACTTTCGGAGCAGTAGCCTAGACCCTAGAGAAGGCTGGACACGTATCCTGCTCATGTGGCTATACGAGGGCATCACAGCATATTTGTGTTGGAGCTCATCCATATTCGTATTGGAACTCGAGAATTTTGGGTGATTTCTCAGATTAGGATTATAACTTCTTTGGAAGCCTCCACAGATGGGCTACAGAGCAGAGACACAGGTGACAGGCCCTGACCTGCTCCCCAGCCCGCATGCGCTGAGGTTCTGTGGCTTCCTCCCCTTGGGGAAGGTGCTGTGGCCAGCTCCATGGGGGAACATCAGCTGCCTGTCATAATAACCATCTGCACCCCAAACTTGAAGTTAAGAGAGCCTGTTGGTTCTGCAAATGCCCCTTCAAACCTAGTCCCCTGGACCAGACACTGCTAACAAGTTGTCAGACCTGAGCCCCTCCCCTGCAGAAGCCTGTCTCAGTTCCACTCCCCCGTCCTCCCCCCTGTGGAGGCAGTCTGGTGAGATAATGAGAAAAGCACCAGGTAGGGATTGGAAACGTTGCCCAGGGCAGGCTCTGGGGATTGAGAGCCGTCTGCTATCAGAAGGCAGACGGGGGCTGGCACGCTTGGGGACTGCCCCTCCGCCCTGCATCCCTAGCAGCACCTCTCCCCACACTCCCTCCCTGCCTCCTAGGACCACAGACCCAAGGCCGGGGCTCAGTTAAACTTCCTGGGGAAAGTCCAGCTAATGGGAACAGGCCTCTGTGGAAGGTGGATGAGTAGCTCTCGCAAAGCTGCTCCATGGACCTGAATTCCAAATGGGAGTCCCACCCAGCAGGCCCAGCCCTCCCCCGCCTTAGCTTCCTGAGCCCTGTGCCTTCTGTCCTGATAAGTGCCTCCCCTCCCTGCCCACATACAGATGTGTGTGCATGAACATGTGTGCCCCCTCCATGCACACACACATGCACAGATGTGGCCAGTCTTTAGTCCCGGGTGCTCGTGAGGGCCCCAGGCTGCACAGGGAGCCCCTCTAGACTGCGGTGACCCAGCTTCCTTCTTTCCTCCCACCACCTGGCCGCAGTATTCCTATGAAGGGATGGAGATCAACAACCTGCCGGTGGAGCTGATGGTTGTGTGGAACGGCCACTTCAACATCGACAACCCCGCCCAGAACAAAGGTGTGGAAGGTGACCCTGCACGGGGGCGGGGAGGGGAGAGGAGAGAGCTTCTCTGCACTCATGGGTAGGTGACATTCGCCCTCTGCCCCCATGGTTGCCCCTCTCCCCCTGCCTGAGCCCACCCTCCACAACCTCTCCACCCTCCCCACTGCTCTGTGACTTGTTGGGCACGGGCAGGTGGCCTCTGGGAGAGAGGAGTGGAGTGAGCAGGGCTAGCTCGAGGGGGACTGGGAAAGTCCAGTCCCACCACCAGAGGCTGGGGCTGCGCTCCTGTCCACACTTCCCAGCCCTTCCCAGCCCTTCCCAGCCCCCAACCCCATCTCACTCTGGCCCTTTGCCTGCAGTTCACCTCTACAAGTGCGGAGCCATGCGTGAGAGCTGCGGCCTGTGCCTCAAGGCAGACCCAGACTTCGAGTGCGGCTGGTGTCAGGCTCAGGGCCAGTGCACCCTGCGGCAACACTGCCCCGTCCACGAGAGCCAGTGGCTGGAGCTGGCAGGCGCCAACAGCAAGTGCACGAACCCACGCATCACGGAGGTAGGCCACAGGCCGATGGGCCCTGCATGGGGCTGGGTCCCCGAGAGCCCTGCCTGGCCATGTCGTGTGCCAGCCAGGGGTTACTGGGTGGCTGGGGCACCTTGTCTGTCTGCACAGCTTCCACAGGGGCTGCAGACCTCATCAGAGGTCCTTCCCTTTTCAAGGGAAGGTGAAAGCAGAGAGGGACTCAACTGTCCTGTTGGAGTCTACACATACGCTGTGTCTAGACGGACTCGAAGTCCTCAGCACCCTCCCTTTGTCTCTCAAAGTCCCTTTCAGTGATAAAACTGTGACACTCCATCAGTGGTGGCCTCGTGAAAGAGAAGACCATTGCAGAGGCTGGGGGGTGGGTTGTGGCTCTGTCGGCGAACTGCTAGGTCACCCGGGGCTAACTCGCCACCGCCTCCGTGCCCCAGCTCGTTCACCCGGGCGACGGGTCTAGGTGTCCACCTCACAGGGGCGTTGGGAGGATTATATGAGACGATCCACACCCAGCCTACAGTATCTTCCCATCTTCTTCCTCCTCCTTCACCGTGATTATTAAAACCAGTGTTGCACGTGTCTAAGCCAAACGAATTGCTGCCCTGTCTGTGTCTTCACCTCCCTGCTCCACACTCCCAGCAGAAAGGCCCCCTAAAGGTGGACCAGCCCTTGGCCCCGGCCCCACACCTGGGCCATGCCCCACTCTCCCTCCTTCCAACCACCCCTCCCTGCCCCCACCCTCCAAGCCCTTAACAAGAAACCACCCTGGCGTGCGTGATTGCTAACAGTGCGTCTGGCGAAAACGGTGGGACTTGCTTTCTTCTTGGCCTGAGATCAAGAAAATTGCAGGGAGGAGATGGCAAATTAAACAAATCTCCCGGAGACAGAGGCTATTGACTGGCTCCACACTGGCACCAGCCCTCCGGGGAGCCCAGGGAACCAAGGACTGGGCCCGAGAAAAACTCCTTTTGCAGGACGACAAGCCAGGGCTGGAATTTCACGCAGCTGCCACCGCCAGGTGCCAGCGGCACTTTGGGGACTGGCTGGGCAGACATTCGGGAAGAACATGGACTCCCCCTGCCCACCCACCCTCTATCAGTCCAACTTCTCACACAGAAATGGGTCTCTCGTCTCTAAAAGACCTTTGTTGTTACACACGTGTGCAAATCCTCGCACTCACATGCACGCTTGCCCACAAACATGCACATGTGTCTGTGTAGGAAGCAGGAAGTGTCCTGACTTTTGTAAGTGAGCAGCCCTCCCACCCCCACCCCCGGCAAAGTTGCCACTCGAGGGCACCCCGGCCTAGTTTCTTTCCCTTTCCCCTCTTTCGCTACCCACCCAGAGGAAACCCCTCCATTGTGAGCCTTGAGAGGTGGAGAGAGTAGGGCCTATTAAGAGGTGGATTATCTGGACTCTTTCCATGTGATCCCCTTGACATTGGCCAAGACCCAGCGACTGGCATTCAGAGGCCCCAGGAATGGGAAATGAGCCTTTCTGTCTATTGACTGCCAAGAAAGGCTGGCACAAATGTCTTCTGCCACTAAGGTCACTACTGGGGGATGCCATGGTTACACTGTGTGAACTGCACGGAGCCCCACCCTCAAAGCAAGCCCTTGGGTGTCAAATGTTAACACTTCAGTCATGGGCATTAGCAGCTCAGGGGACAGACATCACTGGTGGGAGAGCCACCGTTTTGGCCCCTGCGTGAGGGTAAAGTCTACATTAAACAAATTTCCCTTAGAAACCGAGCCAAACAATGAAGGTGGAGGGGTTGTGGCAAGTGCTGTGCTCACTCAGGAAGATGCTTGGAGAACTGGAGTTTGCAGCACAATTACGACTCGAGAATCCAAGACTGCGCTGTCCTGGAAAGTCCACAAGGAGGAGTGACTCTCAGAGACTCTGGCTCTGAAGAGGGAGTTGGGGGTGGGGGAAGGGTGGGAGTCAGGCCCAAATGTTGCCCTGGAAGGGCTCAAAGAAGGTGCCCTAAAGTTTCCTTTGGGAGCAGTGGGGCTGCTAGAGAGGAACAAAGAGGGTGCATATCCAGCTATGGGAAGTAACAGTTGAGAAGGACCTTTCGAAATGGGTGGGTTCCACCCTGCCCAGGTGGCCCGGCTGGTTGGAGCATCATCCCATACATCAAAAGGTTGCAGGTTCAATCCCTGGTCAGGGCACACGCCTAGGTTGTGGGTTCAGTGCCCAGTCAGGGCGTGCATAATAGGCAGCCTATCAGTGTTTCCCTCACATCAATGTTTCTGTCTCTCTGTCTCTCTCTTCCTCTTGCTCTAAAATTAATGAACATATCCTTGGGTGAGGATTTTTTAAAAATAGGTGGGTTTCCATGGCATGGAGGGTTGTGGATTCATGGGAGGGTCATTCTTTTTTTTTTTTAGAAGAGTGCCAACATAAGCAAAGGCCAAAAGGATTTAGTCCTCATTTCCTATGAATTACCCAGTAACGTTGTGGATCTTCTGTGAAATAGGAAATGAATGAGGGTCTTTGAACACTGCCCCTAAAACCACCTATGAACTTGGACTGCCCTACCAGAAGCATCTGCTCACTGACTGCCCCAAACCTGGGTCCCTGGTGGACTTGGACATGACTTAGGGAACAGGGTGGAGATGGGGTTGGGCCAGCAGCAGCCTTTCCTTGGCCCATCAGCAAGTGGGTGACGACTCTCTCCTGGTGCCTGCCAAATGACTATGCCTCCTCCCTGCAGATAATTCCAGTGACAGGCCCCCGGGAAGGGGGCACCAAGGTCACCATCAGAGGAGAGAACCTGGGCCTGGAGTTCCGAGACATCGCCTCCTATGTCAAGGTGGCCGGCGTGGAGTGCAGCCCTTTGGTGGACGGCTACGTCCCTGCAGAACAGTGAGTGGACGTGACCTGGGACAGAGAGGCAGGGGAGGGGAGGGAAGATAAGCCAGCAACAAGTTGTTGTTGAATTATTTCCCCTCCCCAACAAGAGAGAGTCTTGTAGCTTATGTGGAATAAATGGAGAATGCCCTTAACACCCTAGGGTGTCAGGGTGGGACTCCCACAACTCCCCGGGGCCTGAACTAGCCCGCTGCCTTATTAGGGGAAAAGCTGGGAGAGGGAAGTGATCGTTAACTTCCTTGGGCTATGGGAGCGAATCAGAGTGAGACAAACCAGAGTTACAGTCTGTAAGGGAAGCGTGAGTTCTACTGCTTACCCAGCCCCTCTGCTGCTCTGAGGCCCCATGCGCGCCCTCGCCCCAGCTACCGTGGAAACAGATCCTGTGCTACTCCGTGGGGACGGCAACTGAAACTCCACACTCCCTTGCAGGCCTGTGGGTACTGTGGACTGTTTTTCTCTTTGCAAAATCTGCTGGTCCACTGAGAGGGTATTCAGCGAGTAACCTTGACCTCTAACCTGCCTGGTGGAGGAGGTTCGTGAGTCACATATTGCCTTGTAAATAAGTAAACACAATTTTCTAGCCAAGCAAACAGTCATGAAATGTTTACCAGCAAAATAGCATCTATACTCTATACCATCTTTGCTGCGTCTCCGGAGGGAAAACTTGCCACCTGCCCTGTGTGCCTAAGTTACTGACGCTTTGCAGGGCCTCCCTTAGGTGGGTCAGTGCCCTTTAAATTTCCGCTCCCTGGGTCTTGCCCAGATTTAGTGGAGCCATCAGTACAGCCACCCTCAATTCCTCCTGATTTCCTTTCTGGTTTCCTGAGGGGCTCAGAATAGATCAGATAATTGGAGGTTCCAGTCTTAGTAGGACTCACCTTGCTGGGCCATCATCAATTATTTACCTGAGAATCATTCGGTGGCTCCTT
The DNA here is from genome assembly GCF_021234435.1 of Artibeus jamaicensis. NCBI lineage: Eukaryota > Metazoa > Chordata > Mammalia > Chiroptera > Phyllostomidae > Artibeus > Artibeus jamaicensis. Next base: position 4,425,720 of record NW_026522040.1, read on the forward strand.
CAACTTTCCGAGTCTTTCCTAGAACAAAACCAAAAAGGCTGCTACTGATGTATTATGATTTGCTGGGGGTTTGAAATGTCCTACTTAGGGCTTGACATTAAAAAAATTATAAAGCCACAGGATTGAAATATTATGGTACTAGTTAGATCGGTGGAATAAGATAAACACCCAGAAAAAGAATCCTGATATATAAATATTTAGTATGTAATAAAAGTGACATTTCGAATCAGCAAGGAAAGAAAAGATCATTCAGTAAGTGGCGCTGGTTAACTCCCTGAAAAAATTACAATGTCAGATCGTTCCTTCACTTTACAAAGCAAAATAAATTCCAGACAGATTGAAAAGTTAAGTGTAAAAAATGAAGCTGTGAAAGGATTAGAAGGAATTACATGTGAGAATTTATCTCATTTCAAGAAAAGAACGGCGTTCTAAGTATAACTGCAAAGGACAAATTATAAAGAAAAAAGATGAGAAGAGCTGAGTAATAAAACTTAAAACTTGAGCATCAAAAATCATTGTAAACAAAATGAAAATATGAATGATAAACTGGGTATATAGTTATACCCTGTCACAGTTAAGAGATGCTTTTTCTGAACATTTAAAGAGGTTTTATAGACAGAAGGCAACTACCACAAAATGAGCAAAGAGCATGGATGTACAATTCAAAACTACAGAAAGAACCAAAAGTCATGTCAAAATGTTTAGCATCAGTAGTAATCAATGAGATGCAAATGAAAACAACAGGGAATGGTTTTTGAAAGGCAGCACCCAATGCAGATGAGAAGCAAGAGAAACAGCACATTCATACACTCGTGTCGGGAGAATAAACTGGGATGAACTTTCTAGAAGGCAATTTGGAAATGAGCATCAAAAATCTTCAGCCAGGCCATAATGCCTCTGGATCCTTCCCTTAATAACCAGAATGCACAAATGTTGATTTGCATGAATGCTTATTTCAGCCTTATTTATAATAGTAAAATTTGAGAGGCGATTTGTATGTTTGAAAATAGGGAATTAATCAACTCAATAGATTATTTTATGGGCATAGGACAATAAACTACACAGCCATTAAATGTGATATTGTAGAAGAATCATGGCCAGGAATACTCTCAAGACATTTAATATATTAGGTGAGAACAGGTTCCCAAGGAGAATGCAGAGTTTCTAATTAAATTTAAGAAAGACAAGCCAGACTGGAAACACGCACACATGAGAGTTAACACTGAATATTTCTGGGGGAGGCACCTGGGGGTGGGTGTAGGTACGGTGAGTGCTTTCATGTGCTTTCTATGTTTTTATGCTGAACTTGTATTAATTATGCTGTCTGGACCAAAGGGCAGGTGTTTTTGCTGGACTCTCTCCCAGAAGTTCTTTCTAAGAGAAACACAGAACCTGGAAGCCAGAAAGTAAAAGAACCAGCAACGGAACCACACCGCTACCTTTAAACTTTAGCGTGGCAAAAGACGTTATAAACAAAATTGAAACATGGGTGACCAACTGGGAGAAAATAATGCAATATTTATTATAGACAAATGGTAACACTCTAGTTCAGCAGCTCCAAAGGACAATCCATCAACAAAATAAAGAAAGGGCTTTGGACAAGTCAAAGGAAAGGCTGTGTGAGATTAAACAGACACACACATATATGGAAATATGTGCACCTCACCAGTAATCACAGCAAGAATGGACGGCACAGTCACAGTATGAAATTCTAGGAAGCTGTCAGAACGTGTGTGGTGATATGGAGAAACGTCCATGCTGTGTTGTTGAGTAAAAAGAGAGGGCTTAGAATAGTGGGCGGTATGCTTCACTTTATTTTAATGATCATGTGTATGTTTGTTTACATAGGTATGTTTTTATATACGTGTGTATATAACATTTATGTTTATGCATATGCATAATATCAAACATATGTGTATATATATGTTTATATATGTGCAAATATATATGTGGGAAAGTTGCCTAACTTTCCTGTGCCTCAGTTTCCACATTTGTAAAATGGAGATTATATATCTATATAATATATTTGCAGAGGTCTAGTAAAAGATCTGCAAGATTATGTATACCAAACTTTTAGGAAAGGTTAGGAGTGAAAAAGGGACAATTTTTTTACGGGCACACTTCTATACTGTCCTAATCTCAAAGAGTATGAACAAATTTTGTAATTAAAGCAATAAAATCTATAAAAAGGGAAAAAGTAATGAGTACTCATCCCCCAACATGAGTGCCTCCTGGCCAGCTGGGGCTGGGAAGGGCCTTTGAGGCCCCCCCCCCCCCCCCGCCCCTGAGGCCGGCCACGCCCTGCCCGGGAGCAGCAGCTCTCACAGTACCGACCTGCCCACTGAGGTCTGAGTCGGGAGGGCTCCAGTCTGTCATGCTCTGGGCCCTTGGGCAAGTCCTGTCGCCTCTCTGGCCCTGCCAGCTCCTTCAGCTAAATTGTTTGGCTGAAGTTCACAGTAATGCATAATGGAGGGGCTAATTTATGAATTAGGGACTGAGTGACCAGTCAGAATGCAGGGACCCTCCCCTAGGCTCCCCACTTTACAGAGGCCTCCAAGGAGACCCTGAAGGCCGTATTTTATCATTTCCTGAGATCCAAGGAGGAGCCCCTGCAGGAAGGAGTCTGGGCTGCCTTTCCCTTCCTCCCCCCCTGCCTGTCCCCGAGACCCCACTGACAGACTAGGGCCCATGGGAGTCCATGAGCCTCCGGTGACCCACGGGGGTCTGTCCTCTCCTACCTGCAGGATCGTGTGTGAGATGGGGGAGGCCAAGCCCAGCCAGCACGCCGGCTTCGTGGAAATCTGTGTGGCCGTGTGTCGGCCCGAGTTCATGGCCCGGTCCTCGCAGCTCTATTACTTCATGGTGAGTCCCGGCCACCAATGGCCTGACCAAGCACAGGCCACAGACCTGGGTACCATAATTGCTGGCCCCGTCTGGACCTCTGGGGTCAATGCTGGGCATGGTCAGGGGAGTCCTGTCCTGCAGCACGGGGGAGCGCAGCTGTGGAAGTCTGGAAGACCTGGGTTCAAATCCCATGTGCCTGGCCTGCATTCCCAGGGCAGTGGCTTTGACTCCTGGGCCCCAGTGTCCCCTCTGAATGACAGTGTGGCACGGAAGGTGAGAGTGGCAGTTGTTGGTCAGGACTCTCGGGATATGAGTGCTGGCTCTGCCACTTACCGCGTGAACCCGGGCAAGCTGCTTAACCTTTCTGTGCCTCAGTATCGTCATTTCTAAAATGGGGGTGACAATAGTGGCATCTGCCCCATGGTACAGTTGTGAGCATGACATAAACTGGACCTCTCACTTCCGGTATCGATTCCTGTACCGTGTTGGTGGTGGCCCCCAGGGTTCCTGTGCCCTGCCCTGCACACTGGCACCCCGGCATTTCCCTCCTATCGCGCCCTCTCACCCCACCCTCCCCCTCCCCACTCACCGCCATCCCTGTCCTGTGACCACCTCATTATCGCACTTGCACCCCACTGCGCCTTCCTCTACCCGCAGTGTTACCCCCTCCCACCCCTGCACTCCTTTCCCGCATCTCCCTCCCCTTCGCATGGCCCCGAGGCAGACCTCACCCAGCCCTGCCTTCCCTGCAGCCCAGACCCTCCCTAGCCCTGCCTGGCCAGCCCCAGGCCATCTGGGTGAGGGGCTCTGTAGGGCAGCAGCTTTCAGAACCTGGCGATGACAGGGAAGCCTGAGACACGAGCATATCCCCTGCCACAGGTGCCACATCATTTTCCCACCCATGTTACCATGCAGTTAACCTCTCAGGTTAATGACAGCTATGCTGGTATAATTTCCTCATGATGCCGAGCTGCTCTGGGAAGCCGGAAACCTGAGCGGTGGATTGTATGTCTGAGCGTTACATGGCCTGCAGTCTGTCATGGGGAGCCAGTCTCCACCTTCCTCCCTCCTTTCCCTCCTTTCCTCTTCCCTCCCTCCCTCCCTCCCTCCCTTCCTTCCTTCCTTCCACCCTTCCTTCCTTCCTTCTTTCCTTCTCTTTCATCTCCCTCCATCCTCTTCTTTCTCTGTTCAAGGGACAACTGTTCATCACCTCGCACAATGCCTCCCACTAGGTATTCATTGATCAATACTTGCTTAGTTGGTTGAGTTCTATAATACTAATTTGATTGCCCTGGCCTGTGGGCATCCTGTGACAGGCCAGACCCAAGACGGCCCCTCCCGCAGGAGGCCCACGGTTCAGAAGGTGAGATGAGACTCAGGACTTGCGTGCCAGCGTGACCCTGGTGGGGACTGACCTCAGAGGGCTGAGCGTGGATGCCCCTCCCACCCGGGCCCTGCCCCTGCCCCTGTGCTCCTCCCACTCTGCTCCTTGAAAACCAGCCGACCTTACACACAGTTGTCTGTCACGAAACACACCGGAAACTCATGGAGAAGAGCACACACATGTACCGGATCTAATGGATGTGCAGTGCCATCCATTTGTCTAGGATCTGTCCCTCTACTTTCTCCTGAAAAAGGATTCGAGGGGAATTTTAAGTTAAACCCAATACACCCTGAGATAATTAGTAATAAATGTATATGTGTTTATATAGAAAGTACACACATGTGTTGCATATTATATATATTTATAATGTACATAAATTGTTATTCGAGCAGGGCTGAGATAATGAGAGGGAGAGGGAAAGAGAGATGGGGACAGACAGACTGATGACCCTCAGCCGGTATTTGAGAGGTATGGCCTGGCGTCCGGACACAGTGCGAACTCTGATGGCCATGGCCAAAGGCCGGCCACTGCAGCAGCCAAAGCAAGCACTGCGCTTCCATAGCCACTCACCTGCCTGGCACAGTTTTGATCCTGTGGGCCCTGGGCAGTGACAAAGTGGGCGGTACTCGGGACAGCCACCACCTCGTTATGCAGCTGTTTCCTCTGGGCCTTAGCAGTCTCTGCCATGTCACCAGCCAGGCCTCTCACCTCGGTGACGAGCCCAAAGGCCCCTCACCCCTGAATGTCCTGCCATCCCCTCCCATGACCCACCGAGGCGTCAGCTCCCACAAGCAGGGTGTCACCCTCACTTGCCCATTTCCATCACTGGCCTGTCGCTCAGGCCCCCAGCGTTGGACTGTGACTCAGCTTCCCCTCCTTCTGCTCCACCACCATGTCCTGGAGTCTTAATTTTCCCATTCTGTTCACCACCACAGTGGCCTCCTCAGATCCTTGCCTCTGGTCTGAACCCATCCAGATCCACCCACCTCGGTGGAATAGCATTTTCAGTAAGGTGGACCCTGCCTCAAGGAGAACCCAGGCGCCTGCTGCCTCTAGCTCTCTTCCAGGTTCCGTGGTGCGGCTGCCCTGCCCATCCAACCCTATTGCTCCAGGCTTTGTGTGGCCCGCCCCCCCTTCTCTCTCTCCTTCCCCGAATTGCTCTAAACCACATTCCCCATCCTTCCAAGTCCCGCTCACCACCCACACTCCTCAGCCTTCTCCTGGGGTGGCCCGCTCCTGCTCACTGGGGATGCATGGCGTCTGTCTGCACTGGTGCTCAGCGTTGCCTCCTTGTGGCCCTGCTCCTCCATCAGACCAGCCCGTATTTGGAGATGAAGGCCCAATTGTTGATTTCTTTGCTAGTCAACACAGTGCTTAGTCAGTTCTAAACCTCCCTGCATGTTGGAGTGTGCTAAGGGGCTTTAAGCCAAGTGCTATGGAGCCCCCCTGAAATAACGCACACCCTGCAGCTGGGGCTCAAAGCTCCCCAGCAGGTCCTAACTGCAGGCTGGGCTGAGGACCACTGGCCCAGAAGTTGTGTTTACTGAGTAGCTACCATGCATCTGCTGACATCTGCTCCCAGGCTTCACTCTTACAGTGTGTCTGCGGCAGACACTCAGAAGCCCCTTCTGCTCCCCAAGAAGGTCAGTCTTGCCTGTACGCATCTCCCCCAGGAGCAGGATGCGGCCGGATGCAGGGTATTGAAGTGAGGCTTCCCGGGAGGAGCCGATGGAAAGGTGGGGTTTGTACGAGGCAGGACACAGTTTCCCGTGTGGATCCTGCGTAGTGGAAGGCGGTTCCCGGGACAAGGTGGAGCAGGGAAATGCACCAGAAGATGGGGACAGAGGGAGGGGGAGAGGCAGGCAGGAAGGCAAGTCAGGGAGGAGGAGAGCTGTTGTCGGCCCCATGGGTCTCGGGCCTCAGACACCTGTGCCACTCTCCTAAGGAAGAGGCATCTCGGAAGAACTGCGCTGGTGCTATGCGTTCTCTCGGGAAGACTTTCAAGGAGGAGGAAGATGGTAGGGACCCCAGTCTCCTCCCAGACCAGAATCATGGAGGGCCACTCTCAGGGGTTCAGAGTGAGACTGAGGAGCAGAGGTCTCTTAGAACCTCACTGGGAAGCTGGGAAGAGACAGGGTGGCCCTCCCCCAATCCCCACAGCACCTGAGAGCCCCCCCTGCCTCCTAGGCAGCTGGCAGGTAGATCAAACTGGGCCCCACAGGAAGCCCGACTCCTCTGGAGCTGGATTCAGCTGGGGACCCCCTTTCCGGGGCCCCTCTGGGACTTCGAGGCTGCTTCTCGGGACCTAGGGCATGCTGGGGTGCTCCTTCCCCAGGAGGGCCAAGGTCAGGGGTAAGGTTCGGGTCCCCCTCAGTTTCCCTCCCCAAATCAGGCCACACTCCCTGATGCACCCTGGCCTTGTCACGGGCTCTGTCCCAGGAGCTCCCCCTGGAAAGAGCGCTTTTCCCTTCCTTCTACCTCCATCCAGGGAGCCCCGCAAAGAGGTGGCAAAGAAGGTAGGATTTGATTTCCCGTGCAAACCCACCGTGAAATATTTATGAAGCGTTTCTTGAATAATTTATAGTTTCTCACAACTTTAAAACAGTCTCCATCTCATCCTCTCCCCAGAACAATCCCGGCAAAGCCAGCAGAGGTGACCTGCTTCTCCCCCGTCAAGTCCCCCACGTGCAGGCAGCCAGGGAACCGGCTCCCCTTTCATCCCCCATCTGTCTTAACTCCCCACTTTTGATTAGCAGATCTCTTTCACCCCTCCCTCCTCGCAGCCCCTGTGCCCAAGCACACACACACACACACACACACACACACACACACACAGTCACCTCTTTCCCTTTCCTCTCTGAGGAGGTCAGCAGGGCTCAGGTCTGAAACCTCTCCCTTTACAGACAGTGGGGCAAGGAAACCTTCTGTGGGAGGTGACACCAAGTTACAAAATCAGAAAGCCGGCACCTTTGAGATAACCACTTTCTGACCCAGTTCCCTGATTTTGTGATCAGAGAGGTTAAGCAACTTGTCCCAAGTCAAACAGCGTACTCTGCACAGCACAGAGAAAGGAAGACCCTTTCCGCACTTCACTCCGCCCCGTCCGTGTGTCTGGTCCAGCCAGTAGCTGAGGCAGAAGAAGGCGTCCCTCGACTTGGCTGGTGCCATGGTGCTGCCAGGCCCGGGATCTGCCGAGACCTGTGAACGGAGGCGTGTGGACCTCAGCCCTCGGCCCCCACGCGAGTGCCCCGCGCCTGCACTTGGGCACGCGCGAGCCCAGGCCAGGCCGCGGGACTGCAGGCTTCTCCAGTGTCACAGATCCAGGCCTCTCTGTGTGCAGGCTGCCCGCCAGCTCAGAGGAGCGGAGTGGGTTCAACTTTCGATGCAGAATTCTTCGAGGGGGCAGGGGCTGGGGGGCGGGGAGAATGAAATCTTCATTTAAATGCAGATACAGTCTTCTCACCTGGGACTGAAGAAAGTTTTTTCCATTAAAATGCTAATGACAGAACACACAGCAACTCCAAGTCCTCAGCCTCCCCACCCCACCATCTCCAATTTGACTCCGCTCAATCCGCTGACCCATCTTCGCCTGCCTCCCCCCACTGGTTTCCCCGGAGCCCTCACACCCCATTGCCCTGGCCCCTGGGTGCTTCGGGCAGCTCTCTGAAGGCCTGAGGCAGGCACAGACCCCCTTCCGAAAGCAGATGCGGTTGGAGACCGGAGAGGAGGCGAAGGGCCAGAGCTCGGGATTCATCCCAGTTGCACCGCTTTTCAGCTGTGTTACCTTGGAAACTGCACCTAACATCTCTGAATGTACCGTGGGTAATAACGTGTCCCTTGTAGGATGAACTGGGTGGTTAAATTACTTATATATATTTAAAATACATTAAATTATTATATATGTGAAGCTATAAAGCCTGCCACTTAGAAAAATCAGTACCTAGCAGCTATTATTGGTATTATTACTATTATTAATATAGAAATGCAGACTCCAGGGCTCAGAACAGTTGCCTTTCCATACAAGTGTCAAAAGTCTGCCGGCCCCCTGGGAGGCCACCATCAGTACAGATTCCAGAAGGTGGCCCGGGCTGTGGGTGCTGCCTCAGGCCCGCACAGAAGCCTCCTCGGCCCTTCCTGGCAGCGTCTCAGGCCAGACCCTTCTCCACACAGACGCTGACCCTCTCAGACCTGAAGCCCAGCCGGGGGCCCATGTCCGGAGGCACCCAGGTGACCATCACCGGCACCAACCTGAACGCGGGCAGCAATGTGGTGGTGATGTTCGGGAAGCAGCCTTGCCTCTTCCACAGGTAACTCACTGCAGGGCAGGCTTTGGGGTGCAGGGCACAGAGTGGGGTGGAGCCGCCCCGGCAGCAGCTGGCTCAGGCCAACCTCTGGAAATGCTTCCTCCCCCATGGGACATGGCTGACCTCTTTGGGATGGGGCTCTCTGGGTACCCCCAGCTGTGGATGTTTGGCTCAGCCTGAAGACCTGCCAGGCACCTCTCCCCAGATGAGCCCCTGGAACTGTTGCCCAGTTTCCTCTTGGTGCCCCATACCACCCACCGTGCAGAACCTAGGCTTCCACAGGACACAGTTCGGGACCAAGAGCCTGTTCCCTCAGATTAGCTTCTCGCCAGCTGCTGCAGAGCAAGTGGGGATTGCAGAGAGCTGGTGGGGGCAGCTGCCCCAGCTAGCTACACCCAAGTCTCCAAAGGCAGCTGACTTTCTCTCCCCTGCTTCCACCATCCAACCCCGGAAGGGCCTGCCTTTCATGAGCCAGGAGCCTGGGGGCCAGGGAGGCAGGAGGTGCATCCAGTGAAGGACTCTCTGACCCCAGGAGATGTGACAGGGGGTCGGTCCCTCCACAGGCTGGAGTTTCTGCAGACAGAGGTTTTCCCGGGAGGGTGTTATGCTGAAGGCCAGGCAGACGTGAAGTCAGGCCAGGCCAGGTCTTGCAGGAGGAGGACTGTTAAGGAAAAGTTGATCGTGACCTTGGGCAAAGAGAGTTGATTCAGGCCTGTTGCAGTAGGCGCCAAACATCACAGTAGGGAAAAGAGACTCAATTCCAAACACAGCAATGACGGTTGGGGATTTACACCCAGCAAGCAGAGTAAGAGGTCAGTAGGTAGGAAATTACTGAGAGGAAATACTTACTAAACCAACCCAACAGGATTCTCACTGGAGGCCGGCCAGGGTGCTCAGATGTAGAGGGCGCTCAGCTGTCACGGGCTGGGGGTTCTTGCTCCACTGACTGAGCAGCGTTCTTGCTGAGAGTGGGGCTGGGCGGCTGGGCCCAAGGGGGAGGAGGCCCAGTCGGAAAGAGGGCTCAGGAGAACCTGTCTTTGTCCCCAGTTCCCAAAGTTTTATACCTGAGGCAGTGCTCACCATTCCCTCTGAGGAGCCAGACAAACAGGGGGCAGCGGGGTGAGAGGGCCCTGACCCAGGCCCACCCCCTTCCTGGACCCCCAGGAGTGCAGCTCCACGGCTTCCCTCCCCCAGGCGCTCTTCCTCCTTCATCGTCTGCAACACCACGTCCTCAGAGGAGGTGATGGAGATGAAGGTGACGGTGCAGGTGGACAGAGCCAAGATCCGCCAGGACCTGTCCTTCCAGTATGTGGAGGACCCCACCATCGTGCGGATTGAGCCAGACTGGAGCATCGTCAGGTAGGAGCTGCCCACCCTCCGGGTCCTTCCTCGTCTCCCAAAAGCCAAGGAGAGCTCTGGGGGCCACGCCCCACTTTAGGGACTGATGATCGGGTTGGTTTCAACACCCCGTCCCACCCCCAAATCATAATACCTTAGCCTACAGTGGCTCCCTCCTCTCCCTGAGGACATCTCTGAGTAGGACCCGGCCCTGGAGGCCCAGCTCTGACCAACAAGAGGCCGAGGCCTCTGATTTGAGTTGTGGACACCATGTACCCGTCTCAGAGTGACGGTCCAGGGAAGGTGTCGGTCCCTCCCCCCTAAACCTCGCTCCTGGCAAATATGGACGATAATTCAAGTCCTGCTGAGGAACGCAGGTGGAGGGGTGAGATCAGGCCCGGCTTCTCCCCGGCCCACTCTGGAAGGAAAGCAAGCGTGTGCTGACCAGCAGGGTCCCATTAGCACGAGCGTCCTCCTGCTCCCGCAGCCCCCCCTGCTGGCCTTTGTTTCAGCACGTGACCTCCGGTTGCCTGCTTGCTTTGTCCTTCCCACTACTGCCAAATCTCCCCAAGGGCAGGAACCGGGTCTGTTCCCTGCTCTTTCTCAGGGGCACAAGAGTCCACAGAACAGGTCTCCGAGGCCAGGGAGCCAGGTACAAGGCTATTGCAGAAAGACCCTCTGGTGCTGCCTCTCGCTCAGCCAGTCACGAGCTGAATTGGGTCATTTGCATAATTGCCCAGGGTCTCCACCTCTTGAGTGATTACCCCTGGGACTGGGAAACTCCCGGATCCCTGGGGACCCTTTCAGCCCTGGCTTGGTGGCACCTGAAGCAGGACTGTCTCCCCTCAGGTAGGGAACTTCAGGCCGGCACCAGAGTCTGCTTCTCCAGGGCCTGCAGAGGGCATCCCGACCGCAAGGCCCCTGGTGACCTCGGGGAAACCGCTGCACCAGGGAACACGTGCGGGATGGAATGAGGGCTCGGGGTCAGGAGGAGGGGGCTCAGCCCAGCCCCACTGCTTACCAGCCAGTGCCCTTAAAGGTTACTTAACCTCCCTGGGCTCAGGGTTTCCCATCAGTCAGCTCCCTCTGAGGGCAGCTGAGAATTCGGGGAGGGCAAAATGCACAGCGCAGTGCCTGGCTCAGCGCCCCCTTCCACTGCACCCCTGCATCCTCTGCCCTGCCACTGTCTGCTTGGGGTGGGGGGTGGGGGTGGGCCAGAGATGTGGTCTTCACCAGCTGAGGCAGGAGTCAGGGCCCAGTCCAGTGCAGAGAACAAGGAGTTCCCTGAACCAGGAGTCAGCAAACTCCAGGCTGGGGCCCAGATCTGGCTGTCTGCCTGCTTTTGTAAATAAAGTTTTATTGGAACACAGCCACACTCATTTGTATATGTTTTGTCTGTAGCTGCTTTCTCACCACAGCAGCCAAGCTGAGTAAGTGTGGCAGACCATGTGGCCTGGGAAGCCTGAAATATTTATTCTTTGATCCTTCACAAGAAGAGTTTGCCACACACCAGGAAAGGCAGCTTTCCTGATAAGAGACTTGGTTGTCCTCAGCAATTTTCTCTCTAAAGCCCAAACCTTATCAGTTTTAGCCAGGATCTTATAGCTGATGAGACGCACCAGGCATGGAGAGGGGAAATAGCCTGTAAAAATGTGTTCTGGCGTTTTCCCCCAGGGCCTGCCGAGTCCAGGGAATGGGCTCCTGTGCCCAAGACAAAGTCCCTGAGGAAGCCACTGCGTCTTTTAATTCAGTCCTTCCTCGTATCATCGTCACAGAAATGGAGGTGCCATCCTCCCTGGCCCTCAGCAGCCACCCCCGAGTCATGCGGACGGGAAGAGGGAGGGTGGGGGCAGGTTCCGAGTCTGCCCGGGGCTGCGGAGTTTTGCTGCGGGTCACACCTGCCCTGAGGTGGCGCACTGCAGAGTCCTACACTGCTTACACCAGCCTGGGTGATGTAAGGAATGGCGATGGGGGCAGGGCATAAAGGCATCTTGAGATGGTGGAGAAGACCGGGAGATGGTTGGGAATCACAGCTCATTCTCAGACACTGTCATGGGCAGAAGAGCTCATGGTTTCACAGGAATGAAGCGGCGGGGGGCCCGGGGACAGGTGGATACAGGGGTAGAAATGAATGTGACTGTTCAAGATTCTTTGCCCACCACGCTTATAACAACTCAACTATTGGAGACAGTAGGATTCTTCTGGAAGATACTCCCTTGGTTGAGGAAAAGGTGATTCTTCCCTTTGGTTGGACTTGTCCCCAGGGAGGACAGTCCCTGCCCCTTGTCAGCTTCACAGCCACCCTAAAGCAGGACAGTGGCATCCAGGTTGCCTTTGAAAAGCTGCACTAAGATGAATCCCCTGTCTCCACCCATCATGGGTTCTCTGGCTGACACCCCAAAGTGAGGGGACCTTGGTCCAGGAGGCTTCCATACTTGCGTCCTGGAGGAGGTTCCTGGCGTCTGGGTCTCCGCCTTCCCCACGTCCAAGCCGACTGAGGCCTCTGCAGTGGGGATGGATTCCCTGGAGCTGTACTCGGACCCTGGAGGGGCTGGAGGGGGAGGGCTGCTCCGTCAGGCCAAGGGCACGGTGAAGAACATTCTAAGACTGGCGAGGGCTGCAGTCAGGAGTCCTGGGGCAGCCGAGAAGGCTGAGCTGCAGCCCCAGCTGCCACAGGGTGTCCACGCTCCAGATGAGCTTGGCGCAGGCTGGCCACGGACATCTGGTCATCACTGTCTTCGCCGTGGCCTCCGAGAGCGCTTCCTTATTATTATTCAGTCAGCTTGTCACCGTTGTCCCCGAGAACATTGTCATGCCTACTGGTTATTGTGGTCTTTCATGTCAGAGCTCGGTCTGATTGATTATCATCGTCGCTGGCGTTGCTCTTTCTGTCCCTGTGTTTACACCTCTCCTCCTTTCTTCCCGGCCAGTGGAAACACACCCATCGCCGTGTGGGGGACTCACCTGGACCTCATCCAGAACCCCCAGATCCGCGCCAAGCATGGAGGGAAGGAGCACATCAACGTGAGTCCAGGGCTGGCAGGGGCCCTGGGGGCTGGCCACTCAGCACGCGGCTTCCCTGAAGGGTGGGGGGCTCCCCGAGTACTCAGAAAGGCTTAGCCTGGACACTGAGGATCCATCTCGAGTGACACCCCTGAGCACTGGGACCTGAATGAGGGCATTTTCACACCTCAGGCTACAGCCGTGGAGGAGCAATCGCTTCTGGGATGTATGGGGTTTTAGACCCATAATCCTCCACCCCTCTGACCCCCAGTCCCACTGCTTAGCTTGGCGACGCCCTAGTCCCTGCTCTACCCACCACGGGCGGAGCGGAGGCAGGCGCCAGCAGCACAGCTCCTTCCTCCAGTGCCCAGGCCGTGTGGTCCTGGCTGCAGAGGTGCCTGACTCCCGTACACCTGTCCTGGGCCAGCGTCGTGCTGTGCGGTGGCGGTGCGGGTGCCCGGGGGGGTGGGGTACGGTGAGGCCATGCGTGTGCAGAGGTGTGCTCCACAGTCCTGTGTCCCCTCCACAGCTCTGTGAGGTTCTGAACGCCACCGAGATGACCTGCCAGGCTCCGGCCCTCGCTCTGGGGCCCGACCACCAGTCCGACCTGACCGAGAGGCCTGAGGAGTTCGGCTTCATCCTGGACAATGTCCAGTCCCTGCTCATCCTCAACAAGACCAACTTCACCTACTACCCCAACCCCGTGTTTGAAGCCTTTGGCCCCTCAGGGATCCTGGAGCTCAAGCCAGGCACACCCATCATCCTAAAGGTAGGCTGAGGCTGGCGGGAGGGAGGAGGGGGCTTTTCAAGTCACAGGAAGAGGCCAGAGGCCTTGGGCTCCTGCCATGTTTTGTGACTGGAGTCCCTGGCAGAGACTGTGCTACGGCCCAGAGTGTGTAAACACGTGGTCTGCGTCCGTGTTGGGGGGGCTCATTCTTTTACAGGCTATGGGGGCCCGATCAGGGTGGCCGGATGCACCCTGGCTGTCTGACTCCCCAGCTTCCTATCGCCTGAGTCCAGGACCTGGGAGGCTGAAGGCCCATCCTGCTACTTCTGTGCAGCCCTTTGAACACCACAGCATGGGGTTCTTTGGAGTGTGGATTGCAAACTTGAACTTGAACTGCTATGATTCTTTGAATCAGCTGGTAGTGACTGCCTCATCTGTGTTGAGAAGGATTCTGAGGATGCATTGGGATAGGCTGAAAGAGTGCCTTGATTACAGATTTCCCACCGAGGAATCGGGGGTGACAGTATATGTACCATGATTTGGGGGGGACTTACGTAGGGAAGGGGGCCTCTCCACAGCTCACCGGCAGTTTGGAAGCTGCAGGCGGGAAGGCATGGAGCTGGCCAGTAGCTGTGGCTCTGACTCTGGGTGGGAACTGGACTTTCCTGTCCACCCAGGGCAAGAACCTGATCCCGCCCGTCGCCGGGGGCAACGTGAAGCTGAACTACACGGTGCTGGTCGGGGAGAAGCCGTGCACGGTGACGGTGTCGGATGTGCAGCTGCTCTGCGAGTCGCCCAACCTCATTGGCAGGCACAAAGTGATGGTGAGGCTGGAGGGACGCGTCGGTCCCGAGGAGACGGGGCACAGGGACACGGGGGCCTGAGCAACCCAGGTCGGTCTCAGACCAGCAGGGCTTCCCGGGAGGAGATCCAGTCCCTCATCGACTTTCCTCCAGCCACTCCACAGCCCGAGTCCCCTCCCTGTCTTACTGCTGACTTCTCCCTTCTGTACTGTCCTTCCTTCCTTGCTGCCCGGTGCCACGGTGAGGGCACCGAGAACCAGCATTACATGATGTGTAAACTGTTCAATCTGAGCAAGAGACTCAGGAAAGTATCACTGTTGGCCTGGGAAGGTCCTAATGTCGTGTTCTGTGCCTGGTCCGTACAATGGGGCACATGTCCGGGAGCCAGTCATTGATGTCCTCGCATCGCACTCTTTAGATCCCAGTCATGTGCTGTTTCCTCACGGAGATGACCGTGCTGTCATCTGAGTGAGAGGCTGTGCGACTCTTCCCGCCCTAGGGGTGGTCTGTGCTGCGCCCTCCGGACCCCCTCCCGCAGCCCCGGTGCGCCCCCTCCTCTGCTTTCACAACCAGAGACGATTCTGCTCCCCAGGGCCATTTCCCTCGTCCGCCGTGCTCCCCGGTTTGTTGGTGGCTCGGGGCTGTCCCCTTGGATGCTCCATTCCCACACCCGGCTCCATCCGCCCGCTCTGCCCACAGGCCCGCGTCGGCGGCGTGGAGTACTCCCCGGGGATGGTGTACATCGCACCAGACAGCCCGCTCAGCCTGCCCGCCATCGTCAGCATCGCGGTGGCGGGCGGCCTCCTGACCATCTTCATCGTGGCCGTGCTCATCGCCTACAAACGCAAGTCCCGCGAAAGCGACCTCACGCTGAAAAGGCTGCAGATGCAGATGGACAACCTGGAGTCCCGTGTGGCCCTGGAGTGCAAGGAAGGTACTGAGTGGCCAGGTGGCCGTGCTCCACGCTGGAGGCTGGGTGCACGTGGGCGTGCCTGTGTGTGTGAACGTGTGTCTCTCACACACAAGCAGCGGGCTGGGCATCTGCCCGCAGGACTTTATCTGGCCAAGGAGCCTGTGCCCAGACGGGTCCCACACCCTAACCAGCCCCACCCGCAAGGCCACGTAAGCCTAAAGCTTTCCGTCCCTGCTCCTCACGCTGTCCCCTGCCAAGTCAAACTGGCATCATTCCAAACCCTACCAGAGAAGTTTCCAGCCCAGAACCCTGGCCCAGTGGCTTTTACGCCCCCATCTCAGGGAGACCACGGGGTGACGACCACGACACACGCAGGCAACTCCAGCTCTCCTCCTTCAGAAGGAAGGAACAGCTGGAGGGCTGAACGCGATTTCGAAGGAACAGTGTTTCCCAGTTTGTATTTTAAAAATTACCAATGTACCATGAAGTGAAGTCAGCTGCACCAAATCCAAGAAGGAAATTAAGGAGTCAGGCTCTTGTCGCCCCCAGGATATCATTTCATGAGTCACCCTGGAGGGATGAGCTGGTTCTTCGATGGAGATTTATACACAGAGCAAATCCACCCCATACCTGGGGCTCTCCCTGGCGGGAGGTGGGTCCACTCCATCCCCTCTGAGCCCCCTTTAGCTGTCAACGCAGCATCCGCTTTGTGGGACTGTTAATTACTGCCTTTTATTATATTTACGCTGCTTAATTTTTTCTCTGCAATGTACTCTTTCCTCTAATTAGGAGTAGTGATTAGAATCTCTTTTATGTGTGGCAAGCATGAGGCTTTGACTGTTGGCGGCGTGCTTGGTGACTTGAAGGGAAGCTGCAGACTGATAAAAAGCCAGCTCTCTCCCTCTCCTCCCCGCCAGCTGGGCACCCCAACGGGGAGGGGCGTCGATGGGGGAGTGCAAAGCCAGGTTCCTCTTAGAACGTTCCAGAGGAGGAGGCATTGGCGGTCAGACAGGGAGGCCAGCTGAGCCTGGGCTGCGGCCTGGGGGACAGCCGCCCGCCTGGGCACGGGCAGGAGGAGAGACACGTGGAGCACCACGTGGATTAGGCGTGAGAGTGTTTTCCAGGGTGCCCGGAGCTGGCTCTCGAGTGTTGGCAGGGCCCAGGAAGGTGACTTCCTGCAGACTTGACCGTGAACCAGGGCATCACCCCAGCCCAGAGGAGGCCTAGCCTGGGCCCTCACAGGCCTGACACTCAGACAATCACTGGTGTGCACCCTCACAACCATGCTCATGCATGCATTCCCACGCACTCCCACAGACACACAGGCGTGTTCCTCACTCAGAACGTACATGGGTGTTCCTCGAGGCTTTTGGTGACAGCGCTTGCCAAAAAGGCTGCCTCCTCTTTCGCAGACACACACATCAGTGTAAGTTGGGCTCGGAAGTATCAGGGTTGCTCTGCTTCAGAGTCACTTTCCACGTCCGGGACCCCTGGGTCGGTGTGGCCAGAGTAGAGGTTCGGGGTGCAGGAGCGGAGCAGCACAGAGGTCGCAGCAGCCTCTCTGCGGCCAGCGGGCCTCCCCGTCGTTCTGTCACACAAGAGGCATTGGCATCCGCAAGGCCCCAAACCTCCAGCTCCACAGGCCTGAAGTCAGCGCCACAGGCGGTGGTGGGCCCAGCGCAGCCATGTGGTGTTCCTGGGATCAGTGGAACTCCCGGACACGCAGCTTACTTCCCAAGGGCTTTTCTAGAGCCACGCAGGGCTTGTGATTCCCCAACAAAAGTATTTTTCTCTGTGCTTGTGTTTGTACAAAAAGAAAGAAACGTTGGTTAGTTCATGTCCATTGATTCTTCTTTGTCATCATGTGCTGATCCATTCTGGGTGTGTACACATGTGTGTAAATGCATGCTTACATGTGTGTGTTTGTGCCTGCATACATGAGTGTATGTGTGCAGGTGCCGAGGAGAGAGGCAGGGCAGGGAAAGGCCAGGCGCATCCCCTCTGAATTCCTGCAGTGGCAGAGGGTGGCCCGGGATATGGGCTGTGCCGAGGGCAGGCTGTGGTCACAGCTTTGGTGCTGCGTAATGGCTTCGACCTGTGCGCCGGCTTCCCCTGGGCTAGAGGAGGCCTGCAGCTCCGTGACTCTCGGAAACTGAGCTGCCTTCACAGACTGCGGTGCCCCACACAGCTCATAATTCAGCACTGTGTAGCACCAACTTGCAGAAGGAAGGACCAAGACCCTCCCTGAGTATTTATAGGGAAGGAACGTATTAGTCTGGCAGAGCCCCATTCTGGCCCCGTTTGGTGATTTGGTAGCTTCAGTGACCTGCGCAGCCCAGAACTGGGACTTCAGAAGAAATTGTTCTTAACTCTTAAAAGGAAATCCACTATGAAACACAGAATTGGGAGTAGGCCCTTCATCGCTGGTACTTCCCCGTTCCTCCACCCCCACCTATGTCCCCCTGCCCTGCGCACATTTTCCAAACGAAACCCTTCATCCTCAGGTGTGGAGGTGCTCCTGGCCCGAGCAGCAGCCCAGATCTGTGGGTGGCCTGCCCCCATCCAAGCTTCAGAAGGAATTTGGCCCACAACAGACTCCCTGGGGCTGCACCTCTCTCCTGTGCCTGTGTTCTTGGCCTCAGTTACTTAACTTAAACCATCCTGTTCTTATTTCTACACACCTGAGCCCCATTGCTCATGCCCCCCAGGGGCCTGGGTGGGGTTCTGAGTGTTGCAAATGGGCGGTAGCTCTTGGGCCCGCCCCACCCAGGCGTCTCACAAGCTTCTCTTGTGCCAGCCTTTGCCGAGCTGCAGACAGACATCCACGAGTTGACCAGTGACCTGGACGGGGCAGGGATTCCCTTCCTGGACTACAGAACCTACACCATGCGGGTCCTCTTTCCGGGAATTGAAGACCATCCTGTCCTCCGGGACCTTGAGGTGAGAGCCCTACCTGTGACCTAGCGCTTCTCCATCACAGTGTCAGCACAGAGGAAGATGCAGGTGACCTTCCAGTCGAGCCACCTTCTCCAGAGGCGAGAAAGCCGAGGTCAAGGAGGGGGTGCACGTTGCCCAAAGACCCCCACTTTTCAGCAGCAGCCAGTCCCTCTGGGAGGAGATAGGGCCAAGCCCGGGAACCTCAGAGCAGAGGTGGGAGTAAGGCTTTGGGACTTAGGGGTCATGGATTCCTTGAGAATTGAATACAAGACCCTCTCCTCAGAAAAACTGTGCGTATTCACAGAAATGAGAAATCTGGCAGACAAATGTTGGGAGTTCATGGACCCTTATTTAAGGAACTGTGATCTGATGATTTCACCACTTAGTTGGGGCTCAATAAATCCACGTGGAGAAGATAAATGGCACTCGGGGGAGGGAGGTGGGGAGTGAGTGACAAGCGCCTTGCTCTCTTTTGCACCAGCAGGGACCTCATCTTCCGATCATTTCATCCCCCTTCCTGTCTAGCGTAGGGTCTGGCTCGCGTATATAGTCACACTGCCCTTCGTTCCTAAAGGGATTTGGAATGAATTATAAAGGCAAGTACCCGGGAAAAGTGAAAAACATAAATGAGGAAACCCGGGCGAAATAACAACCGTAAGGAATACTCACTATTTATTCATGGACTGCTGAGCAGCCCAGATTTGAGTACCCGGATGCATGCCTGCCCCTAGCTGCCCGAGAGCCCTCCAAAGTGGGCGGCAACACCAGGGGCACAGAGAACTCTGGGCCCCACGGCCAGGAGGGGGTGGGCCGGGATTCGAGCCGCGGTGGTCAGACTCCAGAGGCCACCCTCCCAACAACAAGCCTGTGCATTCGACTTCCAAGGTGCTACATCAGTGTCATGTCTTACGGCTCTGGATACTTATTAGGATGGATGGGAGATTGTGGCCAAAGTAGCAACAGAAAATAAGACTAGTTCCAAGATTTATATGGTCCATAAAAGAAAGCAGAGCCATCACTCAGGAGTTGTGCATCTTTGCAGGTACTGGCCAGAGGGGATGTTGGCATGACTTCTGTAAAGAGCTGTGCACTTACGTGGGAACTTCCACTTTGATGGGCCCCGAGATAAATCACCTGTGTCCTACTGTGGCCTTACTCCTCGTCTGGCCCCTTAAAATGTCCCCTTCAGCCTGAACACCCTCTTGTTTCCCTTGCCTTTATTGTGGAGATGGGCTTTCTGGTCCCAGTCTTTCTTGCAAAGCAGTTCATGGCCAGCTTTACCCATGGCCCTGAGTTGGAGCCCCCATGCTAGCTAACGATTGGGCATGCGCTCTGAATCTAGCAAGTTACGCTGCCTTGTTTTTTTTAATTTTGGTAAAATAAGCATAAAACTTCAACCATTTTTTTATCCTCACCTGAGGGCATTTCTTTTTCCATTGCTTTCAGGGAGAGAGAAAGTGGGGGTGGGGAGATAAAGAATCCATGTTTGCCTTCTCGCACGTGCCCTTACTGGGGATTGAACCTCTGACCCCTCAGTCCATGGGCGACTCTCCAAGCACCAGAGCCACACCAGCCAGAGCTCAGCCATTTTTAAATGTGCAGATCAGTGGCACTAAGTCATGAACATTGTTGTGCTGCCATCTCCACCATCGGCTCCAGAACCTTTGCGTCTTCCCCGGCTGAAACTCTACGCCCATCAAGGAGTCACTCCCCATTGCCCCTCCCCCGGCTACTGACAACCCCCCTGACCATCTACCTTCTGTCCCTATGAATTCGCCTACTCTGGGTACTTCATTCAACTGGAATCATACAGTGTTTGTCCTCTAGGGACTGGTTTACTTAGCAGAGTGTTCTCGGGGTTTGCCGGTGTTGCAGCCCGTGACAGAACTTTCCATTTCAAGGCTGAATCAGAGCCCCTCTCGTGCGGCAGGCTTCGGTTACCCACTCCCCAGCGCTGGGCACTTGGGGGGCTTCCCCCTTCCGGCTGTTGCAGCAATGCTGCTTTGAGGGCACAGACATCTTCCTGAGAGCCTGCTTCCAATCTTTGGGGATATACACAGTACATGTGACTTCTTCATTTCCATTAAACTCACAAATTAATTGCTTGCAGGCAAAAATCAACTTTTACTGTTTTGCATTAGCCTGAGGTATGTGAGACCCAGCCTCCCAGAAGAGTTCAGGGAGCTTGTGTGGGTCATCGTGTTCTCATTTCTTTCCAGCTCCTCTTTGCCACCAGAAGAGTTTCTCCCTCCTGGTTTCCTGGGTGTAGAGACATCCCCAGGGAACCCACAACTCATCCAAAGCAGTGTTTTCCAGCCTCTTCAGCCATGGGGGACTTGCCTGCTGGTTGGGCAGGAGAGGCAGATGTGTGTGAAGAAGGAGGTGTCTCCTGGCTACGGGCGGCCCACCAGACCCCCTGGGACCACCTTGGTGGGGTCCGCACTTGGGGAGGTGGCTGCCCAGGCACCGGTCACACACCCATCCTTTAGAAACAGAAAGCAAACAGTAACCACACACTCCATTTGCAGCCTATCATTGCCTCCTAAACTCTACCCTATTGGGTTACAATTAAAATTTACTATTCAGTTTTATACTCACAGACTTCGACTAAATGATCGAACCATCTGGTGAATAAAGAAAGTCTTGTTTCAGAGTGGCATTTGCGTAGGGGGCAGGGTGGCAAGTTACAAAGGGGAATTGTTTTGGATACTCTTTACCGAGATAATTCACTGCCATCTCCCCTTTCATAAAATGGGGACAAATCCCTGCCTTCTGCACCCTGAGACACTGTGCCAATGGCCCGCATATCTGGGAGACCCTGGGGGGAGGGTCCGTGAAGAGCAGCCCGAGAAGTAGGAGCAGCAGGTAATAAAACTGCCGTTTAAGTGCACCCCGCGTGCACCAAGCGCTTTACATACATTATCTTATTTAATGCCCATAAAACATTATGACACAGGCGCTCATATTCTCATTTTATAGATGAGGGAACAGAGCCCAGAGGTGATGGAGCTTTCTTGCACACAGGAGTCGGTCTCTCTGAGTCTAAACCCCAGGCTGCTGGAGACGCTGTTTCTCCACGGGTCCCAGGGCCTCGCTGCCCAGAGGCGAGTGCAGCCGCAGCAGGAGGTCCAGAGCACGTCCTCACACCAGATGTACCCTCTGGCCAGCACTGCGTCCTCGTCCTCTCCAGGTGCCACGGTGCCAATCCTGCACATGGGTCCCCTGTCCTCGATGGCCAGCCTGAGTGCTGAGGGGCCCGAGAGGCTGCAGGGAGGACTCAGTGCTGGCTTCCAGTCACCTCCCAGACCCAGAGTAGGATTAGACATGGCCAGGGGTGGAGACGGTGGGAGGGGGCCTGTTGTTGGGAATCCGTCACTACCCTTCACCCGCCGGCTGGCCTAGGAACGATGGCAGTAGCTTCTCTGAGAAGCTGTTTAGGGAGCACACTCCGCCTTGTGAGGTCCTCAGAAGGCTGAGCTGGAACAGTACAAACCACGTGCCAACACGGCACACGGCACATGGCACATGGTGGGCGCCCAAGAAATGGCATTGCCTGTTATTATTAGGACAAGTTGTGGAGATGCTGTTCTGGGGGGGTTGATGGACAAAGGAAGTAAAATGTGTGCAGTCACAGAGCCGTGAGGGTGACCGATGGGGGACACACAGCTGGGCACCCAGAGGCCCAGCTGATGGCAAGGCACGGCTGCCCAGTCTCTGTACTCCCTCCCTTTTCAGCACCTGTGGAGTGGAGAAGCGGGGAGACCAAGCAGGAGGCCAGCCGAGGCCTCGGGGAATGTGGGGTTGGCCGGGATGAGCTGCAGGGGGCCTGGCCAGCACGCCCCGGCTCTGGCAAGTTCCCATCTCTCCTGGTCTTCCAAGTACCAGCACCAAAGCATGGGAAATGGAAAGAGATCTGACTTGGAAACGCATGTGAGCGCCCAGCTTCCTGACCTGTGGGAGCTGCCAATGCCAGGCATCTGAGGTTCAAGGAGAGTGCTTCTCTCGGGGCCCAGGCTTAGACCCATAGGGCCCCTGCCCCGAAACAGGCTTCTGGCTGACCATTCAAGAGCAGTGCCCGGGTCTGACTGGTCTCTGCCTCCAGGAGGCACCTTGCCCTGAGCCCGGACCCTAGAGGCCTCCCTGAATGAGTGGCATAAATGTTCAGGCTCCGAATCTTCCACCTTGTGGGCTTTGGGCAAGGAGGGCTTTCGCTGCCTGGCTCGTCTTCCCCAGTTTAAAACCTCTAGAGAAAAGCAGGATAAAATCGCTGCCATTCAGCCACTCGACTGTGTGTCAGGCTGTGCACTGCAGGCCTGGTCCTCAGCGCTCCCCGGGGCCCCAGGAGACTCCTGGCACTAGATAAGGACTTGATGGCAACATCCAGGTGGGCGCTGGCTGTGGTGGGTGAGTGGCGGTGTGGGATGGTCAGCAGTGTGCTCAGCCTACCCCGTGGGGCATGGCTGGGGCCCCGCCAGCCTCTCCCTCTCAGGTGGCAGTCAGACCCCCCGGTGTCCCCCGCAGGTACCGGGCTACCGGCAGGAGCGCGTGGAGAAAGGCCTGAAGCTGTTCGCCCAGCTCATCAACAACAAGGTGTTCCTGCTGTCCTTCATCCGCACGCTCGAGTCCCAGCGCAGCTTCTCCATGCGCGACCGCGGCAACGTGGCCTCGCTCATCATGACGGTGCTGCAGAGCAAGCTGGAGTACGCCACCGACGTGCTGAAGCAGCTGCTGGCCGACCTCATCGACAAGAACCTGGAGAGCAAGAACCACCCCAAGCTGCTGCTGAGGAGGTGAGAGGCGGACCCAGGGGTGGCAGGGGCGGCACAGGTCGGAGAGCCCCTGCCCCAGCCCACCCAGCTGGGCCCTCCTGCCTCCCAGGGAGA
Organism: Artibeus jamaicensis; assembly: GCF_021234435.1. Taxonomy (NCBI): domain Eukaryota; kingdom Metazoa; phylum Chordata; class Mammalia; order Chiroptera; family Phyllostomidae; genus Artibeus; species Artibeus jamaicensis. The sequence continues at coordinate 4,448,856 of NW_026522040.1, forward strand.
CCAGGGTGGAGCTTCCAGAAGGAGCTGCCAAGTCCCCCGAGGATAGGAACCCACTGGCCTATAGGCCAGGGGCATCACAGCTTCTTGGAAGAGCCCATGCATCATGCTGGTGCAGATAACTGGCCACTGCCCATCTGCTCAGCCTGTTGTTAATCTGCCCCTGTGTCTACTCTGCATCCTTCGCTCTTTGTCCTTCCGCTCCCCTGACTTGGACCTTTTTACTGGAATTCTTCTCCTGTGGAATCTTCAGAGGTCTTTTTTGCACCCCCTGGCTTTCTCTAAATCAGAACTTAATTTAGGAGACACACCCAAGACCTCTCTGGACCCCCGCCTCGCCATCTCAGGATGGGAAGCGTTAGCCGCCCCCGCCACGAGCACTGCTCTCTGTCTACTCTTGATCTCTGTGAGCTGCACGTGACTACTTAAATCTAAAGTAATTGAAAGTGAATAAAATTTCAAGCCGCTCCAGAGCTGATTGGAAGTGCAGCATCTCAGGTCCCTGCCCATACACAGGGTTCAGAATCTGCATCCCAACCGGAAACCTAGGGGATCTGAATGCATACCAACATTTGAGAAATACGGTCCAGCCTGTGTTTGAACTAAAACCCTTCAGTAGCAACTGGGCTGCAGCAAGAATTTCCTGGCACCTGTTCGAGGGTCTGCACAGTCCAGGGTCCCCCACTCCGCACGACTGCTGCCTCATGCTGGACACCGGAAACCTGAGTAGTCACATGTGAAGTCATACCCAAATCCCATGGCTTTGGCCTTATAGGAAATAGAGACTCTGACTCTATCCACACTGCCATTTGCACTTTCCATGTATTTGTTTTTTGTTTTTTTTTTCCAGAGTAATCTTTTTTTTTAATTGATTATGCTGTTACAGTTGTTCTATTCCCCCCTTCATTCCCCTCCACCCTACCCCCCATCCCCACCATTACCCCCCTTTAGTTTATGACCGTGTGTCTCAAGTCCTTTAGATTCTATATTTCCCATGCTATTCTTGCCCCCCCATCTATTTTCTATCTATTGTCTGTGCTACTTATTTTCTGTACCCTCTCCCCCCATCTCCTCCTCCCACTCCCCTGTTGCTAACCCTCCTTGAGATCTTCATTTCTATGTTTCCACTCCTGATCTAGCTGTCCTTTTAGTTTGCTTTCATTTTAGGTGTGGTTGTTAATAACTGTGAGCTTGTTGTCCTTTCACTGTTCATGTTTCTCTAACTTCTTTTTCTTAGATAAGTCCCTTTAACATTTCATATAATAAGGGCTTGGTGATGGTGAACTCCTTGAATTTGATCTTATCTGAGAAGCACCTTATCTGTCCTTCCATTCTAAATGAAAGTTTTGCTGGATAGAGCAATCTTGGATGTAGGTCTTTGGATTTCATGACTTGGAATACCTCTTTCCAGCCCCTTCTTGCCTGTAAGGTCTCTTTTGAGAAATCTGCTGACAGTCTGATGGGGACTCCTTTGTAGGTGACTGTCCCCTTAGCTCTTGCTGCTTCTAGGATTCTCTCCTTCATTTTAATTTTGGCTAATGTAATTATGATGTGCCTTGGTGTGTTTCTTCTTGGGTCCAACTTCTTTGGTACTCTCTGAGCTTCCTGGATTTCCTGGATGTCTATTTCCTTTACCAGATTGGGGAAATTTTCCTTTATTATTTGTGCAAATAAGTTTTCCACTGGTGGCTGTGCCTTTCCCCTTTCTGGTACCCCTATAATTCGGATATTGGAGCGTTTAAAGATGTCCTGGAGGTTCCTAAGACTCTCATCATTTCTTTGAATTCTTGCTTCCTGACTCTTTTCTGTTTGGCCATTATTTGCTTTCTTCTGGTCCACTCCATTGGTTTGAGTCCCAGTTTCCTTTTCATCGCTATTGTTTTCCTGTGTAATTCCATTCATTTCAATTAGTTTCGCCTTCATATGTTTCTCTAATTTGTGGCTATAATCAACCAGTTCTGTGAGGATCCTGATGACCAGTGTTTTAAACTGTGCGTCTGAGAGTTTTGCTATTTCTTCATCGCTTAGATCTATGGGCTCGGGGATTTTGAGAACTTGCAACATTTTTGGTCTGTTCTGGCCCTTTAAGTGTGAGAAGCGGCGCCTTGGACTCCCAGGTCGCTGGGTTGTGACGCTGTATGTGGGGGCGTGGTCAGAGCGGGGAAATGGCGGTGCCCTCTACTGCCGCTCACGCGGGGACACCGGGCCAGGTCCAACCGCCCACTCCCTCACCTGTCCGCTTGCGCACAAATAGGCGACCACAGTCAACACGCAGCACCGCTTCCCCGCTGTCTCCCCAGAGGTCGCTCGCCTGGTCGCTCACTCGGTCGCTCACTAGGTCCGACCCTGCGTCTGGATTCCGCGGGCCTGAGCCCGTCTGACCGAGTCCTCCTGTGCAACCCCGCTCCAGCAGCCACTGGTTTCGCCCCTTACAGGTCAGGCTGAAGAATTTGTTGTTAACGGACTTCGGAAAAGTTCAATTTTCCGTGTTCTGGTTGTGTTCTCTGGTGCTAATATTTAGTTGTCCCTAAACTTGGTTGTGTGAGAAGGCACGGCACATCCACCTATGCCTCCATCTTGGCGGAAGTCCCCCACTTTCCATGTATTTGAAAGGCATTCCCCCGCTAGGCTGTCAGTCCAGCGTCTTCAGCCTCCCTGTAGATGAAGATGGAAAACTCCCGTGTCCGGCCCTCTGCCTGGACCACACTTACCACTTGTCTCCTGACCTCGGTCTCTGGGTCTGAGGCAGGGCCCTCCCGCCTGGTCCAGGGCATAGATTTGGCTTTCGGAGGGTTGACCCGGCTTTCTCCAGTGCAGTGGGCACTCACCTGCACAGCTGAAAAGGTGTCGACATACAGGCGCAGTCACCCGGCTTCAGAAACAGCCAGGTTCAGTTTGATGTGTGTTTTACGTCCGCCACGCAGACACCCACCAGCCTAATTCCGGGGCTGCCAACACCTGCCACAGCTCCTGCCGCACTCCACGCGTGCTCTCTGCCTGACTCGTGCGTCTCCTGCTCCTGTTTTCTGTTCACCCTCTCAGATGCCCTCTCTCCTTTCTGCCCACCTTCATCATCTTCTTTCCTTCTTCTTGCCCTTGGCTGCCCTGCTCCTTTCAATAATCTTTCTTCTTTTCTCCTCTCAGCTTCACTGTGTGCTGGCAGCTGCCCGGCTGCCTTGGGATTTTCGTTAATAGTATCTTCGGGCAACTGCAACTTTCAACTCTATGTAAACATGCCTAGATGGGCTGGTTTCTCCCTAGAGCTGGCCACACGCTTAGTACAAGGTTGACTATAGTTTGTTTTCTCCAAGTGGGTACAACCAAAAGCGGCCTTTGGCTGGTAGTACTAATGTGTCTTCACTCCCAAAGTAAAAGGACAAATGGACTTAGGTAGCAGCATGAAAGATGAAAGTTAGACTCACGAAAGAACTTTCTGTTACTGCTAATGAAACACTAGAAGGGTTCCCAGGAGGAGTTCTAAAGAACATGGAAGCCTTTGAAATAGGGCAATTTTGGCACGTCTTGGAATGAGCTAGGGAGCCGTGTAGTTCCATGTTGCTGTCAGCTCCGAGCCTTCCGCTTAGGTCACAGAGTCAGTCTAATTCGGCCTTTTTGCCATGACGCCCTGCTCCTGCCACCTTCCTTCCTATCTGCCAAATCAGTATCTCCCAGGTTTTTTGTTTTCTTGCCTAAAGTAACTATAAAGTTCTCTAAGGGTGTATGGCCTGCTGTGATCACTATGAGGCACATGTGACTTCTTACTCTAAATAAATTAAAGAAATAAAATGAAAAATTCAGTTCCTCAGATACACTAGCTGCTCTTCAGGTGCCCGGTGGGCACATGAGACTGGTGCTGCCGTGCCAGGGGGCGTGGGGAGAGTGTCCCCCTCGTCACAGAAAGTGCACGGCGCAGCCTTAAGCCCTTCCCTCCGGACCCACCGGGAGCCTGATGCCCAGAGTGTCACGTCCCAGCCTGGGAGGCAAAGCGTGTCCCACCTCTGTGGGGTGTCTACGTGTCGGCGGACTCAAGTATTCCTTAGGATCTCGAGATCTGGCCCGAAAACCTTAGGGAGCAGGGCCCACGCAGACCTCTTCCCCTGCCTCCCCAGTCCTTGGGGTCTGACCAGCCGCTTCTGTCTTTGTTGTCCTCTGCCGGTTTCCTCGGTGACCGGTGACAGGACTGAGTCAGTGGCCGAGAAGATGCTGACCAATTGGTTCACCTTCCTGCTCTACAAGTTCCTCAAGGTACGACTGGCTTCAGGGGCCCCTCTGGCCTGGCCCCCATTTCCTCAGCCAAGCACCCACCTGCATCCTCCCAGCCTGCCCTGTTTCCCTTGTGGCCCTCAAGCCCGCACTCCCCAGGGCCCGGCCATTAGTACCCCGCCCAGAAGGGCAGGTACCCCAGTCACTGGGAAGGCAGGCTCCCAACCGTGTCAGAAGGCAGAGCCTCACGGGCTGCTTTCCCCCATGTGAGATGAGATGAGCCTTTGAGAGGACCCTGCAGGAGCCCTTAGCTAAAAACACCTCGCCGCTCACTCACCTGCCTTCCCTCTTCCTCCCCGCCCTGCCCCTGCCAGTCCCAGGCTTACTGAGGCCCAGAAGGGTCCCAGGCAGGTACAGAAGGTGCCTGTGGCAACAGAGTTGTCGATGATGTGCCTGGGATTTGGAAATGCCTGACATCCAACTATTGACTTTTTTTTGCTAAGCATTCACACCACCAGGGACGGACCTCGGGCTCAAGATGGGGCTGCAGAGAAAGCCGGGCGGAGCGGGGCAGGGAGAAGGCACAGTGACGGGAGGAGAGACAGGGAAGAGGAGAGGAGAGTAGGACAGGGCAGGTGAGACAGGACGCTGTGGTCGAAAGGTCCGGGGGAGACGTACACCCGAGGAGGGAGCTGAACACCCAAGAGTAAAGCAAGTGGGAGCAGGAGAAGATCGAAGGTGGAGAAGTGGACAGCAGCCCTTTGGGGAAGTGCGAGGCTGGGCGCTGCTACCTGGTGGCCTGCCCACTTTGGGTTGTACCCACTTAGCACAGTTCTCTCGTGCCCAGGAGTGCGCCGGGGAGCCCCTCTTCTCGCTGTTCTGCGCCATCAAGCAGCAGATGGAGAAGGGGCCCATCGACGCCATCACGGGCGAGGCCCGCTACTCCCTGAGCGAGGACAAGCTCATCCGCCAGCAGATCGACTACAAAACCCTGGTAAGCCAGCCTCACAGCCTTCCCCCAGGGCCATGGGCAATGGCTATTGGCCCTGCCCAGCCCCTGCCCAATCCCTGCGGGGCAGAGAGCACAGTGGACATGCTAAACTGCCTCTCCAGGTTTTGCCCACTGAGAGGGTCCCGCCAGCTGACCCTCCTGTGGGTATCGCCCCGCTGTCCTCTGTCCCACCACACCAGGGCTTCTGGGTTTGGGGACCAGTAGCTCAGGATAAATGGACTTGGGTAGCAAGTCCACACCTGAGCAAACCTTCACCAAGGGACTGGTGGGGTTCCAGGCCGGTGCACTGGACTCTGGGGCCCTAAGCTCCTGCCGGCACTGACTGACTGACCCCCCTGAAAGAACACCTCCTTTCTCATTCATTCTCCCAGTGAGGAGAGGGGACACTTCGTGCACACAGCAGGTCGGGACACGAAGGAGCAGAAACCAGAAGGAGCTCCTCGGGCTTCGGGGGAGCCCACCTCTGCCCACTGGGTTAAGCTGAAATGTGTCTGTGAAACAAGACATACAGTGTGAGGCCAGAATGCCTCGTGATGAGGGTGTTTGTCCAGGGAATGGGAGGCATCCCCTCCATCAAGGTTAGACTCCTGTCTCCTGACACAAAGTGCGGCCCTGGGAGACGGTGCAGCTCAGCGTGAAGGAAGGAGCCTGGGGCTGGGGGCAGGCAGACCAGGGTGGGAGCCCTGACTCTGCTTCTGACCGGCTGGGTGGTTTGGGGTAATCTTAGCCTTCATCTCTCTGAGTTGGGGTTTTTTATCTGGAAAAAATGGGAGTAATACTAGAACCTTCTAAAACAGAGATGACAATGCTATGGAGCTCCGAAAGCTGTGCCGAGGATGAGGTAGGGTGGGTGTGCCTGGGCCTGAGCCGGGGCGGCGTGAGCGCTCACGGCCACTGGCTCCCAGACCCCCGTCGCCTCATTCCCACTAGACCTGTCCACTGGCTGCCCCGTCTCTCTAGGCCTCGGAGCCCGTGCTCAGGCGGCTTTGGAGAGAGTTGTGATCTCCCATCAGGCCTTCCGTGGGGAAGGGGAGAGGAAGTGGAAAGAGGGAAAGAGAAAATAAGAAAAAAGTTGAGTGCCGGGGCTGATGCTGCCGTGGTGCCCAAGAGGGGAAGACAGAGTCTAGATGGGGACTTAAAACACAGGGTGGGGAGATGAGTCACGAGGCAGGCCGGGCAAGGCAGGGCCAGACGGTGCCAGGCAGCCAGGGAGAACCCCGGACACAGAGGCCATCCCGGGGACCGTCCCTGCCGTCTGGGAGTGAGGCAACCATGACGCACCTATGTTACCCCATCCTCAGAGGCCCGGGAAGCCCAGTCACATCCTAACGGACCTGCCAGGACTGGCTCCGTCGCTGAGGTTCGAAGGAGCAGCGCACGGCCGGGGCCCTGCTTCCTTGCAGGCCTGGTGTGCAGTGGAGGGGAGTCAGAGGCTGCTGTTAAAACGGGAAGGGGAAAAAATCCTTCCCCAAACGGAGACCCGAATAGGCTTCCTAATGAGCTAGAACTGGAACATCTCCTGCCTGATCTCCCCCTTTGCTCCCTCACTTTCCCCTTTCATCAGTGGCTCCCCAGCATTGAATCCAACACAATGAGTTGTAATAATGCTCTGCACCCAAATTGCAGGACCCTTTATTCCAGAGGCCGGAGTATTGTTAGCACGGCTAGCTCAGGCTCGCTTACAGACAATGTGGGGGGGGGGGGTCAGGGAAGGGCATCAGGAAGGTGGAAACCCCTGGGGAAGAGGGCTGAGGGGTTGCAATTGTTTTGCCCAGAGAAGAAATTCGGCTGCAGGGAGATTTAACAGCCACCTTTAGGCCTGTGGAAGGAGCAGGCAGGGCTGACAGGAGAGGGCAGGAGGAAGGGGTCGGGAGAAGACAAAGGCTCGGAATTTGGCCATGGTGGGAGGAGCCCAGGGCATGCTGGGTGAACTGAGGGTAACCTTGTTCTTGGCAGTAGGGAGAACCACAGAGAATGAGACAGGTGCTGACAGGCTCCGGGGACAGGTCACTCTGTAGCAGCTGCTCCACTTAAGTGTTGAGTGGGTAATTGCATTGATACTAGAACTTGGACTAGGGCCCTGCAGCTGGGAGTGCCCATCGGCGCCCCTGGGGGCCCGCTGGATGCTAGATGATCACCCACAAGCCTGCTGCAATGCAGAATGTCAAGCCGCCTGCTAGACCTCCGAGTCGGAATCTGCATTTTAACAAACCTTCAGCGATCCTGTTCACATTAGAATGAGAAACACTGACCTGGCAGAAAAAAGTTCGCTCAGAAACTAGCCAAGGGGCATGGGAGTGGAGGTGGGAAAGGCATTTCTGGCAGGAGCTCTGGCGTGGCCAGTGGTCAGGGAACCATGTCCCTCGGTGGGGCCACCACTGCTTCTCTGGGTGCCGTGAGCTTCCCCTGGAGTTCTCACACGGGCCCTGGGACCCTGCACAAGTAGAAGTGTCAGGAGAGCATGCTCAGGCGACAGCCTGTCCTCACGGTCTCTCAGGGAGGCAGCCCAGAACAAGCTGCGCTGTGCCTGGGGGCAGCCAGGCCGCCCCACCGCTGGCCCGGAGCACGGGACAGCGTGGAGGCCGGGCTCCCAGGGGGCCGGGAGGGCCGGGAGGGCCGGGAGGCGTTTAAGGGGCAGAGCAGCTGCAAGAGGGCGCTGCGAGGGGCTCGTGGTTCAGAGTTCCTCCCACCATTGTTTTCAGATTAGGACATTTCAAAAATGAGGGAGTTTGGGTTTTATAGATTTAGGAGGTTTTTTTTTTCATCTTAATGGAAGAAGCATGTTCCCACTTGAGCTCATAGCAGTCTGGCTGCTAATGAAAGGCAGGCGTCCGGGACTGGGGTTCTGATTGCCGCCACATGCAGCAGGAGCCGGTGGGGGTGGGGGAGGCTGCTGTCTGCGTCCACACAGCAGACGTGCACTTGGGCACGGTTGGTGGGGGGCACACAGTGAGAGCCCGGGGGAGCGGGCTCGGGCTGCAGGGCCAGAGCGAGGGTGTGGGTGGTGTGGTCACTAGACGGCACCTGCGCCCCACTGCACCCACTCTCTGCACTGTGGCCCAGCCAGGGTCCCACCCAGTCTCATCCACGGAGAGAGGGCCCACTCAGAAAACAGCCAAGAAGAAAAGCCTTTGGACACAGCCCAGACATTTTTAAAGGAAAGGATAGTTTGGTGCTTTAAGCAGAGTCTTAACTTTTCCAGCTAGTTCCAAGAGGAGAAACTGAGGTCCCCAGCCAGGGTGGCCTCTTCCCCCAGCTTAAGGCTTCAGGTTCAGAGCCAGGAAGGGATCTCAGGTGGCCTGAACCCGAAACTTTTACTTTTGAAAAACACATTATGCTTCTCCGAGCCTCTGCCAACTTGGATCATCCCGAAACCCTCACAAACCCGAATCCTGCACAGTCCTTTGAGAAAGGCGCCGGAGTCACATTTGTCAGTATGTGCAACAGCGAGTGACAAGACAGGCAGGCTTACACACGCAGACGCGGCCGGGGGTCTCAGAGGTAGGCGAGGGTGTTCGTGTGCGCCCTCCTGTGTGCGCACGTGTGCGAGTAGAGAGCACACGCGTGTGTGCGTTACTGTCCAGTCTCGCGCAGATTCCCCTCACACCTCCTCCTGCTCAGACATTGTTCTCCTTGGGGAAAGAATCAGGACTTTAATGATGTTTGCCAAGTGTGCAGCTCCTACTCCTGCAATGACACTGAAGTCACAGTGCCTTCCCACTGCTTGTGGGACAAGAAGCGCAGAGGGCTTGGCAGGGACACAGCTGGGCTGGACTCTCGCACCCCTGCACAGTCCAGCCCTGAGCAGAGGCGGGGCTGGTCAGCACAGGAGCCCGCATGCTGCTGGGAATCTCCAAGCTCTTCCTGCTGCCCTTCCCCAACCTCCTTTTCTCCCCCTCCCCCAGGTCCTGAGTTGTGTCAACCCAGACAATGTCAACAGCCCCGAGGTCCCAGTGAAGATCCTCAACTGTGACACCATTACTCAGGTCAAGGAGAAGATCCTGGACGCCATCTTCAAGAACGTGCCCTGCTCCCACCGGCCCAAGGCTGCAGACATGGACCTGGGTGAGTAGGAGGTCCACCCAGGAGCTGTCTTGTGATTGGTCAGGAGCACCTGTCACTCACTGGGGAAGCCAGGGTGCACTGAGCAGGCATGCGTGGCCCCCAGGAGCCCAGTGTGTGTGGTGTTCCTTCATGATCACTTACTGAGCAATAAGCAGGGAGGGGCTACGGTCTGCCGGCCATCTGAGTACCTCTGGGGGCTTTGGATGAGCTGAGGGGTGCGCGTGGAGGTGTCCTCTCTGCACTGAGGGGCGTGTAGTCTCAGTCTTTTTAGTCCAAGGTCTTGCCGTCACCTTCGCTGTGCCCCAAGGCTCTGCCCTTGCCCTCTGTTCTGTGCCTGTGATCTTTGCTGACTACCTAAGGCATGAGGTATCTGGGTCAGCAATGGAGCACAGGGGAGAGAATAGAGAAAAATGAGCTCTGGCAACCTAGTGGGGAGCGGGATGGCCTTGTATTTGAATGTTCCGTGAATAGATCGCATAGCCTACATAAACAAGGGCAATGCCACTTAGGGCCAGATGTAGGTAGACCCAGTTATGACTTGGCTGAGTGCTTAATAAGAATCTTCCTGGGGAAACCCCAGCAGGGAGCCCCTCATAGAGACCAGGACTGAAGAGAGGCAGTTTGGCATCATGGGTCAATGTCAAACACACCTGCATTTGAGTTCTGGGGCCACCAAGTCTATCTGTGAGACTGAGGTCAAGTTATTTAACCTTCCTGTGACTTAGTTTCCTTGCCTATAAAATGGAGATAATAGTACCTGCCTCACTGTAAGAAGGAAATGAGATGCATGTACCGCATTGGAATGTAGCCCCTGGCCCCTGGCACACACGCAGTCAGCGTTGGCTGCTGCTAGTTCTGGTTGGTAGAATAATACGCGTAAGGAAACGGCGCGTGTCTGTTTGCAGATCCTGGCCATGGAGAGAAGGGCATTTACGGGTGGGCGCACGAGCTTGCGACTGGGCAACCGCGGCGACATGGGGGACGGTGGACCTCCAGGGTCCCCTAATCTGTCCACCTGGCCTCGAAGCTGCTTCAGCTAAGCCACGGGCATCTGTGCTAGTTTCTAAAATCCACGGCAAATCCTCACCCTTTCCCACTGTAGAGCCCCGCCCAAATTCTGATGCGGGAAGATGCAGGACCGGGACGTTGTGCTCACTCGCCTCCGTTTTTACTGCTTCACTTAACCCCGTCTCCTCCAGCAGGGCTCCTGGCGGGGTGTGCTTGGCCCCCTGCCTAGAACTCGAATGCCCTGGGTGACAGAGTGGGCGGGCATGCGCTCTCCTTCACTTTGGAGGTGTCTCTGTGTGTGTGGTTTCTGGGAGGAAAGCAGGGAGGGAGGAAGAGAAGGAGGAAGGGAGAGAGAGAGGGTGAGGGAGGAAAGAAATGGTAGAGTTGGCGGTGGGGGTGGGCAGCGGTCCCTAGAGTCAGATTGGACATTAGTGTCCACATGCAGTGACTCGATTGCCGTGAGGACCCCACGGACTGATGAAGGGTAGGGGCCAGTTGCAGAACCAGTGGGAGACAAAACGTCACTGGGAAGGAAGACCCTGCCCTGCTCTGTGTCCCCCACCCCCAGACAACTAAGTGGGCTGCTCCCCAATGGCTGTCCCAGGTAGCATCCACCATCCTCCGGTTTTTTAAGGAAGCCATGGCCATGGCCACGCTTGGCTTCCCAGGGTCCCTGTACCACATGGAGGGACGGCGGTGCTGACACAGGGGGCCGAGAGGAGGAGCTGCTCTGAGCACCTTCCTGCTGGAAGGCGAGTTTGGAAAGGGGGTGCAGAACCCAGGAGGGGCTCCTGTGTGCGGTGCAGACACACCGTGTGCTTCTGGTGTGACTTCCCACGAATGGGGAGCACCAAGTGTCTGCTCCAGCCTCCACCCGAAGCACCGAGACGCGGCCGTGCGCTGTGACTGCTCCGGCGATGGGTGGGGAAGAGCACAGACACCCTGGGGTGGATCTCAGGAGGTCGGAGCCCGGAGAGAGATCGTTCATGTGGCTGGTAGGCGCAGCTCAGGACCAGGCCTCCCCATCTTATTAGCTTTAGAAAATTGATCCCTTAGAAGGCCTGGGGGTACAGGCCCAGCGAAGCAGGTGGTTGATGGAAAGAACTCAGGCCCCCCACAGCCACAGTGATAAACCATCTGGAGTGGAGGCTGCAGCCCCAGCTCGGCCACAGCCGAGTCCTGCATCCACGTGGAGTGAAGGCAGCCCGAGCTGTGCGGCACCCGGGACCTGCCTGGGGGGTGCACTCTTTCGAGCTGGAGGCTGCTCAGGCCAGGGAAAGGCCACCAGCTTCGGGGGGAGGGTCCCCTGCACCACGCTCACACTCCAGGTACCAAGAGAGCACAGGGGCCACCTCTCCTATCAAAGGTGCTGCTGGGGAGGACCCCGAGAGCAGAGGGAAGCAAGGCAAGCTTTTCCATGCTGTAGAGGAAAGCGCTTTGAAAGACTAAAAGCAATTTACAAATGTAAGGTGCAACCGTTATTATAAAATTAATCTATGCCAAAGGGAAGTGTAACACACAGGCAAGAAGAAGCCTCCCTCAGCCACGCAGGCAGGCAGGCAGAGGTGGGACAGCCATGCCCACCCCCCCACCAGACCTCCTCCTCCCACAGCTGGGGCGTTGGGCAGAGGTGCCTCCCAGCACCCAACATCAGCCCCTGGCCAGGCGAGGACACCTGTCCCAGGGCAGCTCAGAAGGAAGAGAAGGCATTTTCAACTACTCCTGAAACTGTCCCCAAGTATATCCAGTCCCCACACCCTCCTCTGTCTTGCGTCATCCCCATGGCTCCAGGCCTGGCCTAGGCCCTCCGTCTGACACTTCGGCACACTGGTCCTCAGACAGAAGGTCCCCACTCCTGCCCTGCCCCGCCTTCACCAGACTTTCCTGGGCTTTAAGGAACCGAGGTGGGGAACTGTACTAGTCAGGGCTTCCCAGAGAGACGGTCGTGTGCAGGTGGGATGTCAGGTTCACATGGGCCGGTAGGTAGGCAGGCAGACAGATGGTGAGGAGTCGGCTCACGTGATTACGGAGTCTTCGTCCAGTCAGGCCACTGTGACGTGTCTCGGACTGGGTGGCTTTAAGCAACAGCTGGCAGATCTGGTGTCTGGTGAGGTTCACTTCCTAGTTGGCACTTTCTCACTGTGTCCGCACCTGGCTGAAGGGACAAGGGATCCTCTGGGGGCCCTTTGATGAGGGTGCTAACCCCATTCCTGAGGGCTCCACCCTCATGACCTCATCACCTTCCAGAGGCCCCACCTAACCCCCCATCACATTGGGGGTTAGGTTTCGACATGTGAATTTTGGGGACACACACATCCAGTCTGTAGCATGAGGGCTGCATACCCAGGGAAGAGCCAGTGTGACAGCTCAAGTCCAAAGGCCTTCTTCTGGCCAAATTTCCTCTTCCTCGGGCAAATCAGTCTCTTGTTATCTAAGGCCTTCGCCTGGGTGAGGTCCACCCACTTTATGGAGGACAATTTGCTTTACGCACAGTCCACCAATTTCAATGTTAATGTCACCTCAAAACTCCCTCGCAGAAACATCCAGAATAACGCTGGACCACAGATCTGGATGCCATGGCCCAGCCAAGATGACACATAAAATTTACCATCACAGGAGCCAAGTGAAGGACCCAGGGCCCGCCTGCATTTCAGTCTGTTGGCACCTAGGGGCGGGGACTGTGCTGAGGCAGACTGGCTCTCGGGAACTCCCAGAGGACAGTGCCGAGGGCCCCCCAGCCCCGCTCTGCTTTGCGTGAGGCTGTCCTCACTAGGTGTGTGCCCCTTCCCACCCCTTGCTTTTCTAAATTCTTCAACCAGCATATCCTAAGAGGGTACCTCGGGCAAGCTCTGTGCCAGGTACAGGGGTACCAATGAGAATAGGGAGAGTCCTCATTTCTTCGTGCAGTAGCGGAAGGCAGGATACCCCTCTTTCTGAGCCATGGGAATCTTTCCGTCTCCTCCCTACACTCCCCGGAGGAAATAATTGGCACCATTCTGTGCCACCGCACGGGAGGATCTGCAGCCCAGAGAGGCCCGGTGCTCGCCAGGCCATACAACCGGGAGGTGGAGAGAACACCCACCTCCGCCTGCATCCTCCATCCTCCTCAGCGGGCCTTGACCTCCAGAGATTCCTCTGGTTTTAATGCAAATGCTCTATCAATAGCCCCTGGCACTCCGCCACCCCCTCTGTCTTGCCATTCAAGTCCTGCTGAAAGAATGTATTTTTTCAAATAAGTAATTCCTGTATGCAATAGAAAGATACACTATCTTCTGAGTGAAATATAAAGAGTTCACAGCAGCTGTCTCCCCAGTTTGCATTTTCCGTTGCACCTGATGGGAAGGACAGATAAAGATAATGGGATTTTTTTTTCTTTCTTATTCCACCTCCCTCTCTCCCTGGAAGGTGGAAGTGTAACAAATTGGATCGTGAGTGTGTCTGTCCTTTGTGCTGGGAGCCAGGAGCAGGGCACGGGGCAGCGGGGCAGGAGCTGGTGGGGAGGTCAGAGCCGGCTTTTCTCTTGGTGCCTTTTCTCTTGGTGCCGTGCGTGTGAACACCGAGGTCACCTTTCCTCCTTCCTCCGCCCACCACTTGCCTTTTTAACTCTTCTGTGACCCAGCACAATGCTGACGTGACACCGGACCCTCTGTGTTCCATATGCAAGCGTATCCTTCAAGCTCTAGCTCATCTCTCTCAAATCGAGTGGCATGGCATAACCTTTCTCCTTTAGAAGGAGCCGGTGCGGGCACTTTGCCGTTTACAAAGACCTAGAGCCTAGAATGCAGATGACACAGTTCTGTTTAGGAATTCCTTCTTTTAACTTCTCATACAATCTTTTTTAACAAAAACTATTTAGATGGTGCCCCCTCCACTCCCAGGTGAGGTTTTCAAACCTGGTTCTCGGTGACACGGAGCTCTTCTGTGACTCCCGTCCTGCCCTGTGGAGTGGCCGGGGGCTCAGGTTGTCACGCTCTCCACCAGGCGCCTCCTCGATCTCACCTGCTAACAGGTGTGTGGCGGTGGAGTCAGGTCTCCTTCTCCAGATCCCTGCTCAGGCCCCTGCTGCGGGGTTGGTGTGTGCCCCCGGGGAGCACCTGCTCTCTGTGCCCCACACCGAGGAAAGGTGGCAGGGGTGGAGCGTAGCCCGACCCTCGTGGGTCCTCGAGAGAGCTGACTCGGCCAATTCTAACCAGCCTGTGGCGTCCCGTTCCTCCCCTGCCCTCTGAGGTCAGCTCCTCCTAAAGCTTCCCAAGATGGGGATGATGGTAGAAAGACTGAGCCAGGGCTGGGGGTTGGGGTTGTCATAAAGCCTTCCGGGTGCCCCGCCTGGGTGAAATGGGATGCATGTGTGAATGTAAGCATGCATGTGTCTGTGTGCATGTGTGTGTACCTGCATATGTGTGTGCCACGGCTCCCACCTGCCACGAGGGTCAGAGCTAGTGCGGGGTTGTGCCCCTGGGGGAGGATTTGCCTCTCAGGGGACCCTCCAGGAGCAGGGCCAGTGATGCGTTGGGTTCTGGTATCTTCTTCCGGGGTCAGCTTGCAGATGAACCCCCACTTTTTCCCTAGATACCTTTTCACAAACTTGGGGATATGCCATGATGCTCCCAGCTACTCTCCCGCTAGAACCTCCAAGCACTCCCCGCTCTGTCTCCTGGACATCCCGACACCTCCATCCCTGCCGCACGGCCTTACCCCAGGCCTGAGGGCAGCTGTCTTTGGTGGGACCCCCTCCCTGCCTCATTCACCCACTGTCCCTGTGGCCTCCAGCTCAACCCCAGACGCCTTGGCATGGTGTGCCACACCGCCCTTATCGCACCTCCCGACTTGCCTGTGCCTCTCCAGCCCCTTTTGTCCACTGTCCCCCATGAAGGTGCATTTGCCCGGATCCCTAGAAGTGTCACATAAATGGCACCTTTGGATCAGAACTCCTGTCCCCATGGTTGGTGAGGCAAAAGGCCATTGTCGCTTCAGCACTCAGCCCAGGCAGCCTCCCTCCCCCAACCCCACAGACCCTGCTCCTCCTCCACCCCCAGTCACCGTCACTGTCCCTAAGAGCCCTTGACTCATTGCTCCCCTGCACGGCCTGGCACCCAGGCAGCCCTGCAGGGGCTGCGGCTTTTCTTCTGTCTCCGTGTTGACCTCTGCGCCATGTCCTGCTGGCGCATGGCCTGGCACACCGTGGGCACTCAGGACACTGTGTCAGAGTGAGGACGTGGGAATGCAGCTCCGAGACTTCCTGGACCTGGATGTCCAACGTGGCAGCTGCAAGGGGCACCTCTCATCAGACGGGGCCCCGTCCAGAGCAGGCGCTGTGAGGAGTCCCCACACCTCAGGGTTCTGCAGGGCTGACACCACGCTGGGTGGTGGGGGACCACCCCATCACCTTGTAGGGGACCTTGAGGTGTTTTCCAGTCTCTCACTGTGCCCAAGGCAGGCAGAGCTGTCCTGGAGGCTGGGCATTCCCCCGGAGAACAGTGGCTATTGGCCGCGCTGTTGCATTTTCCTGGGCTGTTCTAATGGGGTCATCGCCTGGATAGCAAGATGTGGGCGGAAAAGGGAGATATTTTTAGGGCTGTTTTCATAGGCAGGCCTGGAGGAGCCTATCTGGTGGAGAACACGCTTGGGAGGAGAATGTAGGATCGGAAGACCTGGGTTCTACTGATTTTCATAACTGCTGTAAAAACTAAACACATGTGAATAAGCAACAGTGCACACAGCCCAATGTGTGGGGCCTCGTGAGGCTAAGCTCGTCAGCCAGGTGCACTGCCAAGGTCACCAGGCTGCTGTCCTTGATCGGAAGGTAGCAGGCCCACCTCACCCTCAGCTGGCCCAGCCTGTATTGGAGGTTCTTTCCTGCTGAGTAGGGATGAGATTCCATGACACTAGCCTTGCAGCTCGGGGGGGTGGACTGCTACTGGGGCCGAGAGGAGCCAGGTGCTTTGGCCTTGGCCCTTGGCCTTTCCCGGTCCCACCTTGACTCATTGAGCTCCAGTGCTAAATGTTCCAGAAAGCCCAGCCCACTCTGCCACTTTGGTTCTCCTGAGACATTCCACAGTGGGTCTGGGGAGACAGAGGCTGTGGCCGGCCAGGGGCGGAAGGAAAGTGGATACACATGGGAGTGAGCTGTGTCTGACCAGCAGGTAAAACTAAGGACCCTGGACAGAGAAGAGTACGTTTTAGGCAGAAATTTCCATGTTAGTCCACTTCCGTTAGTTAGTGCTGGAGACCTGCCTGCCCTCCTGTGGCACACCCTTCCCCCCTGCATTCCGGTCGGTCGGCCAGCTGCCCGTGGCCTTGCTTCTTTCCTGCAGACCCCACGGGTGCAGCTGCCAACCCCAGGCTCCCATCCCTCTGGGCCCTCATTCCCTGGGACCCGTGTGAGGCGGACACTGAGGATTCCACTTTTTTACTTATAGGCTATTTCAGTATAAAGGGTCACAAAAATAGCAGGCTCAAGAGAACTAAAAGCAAGGCCACCTCTTCCCCTGCTTGAGTCCAGCTCACCATGCTCATGTCGGTATTTGGGAGAACATCCCTCACTGGGGGATCATGCCCGAAGACAAGAGTTTCTGCCTCCCAGCTGCCTGCTGCGACCGCACCAGAGCCAAGGCTGGAGGGGCTGGAGGGGCTACAGGACTGGGACACTGGGACACCAGGACACACTTCCGCACAGCCTCTACACCTGTGACCAAGCCCTGGCCTCAGTGAAGAGCACACTTCCCACCTGCCCTTGGCCCCCCTGCTGCCCACTGCCTACCGTCACCCCCTGCAAACCTCAGCCAGAGGGGGAAGCCTGTGTCCACCCCACCAGCATAGCTTGTGTGTGTGGAAAGGGACGTGCTGTGGCCCAAGCTACACTGCCAGTGGTGCCCGTGGGTCCCTGGAGCTCTGAGTATGGAGCTGAGTGGACGCAGCCACCTGCCAGCATCAGGGCGTATCTGCAGCTCCGGGTCCCAGTGCAGTCCCCGCTCTCCCTCCCCCCACACTCCGGACGCCGGGTCCGTGCACAGGTGCAGCGGGCCTGGCCTTGCTGCAGCACTCTGAGCCACGCCCATTTCTTCCTTTCCTGCGGAGGACACCCAGAGCCCGGGGCCACCGGTCATCTGTCTTTGTGTCCTGTTGACCTCGTCCAGGGCCCCACGCAGAGGAGGAGCCCAGTAAGTGCCCTCGGGAGAGAACTCAGCTGCTTAGTGGAATGAGCTGTGGCTGGGGACCGCAGCCTCGAGGTCCGTCTTCCCAACCTGTGTCTTTAATTTCCCAGGCGTAAAATTGGAAGGGGGAGTAACAATAATTTAAGGGAGATTTTATTTCTGGCCGTGGGCAGGCCTGGTGCCTGGTTGCGTTTCTGAGGAGTTCAGATCATCCTGTGTCCCGAGTAGCTGACAGAGTAGCTGCCCGTTCACCTCTGACCGAGCCCCCTGTCTGTCCACTGTGGGGCACCAACTCACAGGTCAGACTTCCTGTTTTCCGACTTGGAGAAGGAGCCACATCACACACCCGCTTATTCACTCTTCCCTGTCATTCATTCCTTCATTCACCCACTTACTTGTTGTTTCTTTAATAAGTGCTCATCCAGTACTTACTCTGCCCCAGGGGCTGGGCTAGCCCCACTGGTAGGCACCAAGCTGTATTCCAACAAGGAGCCATTGCTCCTTCGCAGCCTGGGGGCACACGTGGCCATACTCTGCCCCACGTTCCCCAGCTGGGGGCACAGAGGCAGACTGACTTTCATTTTTGTCCATAATTGCTGGACACCACTCAGAGCCAGGGCTGCTGAGTACAGCTGAGGCTGTGCATTGCACAACTCAGGGCCGTGAGCGGCAGGGACGTCCTGCGCCAAGCTCCAGAATCCACTGTCATCCTTCAGTCTGTCAGGCCATGTGGCTTGTTCAGATCCCACTGAGATACAACCCCATCAGCAAGGGTGCCGGCACTGCTGCCAAACCGGGACACCAGTCCTCGGCCGGCACCTTCCTTATCCAGTTTCGGCAAAGCCACAGCCACTTCAGCGGAGGAGACTTACTTCCCCCGTGGGTCTAGCCCGTGGGACCTAGTGTCCAGAGCTCAGCCCCTGCTTCTCCTCCAGGCCCATGTGGGGAACGCAGGACACTGCCTTCTGTGTCCCTGTCCATCTCCCCACCCCGTGCAACCTCTGACTGAATGGCCCAGGCACTGTCCACCAGGCAACCACAGGAGACGCAAGAAGCTTTGTCACTGGCTGGGATAAAGCATAGCACCGCCATGTTCCCCAGGCCAGGCTGGGCTTCCCTAGCATCTGAATGAACCACCTATCAGCTTCCAACCAGCCGGGAGACGTTCCTCTTCTTCTGTCCCATCCACTCAAAAAGACGTGCATCCAAACATCCGTACATCTGTACATCCATACATCCGTACATCCATACATCCATAGAGAGCTACATAAGACTTTAAAACCGACAACAAACCAAACACTAGTGACCGGGTGCTTTCGCTTTGTGCACTACCCTACCTGCCCTGGGGCCCTAGCCGCGGTGATGAGTTCCATCATGCCACCAGCAGCCATAAGTGACTGGTGGCCCCCAGAGGCCTAACAGGGCTCCTCCGCTCCAGTGAACAGTGTGGCATCCTTATGAAAACATTTCTGAGACAGTCAGACGGTACACAAGGCTATAAACAAGACAGCAGGTGAGCCCAGGACCTGGAGGCAGGGGCTTGGGTATTAGACGCATCTCTGTTACACCTAAGGGCAGGTGGCCCCCTCCCTTGGCCTGCTTTTTCATCGGTAGCACTGGCCATGCCAAGTGCACAAGGTAGGAAGGAGCTGGTGCACTCTGGTCATGGACCCACCATGCAGCCTTGACCAGAGGAGAATGAAAAGAAGGAATCTGCAATTCGTCCCTGTGGTTCCGTAGGAAAAACCCACGGTGGGGTCAGGCAAGGACTGCGGGTAACTCATTCCAGCCCCTAACTGCACTCTGCAAATCCCAGGGCCCTGTACGTTTTACAAGCATCGGCATCTGCGAGGCGTGCAGAGCAGTCGCGGCTGCCTGGAAACCAGATTCCTGGCTTCCTGGCTGGAACATGTGTTGCGTTTGATTTTAAAAGGCTGTTTTCCTTTCTGGTGTGAGCGTATGTGCGTGTGTGGGGGTGTGTGTATGCACATGCACGAGAGCTGGTGTGTCTGGCACACACCGGGTCTCCGTGCTTGTACTTTGCAAGACTGGAATGTGCTCGTCTTCAGGGCCACGTGATTTCGTGCCACGTGTGCGGATGGGATTTGGCTGGTGAGAAGCGTCTCCAGTTTCCCCAGGTGGGATCCATCAGCCAGCCTGTGTGTTGTAGGTGTCTGGGCCCAGGAGGAGTGTGTGGGGGTGTATCTGCCTACAGCATCAGCTAATTAGGTGTGGGGTAGATCCCGAGACACTGTTATCCACATCAGCTTTGTGGGGTGGGGCTGTTTCTGGCTTGAGAATAGGTTCTGCTGATCTCTCCACGCACTTTTACCCAGTCTCCCCGCCAAGGGTGACCCACCTGCTGGCTTCCGAGGGCAGCACACACCCCTGAAATGGGGACAGGGTGCACAGTGGCAGAACCTGCAACCTCGGTCTCATTAGCTCCGAGACCTTGCCATCAAGGGAAGGATCATGTGGCAGGGTGGTGTCACCTTGCATCTGCTTACCGCTTTCTTATGAGCTTCCACCTGCCTCGTTCATTCAGCCAATATTTACTAAGTGTCTGCTTCCTGCAGACGTGGCCTCTCACAGAGAACAGGTGGGCAGAGAAGGGCAGGTGATGTTCTTCCTGTTCCTTCACATGGTTTGTTGGGAGGAAAACCAGAACTGGAGCTCAGGGCCTCTGTCCACCGACGGCTCCTGTGCCCGCTCCTCAGGGAGCACCTGCCAGCCCCAGGCTCCCCGTGGACGACCCTGGAGATGTGGGTGTCTGCACCCACACCGGACCCCCACCGGAGGGGCCCGAGGGCCCCTCTGAGCTGCCGCTGCTCTTTTCACAGAGTGGCGACAAGGAAGCGGGGCGAGGACGGTCCTGCAGGATGAGGACGTCACCACCAAGATCGAGAATGACTGGAAGCGGCTGAACACCCTGGCCCATTACCAGGTGAGACGATTGGAAGGGGGGAGGGGCGGGCTCATGGGGCGGCCAGGGCCCAGCAGTCTCAGTCCCAGAATAACAACAGGGTCCCTCCCGCCCTGACTACACACCAAGCCCTAAACGCCACTTCCTCACCAGCACCTCGTGTTCCCTTAGTGACCCTAGAAAAATTAGAGAAAACTAATGCCCTCTAGCCAGGAAACCCTGGCCTCCTTTTATTTTTTAAGATTTTATTTATTTATTTTTAGAGAGAAGGAAGGGAGAAAGAGTGGGAGAGGAACATCAATGTGTGGTTGCTTCTCACACGGCCCCCACTGGGGACCTGGCCCGCAACCCAGGCATGTGCCCTGACTTGGGATTGAACCAGTGACCCCTTAGTTCACAGCTCACATTCAATCCACTGAGCCACACCAGCCAGCACCATCCTTTTAGACAGGATGCTTACTGGCATGCTTCCTGCAGGGCACGGGCAGAGTCCCCAAGAGAAACAGGCTTCCAGTTCCCCATGTGGGATCCATCAGCAAGCCACAGTACTGTAGGTGGCTGGGCCCTTTCTGGGACAGTGCATGGCGTTTAAGGCTGGGTGCTCTTGCGAAAGCATCGGGAGAGAAGGTGCTCGGGAGAAGCCCTTGCCAGAGTCTCTCCAAGAGTGAGTCACAGCACAGAAAACTATGCAGTATCCAGATCTGTCTTGTGTCACTAGAGCTCCCAAGTCCCCTAGTTCTCTGCCAAGGTACTGACAGCCCCTGAGGACCCAGTTAACCCTGGTTTGGCCACCCTTGCTGGGGTGGCAGAGCTTCTGTGCCCAGCCTCTAACGAGCTTTTCCCCTGTAGGTGCCAGATGGCTCTGTGGTGGCTTTAGTATCCAAGCAGGTGACAGCCTATAACACAGTGAACAACTCCACCGTCTCCAGGACCTCAGCAAGTAAATACGGTGAGTTCACAGAGCCATCCTGGGGAGGAGAGGGTGCCCCACCGTCAGGACAGCAGTGCCCCTGGAAGGCAGTGGACCCCCAGGGGCAAGGAGTTGCAGGGGTGAGGCGGGCAGGCTGACCACAGGAGTGGTCAAAGGACCACTCTGACAAAGGACCAGAACCTACACCCCCACCCCCAGAACAGGCAGAAACTCTAACCTGAGTGAGCATCTTAAAGACGAGACGATGCTTTCATTTACCTACACTCATTATCGTGCGTCAAGTTCCTAACAACCCAGTGCATTAAATAATTATTTCCCCTATTATGCAGATTAGCAAATTATAACTCAGATACACAGAGGCTACCCAACGTGTAAAGGTCACACTGTTATGCAGCATTTAAGTGAAGGTACAGGCCCCAGGCTCCCAGCTCTGTGGGGTTGGGGGGGGGCACTGGGTGTGGGCTGGAAGCCCAGGTGCCCCCCTGCTCTGTCATCTGTGTGCCATGGGGCCTGCTGCCTGGCCGCTGTGAGACCTGCTTTTTTACCAGCAAAACAGGGGTTGAAAAAAAACTACCAAAGTCACGGGCTCATTCTGGAAAATCAACAGAAGAAAACACAGAGCAGCGCCCACACACAGTAGGGCCATCATCTTTTTTCCTGCTCACCACTCCACCAGACCTCATGTTTTAGCACAGACGGGGGAGGAACTGGCCCAGGCCAGAGCGGAGGGTGAAGGTGAGCAGTTGACAAGACAATTTCTCAGCTGGTCCACAGTCATTAAGGGAGACAGGTTACCTGCTCTTACGTTCGTACTTAATTGGCTACACAGAACACATCCCGAGACACGACTTGAGAACTCTTACAAGGAAAAGTGTAAAAGAGGACAAGCCTATATTTTAACAAATTGAATAATTAAGGGCTGGCGGGAAGCAAGTGGAGAAGGAGGGGAAGTAGCCAGAGTTTCCCAGAGGTGACAGGAAAGTCACATCGGTTCCCTGGAATGGAGTAAGCCAAGCCAAGGTGACGGCGGCAGAAAGTTGCAGGAAGGACCCGACAGAAGTTGGCCTCAGTTGGAGTGGGGGTGCGTTGTGAGTAAGGAAGGCCGAGGGGCCTCACACGCGTGGCCCATTGCGTTGGCAGAAAACATGATCCGGTACACGGGCAGTCCCGACAGCCTCCGCTCACGCACGCCCATGATCACCCCCGACCTGGAGAGTGGAGTCAAGATGTGGCACCTGGTGAAGAACCACGAGCACGGGGACCAGAAGGAGGGTGACCGGGGGAGCAAGATGGTGTCTGAAATCTATCTGACACGGCTACTGGCCACTAAGGTATCGACTTCAGACAGGGGGCAGGGCCCATGTGGGTACGGCAGGGACCTCCCCGCCCCCAGCGATGCCAGCGCGTGTGCTGGTGCCCCTCCATCATCCACGCCTGGTGGGCCCTGCTCAGCAGCCCAGTGCTCCTTCCCAGCACAGAACCTCAGAATCCTCCTCAACGCCGCGCTCCGGGCAAACCCCAGCCCCATGGCAGTGCTGCTGTGCAGTCCGAGGTTTTGTTTCCTTCTCTGCGCCCTCTCTCAAACACAGAGACACTGGCCGCACCTACTCACACTCTTCTGCCATCCCTCTGAAAGAACGACTCCTCTCCCTGGGTGTCATATATACACTTCCCAGTGATGGGGATGGGGCCCCCGCAGCGGCACCGTTTCTCACTCCGCTTCTGGGGACATTCTGGGCCTCCCGCTCGGCCTTCGCTCCTGAGGCTGGCCCCCGCTCTGCTCTCTGCACAGCCAAGCGGGTAACCGTTGGTTAGCCGGAGCGAGGAGTGCCCGAACAAAACCAGCAGATTGTGTTTGTCTGCTCTGACCAGGCGAGTTGTTCATTAGCATTTCAGAGAAGTGCTGAAATGACACCGCCAAAGGGTGTCAAGCCCATCCGTGTCGTTGGCAGGGGGAGGCTTGCAGAGGTCCGGTCATCAGCGGTATGTCTAGTTCCCACCTGCAGAGGAAATTTAAAGCTGTTAGGGAGGGACAGATGACGGGGGTGGGGAGATAGAGTACACGCTCTACCCGATTGCACCCAGGCTGGCCCAGCTCCAGCTGCCCCCCCATCCCGTCTGCATGGCAGGCTGTAGAACCATCATCGTGAGAGCTCCCTGCCCGAGCTGTGTGTGAACTTGTGCCACATCCACAGGGCACACTGCAGAAGTTCGTGGACGACCTCTTCGAGACCATCTTCAGCACGGCACACCGCGGCTCCGCCCTGCCCTTGGCCATCAAGTACATGTTTGACTTTCTGGACGAGCAGGCTGATAAGCATGGCATTCATGACCCACATGTCCGTCACACCTGGAAAAGCAACTGGTGAGTGAAGGAAGAGCAGGGGGCAAGACAGGAAGGTCTGCCAAGTTCATGGTCTGGCGTGGCACTAGGGCCCAGCCAGGGACACCTGCAACCAGCCAGAACCTCACATAAAACCCACCTGCCTGCTGCCAACTAAGTCAGCACTTAGCAATCTCAGGCAGAGCTGTTCTCAGGGGCACATCCCCACCTGCCGAATTTGCTCCTCTCTGACAGTGAGTTTTCCTACTTACCAACCTCTGTGAATGTCAGTGGTCTGCAGACATCTCCTGGTCTAGCTGTGGGGAGCTGGTGTTTTCAAAACATCCCTACATGCCCTTCTAGCACGTTATAGGTAGATGACCTGAAATAGTGTCTGAACTGTGTGTTTCAAATCAGGCCTCCTGCTGGGGTAGGGCCACCACAGGACGTCACAATGTCCTTGGGGTGGGGGCACAGCCTCCCTCTGAGCCAGTTCTCCTGGGCACTCGGGTCCTCAGTTCCTAGAGAACTTCAGTCCCCATGAAGGAAAGCCAGGCAGTGGACAGCAGTCCCAGGCTCAGGGTCTTTCACCAAAGGACACCCGCCGAACCCTCAGTGTTGCTGCCCCAGCAAAGCAGCAGTGAGCCCAGGACTGACGGGATCTGCATATTGACTGACTGGAAAGAGACTGTCTCTCTATTCCTGGCCAAAGCTGTAACTCACCCACTCCCCACCATCTTCCTCCATTCTCTTCTCCCACCTTCCCCTTTTAAACAAACCTCCTGCTCATTTAGCCGAGTGGCTGCAATCAACCAGAGATTAGTGCCACTGCTAATGTTAATAATATGCTAATATTTCATTAGGCAGGAGACTCCGTGTGGTGCCCTGGCTTCCTGGTTTCATTTGCCTGTCAGCACAACTGGCTTAAGAAGGGCAAGTGTTGTGGGGAGACCATTACGCAGCAGAGATGGACTCTCAAGGTCCCTCCTCCCAGTGGGACTTCTGGAATCAGGGAGACGTGGACTGGAGGCTGGGGAGCTGAGAGTATTTCATCCAGGGCTCTGAGCCGGGTTGCCACAGTTTTTCCGGGCAGCTGCTGTGACCCCAACTTTCTTCCCAGTGTCACAACTCCCCTTTTATGTCCTATCTGAATTTCCCGGGATGAAACAGGTGCACTTAACAGTGTTGGAACTCAGTGCTGCCTGCCCACGTCCCACGATGCCCACTCTGTAGGAATTTAAATGCTCATTGATGGATCGGCCGTTTCAAGGGTGAGGTCTGACTTATTTATAGCATTTGCTGCGCGCATACACTGACTGCTGGAGATACCACACCTGTAGAAATATTGTGCCCTCTGTATGGAAATGATGTAATTCAAAGAGTTTAAGTTCTAAGAGGCAAGCCAAACCCATAGGAACATTATAATACTACCGACAGAGAGAACAGCAACCAAAGCAACGATAAAACATCAGGGAAGTGGCAGGAGGAGAAGAGGTAGGAGCAGAGGGAAGGAAATAGAGATCCCTCGCTTGGTGCCACCCGGCTTCCTCAGCTGCATCTTGGTGGCCGGGTGGAAGCCACAGAATCAGAGAGCCGGCTGAGGACAGCCCAGAGGGCAGGCTGGCAGGTTTCTCCCAATGCCCGGGGACCCCTACGAGCAACAGAGAGGACTGACAGTTACTAGACTACCATGCTGTATCTTGCTCTTTGTCCATTCAGCTCAGTCCCCTACCCGCAGCACCTCCCTCCCTCCACACCTTCCTCCAAGCCTCATCCAGCTAAGGAGCAGTATGCACCTTTAAAGCTCAAACTGTCGAGTGCCATTCCCTCTGGGAAGACTCTGCAGACACCTCCTTGTGTCCCATGATGGACCCACACGTCCGTCCTTAGGTTCTAGCATGGACAGTTCTCAGTGTGCACACTTGATTGCATGTCTGCCTTCCCCGGAGCCCCCCAGAGAGCAGAGGGTCTGTCTTAGTCACACTGTATCCCCTGTTGCTTGCACAGTTCCTGGTAGACAGTAGGTGCCAACTGTAAGAAAGAGGGAGGAGAAGGAGAGGGCACGGTAGGGCAGATGCGGGGCGTCAAGCTGGGTTTTCTAAACCAGCCAGCTTGGCGATGCCGAGTCAGCTCCTCTTAAACGGCCCCACTCCAGTGCCTTCACTCGGTGGGGATAAGCCGATGGGCCCAGGCAGGGAAGAGGGCTGTGACGTCTTCCTAGTCCTACAGTGGGTGGCAGAGAATGCAACACAAAACCCACATTCCGGGCCATTCTTTAAGGTTTGCCAAGTGGAGATGCCTTGTATCTGGCATAGGAGTCAGACAGTGGAACAGAGAGTCAGAAATTCCACTTCCCAGAACCCGTCGTAGCTCCTCCGAGCCCAGAGCCTGCGCTCGGAGGAGGCGAGACTGAGCCGCGCAGTCCCGGCTGGTGACACGCCCCCTCCAGTGCATGTGTGCAGTGATCTCTGGACGGGCTATTGGGCCTTGGCGATCCTCAGTTTCCTGGAAGGTTAATTGGCGGCATAGACACGGCCTTTAGGAACTGTTGGTGCCCAGCATCTTCTCTTTCTCCAGAGAGCTCTCCAGGCCAGCTTACAGCCCCCCGCCCCGCCATCTTTCCTGACCGTCTGCCTCTTCCCTCCACAGTCTGCCCCTGCGGTTCTGGGTCAACATGATCAAGAACCCCCAGTTTGTGTTCGACATCCACAAGAACAGCATCACGGACGCCTGCCTCTCCGTGGTGGCCCAGACCTTCATGGACTCCTGCTCCACGTCGGAGCACCGGCTGGGCAAGGACTCACCCTCCAACAAGCTGCTCTATGCCAAGGACATCCCCAGCTACAAGAACTGGGTGGAGAGGTGAGTGGGGGGCCAGGGCTCCTCCTCCACGGTGGGTGGGGCTTACAGACGGGGCGTTCACGGAGCCTTATCCGCCTGTTGCAGCACCCGCACCCCAGGCACCCGGTATGGTCAGCTGAACGGGAACTGGGACACTTGGCTAGACGCGGCCACCAGGCTCTGCTTCCCGCTCGCAAAGCCCAGATCTTAGTGGCCGAAATACTTTCTAGGCCCAGGAAGGAGATACAGTCCCCGGCTCTAATCCCTACCAAAAATAAATAATAAAAAAAGACTTCAAGGGACTGAATAACATCTTGTCACTGAACAAGGCCGGAGGCCTCTCCCCATCTGCCCCTGTCCATCTGGCAGTTCTCCCAGGGCTCTGCGGGCATGTCATTGTCACTCGGAACAGTACCTCACTGTCCCAGTCCCTGGACTCACACACCTTGAACTCTTGATGCCCTTGGCCTTGCAGTCCCTGGTCTAACCACAGTCCCATGTGGTGCACCTGAGACTAGAGGCCATCTGCAGGCTGTGGAGCTGGGTCACTTTGGCATGAAGCTAACTCTCGATAAAGAACATTGTTGGTTTGTCCTGCATCAGCCCTGTATGCCAAGCACCCAAGCTAAGCAAACGGATGAGGCTTTATTCGTTTATTCATGGTGGTAGCCCTGGTATATGAGAGGTCAGGACTTACAACCTCGTTTTCTGCCCGTGAAGGTGAAGAAATACACATACAGAATGGCCAAGATGACTTCCATGGCCCTGATCCAAGTGATCCCCTACTCCACTGACTCCCAAACCTCTTTTCTACTACTTACAATACTTTTAGACAGTGCGCCTCTGCCACCCCGTACGGTGTCTCTGTGTGAATCAAGGAAGGTGCCCTTCTGCTGGGGAATGTGGCCCCACGCCAGGGTGCATGGTTTGTTGAATACTTTTGCGCAGTGAACAGCCCACACAGCTCTACATGACAGTCCTGATTTTAGAGTACCTTTCTCTTTTTTCCAAGTAGCTTAAAGATAGAAAACCTGGGTGGAAGCTCAGGTTCGGTGCCTTTTTGAAGAAGAGTAAAAGAGATCAGAAATTGTTCCTGACTTGGTGACCAAAGGAAGAGAAAATGAACTGTATCTCTTTACCCCTGGCAGAGAGACATCTTTATACTTGTACCTTGCCTTCCCCGTGCAGAGGAAATGACTAGGAGGGCTGGGGTCCTGGTCACCTCAGTCACACAGTTCTCCTAAAGCGGTTGACTTTTCTTTCTTCCCTCTCCCTCTCCTCTTCCATATCCCCCCTGCCCGTTCCTGCTCTTGCATGTGGGTGGCTGTGCAGCCTGGCTGTCAGAGAGAGAGCTAACTCTTTTGTTGCTGTATCTGATTGTGTCTGAGTCGCTGAGAAAGGTTCTTACCTTCCTCTGTGTAGGCCATGGCTCATTCTTCTGCCAGTGGAAGTGCCAGGAGGAGGCCCTCCTGTGTGGTCAGCTGGCTCTTTGGCAAAGAGAGAGAGAAGGAGGCAGCATCAGGATTCTTGGTTATCTGGGTACCGATGCAAGGTCTCCATGGTAGGCCCTCGGGCAGGGAGGCAGGGATCCGGGGGTGTGAAGGGCTGGAGCATTTATGAAACACCTGCAGAGAGGACACTGCCCGGAACACAACCACTTAGCTGGAGATCAGGATAATGCATGCACCAGGCTAATGGGCTCCCTTTCACTTGGTGCTAAATGAGGTTTGTGCCATGCAGCTGCTACAGGTCACGAGTAACCCCAGTCCATTTGGTTATTTTTAGGTGTGCTCTGATGGTTTCCACTTCTTACCTGCCAGTCCCTTAGCAACCAGTGGTACTCTCAGAAAAGTCATTTTCCTCTTGCGTGAGGTCCCAAACCCCTTCTCCTCTCATTCTGGGATGAGGGTACTAAGATGGAGGGGCGGGGGAACCATCATGATGGGTCTGGGGAGCAGGCCTGGAGTGCTTCTCACTTGGTGATGATGGATCCATTTTCAGTGACCCAGAGCTTGTCTGGGTCGCTGAAAGGGGAAGGGAAGTCCAGAGAGTGGAGCTCTCTCAGGACCCACAGCAAGCCTGGTCTCCCACCACTCCCAGTTGAGAAGTACAATGGTTGCACCCCCTCCTTTTGTGGCCAGGGCCTGGGCATCTCCAAATTCACTGCCTGGGTGCCATGAGCACGCAACCAGCCTGCACAGGACTCAGGCTTAGTAACCCCCTGCACCCTGCACACTTTTGCAGAGGCCCTCTGTCCCATCACAGCTGAGAGACAGGGTTTACCCCAACTGGCCCTATCACGAGGTGGAAAGCACATGGATTCAGGGGGCCGCATAACTCTAGTTACTGACTTGTATCTCCTAGAAGTTTATCTACCCAGCCTCTGTCCCCTTCTTCCATCCCTTTTCTGCCTCCAAATGGCTTGCGAATGGTTGGTGGCCTCTCTGCAGACTTCCAGTCTCCGCCGCCTCCATTCCAGGATCAGTGCTTTTGCCTGTGGCCACATCTAGAGAGGAGAAGAAGCCTTGGTTCCCCGGCAGCGGGCCAGGGCTACGCTGCTCTGACAGAGCAGCACTCAGCCGTGTCGTCCCCGAGAACTGGTGTGCCATGATGAGTTGTAATTTCTATTTCATTACCGATAGCAGTAAAATGTTCGTGTTCGGTAGTGATTTTCTTTTGTTTTAAATCAGAAGAGCCTCCAGGTTGTCCCCGTGGCCACATTAGCCTCACTCGATTGCAGCCACGGGCTTTCCACGGAGGACGAGTGCAGCGGAGTCGCAGTTGGCCCACGGGGGCTCGGGCAAGGGGCGTGTCGCACATATGAATGCCATCAATCACATGTGTCACCACATGAGAAAGGTTAAGAATTTTAAATATTTAAATATACCTCCTAAGGAAACCATCTATTCTGAACATGAAGCTGGGACAGTGCAACCTGGGAGCAATACTGGAGGTGAAGTGTAGATGTTTCATTAACTCGTTCATTAAACCCTGGGCCAAACACGTGTGGTGTCTGTCATGGGTGCACTGGGGGCTCGGGATGGATTAGACTTGATCCTTCCCTGTGGCTCTCATAGTGCAGGACACACAGACAGGCACGGGGCGACCCCACGAGCCATCACGGTGGGGTGCTCAGGGACTGAGAGCTGGGGATGACTCACCAAGGGAGAGACCTTTGGGCAGGGCCCTGAAAAGCAAGTGTCTGGAGACCTCAGAGCCTCGGGCTCCAATGTTTTTCACATTTGCTCTTCGTCTTGAGGTGTGTTTGAAAGGGTGAGAACACTTTGTTCTTCTTTAAGAGTTCAGGGCTTGGAGAACACTTCTTAATGCTAAAAGTAGGGATGAGACACCGACCACCACACACAGGGCCCATCCCATAGCAGCCCACAGGTGTGAAACACCGCAGACTGGTCAACAGTGGAGAACCCAGCCCACTGGGGCCCTTCCCGCCAGAGCAGCTCCCCCAGGACTGATGTTGGGCCACGGGGTGCAGGCATCCACTCCGTCTGAGCAAATGCAGCAAAAACAGTTGGGTAAGGCCAGTGATGGGGCCTAGACCTCCTCAGCAGGCTGGGCTTTGGCCAGCCTGCCAGGCCCTGGCCAGGTCAAGGGGCATCCTGGGGACTTTCAGGAAACCCATCTCTTCTGAAGAAGGATTCTCCTACAGGCAGAAATGCTATAGGAGCAAGTTCAAGTACAAGGGCTCAAGTACAAGCTGACCTTTCCCTTCCTCACTGCACACCCAGCTGATAGTAACAGTTGCTTGAAGTTCATTAATAGGGAATAATTGTATTCTTTGCAATCAATAAGGCTTCTCAGTGGTGGAGCCCAGCACAGCAAGGGCTGAGGAGGAAGCAACCGGCACTCAGTGGAGAGATGCTAGGGCAGGGTCATTATCAGGTTTAAGGGGTGGAGGGAAGGAGGGAGAGGTCAAGGCAGGGGTGGCAAAACTCTGCAGTCAGGACGGGTCCACCTAGCACCACAGGGCCGGGATGAGAACAGGACAGAAGGTCCTCAAATGCCACAGTCATCCAGGGCATTGTACTCGGTCAGCACAGTGGATTTTGAACTTGCTGAAATGAAGACATGCAGTTGATCCACTCATGGACTAGTCTGTGGCTACAGATGAGCACTGGTCCAATCCAGCGCCTCCACACATTAGCAACAGAGGTGACGTGGGGGCTGCTCATTGTGGACCCGACCTCACAGTTAGGGAGACTGTGCAAAGCAGAGCCAGGAAGTGCTGTCACGCACAAAGATCCGAACCCCTGTCCTCTCCCCCCTCTACCGAACCCTGCCCCGCCCCCACCTTGCTCTTTCTCACACAGACACGCTGTCTAAATATTCTCTTTGAAGAAATGGACTGGGCTTTTAGTGAGCCGTGGCAAAGGGACAGAGTGTGGGCATCCACTGTCTCCATGGAGACGTGGTCCATAACCTGGGCTCTCACATTCCCCAGGGACCAGAAAGGCAGCAATGGGAGGGACTCCTGGTGTTTGCCAAAAGCCTGACAGAACTATCCATTTACCTGTGAAAGGTTCACAGGCAGGTATCGGACAGGGCAGGAGCCTTTGCTTCTGGTGACAGTCACGTCCTAACCGAGGGACCTGGGTCTTCATCCTGGTCAGTTGCTCTGACTGCCCAGGGTGACAGAGTGTAACTGCCTTGGGGGGGGGGGTCTCTGGGCCCGGCCGTGTTAGCAGAGCCACGTCTGGCTGCCAGCAGTGAGATGGAAGTGGGAGGCCTTCGTTCATGTTTTTTACCAACACAACCTGAGATCATAACCCTTTGCCTGACCAACATATTCTGCCCAGTGGGCATGGCATCGTGAGGGGACAATGACACAAATCTCCTCGGGAGTGACCAGGTTCAGAGTGACCACAGAAATCCCCAGGTCTCCGCTATAAAATGGAACATTGGCATTTATTGTATTCCGGAAATAGTGGCAATGAATCGGGTCTCTGGCTGGAAGTTTATACCTGGAGTCTCATTCAGTTTCCTGAGGAACCTGAGGATGTTTGTGGGGGTGGGAGACAGGCCTGGAAGAGCGGGTTCTTCTGGGACCGGGCCAAGGAAGCAGAATGAAATGGGGCAAGGAACAGAGGCCCGGGACCTGTGAAGATGAGGCGAGACCAAGGGACAGAGGACCCCACACCGAAAGGAGGGTGTGCAGGATGGAAGTCCAAATGAGACTCTGCAGGACCGCCCCTCCCGAGTCCCCAGGCTCCTCTGAGAAAAGCCATTTCATCAAGCTCTTGTCCTTGTGCCTGTCTCGACAGCATGTCAGGGGCCGAGACCTCCCGCCAAAATGCAATCAGCTCGACAACGCAGTTGGCGATCGTGTCTGTGCGGCGGGTTCCTGAGGGACAGGAGTGTCTCTCCGACCGGCCCCTCCTTGCCAGAGGGCACAGATTTCATCTCCCTCCCGCTGCCTTCCTCATTTCCAAACAAAGCCACAGGACTGCAGTCACAGCGGGGCAGTGACTCCAAGCAGGGTGGCCACCCTGCCCTCGCCTGCCCAGGAACACTGTGGCAGCCACCTGAACTGTCATTCCATTGCAGCCCTTTGAGCATGATGGCTGGAGTAGCACCTGAGTGCCACCAGTGCCAGCCTGTCACCCAGCTCCTGGGCACCAATGGGGAGCGGTAGAGGTGGGGGGACCAGCACTGACGGACTCGTGGTCAGAGCAGTGAGGGGTGCAGAAGGGCCATGGGGCTGGAGTCCTGGGCGAGACTGTAGCGGAGCCTCTGAAAATGCCCCTACACCTATCTGATCAAGCTCTGCATTCAGGGAACTCCCAGGGCCTGTCACTGTCACCTGCACTTACACAGGTGAGAGTGTAAAACTTCATGCCCCAGATGCCTCATTCTAGTCCCCACCTGGGGTTTCGGGCTTGCTTTCCCCAGTAATGAAGGTCCCTCAGGGCCACCTGGGTGCGTTTCCCCACTGTCCCAACGCCCCCTGCCTTTGCAGGTGCTTGGTCCCTGTTCTGTGGCTCCCATCCAGAAACACCCGGAGAGGGTAGGTGTGGCTGTCTGCAGGGCCCCTGGGCCCTTCGGTTCCTCATTAGGAAACTGCATGGCTCCCCTCTGGCAGGAGAGCTGGGGTTTGCTGCATAAAATGTCAAATTGCAGAAATTAAAAATGTAAATGCTGGCATCTAATTAACCAGTTGACAGCACTGCACAGCTGCAAGTGACAGTGACTGATTGCCTTCTGCCTGCCTCTCTCCCTGAGAAGCCCTCAGCTCCTCCTGCTCAACCCCAGGGAGGGGAAGACGTCAAGACAGCCACTGCCTGGAAGAGCCTTTGGGGCCTGTGGAGGGGACCTCTTATGTCCAAGGGAAGGGGTGTTAGAGGGTCACAAGAGACCAACTGGACCTAGCTGGGAGCAAAACTACTGCAGGAAACACCTCCTCTTTGCTCCTGGTCCCACCCCAGGCCACCCTCTGACAGTGCCTGGTCCACTCCCCAGACTCCTCCCCTCTGTGCCTCCTGCACCCAGAGTGGCTGAGGGCAGACCCAGCGGCCCAGACAGGAGCATGCTCACTGTGGTCCCCAAGGGTCACACACGGGCATCCGCCGGCCCCAGACACAGTGCCCATGGTGTCCCCGTCTACGCTCCTCCACGTGCACAGCTGCAGCTGCTTTCTTCCCCATCCCCACCCCGGCAGGTATTATTCAGACATCGGGAAGATGCCGGCCATCAGCGACCAGGACATGAATGCATACCTGGCCGAGCAGTCCCGGATGCACATGAATGAGTTCAACACCATGAGCGCGCTCTCGGAGATCTTCTCCTACGTGGGCAAGTACAGTGAGGAGGTGAGCCCTGCCCTGCTGCTGGGGCCAAGAACACCGCCCTCAGACCCCTCCTAACTCTGCTGGGCAAACAGCCTCCTGGGACTTGGGGCTGGGCTGCAAAGGCTCAGAGTGGAAACGTTCCAGTCCATACACTCTGCATTCATCTCTGCGCTTGTCAGATACATAGATCAAGTAGCTGCTTCTTTTTCACTTTTCTCCCATTTCTTCCTTGCTATTTCCTCTCATTTTTTACATTTCTCTCTTTGATCTAATTTTTTAAATAAGCAATCCCCCTCCCCCATGGGCAAGCCACAAAGGATGGGATGGGATGGGATGAGGTGGAATGAGGATGGGATGAGGTGGGATGAGGATGGGATAAGATAAGGATGGGATGGGATGGGATGGGATGGGATGGGATGGGATGGGATGGGATGGGATGGGATGGGATGGGATGAGGATGGGATGGGATGAGGATGGGATGAGGATGGGATGAGGATGGGATGAGGATGGGATGGGATGGGATGGGATGGGATGGGATGGGATGGGATGGGATGGGATGAGGATGGGATGGGATGGGATGAGATGAGGATGGGATGGGATGGGATGGGATGGGATGGGATGGGATGGGATGGGATGGGATGGGATGGGATGGGATGGGATGGGATGGGATGGGATGGGATGGAAGAGAACAGAGTAGACACAGAGCACTTGCTGTGTTCCCTCTTGGAAACCTCACCTGAGCTCACTGCCTTCTTTCTGGTCAGCACAGAGGTGCTGATGGGAGTTTTCTTGGTCCTGCAGGCATAGATCAAGTAGGTGAAGGTCCAGGCTTTCTGTGTCTCAGCAGCAGCATAACCACCCTCTCTATGCCCTGGCCTCGCTCCCTCCTCCCAGCAGCCTTGCCACCAAGAGAGGTTGGGGAAGGAGCCCCTGGAGGGTGAAGGGCCTGGTGTCCCACATAGGGCCATAAACCTCAAGTGGAGGGGAAGCTGGTAAGGGGCACCTTAGGAGATGGACCCAGTACCAGCCTGCGGGCTAGTGCTGGCCCAGGACACAGTCTGTACCTGTCCGTGGCCACATGACAGAAGTAAGGACAATGTAGAGTATGCCAGTGTGTGAGTGCAACTGACCCATCTTGGAAAGAGCAGTTCCTTGGTCTACGAGAGCCCTCATCCATGGTTGGTGTTAAAATAGCCCATCCTTATGGAATGTTGGTACCAGTAACTGGTGATTTTTGGCGAGCTAAGAAGTTACCAAGTCTATTCTGGTCTCCCCAGTTAAAAATACATTAACTGGGCCAGGAAATCCACAACTCCTGGGAGCCTCCCCTCAAGCCCTCAGCCTTCTCCTTCTCTCCTTCCCCCAGCTGCCCCTTCCCCTTGGGCCGTGGCCCCAGTAAACTCACCCCTGTTGGCCGTGCTTCCTTCCCAGAGCAGACATTGTGGGAAGGGCATTCGCGTAGGTTACCTGACACTGTCCTCTCCCCTGGAGCAGCCCAGAGGAGGGCTGGTAGTTCCCATGTTGGACAGTTGAGGAAGTGGACAGCAAAGATGGGGTTCAGAGAGGTTACATGCCCCATCCCACATCACCCAGCGGGGGCCTGGGGGACCCTTACTCAGTCCCCCATCTCCTGAGTCTGAGTGGAGTTTGAACACATTCTTCTTCCTGTGCCACACACACTCCCTGTCATTGTCCCCCACCAACCCTCTGACCTCAGAAAAGGCTGTGGCAGACATTCTCCATGAGGCGTTAATGACCAGTACAGCTTAAGATACATTAAGCTTCCAGTAGTTTTTTCCACAAAGTGAAGCCAAATGAGTTAAGATTGTCCTTTATTGGAGGAGGGGGTAGAGTTTAATATCTACAAAGTCACATTCCCTTGAGACACAAGGGGATCAAACTGTCTGAGGTTTAACCTGCTGGCAACTGGAGCATCTTCTGCCTGCTGTCAGTTGCCTTGAGTGGGCAGTAAAATGTGCACGTTTATTCAGACAGGCTGATGCGTGTGCTAACATCCTGTGCTTGTGGACAAATGGTACCCACACATTGTACCCATGCCCCACACTCTCCATCTTTGTTTACCCAGCAACTTCATGTGTGAAACTCCACATGCACAAGTTTTGCCACACCTCCAGAGGGCATCCCCCTTCTGTGCAAACCCTCAGCACACAGGCATATACATACAAACTGGTAACCTCTCTGTTGTTGCCCTTTCAACAGATCCTCGGACCTCTGGACCACGATGACCAGTGTGGGAAGCAGAAACTGGCCTACAAACTAGAACAAGTCATAACCCTCATGAGCTTAGACAGCTGAGAACCGTCCTTCCAGGGCCCCCCTGGAGGGAGGGACACACCAAGCCGTGCCTCAGTCTAGATTATCATCTTTACCAAGTGCAAGTCCCGACTGGCGTCAGCAGCATCCCCTGAGCAACGCTCTCTCTCTCTCTCTCTCTCTCTCTCTCTGCATCTTTCTGCCTCTCCCCCCTTCCTAGGCCCCTTCTTTTTCAGTTGCTCAGCCAACACAACTGAACCAAGCCACCAGCCCTCAGCTAGTCCAGAATGGCCAGTCCCACAGTGAGGGACCTGACCAGAAGATTCCAAGGGGGCTTTCTGATTTAGCTGACCCCATGTGTCAGCAACAGGGCCCACAAATGATTGAGGAGACATGGATAGAGGATTTTTCTATGCTGCTACTTCACCCTCCACTTCTTGAGAGCCCCACATTGGTCCGAACCTTGGCCTAGAGAAGAGGCAGTGAGCTCAGTATTATCTTTGGTGGGAAGATATCACCTGGCTCTCCCATCTCACATTTCCATCTCCATGGGGTCAGTCAGTGCTATGATCACTTTGCAACTGTGAAAAGAAAGGCCACACCTCCTGCATATGACCAGAATTGGAGGCAGGGGATGAGTAGTTGGGAGGTGCTCTGTGAGCTGTCTCTCACTTGGTTTGGCAGCCAGCAGCCTCTTTGTCCCCTTCCAGTCTTCTTGAAGCTCTTCCAAGTGCCCGTAGGGACCTGCCTGCCAAGTCTTCTCCCCTACCTGTGCAAAGCCAGACAGGAGAAAGAACAGCAGTTACGTTCCACCACGGAGACAAGTCCTAACCTTCTAATCTGGCTCATAGCGGCAGATGGTGTAACAGTCAGGGGGAGAAGAAGAGAGTTCATCTTCTCTGGGGGCAGAATTTGTTGTTTTCCATTCACACTCCCAAGTGCAAGTGAATGACGACCATAGTCATCGCTGTACCACTGTCAGATCTTCTAGAGATTTAGGTGCTTCTAGATCCTCTGGGTGTCTAGAGAGGGCACCTCCATCCCCCTTGGTCATTGCCCACTGAGGGGCAACACAAAATGCAGAGTGCATCCAGGCATCCAGGAGGTTCTACATGCAACTGTCCCTGTGGCTCCATCTCCACCATCCTTCCTGAGAACTCTCCAGCAGGTTGGCGCCGACAGCCTGGCCTCTGTTCCCCCTGCGGAACCTGGTGCCATTGCGACACAGATGGTTTTGTCACTGGCCTGTCCAGACCTCCTGGGGAATTATTTCATTGACATCTCAGCTGTCTCTTCGGTCACTTTCCTCCCTCATCTCTTCGCAGTCATCATGGAAAGAAATGCACTCAAGCACAGCCTCATAGAGACAAACCGAAATGCCAGTCAGACTCAGCCCCGGCTTGTTATGTCTGGGAGGACCGGAAAGTCAAGTCGAAGGACGTGGCCAGAAATGGGAGGAGCATACAGCTGACCTCCACCCTGGCATCTGTCCTTTTGTCTGTCCTTCCATCTATGGAGCTAGCATTCTAGCCAGCCAGGTAGATGTATGCTCAGACATGGGGCCTGGGTGAGCAGGGGCTGCAGTGAGAGATGCTCTAATGAGGGTCATGGAAACCTGGAACATTGAGGGGGCCTGGGAGGCCATCTGGTCCAGTCTCTCACCATAAGCAAAGGTCTCTCCTGGCAGCCCTGGTGTCGAGTTGTACACCCTGGGAGGCAAGGAAGCGCATCATCTAAGGTGGGTGGGGCATGAGTCTTGCCCTCACACCCTCAGCATTGGGCATCGTTCCCTGCCATCCACTCAAAGGAGCCCCACATGGGAAGGGAAAGGAACCACATCATCTCCCACAGAGTCTGTGGAGCATCTTCTTTTAAGAATGCTCACCCCTTTGGATATGCTTGTGTGTGCATGTGTGTGACCTCATGTGCACACACTCATGCACGTGTGTGTGTGTGTGTGTGTGTGTGTGTGTGTGTGTGTGTGTCTGCCCTGGGAACTGGCAGAGAGCTCAGAAAGATTTCTTGTCCCGTGGAGGGGGATTTTGAAATGTTTCTTTCCCTCCTCTCCCCTTGTTCATCAGTTCATCCTGCAGCTCCAGGGCATTTCAACTCTTGCTTTCTACGCTGAGTGCTGGCAGGTGGAATGAGACGTCACCTGCCTGTAGGAAATCAGGGTGGTCACAGGCCGAGGGAGGCCTGGACTTGACTGGGGGTCAAGCAATGGTGATCCCAAAGCAGGGCATCACGTGGCATCAGGGAGGACATATGGTGGACAAAACTCAAGAAACCTAACCAACAAGACGAGGAGAATGGGAAAAGATGCATGACAAGGGGGAAACAAATAACCAAAGGTTTTGGCGAATGGAGTGCCAGGTGAAGAAGCATGGGATTTCTCCCCCTGATCATTTGGTTCTCTCCCAGGAAGCCAGGGGCCCTGGCAGGCCAGGAAGGAAGCATGTGGGAGGCGGGCTGAGGAAGCAGCCCGGCCACGACAATGTTTTTGCACATGTGAAGGGTTGGGGAAGAGAGAGACACAAACATATTTAACACAGATTTGCTGAATGAAGCTGTGTGTGCGTGTGTGAGTGTACGGTATGATTGCATATGTTTTGACTTTTAAGTTTTGCACAGATAGAGAAAAAAATGAACAAGCAGAAAAAAAAAGACTGTTTCATTGGTTCTGCTGAAGCTTTTATTTTTTACTGGATTATTATTATTGCTATTGTTCCTTTGTCGGTACTGAACTTTTTTTGTTGTAAGAGAAACTTGGAACACCTCAGAGAAACATAAAGGTCAGGAAGAAGGGGAGAGGAGATGAGACAAATTTCCTCGCTCTCCTCCTTTCTCCTGGGGAGGAGTTTGGGCAGATTGGACTTTAATTGGTGGGATGGGTTGTTGCTCGGGCTCTGTTTGCCCGCCGTCTCTGTGGCCTGCGTGGGGATGGAGAAGTAGGACAGAGTCACACAGAGCCACAACCCATCTGGCCCATAAAAGTTCTTTCCTTTTGCTGTTTGTTTGTTTTTCATTTCTTTCGTTTGATGCGCATGTGGTAGGTCTCAAAGTAAAGATGAGGCAGCATTGTCAGAAGGCTGTCCTTCCCCCAGATCTTCCCCAGACTCCCCTTGGAACCTCTGATCTCTTGTCAGGCCAAGAGCTGCCCAGGCGGCTTGGGGCCCGGCACGCACCAGATGGAGTCCCGGGGTGGGGGGGCCTCTCCAGGCTTTCCCCTCTGTCATGGTTCATTAGCAGGGTTGCAGTTCTGTTTAAGGTGGGATCTTTATAAGACTCCCCAAGTCCTGGGCAGAAAGCAGGGGAGAAAAGGCCACCCTCCTCATCTCCCCCTGCACCCCACTCCAGCACTTTCCTCCTCCTGTGGAGACCACCAAGGTCAAAATGGTACCTGGAGATGATGCGGTCAAAATGACTGACCTGGCTTAGATGCGGGTTTTAAGTTGGAGGGAGATGGGCTGGAGGCTGGTGGGGTGAAGGTGGGGGGAGCTTTGCGAGGTCCTAGACATGAAAGAACAGGGTAAAGAAGCTGAGAAAGGTAGCTGCAGGCTGGTCGTTTCTGTGGGGGGAGGGGTACACGTCCACCCAGGTACGGGTTTTACCACTCTGTCCTTCCCTGTAGTAACGAGAGCCCCGATGTGTGTTGGTAACAACAAATAGTGCCAATAAGTGAGGTTGGCTGTTGTGTCACTTACTTCCTCAGGAAAATATTTCTTCTTGCCTCCTTCTTTCAATGTGGTTTTAAATTGGGGGACCACCTGAGTGCCCCACAGGCCAAGGTACGTTCACACCCCCAGAGCGACACCCACAGCTGTAGGCAGCCCCGGAGCCTGCGGTCCAGTGAGTAAGGCCCGAGATGTCTGAGACAGAGGCGTTCTGAATCAATCCCGAAGCTGGGGGCACTGTCCGGGACTGCGCCCAGGCAGGAGGGGGGCTCCGTCCCCGCCCCCTCAGCCCCAGCTCTCCCCTCCCAGCCTGGGGTTCATGTCCATGTCCTGTCCTATCACTTTCCCATGCCCAGGTCCTTGTGCTCCTGTCCCCCTTGCATGTCTGACTTCTCAGTGTGCTGTCCTTTTGTGCCACCTCCTGCATGTGTAGCCTCTGCCCACTCAAGTGCCAGAGTCCGGAGCCCGTCTGTGGGCAGGTCAGCCCTCACAGCCCACTGGCTGTCTTAGGACCACCCACGCTCTGAACGCTGCCTCCCTGTGTGACCTGGCGCCCGTGTCCAGCCAGGGCCCTGTGGGCCCCTGTCTCCTGAATGACCTCCACGCTAGGGCAGAGGCGAGTCCTGCTGATGTAGCCGGAAGCCTAAACAACCACTTGCTTTGACCTACAAGAAAGCCTGTTTCCCATCTGTCTCCTTTTCTCCTTTCTCAGGACTCAGGGGACACTTTCTTTGGCTTCCCAGGATGCAAAGTCAAATACTTAAGCTAATGAGGGTTAAAGTGAATTTTTGTTAAGAACAATCACTCCCTCCTCACCGAGCCAGGGAGGGAAGGAAGACACGGGGAGGCGGGTGCTCTGCGGGCAGCGGCCCACCGACATGTCCCCCTTGGCCCTTCCAGGAATGGGCCGTCCCAATGAGCAGCCACACTACGCTCTCTGAGATGCATTTCTGGGAATGAATGACCTCCGGGTACCAGGGTCCCCACGTGCCCTCCAAGAAGAACTCCGCTTCCCTCTCCTCCACACACACATCAGGCAGCTCCTGGCCCCTTCCCAGCCTCTCCTCTTCCTAGTTCACAGCAAGGACCTCCTGTCAGCCCTCAGGACAGGCGACTGAGGACCCCTGACCCCCAGC
The DNA here is from genome assembly GCF_021234435.1 of Artibeus jamaicensis. Taxonomy (NCBI): domain Eukaryota; kingdom Metazoa; phylum Chordata; class Mammalia; order Chiroptera; family Phyllostomidae; genus Artibeus; species Artibeus jamaicensis. The sequence continues at coordinate 4,489,200 of NW_026522040.1, forward strand.
TCCTCCCCTGTCCTTTAAACTGTGTGGTCTGTTTATTTGGGGAGTTTGTAGTTTTTATTTTTTATCTCTATATTTTAAGAGTTCAAGATTGAGGAGAGAGCCCAGGTATGGACATAAAGTCCAAATTAGTAATTGGGAGGGGAGAAAACAATTCCACCTGTGACTTCCAACGGCATGAGGAGAGCTTCGGGGCCAGGGGATACAGCCTCCCCATGTCATTCCAGAAACAGTCAGGACATTTCCTGGCTGTGGACATGCCAGCCGAAGCACCCCCCCAGGGCTGCTACTATTCTCCATGCTTCCCGGCCCCTCGGACGGCTGGAGCCCATACTACTGCCCCACCTCCTCCTCCTGCCTCCTGCCACGTCACCCCCAAGGTGTAGCAAACGAGAGCCTTCTTTCACAGACGGGAGGCCGAGGTACAGCCACAGGCGACACCAAAGAGGCAGTTCCGGAGAGAGGCCCACTGCAAACCTCTTCTCCTGGTGCTCGGAGGTTGGCAGAACCTTTCCCTGGAAATTAAGTGACTGTTCCTCTTTTTCAGAAAGAAATCTCTGCATGAATGTTTCATACATTCATAAGAAAACTTTATTCCTAAAAGTCTTCTCCCTAAAAATTATTTTTTATTAGGAAGATTATCCAACTTTATAAAATATCTGGGATTTTTTTGGTTGTAAAAATAATGCATACTTATTAGAGTCCCAATTAAGTTCCTTGAATAGACTAATGACTACCCCAAAGCAAACTTAAACAAAGCAAAACAAAAAAGTCCCCAGTGGATAAAAAGAGAGCTTTCTATTTGTATTGGCAGAGAGAGTGAGGTGGGCCTGGGCTGGGTGTCCCAGATCCAGTGGGCCCCACATTCCCACCACTCCACCCCCTTTCAATCTGTCCTGCTTTGGTTCCAAGCTGCCCGTGATGTTCCTGAATCCTCCCCAGTTCTCATCAGCTTCCTCTAAACTGCAGGGAGAGCCTGTTGGGGGTGGTCCTGGAGGGGCCCCCATCCCTCCCTCACAAAGGCACATGCTCTTGGCAAGTAGACAGGTCTATGCAGCTCCCTGTCCATGGGTTTCTTTACCTGGAATTAGAACTTCTTTTGTTAGTGTCTTTGATCTTCCGACTCAAGCACATTTTGTAGAATTCAAAGCAGAGGATTTAGTACAGAGCAATGCCAAGGGCGCTAAGAAAGGAGACCATGTCACCAAACAGGACTAGAGAAAGCAGTGCAGGCACGTGACCAAGAAGGGGAACCTGTGCTTGTGTGTTCTCCCTCCCGTCCCGCTCCTCATGTCTCTCGTCAGCTTGTGGGCTCGTCAAACCTTCTGTTCTTTAAAAAGAAAAGCTAGTTTACCTCAGAGAATCTTGTCTCCATTTGGAAACCAGTGACTTTGTGTTTTAGAGTGGACAGCCCTCCCCTTCATCGCTCCCCGTCTGGGCCTGGTGGCCTTGAGACCCGAGGTCCTGGCTTAGTCACGTGTTGGCTGTCCTGACCAAGAACAAGAACCCAGGCTCCGAGAGGGAAGGGAAGGATTGAATGCAGCTGCCCTCCTCTCCACTTTAGCTCGTAGGGACCAGCCTATCCCTTCCAGCAGGGTCTCGCCCAGTAACCATAGTGACCAGCAACTCCAGGGTACCACAACAGACAACAGCTCAGTGAGCCAGGATTCGGGCAGAGGACTCTGCCTGGTCAGATGACCCAGAGTGAAGTCTCCAATACTGGAGGGAACAGGGATAAGAGGAAAGGATGAACAGGTGGTTTACGGAACAGGCAGGAGCCTTTGGGTCTCAGAGAGGCCAGCAAAGGAGGCAGGGCAGGTCACCCCTGCTCAAGTCCCCCCACTTCTGTCTCCATAAAGCTCCCACCTTGAACACTGACCGTTAGAACAAAGCGAAGCATATCTTTAGACAACAGTGTTACAGCAAGCCTCAACGATAGGCGGGTGAAATCTATTAGAGGATGAGGGTCTTCTGGTTTTGATTTTTAAAGAAGAATATCCTAGTAAGATTTAAAAAAAGATTTTAAAAAAAGTTTTTAAAAAGGAAACCTATGCTATTTCAATTGGAGCCCAGTTGTAACTTGGTAAAGGCAAGCTCCTGTACCTTTGTTATAATTAATTGTATACCTGTGTATGTAAATATAAGGCATTCCTATTTTGCAGTTCAGAACAAAAAAAACTTATTTGTAATATAGAATAAAGTTTATTAAAAAATAATAAAAATGCAGTTTGGAAATGGGGGTGTTTCTTTTTGAGATGGGCTGGAAGGGGGTGGGGAGAAGGCTGTCCCGAAGCAGGTGGTGACAGCCACCAAGTCATAGAGATATGACGCCTTTTCTCTTCAGCTACGTGATGCCTAGACTCAACCATCAGAGACGCACCCTTTTACCTAAGGCTCTGTCCTCAGTTACAGAGCAGATGTCTCCAGAAGCGCTGATGCTCTGAGATGGGAGACAACATGTTAGCAGCCAGGGCTGTGGTCAGCAGACGTCACTTCTGTGTAGAGCCCAATCAGCCTCCGAATACACTGCCCTTTGGGGGCACATTAACCCTTTGAGTTCACTCTGGAGAGACACAGGGCACCACCCTTGCTTTAGGCTTCTTGGCAAGCTACACAATTTTATCTGTTTTTCTCCCCCTTTTTGGTAGAGTGGAGATCTTGAACCCAATTATGTCTCCAGGGTAGAAATAGGAGAGGGAAGAAAAGCGAATGAATGAAATGTGGGGTGAGGGTGAAGAAGCAGGGAGGAAGACAACGCTTCTGCCTGCTGCAGGCTTGTATTTATGGCCCTTGCTGGCCTCCAGGTGGGGCGGGGGGGCAGGAAGAGGGAGGCAAATGCAGGCCCAGGAAAGCTGTGCCCTCTGCTGTTCATTCAACCAGCTGCCCTTGGGCAGATACTCTCCTCTCTGAGCCTCAGGTCAGTGGATGGAGAAGGCTGAGCTGGATGTCTCCATTAAATTCCAATGTTCTCCTATTCAAAGTGAAAACCAGGAGAGAAGAGCATCAGGAGGGAAGCATGTCAAGGAGGGAGAGATAGACATGTGAAAAAAGAAAGAGGAAGGAAAGTAGAAAAGGAGTTCAGAGAGGTATCAGACCCTGAAGGCACTGACTGCTCATAAAATTTCCAGCACCCCTCCCTTCCCTATCTGTCTGCTGCTCCCCAAATGCCTACCCTTAGGCTTCCCCAGCCTTCAAAGCAGAGCCCCTGAGGGCATGAGTGGAGAGTGTTCACTGGGACGGGACCTCTGGGGGCCAGAGAGAGCAAGGTCAGGAGGTGACCTGGTGAGGGTCCATAGGGGCAGAACCCTAGCCCTGCCTGCAGCACTCACTCCCCCATCTGCCAGGACAGGCCCCTGCTGACAGACAAGGCAGTGACCCTGGAAGAAGCCACACTCAGCAATGAGACGGGAAGACGCCCCCGTACAGCCAACAATGAGAGAGCGCCTTCAACCTTGGGACCACGAGGGAACCGACAACACCTACGAGGAAAGGGCTGGAGTTAGTGATCAAGACCTAGCACTCGCTGAATGGATTGAGGTCAACAAAGTAGTTGTTGTTTGTTTGCATGTTTGTTTAAGTGGTTCAGACTCACAGGTAAAGTGTGATTCATGAACTGGAAGATGTGTCTCAATCTCCTAAATAGTAAGGCAGGCTGCGTGCAACCGTGACCTCATTGTGATAGTTCAGACTGGGCTTCCACACACAGTCAAGTTCCTGGTGTGTCCTCAGGCTCCTTTACATCACCGTCCACCACCATGATCCACAGCAGGTTACTTCCCTGTGACTGTGTCCTTATGCATAAAATGAAGATAGCTCTAACTGCTCTACAAAACCCAGAGGATTATGGGGAGGGGAAATTAAGATAACTAAACTGGAAAATAAAATACAGTGCTTGGTGAAGGGCCATACATGCATGGAGAATTGTTATTGGTCATAAAAATGATGTTGTACAAACAAAACAGCATATTGAGCCCGAGGCCTCAATAACAAATTTGGAACGTATGCTGTATTAGTCAGCTTGGGCTGCCACAGCAGAATACTGGACTGGGTGGCTTGAACAACAGACCTTTACTATCTCTCAGGAAGATATCTGGTTCTGAAGGCTGGACGTCCAAGGTCAAGATGCCAGGGTTGGTCTCTGCTGAGCCCTCTCCCCCCAGCTTGCACACAGCCAGCCTCTGTGTCCTCACATGGCCTTAGCTCTGTGCACATGGGGACAAAGATCTCAGCTGTCTCTTCTCGTTAGGACGCCAGTCCTATCAGATTAGGACCCCACTCTTGTGACCTCATTTAACCTTAGTCACCTCCCTAAAGACTCTGTTCCCAAATTCAGTCACACTGGGAGTTAGGGCTGAACATGGGAGGGACACAATTCAGTCAATAACAGATGCCTTGTTTATTCACGGTCAAAAAGTAAGCATCTAACACCTTATGGAATATGTATTCCTTATTGTTAGACTGTGAGACTGATGGAGGCAGAGAACGTATCAGCTGAATTCATGTTAGCCAAGCTCCACAAGTGTCGATCGGGAACAGGTGGAGAGAGGGACAAAGGGAGCAGGACTTGGAGAGAACGATCAGCTATAAAGCTGGTCACGGAGTTTGCTTCCCCACTGTGACTGAAAGAATTAAGGGGTTCTTTTCCATATTAGGCCATGCCTCCTTCATGAATATTTTAGTGTTAGCGAACAATTCCTTGTGTGGGAGCCAGTGGCTCTCTTGCAGGTGAAGAGAGCAGGTGTTAGGCCAAAGCCTCTCCCTGGTCTGGCAGAGCTGCTTCTGGGCCAGCAGGGCAAATGGAGGCAGGGAGGTTCCTTCTGCCCCAACCACCTTCTCTAAACCTGTCCTGCCTTTGTTTTAACAAAACTCCCACCTCCAACAGTGACCCAAGCCTGTACCTATGGATGAAGCAGAGTAAGACCACTTTCAAACATAACCCATAGGTTCTGTATACTTAGAATTAGATCAATGATCAACTGCCTGCAAAGCAGAAAACTAGTCCTTACTGGCGGCACAGACCACGTTCTCAGCACAGGTCCCTGACCCATGGGGCAGCAGCCTTCAGGAGGCCACCACAGCTCCTCGGATGCCTAAGAAGGCTCATCCACACACAGGTGCTGGCTTTTCTCTGAGGCACCTATGCTGCTCGATTCTAATAAAAGCCTGGTGGCTTCTCCAAATGACAGGCAGGGGAGGAACTCACATGCCCCAACAGAAGGGGGCTCTTCTTCCCCTGTTCCACATTGGTGTACAGACCCAGGCCACTCCCCCTTCTTTCGGTCCCCCCACCCCATTCCTTGGTGAAGCCCATCTAACTCTAGCAATGCAAAGGCAGGGCCTGGGGCGGGGACAGGAAGCAGAACAGTCAGGAAGGGGACTCTGGCAGGTCAGTAGGGCTGTGCCCCACTCACCAGGGCACATCCTGTGTCCCTGACTGAAAGGACCTGATTGTGGTGTCCCTCAGCATGCCTGTTTGCACTGCCCCCAACTCCATAGGGTCCCTTTCATTCCTCTCCACGTAGTTTGCCTTTGCTTTGTGAATTCCTATGTGTAACACAGGCTGGACACACCATGGACTCAGGCCTATATGAGCCCTCACCTGTCTGGATAGTGATGGCTTCAATCCCCCAAAACCAGGTTCCCGAACTATATTTTGTAGCCTGAACACATTCTCTACATAAAGTAATGGTGAGGACCCTGCCCATCACTGTCCTGCCCAGTTACCAGGGGCCAGTTCCTCAACATCTCCAAACTCACTTTTCTCATCTGTAATAGTAAGAATAGTGATACCTCCCCCACAGAGAGTTATTGAAAGGATCAAGTGAGGTAAGGATTATAAAGCACTCCGAGCAGGTTCTGACATGGCGTAAGTTTGTAATGGTAGCTCTTAGCCTCAAAGAAAAACAACCTCCTGAAGCCTCCTGAAGAAAAACAATCCACATCATCTCTCTACCCCTGGCTTGGAGGATGGCACCCAGCATAGAGTAGTTACTCTAAAAATCCATCTGTTAAATGAATGAAGTGGTCAGTGCACAAATCTCTGAACCACCCAACTCCTGAAATGCAAGTATAGAATATAGCTCCCCAATAAAATATAGAAGTAGGTAACTAAAAATAAGTGCCTGAGATGAGGGTTTGGAAGCAGGTGGTTTATTTTGGGAGGTGGTCCTAAGAAATAGGAGTAGGGGTAGGGCAGTGAGGACAAGCCAATTCAAGGGTATATTGTCGAGCTGGTACCCACTGTGGGCAGAGAGACTCAACCCCCCTCTGGACTCTAGGAACTGTAGAGCGCACCTCATAGTGTGTCCCCCGGTTCCCACTGCTCAAAGGTTGCCCATGGCTGTTCATTCCCTCAGATTCAGGTTGCAAGTCTCTAGGAATAGCCAAGTGGTCCCCCACAGCGCCCCCTCTGGTAGAGGCAAGGGAGCCCTGGGGCAGAAGGCAAGGATGTGCTGTGTCTGTCCCTACAGCAGACACTGTCAGGCTACGTGGGCACCACCTGGTTGCTATGGCAATAGCTGAAGACGAAAGCTAGGTCAAGAGGGTCTGAGGTAGGACCCAAGGGAAATAAATCTACAACACAATATGGAACCCTTTAAAATCTTTAGGAAATCCAAGATGGAAGCTACATTCACCTCCTCCCGGGACCAAACTGGAATTACAACTAAAATATAGAATAATTACACTGAATAACCAACTGCAGTTTCATTGAAGAGAAGCCTTATAACCAAGGATTTATATAAGTAGCCACACTGAGACTGGTAGGAAGGGCGGAGATGTGAAACAAGCTGACCCTGTTCCATGAGTATTGGTTGAGGTTCTGGAAGCATATCTCAGTGCGGGCACAGTTCCCTCTGGGAAGTGTGGGATCTCAGTCCCCAGCCAAGCTCCCTGGCCCACCAGAGCAAGGAAGAGGCACCCAAAATACATCCGGCTATAAAAATCGCTGCAGATTCTGTATGTCGGGGGGGGGGGGGTCTGCTAGAGACACAGGTGCCTTCTTAAAAGGCCAATGCACAGAGTTCCATTCCCAGCCACTCACCCTGGGCTACAGCAGAAGGAGGGTAGGGTGGACTGGAGTTGTGTGAGGACAGATTGGAGTTTGTGGTTTTGGGGAGAGAGCTGAAGGGACAGATGCCAGCATTCTTGTGCTGAGTCACTCTTCCACGTGGCAGACACTACCCTTCTTGAGTGGAGCGCTCCCTTGATTATGGCATTGGCCTGGGGGAAAGCAATAGCTCCACCCTCCGGACTCCCTATCACTCTTGTGCCCTGTCGAGGAGTCAGTTCCTTGGGCTGAGCTGTAGAGGTCTGGGCAGACTCAGGAAGTCTCAGTGACTGAGTTGTGTGGCTTTGGGAAGGTGGCCACTCCCTCTCCATCCCCCAAGCCTGACCAGCACCACCCCCTCAAGGGAGATCAGCTAGCCCCACCTTCTTGACTTCCAGCAATTCCGCCTTGCAGAGATCAGGGTTCTGACAGAATCTGGGACCTGGGATGGACTGAGCTGTGTGGTTCTAGGATGGGGCCCATTTTTCCCTCACACACCCAAATGATGCATACTTTTCCCTTCACAGAGCCAAATATTGGTCTATTTTGGGCCCGATAAACTCTGCTGATAAACTCACCTTGATAACTCCCTGAGACCCCACCCCACAACAAAGGTGTGTGAGCACCCAGTGGATGTCAACTAGACTTGGTATACCCTGGGACATTTGCAAAGTGGATTCAGACCCAGCACTGGCAATGAGGTTGAACCTGTATCAATCTGGTGAACACCACTCACCCCTATGTGGTGACTCCCTGAGAAGCTACCTCATGCAACTCGAGTATCATCAGAGGTTCTTCCACTGACTGAGCCTAACTAGAAGACAGCAGGTGGAGGCAGGCAGAGGCAGATCTCAAGGTGCCTTGGAACTTTAGCTGACTTGACCCCAGGCCTGGTACTGATAACAGCTAGCCTTGGTGTGAAACTTGGTCCTTCCCTTGCACACTCAGGCCTAGTAGAGGCAGCCACAAACTGTGAATCACTTTGTAGTTCCAAACAAGTTGCCCAGGTCAAGTCATGGGGAGCGTCTGACATTGGCCTGCACCAGAGATCCTCCCAAGAGGCCCCAAAACCAACACACCCAATGGCCACCTTCAGACAATGTCAGACCAGGATCCAGCTAGCTTCACAAGCAGCATATCTACAGAGAGACCTCAGCAGGCACCAGACCTTGCTGAGGTGAATTCACAGCTTGTATACTGTGGTCAGAGTTGATCCCCACAGTCAGCCAGTCTGATGGTTGACCCCATGCACAAATGGGCCAAAAGCAACCAAGACTCAATTACAACAGGAAGGCCCACATAACCCACGCAAAGGACATTCCTGGACCACCCAACTCAGATGCTCATGGAGACTGTGCCACTGGACTCCACAGGACACCTACTACAGAAGGCCATCTTACAAAGATTGGGAGTCTTAGCAGAGCTAATAGAGACAAACACGAAGAAATAGCAAAAATGGGGAGACACAGAAACATTCCTCAAATTAAAAAAAAAAAACAGAAGAAATCTCCAGAAAAAGAGATAAATGAAACAAAGAAAAATAACATCAGATATAGAGTTCAGAAAAATGGTTATAAGGATGTTCAAGGAACTTAGTGAGAATCACAACAGCATGAAAAAGGACATAGAAACCCTGGGAAAGAATCAGTAAGAAATGAAGAATAATCTAAAAGGAAAAAACCATAGGTTGGATAAAGCAGAAGATTAAATTAGCGGTTTGGAAGACAAAGTAGAAGAAAACAACAAATCACAGCAGCAGAAGGAAAAAGAAATTTTTTAAAAATGAGGATAGCCCTGGTCTGGTGGCACAGTTTATTGGAGCATCGTCCTATACAAGAAAAGGTTGTGGGTTCAATCCTCAGTAGGGGCACGTAGGTAGGCAACCAATTGATGTTTCTCTCTTGTGTCAATGTTTCTCTTTCTCCCTTGGTCTCTTTAAAAGTAATGAACATATATCCTCAGGTGAGGATAGAAAATATGAAAATAGTTTAAGGTACTTTTGGAACAACATACAGCATAACAACGTTTACATCATAGAGGTACCAGAAAGAGAAGAGAGAGAAAGCACACTTTTGTGAACTGATTTGATGAAATAATGACCAAAATTTTTCCTAACGTGGGGAAGGAAAAAGACACAAGGCCAGGAAGAGCAGAGAGTCCCAAGCAAGATGAACCCAAAAGGTTCTCACCAAGACACATCATAATTAAAACGGCAAAGATTACATACAAAGAGAAAATCTTAAAGCAACAAGAGAAAGACTGTTACCTATAAGGGATCCCCCATAAGACTGTCAGCTGATTCCTGAATGGAGACATTTCAGACCAGAAGAGATTGGCATGAAATATTCAAAGTGATGAAAAATAAGGACCTACAACAAAGCCTACTTTACCCACCAAGGCTATCATTTAAAGTTGAAGAAGAAGGAAAGAGCTTTCCAGACAAGAAAATGCTAAAAGAGTTCATTGCCACCAAACGAGTATTACAAGAAACGTTAAAGGGCTTGCTTTGAGGAGGAGAAGGAGGAGAAGAAGGAGGAGGAGGAGGAGAAGAAGAAACAGAGGAAGAAAAGGGAAACAGAGGAACTTTGTTAAAAGAATAAGATGGCAACAAATATGTACTTATCAATAATCATTTTAAATGTAAATGGCTTAAATGTTCCAATCAAAAGACATAGGATAGCTGAACGGATAAGAAAGCAACATCCATATATATTCTGTGTACAAAAAAAACCCCACCTCACAATGAAAGACACACAGAGACTGAAAGTAGAGGGATAGGAGAAGATACTTCATGAAAATTAAAAAGAAAAAAAAGCTGGGGTAGCAGTACTTATATCTGACAAAATAGACTATAAAACAAAGACTATATATAGTAAGAGACAAAGGAGGACACTAATGATAAACAGAGCAATCCAACAAAAGAATATAACCCTTGTAAACATTTATGCACCCAATATAGGAGCACCTACATATATAAAGCAAATCTTGATGGACTTAAGGGGAGAGATTTACAATAATACAGTCATAGTAGGGTATTTTAACATGGCCTTGATATCAATGGATAAATCTGCCAGACAGAAAATCCACAAGGAAACAGCAGCTGTAAATGATACACTAGATCAAATGGGTGTAATTGATATCTTCAGAGCATTTCATCCCAAAAGAGCAGAATATACATTCTTTTCAAGAGCACATGGAATGCCTTCTAAGATAGACCACATGTTAGGACATGAAACAAGTCTCAATAATTTAAGAAGATTAAAATTATATCAAGCATCTTTTCTGACCATAATGGTATGAAACTAGAAATCAAGCACAGGAAGAAAACTGAAAAAACACATGTTACTAAACAATGAATGAGTTAAAGTAAGATCAAGGAACAAATCAAAAGATCCCTTGAAACAAATGAAAATGAGAATGCCTCAGCCCAAAATCTGTGGGACACAGGGAAAGCAGCCCTAACAGGAAAATTTATAGCATTATAGCCTGACCTCAGGAAATAAGAAAAATCTCAAATAAACCATCTAACTTACACATAAAAGAACAGGAAAATGAACAAACAGTGCCCAAAGTGAGAAAAGAAAGGAAATAACAAAGATCGGAGTAGAAATAAGTAAAAGAGAGTCTAAATAAATAACACAAAGATCAATAAAACCAATAGCTTGTTCTTTGGAAAGATAAACAAGATTGACAAACCTTTAATCAGACTCATCAAGAAAAATAGAGAGAGGACTCAAATAAGTAATATCAGAAATGAAAGAGAAGTAACAACTGACACCAAAGAAATACAAAGGATTGTAAGAAAATATTATGAACAACTATATGCCAACAAACTGGACAACCTGGATGAAATGAATAAATTTCTAGAGGTATATCATCTTCCAAACTGAATTAGGAAGAATTAAAAAATCTAAATAGACAGATGACAACAACTGAAATTGAAACAGTAATAAAAAACACTCCCAACAAATGTCCTGTGCTGTATAACTTCACAGGCGAATTTTACCAAACATTCAAAAAAGAATTAACACCTATTTTTTTCCAAACTATTCCAAAAAATTCAAGAGGAGGAAAGACTCTCAAACTCATTTTATGAGGCCAGCATTATCCTAATTCCAGAATCAGATAAAGTCACTACGAAGAAAGAAAATTATAGGCCAATATCCCTGATGAACTTACATCCTAAATTCCTCAACAAAATATTAGCAAACTGGATCCAGCAATACATTAAAAAGATCATATACCATGATCGAGTGGAGTTTATTGTAGGGAAGCAGGATTGGTACAATACCTCTAAATCAATAAATGTGAAACACTACATAAACAAAATGAAGGCTAAAATCACATGATTGTATCAATAGATAATGAAAAATATTTTATAAAATCCATCACCCATTTATGACAAAAACTCTTATCAAAGTGGGAATTGAGAGAACATGTCTCAACTTAATAAAGGCTATGCATGACAAACCCACAGTCAACATCACATTCAATGGACAAAGTCTAAAACTGTTTCTCTTAAGATTGGGAACAAGACAGGGATGTCTGCTTTCACCTCTCTTATTCAACATAGTACTAGAGGACCTAGCTATAGCAATCAGAGAAGAAGCAATAAAAGGATCCAAATTTGAAAGGAAGTAGTAAAACTGTCATTACTCATAGATAACATTATATTCTATAGAGAATACTAAATATTTCACCAAAAAAACTGCTAGAACTGATCAATGAACTTAGAGAAGTAGCAGGATATAAAATAAATATCCATAAATTAGTCACATTTTTATACACCAATAATCAACTATCAGAAAGAAAAACTAAGAAAATATCCCTTTTACAATTGCATCAAAAAATAAAATACCCATGAAAAAATATAACCAAGGAAAAAAAAGACCTGTACTTAGAAAATTATAAGACAGCTGAAGAAAGAAACTGAACAAGACACAAATAAGTGGAAACATACTGTGTTCATGGATAGAAAGAAGTAACACCATGAAAATATCCATACTACCGAAAGGAATCTATAGATGCAATGCAATTCTTACCATTATACCAACAGCACATTACACAGAACCAGAACAAATATTTTTAAAATTCATATGGAACCACAAAAGACCTTGAATAGCTACAGCATCTTGAGAAAGAAGAACAAAGTTGGAGGTATCACAATACTTGATCTCAAACTATGCTAGAAGGCTATAATAATCAAAAGAGCATGGTACTAGCATAAAAACAGACCTATGGGTCAATGAAACAGAATAGAGAGCCCAGAAATAAACCTATGCCTTTATGATCACTTAATATTTCACAAAGGAGGAGAGAATATATGCACACAGAAGTAAAGATAGCATATTCAATAAATGGAGTTGGGAAAATTGGACAGATTTGTGCGAGAACAAAAAAAAATTAAAGTAGGCTACCTTTTTACACCATACACAAGAATAAATTCAAAATTAATTAAAGACTTAAGTGTTAGACTCAAAACCATAATAATCCTAGAAGAAAACATAGACATTAAAATCTCAGACATTTCTTAGAACAATAGTTTTATGATATATCTTCTTAGACAAGGGAAACAAAAGAAATAAACAAATAGGGGACTTCCGCCAAGATGGAGGCATAGGTGGATATCCGGGCCTTCTCACACAACCAAGTTTAGAGACAACTAAATATTAGCAACAGAAAACACAGCCAGAACACAGAAAATTGAACTTTTCGGAAGTCTGTTAACAACAAATTCTTCAGCCTGACCTGTAAGGGGCGAAACCAGCAGCTGGTGGAGCAGGGTTGCACAGGAAACCTCGGTCAGACGGATGCAGGCGCGTGGAATCCAGGCGCAGGGTTGGACCTAGTGAGCGACCTAGCGAGCGACCACGGGGAAACAGCAAGGGAGCAGGGCTGCAGGTTGACTGTGGTCGCGCATTTGTGCGCGGATAGACAAGTGAGGGAGTGGGCAATTGGACCGAGACCCAGCAGTCCCCGCGGCAAGCAGCAGGGAGGGCGCCGCTATTTCCCTACTCTGACCCCACCTCCACATACAGCGTCATAACCCAGCGACTCTGAGTGGCCTGGCTCTGGTGAATGACCTAAGGCTCTGCTCCTACCCAGCTGTGCAAAACAGCAGAGGGTACCGCCATTTCCCCGCTCTGACCACGCCCCCACATCCAGCGTCACAACCCAGCGACCTGGGAGTCCAAGGCTCTGTTCCTCACACTTAAAGGGCCAGAACAGACCGAAAATGTTGCAAGAAGATCTCAAAGCCCCAGAACCTATAAATCTAAGCGATGAAGAAATAGCAAAACTCTCAGACACAGAGTTTAAAACACTGGTGATCAGGATCCTCACAGAACTGGTTGATTATAGCCACAAATTAGACAAATATATGAAGGCGAAATTAATTGAAATGAATGGAATTGCACAGGAAACCAACCAATAGCAATGAAAAGGAAACTGGGACTCAAATCAAGGGAGTGGACCAGAAGAAAGCAAATAATGGCCAAACAGAAAAGAGTCAAGAAGCAAGAATTCAAAGAAATGAAGAGAGTCTTAGGAACCTCCAGGACATCTTTAAACGCTCCAACATCTGAATTATAGGGGTACCAGAAGGGGGAAAGGCACAGCCACCAGTGGAAAACTTATTTGAACAAATAATAAAGGAGAATTTCCCCAATCTGGCAAAGGAAATAGACATCCAGGAAATCCAGGAAGCTCAGAGGGTACCAAAGAAGTTTGACCCAAGAAGGAACACACCAAGGCACATCATAATTACATTAGCCAAAATTAAAATGAAGGAGAGAATCCTAGAAGCAGCAAGAGCTAAGGGGACAGTCACCTACAAAGGAGTCCCCATCAGACTGTCAGCGGATTTCTCAAAAGAGACCTTACAGGCAAGAAGGGGCTGGAAAGAGGTATTCCAAGTCATGAAATCTAAAGACCTACAACCAAGATTGCTCTATCCAGCAAAACTTTCATTTAGAATGGAAGGACAGATAAAGTGCTTCTCAGATAAGATCAAATTCAAGGAGTTCATCATCACCAAGCCCTTATTATATGAAATGTTAAAGGGACTTATCTAAGAAAAAGAAGTTAAAGAAACATGAACAGTGAAAGGACAACAAGCTCACAGTTATTAACAACCACACCTAAAACGAAAGCAAACTAAAAGGACAGCTAGATCAGGAGTGGAAACATAGAAATGAAGATCACGTGGAGGGTTAGCAACAGGGGAGTGGGAGAAGGAGAAGGGGGGAGAAGGTACAAAAAATAAGTAGCATAGACAGTAGATAGAAAATAGATGGGGGGCAAGAATAGCATGGGAAATATAGAATCTAAAGAACTTGAGACACATGGTCATAAACTAAAGGGGGGGTAATGGTGGGGACGGGGGGTAGTGTGGAGGGGAATAAAGGGGGGAATAGAACTGTAACAGCATAATCAATAAAAAAATTAAAAAAGAAATAAACAAATAGAACTGCAACAAAACTAAATAGTTTTTACACAGAAATGGAAACCATCAACAAAATGAAAAGATAACTCACTGATGGGAGAACATATTCACCAATGATACATCTGATATGAGCTTAACATCCAAAATTTATAAAGAACTTATAAAACTCAACACCGAAACAAACTAATAACCTAATTAAAAAATAGGCGAAGGACCTGAATACACACTTTTTCAAAGAGGACATACAGACAGCCAATAAATAAACATATGAATAAATGCTCATCGTCACTAATCATCCAAGAATTGCAAATAAAACCACAATGAGATATCACCTCACATCTGTCAGAATGGCCATCATCAAGAAATCAACAAACAGCAAGTTTTGGAGAGAACATGGAGAAAAGGAAACCCTAGTACATTTTGGTGGGAATGCAGACTGGGGCAGCCACTGTGGCAAACAGTATGGAATTTCCTCAAAAAAACTGAAAATGGAACAGCTATATGACCCATGGATTCTACTCCTGGGACTATAACCAAAGAAACCCAAAACAGCAATTTTGAAGGATTTGTGCCTCCTATATTCATTGCAGCATCATTTACAATGGCCAAGATTTGGAAGCAACCCAAGTGTCCATCAGTAGATGAGTGGGTAAAAAAGCTCTGGTACATTTACACAATGGAACACTACTCAACCATTAAAAAAGCAAAGAAATCTTACCATTTGCAACAGCATGGACCTGGAGAACATTATGCTAAGTGAAATAAGCCAGCCAGAGAAAGACAAATACCATGTGATTTCACTCATATGTGGAATCTGTGAACAAACTGAACAAGCAAAATAGAAACAGACTCATAGATACAGAGAACAGACTAACAGCTGTCAGAGAGGAGGGAAGTTGGGGGGCTGGGTAAAAAAGGTGAAGGGATTAAGCAAATAAATAAAACTCAGACAACAGTATGGTGGTTACTAGAGGGAAAGGGGAGTGAGGGAGGTACAAGAGGGTACAGGAGGGACAAACAGTGACGGAAAGGGACTTGACTTAGGGTGGTGAACACACAATACAACATACAGATGATGTATTATAGATTGCACACCTGAAATCAATATAGTTTTACGAACTAATGTCACCCCAATAAATTCAATAAATATTAAAAAATGAAACTCAGTAATTCTATGAGAGCAAGAGTAAAGTCATTTCAAAAAGTATTTTCTTGGTAAGAGCCCTCAAATTCTCTCCACCTCTTCACTTTTCCATTACTTTCATCACCAGCCACAATGATTGCCTTTTCTCCTCCTCGTTTCCATTATTCACAAAGAAAATCAAGTTTTTATTCCACCTTGAAAGTTGCGACATCCATGTGATAAGGAAAGAACATCAGAGCAACACCTAGACCAGGGAGGTTGTGGATGAGATTGGATTTGCCCAGGGCTCTGTGACGCATCAGATTCACAGATGACTTCTCAGAAGGACTTGTTGCTGTTGAAGCTTCCTGGCACCCCTTGCCTCCCTCTCCTGGGCTGTACAATTAGCACCTTCTCCAGGATGGCTGCAGCCTCTAATTGCTTGTAATACACCACTCAGCACTTTATCCTAACAAAATCAATGCTGATGTGTACTGGACAATTTTATTCCCTAATAATTTCAGCTTTTTTATGCCTTGTCTCTTCAACTCAGTAATACACCAGGTCTTACATGACTTTTTTTTTCTGAACTCAATGCTGGAAACATAGTAATAAGATAAATGCTTATTGTTTTCTCTAAAGCGTTAAACCACAAGCTCGGATACCAAAAGAAGATCATGTAATGAAACCAAATTGATCCTGTAGACAAAGCTTTCTAAATAGATTTAGTCTTCCGTATTATCAATTAAAAGCATTAGGTTCCTTCAGCCAATATAGTGTTGATAAGACTCCTGGAGGAGATAAAGAGAATACAAATGTTGGGCAGGACTGTAACCCTGATTCAATGCCCTGTGACAGAGGGTCACCACCTCCCTACCAGGGCACAAAGGACTTCCTCAGAGAGATCATTTCGTAAACTGAGTTGATATACTTCTATCACATATGTTACCTCATTCAGTCTTCAAGATCCAATAGGTGTCATTACTATACCCATTTTATGGATGAGGACACTGAGGTTCAAAGCAATAATGACTTCAATCTCACAAATGGTTAGTGATAGAGCTGTGAGCTCAGGTTTCTCTGAAAGCTTAGGTTCTTGATTGTGCTGTATTGCAAGGAACACTAAGAAAATGTGCATGCTTTCTCTCTCTCTCTCATTGATGGATTATCACAATAGCATTGGAAATACAAAGGACATTGCAGGGGAAAGAAGCAAAGATAGACATTGGGTTGTACTCGTGAACTCAAGCAAGGATAGGATAGAATTGAATGAGAATTTAGCCAAAACATTTATGGACTGTCATTTACAGAAATGAGACACTGGCGGGCTTCCTGGTGGGATGCAGAGTTACATAGGCATCAGGTTCAAATCTCCAACATTGTGCCAAGCTATAGGCAGCAATGTTACACCAGTTGATTTACATCTTTATGCCTCGCTTCCCTCATCTGTGAAATGGAAATGATTTGTGAGAAAGTTGTCAGAATTAAGAGTAATTATGGGCACAAATTGGATGCATAGTAAGGACACCTCAAGAAAAGCAGCTATTTTATCAATGGGCCACTGACTTGCCATTGGAAACATGTTTCCTGTGGCATTTAATATCATTTATTTATTTAATCCTGGATGTTGCAGAGACCACAGCATATTGACAGCCACCCTCTCCTCCTCCCACCGCACATCTTCCCAGCTGGAGGAAGGTCAGTGCCAGCCCCTTCGTCTGCAGCCCTGCCTCCTGTTTGTTCCCTAATGAGAGCCTGATGGTCATCCTTTTGTAGAAGGGCCCACTGCAGGCCTGGCCCAGACAAGGGAGTAGCAGGCTCCCTCCTGCCACACCACCTCATCCAAAGAGAGGTCCAGTGTCCTTGTAAAATACGACTGCCCTGCGCCTCCAGGGAGCCCCACAGAACCCTTTCCACCTGGTTTTGGGGTCCTCCTACAGATCCCCTGGCCTCTTCACCCTCGGTTCCTTGGAACCCACTCTGGCAGAACTCCGCAGAACCTCTAAAACCGAGGCCCAGCTGCCAGCACCCAATGCATCAACAAGGCAGACTGCCGCCTGCCTCTCCACATGTGCCCCTAAAGGGGCCTACTTAAGGCCTCTGCCAAGCAAGTCTCTCGTCACTGGCACCCTGCCTGGCCCTCCCGGGGCCCTGACTCAGAGCTGGAGGAAAGAGCAGACCACGGTGAGTTATGAGGCTGTAATTCTATCAAGGACTTCTGGAGAGACCGTAAACTCATGTCCCAAGTCTCCCCGTCCCCCTGGGCCCTTTTTTCCCCCCAGAGTGATTTATGAGCCTATAATTCTGAGGCGGGACTGCTTCTTATTTTACAGAATCCAAATATTTTCCTAAAGCAACGTCGGTCCCTTTCTTGGCTTCCAGGGGCCTCGCCCAGGGCTAAGGAGCAGCAGCGCCATCTGGTGGCTGGAGGCCCAGGGGGCTCCTGGGGAGAGTTAGACTGTACCCCTTCAGGGTGACGTTGGCCCTGAGATGGAATGTGAAAATCCAACTCATGCCTGAAACCAAGTAGGCATGAAGTCATGCCTGAAACCGAGTCTCTGGGGGGGTGCCGGGACACGCAGATGTGGGTCAAGAGCGACTTACAAAGCGCTGGTTTCCCTGGCTCCGCAGATTCAGTTGACGAGTTACTTATTGAGCTGAGGCTGGGGGGCACTCGCTCTAGGTCCCGTGAGTCACACAGCCAAGCCCAGTCTTCTTTCTGTGGCCAAGTTTCTATCCTCCCTTCAAATCCTAACGACTGCGTGTAAATGCTTCTTCCATCACCACAGCCTCCCCCCAGCCACGACCTAATGTATCACCTTGGCGAGGATGACGGAAGGTACCATTACCAGACGTTGTAGAGTTTACGTGTGTGCTTTTCTTATCCGTCTCTCCCACTAGAACATTATCTTTGTGAATATAGAGACTTTTTCTGGATGGGCTCTCTTGTATCTTCAACATCCAGAACAGTGTCTGGTCCCAAGCAAAACAGTGGAAATGGCCCTGACCAGTGTGGCTCCGTTGGTTGGACATTGTCCAGCAAAGCAAAAAGTTGCAGTTCAATTCCCAGTCAAGGCACATGCCTGGGGTGTAGGTTTGGTCCCCTGTCAGGGTGCATATTACAGGCAACCAATCAATCGATGTGTCTCTCTCTCATCAATATTTCTTTCCTTCTCTTTTTCCCTCCCTTCCCCCTCTCTAAAAATAAATTAAATATTTAAAAAGTGAGTAAAAAACCTGGAAGTGTTTGTTGAGTGTAGAACGAATGAGCGCATGCCAGAAGGTGTGAGGCAGCTAGGTGCACTATAGCCTCGCCTCAAGTTCTAGCCCCAGGCTTGCTCAGGAAGGCGGCTGGGGCTGGCACAGGAGACTTCCTGCCCCCTTCCCTGGTGGCCGACTTTGACTGGGTGAAGACCATAGACAGGGGGTTGCACCTTGGAGAAAGCGGGTGACTCTCCAAGAGCTGGCACTGAGACAGGGCCAGAGAGTGGGACCCTAAAGGGCAATTCATCCTGCCAGCGATGCTGGAAGCCCCTTGTCTTCCTGCCTCGGAGTCCTTCTTAGGAAGCTGCATGGATGACGTGCCATTACTGGGTCCCCAGGGTGTCTGTCCCTGGGATCGAGACAACAGCTAATGCCTTCAGTTACTTAGAGTAGGGGCCACCCTCTGTGACCGAGACTCCTCTGGGACCCAGCATCCTCCCCACCTGTCTGACTTCTGCCTGTGCTTGGCTTTTCCCTTTAAGATCTGTTCCTGTTCTGCTCAGTGGTGGCTGGTAACTATGGAAACTACAATTAGGCTATTTTGCTCAATGTCTCGAAAAA
Organism: Artibeus jamaicensis; assembly: GCF_021234435.1. Taxonomy (NCBI): domain Eukaryota; kingdom Metazoa; phylum Chordata; class Mammalia; order Chiroptera; family Phyllostomidae; genus Artibeus; species Artibeus jamaicensis. Next base: position 4,508,637 of record NW_026522040.1, read on the forward strand.
TTGCCAAGTGCAGGTGGCGGCAGCCCCTGACTTATCAGAGACCCAACCCGAGCTCTTCCATATATCCCTGCAGGACATTTAAGAAAATGTTCCTCGAGCTAGCTGTGATGGAAGACCAGATTCTCTTTGCAAAAAGTCCCAATTCACATCACAGCTCCATTGTTTTTGTAAACTACAATGAAAACAAATTAGAAATGTGAAAAGAAAAATAAGATGCGTAACAGACAAGCTCCCACTTTATAATGGTACAGTCAATAGGCATAGGAGTACTCTCAATGGTACAAAAGTTCCCGAATGTTTACTCTTGAACTCCATGCTGTAGCATCGTGGGCATCAGTTTGTGGAGAGGCTCTAGTCACAGGCCACACTTTGAATAGCGGTTGCCTGGAACCCGAAAAAGATAGTTGGGGACACCACTCAGGACCTGTCCCCAGTCCCGATGCATCTCTGACCCAGCCTGCTGACTCCTTCCAGCTTGGCTTATACCCAAACATGCTCAGGGTGGAAGGAGGGGCTTTGCCGAGGACCATGGAAATGTCTGCACTTGAACTTCAGCGAATGTGTGTAAGGGAAGCAGCTGTGGAGTCTTTGCCAAGCCCGGAAGTACTCCCCAAAAGCCAGGAGTCTGGGGCTTGGTCATCCAACCATGAGAGGTTTTTCATCCATCCTGGGTCTGAGCATGGGATCTGATGGGCACAGACAGGGGGTCACTCAAAGGGCATCTGACAGTTTGCCTTTTCAGAAATTGAGGCATGCTTCTTTATAGCACAGTGCACCAATATTAAGAGTACAGCTCTGTGTTTACATGTGTATACAACCAGATCAAGCTATAGGACCCATCCATCTCCCCCAAAGTTCCCTCATGCTCCTTCCTGTAAACACTCACTTCCTCCCACCCCCACACTAACTGTTATTCCAATTTCTGTCACTGTAGACTAGTTCTACATGAAACTTCATAGAAATGAAGTCAAAGTGTTCCTTTTCCATTTCTGGCTTTTCACTCAATGTCACATCTGTGACATTCACTTGTGCTGTGGCCCAGCGTCACTGGGTCCTCTCTTCTTGCAGACGTGTACTCCACTGCTGCTGTGGATGACCAAGAATGCTACGGGCATTCTTGTACAGCTTTTTTTTTTGCAGGGGGCGGATATATTTTGTTGCTTTCAGATAAACATCCACTAAAGGCAGTTGTTGGATCATAGAGGAGGCGTCTGTTTAGATTTTTAAGTAGACCCCGACAAATAGTTTCCCAAAGTGACTGAACAAACTTGGACTTCCCTCAGCATGTCGGAGACTTCAGGTTGCTCTGCACCTTCACAAGATGTGGTTGTGCCCCTTTTGTGTTAGACATTCTTTGGGGTATAGACTCAAGTCGCCATGTGGTTTTAATTTGTGTTCCTCCAATGGAAAATGATGGCGAGGGTCTTTTCATGTGATCATCACCATCTGGATGCCCTCTTCAGGAAAGTACCTATTGACTCCTTTGTCGTTTAAAAAAAATCAGATTTGTTATCAGATGTATTGTGAATATCTTCTTTCTGTTCATGGGTTACCTGTTGAGTTTCTAAATGATGATCAATAGGAAGAAAAGGTCTTCTTTTACTGTGGCCCAATATATCACTCACCTCTTTTATGGTTTGTATTTCTGTGCACCGCTTAAGAAATTTTCTTCCATACCCTCAAGGTCATGAAGATAGTCTTTCTTTTCTTCTAGGAACTTTCTCAGATAATCAGAGGCTGTTACATTATTGCTGTTGGTTTTCATGTTTTCACAAATAGGATGTGGCCGCCGACTTGCACTGAAAGGCTCTCTCAGCAAAAGAGAAGCAGAATCTCTGAATCTACAGCTGAGGCAGAAATAACTCTGCCTCCTGTGAGCCTGGAAGGCTCAGGGAAAGGAGCTGACTCAGGGCCCTGAAGAAGGGGCGACGACCCAAGGGGAGACCCCCATGTCAGCCCTCCTGCTGAGATGGGCCTACACCTCCCTCTTGTCCCTGACCTGTGCCACACTTTGAGGTAATGTACTTGATTACTAATTATGGTTGTTCTTAACGGGCAAGACCCATACATGACACCCTGTTCAAGAGGCACAAAAGGGCCTCCATCCTTGTCACATCCCCCAACCGTCAGTTCCCTTCCCCAGAGGCAGCAGCGCCACTGTGCCTCTCTCCCTTCCCAGAGACGACCCATGTGGACTTTGAGATGCAGTTATGCAGCTTGATGATCCCAGGGAACCCAGGGTTGGACTCGGTACACAATAGCCTGAGTATCCAAAGCCTGCCTCGCTACACGTCAAAGCTACAGAAGCAGGGCTGGGGCGGGGTTTCTTGGAGGGGTATTCTTTCAAAGGACAGAATGACAGTGCCATGACAAAAGAGATAAATAAGACAAGAGAGTGGGAATGAAAGGAAGAGATTGCTCTGTGTTAAAGCTGTTTCCCAAGGTTGGACTCCAGACTGCAAGCTCTCTGCTGTTCTCAGGGATCAGCTGGACATGGCCGTGCTGCGTGGGAGCCAACCCTCCATGGGAGCCGTCCTGCCATGGGCTCCGGCCTGCTCCTCTACTGCGGCCGTGGCCCTCCTGCCACTGCGCTGGGAGCTGACTAGTGCACACTGGGAAATCTGGGAGAGTTTCTTCTTCTCTACTTTTTAAATATAATTATTGTATAGACTACAATCTCTTCCCACACAATTTCACTGAGAGGCTAACTCTGCCTTCTGGAATGAAGATAACAGCCTGAACGATCAGTGTGGGAAGAAGTCAACATTCCAATCATGGATATGTGAAAACAAAGGGACGTTTGAGGGTTAGGCCACTGGGGGAGCAGCCTGCCTGGCCCTTGTCACTGGGAAGTACGGAGATGCAGGTGTCCCTGCCTTAGAGAGCCTGAAAGGCATTGTCGCTCCCAACGCTACATCTGGTGGTCAACTCAGTGCACAGGAAGTTTGCCTAGGTCCTCCAACCTCTTCCTGGAGCAAGAGCTTTATGAGATTATGCCACAGACAGAGTCAGTGTTTGCTTGACCTTCACACCAAATGTAAGATCTTCACTGTTTGCAGCATGGGATGGAATCCCAGACCCTCGGAGGCCTGGCGCTTGTCCTTCAGAGTTCACCGAATAACTAACTAGACCATAAAGGAGCTAAGGGTTCGACAGATGATTTAACTACTCCCTGACAATGGCAGAATGAAATGCTACAGGACGGTTCTTGATTAATTGCTAAGTGAGCAGTCCAAGTGCAATTACCACAGAAACTCCATGGATGGAGCAGATAGCAAAAGCTCTTCAGGAGCTGAGATTTGAGGTATGACTTGGAGGTTGGATAAGTTGTAAACAGAAGAGAAGAAGGGGATTAAGCCACATCAGAGAAAACCAGCAGTCACCCCAGAGCTCAGAGAACCTGTCCCCTGCCCACCCACGTCCCTTTAACATCTGGGAGAAGTCAAGACCTGACCTGAGGTTGGCAATTGGGGTAGGCCAGGTGTTAGAACTTCTGGTTCCCTCTGCTGGCCCCACTTATGACCCCTGGAGTCTCTCTCTCCCATTTGCCCATTATACCCCGTCACCCACAGGTCCCTGAAAGGCAGTGTCAGACAGGCAATGGTCCTAAAGTTGGAGGCAGGGGGAGGAGGCATCAGTGAAGCCCCAGTGCCACTCCTCTGAGGGCTTCCGTCCGACTTCCTCTTTGTGGTTTGACGACACCCAGCCCTCCCCTTCTCACTTGTCTACAGCTAAGTGGCATAAACTGTTATTGCTGCTGCTTTTTGCTTCTTGCACCCCCTCACTTCCAGAGGAAAAAAAAAGAAAATTGCTGCTAATATTCCTCTCTTCCCTCCATTAGAGCTGGCGTTTATAAATATTGAAGAGCCGAGCTCCGCCAGGCTCAGAGTACCATTCCTGGGGGCTGTGCCCACCCCTCTGGGGTCTCTCAGGGCAACCCCTCCCTGCAGGTGCAGGAAAGGACCCTGCTGGGGAAAGCTGGGGGCAGGATGGGGCTGCCTGAGACCTGGGCTGCAAATGGGGGCGGGAGAGTATGGCTCTGTCCAGGTAGCTGGGAACCAGGGTGAGAAGTGGTCAGCAGAGGCTGTACCAGTGGTCAGGGAGGTAGAGGGTACTGGGGTTCTCTGGAGCACATTTTAGAGAACAAGTTACTAAAATCAAAGGGCTCTGATTTAGAGAGAAAAACAAAACTTATTACACCCCCCACCCCATGCATGGACTTCATTGATGTCCTCAGCTATAGGGACAGAACTTGGGAGGTGCTGATGAACTTTGCTGTTCTAAAGCCCTGAAAGAGGGCACCCCACGACCTGGGGAATGGTGTGCCGAGCTGCTTGCACCCAGGCTTCCTCAACTCGCAGACCCAGACAGAGGACAGGGTAGGAGGGGCCTGTTAGTCCGAGGCCACCGGGTGCACGTGAATATGGGGTGGGCATGTGCAGACTTGTGGAAACCAGACACCAGCAGCCCCCACGAGCATCTCCCCAGCTTGATACAACTTTGTAGTCCTTCCCCTCGCGCAGCCAGGATTCGCTGCTCCGCAGTGCCAAGCCCTGGCCCCTCTCCTGGGCCTGACTGCGGCCCTCTGGACCGCAGGACAGACTCGGAGGGCAGGTGTAGAGCTGTCAGGATGTGCACTGCACACCCATAAATCAGCGGGCTCGGCCCAAGCTTGTGCCCACATTAGCAGAGCATAGATTACCATATAAATTGGATTTTACTGCCATTTCCAGTCTCCCCTTCCCAATTTACCTTTTCTGCTTCCCTCTGCTCCAGCGAAACTTTATCTCAAAACTCTTCCTGTTTGGAGAAAGAGAAAGCCTTCCTGCTTGGCCTCCACGTCTGCCCCATCCAGCCGGAGATTTTCTTTTCTCACCTGTCAGATCCAAAACGGATTGTGCCAATAGACTGCATTTGAGTTGGCCTCATCTGTCGTTCTTGAGGCCTTCGTAGTTTCTAAAGTACTGGCAGTATGTTTTAGTGCTGCCAGTCTACCAGGGTCTGTCTTCTCAGTGGAGACGATCTTCTTGATGTAAAATATAAAGGTTTGGTTGCTTAGCCCTATATAGACGCAGGTTGCCTCGATTTAGGAAGGAGGGGAGCGGGCAGAAGGATTTTTGCCACCCCCACCACCTTGACCTCTCTGTCACCAAGCTATCTGACTGCAGCCCACAGCTACAAATCATCTCTACAGTGAGAAAAGCAAGATGGCCCTGGGTTACAAGTGGGTGCTGGAGGTGGGCGCCAAGAGGAAAACGAGCAAGGGACATTGTATAATGAACACGGGGCTCCGATGATCCCAGTTTAATGCCTTGTCTTCTCCAGGCTGCCAGGGACTTTTGTCCTCTCACTGAAAGACTGAAAACTGTCACTCGGACTCATGGTTTGACTCATAGAATAAACAAGCAGAGAGAGAGGCCTTGCCCATCACCCACCACCTACCCTTTTTCCACTCATCAGCTATCAGCTGCTGAATGCTGGCTCTGGGAGGCAGGGGCCATGGAGGGAATTCTAGCCCTGATCTCAAAAAAATGTCATGCTCTCAAACCAGTGGCTTTTTGTCTTGCTCACTCTTTCACAGCCAGATCAATTCTTCCTTTTTTGCAGAGACTTTTACTTTCACTCTGATCTGCTCATATCTGACAGTAGGAGGTGTTTTTCTCCTAAGGCCACTTCTGTGCTCCTGATTTGGATTTCCGAGAAAAAGGAGGAGAAGATTCTAACTAACAGCTTGTGGCCATTCTGCCTTGGCTTCGGGAGTTCTAGGTCTAGTCCTGGGGAAGCCACCGGACATAATCTCTCTAGAAACCAAACAGTTAACATAATCCAGAAGCGAGTCACCTTAAAACAAGTGCAGGCAAAGAAAGGAGCTGGAGAGAAGGAATGGTACATACACTGAGAGCTTGGCACATGGAAATATTGGAGAAGGCAATTTTTGCATGTGATAGAAAAATGTAATAACATACCAATTTATCATTACTCTCCCTTGCCCCTCAATCCTCTGGGCATCCAGACCTGCCCCTGTTTATCCCCTCACCCCACCCCCATGCACACACACAAACTTGGAACTAGTTCCCAGCAAGATTCCCAGGTCTTCTGATGTAGTGCTGAGAACAGGCAGGTAGAATCAAAGAGGCTGGTGGCAGGGGGAAAGCAGGAGGGCTGAGCCACAAAGGTTACAATCATGTGCATAATTCAAAAAACTAATGAAGAGATAAAGCCAGAGAGGATGAGCAAAGTCAAAAGGCATATAATTGACAGGTAGGTAGGAGACCAAAGACAGTGCAGAAGAGGAAGAGCTTTCAATCAAGAATTGCTGTGGGTTTGGGGTTGGATTCTCATCAATGTTCTTCAAGAGATGCAAGTTAGGCCATGGTCAGTGTGGCTCACTTGGTTGGCTGTTGTCCCGCAAACCAAAGGGCTGCCAGTTCAATTCCTGGTCAGGGCACATGCCTGAGTTGCTGGTTCAGCCCCAAGTCGGGGAACACCTTTGGAAGGCCACCGATGGATGTTTCTCATTTACATTGATGTTTTCTCTCCCTCTCTTTTTCCTTTCCTTCTTTCAAAGGATGCAACTTTAGTTTAGAATTCCATTTTTCATTTGTCTGGTGTCTATTTCAACATCTTTCAATGCAAATCTATCCAAAGACTGAGCTCTGAGGGGCCACAAGGTTTATCCAGCTCACATATCAAGAGTCATTTTGAACCGAAGGTGCAAAATTCAACTGCATCTCAAATAACAAATGTTATCCTAGACTCAAAATAAGAGCAAAGAGCATAACTTCTCCCTGGCTGCTCAGCTACTGGAGTCACCTTGAAAAGGTGGGGTGGGTAGGTCAGTTGTGAGCCAGAGTGGCCTTGAAGGGATCTGGATTGGTCAGGCACTGATTCTTTCACTAGCCCCAGAAGATTCCAGTTTCTTAGGAAAGTCAATTTATGGAGGATGAGATAAAGATGAATTTCTAATCTTCGTAAGGGGGGACTTTTCCTTCCTTCCTTCCTTCCTTCCTTCCTTCCTTCCTTCCTTCCTTCCTCCCTCCCTCCCTCCCTCCCTCCCTTCCTCCCCTCCTTCCATCTTGACTCAGTGATCTCACAGAACACGGCCCAGGATAACCTGCCTCAAACCCTCCACTCTCCAGCCAATTGTAACCCTGCCTTTGTCATCATCACCCTAATTTCTCTGCCTTGGAAGTTGCAACAAATAAGCCACATGGGGCCTAGGGATTTATTTTTGTTACGGATACATTTGTCTTTAATGAGATGAAGAAGCGGTTTTGTCTTCAGAGCCTACTGCCAGTACTTTCCACTACAATTTTAAAATAAAATTGTGGCATCTAAACCTTTTGAATCCAGTGAAGCAGGGATAATCATCAATTAAAAAACAGTTCCAGCAGTGGGATGCAAAAGTGAAAAAAGTTATAAAAGAACTTCTCTTTTCCCTCAAGTTGTCCCATCCTATTTTGTCCTGTTTTCTAACAGAAAAGTCGTGCATAATGCAGATGACAGATTTGTACGTGAACATGCATATACCCCAATAACTAAATCTTCCATTAACATATTACTGGACTTAAATTATCTTGTTTCTGCCCATCTACCCATCCATCAACCTACCTTATTTTTTATTTTACCATTTATCTTTACTTTTATTGAGACATAATTGACATATAACACTGTGTGGGTTTGAAGCGTATAACATTCTGATTTGATACGTTTGCATATTGCAATACGATTTGCATATTGCAATATGATTACCAACATGGTATTAGCACCTCTATCGTGTTATATAACTGTGACTTCTTTTTTGTGCTGAGAACAAATAAGATCTAGTCTCTTAGCAACTTTGAAGTTCATAACACAGTGTTGTTGCTATAACCAGTATAAGTCTTCGGAACTTTTTTATCTACTAGCTGTCCCCATAAATAGCATATCCCCAATTCCTCCAAACCCCAGGCCCAGTAACCCCCATTCTGTTCTTACAAGTTTAGCTTTCTTCTATTCCACATGTGAGTGTGATCATACAGTATTTGTCTTTCTCTGTCTGACTTATTTCATTTAGCGTAATATCCTCTAGGTCCATCCCTATTGTCCCAAATGGTGGGATTTCCTTCTTCCTCGTTGCTAAATAACATTTCACTGTGTGTGTGTGTGTGTGTGTGTGTGTGTGTCTATCCATTCATCTACTGATGGACACTTCAGCTGTTTCCATAGCTTGGCTATTGTAAATAATGATGCAATGAACATAGGAATGGAGATACCTATTCACTATCCTGTTTTCATTTCCTTTGGCTATATACCCTAACGTGGAATTGCTGGATCACACAGTAGTCTATTTTTAAGTTTTTAGAGAACCCCCAGGCTGTTTGGCACAGTGGTTACGCCATTTTACCCTCCCACCAACGGTGCACAAGGCCGCAGAGAAAGGACCACGGAGCACCCAGTGGAGAAAGGACAGTCCCTTTGACAAATGGCGATGGCAAGGCTGCATGACCACATGCAGAAAAATGAAATCGGACCCCTGTCTTACCACACACACAAACATTAACTCAAAATGAGCTAAAAACTTAAACATAAGACCTGACACCATAAATCTTATTTTTCATGTGAAACTGTAGAATAACTTCTCTAATTTATCTTTTTTTGATGCATAGACCTCAGCCCAAGTCTTCCTAAATATTTCAACATGGATGTCATTAGACTTCAAAATTTGTTATTTATCTCTTTTAGGTAGACTTTACATATAATGAAATGTACAAATCTTAAGTGTACATTTGCTCAGTTTTGACAAATGCATATAATTGGTTGTAACCCCAATCCACATCAATATATAAAAGTTTGCTCTCACCCCAGGAAATTCTCTCATGCCCCTTCCTCATCAATTTCATTCCTTCCACCCATCAATGCAACAAACATCCTGACTTTTTTTGTCCCATCGATCAGGTTAGTCTATTCTAGAACTTCATATAAATGGAGACATAGGATACATTCTATTTTAACTGCAAAATAAACTGACCACTAGCCTCCTTCAGGGTAGTGCATATTGGGGCATTTTTTCTTTCATAGATCTAGAAAACAGGGTGTTTGCTTGCTCCCCATGAAGATCAGGGTTCGGCGGGTCATCAGCCCTCATGCTGGAAGGATACTGCCTATAGACTGAAGTGGTTTAGTGGAACTGTCCAGGACAGGAGAGGCCAGTGAACACAGGGCATCTCTGGTTGAACGAGCCTTGTGGTGAGTTTCTAAAACCCTTCACTAATTTGTCAGAAATGTTTCATGAGTCATTATTAGCATTTGGATATTTCGAGCATCAAGGGACCTTTGAGTAGCAATTGTGCTCAAGGTCAGGAATCAGGACATATAAAACCTCTCTCCTCTCATAAACCCAGCCTGGGTCCCCATGTGCTTCATCTCTGACTCAGGGCTGCAGGCGTCCCGTCTGGGGTTCTCCATCCTGGAATCTGAACTAAACCAAGAGGGCTCTGCAGAATCTAAGCCGAGGACGAAATGTCTTGTTTTTCTCCTGCTCTCTACAGGAGGGAGCAGCCAACGGAAGGAGCGGTCGCGCTGCCTGTGGTGTAGGACCACCCGCCAGCACAAGATAGGAAGCAGAGGGAAGTAAACAGGCCAAAGTCTGAAATGCGCTCATCAGCGCAATCTGTCCTCTGAACGCGTTTGCACTGAGAGATCGTGGCGCGCAATGGAGCAAAAGGAACTAATCAGCTACCCTCGATGACGGCGTAAAGGGGGAGAAGAGGCATCCACATGGCCCTGTTGGGGCAGCATGCTCCGCCTGGGATGCTGGTGCTGAATCCGGGGGTGGCACAAGGGGGCAATAAAATGATGACGATGATGATGATAATGGAGGGGTGGTGATGATGAGGTAAAGTGAAGATTTTTTTGAAGCTCCTGTGCCTGTATGTCAGGGGTGAATGAGACTGGATACTAACAGCAGAATCCTGCAGAGCTACCCTAGAGAACAGTAAAGTAAATATGAATCAATATCATCAGTGAAAGGGCGGAGGATGGGGAGTAACACAGCGGGCAGGGGGAATAGATGGGTGGATCTCCTCTCTCCCACATGGCTAATTGAAATTAGCCTGATGTTCATAAATATTAAGACCTAGAACCTACCTCAATATGGCCACAGAGGCAGAGATTACTAAAGGGAAGGGGCCCTGGGTACAGAGTTTCTGGTTTGGGCTTAATAAGAATGCTAATGGATGTCATTAGAGACCAGTTGATTACAAAGCATGAGCTGAGGAGTGTCTCGGGTTGGCGTGCATTGAAGCTAGAGAACTATGTGTCCCAGAAGCGTGAACCAAACTGTGAAATCCCAGCTTCCCAAGAAGCGGGTTTGGGGCTTGGCATCCCACACACCCAGCCAGCAAGTGACACTAATTCATAGCAGGTGGCAGTGGAAAAAGAACCAACAACTTTACAGGAAACTAAGGGCCAGCCAGTGGAAAGCATGGAAAATGTTTTTTCTGTGTTCTCCTCACTAAATTCCCAATTTGGAGCCTTGGTTCTCCTTGGATGCTTCATTCAAAAAACATACAGAGACTCTGTACCCTGTACCAGAAAGGACCCTGTCCTCGGAGTTCATGATCTGACTCAGGGAGAGCAGTTGACTCCCTTTCTTCTTTCCTGCCAGTTTTATTCCTTCACTCCTTTCTCTCTGACACAGGAAAGGGAAGGGGCCTGAATATTGACAACGTAAGGCAAAGGAAGGGAGGGCAGAAGGAGCAGCACCTTTCTCCCATGCTCTGGATGTGCAACAGGTCACACATGGCTACTGCCCTCAAGGAACTTACTACCAAGGGTCACACTGAGAAACAAACTGGGTTTCTTACATCCAAGGTTTCAGATGGGGGTTTGAGTTACAGATGAAGGGACCGATGGCAAATGCCAAGGCCAAGAACTGGCCCTGGCATTCCACGGGATACTCATATATCGCAGTGAGGAACCTCCCAGAAGAAAATTTCTTGAGTGAGGATTCACGGTTACCCCTGATACCACCTGTCTTCACCCAAGTCCCAGGCTCATGCTGGTTCTCTATGGCCCCATCTCCCTTCCCCAGGCTCATCGGACTGTCCTTCCTATCAGGCCACCTCTTTCTCAGGTCCAGGGAAAGCCTGGAGAGGTCCCTAAACTCGTGCTCTGAGTCAGTTCTTTTTATATGAGGCACCGCCTGACTTCCTGAGCTCCCCACCTTGGGACAGCTTCCTATCCATCCAGATAGTCCCACTCCAGCCTGAGTCCAGAATCACTAGTGTTTCGATCACCACGTACTACAGCCACGTGCCTCAATGGAAAGAGTCCTGGGGAAGTGGCCTGAGCAAGGCTTGGCCCCTACTGTGCCCACACAGGGTCTGCTGCATCTGCTCAGTGAGTCCAGGCGCAGCCAGGCTTGCCTTCCCAGGATCCTCATGGCTTGACCATAAAATAGCCTGTTGAACGTCTGTTGGTCACTCACCCTATCTACTCATTTCTCACTATTTCACGCCCCCTGAAAATTCATGGAGATGGTGGTGACTCTAGGCAAGGTCCCTCTGCCCTCCCAGCAGCTGCAATTCAAAGCACCTTGCCTTCTTTGCCAACTTAAAGAGCAAATACCGTTGTATCCCAGGTTTCTGTGCTCAATGACCCATTGCCAACAGAGTCTCCAGGAACATGGCGTCTTCCAAGAGCCGCTCGAGGGAGGGCTAAGTGGCCGGGCCTGAAGACGAGGGACCTTATCTGGGTATGCTGAGGCGCCTGTTCCAAAGAAGGGGTGCTAGGGAAGCTGATGTTTTATCTTGGGCCTTTCTAGAAGCCTAGGACAATGTGAAACCTCCCCTTTTTCCAGGCATTTGAACCCCTAACCAACCGCCTCTTTTCTACCTCCCCACATGTACACGTACGTGTGAACACACACAAGCCTGTGCACATGCATGTGGACACAGGTGTGCACTCACATATGCACTAAGAACATTCTTCACCATCCCAGCAGATACCATTGTTTCCAGTCATGCTTCCCCACCTGAAGCAGTTCACAGCAAGACAGTTGTCCATCAAAAAGCTACAACACAACTTCTGGGCCTGCGGCCACGTCGAAACCACACTGAACATGCCTCTCTGCCGGTCCACATCCATGTCATTTCTCTCATGGAGGACGCTCCTGCAGGCCCTGACAGTGCTTTCCACGGGGGCCTCGGTGCCTGTGCCTGTCAACCAGCAATTACTCTAATAAAGCAAATGGGGATCGGGTCCCCCCCAAAAATCTCCAAAATGATGTTGATTGGACTTTAAAGGTGCCACAGGGTTTTGTGGCAGACAATTCACTTCATATGAAAATAGGTTTCAATCCCCTGCGGACACAGTGGCTCTCGTAAGCGGTGTGAGGGGAGGTGAGTAAGGGCACAGAGTGCAGGGGAAAGGGCGGGAAGGAGCAGGGGCGGGGGCGGGGTGGGGGGAGGGAAGGAAGCCCCCGGGGAACGATTTCCCAGGGGTGTGTGAAGACAGAGCTCCTGGGGGCAGAGTTTCCAGAGCCAGAGCAGCAGATCCAAAGCCGACCTCAGAAATGAGCTCTCTGACCACTTCACACACAGACGAAGACCCCCAACCCCCGGGGTTAGTACTTGGTGAAGGTGACGACTCAGCTGCACGAGGGGCCAGACTGACCTCTGCGCTCCCCCCTGGTGTTGGTTCCCCCCACGCACAGATTTGTCACAGTGCACAGTTCTGCCCCAACCAACTACGATGTGACAAGTGGAAAAGGCAGACGAGTTGTGTCTCCAGCTCCAGGACAATGACTACAATCCTCCATTCTCGTCTGGACAGAGGGTCCCGGTGGTCACATCTGTACATCCTCTAGGTCCCCAGAAAAGTCCATTTCCAAAGCCAGGGTAGCCAGTAGGAGTGTGACCCATAAGGATGGTAGAAAAGAGCCCCGGTTGGTGTGGCTCAGTGGGATGAGTGGGCTGCTGCTACTCAGTGGGCTGAGTGCCAGCCTGCCAGCCCAAGCGTTTGCTGGTTCAACTCCCATCAGCGAACACACCTGGGTTGCAGGCCATGTCCCCAGTTGGGGGCATGTGAGAGGCAGCCCATCATGTTTTTCTCTCACACAAATGTTTCTCTCCCTCTCTTTCTCCTTCTGTTGCCCTCTCTCTAATTAAATAAAATATTTCTTAAATTATAAAAATGAAATTAGAAAACAAAGAATGGTACAAAAGAGAGCCCTCCACCACCTGGAATTAAAGTTATCAGTTCATTTGCCCCAGTCCCTTCGACACACCACCACTGCCACTGTCCAATCCCCGCCAGCCTGGGAGCAGCCCCCAGTGGAGACCACATACCAGGCTAATGGTAATTCCGGGGACCAATCCGGAGACTTCCACATGCAGGTGCTCGATATGCACTAAATCAAATCGGATTGCATTAGCTGGCAGACAGCAGCTGGCTTTGCAGTAACTTAGATACATCAATGATGGCAGCAGTCCCCAGAAGTGGAGAGACCACCCTGTTCCCAGGCTACAAGGACAGAGACACAGATTAGAGGGCTGAAGCAATAGTGGGGGGAGTGGCCTCACTTACGGAACAGCGTCAGTTCAGAGGCAATGCAAGTTAAAATGTCCATAGAATGGATACGATACCCACTTGCCCGTGTGGGTTTGGAGGTGTTACAGGGTGAGTTACCAGATCACGGTGATAGCCTTGGAGAATTGCATGACTAAATCAAATAAATGCAAGAGATATGATGCAGATCTTAATGAAGTTCAAAAGCCAAGGGATGATGGGGTTGGGAGGGACTCAGAAGACATCTGGCTAACCCCTGCACCTTCAGATGAAGAGATTGTTGGTGGAAAAGGCAAGTGAATATACATGGGTCAGAGCCCTGCTCTCCTGCCTCCTGCTTCAACAGCTATTCGCCTCCACACTCCATGCTGCTGTGTAAGAAACAGCTCCCTAGGATGGGGACTCATGGTACTTAACTCCAGAGATCATGGGCTCAGGGGTGGAGTCTGTGGACAGTGACCTGGGTCGAAGCTAAGTGGCCTCCCAACAACCCCCGGAACCTGAGCAGGTCAACAAGAGAATCCGAGGCAGACTTCAGGAGAAAACAAAGAAGACTGGGAAGGCCCAGACCCCTCTTTTCTCCCCAGCCTCCTGGGTTGCTGTCTCACCACCACACCCCCCACTCTTCCACACAAACACACTGGCACAGGAGGGGGAGCGAGAAGTCTGAAGCGAGAGGTCCTTCAGGATTCTAAGGCTATTGCACCAACAAGAGTGGCAAATGCTGTGCTGAGGACTGGGAGTGTAATGGAGAACAAGAAAACGTTCCTCTCATGGGAACCTTGACCTTCAGAGCCCTTCACTTTCTCCTCCCAGTCCCACCTCAAGATGGAACCCCACATTTCCCCCCAGAGTAGAGCTCCCAGGGGCCAGGTTGGGATGGGGGAGCCCATGCATCCAGGTGGAATGGGTCCTAACAATGCCTTCCTTCCGATGCAACTGCTGACCTTCAGCACGGCTCCATCAGTCACAGCAGGCGGCAAGAGCCCCACCTTGGGACCAGCTAAGCTCCCCACCAGAGCTCCTGAGCAGGATCAGGTGGGACTCCAGGCAGAGGGGCAGAGGCCCCCAAGGAGCCTGGGTTTCCTGTAAAAGATGAGCAGGTTCCTGAAGGCTGCTTGTCAGGATGCCTCTCCCCTCTTTGATCACATCAACAGGCGGGTGTGGCTGCCACCTTCTTAGCCTTCCATCCATTTCCCCTCTGGCTCTCAGGGGATGCTGCAACGTGTAGCTGAAGGAGCACTGGGCTTCACACTCTGTGATGTGCATTTTAATCCCGGCTCTGGGGCCTTAGGCAAGGAACCCACACTCGTTAAGCCTCAGTATTTTTATCTGTACAAGCAAGATAACACTTTCTCTCTCAGGTTCCTTGCAAAGATTAAGGAAACAATGAAACACGTGCCTGTCAGCCCAGGCCCATAAAAGATGCTCAGTAAAGGCTCCCTTTCCTTTAGTCCCTTTGATGACCACTGGAAGGCTTGGCATTGCTCTTGGGAGCCCCCATCCCAACCTAAGACATAACAAAGAAAGAGGGAGGGAGCATATTTACAACAAGCCAGGCACCATGCTCAAAAGTTTATGGATTAAGTGGGGGAGCTATGCTTCCACCTTCAACATTAGTAGGGGGAGAAAGGTGATAAAGGAATAGTGCCCAAGGAGAGAGAGCTCAGCGCTGCACTGGGGCTGTGGGGTGCACCCAGCCAAGTCCTGGGCTCAGTGCGAGCAGAAGGTGGGGCACAGTGAGGCTGGCTCTAGTCACCTCTGTCCCTCCAAAAGCCAGGCTGTGATTAAGCATGTTGATAATGGATATTTGTTATGGAAATTACCTAATGAGCTACAAGATTGTTATCCAGCACCAAAACAGTATTATCATAAATATTACAAATTAAATTAGGCCACCTTTGCTAAAGCAAACAAATAATAAGAGTAATTGAAATGATAATAAACCAAAGGATTCCAGCCCACTCATTTCCTCAAGATGTTCTTGTTGATTTGTGTATTTGCTTTGGACCGTGTGGGCTGGAGATGAAAATTGATCTGGTCATCTGTCAATCCAGTTGTTTTAATGAAATTCTCCCCAGGACCCCACATGCATAATGAGGTGTACGGGCATGTAAATGAGAGAACTTACCTGGCGGTTCCAGATTCCGAAGTGACGCTAGGCCTCAGTTCTTTTGCAAAATTACACCATTCTCTACTTTTAACTTGAGGGTGGAGGTGGATTTCATTTTGACACTTTTATCCATAGTTTGAGAGAACATATTCTGTTGGGATTGGCTGGCGTGAGCGAGATGGTTTTCTTTATCCTTATTAAACTGTTGGAGCCCCAGTTTAAATAATTTATTATGAAAGAAACAGGTCTTCTCTCTCTCCATTACTGGGAGATCACCTTTTCTCTTCCATCAACCACTGTTTCAAAGAATCAATATTTCACTTTCAGACAAAAGCACTTAGTTCCATTTTCACCAGCGCGAAATGGGGTGGCGTTGAAAGAACTATTTTTGAGGCGGCAAACTTTCAGACGACCCTGCAGAGCCCAAGCTCCGTGCTCATCACTCTGTTCCTCCCTCTAAACAGTGGGAAGGCTCCGTCTCCCAGGCTCCTTTGCGATTAGGCTGAGGCCATGGGAAAGAGTTCTGGCCAATGGGATGTGAGCGGAGGTGATGCACGCCCTTTCTAGGCCTGACCTTCTCCCACGGTGACCTTAGAGGACCTGTGTTCCAGGCGTTGCTTCTGCAAGATGAAGACCTAGGTGAAGACATTTGTTGCGTTAAACACTAATAACTAAGGAACACCACCATGCTGTGGTAGTTCAGACGAAGCTACTGCTTACACGGCTTACTCCATGTTGTGATTTATAATATGTCTGAAGGCGAAGTGTTCTTTGTGTCTCTTCTCATCGCTAAGGTGTCTTGTCTCTCTAATTCTGATAGTACATTTTGGTCAAGGACGCCACCCCCCCGTGTTTGCTTCTATAAAACCTCATCAAGAACCGGTTCCTTGGGCAGATGTCTTAGCAGTAAAGAAATATGCTTTTAACCTACATGACAATTGCCGGTTCAGTGGGTCACCCTTCACTCCTCAAAACCAGACAGATCAATATTAGTATCCCCATTTTGCAGATGAGAATATAGAGGCCCGAAGAAGGCAAATACCTGGTCCAAGGTGACATAATTGGCTAAAAACGAGGAACCAGGACGTAAACCCAGACTTTTCTGATTTCATGCTCTTTTGTCTTAGCTACATTGTGTCCTGGTTCCATCTTGAAAATAAAGTAGAAAAACTCACAACATAATATGAGAAAGGGCCGCCTTTGTGTATCTTCCAGCCAGACAAACCTTAGGCTAAAGATAAAGGAGTGAGCCTCGAAGCATTCACGCACATGTACGGGTCAGATTGGTTTTAATTAATGGAGTTCATTTTTTAGGGCCTTTTCAGGTTTGCACCAAAAGTGATGGAAGGTACAGAGAATTTCCACACGCCCCCTGTTGCTCAGCCTATTACGAACATCTTATATTAGGATGGTACAGTTTGTTGCACTTGATGAGCCACACACTGATACATCTTATGAACTGAAGTCCCTAGTGTCCATCCAGGTTCATTGTCGGTGTTGTACACACTTCCACAGTTCTGGGTTTTGACAGATGTGTAGCGACAGGCAGCCACCCTAACAGGCTGGGACAGAATAGTTTCAGTGGAATCAGAGAAAGAGTGGAATATGGGCGGGACTTGAAAAACGGGTAGGATTTTCGGATGGACCAAGGACCATGAACAAAGTCAGAAGAAGACATACACAAGCCATTATTCAGGAGATGGTAGGTGGGTCAGTTTGTCATAAGCAGAAGGCTTGTATTCGGGAAGATAACGAAAACATCAAGAGTGAACATTTATTTGGCAGTGACATGTGCCAGGCAATTGCTAAACATTTCACATAGATTATTTCATTTAATCCACAGAACCCATATATAATACAGGTGCATTATTACCATGTTTAATGAAAGGCATGCAAATTAAAGCTCGGACGCATTTTAAAATTTTTCTCCAAAGCAACACAATAGGCATTGGAGAATCTGGGGCACAAACTTAGGCAGAAGGAGTCGGGAGCCCTGGGGCTCAGCTGCTGTACCGTAATGCTTCCAAAACCAAACCAGAAGGAGACAGCAGACAAATTCCAAAAGGCAAACTGGGGTCCCATTTTAGGTTGACTCCAATGTTGGGATAAAAAGTTGTTTTCCTTTAGCGATGTAGATTTCAAGTAAAGAATACATCAGTATCTACTTCTGGTAGTTGAAACCCAGAAGCAAGGATAGCTATGGAATCTTTCTGCTCATAACAGCTTACACAGGCAAAACACACCCTCACAAAGGGGGGACTCTGTGTAGGAGAATGACGTGGTAAAATCATGGTAGGGGTACCATGCTACAGGCAGTGTGTCGGGTAGACTGGGAAGGAAGACAGCTGCAGGAGAATGAAAAGTCGACCAAACACATTCGGGTGCTGCTCCAAGGAGGTTTGGACACAGGACAGCAGCTCTGTGGATCAAAATAGAAGGATGGTTGTGGCAGAAGATATGAAGGGAGGACTGACCAGTTTGGGGATGAGGAAGATGCCTGGGGGCGGTTGAGGGCAGCTGGGGAAATGATGGGACAATTTGGGGAAAGGCTAGAGGTTCAAGAAGGAGACAATATCAAGCTTGGATTCCAGCTCATCAGGGGAAATCATGCAGGACTGTCCAGCACTGGTGAACATAAAGTCTGAAGTTCCATGAAAGGATAGGGTCTAGGGTCTAGAGTTATGGATCCAAGAGTTGATTTCATAGTAAAGATGGAAGTGAAGGATGGAGAGAGGGAGGGAGGGATGATCGGGCCCTGTGTGGGGAAAGGAAGCCGTCTCCGCAGGGGGACAGGAGAGGCCTCTCGGGGAGGGAGCAGAAGAAGGACAAGGGCAGAGGCCTCGGAGCCCAGGATTAATAGAGCTCAGGAGGAAGATTGAGACCAAACTGTCAAATGCTACGCTGCCGCTGCCGTGAGACCAGCGGCAACGACGCCTCAGCAGGGACTTTCGAAGTCCTTGAATGCGAACTGGAAAACACAGAGCACAGAGAGAATGGAGAAGCAGCTGGCTTGGGAGTGGGGCGCCGTGTCTGGACGCTCAGCGCACAGGAGAGGGGGGCTTTTCTCAGGCGTTGGAGGCTCGAGAGGACAGATTTGCTAAAAGCTGTTGTGCAGGCACCGAGAGAATGAGTGACAATATCTGAGCTCGAAAGACTGTGCAAAGGGCTATTTCAAACTCAAAGTGAGCAATTAACTCGAGGAGCAGCAAGAAGAGACTGTCCCCCGAAACGTTACCCAGGAAGCCCTGCTGTGCAGAGACAGTGGCTGGGATGTCCAGAGAGAGGAGAGAGGGGAGCGGGAATGTGGAGAGAGAGACTGAACCGTCACAGGACTGTGTGCATCTTGAATCTCCCACTAGTAGAATTATTACCTGTGTGCACAAACTAGGTATTACAAATAATGAAAGACAGCAAGAAATGCTGATTAGGACCAAGAACCAGAGCCACAGCTAGTCGGCAGATGCCAGGAGGGACAGGTGAGAGTTACCCCAGCAACACCCTTCCGTCTGAAGCTGCAGCAAGCCGGAGTCGGGGACCCTAAAGCTACATGTAGACAAGGAACATCTCTTCTGAGCAGAAAATGTGCAGTCGGCTTGGTGCTGAGATTTGATTCCACTCTTCATTCCTTTATTAGCTGTGGCAAGAAAATCAATTCCAGGAGAGATGAGACTCTCCCCTCCACCTTCTCCTTTGTCTTTTAGTCTTTCTTTCCCTCGTGTTTTTTTTAAGGCCTTTACATCCTATGCGGTGGATTCAACAGTGTTTCCAAAGCTGATTGCATTTTTCCTTGGACATAAATGTTAGTATTAACATCAGTACGAGGAGAGCATGATTGGGAGGGCAAATCAGCGCTAGAGAATGAGCCAGGGGTCCATTTGGAAAACAGATGGTGATGATCTGGGGGTCACCCACTGGTTTTGAATGGCCCATACTGTCACTCACCTCCTGACCATGAAATGACTAGAATCTCAAAAATCTTTTCAAGCAAATGCAAAACTCCCAGTCAGCACCCAAAGTCTAGCTTTCCCCTCATGGGACTGAATTTAGACAGATCACTTGTGCGTGTGCTCAGAGGGAGACAATGTCAGAGTTAACACTTGCCCACAAGGAATCAGCATCCAGGATATTGTGTTCTGAAATTCACTTTGTTCTCTCTCTCTCACTACTCCCTACATGCACACACACACACACACACACACACACACACACACACACACACGGCAAGTGTGGAGAGACCCAGGTTAACCTCATTCAAGACTATGTTACAGCATCTCGGGACCCGGGCCCCACACAAATGGGGAGGCACTTTGCTTGGTGATGATTGGATGCTGTTCTTTGATTCTTTCGACATTTCAGGTCTCTGGAGACTTGAGCTCTAGAGTCAAGTCCATAAAACAGGAAAACTTCCAGTGACAGAGAAGCCAACCACACATCAGTTTCTGCCAGAAGCTCAGAGCTGAAAACCAGGAGCTGAACTCCTGGGGACAGCAGCTAATGCATTGGCCACATTTTCTAATATCCTGGCAGCCACACAGCTCAAGGCAAGTGAGCTGGCCTCAGTCCTGGGCAGCCTGGCCAGAGGAAAGGAGAGGACCACATGCTGAGGCCCAGCTGCCCTTCACTGTCCTTCAAGGGCACCAAGACCGGACTCTGTGTCCAGTACATGGCTGTGGCCAGGCCAAGATTTTGTGCATTCTGCATGTAGAAGGCAGTCTTGCAGATATAATTTGTGGCCCTGAAATTTCAGAACTTGAGAGTCTAGAGTTTTATGGAAACCACAAGAGCCCATCCTGGACCCTACAGGGTGTTTGTCCATCCTCTACACCATATTCACTTCTCACTGACCAGATTTGCTTTTGACCTCACGGTTTTTGGAAGAGTTCCTGGCAGCGGGGACCAGTGTCTGCCAATTACCTTCAGAAGTGAGCTCAGAAGCCAAGAAGGAGCCTTCTTCTTAATAATTATGCCTTTGGGGGGCATAATTAGGACCCTAGATTTGGATGTAAAGCATTGGATGCGAGACAATCTGCTTCTTTTGGTGCCCCCGCCCAGTGGAGGAAACCAAGTGCCTTTCCTGGTTCTGGGCGGCAGGATTGGTTTGTGGGGTGTTCTGCACACCCTGGACATCCTGCTGGCATAAGAACATTAGAGAAAGAGTTTTTAGCATGAAAGTTCAAGACTCTGACATCCTGACAGGATCTTGCACTCAGAGAGCTCTGGCCCACCATGGAAGTAGACAGAAGGGGGGAGTGGGTCAGAGACAGAGATTCTGGTCCCTCCCCAGAGCCTTCAGAGCCTCACAATGCCATCTAGCCCAGGCGAGCCTGGGGACTCGGACCTCCAGACTCCAAGATGACCCTGTGCATCTGGCCTGGGAGGAGGAGCTTCATCAGGAGCACTGGTGGTTGACTTCCCTGCTAACCCTTGTCACCTGTGCTCTCCAGAGGCTTGGTTCCCTCTCTGCAAAGGGAAAAAATTAAGGAGTCTCCTTCCAGCAAAAGGGCCATGGAGGTGCTTAGCATTCAATTCTGTCCTGGATGCTTGTGCTGCTGAGACAGACCCACCCTTCTGCCAGCAACAGGTGAGCCAGATCAGGAGTAAACCCTAGAAGGCCAAAGGTGATCCAGGAGGACAGGAAGCATCCTTCAGGGCTTTGAGGATGGTGTCAGGCTGCAGCAATACAGCCATGAGCTACAAGGACCTGATACAGGCCCATCAGCTGCAGCAGCACTGGGAAGAGCCAAACAAGCCTTCAGTGACTGTGGGCAGAGGACCAGGCCTGGGGAGAAGCCTGGAACCCCAGACCAGGAGTGGGGTAAAAATTCAGGGCTTAAACAGATCAGGACCAGAGGCCAGTAACTAGGGCCAGAGAAAAAAGTCAGCATGGGAGCAGAAGGGGAGACTTGGTGCCAAGTTGGGTGGGGAACTATTGGTGTAGAACCGAGATCATGACTAGCCAAACACATCACCAGTGGTGAAACAGGGCATCATCCACCTCCTGTTCATGCCCTTGCTATGCTCCGGGGATACAGATAAACAAGACCAACCCCTGCCTCCCCCGACCCCAACCAAGGAGCTCATCGCAAGGTAGGGGAAGACCCTACCTTGCAAGCTAATAATTTTAACAGAGTAGCCGGATGTGGTGCATCCCCAGAGTTGGAGCACTGGAACTCCGGAGAGACAGAGAGGGAGGGGAGTCTCTCACGGTGGGCCAGGACCACACCAGGAGGCATCTCTGTAGCTGGCGCCACTCTGGACCAGACCTACAGATGGTGGAGGACCACTGAGAGGCTACTGGCATCAGTTCAGGTTCTTTGGTCACAAGCAACAGAAACCAGCTCTCACTTAAGCGAGAAAACCCCTGTAGTAGAAGGATGGAGGTGGCCCACCCTACCTGAAACACAACCAGGAGTCCAGGAAAGAGACTAAAACCAGGGCTGCTCTGGGACTCCCGAGCTTTAGGGCGCTACCCCTCCACTGGCAAGTCATACCCAGGGCGAAAGCCTGACTCCAAGCTGGGGCCACAGGCCCGCCCCTTGGTTGGCAGTGCCCCCGAGCCCAAGCCATGTGAGTGATACTTTCCCCAAAGGAAATCAGGCTTCTAGAGCCAAAAGAAGGGGATTGGCTCCTGGGTGGCCAAAATTAAAATTAATCAATAACATGCCTCCAGTGTTTAGACCGCGGAGTGACATAAACCTGTCTATAGGTCAGCAAACTGTTTCTGCAGAGGGCCGGATGCTAAATATTTTCAGCCTTGTGGTCCATATGCTTGCATCGACTCAAGTTCCCGGTTGAGTGCAAGAGCAGACGACAGACAGACAGACAGACAGACGATGCGGACACACAGGATGTGGCTGTGTCCAAGAAGATCGTCTTTGGAAAAAGAGGCCGTGGCCAGATCTGGCAGTGCTGACCGTCCTAACCCCCGATTCAGAGCCCTGTGAGGGTAGATGAGGGTCACAGGAGGGGAAGACAACAAGCAAAAGAACAAACAAGGAAACCGTCTTCTCTGTCCGTTTTCTTGCTAAGTGCAGCCTACGGGGATTTTTTTCTTCATTTCTTTTTGAGATAGAACCACCCCTAGGAGCAGAGTCCCTTTACAAAATCTATTTCCATGACCATTAAGTTCCGTTTCCTCTTGCATTTAACTTGTTTCTTCCTTGTTTGTTTCCTCAGGGGGTTCTATTTGTGTGGTATTTTTTTTGTAGGCTTTTCATTCTGGCAAAAGTAACAGCAATTCCCTCAGCAGGACACCAACAATGTACTGACTTTTCCCCCTTATTATTGTACTGGAACCACGGGTTTCCCGGTGTGGTACACCTGAGTTTATTTAAGTCCGTTTTTTAAAAAGGCAACAGCAACCACATCGGCACTTTCTAGGCTGCCTTCCTGCCCATGGCAGGCCACCGCCAAAGCCCTCCTCTCTGTGGCTTCAGTCACCCAAGCCCCGCCAAGGAGAAGGGCTGGGGACTTGGAGCCAGTGTCTACAGCGGTGGTATGGCAGAAACCTAGCCCTCTTTTGTAATCACCTCTTCTGCATGAGGCAATATGCTGTGAATTAGTGTGTTCCAGGCCTGGAGTGGTAACATATGGTGTTTCTCTGCTCATTCTACATTAAATCCTGACATTTTGCAGCTGTCAAGATAAAGCTGTTTATATGAGTAACATTGTAGTTTGTTTATAGGGAAATAATGTGTAGCAAGTTATGATTAATCAAGGTGTCTAAAATCTGCTGGAGGTTTCTAAATAGATTTGTTTTCACTGCCTTGCTTTTTGTCTCTAAATCAGGGGTTTAGCAGCACCCCCGCCCCTCTTACCCTCGCCCACATTTTGGTCCTGTCCCCTGTGAGGCGGGTAGAGAGTGAGGCCAGGCCATGGAGAGGGGCAGTTGCACAGATGACAAAAGTCAGGGAATGGCACGGGGCTCGGTGACAGGAGGAAGTCACCTTACCTCTTCTCAACCCCAGAAAGCCCCTCAAAGGGCCACCTTCTTCTTCATTCTTGCGTTTCCGTGTTGGAACCTAAATCTGCAATGGCGCTACTGGCATGACGAGCCGTGAGCGGGTGACCCAGCCTCCAGGGAGACAGTGTTTTTAGCTTTGGTTTTCCGGCGTCTGCGAGGTCATGGGAACTTGAGGCAGCACAAATGTCAGGGGTTTCGGCTTTGAGAGGTCATTCGAGCTCCTCCTTACGTCTGTGGTTCTGGGTTCAAATTTTCTTTTCGGAGGGTAATTGCTTAGAACCCAAGGCTCCTGAGAGAAGTAAAGAACCTCAGGTGTCGTCCCACCTGGTTTTCCTCTCAATGCAAGAATCCTTCCGTATCACCGGTGGCTGGTCTCAGGAGGAGCTAAGTAACTGGTATGGCTGCGGGGAGAGTCACGTGTTGGGAGAGAACGTGCCTCCTGATCCTGAGCTTTATCCATTCTCGTTTCGTCCTCTAGAGCAACTTGGAGCTGGCTGATTGCTTTTCCACCTGAAAATCCTTCGGATCTTGGTCAACAGCCATCCCTACTGCAGGCCAGACTTCACGGCTCCCGAGGCCCTCTCCACCCTGGCCAGTCTGCCCCAGAACTTCCTGGTTTGTAAAGACATTCATCTGAAAATGTGGACTCCGTGTGTATGTCTTAGGTGCCTTTCAGCCAAACATGCAGAGAGTGGTGTGCACGCATGGATACATGCTTAGGTACACGCACGCTCATGTGTCCTTTTGCGCTAGACACGCAGCAATCCATGCTCCAGTGCTGGCCAGGTGGGGCAGCAGCAGGCAGTCCCCACCAAAGGGGCAGAGAACCATCCAGGACACTACAGAGGTGGCTTCATCCACAGTCGGCAAGATGCAGGAGGAGGGACGTGTCTCCCAGCTCTGCCCACGGTGCACCATCAAGGACCAGCTGCCTCTTTGGCTGTGGAGGCAGAACCAGCAGCAGCAGAAGCGAGAAGAGGAGGCACGTTGCAGGAGCATCACAGCCCACGCCTTTCCCGGGCACACAGAAGGCAGCTGGCAGGAAGGCAGGCAGGAGAAGAGGCAGGGAAGGCAGGAGTTTGCTGCCAGAGAGAACAGGGCGATTCCAGAGAGAACAGCTGTGCAAGGGACATGAAGTCACCACCCAACTCCTTGTCTGCATATTGGAGAAAACCCACCCTCCCCCAAATCACTCACACCCTAAATGTGTTTCTGGAAGTGTCCACTGTGAACAATTATAGAAAGAGCCAATGGCCTAGGCTGGAGTTTTAGGGGATGCACAGTTCAGCAGGGAGGAAGGAAAGGAAGGCTTTGGAGGAGCCGGGCAGGGCTGGGCCATGGGCAGGAGTAGCACATGGGAGTTAGCTGACCTTGTAGGGCCCAGGACTTGAACTTGGATTGGAAGGAACCGAGTGTAGCATCACTCAGCCCTCCCTCCTGGAGTTTAGAGAGTCCCCTAGTCCATTGGGAGGTCATTCTTTTTCCTTAACTGGAAAGCACCGAGGCCCCTTCCAATCTGGCCGCGTGGCAGAGAGAGGAGCACCCAGGCTCCCAGGTCCTGGGTGAGAAAACAGGAAAGACACAGCACAGGCCAGAGGACACCAAGCCAGGAACGAGGATGCAGGGAGAAAGGATGCCTTTGGCAAACAACTGGAACAAATACCGAAAACCTAATCCAGTCAGAGCCCTGCATTCTCCCTTCACCCCCGCCCCTCCCTACCTTCCTTTCCATGCAGAGACAGCAGAGCGAACCTCTTGTTGGAAATTAATATCCTACGGGACAGTTAATCAAAGCTGAACCGCCCCCTTCGCCGTGAGTGAGCAGCGCTTGGAGCGGGGCTGACAGCCTGAGGATGAAAGAGTGTAGGCGCTCCCTCCCCAGAACGGTCACCTGCAGGAGAGGGGTGGGCGCTGCAGGGGACGCACAAAGCCCATTTCTCCCCATAAAAAATGATATGAGGTGAAAAACCGTTTACTGCGCATTAGGATCCATGGTTGGGCCATTTGTACGTTTTACTGGGATGGTTGTGTCACTAAATGAAGCCTGAAAAATCCATCATGGGCAGGGAGCCTGCCAGAGCCCTGTCGGGGGGTGGGGGGGACTGGGGGGGGGTGCAATGTCCGAGGCACGTGCCCATACCCTGTCCCCAGATCGCTCGGGTTCACACAGAAGGTCCTGGTGAGTCCCCCGCCAGCTCTGAGGTTACGGTTATGCAGCTTCCTGAAGAGAAAGCTCAGGGGCTCCCTCTGCCTCGGTCCTGACCCAGGACCCCATTTGTGAATGCCAGTGCCAGCCCCCTGAAATGACCATTGTGGCTGTCATTGTCCTCCTGGTCTCCCATCTTGCCTCTGAGCACAAGGTCTGGCTTGACCAAACTGCTCAGCCTCATGCAGCAGGACTCCAGGTAGGGGTGCCTTCTGCCCCCTGTCACCCCACAGAACCCCTGCCTCAGAGGACCCTCAGATCCTAGAGCCTAAAGGACCAAGAGAACGTGTGACCTGAGCTGCTCGTCATCCAGTGAAGAACCTGAGGCTGGTGTTAGAAGCCCAGCTCTCCATGTCCTGCCACAGGTCCAGAGCCAAGTTTGGCAAGTGCGAGGGACCCCGCTTCACTAGCAGCCACCCTCCCTGACCACAGCATGCAACCCTCCACAGCCTGGTCACTTGCAGCAGCCAGGACTTCAGCTAGGACACAAAATGTCATCACAGCCTCCTGTCCCACCCCTCACTCTCTCTGTTCACGTTGCATTGTCCCCTGTTACACCAAACTGAAGGATGAGCTGGCAAACCGTGGGGCTGGACGAGTGCTTCCCAGCACCTGGAAGGGAGGGGCAGGAATGTCACCAGACGCCGGAGCTGTAAACTGGCCGTCAAAATCTCTGCCTGCAGTCCCAGAACCACAGAACAGCCCCGAGGTGGATCGAGGACAAGATGAATGGAACGGTCGATGAAGGTCCTTGACCACAACTGGAAATAATGTGAGGCAGCTGCCAAGTGCCCCGGCACGATGCTGATTTCTGTTCCAAGTTCATCTGAGGATACAGCAGACACCGCGTTTGCACAGCATCGACTCTGCTCTTCAATTCATCCCTCCAGGTGAAGGAAATGGATACCACAGGGGAAAAAATCCCACATGTCCGCAGCGAAGAGGTTTGTGCCCAGTCCTGGCATGTGCCATTTCCCATGGGGTGAGAAGAGGGCAAGACCCTCCTCCCAAGGACCTGAGTCCCGGAGCACAGGGTCCCCAGCTGAGGAGCGGGGACCCTGGGCCTGGGAGGCAGGCTGTGGGAGCCGCAGACACGGCAACTCCAACAGCCGGCATCCCAAATTTTAATCCCCCTGCTCTGCCACTTACTGATGGTGCCTCAGTTTTCCCCTCTGTAAAATGGGGAGAATAAGGGTACTCATCTTATAATGCTGAGTAAGGATTTAATAGAGGATTCCTAGAAGACATTTTGAACAGAGCCTGGCCCATGATAAGTGCTACAGAAATGTTCAACGAAGTAAATACGTTTGATGTGAACCAGGATACAAAAGGCAGACATGTTTCTCGATCAGGAACTGCTCTGGAGGTAAAACTGGGGGCTGGGGAAGGAGCCACTCTGACACACACAGTGACTGGCATGTTTGTCACCTCCCTCAATTCCTGTCACGTATGTGCAGACATACTGTGCGACCTTAGAGTGTTGCCTTATCAAACAAGTTCCTACACCAGGTATCTTATTTTCTTATTCAATTTCAAGATAAAATTAGGGTTGTGTCCCCTAGGGAGACAGCGTACCCCTCAGTGCAAGAAAAGACCTAGAGAAAGCCTGTTACAATCACATATTTAAAGGGACATCAGTATTTTCTGACAGACTATTGGTAACAATAAACAACTTTCCAAACAGCACAGCAAACCATCAGCAATGCTGGGTATTTGAGTGACAGTTAACGTCTCATAGAAAATAGCAATGACAGTTGAAAGTGTCACCAGTGACATGGCTTCCATTGCACAGTATGGGGGTCCCATCCAGGAGAGAGGCCTCTGATGCTGTGACAATCAAGGCAGGGGAGGCCCAGGCTGGAAAGGTGTGCTGTCCACTGTGGGGCAGCCTGAAGGTCTGTGTCCAGGTATGGCCGAGGGGAAGGGCCAGGGCTGGGCCTGTGGGCACAGACCCAGGCCTCCCCAGCCTGGTGCCTCTGAGCCAGAAGTTCAGCTGAGCAGGGGGCAGGACATATGGTCAACCTTCTAGGTGTTGATGGTCTTTGCCTCAGATGGACATTGGGGCCTCTGAGTGGGCCGATGTTGGGGAATCCCAGAGAGCAGCGAGCCCTGGGGGGGCTCCAGGGTGGAGCTCAACCCCCACCCTGGGGGGAGGGGAGAGAGTCTGGGTGCAAGAGACCCCAATGGAAGACCAAACGGTGGGGCTAGGGTAAGAAAGCTGGCATTTTCAGGGGGACGCCATCCAGCGGAAGGGACACCAGGGGCAAGACAGCAGATGATCCCAACCCTTCTGGGCAGTGGGGTAAGGGCTGGGGGTGCTGGGGATAGGGACGGAGCCCCTGAGTCCGGAGACTTCTTCCCAGTGTTCGTGGTGGGCCGACACAGAGCCACTGCTACAGCTTAAAGCTGGTCCCCAGCGACACCTTGGGGAGCAGCTGTGTTCTAGCAGTGAGGTCATTTCACAGGCGCAGGAGTCCCTCCCCCCACCCAGACAAACTTCCGATGCCGCAGGGAAGACACAAGCGGAAGAGCAGACACTGGGACCCGGTGCTGCCCAACTCACGGGCGCCTAGGGAGGGGCTCGTCTCCGTCACAGGGGCTTGGCCAGAGGGTGTGACGGCGTGGCTTGGCACTGGGTCCCCACACCCGGTTGGGTCCCCACACCCACTGGTATTAATTGTTTAAAGATGCGCTTTGGAAACAGAGCTGATAGTGGGCTTTTGGTTGGGGGAGGGGTGACGAACATCGGTTACAGGGTGCGGGGGACTTGCACCCTGGTGTATTATGCACATTCCTTTCAGGTTTTAACTTTTTACAAAAATCACCAGTACTATAATAAAATATAATAAATGACATGTAATCTATAACACTATGTAATGTCTATCCCGCCTCCCAGGAGTGACTGGAATAGACAGCCAGTGGAGGTGGAAGTCACAATAGGGCAAAATAATAATAAACCTATATTATTTTATTATATCTTACATAATATATAGTATATATTCCACATAATAAAATATGTAATAGCCCTGACCTGGTGGCTCTGTTGGTCGGAGCACCAATCCATATACCAAAGTTTGCAGGTTCAATCCCCAGTCAGGGCACATAGCTAGGTTTCGGGTTCAAACCCCCAACCTCCATGAGTGTGGGAGGCAACTGACCACTGTTTCACCCTAACATCGATATTTCTCTCTCCCTCCCATTTTCTCAAAAAAAAAAAAAGAAAGAAAAACCCAATCAAATCGTATCCTTGGATAAGGATTAAAATAATTAGTTAAAATAAAAATAAAATATATAATATAATAATTTTATATATAATAATATAATGTGTTCATATACATTATGTAATATATAATATATTTTATATAAATATTATAATATAATAGAACTTTTATAATATAAATATTTATGAAAATAGGCTGTGTCCTGGGAAGCCAGAGGACTTTCTGGAGTCACTTCCAGGCAGCTCCAGCGCCCGTCAGCCCATGAGCACTCCTGCGGACTCCGCACCGCGGGAGGAGCTGCTGCACCTGCTGCACCGCGGGAGGAGCTGCTGTGCCCGAAGCAGGGAAGTTCTGGCAGGAGGTGGTAGTGGGACCGCTCTCCCCACCCCCTGTCTTTCTGCCTCACCCCAGGAATTGGGAACTCATACCCCTGCTGAGCTGTTGAGAAGAAACCTCCGCCCTGTTCTATGCTGCCCTTGAGGGAGGCCCTGAGACTCCAAAAGAGACTGGTGATTGGACTGGCGGGCTTCGGATCTCCGGGGGCCGCTTCCTTCTCCCAGCAGCCTTCGCGGGCCAAAGGAGGCGCACACCCGGGCCTCGGAGCAAAGCCTCCGCAGTGTCTTCTCTCGCGCACACCCACCCCTCCCCAGAGCAACTCAAAGTCTAGAGTTTGGTGAAATATTTGGAAGTGGGATCCTTGGGTACAACTATTTTCCCCTAATCAAGCTTTCCCAGCAATGAAGCTGATTTTTAATTTTTTATGTGATTTCTGATCAATTTCTGAAAGGATTCAGAAATCACGTGGTGGGGGGCGGGGTCAAATGCCATAGTTCCAGCCCCTCCGAAGGAAGAACACAATACCATTAAGTAGGTAGACAAAGAAAGCTTCTGAGTGGAGAACATGGGTTATAAGGATCTATCACAAGTAACACCATCCGCACAATGACAATTATTACTGAGCACTTGCTAAGGGCCAGGCACTGTGCTAAGCACTTTGCACGAGGTTTTAGGTTATTGGTTTATTACTTGATTCTCACCAAACTTTCCAAAAAGGAGAAGGCTGGTGATGGCAGAGCTGGCATTCACACCTCGGCTGACTTTGCAGGCCTCGCACTTAGGTGCCCCCCACTGCAGAGGGCAATGTCACCCTGGCCCTCCTGCCATGTGCAGGGTCAGCGGGTCAGCCTCCCAGGCTGGACAGTGGTATAGGTGGAGGTCACATTAGGACAATGCTCCAATCAGCATTAGAAGGTGCAGAGGGATAAGGGAAGGAAAAGTATGGACCAGAACATGCGTCCCACTGGCCAAATAACTGGGAGTGAGGTTCAAAGCCATCCGTGCACCAGGCCCGGTCTGGGCTGTGGTTCCCAAGAGAAGCACATGGTGACAGCCCCTGAGAGGGAAGTTTGCAGAAATCACTCGGGAAACCCTTTAAGCTTGAAGCTCAGGCTCATCCTATTGACTTTACCTATTCCCCACACCAATGAGGTTGTTAAAATGAGCTTGTGTCTTTTTTGAAGACTTGGTCAGAAAATCATAGACATTCGAACAACACTGAACTTCTGGTTTGGGAGATGAGCAAATGTACCTAAGGAAGGTGAATGCCAAGATCATAAAACAAAAAGTGACCCCAAGAGCTCTGACTCCCCTTCCTGGGCTCTTTGCATGACACCATCATGAGACTTGGGATTCTTCTGCTCCTACCCACACCCACGGAACATCCGCTATCAGTCAAGCATGGTGATACCACTGAACATGTGAAACACCCAGCACTGATTTCCAGTCTCAGCTGAGGACTTCTAGTACAGTTCCTGAGACTGCGGACACGCCATACCCCAAGTGTATGCTTGGCTCTTTGGCCTAGCAAACGTACCTTTGAAACCCTACAGCCTACAAACAGATGACAGCAAATGTGACAGAGGACCATTGGAGTGGTTTTCTATGTCAACAGCGGCTCCTAATTTGTACACTCTGTAATTGCTGCTATCTCGAGAGACACCTATCCTAGCAGCTCAAGGCATGAACTTATGTCCCTCTTCCCTTTTCGTACCCTAACACATCATCCTTAGACTTGCAAAGGGATCTTGGAAAGTTCAATAGTCTTTCCAAGGTCACAGAGCTAGACAAGTGCAGGACGGATAGAGAACACCAGGCCCCAGCTTCCTAGGTCCCCAGCACTGGGCCCCGCTCTGAGGTTACCTTACACTGCATAGATTTACATCAATCGGAGAAGAGAAAGTCACTCAATCAGGAACTTCATAAGTCACTAGAATAAGGAAAACCCCTGAGTCTCATCCCTGGGGAGGCCTGATGCAGGCAGAGGGGCAAGGGGAGCAGAGGTGTGAGGAAGTGTCCCCAGCCCAGGTGGCACTGACTTAACCGAGGCTCTCTGTGCAGTGAAGAGAAGACCCGGACTCCACCCCTCCCACCACCCAGGCCTCCCTGCTGTTCTTTTCACAGACATTTTCCCTGCCTTCCACCCCTCCCTCCAAAAACACTCACAAATATGTTGTGTGAAATATCAGAACTAATTAGACCAAATGGTGTTCATATCTGTCACTGGTTTTTCTGGGGGACAGCAGCCTATGTCATGGAGGGAAATTGTTCTTAACTAATTAAGGACAGTTTTTAAGGGACAGTGTCATGCTCCTGTGGGAAAGAGGGACGGGAGGATTGAAGAGGCTTCTCGGACTGGCCGGTGAAGGAAAAGGAAGAATAGAAAGAAAAAAGGCACAGTGACAGTCAGCAGGGTGACCCAGAAGGGGTGTGGGGGACGAGGAAGAACAGGACAAAGCAGCCTAGTGGGCGGCCTGTTCTGCACTCCTTCTTACAGTCAAAACAGGACGCTCTGTGCACACAGGTGCCTTGCTACACCCCAGTTCAAAAAAAATAGAAGGAGGCAGTTTGTCCAAAGTTGGTCTTAGCAGTTGTTAGTACTACTGTTTCACAACCAAGAGAAGAGACCATACCTTATTTTCATCATATTGTCCAACTCTCAACACGATGTGTGGTTTTGGTAGTTACTCCGAAAGTTTGGCTGAAATATGGTGGAGGGAAAAGAGGAGACATTTATATAAGCTCAGTTTGTCGTGGAAGCCATCTATAGTCTTTTGATATATTATTCTCATTGAGAAATATCTGAATAGAAGTAACAGGAAAAGAACCTGAGGATGTTGAATCTGAAGCAGATAAGCCTTAGGAGGAAATTTTAGCTGCCTTCGTGAATTCAAAATACTATGGAAAAAGAGAGTGGATTAATTCCCCGGGAGATCAAATTCAGACTAATTGGTAAAGGTGTCAGGAGGGGAACTTTGATCCAAAATGAGGAAGAGTTATTGAATGATTAGAACTGTTCAAGAAATGAAACAGGCTGCTGTCTGACAGAGGAGGAACCTGCGTTCACGCGTGTTGGAGCCACAGCCGTGGGACCTCAGTCACAGACACTTACAGGGGACTCCTGCAATGGGCCCTTGACTTTGCCTCCTAGACACTGAGATTCCAGGAGCTTGGGGGTAGATTTCAAGCTGCCCCAGGCTGGGTTTCAGTTGCAGGAGATGAAGACTCTTTTCCTAAAGAAGCAAGGGGACAAGGCCCTGAGAAATTTTTGAAACCCTCTTAATTTGGAAGTCTTTAAAAATGGGAGGAGGATATACAGGGATTATTCTGGGAATACTTGGTTATTATTTGGCCCAAGCATGAGGAGGCAGGGGCACAGGTGTGTAAGGACATGACTTCAAGAGTTCGTCCCAGCCCTGGCTGGTGTAGCTCAGTGGATTGAGCAAGGGCCTGCAAACTGAAGGATGGTTTGATTCCCAGTCAGGGCACATGCCTGGGTTGCAGGCCAGTTCCCAGCAGGGGACCCGCAAGAGGCAACCATACATTGATATTTTCTCCTTCCCTTCCCCTCTAAAGGTAAATAAATTAAAAAATCTTTAAAAAAAAAAGAGTTCTTCCTGATCCTCACTGCTTCCACAACACCCACAGTTTCAAGGAAAGGCACACTTGGGGGAGACTGAGGAAATGACAGACACATTTTTTTTTCAGTTTGTTCAGACTTCTAATGATCCTAATAGTCATCCGTGACCTCTGCATGGTCAGGGTCACCCCACATGGCTGCCCAGACCTGTGGTCTCTGGCCTGAGCACGTCTTATAACCATCCTTCCACTGAGTGGCACAAAGGATGGCTGAGGTCTGATGAGCAGGAAATGCGGAGGGGTGGGGGGGCCGGCCCAGTGCACAAAGTGGGCCCTACCTGAGACTGTCCTATTCAAATGCTGGCTCTGCCACTCACTAGACACGGAGGTAAATTTCTTGGCCTTTCTGGTCCCCTTTTCTTGAAACAGGAGATGATATGGTGACTTAGCTCAAAGGATTGTTGTGAGCATTATACCAGGTCTGTCCAGAAGGTACCTAGCCATGTAATATGAAAGAGACACTTATTGAAGAAGATACAAGATATAAGAAACACTGTACGTAGGACGATGATGCCTCAGTGCCCTTCAAAGTAGGTTCACCTTGGGGCCTCACACATTCTCCCAATCGCCATCAGCTGCCCCATTGTATTTTCCTGGATCTCACTGATGGTCTGAAATCTCTTCCTTTTGAAAGGTGGTTTTAGTTTTGGGAAAAGCCAGAAGTCACAGGGCACCAAATCTGAGTCACCTGGGTGATTGCATGTTTCTCAAAAAAAATCCTGCACGAGTTGTGATGCAGGATCAGGCATATTGTTGTGATGAAGCTGCCAGTCACCAGTTGCCCATGGCTACGGCCTTCTGGATCATTCAAATACTTTCCACCAAGGAATGTTCAAGCTTCATGCAAATTTGTTGCTCTGCTCACTCAGTCATTTTGAATGCGACGGTCACACAGCACCCACGCTCACTCAGCAGTGTCTACCACCCCCCACTGACTAGCAGAGTGAAGTCATCATGGTTCACGCATGCACATTCCAGTCCACTCTCCTTGGCTGCCGGGTTACAGTGATGTCGTGCTAACAGTTCTCCTTATATTAACACTGGCTGGACTTTTTCTGGACAGACCTCATATGTGGATCCATACAGCGGATGAAGGCTAAGGAGAGAACGAGGCACACAGTGAACGCTGTGTGAGTGGCCCAGTCTGAGAGGGCACTTGGCACTAGGGCACTCGGCACTCTGCCCTCCAGGCTGACATCATCAGTCTTCGAGGGGATAAAACAAAGAGGCCACAGTGGTCTTGAATTCCATGAGGACCTCCATCAAGGGGCTAAGACATGGTGTGTAGAGGCATTCAAACAGACCAAATATCAAAGAGAAAATAGAACAGATCAGGGAGGGATGGAAGAAGACCAGAGCAAAGTGTTCACTGGGGACCAGGGGACTGACTGCCTGCAAGCCATTTTTTGACTGTTGTCCTTGGCCTAGAGGTCACAGGGCCTTGTTGCTGGGGGCCTGCCGGGGAGGTCTCCTCCAGCCACCCGGCTCCTCCCCCACCCTGTGCAGTCATCTCCTGAGGTTCTTCCCCAGCAATTTTTCGGGTTTGCCACTCACACAGTGGAGGGGGGTGGGGCCTGGGGGGGAAACACTGAAACAGGCAGCTTCCACTGGCTCAGAATCGCAGCATGAGTCTGCGCTGGGCCTGGGGCCAGAACCCCCAGGCGCCCTCTGATGCAGGTCCCCAGCCACGGCTCCTCTCTGCCTGCCTGTCTGCTCCCCATTCCCCACCCAGGGCTCTTCTGATGGTCTAATAACACTGCCCCTGTTCTTTGGCTCTGCTTCCTTTAATATACACGTAGATTACAGCTACATTAAAGAAGCCCAAAAATACCAAAGCAGAACTAAAGCAATTATTATAATGCAGCCTTAACAGCAGCTGTAATGAGACAGAATTAAAAATGAGCCAGCATAATCACAATTCACTGTTCCCAACGACCTTCCAGAACTGCTTTCATTTGGAAAGTAACATCCAGTCCTGAACTGTCAGATGGAAGGGAAAAATTCAATTGTGCCTCCCAGCATGGCCTGGTTCCTGGCTACCAGGAGATCTGGCTTTTCCATATGAAGACATCTGTCCCCTGGCTGATGCTACACGG
This sequence comes from Artibeus jamaicensis, assembly GCF_021234435.1. NCBI lineage: Eukaryota > Metazoa > Chordata > Mammalia > Chiroptera > Phyllostomidae > Artibeus > Artibeus jamaicensis. Next base: position 4,543,762 of record NW_026522040.1, read on the forward strand.
CATTATCCGTTTGCTTAGCAGGGAGGCAGAGGGAAGGGACAAGGGAGTTGGGTGTTTCTTCAATGGCACACAAGGCTGGCTTATTCCTCTTCCTTCCATTTGTCACTGAGGCTGCCCATCCCACACTGGAGCAAATTCAAGTCTGAGCAGTGTTCTGCCTGGCTCATTGCACGTGCCACATGTTGCAGACAGGCACAGCTCACGTGATTATTACAGTGGCTGTCACAGAAACCCCAAGAGGCAGGTTCTGTGATTTCCCCATTTTATGGCCAAGAAAACGGGGACTTAGGGAAGCTAAGTGACTGCTCAAAGCCACGCCTAGTGGCTGCTGAAGCACACGATGCATACCCTTGTCTTCAGACTCCAGAGTGTGAACTCGCGTCCTGACTTCATGGATCTGATCCCCTGATAGAAACAGCAAAGGAGAAACTTCTTAGGCCTGCTCTTACATTGTTTCGATGCACCAGGCCTGGGAGAGAGGGGGAAATTTGTGGGTGGAATGGTGGAGGGAGACAGAAAGCACACCCAGCAGAAGAGGCTTCCTCTAAGAGGCCATTCAGACCACTGACAGGTGGGCAGGGCCTTTCCTCATCCCTCCTTCCCTAGATCTGTGCAGAGGACCCAGAAACAAGAAGGCAGAGAGCCAGGAGATAATGGAGCTGGCGGAGAGGGTGGGGAGGATGCAGAGAAGGTACAGGCTCCTCTCCTCTAGCTAGGATGCTCAGGAGAAAGCACTAAACCTCAGTGATTTCACCTCTCCTGCCTCTAACCCAAAACCCAGTTCTCTGGAGATCCAGCCAGAGAAGGCAATCTGACCCCTAACTCCTGGGCACGTTCTGTTTTCTCAGGACACAGAGATGGGGTAGCTATTTTGTGTTTGGTTTTCACAGAATTGCCTTAGCATCCTCTGGGAGCTGGCTTCCATCTTGTCCCATTGGAGCAGGTGCAGACAGGAGAAGTGGCGATGAGGAGCTGGTTTCTTGTCTTCCTCCTACATGAGCTGGGGGCTATATGGTTCAGGGGGCAGATGGCCCTTCTTCTTTCCTGCAATTCCAGGCAGGCCGGGCCCCACAGCCCTGCTGCTGAGGAAGATGCCCTGGAATCGGGGTTCCCAAGCCCAGCAGCCTGAGTGCCTGCTGGTATGTTACATAGATGCTCAGTGCTCAGAATGACTCTCCGGCCAGCCTGGGCTTCAGGGGGGGCCTGACGCCCCAAGCTGCAACCCCTCCGTGGCTGGTTCACACTCCCACTGCCATTAACTTGGGGAACTGTGATCTCCCACCCTAGGTCAGCACAGATAACACAGCGCTTTGCAGTTTGACAACAATTACATGTGGGTTCACTGTCATTTCCAGGAACCTAGCTCTAAATGGTCATGATACAGTGGAACTATTTGCCCTACCAAGCTTGCCAGTCCCCAGCTCAGCCTGCCTCCTGGGTAGGCAGGGCATCAGCATCTAGCCACAAACACTGGCATTGCCACTTGGCTTTGCGGGGGGGTGGAGAACGAGTCATTGAGAAAGGCCACATCCTGGTCTTTCTTGAGTGGTGTCGTCCCTCCTTCTGGGAAAGTCCCTCTGTTACCCACTCCCTGGGTTATGGAGAGACAAGAGTGTGGGCAGTAACTTGGCTCAGAGTCGGACCTCAGGCATCAGTTACTGCTAACGTAGAACAAGCGGGGAGGGAACAGCTGAGGGAAGAGGGTGGGTAGGTGGGCCCGTTTCCTCACTGGCCCTGCTCCCCCTGGGTGAGAGGCAGAGGGGACTGCAGCCACAACACACTCCACTCCTAACTTCTAGGCCAAAATAAGCAAATGACCTTCTCTCTCAAAAGCCTGGGAATTGCGGAATATGAGCTTGAAGAAGTGAGAAAATAGGTGAGCGAATGAGGGGCAATTGCTTAGAACTTTTTTTTATCTAATTTCCAACTTGAACAATGGAGCTTGCCCCCCGAAGATGAGTGGGGTCCTAATTGTGGTGAGTGGGGAAAAGCCCCAGCTTCAGGGTCAACTGAAGGCAAGACCGCGGTGACCCACCTTTGTCCACAGGAATCACATCAAAGACCCAGGTAGATGGAGAACTTTGAGCACTGGCCTGTTAGAGAAGGTAAGACTTAAGTGTCCTACACTAAAGGATTTAGGAACCTGACGCTTTTTGTAACAATTCACACACAAGGGACAAATAACTCAGCATAGCATCTGCAAAGCCTTCCATAAACTCAGAGCCGGGCACCTCCGCTCCCACCCGCCTCCCCTGGCCTGCATTGCCTTATGGGACATGCAGGTCGAGTCCCACTGGCCAGCCCACCTACCCCCACCCCCAGGAGCTAATGAGATGCAGGGAGAGGTCTGCAGCCCCCGGGGAGCAGCTTGCCATTTTTGTTGCTGTTGTTTGAATGCCTTTCTCCCCTGCTCTGCCTATAGCTTGTTAGCACGTGACTTTGGTCCGTGAGAAGGGTTTAGGCTCACGAGATGGTATGCCACTCGACCTGAGCCTCTCGACCAGGGTATTCCTGGGACGTTCGTTTACAATGTCCCCAGATGCTCTAGAGCCTCTCCAGCCGCCACTATCACATGGGCACCAGTAACCCTTGACACCACATCCAAGAAGCCAGGTTTTAAAGCCCACCCCCACTGGAAGTTTCTTTCCCCATTGGTCTTGCAAAGATGTGAATGGACTTGACAAAGGATGAGGAGGGAGGGAAAAGGGGGAAAAATTAACTGCCCCCTCCTACTGCCACATGGCCACCCCCCCCCCAAGACATACACACAGGCAGCCAAACGCCTGCACAGCAGACTCGGCCAGTGTAGCCAGACCCAAAGGTCATGCTGGGCAAAGCGCTCCCACCTTGGGGTAGACTGCCCGTACAGAGCCAACGGACTTGGATTTGGGTCCCAGCTCTGCCATGAGCTAGCTGACCTTAGGCCAGCCACTGTATTTCTCTGCTCTTCAGTGTCCTTCTGAGACAGGACAGTAAGAAGCTGGGAAAGTTCCTTGGCAACTGGAACAAAGAAACAGAGACAAACAGCTGCACACAAGGGCCCAGCTATTGACAGCCAAACAGGTCGCCCGAGAGACAACACCCACTCCTCGGCAGTCTTTCAGCTCCAGGCCCAGAAAAGCAGCAGAACCAGGTGGGCCACGCCAGGACCAACTGCAGTGATACAAGACCCCCGGCCGGGGCACTGACCAGGTCCCCGAAAGGGCACACCTGGAGAACTCATGAATATTCCACTGAAACCCTCCCCTGAGACCTCCCCTAAGATTCCCACCTGCGAGAGAGAGGGAAAAGCAGCCCACACCACTCCCTTCCCCTTCTCCTCCCCCAACTTCTTCCCCCACAGGCACGTGTCTCCTAAACTCTAAAGCAATGGACAGCAGCAGCTCGTCCCAGGCTAACCCCCTGAACCTGTCCCCAAAGAACCTGTCCCCAAAGCCGCCCCTTCTCTGACTTCCCAGTGCGCTAAGGCAGCCCAGCCCAGGCTCTCCTGTTCCTTCTTCTGTGCTAAGCCCTTCCTTGTTTTACTGTCCCCAGCTTTAATAAGCGTGCCCTCACAGGCGCCTGGACTCATGTTGCGACATCCTTCCTACATGCACTACTGCTGGTCCCAGGCCGACGGGCGCAGGGCCGGGCCCCTGGTCTGTGCCCTCCCAGAGGAGCAATGGGATTGCTCCAGACCACCTGTAGCTTGACCCCCCCAGGCCTACACCAGGAGCCCCCTTCACAGGAGGCACGACACACTTGGCACTTGTTAAAAGATCTGGAAAGCAGGGAAAAGCACACCAGCCTTTATGCATGTCAACATAAGAAACATGCAGACCTACAGAGAATTTCTGTGAGCATTTGAGCCAAACTGACGGCAGTTGCCGGGAAGCAAAATCTCAATGGACTGAGAAAATGCTCTGGAAAATGGCAGTTTTGCACCTTATTTCATACATTACAATCAAAAGAGAAAACATAAGTGGGTTGCATGAAATCCGCTGGTGATAGATTAAGGAGGCGGGGGAAAGCAAAGGTGGGGAAACGCTGTGATTGGGTAAAAGTGAAATGATAGACATATTCTTTTACACAGGCTGTATGGGACAGTCAACAGACACCAATTAGCATGATAACAATAACGATGAAGGGATTCTTGGTCTCCCTCTGGGGTAGTGCCTGGGCTCTGGGTTTGGGAAATTACTTTGACATTCCAAAAGATGTCAACATAGAGCAAAAAGACAATAGGCAGGCTCAATTCAGGTAAAGGCTGACTTTGGTCAGGGAAGATTCCAGCCTAGGCCATGACTACCGCCATACACTACTTTTGGTCCATAATACATTTCAGACCATCCTCTGTGATTGCCTTAGGTGTCTGAGTTGGTACGGCTGCCATGCTGGCCTCCCCTGAGCATGTCAGCTTCGAACGTGGTCCCTTTTCTTCCTCAAGGGGGCAAGATTGCTGAACATAGCCAACAGCACAGCCGCCAGGAGCTGCCTACCCTGGCACTCACATGGCATTGATTTTCTCCCTTTGCTTTAAAGTCTCAAGAGTGATACATATTTTGGTATTTCAAACAAGCTGCAGTTTACTTATTACATGCTTCCTGGGTCCCCCTCACGTGGCCTCTGGCTAACACAGTAGGCTCTTTATCCAGCACCCATGTGTGCATCACTTCCCAGCAGACCCATCGCCCCCTGCTCTGGACTCGCTGCACTCGCCCTTTGAACGTCTGACCTGGCGCCACCTGATGCTGCCTCATTTTGGTGTTCGGCTTTTGTGTTTCCTCTCAGCTAGAATGTTCTCCATGTCACAGGGTGATGAGGTGCTTCATTCTGAATGTGTGTGGAGGATTTGGGGTTTGTTTTTGGTTTTTTTTACTTTCAATATATTTTCTCTGCTGTTTACTTTAATGCATCTGTTTTGTTTGGGTTAGTATTTTCACAGTGTGCCTTTCTTCATTCCTCCTAATTTCAAACTTTCTGTATCAGTCTTGCAGAAGTGTGAGTGGACTTGACAAAGGAGAAAAAAGAGAGAGAAGTTAGCGGTGGCCCTCCTAGCATAACACCACCACTGCCACCAACACGCACACAGAAATGCACAACTACACACTCATATCATCCACGTGCCCAGACAGCTGCCGAAACAGAATACGGCTGAAGCACCAAGGCAAAGGAGCAAGCTATATGTTCGCAGTTCCTTACAAATTGCATATTTTTAGACTCAAACTCGGAAAGTCTATCTTTATTTGAAAAGGCAAGCTTAGTCAATTTCTATTTGCTGCGATTGCTGATGTATTTTACTTCATTTCCATTATCTTCTTTTGTGTGTGGTCACTGTTTGGAAAGAAGCTCCCCAGTGGGGTGCCCGTGCTTCTCCGCATCTTTCTGGGTACGCCAGGAGCCAGAGGCTCACACTACTCTTTACCCGGGTCAACCCTCAGGGCTCCGTTTGCATCAAGAAATCTTACAGGATGAGGTCATGCCTCCCTTCGGGACACAGAACAGTCCACTGCCTGCCAGGAGATGGATTTCCCCCCGGGCTGCGCTCCTCGGCGGAAACAAACTCACTGCGTGTAGTACATGCACCTAAGCCCCTCCATGCAGCGGAGTCACCCTCCATGCAGCGTAGGGGCAAAGAGGCTCTGAAGTACGTGATGCTCACGGTGGCCACAGTGTGTGAGTAGTAAAGTCCTCTGTCTCTGACCTGGGAGTCTCATGTCTTCTGACAGCACCTGTGAAACAGGTATAGGCTAACTTGCTAGCTTGTAAGCAGGAGAATTGACGTCTCGGATCCTTTAGAGACTTGATAGTAATCACCATGGTTGTTTTCTCATGTCCTCGTGTTGTGCCTTCAATTGGAGTGATTCTGCTTTCTCTACTTCCTTTTTAGCCTTTTCAGTTGCTACGAAAGTTGTGTGTTGTATTTCTCCCCTTTTAACGATTACCCGTAAATAGCTACTTAAAAAAACTTAAGTGTAACAGTGTTTAAAATCAATCAATATCTTTATCCTGCTTCAGGACAAGTTCCTTCTCCACCCCCCACCCTCACTCCCATCTTCTGCGCTACTTCTTATTATCCAACATTTTAATTTTGCGCTTATTTTCCATCTACTGTTTTATTGTTGTTATAGTCACTACTTCTCTTGTTATTGTTTATCAAAAAGTTTATCTTTTCATTGTTGCTATTTCCTCACCATTACTTCCGGCTCTCTGTTCCTTCCATCTGGTTCAGTTTTCATCTCACTGAGTTATATCCTTTCGTGGTTCTTTCAACTAGGACCTGTGAGTAATAAATTCTCTTGAGCTTTGTTTGTATTAAAAATTCCTTCCCTTATTTTTGAATGATGATTTAATTAGGGTTTGAATTTAGGGTGCTAGTTATTGGCCTACAGCAATTTAAAGACATATTTCTTATCATTATCTATTTTTGCTGGTAGTAAATCTGCTTTTAGTCAAATTATCATTTCTATGTATAATCTGACTTTTATCTCTGAAATGTTTTTGAGATTTTTGTCTTTATTTTTTATTTTTTGGAATGTATCTCTAAAGTGTCTAGACGTGCATTTGTTTTTATTAATTATTTATAGACTCGAAATTCTTTGATTTAATAATTTAAATGTGTCTTAAATTCTCAGCCAATATCTTTGTAATTATTACCTCCCTCACCTAGTCCATTCCCCTCCCTCTGTCCTCTCTTCCTGGCCCTTTATCAGATGTATTTTGATTACCTATCTGTTAACTCTCTTTCATATTTTCCATTTCAAATCCTGAATGATAGTCTCCAAGTACCTTCCAGGTCATCACTTTTCTCTTTGGTCACGCCTACTGTACCACTTCACTCATCCAATAGTTTTATTTGCTGTAATGATGTAGTTTTTACGGCTAGAAGCACTATTTGTCTAGTTTCCAATCAGCTTCTGTGCTGCTCTGTCCTGTCCTTACAATTTCTATTCCTTTTTTTGTGGTTTTAATATTTCAAATGTACTTAAACCATAGTCTATTTAAGGTTGCTCTGTCTTATCTCCATTTCGAAATGTTAATTATTCTGCTCACTGCTTTTTCTAAGTGTCCTTCATCGTAGCGGGCATCTTTCTGCAGTTTCTAATTCTTCTTGCCGTCTTCAGTGGGTTTTTTTTTTTTCCCTTAAGGAATCTCATGTCCTCTGCATATAAATGTGGCGGCGTTTCTGCACAGGAAACTTCACGTTCACCTCTGCTAGCACTCCATTCGTTTGACCGGCTCTAGGCCAGCATTTATGTTGGTTCCTAGGCTTGACTGACGTGGTGTGAATTTGTACAAGCAGGGCAGGCTCGGGTTTTCCATTTGTGGCATGCAAGTCCCTTCCACCCATTGCCCAAGTGGACAGCAAACTCTCTTGAAACGTCCCCAGATAGATCTGCTGAGTTTTTCTGATCCTTTCAGAGGTTCCTAACTTTATGCCACGAAAGTTCTATCCCTACCTCTCCACTTACCTAGAGTTGAGGCCTTAAATTCTGTTTTTGATGGATGTTAATCCAGTTCTGATGGCTATTATCAATATGAAAAAAAAATAACAAGTGTTAAAGAGAATGAGGACAGAAGGAACCCTCATCCACTGTGGCAGGAATGTAACTGGTACAGCCACTGTAGGAAATTGTATGGATGTTCCTCAAAAAATGAAGATTAGAGTTACCATGTGACCCAGCAACCCCTCTTCTGGGGATCCCCCTGAAACATTTGAAAACATTTATTCATAAGGATATAGGCATCCCTATGTTCATTATAGCATGATACAAGGCAGCTAAGACATGAAAACAACCTAAGGTTCCTTGGATAGATGATTAGATAAAGAAGATGTGGTACATATATATAATGGAATACTACTTAGCCATAAAAAGATGCAATGCTGCTGTTTGCAACAACATAGATGGATCTCAAGAGTATCATGCTAAGCGAAATAAGTCAGAAAAAGTCAAGAACCATATGATTTCACCCATATGTGGGATATAAAACAGAAAACAACAAAGGCACAAAAACAACAAACTCATGGACTCAGATAACAGAAGGGTGGTTAGCAGGGGGAGAGGAGGTTGGAAGGAGGATGAAGAGTGTAAAGGGGGTCCAATTTTGGATAATGGAGGGAGACTAGACTTTGGGTGGTGAGCGCACAATTCAATATACGGATGATGCAGTACAGAGTAGTACCATTGAATCTTAGTAACCAATGTCACCCCAGTATTTTTAATTAAAAAATCCTCAACCTCCAAGGCCTATGTCTGGGTCTTCATCAGCCTTGGACTGTTGTGGTCTCAGCTCCCGCCAACACTCTGGCTTGAAGTTCCCACCTCATGACTAACACTGGGAAGTTCTCTGTCTTTCTTTAAATTTATTTTTCTTACATTACATGCAGATTCACAGATGTATGAATGGAAGGAACCTCTTTCCACATTCGCTGTGTGTGCCATACTGACAGGAAGTCTTCAATTACAGTATAACTAAGAGCAGGCACCATGTCTCACTCTGCTCTGTCTGACTACAGGCCTCAACCTTACCCCAGAATCAAAGTCGGAGCTCAAAAGGAGTTTGTGACAATCTCAGCACCTAACAAGAGGGGATTTGCTAACTGGACCAGGGTACGACAATGCAGTGTGGTACAGCCACTTTAAAAGACAAGGAAAATTTGAATGGGATCTGAAAAAATGTGGTTGACATCATTTTCAGTGTAAAAGACCAGTTAGAGAGCAGTGTGTGCTGTCCTACTGTGTAGAAAACAGGCTGGAAGAAAATGTACCAAGATGTTAGCACCATCCGACCCCTGGACAACTTTTGTGTTCTGTTGGTTTGTATTTCCCATAGTTAACATTTTTCCTTATATAATAAGCATAACAAATGTGAATTTAAAGTAAAACCCTAAGTGCTGAATAAGTAGGAAACCTGAGCTGCTCTCTCGAGTTCCGCTCTGCCCAGAAGCTCCGCGGGCTCACACTGTCTCAATGGAGAGTCCATTTGACATCCACACTCCGGTGGGGAGGTCCCTGCTTTCTGAGCAGTTCACAACGGCCCTACTTCGTTCTGCCACTGGAGGGTGCTCATGAGTACTGGGCCTCCGCAGGCTGGCAGCTGCCCACTGGACTTTTGTCACGATGCCTCCTTGGTCCCTGTTCTCATGGTAGTAGCCTTTAAGGGAGGATGACCCAAGGGTACCCCATGCCTAGAGTCCCTCTTCAGGGTCCACTCCCACCCTAGTCACCCCTCACACGCTCCTTGGGGGCTCAGTGCTGCGCCAGGCTGCGGGGTCTCCCAGGGCGTCAGACAGCGGCTACACGCGGCACATAAACCTGCTCCCTCATGCTACCCCTGGGTTCCTCACTAGCCCGGGTGTTTTCGCAAGTTCTTTCTGGGACCCTCGTTGCTCTTCCCCTCCACCAGGCCTTGACGGAAAACTCTAGACTTGATCCTTAACAGGTCTCTCTCGCGTTGAGCTTCAGGAACAGTGATTGGGCTGTCTGTACTCCCTGCCCAGAAGCGCCTCTGTGCTCCTTCAGAAAACAGAGTCACCTGCTCCAGGGACTGGCTTTTCGGATTCCAGCAGAGGCATCTTTGCTGGGGTCAAAGGAGGTGGTTTCATTCCCTGGCTGCAGACAGATGGCTTCCTATCACCCAGATGATTACCCATGAGAAGGGACCTCCAGTAGCCCCATTTAGATAAAGAAGGACAGCATTTCTGACATATACAATAAGTTCTTTTTTAAAATTAATTTAATTGTTGTTCAAGGACAGTTTTCCTATCCCAGCCCACCCTGCTCAGTGCTCCTCACCTCCCTCCCATTTCCACCCCCCTTAGTTTTTGTCCATGTGTCCTTTATATTTGTTCCTGTAAACCCTTCCCTTTTTCCCCTGAAATTCCCTCCCCTCTCCCCTCTGGTCACTGTCAGCCTGTTCTCTATTTCAGTGTCTTTGATTATATTTTGCTTGTTTGTTTGTTTTGTTGTTTAGGTTTCTGTTAAAGGTGAGACCATGTGGTATTTGTCCCCCATCGCCTGGCTTATTTCACTCAGCACAATGCCCTCCAGTTCCATCCATGCTGTTGCAAAGGGCAGGAGCTCCTTCTTTCTTTCTGCTGCATAGAATTCCATTGTGCAAACATACCGCGGTTTTTAGATCCATTCATTCACTGATGGGCACCTAGGCTGCCTCCAACTCTTAGCTGTTGTAAATTGTGCTGCCATGAACATTGGGGTGCATATACAATAAGTTATTAAAGTAATAAAGAACTGTGACCCAGCTCACCAGCACACGGATTTGCACCTCGGTGCGGGGGCTCCTCTGCAGTGTCTCGCCCCTCCCAGCCCTCCGCCTCACCCTCCTATTCAGTGGAGACTAACGAGCTATGTGGAAATTGTTAGTTTAGATTCTCCCTGTGGCAACATTCTTTCTTTCCTATCTCCCTTTTCGCCTGTTTTTGCTCCCAGAAGCATCCTCCAAGCAGAGATCAATTAAAAGTAGGGGTAAGGACCACAGCAAGGACTAGGGAAAGAGGTGCATGGAAGGCTCTGGACTCCCTTTGTCTGAGGAATCATTTTTTCCTTTGCTTCTCTCCACCACACTCTCCTCCCACTCTGCATTCTTGCCTCTGGAAGTCAGGGAGACACTGAGCAGGTGGCCCTGGCCGATGCCTGGGCTGGTGGCAGGTTGGGCGGGAAGATGCTTGTCAGCATATGGGCCAAGGGAACACATGGCCCCGAGTTCCCGGGGACAGGAGGGGAACAGGCAGGAGCAGATGAACTGCTAAGCAACAGGGTTGGTAATTTCAGCCAGAGAACTTTCCAGCGATAAGAAATCAGGGAAGGCGGCCAGCAGGGGAGCAGGGGAAGGGAGGCTGAGGGACTGGCCGCCCATCTCTGCACAGCGATCTCTCCTTCCGCTCTTTTAAAAGCAAAATGCTCCTCTCTGTAGGCAGCACTGCTTTCTCCAACTTGCAAAGCTGGAAACAATAGAAACCCATCAACACACAGTTTCACCCTCCCTGGAAGATGCTGGAAAAGTTCCGCACACTCACATTTAAATGATTTCTGAGCTACAGGAAGCACAATAGCTGAACTTAAACAGGGATCAACACACAGGGAATGAGAGCTGTTTGGGAGTTTTAAAAATAGCACAGGAGGAAGTACACCAGTGTTAACCGCGGTTGCCGCCGGGTGATGGGATTATGGGTGATTTTTTTTTTCCTCCTTCTTATACCCTTCCATACTTTTCGTGTTTTAATGATTTGTATATGCTGTTTAAAATTTTTAAAAAGCTATTTAAACCCGTAGACAAAGACAACATCGACTCAGAAAAGAGGAAGAAGGCCTGTGGCCTGGCGTTTCCAGAAACTCCCAAGGGGCAAGAGGTAGGGTCAGCTTTTACATCTGTTACTGGATTTGGCCATCAGAAGCATCCTGCAATAGTGGTTGTACCCCTGGTACAGATGAAGAAATTGAGGTTCGGGGGCATTCATTAGCTTGTCCAAAGTCACACAAATTCTGACCTGCAAAGTGGGCTTTCAACCCAGGCCTGTCTGTCCGACTGTCGGGGAGTGGTGGATGGAGTCCACAGAAGGCTGATTGCTGGGTGCTTCTTCAGGCAGTGCTAACTTCGGGTTAAAAAGACTGGCGTAAGGAGTCAAGTTCCCAGGCCCTTCGTGGGAATGCCCCTGGTGTGTTTGAGGAAGAGCCAGTTGGTCAGGGGGAGCAGGAACAAATGGTGGGAAGAGAGACCAGAAGCAGCAGGCCAGATCCAGCACAGCCTGCAAATGTGGGGAGAGTTTTGGAAGAACGCATAGTTTATGCTCCTGTTGAGATACCCATGGCTCAGCATGATTGCCTCAACCCTAGGTTTTTGTGATCTTTCCGCACAAACACCTACCAACTAGAAAGTTCTATTGCTGTTCTCTTAGTTCAAATTCCCAAGAGAGAGAGCTTAGCTGGTTAAGCCCAGCCTGGACACATTTCATTACGTGAGGTCCTTTTCCCCTCAGCTGGAGGGGTGGGGTGGAGTGCAGTGGGTCAGGGGCCCATCCTTGGCAGGGACTCTAGCTGGTCACACAGTGAGGGACATCCCCTGAGGGGAAACTCTGAATGGCACCTGGATTGTTAGTGGGATCCAAGTAGTGAATCAGAGACAGAATAATGTGCTTCCTTCCATTCTGCATGCTTTGTCCCTTGCAGTACTTGGCAGGAGGGCCATTGGGAAGGGCAGTAAGTCCTATGTACTTGGTTTGCAGGTAGTTTGACCTTACTGAAGGATGAAAGGGACAGGGGGTGGGGAATCTGCACTTGTTACCTGCATGAAATTTCAATAAGGATGAAAACACACCTGGATGCATGTGAAACCTCTCCTCCCCAAAACCAAAAAAGAAATCTTTTTCTACTTCTTACCACCTGGTCTCAAAAAAAAAGAAGAAAAAAAAAACCCTTGTGTCTGAGTTTCCTCACATAGCACACAGTTATTTTCCAAGCATCATAGAAAAGCTTTTGAGATCCCTGGGGCTGAGTTCTCACCCTAATTTTCACAGCTGGGAGACGGCACAGACTCCTTCCTGCCTCTTGTACCATCTGACCCTCAAGAGCCTCTGCTTTCTGAAAACAAGAGACAATCTTCCAGCACAGAGCACAGGGCTTGTGAGGGTCACGAACCAGGATCAGTCGCCCCTGCCATCCCCGAACTTGGGGTTCCACAGAGAAGAGAGACAGAGAGAGAAGAGCAATCTGAGTTGCCTCATCTGTTTCCCTTCCTCCCCAGAGCCCCCGCCCCACACCTGACCCCAGCCAGGCTGTCTTTGACCTCCATCCAACAGTCCATAAATCCATCACTTGCCTTTCTGGCCTTTGCCAGAGCTTAATTTCCTACTGTCAGAAAGCTTCGCTTTCTCTGTGATCAAGTTCATGTCTCCTTCTGTGGAGAGAGAAGAATTCAAAGCTCTGAAACTGTATTTCTCATTCCTCCTTTTTATGTAACAGCCAAGGCCTCTGTTTCTGCTCTCTCCCTTTCCCAGGCACAGAGCCTAGATTAATAATCATGGAAATGCAGAGCAATCTACAATAACCCTGGGTGAGTCCTGCCATCTGGTTTAAATACTAGTTGTGCTGCCCAGCTCAGTTCCCCGGCCACCTGGGCCCTGAACCTAAACCATTGCTCTCTCCTCATTGACTTCATAGAGTCATGCCTGGAAATCAGACCGTCAGTTGCTGTATGACTTATAGACTAATGAGCTGGAGTGGGTAGGTGCCCACTGGACAGGACAGGTGTGTCGTACCCATACACTCAGGGGCTGAGTTACAGGAGAAGAACCAGATGCATAGAGAACTCAAACCTATTATAGTAAATGCTAAGCCGGCAACATTTTGTCCTGGAGGGAGATGGAACCTTTATTAGAGTGAACAGTAAATAAATCTGCTCTCTGCTCCGGAAGGAAAAACCTGTATCTATCTTCCAAAGAGGTTTGCTATACAACAATCATTAAAAAGATAGTCCAGAACAACAACAAAAAAAAAAGCCAGAGCTGCTTCTCACAAAATGTACAGAAACCCTTTGAGAACTGTCTCTCAATCATGGTCACGCGGTTCCCGATTTCAGGGAAAATCACCACCGGTGAGTCTAATACACATATTGGAACTGGCAGTCTGAGCAGACAGACACTAAAACGCAATCTGAATTTGTAGATGCAAAACCAAACGTGCAGCGTGTACCATTTGTGCCTGCTGACCAGGCAGCACAGCAACAATTTTGGACATCAGTAAGGATGGGCAGATAAACCTTTCAAAGGTTATGTTTGACCACAAGGCATGTAGACTAGATCACTCGATATGGTCCCGCTGATCCTGGAGGCTCTCTTCATTGTATTCTCTCTGTGATTCAGGTTGGATGATTTTTGTCTATTAATCTTCAAGTTCAGTATCTCTTTCTTCTCTACTCCAATCTATTTTTAAGCCCACCCAGTGATTTTTCTAAATTAGATGTTATCCTTTTTTAGTTCTAGTGTATCCATTTGGTTATTTTTCTTCTTTTCTTCTTCATTTCTTTTCTGAGATTCCCACATCCATTTTAGCCATATTTTACTTCCAATTCTTATACATATTTGTAACAGTTCTATTAAAACCTAGTGGCTAATTCCAACGGCTGGGCCATATTTGGTTCTTTTTCTGTGAACTGCTTCCCTCTCAACTGTGGGTCACAGTTTCCTGTTTCTTCCATGTCTGACATTTTTTTGTTCCATAGCAGACATTGTGATGATGTGTTGTACAGACTCTAGATTCTTTTTTCTTCCTCAAAGGAGTGTTGATTCTCATTCTAGCAGGCAGTTAACTGGCCTGGACTCAAACTCCAAATTCTGTCTCACCCATCATGGGCAGCACTTAAAGTTTACTCATTTATTCAACCTTTCAGCTTTGATTTTTGCTGGGCTCTTGGAGTCTCTCCCCACTCACCCCATTCAGGGTCCTCTGAGGATTTGGTCAAAGTTTCTATGTAGATTTGGGGCCCCTTCCTCTCCACCCCCCTCCTTTCTGAGATTTCCACCCTTACTTTCTAGTTGCTCTGTCCACACTAAACTCTTGTCTCCTGACTCTCCTAGCCAGTAGCTCCCCAGCTTTCTGTTTGAGTTCCAGCTGGCTCAGGTGGGGTGCTTGGGAATGCCCCCAGGGCAAAAAACATGAATGTGAATCTCACCCAAATGCAGTCCCTCACTTTCAAGGATCAACTTCCTCCAGACATGCCTGCCTTTGGTCACTCTCCAGTGTCATCAAATTGCTGTGTTTTATACTTTGTACAGATTTTACAATAGTCTGAGGGAAGGTTTGTCTACTGTAAGCTCCTTTACCATTACAGGGAAATGAAAACAGTACATTAACTGTTGTATAATCTGCTTATTCTACTATGTGTTTTTAAAATTCTATATTATTCCATAATATTGACTGGTCCCTTCAACAAAATTTAGGTAACACTTAGCTACTGGTAGACATAGAAGATGTTTCCAACTCTTGATGGAATACAAGTGCCGTCCTCCAGAGTCAGGTGTCTCCACTGCAGGGGCTGCACAAGATCATTCATTTCATTTGCAGAGAAAAATATATGTTAGCACCTCCTTTTGTTTGCATTTAACTGATCCTCTAATACATCTATTTCATGTTTTATAATGTATGCAATGTATTGTTATAATACTACAAGTAACTAACTTATAGAAGATGCATAAGTTGCACTGGGGTGTGTGCTCAATTTTACTTAATTTTTTATAGAGTATATAATTTTAAAAGTATAGAAGGTACAGTTATGGATAATGCTTTAATGAATGTACATATACATACATAAATACACAATACATTCATATATACATAAATCAATATATATATATAATATAAACATTTTATGCAACATTTTTAGGCACCATACTGATAATTTACATTAGAATAATTACCCTGAAATAGGATTGCTGAATGAAATAATCTCTATGATTTTTTTTTCAGTTTTGTGACTCGCTTTATCAGTATTGTAAAAAAACCCTCCAGAAGGATTATACAAAGCAGCAGAGTCTGTTAACACTGACTATAGTTAGTGGGGTGTTTTTCCTGCCTTAAAAAAAAAATGGTATGATGAGTAACAATATTTTGGTTTAATGAGACTATCTTCCCTTACTCATAGAGTTTAATATTTTTCATAAATTTACTATATTGCATCTCTTTTTAAATTACCTATTTATTTCTTTTGCTTTTTAATTAAGATGATTTATCTTTTATTTAAAAATAATTTTAGGAGATTTTTTTATAGCAGGTATACTTATACTTTGTTACGGATGTTAAAAAATGTTTTTTAGTTTATTATTTTCCTCTTTATTTCTTGATTATATTTTCTCATACACAATACATTTATGTCATCAAATTAGTCATTTTCTTCATGGTTTCTGTGTTTAGAATTATCATTAGAGAACATTCCACACCCTTAGAGTATATAATCATACCAATATTTTCTCTTAGGATGTTTACTTTACATTGAGATCTTTAATCCAACTGGAATTTATTATGACAGATCATACACGATAGAACTCTTATTTTAGAGACTCCCGCCAAGATGGAGGCGTAGGTGGAAACACCTTGAGTCCGTGCACAACCAAATCTAAAAACAACAAATTTTTAACAACAATAAATGTAACCAAACCACACAGAAAATTGACAATACGGAGTCCGAAAACAACGAAATGCTCAGCTAAACCGGTAAGAGGGGTGAAGCCAGCAGCGGAGCAGAGCGGGTTGGCCAAACAGATCCCCAACCAGGAAGCTGAGGGCGTGGATCCCAGGTGCGGGCTAGCTACGGGGGGACACGGGGAAGAGGCATGGCTGGCTGTCTGCAGGCAGTCGAGCATCGGCGTGCAGATAAACCAGTGAAGAGGCCAGCATTGAGACCTCACGGCGCAGGGCGGCGGGCTCACACATTTCCGCTCAGATAAACAGGTGGGGGCGAAGGTGAGGCGGACTGGGCGAGCAGAGAGGACAGCCATTGCTCCCTCTCTGACCCTGCCCCCACATACAGTGTCACAAACCTGCGACCTGGGTGGCCCCGCCCTGGTAAACAACTAAGGCTCCGCTCCTCATATGTAACAGGCACAAACAGATCAAAACATACATGGCTCAAGAACAACTCAGAGCCCCAGAGGCCATAAATCTAAGCAATGAAGAAATAGCCAAACTTTCAGATGCATAGTTCAAAACTCTGGTGATCAGGATGCTCATAGAACTGGTTGATTTTAGTCACAAATTACAGGAACATATGAAGGCTAAACTAATTGAAATGAATGATAATGCACAGGAAACCAATAGTAATGAAAAGGAAACTGGGACTCAAATCAAGGGAGCAGACCAGAAGGAAGGAAAAAATGACCAAACAGAAAAATATGAAGAAACAAGAATTCAAAAAAATGAGGAGAAGCTAAGGAACCTCCAGGACATCTTTAAACACTCCAACATCCGAATTATAGGGGTACCAGAAGAGGAAGAGGAACAGCCACCAGTGGAAAACTTATTTGAACAAATAATAAAAGAGAACTTCCCCATCTGGCAAAGGAAATGGACTTCCAGGAAATCCAGGAAGCTCAGAGAGTCCCAAAGAAGTTGGACCCAAGAAGGAATACACCAAGGAACATCATTATTACATTAGCCAAGATTAAAATGAAGGAGAGAATCCTAGAAGCAGCAAGAAATAAGGGGACTGTCACCTACAGAGGAGTTCCCATCAGACTGTCAGCAGATTTCTCAAAAGAGACCTTGCAGGCAAGAAGGGGCTGGAAAGAGGTATTTCAAGTCATGAAAACCAAAGACCTACAACCAGGATTGCTCTATCCAGCAAAGCTTTCATTTAGAATGGAAGGACAGATAAAGTGCTTCTCAGATAAGATCAAATTCAAGCAGTTCATCATCACCTAGCCCTTATTATATGAAATGTTAAAGGGACTTATCTAAGAAAAAGAAGATAAAAAAAGATGAACAGTGAAAGGACAGCAAACTCACAGTTATTAACAACCACACCTAAAACAAAAGCAAACTAAGAGGACAGCTAGATCAGGAGTGAACCATAGAAATGAAGATCACGTGGATAGTTAGCAACAGGGGAGTGGAAGAAGGAGAAGGGGGGAGAAAGTACAGAAAATAAGCAGCATAGATAGTAGATAGAAAATAGGGGGAGGGTAAGAATAGTAGGGGAAATACTGAATCTAAAGAACTTAAGACACGTGTTCATGAACTAAAGGGGGGAATGGTGGGGGAGGGGTGTGCAGGATGGAGGGGAATGGAGGGGGGGATAAAACAAATGTAATGGCATAATCAATAAAAACAATAAAAATAATAAAAAAGAACTCTTATTTTACACTAAAGTCATATATGTGTGTGTATGCATATGTGTGTGTGTGTGTGTGTATATTTTGGAATGTTTCTGTGTTTTTATTGAAACTTATTGATCTGTCGAACTCTGTCATAATTACAATCCTCTGATTTTATGGTTGAATAATACATTTTGACAAGGAGCATTACATTTCAAGAGCAACACTGACAAACCAGAAAGTACTTAAAAGTGGAGTGAGGAAACTACTTCATATAATAAATACTTTAAGAATGTTTAAGTTTGAGAAGAGAGGATTCAATTCCTATCAAAAGTAGGGACTCCATAAGTAACCTAAGGAGGTTATAATGTGGTTATTTTTTTAAATAGTTAAGGATTTATTACATGGATTGGAATAGAGCTGGGTGACTCTAGCGGAGACTAATGGGTGGAAATTACTAGAGAAAATTGTGCCTCAAGAAGGGACTTTTCCTAACAGCCATGTTGTTCAGTGAGAGAGCAGCCATCTCAGAGTGGGGTGGGGTCAGAGGACCTGGCTGCTCTTTGCTGAAAAAGTAAAAAAAAAAAAAAAAAAAAAAGATAACTAAATTTCTCAGGGATGCAATGAAAGGGACATTTACAACAATAAGGGCTGGGCTACAGAAAGGACATTCAACCTCTAAATTTCTGGCATCTGCGATCTCATTAGCCTAAAAAACCAACGTCAATCACTGAGAATCAGCTCTGAGTGATCCCTAAGGCAATGACCCTGAGCCACTGGTCTTCAAACCCTGAAAGTTGTGGAACACTTTTTCTTCATCCGTGAAGTGGTGGGTCAGGACTGAGGTTGGGCTACAGGATATAAAGCAAAGGGAAATTTAATGGTCCCAATACAGCCCTATTTTTTGCTTAGGCAGACTCAAGATGCCCTGGGATGCAAAGGGATATTTCCACAAACACCCAGAAAAAAGTGGTCCCTGGATCCCAGGGTCTCATTGCCATCCTGCTTCTACAGACACTAAAGCACTGAGCAAGGGGGTGTGCAGTCCCCTCTTCACCTCCATAGGATATGGAGAAGAGAACATTCTTTTAAAATCTCAGTGAAATATGCTTAGGCCCCTAAAGCTGTTCTATTCAAATGCACTGATTTTATCTATTATTTATCCCATGGCTTTGGGAGAGAGGTGTCTTCTCTCTGAGGAGCTAAGAAGAGAGGCGGAGCTTTGAAGCAGCTCTCTTTGGATGGGTTTGCCTTGAAAGGAAGCAGTGGTGGAGTACAGGAGAGAAGGGGTGACATTCCTGTGGGACCCCACAGGTTCCTGAGTAGGAGCTCTGTCTCGTGGCTAAAGACAGCGGCTCAGCACATGTCAGGCCACCTAAGCACTCTGGCTGTCTTCTGAAGAGCCACAGTTGTAACTTCATTAAAGGCATCTGTAGAGAGAGAAACACCATAGTTCACCCCAATCACCATAGCCCACCAGCCACCTAGCCTTGCAGGGTAAGATAATACTTTGTGAGCACGAGACACACAGAGAAAGGGGACCATACGAACCCATGGACATGAACTGAAGGGGGGAATGTGGGTAGGAGAGGGTGTACAGGGTGGAGGGGAATAAAGGGGGGGAAATGGGACAACTGTAATAGCATAATCAATTTTATATATATATATATATATATATATATATATATATGAAAGGGGGCCATACTAGATGCTACAAACTATGAAGATCAATATAATTAAGCCCTAAAATGTAAGAAGAAAGTATATGGGCCTTATAAACATAATGGTAGGTGAAAAAAAGCCAGACACAGAAGAATGTTGTTTTCATCCATTTTTATAACATTTTAAAACAAATGCCTTGATGGCATTGAAGTCAAGATATTGGTTATCCTCTGGGGACGGGTGACGGTAGGTGTCTGGGAGGGGCCCATGGGGCTTCTAGGATGTCGGTGCTGTAATGTTTTTTGGTCTAAGTGCTGGTTAGCTGGGTGTTCTCAGTCTGTGACAACTCAGTACAAGTCACTGAGTTGTCCATGTATGATTTACACACTCCCCTGTATATGGTGTATATGAATAAAAATTTCAAAAGAAGAGGAAGGTGGTAACGTGACACTCCTTAGCGCTGTTCCCAGATTTCTGCCAACTGTGGAGTAAGTGATGCTTTCGTCGTGGTTCCAGGGAAGCATGGGGAAGCACTGAGGGATGATGGGAGAGAGGGGAATCATGTGGCTGGCAAGTCTGACCCAACCTGGCTGTTCCAGACTCACATCCTAGGCTCAACCTTTTCCTACATGGCTGTCAAACAGAGAGCAAAGTTACACCCACCACGCCCAAGAAGCAGAGGTGAACTGGAGTCAGACCCTCTGCAGGCTGAGACATTGGAATCCATGACCCCAGGAGACCTTGCAAGTCAGAGAAGAGCCCAGGTGCTCCCAGGGCCCCAGCAGGTCTCAGGGACCCTTGTGCAACACCGGAAATTCATCTGGGGGGTCTTTTGGCCTCAGACCATGGCAATCTATCCAGCTAGAGCCACAGCCGAGGCATGGTGTTTCACAGGCTCCTCCCAAGGCCAGCAGAGGGGAAGGGAGTGGGGGAGAGATGCTGGAAACGCAGGTGGCCTGTCCCAGTTCAGACACTTAATCAGATCAGTGCAGCTGAAACATGGCCTCAGACTAAATTAAATTATGGTTTCTTCATGCCCTAGTGGAAAGTTCCTTGCCCCAGGCTTCACAAAACTGTTCTAGTTACTGGCTCTGCCATTAGGTATCTGTTCTAACCTCTCTGGGCTTCATTTTCTTCATCTGTAGAATAAGTTGGAAAGAGGTTTTCTCTCCAGCCCTTTCAGCCCAGATTTATGACCTAAAATACTGGGGTTCAAATTTCCGCCTGGGAAAGAATACTGAGACCAAGACACCTGAGTTTTAAGTCTTCACTCAAAATGGGGTGTTTCCTCATTTCTTAGACCTTCGCTTCCTATTCTGTAATATGGGAAGAAGATACTTCTAGAGAATTGTCACCAAGATTCAGTGAGTTAATGAGTGGTTCTCAAATTTGACCTTCCTGCAGGATCACATGGAGGGCTTCTAAAACCCAGGTGGCAGGGGCCAACTGTGAGTATACTTTACCTCTGAGACCTGGAATAGACAACAAGAATTCACATTTTCTATTGCATCCCTGGGTGATGCGGATGCCGCTGGTCCCAGGATCACATCTGAGGACCCCTGAGTGATATAGTTAAAAGCTCATAGTAGAGTATGAATCTGAAATGTTCTGAGTCAATCTAAGTGGGAAATGATTCCTCAGTGCTAAAACAGCCACCAAGATGATTCATGTTTTTATGTGGCAAGCAGTTGGGATATAAACCAGTGTCCCCAGGCTCTGCCAACCTGTGGATTCTACTGGGCTTGTATTAACACTGATAACCAAATTCACCGTCACATAGCTCCCAGTCTACAAATTCTGGACCAGAAATTTAGAGCATTCTCCACATGTCTGTGCATGGTCTTGTGCTACAAGCATTTCTCCTTGTTGATTTCCTCCTCTCTGCACCCTAAACAACTCCGTAGGGGCCCCTTGTCACAGCTTCTGCTGCTGGAACATTCTGGAGAACTGGCCTTCCTGGTGAGGAGCCATTTCCCCCATTGTGTACCCTGAGGAAACTGGCTACACTTCCTCCAGCCCTCAGAGTGACATCATTTCCTCACAGACCAGCAAGAAGGACCCTCTCTTCAACTCTGTTGCCCTGTGTCACCTGAACCCGGACGTAGCCACAAGTGTGCTGAGGACGAAAGCAGTGTGCATTTGGCAGATGCTCGGTAAATGATGGCTCTGCATCTACCATTTCCAAGTATAATTTCTAAGCCAGAGCTGCAGTACAGACCGACCCTGGCAAGGATAAATGAGAGTAGGACTTCCATTCACAGACATCTTGCCAGGTCAGTAAGGTGCGGGGGTGGGGGAGGGGGAGCTACCATCAGTTTCATTGTGAAAGACCATCAGGGAGACATCAGGAAGTGCTGCCCGTCCATACTCTACCTGCCCATTCACTCATTGCTGGAAGGCTCAGCACGTGCCCAGTCACTGCACTGAGACAAGAATCCAAAAAGGCAACCTTTCCTGGAAGTTAAAACCACACACCACCCCAAAGGACACGGCCAGGAAAGTCACAGATGGCCCATTACATTTAAAAATAACCTGGTCTTAGGAGCAATTTGTAAATAAAAAGAATGTCATTTTTCCAACTTACAGGTGGCAGTGGATTTTAAAATAAGAATTCTCAGTGGTTTTGTTAAGTGTGCTGGGAATCGGTCACTCTCGAGATCGGAGCTGGGAATCCAATTTGACAGAACCTTTCCCATGAGCAGGAAGAGAAGGCGTGAGAAGCGGCTGGAGGCAGAGCGACAGGTGCCACCTCACCTGCTCCTGGACCAGCCCCGCCTGGGCGCTGTCTGCTCCTGCCCCAAGACAAGTCTTCCAAACCCACGAAAATGTGTGTGCTTTAACCTTACTGCTTCGTTCCTAGAAATGTATCCTTGAAAACAGCGATGGCAAGTGCAAAACGAATAGCTCTAAAGATGTTCTTCACAGCTCTGTTAGTAATATTTAAAAGCCAGAAATCGTCTAAATGCCAGTGATGGGTGCTTGGCTATTCCTCACACTGAGGAAGCTCAGTGTGAAAGTGTGTGCACACAGGGCCCAGAAGGAGGGGAGCGGGGTTCAAACTCCAGCTCTTCCACTCACTACCTGTGCAACCTTGGGCAACATAGTGCCTCCAAATCTGTTTCCTCCTTTACAAAAGGTGTGTAGGAATAGTATTTACCTTGTGGGTCTGTGGTGAGAAATGAATTAGATGATGTGTGAAAAAGCATAGTCCATAAGAAGCATTTCATAAGTCTTTGCTATTATTAGATAAATAGCACTCTGACCATATGGCGAAATTCCTTGCAAGCATAAAAAAGATGCTGTAGAAAACTATCTAATGATGCTAAGAAGTGTTTATGGATATCGTTAAGCACGAGAAGCAGGTTATATCACTCTATGATCATCTATTTGGGCTAAAAATCTGTTTTTCAGAGGGGAAAGAGTGAAATAATTTACATCCAAATGCCGACCGCAGTTATTTCTGAGTGATGCTCTGACAAAGGAGTTTTCCTTTTCTTTGTGGGCTTTTCTGGGTTTGCCAGCTCTCCCTCAAAAGGGAGGTAAAAGAAGGGCACCATCGGTGACGTGACCATGCTTGCTATTCACTTTTTTATGGCACAGATGCAATAATAACTCCTTTTTTCTGTAAAGACGCCCTAGAAAATGGGGGTAGAGAGCACTGTCCTATAAAATTCCCAGCCAGGTATCTCCACCCCATGCCCTTCAGGGAAAGAAAAGTCTGAGAAACCCCCTAACCCAGGAGATGACAGGTTCCCCGGCCTGGGAGCCCATTCTGAGGGGCCCCACCTGAGTCTGTTGGTGCCACTCACCCCCCAACCCAGGTCCACTTACAGCATGAACGTGAAGGCGGACCAACAAAATGGGCTGAGAAAACAGGAGGAAAGGAATTGGAGGGAGTGGGTTGGGGGAGGAGGTAACTGCCTTCAGTTTTCACCCCCTCCCACCCTACTTCCCCTGGACCTTCCATCCTCATTGACTGCTGCTGCATTTTTTAATTGAACTTGCTCAGAAACTACTGTTTCTGCCACATGTGATGTTTTCATGTGTTTTTCTTGATCTTTGGATCTCCCAGGGTGTAGCAAAGACCCCCAGCATTTGCCCAAAGCCAACTTGGCCTCAGTACACAGGTTCCCGGCAGGGCTGACCACTTCCTAGCCATGCCCCCTCCAGGTCAGGGCTAGAGAAGGGGAAAGAAAAAAGGGCCAGAAGAGGAATGGTGGGCACATCCTTCCTGTTGGGCAAAGGAAGGAGAGGGAGGGTTTGGACCCCCTGAAATGAAGTCACCTGGCTTCTACTCCGCCCATCAAATCCACTTCCCATCTCCCAAGTAGACGTTTTTCCAAGAGCACATAGAGGTGAAGGCCACGTGGATATGGACGGCACCCAGAGGTAGATTTGGGGGCTCTGCTTTTTCAGGCTGGGAGCCATGGGTAGGTGTGGCGTCCTGCTCATTTCCATGGGTTCCATCATCATTACCGAGCATTTATAGTGAATGCCTGCCCCCACAGAGTGCCTTCCAATCCCCTTGGAAAGGCGTTTGCAGAGCTGTGACGTTTTTCCAGCTACCTGCAGTCGTCTGCAGCTCTCTCCAGGGTATTTGCACCAGGGGATGGCTGTCTGAGGAAGTGATCCTAGACGGTTAACCCTCGACTGGGTGTACTTAAACAGCAGGGATTTGGGATGAGAAAGGGTAAGAGAAAGCTTTTCCCTGCTGTCGACAAGACAAACCTGAGAGTGCCACTGGCTGACTGGCACAGAACTACCGGAGATGCGTGAACAGGGCTGCCCCGGAGAGACCTGAAACCCCCCTTGGAAAAGAGATATTTTAACACAGAGAAGTTTGAGGCCAAGTTCTGACTGCCTGCAGAGTCCTGCTCTTAACTACTCCATTTTACCATTTTGGAAATAAATGTGGCTTGCAAATTGAGCTGGCTGGCACATCCCAGGGGGCCCCAATGGGAATGACAGCATTAGAGCCAGAAGCCTTGACTTTCTCAGCTTCAGATGCCATGAAAGGACAAAGTGTCTCTTTCTGTACCATCTCCACTCAAGACCTTTGACTGCCTCATCCTTGTCATTTCTTGATTTTAGGTGAAAGCCATAAGGAACTGGTGGATATTGGCCAAAGAACACAGATGCATATATGAATAACCCGTGGACACAGACAATGATGTGGCGAAGGTGGTGGGGAGAGCTGGGTGGAGGGGAGCAAAGGGAGGGGAAATGGGGGACATCTGTGACAGTGTCAAAATTTTTAAAAAATGGTTCGGGGAGGCTGCTTGGGGATAAAGGGCTGGTGACAGCCTTTCTCTTAGTGTGAAAAGCCCGTCATTCTCCTCACCACCCCCTTTCAGCACTAGCTGAAACGCACAGTCTCACATTCTGCCCTTGACTTAGGAAAGACTATTCCTCTGGGTGGGAGCGGTGTCTTTTGTTCCTGAGGTCTTAAGGCATTTTGGAATGCCAAACGGTAATGACAGGACTCCAGGACTCCAAATGGCCCTACCTGGGGCACCTCCAGAGTGAGTCATATGCTGCATCTGATTAATTGAGTTAGGACCTGTCAGTCACCAGTTTTGCTATAAATACACTGAGAGCTGGAAGAAACTTTTCTGATGGGTGGGGGGAAGGCTGTGCAAAGGGGAGCTGGGGTTTTGAGACAAAAGAGGAAGAGAGAGACTACAGACAGAGGAAGAGAATGGCAGTTGTGTGCGTGACCTCCAGAGAGGTCCAGCCATCAATACAAGGGCCTCTCTCTCTCTCTCTTTTTCTCTCCTTGACCAGGATTTGCAGAAATGAGGCTACAACTACTTTAAACACTACGGTAAGGGAACAGACTGTGGAGGGGCTAGCGCAGCTCCGAGTGAGTGCAGGATGGGTAAATGGGTGGGGACCTGTTCTGAAGCATGTTTGACTCAAGGTGTTGGCAGATATGGCTCTAGAGCAAGCCCCACTCCCTCGGGGACCCCTAACAGATTCCCTGTTGCCAGGAGAGGAATTTCCCATCATCCTCCCTTCCTCTTGTCAACTGCTGGCACCGTCTGAGATGGAAGGCAGGCTGACAAGGTTAAGGGGAGAGATCTGATATGCTATCACGCTTCCCAGGTCCATGACAGGCAGGCTTGTGTGAAGCAGGCCCATGGCTTCCCTCTGCTCCTCTCCCCAAACAACCCTCCCTTGTGCCAATCAGGACCGAGATAAGAAGCAGACTGAGTCCTCCTCCCAGAGCTTAAACCTCGAGCTAGTTACTTATGGGAGCTTTGCAGTATCCATCCCCAGCGTCCAGTCTGGGGCCTCCTTTCCACCTGGTGCTGCCTCAGAACAACATGGGAGCTGCCATGGCAGCGTGGGCTGCACTCTGCAGGGGACGGACAGAGGCAGCTCTCACACATGCCCTTCACATTGTGCCGGTCACCAGCACTGGGCAGTGGCAGCCTCTGAAAGGACCACGTTCACCACTGGAACGGCTGCCTGTGAGGCAGACCAGCTGTCTGTGAGTGGCGATACTTACACCCTTCAGACGGATCCACAGTCTGAACCTCCTACACCAGGTCACCTAGACCAGGGCTACTTGAAGTGCGCGTCTGGAGTGAGGTGCAAATTGTGTGTTCCTGGTCCACAGTGAGGTAAGTACAGAAACAGAGTAAGCATTATGAAATATTTACAGCGATCTGGCAGAGTAACTTAATGTGTTTGTTCCGACAGTTAAAAAGTGACTTGTATTTTGTGTCTTTTTATTTCATGTTCCCCAAAATATATTCTACATAGCAGACCACATGTATTCATGTATATAATGAAAATACCATTCCGTAAGAAATTGTCTGAAAATGCCTGTTTCTTCACCCTGGATAGTTGGAGAAGCAGGGTCCTAAGTGCAGGCCACAGCACTAAGAATATCAAGCTGAAGCCTCCAGGCTACGGACTGTGCGTTCTTCTCGAAGGACTTCTGAGACAGAGCAGGAGTGAGAGCCGAGGGAGAGAGATGGAGAGACGGCACATCCTCCCAGACCTGCTCCCCCTGAAACTGGACAGTCGTGTTCCAATAAAGTGACGCAGGAAACCAGTCCTATCTGGCGTTCTTGCCCGGGGGCAAGCCAAAATGATGGCCGCACACTGTAGCTGCGGCCTCTCCCCAGAGGCCCCCCGGCGTGGTCTGAAGCACACGCCTCCTCCTCAGCAGCTTCTTTCTCTGCGTGGCCTGGCTCCCCAGTCCCCTCTCAACTCTTCCCTTCTCATCCAGAAGTTCTCACCTCTCAAAGAGTAAGGAGAAGCCCATGGCCCTTCTGATCACTCGAGTTAAACAAGCCTTCCTGAGGGAATTTTTCAGTTCAGGCAGGATACCCGGCGATCAACAACAGCATTGCAGATGCACAGACTTGAGCTTGAGTTCTGGCTTCTGCGCTTTTTGACTGGGTGACTTCGGGCACACCCCTCACTCTGTCAAGGCCTCAGGGTCTGCAGCTACAAAACCGACATAATGACGCCTAATATTTACTAAATGTTATCCTACAGGTTAGATATTGTCTACATGCTTTCAGGAAAAACCTCAAAAAAAAAAATAACCCTGTGAAAGAGATACAATGATCCCAATTTTTCGGTGAGGAAATTGAGGTTTTAGCCAAGTTAAGAACTTGACAAGTTCATAGAGTGAGTAAAAGTCAACCTTCTGTACTCCTCTTCCCAGAGTTACTGTGCTTAACCATTATGGGATGCCACCCCAGCATCACTGTCAGACTCACGGGATGGTTGTGAAGATAAAGATAATGCACTTTTAACGTGGTTCCATTCCTATGTATCCATTATTGTTGCTTTGGACATTATTTTCCCAGGGCTATCTGGGGGCCTCTCAATGTCCCCTGGCTACAACCTGGGGCAGCAAAATCTTGGTGAGCTTCAGAAGGAAGCCAGCCAGGGCTTCCTTGGCAGGTGGCCCGGCCCACACCTCCTTTAATAGTCCAGGGTCTCCTATAAATATGCCAACAGCAAATCAAAGGCTCTGAAGCAAATCTCGATAGTTACTCAATTTCAGGCTCTACAGCATTTTCAGTCTTGCACCTTTCACATCAGCTAAAATGTTCTTCCAAGTTCCTGGCTCCTGGATTTCTCCATCTCATCTTTTTAAATGCTGAGCCCCTCTCTGCCAAATACTGTAGGTATCAGCTGTTAAAAAGAAGGGAGCAGGGCCAAAGGGTAGAGAAAAAATTCAGCAAGGTTACTTGACTCTTCATAAATATTTATATCCACTTGACGAGGCAGAGTTGGTGCCAGGACTCTCCCTGGGGCTTCCCATGGAGGATTTTTAGTGCAGGATTAGGGAGCAGCCGAATGCCAACTTCTTTCCCAGCCATACCCTCCCTAACCTCAGGCTCATGCTAATGGGCACCTTTTGTTGAGTGTTGGCTCTCTGCCAGACAAGGTGTGCCGTCATCTCTAAGTTTTACAGATAAGGAAACTGAGGCTGGGGAAGGTGAGTAGCTAGTGTAAGGCTGATTGGGCAATGAGGGGACGAGCAAGGGTGCGCCCCAGCTCTGGTTAGCATCAGTGTCGAGCTCTTCCCTCCGGGAGGCTCTGTGTGTCCTGCCTCAGGGATGAGACTCTGGGTTTCCATCAGGGCTTGCTTGACTCTCCTCCTTCCCTCTTCTCTGAGTTCCAGGAAGGGCTTCCCTCTACTCCCAGCATCCTGAATGGTCCCTCCTGAATTGCAGCCTCCACAGCACCCTGCTAGAGGTGGACGTGTGCTCTCTTTACCTCTCCCTCTTTGGGTGTCATTGTTTTTATTTCCAAGGGGATGTGATAGGGACAGAAAAAGCTCATCTCATTTACTGGCCTGGTGCAGGGTGGTTGGAGCCCTTGTTAATCAGGTGCCTGACCACCTCCCAGTGGAAAGGAGGGACTCAAAGCCCCTGCTGGAGGTGCCCTCAACATATCTTTGTTCCAAGCTTATATGTTTCTAGAAACACAGAGCTGGAAAATGTCATATCACCTGTTCCCCAGAGGGCAGTGACAGGTATGTGGCCATGAGACACAGTCTGTCTAAGCCTCGGACTAACTGTGTTCTGTGTTGATGATGGCACAGCGCCCATAGTACCTCCTGCATCAGGGTGCCATTGGGCGCTGACCTTTCCAAACATAGACTCGTGGGCCCCAGCCCACCCTGTACATCACAGCACAGTCTGCAGTGGAGGCCAAGATATTCCCAGGCTCCCGGGTGATTCCAGTGTTTACAGAAATCGCACAGTCTTTGACTCACAGTATGGGTAATCAGTACTAACTGGATTCAAATCCCAACTTTGGGCAAGTTGCCTAGCTTCCTTGAGCTTCAGTTCTCCTCTCTCATAAGAATAGTAACAGTACCTGTCTCCCGAGACGTGAGGAGGAGACAGAAAAAAAGGACTTACTCTGTGATGGCTAAAAAGCTCTTCCTATTGACCTGCTGCACGGTCCTTCCACCCAAAATATGAAGACAGTGCCTAAATGTGGCAAGTACTCAAAATGACTCGTATCTGCTCTTGTAAACCAGGAAAAATTGAAAAAATTCACTGATGAGATCATTACAGGGAAAAGACCAAGAGCTGCAGACCAAATTCATCCTGATTCTAAGCAATGAACCAACAAATCCACAGTGATCACCCACTGTGAGTCCAACATCACAGAGAAACCAAAGTTTGTACCTATAGCAACTCAACTTTTAGCTGAGGAGATGAGACAAAAACATACCAGTTGAAATAAAGTAAGAATTAGCCAGAATAACAAAATGACTGTCAAAAGATGCTCTGTGTTCATTTTTTCACTCCTGTACCTTTCTAATGAAATCATTCATTGCTTGTGCTGTACCAGGAACCGTGCTAGAATCCAAAGATACAAGGTTAATAATATAGTCTCCCCCTCCAGGTGTCTAAAGTCTAGAGGAGAGAGATGAGCAAATTAATGTTCATGATTCACTTTCTTCTAGCTATGTGTACTGGAAAAGGCTAAGTTTCACAGTATTTGAAACACTTCATTCAGGGCCAGGAGATCAGCTCCGCTGGAAGGCATTCAAGGTCTGGTTTCTCATCTCAGGCCATTCAGAGCATACGTCTAGAGACAAATATGCTAAGTAGACCACGATCAAAGTAGAAATGGCAGGCAGCTTTGAAACTCACATATAATGGTAGTTGGGAAATGTGAAAACATGAATAAATCTGTTCTAAATGGTTAACAACAAGCCAAGGGAAGGGGAAATATAGGAACCCCCAACCCATCTTGCATAACCTCAATAGTGTGAGGAGATGGAGGCAAAATGAAAGATGAGGGAATCCAATCACAGCTCCACTTTCTACGAAACTCACAGCTTGTTTTCCTGAAGGGAGGAATCTTCTCTGTCTATTTACCACTACATAGCTGGCACATAGCAGAGTGCCTACACAGTCACTGGTGTCTAAGAAACCTTTGTTGAATGAATGAATGAATGAATGATGCAATTGTCCACATCTGAGAATGCAAAGCACCCAGTGTGCAGACAACCATCATAGTGGATTGATAGAAGATAGGTCTTTTGAGAGAGTCCAAATTACCCTGAGCTCCAGACCCGTGTAGCCAGATGTCCATTTGCCAACTCCTCTGAGATGTATCGAAGTCCCCTCAAACTCAGAAGGGAGGAACGCGAGATTTTTCCCTGCCCTCACTTTCACATGGCTGTGTATCTCAGTGAATGCTGCCACTCCCTGTCTAGTCACCTAACCTGGAAACTCATTCCCCAGCATTCTCCTCCCTTCTCACCACCAATCCAACCCTCAGTGCTATCTACTGCCTCAAATTCCCCAGAGTTCATCCCCTGCCATTACTCACCTCCAGGACAGCATCTTCTTCCCTGGCTAATACACTTGCCTCCTGACACGGTCTATCCATGTCTTCCCTCCCCAGCACCTCTCCTCTTGTCCTCCTCTCTCTACCTGCAACATTCTTTCTTCCCACCTCCAACGGTGCCCTCCTCACCCATCAGACCTCAGACACTGCCCCTTCCTTCTGGACAAGGGCAAAGCCTCTGCTGTGACCTCTAACATACTTTTCTCTCCCCCGACCTTTGTCACAATCCAGAGGCCAGTGGGTAGCTTCCTAACCGAGAGTGGGACAACTGTCTTCATGCTCCTGGTTTCAAGCAGGATAGTAGAAAGGACTCAGTTCCCATGGTAGGAACTCAGTTTTAAGCAAAATTCGTTAGTGAAGACAGCGAGACAGCAAACAGTCACTGTGGGCTGCAACAGTCTTTGGAGTCAAGAAAGGAATGAGCTCCTGGACCCGGGCCTGCGTGGCTTATGGGAGCCTATAGCACACAGAAGTTGCAAGTTTAAATGCTCACAGTGCCAGGGTCAGTCCCATCAGTGAGCAAAGCAGGCCCAGGGAGACAAGAGCCGTCCGGGGCTGGTGCAATCTGGGATCACATCCCTGCAGCTCAGCCCGTGCGCTCAGGTCTTGTCTTCATTCTCAAGAGAAGTCCAAAATCATAAGTCTCCTGATTTTTAAATGCTGGCAACTAATTCAGAAATTATGAAAGCAACGAGAGAGCCAAACAAAGCGTATCTGTGCTCTGGTTCCTGCAGGCTGGAGCACCTCTCTGCTCCCCTGCCCCAGCCCTACACAGCCTCCCCCACCCCACCACTGACTGCGCCTACACCAGGCCTGCTCTGGCTGCTGCTTAGCGTGGCAGAGGTGGAAGCTCCTTAACTCAGACCTCGGTGGATTGTCCCTCCCTTCCTCCCCCACATCCCCAACCCCAAAAGGCACTCGCATCATGCTAGCCTCCTTGTCAGGACATGAAGATCTCTTGCATCTAGGGCACCCATTGATCCATGATTCCCTTTCCTTCAAAACAACTTTTCAGAAGAGGTGCTCGGAGAGGTAGACCAGAGCCCAAGGTGGGTGTCTGGCTTGGCCTCTCCCTCTATCCTCCATCCCCGACCCTTTGTCCTCCACTTAGCGGTGGTCCTGTGTCCAGAACCCTAGGGTTCTCACACAGTTTAAAAACTGCTGTCCATTCATCCCCCAAGGACGAACACTCCAAATCAGCTCCCCAAGACCACACCAGTGGAATTGAGACCCCTTACACCGAGAACTCAGATATCCTCGGATACCACCATCCAGCCACCCTTTAAACCCACTGGTGTGGTGCTACCACTTGGAAGAAGGGTGGGGAGAGCCCAGAGGCAAGTCCTGACAGGACCCACAGGGGGCCCATTTTAGGAGGTGGGAGTTAACAGCAGAAGAGAGAGGGGTGGGGTCCCAAGCTGCTGATACCTGGATGTCTTGCCTGCACGTCTCAACTGTCCCTCTGTGCCTCCTAAGTCCTTTCTTGCCCCTCTCTTCTTCCACACCCCCAGGGATGCCACCACCCAGTTCCCGCCTCTGACCCTTCTGACCTGGTGCATTGAAGTAGTCATCCTCTCACTGAATCTACAGATTCCATCCCCAGACATCTCCCAAATCCATCTCCTTTTCTCCACCCGTAAGTCCACAGCCATAATTCAGACCACAGTCCTGTCAGCTGGATGCCTGCAAACGCCCATGCCTCTCCAGTCTCACCCGCTATTTGCCCTCCTTGATGCTGTCTGAGCAGTCTTCTGAAGAAACAGACCTGACCCTGTCATTCTCCTGCTTAAAACCCTCCTGGGCCTCTCCGTCATCTCTCAAGGTATAACCCAAATTCCTCGCCAAGTCTGGCTTCATCCTGCCCTGGAGGGCTCACCCTGGGCCTGTCCCCAGGGGCACACCTGCTGGCATTTTTCTCAGAGAGAGCCCACCCTGCCTCTGGCCTCCAGGTCACCACCCCTGCAGTCCCAATGGCCTCCCGTCTTTGCCTAGTGTGAGAGTGACCATTTGTCCTTCCAGGCTCAGTTAAGGTGTCTGATTTCGCAGAAAGTCTTTCCTAACTCCCTGACCTGCATCCACCTCTCCCTGCTTCCTTCATTACAGGATGACATTGGATATTGTCATCAGAGTACTTATCCCATGATCCTGCAACACTCTTTGTGCCCCTCCCCAAATAGACTGTGAGTGACTCTAAGGCCAGACCCCGCCCTGGAAGCTCAGTGCCAAGCACAGAG
Source organism: Artibeus jamaicensis (assembly GCF_021234435.1). NCBI lineage: Eukaryota > Metazoa > Chordata > Mammalia > Chiroptera > Phyllostomidae > Artibeus > Artibeus jamaicensis. The sequence goes on from NW_026522040.1 coordinate 4,576,306, forward strand.
GAGGCGGCTCCTGCTGTAGGTGTGTTGAATGAATGATCAAACGTTCTAACTTCTGCCCCATGCCGGGGGGTGTGCCTGGGATTCGCTCATTCTAAACAGCCCCTGTTTCAGCACACAAGGCTTATTTTTAGCGTTAGTAGTTTATCTCCCAGGAAAATTTGGTGCCAGCTGTGGTCACCTGTTTGATTGCTTTCTGCCTTTAACTAGAAATTAATTTGGATTACTTAAGCTTTCCTTGCCCAGCGGAGAAACTCCGGCTGGGTAAATCCAAAGCTGCCGGCAATTTTTCTTTCCCTCTTTAATCTCTTTCTCTCATGCGCCAACTCTAATTTTGTGCTTTCTGGCTTTCTCCCCCTCAGTGCCCATTTTTAATCTACCATCTCTGACCCTTTGCAGATGTCGACTCACCTGGGATCTTTCCCCTCCCACCTGCTTATCTCGGGGAAACTGAGGCCAGCCCTGGCTAGGGACTCAGATGCATCACCTGAGAGGTCTGGAGCAGCTGAGAAGGGAAACCAAAAAGCGAGAAGTCCTAACCACCGCCCTACCCTGTCTGCTGCCCTCTCAACCCCAGACCAGGCCTCAGCGCCTAGGAAGACCTCAAAGTCCTGACCGTCAGCATTGGGAGCACAGAGTATGGTAAGGAAGGCGGCCATGGGCTCTCACCAACTCCTATTTTGGGTAAAAGAGTGTCTACCCCGACTTGGGGTCTCCTCGTGGTCTATGCCCAAGGAATTGTTTCCCCGACTCGGCTCTCTCATCATTAACACCTCCTTCTCCCCTGCTGCCCCACCCCCATCAGCCTCCTGTCCTGCTCTCTTGGCGGGAGTCCATTCACACCCACACAGGCTCCAACTGCAAGATTGGCAAGTGTCTGTTGAACAAGTTAGCGAAAACCTGAAGGGGGCTTGGGGGGGGGGGTCACCTGCTGCTGCCACATGGGATGGAGAACTTGCCAGGATCTCTAGGGAAACCACAGACAGAATGCGTGGTGCATTGTTCTCAGGTCACTGGAAAGTTAAGGAATCGCCCAAAGGCACACAGGAACGAAGCGGAGGGGCCACCAATTCCATGTTTCCTGCGAATGGTTTTGCTCACAAAATCCATGGCCTCTGCTACATCACCCGGCAGCAAGTTCCTGTAAAATGGATGCTCGTATTTGAGGGAGAAAGCTCTGCAATGTCCAATCAGATCAGAACGCTCTGCTTTGAGCAGCCACCAGCTATAAGACTCCAGAAGACACCTCGTGCAGCTCCGTGTAATGATGTGACGAAGGTCTCCTCTGTGCCCACCTGAGCAGGGCGCCACGCTCAGCCACACGGCAGGCCTGCTCTCAAGCAGCTCCAGTCCGGTTGAGAAGGGGGCAGAGGCACCAACAGAAACTTGACTTTCATGTAAAAGCTCAATCAGTTTAAACCAGTTTCCGGGTGTAAGGGAATACATAGCCCCTTGGAGTTCATAAAAAGAAACTGAGGGACAAACCTGCCATCATGTTGTTTTTAACCAAAATGCTTAAACCAGTTTCAAGTCCTGCAAATGAAATTCTGGATTCCTGCTTTTCTGTAAGTATGCAAGGCAGTGTGCAATTAATTACCTTTGGTAGAATTAGCAGCAACAGTTCCGCTTTGTAAATTCGCCTTTCGTTTATATTTAGAAGGGAGAAATCCAATTTGCTCCAAATTCCTTATCCACAATAAACGGGATTTGATCTTTGCTCCAATCTAGTTTTAAAGGTTATAGGAAATCATAGAGAAGATATGTATATAAACTATACTGACAATGAGCTCACAGTGTAGCGGGGAACAGGAGAGAAAAGGGTCCCTCCTTGACAAAGCCAAAAGCCACCACTGTGGTGTACAAACCCAGCTGGAAGGTGAGGTCCTAATTAGTGCCCACCCCACCCCCACAGCTTCAGAAACATCAGATAAACCCATCCAACAAACTGCGCCAGAAGGAGTCCATGCAAGTGATGGAGTCCATGCAAGGAGTCCAAAAAACGTGAACTTGAGTTTGCACCTGTGACTATTCTCTCACAATCTCTTCTTCAAACATTCTTCTCTCCTGGGACCCTCTGTCCCTGCTCCTTGTCCATTTCATCTCCAGTTTCTGAGAGAAGGGAGGTCTTTCTACCGATATACTAAGGTCACTGGGCCCAAAGCAGGTGGAAATCAATGTCCCTGATTTGGTAACACCTATGAGATGGTTAAGATGTTCATACCTCTTTACTCTAAAATAACACTTTCAGCAATTTACCAGAAAGAGTCAACAATGAGTATAAACGTGTATCTGCATATATTGTTTAAAATACTTAAAAAATTGAAAACAACTCAAACCTCCATAAATTTTGGATTTATATAAACTATGATACACTTACACATTGAATTCAAAGTGATGAGGAAGCTGGGGACTTCCAGCCAAGGTGGAGGCACAGGTAGATACGCTTTGCCTCCTCACACAACCCAAAGAAGGACAACAAATTTAAAAACAAAAACAACCAGAACCACCAGAAAAATGGAACTGTATGGAAGTCTGACAACCAAGGAGTTAAAGAAAAAACATTCATCCAGACCAGTAGAATGGGGTGGAGACAGGCAGCGGGGAGAGAGGACTTGCAGCAAGGCAGCAGCTGGCGGACCGGGCTGTCCTACATTTGCATGCAGATAAACCAGGAGGAACAACTGCTTAGCGAGACAGACCATGCAACCCAGGGTTCCAGTGCAGAGAAATAAAACCTCAAAACCTCTCATTGAAAAAACCTGTGGGGGTTGAAGTGGCAGGAGAAACTTCCAGCCTCACAGGACATATCATCGGAGAGACCCACAGGGTCCTAGAATGTACACAAACTCACCCACCCAGGAATCAGCACCAGAAGAGCCCAATTTCCTTGTGGGTAGCAGGGGAAGTGAATGAAAATCGGCAGAGAGCAGAGCAAGCAGCACTGTCCCCTCCCCCACATACAGCGTCACAACAACATAGATTGCCCCACCCTGGAAAATACCTAAGGCTCTGCCCCTCGTTACATAACAGGTGACCAACAATAACAAAAAAAATGGCTCAAGTGAAAGAACAGATCAAACCTCCAGAAAAAAAATGCAACTAAGCAACAAAGAGATATCCAACCTATCAGATACACAGTTCAAAACACTGGTAATCAGGATGCTCATGAAATTGGTTGAGTATGGTCACAAAATAGAGGAAAAAGTGAAGGAAATAGGGGAAAATGTACAGGAAGCCAATAGTGATGGGAAGGAAGCTGGGACTCAAATCAACAGTTTGGACCAGAAGGAAGAAATAAACATTCAACCAGAACAGAATAAAGAAACAAGAGTCAAAAAAACTGAGGAGAGGCTTAGGAACCTCCAGAACAACTTTAAACATTCCAATATCTGAATCATAGGGGTACCAGAAGGAGAAGTGGAAGAACCAGTCATTGAAAACTTATTTGAATAAATAATGGAGTACTTCCCCAATATGGCAAAGGAAATCAACTTCCAGAAAGAATAGGAAGCTCAGAGTCCCAAAGAAGTTGGACCCAAGGAAGCATACATCAAGGCACATCAGAATTACATGACCCAAGATTAAAGATAAGGAGATATTGTTACATTCCGCTCTCACAAGCAAGAAGGGTCGGAGATGGTCCGGCAGTCAAAGATGTTTTATTGGCCAAAGTTTCAAAGTTTTACCTGCACAGGGGCGAACTCTCGGGGTGTCTGGAGACACGGTGCCAAAATGGCTGCAAATGACAGTCGCGCCTAACGCTTACAGCCTGGGGTTTTTATAGAAGTGGGCAAGCAAGCGCTTTGTTTCCAGAAGCAAAGGTGGCAGTTAGCGGTAAACGAGCTCAGCTGTGAAGCACTTAACTACTCCTGACACATGGAAGCCCTCTATACGTTTTGACCAATTCCTAACTCTCTGGAACACCTGCCTGGGGGTGGGTGCGGTTTCTACTCAGGCTTGAGTGAGCAAACAGCTTAGCAGAAACAACTTATTTCCTCCTAGACTCTAATAACATTCCCCCCTTTCCTTTGGCAATAGATCAAACCCTTGACTCATTTTCCTATGACTAGTGCTCTCTAAATGTTGACCTTGGTTGCCCAGGGGCTCTGGATGGTCAGCCCCTGTCGGTTCCTCTGGGGGCGGTGCCTCTGGTCTGCTGGGAGCCTTAGGGGGACTTATGAGAGGCTGGGATGGCCTTGGCGGCAAGCCATTTCCAAACCCTTTCATGATTGGCCCTTCTATTTGAGGAATCCGTCTAATGGTAAAGAGGACTATTCGTAGGGCTCGGGTTAGCCCTATCAATTCTGCCTTCTGTGCAGATGTTCCTTTGGGCAGTGCCTTCTGCCACGGCACCTCATCCTCTGTGGTCACTGCTGCTCCTGCAAATCGCTGTCCATCTTTTATAAAACTGCTCCCATCAGTAAAGAGGGTCAGGTTTGCCTCTTCATAGGCCTGGTCCCGCAAGTCTGGGCGGGCCCCAGTCACTGTGTCAAGAACCTAAGTGCAGTTATGGACAATCTCAGCATCTGGTATTGGTAGTAGGGTAGCTGGGTTCAAGGCAGTGGTCTTGAGAAACTGCACTGCTGGAGGGTTTAACAGCTGTGCCTGATACTGTGTCAGCTGCGCATTAGATAACCACCCGTCTGGGGGCAACCGTAGGACTTGTTCTATATAGTGTTCACCAATGACTTGTATATCCTGTCCCAGAGTTAGCTTGCTCGCTTCTTTGACTAGCAGCGACGTGGCTGCAATGGCCCTCAAGCAGGCAGACCACCCAGATGCAAAGGGGTCGAGTCTCTTTGATAAATAGGCCACAGGCCTTTTCCACGGACCCAGGGTCTGACTCAAAACGCCTAGGGCTATACTTTCTTTTTCTGCTACAAACACTTGGAAAGGCTTGGTCAATTCTGGCAAGGCTAGGGCTGGGGCAGCTACTAAAGCCTCTTTTAAGGTCTGAAAGGCTTGTCTCTCTTTTTCAGTCCACGTGAATGAGTCCTCCTTGCCCCTGGTTAGTTCATGCAAGGGCCTTGCTATCTCTGCAAAACCTAATATCCACAGCCTGCAGTATCCTACAGCCCCTAGAAATTCACGCACCTGCCTTTTGGTGGTCGGCTCGGGAATTTGTAGAACCGCTTGAATCCGTTGGCTGGACAGAGTTCTCAGCCCCCGTTGCAGGTTATACCCTGGGTAACTTACAGTTTGGGTCACGATTTGAGCTTTCTTGGCTGAGACTTGGTATCCCATCCTCTCAAGGTCTCGCAGCAGGTCGACGGTGGCCATTTCACACTCCTGTTCTCGAGCTGCTATTAGGATGTCATCTACATACTGGAGGAGAACTATGGTGGGGTGAGATTTCCGAAACCCCTGGAGGTCTTTGCTGAGGGCCTCATTAAAAATCGTAGGTGAGTTTTTATACCCCTGAGGCAGTCTAGTCCATGTGAACTGCCCTACTAGTCCGTTTTGGGGGTCGTTCCATTCAAAGGCAAAAATCTCCTGACTCTGTGGGGCCAGGGGTAGACAAAAGAAGGCATCTTTCAAATCCAAAACAGAATAATAGGTATGAGTTGGGGGCAACGAGCTCAGCAAGGTATACGGATTGGGCACGGTGGGGTATATCATCTCAACTCGGGCATTTACCTCTCGCAAGTTCTGCACCGGGCGGTAGTCCTGGGTCCCAGGCTTCTGGACAGGTAACAAAGGGGTGTTCCATGCGCATTGACACTCTCTTAGAATGCCTGTCTCCAGCAGGCGCCGCAAGTGTCTCGCAATCCCCTGCCTGGCCCGCGCTGGGACGGGGTATTGCCTGATTCTGACTGGGCTTGCTGTGCTGGACAGCTGGACCAGTACTGGTGGCTGGTGAATGGCCAGTCCAGGCGGGTTAGCCTCTGCCCACACCCCCGGTTCCTGCATTTGCAATGCTTCTGAGACTCCCGCTTCCTCACGGTCTCCATCTTGGAGTGCAGCTAGCAGGTACTCCTCGGAGAGGGGGACCGTTACCTCCACATTGGCTCCTGCCTCGGGATCTTCCTGTTGTCTGAAGGTTATCATAGCTTGGAGTTTCTGCAACAGATCCCTTCCGAGCAGCGGGTATGGACAGTCTGGGATAACTAAGAAAGAGTGAGTGATAGTGCCTCGACCTAAGTCAGTGATCCTGGCAGTTGTCCAGGGGTAAGTTTCAGCCTTGCCCGTTGCCCCTACGATTTTTGTGGTCACCTTGTGGACTTGCCACCGGGGTTGTTTTAAGACAGAAAAAGTGGCTCCCGTGTCGACTAGGAAGTTCACTGGCTTGCCCTCGACAGTTAGGGTGACCATGGGCTCCTGGGAGCCAACAGGTATGGAGCCCCGGCCCCGTCAATCCAAGGTTTGGAGGAGGACTTCTGGGCCACGTTCTGGGCCTTTGTTCCCACCTCTCAATGTAGGGCAGTCTCGCCTCCAGTGTCCTTTCTCCCTGCAGTATGAACACTGGTCCTTCCCAAGTCGGGTCCTCTGCTTCCCCTGCTGCTGTTTCTTGTTTCCTCTTCCTTTCTGAGGTGCTTTCTGTGCTGCGAGCAGAATTTTGGCGACTTCTTTTGCTCTCCCTACCTCTGGGTCATCCCTGGTTACATATACTTTCTGTGCTATTTCTAGGAGCTTGCTTCTATTTTCTCCCTCAAACCCTTCGAGCTTCTGTAATTTCTTTCTAATGTGTGAGGCTGCTTGGGTTACAAGGCTATATATAATTAGTCTTCTATTCTCCGGCACCTCGGGATCTAATGGGGTATATACCCTGTATGCCTCCATTAGCCATTCTAGGAAGGCTCCGGGCGATTCGTCCCGCCCTTGAATAATCTCACTTTACTAAAATTTGTGGGCTTTCTTGCTGCTGCCTTAAGTCCCCTCAGTAGAGCCCGGCGATATTGGAGGAGCGCTTCCCTTCCGCCGCTCGAGTTCGGATCCCAATTTGGAGGTTGGGAGGGTAGGACATCCTCTAATTCTTTCCTCCCCCCTGCAGTCGTCCCCTCTTCCCCCATAATAGCCTTCGCTGCCTCTCTCATAATTCTATCTCTCTCCTCGGAGGTAAACAGGGTTTGCAGAACTTGCTGGCAGTCATCCCAAGTGGGCTGGTGGGTTCTGAAAATAGTTTCTAAAAGGGAAATCAACCCCTGTGGCTTTTCTGAGAAAGGGGGGTTCTGGTGCTTCCAATTGTATAAATCACTAGTAGAGAAGGGTACATAAATCAAGCATGGGGGAGCTCGCGGCGCATCCGGCACGGTGGGGGCCTCTCGTGGTGGTGAAATGCCCGCCCCTGCCTGAGGAGGTGAAATGGTGGCAGCTGCCTCCGCCCCGCCTGGCCCCGCCCCCGGCCCCCCCCCCCCCCCCCCCTGCCCCCCCCCCCCCCCCCCCGCCTGGGAGGTCTGTGCCCCCGCAGTACTGAGTGCCGCCACGAGTATGGGGCGGGCTCTGAAATCTTTTTCCCTCTTCGGAAGAGTCTGGCTGAGGTTGGATTAGGTATGGGGACGGCGCTAGGGCTGGATCCAAAATCTCCTCGGGCTGACCGGGCAGGACAGGGTATAACCTGGGCCTAGCCGGGGTTGCAGTGCGAGACCCCCCGCATTTGGATTTTCCTTCACAAGTTCCTTTTTCAGTCCTTTCTGCCCTGTAGTTACATAGATAGCTCTCCACCCTGTTGTTAGTCTGCATGCACTTCCGAATATACCCGGGGCGCTCGGTGGCTATGTCCACCCAGACATCAATGTAAACAAATTGGTCCGGATGGGGCACCCGGTACACAGTAGCGCGGACAGCAAACAAGAGGGGAAGATCAAAGGTTCCCGCGGTGGGCCAGCCCACATCGAAGGTGGGCCACTCAATTTGGCTGAGGGTCCGGAGGAACTCCGGGTCCGGCGGGTCCACCATATCCACTGGCGCGCCTCTGAAAGTCAGAGAAATTGTTTAACAGGCAATCAAGGGGTGACCCGGGCACGGATCCGCTCTGGCCCATCCTGGCGCGCCGGACGACCCAGGGAATTTCGGAGGCAAGGAAGGTTATAACCAGGACTAACAATAAACACATGAACAGACACAACCTCTTATCACACACAGGCGAACCGCGGTTCTCAGGCCTACGTCTCTCGCAGCGCAGCGCAAAAAGGGAACTGACACTCCTTGACCTAGTCTCGGAGTGGAACTGAAAACTAAGTGACCTAGTCACTACTCCCGAGGGCGTCCCCTCTTTTGGGAGCCCCGGGGCGGACTGCCGGTAACGTCTTACCTACCACCTCAGGGTTAAGCAGTCTAGACTTCCAAAACCAAAAGAGGATCCTCGTTACTTACGTTTGCTGGAGCAGCCCATTCAGTCCTCAGCCGAAAAAGATCTCGCTGGGGCCTCCAAATGTTACATTCTGCTCTCACAAGCAAGAAGGGTCGGAGACGGTCGGGCAGTCAGAGGTGTTTTATTGGCCAAAGTTTCAAAGTTTTACCTGCGCAGGGGCGAACTCTCGGGGTGTCCGGAGACACGGTGCCAAAATGGCTGCAAATGACAGTCGCGCCTAACGCTTACAGCCTGGGGTTTTTATAGAAGTGGGCAAGCAAGCGCTTTGTTTCCAGAAGCAAAGGTGGCAGTTAGTGATAAACGAGCTCAGGTGTGAAGCACTTAACAACAACTCCTGACACATGGAAGCCCTCTGTACGTTTTGACCAATTCCTAACTCTCTGGAACACCTGCCTGGGAGTGGGTGCGGTTTCTACTCAGGCTTGAGCAAGCAGTCTTGGGTTGAGCAAACAGCTTAGCACAAACAACTTATTTCCTCCTCGACTCTAACAATATCTTAAAAGCAGCAAGAGAAAAAAAGACAGTTGCCTACAAAGGAGTTGCCATCAGACTGTCAGCTGATTTCTCAAAAGAGACTTTATAGGCAAGAAAGGGCTGGAAAGAAGTATTCCAAGTCGAGAAAGGCAAGGACCTACATCCAAGATTACTCTACCCAGCTAAGCTTTCATTTAGAATGGAAGGGTAGATAAAGTGCTTCCTAGATAAGGTCAAGTTAAAAGAGTTCATCATCACCAAGCCCTTATTACATGAAATGTTAAAGGGACTTACCTAAGAAAAAGAAGATGACCAAAAATATTAATAGTAAGATGAGAACAAACTCACAACTATCAACAACCGAACCAAAACAAACAAACAAACAAACAAACCCAAAATGAACTAAGCAAACACCCACAACAGAAATAAAATCACAGAAATGGAGATCACATGGAGGGTAATCAGTGGGAGAGGGGAGAGGGGAGAATGAGGGTAAAGGTACGGGGAATAAGTAGCATAAATGGTAGGTAGAAAACAGACAGGGGGAGGTTAAGAATAGTACAGGAAATGGAGAAGCCAAAGAACTTATATGTACGACCCATGGACATGAACTGAGGGTGGGAGGGGGTGGACAGGGTGGACAGGAATAAAGAGGGGAAATGGGACAACTGTAATAGAATAGTCGATAAAATACATTTTTTAAAAAAAGTGATGAGGAAGCTATACAGGAAAAGATTAATAGATTTAACTATATAAAAATGTGAGTAGTTTCTATGACCAAAACACTCAGTCCTAACAATGTCAGAAGACAAATGGGTAAATTATTTGCAGCATATATGACAGGCATGCTAATTTACCTAATTAAAAAAGAACTCTGTAAACTGAGTATGAAAAAGACAACCCACTGTTTTCAAAGAGGCCCATAACCATGTGAAAAGAAGTTCAAGCTCACAAATTAAAGGAAGGTAAACTGTATAGTAGCTAGGTTCAATTTTTCATCCATAACATTGGAAAAGTTCAATAGTAACCAAGATTTAGTAAAAAAAAGTTGTCATTCATTTTTGGTAAAAATGTAAATTTGAATGACAATTTAATAATCTCCCCCAATTTTAAGTTCTTAAATATTTCCACTATATGAATTTATCCTTGTATATGTACTTGCACAGGTACATAAAAATATACACATAAGGGTATTTACAAAAGTATTGTTTGTAATATTGAAAGCCTGGGACAGGAAAAATAAACTCTGATACACCTATAATAGACTACTATGTTGCTGTTAGGCAGAATAAAGTGGTTCATATACTTGATATGGAAAACACCCAAGAGATACTGTGTATTGTTTAATAAGTGAATACGGAAAGTTGAAGAATATTAAGTATAAATAATCTCATTTGTGACATATACATATATTTTTTCACATAAGCATAGAGAATTTCTTGAAAGATATGAAATGTAAAAAGTGGTAATGCCCAGTGGTAATGAGGGGAAGGTTTTATGCTTTATTTTACCTCACTGTTCGATTTTTTCCTTTCAGTGGTAATGTATTATTTTTACAATTTAAAAATAACTAGATTGAACCATTAATTGAAACATTATCAGTCACGCACTCAGCTGCAGGAATTGTTTAAACACCGAGCATACACACAGTGGAGAGTATGTAAGTGTACCATGTCTCCAGTCATGATAGCCAAACTATATCATCTCTTCTCAAGTAGCAAATAAAAGCCTGAAATAAAAGAGACTACTGTAGTAGGGGGACTGTCGTGAGAGGAGGAAGCCTCTAACATGAACACTTATAAGATCTTAAGATGTATAAATCAAGCAGAAAAGGGCTTTGCTTTTATAGGAAGATGCAAGCAAGAATTGGGGGCGGGGGCATGGGATGAGCAGGGGGCATGCGCGGACAGTCGATGAGGGTCTGTTTTTTTTGTTGTGGGCCCCCCATTTCCAGGAGGGTTGAGAAAGAGGGGCTTTTTCCCATTCTAATGTTAGCTCAGGCTGAGCATGGATCAAAGTTCAGGAGTGGCAGGGTAGCCTAGCTAACATTTGGCCAGGACAAGTAAATGGCCATTTTGTACATATCCATCAATGAAAACAAAGAGTTGAGCTAATCATTTATGAGACAGAGAATGGGAGTTTGGACGGGCAGTGTCTGGCCTTGTCACAGGTAAATAAGGGGGCAACCCTGAGTCTTATCTGGGTCATCTTAGGTTGGGAGGTTCTTTGCAGTCAGCCATTTCCAGGAACACAGAAGGGAGATGGATTTCAGACCATTGCTGTTTCCGGGAGAACGGGGCTCAGAGAAAGTTCACATTGTACAGACCATCACAGTCCTCAGAAAGCTTTATTTGTTTATTTGATTAAGCAATCAAATAAATAAATAAACACAAGTTACGTAATTGCTGTCAGATGCTTTCAGAGGGAACGTGACTCAGGGCGCTGAGGAGGCTGTACCGAATCCACAGTGAGCATCTCAAACTCCTCTGTGCTCGCCCCGGACCAGACTGAGAGAGAGATCACTGCAACAGAGCAGATGGCCTGAAATGGACCTGGTTATGTACAGAGATGTAAGATTCATTACAGCTCAATGAGGGGAAGAAAGGATTACCCAATAAATGGTGTTGGGACAATTAACTAGCAATTGGGAGAAACAGTAATTTTAGAATCTCACTTTATGTTATGCACTAAAATGAATTCAAATTGAGTGGAAGAGTTAATTGCGGTTTTTTTAAACATTAAAATCTCAGAAAAATAGAATTGGATATTTTTCAAACCTCTAGATAAAAGATAATTGTATAGGCTTAGAAGCAATACAAGACTTTAAAAAAAAAAGAGTAAGAGCTCTAAATTCAACTCTGAAAATGTAAAGTATAAAAGCAAATGGCAGCCAAAAACTATTACAGCAAATATAATAAAGAAACACTATATATCTTATTTAACACCTCATTTATACTGGTCAGAAAAAAAATTAAGACTCTAAATGATGAAAGGTTAAAAGATATTCACACAAGAAACAATGTCACTAGCAAACAAAGATTTGAAATGTTCGACTCCCAGAGAATACAAAATGCCAATTATAACACCAAATAACCATTTCCCTCGGTTAAATTAGCATACATTTAAAAATCATACCTCCTGAGCTTCTGTCTCCAGTTAGAACAGGGAAGCCACAAGTGACTATTGAACCTTCCCCAGGAACGAGAACTGGCTGAGTGAGCCATGGTTTTGTACCATGGATTCTCAAATCATCAGAGTGCTTGAGATGCCAAGAGACCCAAATAAACTAAATTTCTTGGGTGACAGGCTCTTCCTAGGATAGAAGAGATCATGGCTGCTTTCATCTAGGAAGAAGTGGCAGGAACGGGAGGGAACTGCCATCCACTCAGGTAAAGAGATCCCTGCCAAACCTGTAACGACATCTAATGGTTGTATGTGACTTTCTGTGACAGATTAGAATCCCAAAAGCCTTAGCCACAAGGTAAGTCTACACCCACCCACCTGCCAGGCTTTCGTGTAGGTCTTCATCAAGTACACAGAGTAATAGACGAAAGGCTAAGGGCAAGACTGGAGGATGGAGAGGGCGCCCAAGCAGCTCACAGCATCTGCCCCAAGTGCAAGACCTTCTGAAAATGGGGAGCAGGTCAGACCTATGAAAAAGCACTAGGAGGAAGACGATAAATTGTCCTCGTGTTGACCTCGTGGGAGTGTTTTCTTTTCTTTTTACCTTAGTTATCTGAATTTTTATACTTTTCCTTTTATTTAAAAATATTTTTATTTTAAATCTTTTTCTTGATATTTTCTGCAATATTTGACTGTCCTGTTCAAGAACATGGTGTTTTTCTTCAGTTATTTATACATCATGTATGTCCTTCTGTGTTTTTATTTAAATCTTTTATTGCACAAGAAATCCATGGTTGTATTTTGTCATTTTTCACATACTCAGTAGTTTTAATTCACAAAAAATAAAATTTTAAACTGGACTTTCATTTGTGAATATAACAGAGGGGGTAAGCCTTTCCAATGACCCAAATATGCATGACTGCCAGATAGAATTATGTTATGCAGCTAAATATTGTTATTTATGTAAACCTTTAAATATGTTTATTTTGAAAGCATCTGAAAATATTCACAGTGGTTGGTCTTTGAGTAGAATGAGGTAAGGTTAAACTTCTTTTCCCTGGTCTGTTTTTCTTATACTCAATGTGTATTATTTACTGATAAAAAGAAATAATAAAGCCCTGGCTGGTGTAGCTCAGTGGATTGACGCCATCCTGCGAACCAAAGAATCATGGTTCGATTCCCAGTCAGGGCACATGCCTTGGTTGCAGGCCAGTTCCCAGTAGGGGACACATGAGAGGCAACCATACATTGATATTTCTCTCCCTCTCTCCTTCCCTTCCCCTCTGAAGATAAATAAATAAAATCTTAAAAAAAAAAAAAAAAAAAAAGAGCAACTGTCTAGATTAAAAAAAAAAAAAAAAAGAAATAGTGAAACTTAAATCCCACTTTCAGTCTCAAGCATTCCTCCAAAGGCCCTGAGCCCATCCAGACCCGAGTCAGTGTCAGGGAAATAGAGCTCCGGGCTAGAAGCTTCTCCATCATGCACTTCATCTTACTGTTAATACTCCACTTCTGGTCACTTGACCTTGAGCTTCCTCTTCCTGTACTATTCTCTTGGCCTTAAAATTTTTCATGCTCTGGAGCGTCTTTTCCTGGCCCTCGGCCTACCCCTACCAGTCCCACGGTTCACAGACGCACCCCATTGGGGTCAGTAAACCTGTTGAGTAAGTGCAGGGAGCAGGGGCTGGCCCGTTGGTCCCTCGTGGTCCCTGGGCTCCTCAGCGTCACACAGGCAGCTGGAACAAGAGCAACATTTGTCTTCCCTCCCCAAATCCCCAGCACCAGAGCCTGCTAAGCCATCCTAGCTCCTGTTCCTGCCAGAACTTTATTAACTATGACAAGGGCTTGGAACACCCAAAAAACATCATAATCTCCCCATCTCCCTGTAGAAGCAAATAGAGTTAAAGAGGCTGTGGAGGGTGGAATGGTGGCAGACGTATCCCAGGAGAGCCCAGCACCAGCCTTCCTGGCCTGTGTGTGTCTCCCCGTCTAGGCTCAGATCTGCTCTCCGGAGCCAGGCCAAGCCTGCTGAAGGCGAGCTAAGGAGGTGACTGCAAATCAAAATGAACATCCCACTGAAAAGAATTCACAGTGATGATAAATAGCTTTATGGGGCCCTGGCATATAGCAAACAGCAGAGAACTCTCTGTTCCCCATCCAACCCTGAATATAAACTAGAGAGAGACATGAGTTCCTCGTCCCTCCTGCCTGCTAACCTCCACAGTTCTTAGGAAAAGGAAGGGCAGCCACACCCTACCAGGAGGGCCAAGGAACAGCGCAGATGAGAGGGACCCTCATTAAAATATGTCTCCTCGTGGTTATTCAATCACTAATTGACTTTTCCTCCTCACTGGAATTTTGATGCTAGTGTCTTAATTAATTCATTCTGTCACCAAAGCCCCAGGGTGCCACAGAGGGGTTCACCACAAGTTTATCTCTTCATGTTCCAGTCAACTTGACAGGTAGGCTCTCTCACTGGCCAGCTCTCTGGGTAGTGGCCTGAGCCTGTCTTCGTCCCTTGAGGAAGCAGAGACAGGCTGTCATTCTCTGAACGTTGGTCACAGGGTCCAGCCCATGGGGGAGAAGCCGGAGGCCCAGACTGCTGCTGTCCTTCGCTGACGGCACCATGAATTCCCTTCCCTCTCTCTGCGTGCTCACAGGTAGACGAAGTCCATCCCACACACTGTGGCCCATGGGAGAGGTGTTTTGCAAGTGTCGTTTATGAACAAGCCTCCTGGGAAATCATTTGTTCACTGGGTCATTCATTCATAAGGGTGTTTTACTTGTTTATGACTGGCCTGTGCTGGACTTGGGTGGGGGTGGGGTGTCAAAAGGGTGTAAACGTGGGCCCCAGCCAGAAAGGTATTTATAATTGTAGTTGAATAGATGTGACATTCTCTTATAAAAATAGCCTGGCTGGTGTAGCTCAGTTGATTGAGCGTGGGCTGTAAACCAAAGGTTCCTTGGTTTGATTCCCAGTCAGGGCACATGCCTGGGTTGCAGGCCAGGTCTCCAGTGGAGGATGCATGAGAGGCAACCACAAATTGATGTTTCTCTCCCTCTTTTTCTCCTTCCCTTCTCCTCTCCCTAAAAAAAATAAAAAATAAGAAATAAATAAATAAATAAATAAATAAATAAAATCTTAAAAAAAAAAATAGAAGCCAACATCTGGTGTTCAAAGGGCTAAGTCAATTGTCCTGGATATTTTGGCCATGTGTCCCCTCTTCACTTCTAGGACCTTCTGGAGTGTTCCAAACATGCAATGAGAAATCACAAAACCCCAGGTGGAGCTTTGGTGGGAGAAGTCAACATCAAATTCTCTTCCTCTGTCCCCATTCCTCCCCGAAATGAAGGAATGAGGTAGAGAAGAAGGCACGTAAGGAAAAGCAAGCTCCCTCTCCAGCCCTCTCAGCCCACAACACAGAGGGGAAGATCGGTCCAGACTTCTCACTTTGCCCCTTTGGACTGGGCTACCCGAGAGCAGAGCCACGCCGCCCTGAAGGTGGCCAGGGTATGCTTTGGTCTACACTGTACTAGGAGCTGCCGGTCATCTTGCTTTTTCTTTCTCTTTCCTCTATAGTTTAGGGGGCCCATTCTCCTTAACCACACCCAACCATCTAGTCCTCCTCTCTCTCTCCCTTGCACATGGGCAAGAAGAGATTCATGACCAGGGATTGATTTTTGTTTCTTATGGTAGTTGGTGTGGGGAACAGCCAAAAAGTTTTAGCTAGCAAAAACCTTCTGTGTTGGGGCTCAGGTCTCTGTTCACTAGCAAGAAAGTGTATTTTATTTTCCATTTGCAATTTTCATCACATACCTCTTTCTCCAGGAGACTCATAAAGAGGAATGCTGTGATCTTAGTCAGCATCCTGGTATTCCAGGGTCTCCTGCCCAAAAACCATCAAGGAGTGCCTGAGAGCTTGACAAACAGAGCACCCAGGAGGCCAGTCTAAGCCAAATCATCTCCCCAGTGTGCCTCTGGCAAAGGTGCTGTCCTGATAGCACTTTCAGGGCTCTACCCCAAAGACCTTCTTACCAAGAGCTCAGTACCTGAGACATGCTTTTCCAGTTTACTCTATTTTTGTGTCTCCTATTATCATTCTTGATCTACTTTTTTAGCCTGTCTTGGCAGCCAATAGTAATACTCCTCTGTTTGAAAATATACCTCAATGGCTTCCTATAGCCCTTAGTGTAAAATGTGATATCCTCACTATCGCCCATGGGGTAGGTTGTATTGTGGGTCTCAATATCTGCTGCTCCTCACTGTGGGAGGATTTATATCCTCGCCCCTGATGACAACATATTGGGCCATGCAATTTGCTTTGGCCAATGGAAGTGGCACATTCACTTTCACGCGGAAGCTTGAAGGCTATCAGATGGTCATATACCTTCTTTTTTTCTCTCTTCTAGGGGACCAGAAATGTCCCAGATAAGAGCAGCCCCATCTACCTGGAGTGGAGATGTGCAGCCAATCCACAATGGGCATGTAGTACGAGTGATAAGTAAAGATTGTATACTACTGAGATTTGAGGGTCATTTGTTACCAAGCACTTTGGCCTAATCTGACTGATACATTCCACAATGTGATTTGACCCCTGACCACTCCTCCAATCTTATGTCTCACCTTCCACTGCTATACTCCAAACAGCTTGCACCTCCTGGTTTCTCTTCTTTCTCTTCATGGAACATGCCAAGTTTGGTCTTACCTGCAAGCTTTTGTGTATGCTGTTCCCTCTGCCAGGGAACTGGCTCTTCTTCATTATTCTGATCTCATTTCAAATGATGCCTTCTTAAACAATGCCTTCCCTAAACCCCTGTTTAATGTGGTTCCCCTCCATCACTCTCTATCACATTAACCTGTCTTGTTTTGTATCTGTTCACTAGTTTGTTATTTGTTTTCCCACTTTGGAATGAATGCTCCATGAAGGTGGAAACCCTGGCCATCATAGTCACTGCTGTATCTCCAGACACTAGAGGATCACCTGACATGTAATCAATACTCATTATTTGTGTCATGAATACAAATTATCTCCTAAACTTTAAACCTATTTTTAATTGCCAACTGGACACCTTTTCCTAATCCCAAACTCAACAGATCCAAAGCAGAATTCAGAATTTTCTTCTCCCTTTGCTTACCCCAACCTCCCCCTTCTCCCCTTATGCTCCAGTCAGTGACACCATCATGAACCCCATCACCCAAACACGACACCTCAGGGTCATGTTCCATTCCTCCCCCTTGCTCCCTTTCCCACTCCCAATCAGTCACCAAGCTGACTGTCTTCTAAATATCTCCCTAGTCCACTTTGTCCTCGTTCCACGGCTCCTGCCCTCATCAAGGCCCTCATCACTTGCTGTCTAGATTATCACAATCTTTGCAGAACAGGGTTCCCTGTTTCCAATTTTCTCCCTACCCATCTGTGCTACACACTGCCACCTGAATTATCTTTCTGAAATCTGATAATGTCACTCTCCTATTTAGAAAGATTTCAAAGGAACTACAAGATGAAGCTTAACTCCTTGGAGACCATGAGATAACTTTGCATTCTGGTACCTGCCAAGCACCCAGTATCTCTCCTCCCTCTCACCACACCCAGCCACTCTGACCCAGGGCCACCACCCCTACATGGGTCAATACTCACTGCTCTCTCTCCCTGCAATGCCCGCCCCATTTTAACCCCTTGCTCCCTCCTCCCCCGCAAACACTCCCATCAGCATGCACCTACTGAGAGCTTTCTCTGCAGCTCTTAATAATCTCCATCATCAATACTCCCTCTTTGTAGCCTCTCCCAACTCCTTCCTCCACTCCTTCTGTAACAGTGAAAATAGCTCTAATTATGAGCTCCATCCTTTTTCCTCCTTTGACAGTCTACGCAATCCTCTGTTATAAAACATCACGTGGCATTGTACGCTTTTTGGGTATAGGTTAGTCTGCGTGTCCCTTCAGAGCTCCCCAGGCAACCTTTCTTGTTCGAGTCCCCAGGAATTCACAGAGCACCCAACAGACTCATAGTGTGTGCTCAAGAAAGCTTGTTCCGGTAAATAGGCAGATAGAATAGATGGTATTAAGTATAAGGAGAGAGAATAATAGGTGGGTAATTATGTTACAAGCCAGAGTCCTCATTTGCGTGATATGACCAGGAAAAAGAATGCAAATAAGAGTGGAATCAACCCTTGGTTTCAGTTCTGCCCTAAGAAAGCCACCCTACAAAATGGAGCCTCATAATAGGAAGAGGACCTCACTGCAGACTTTGCTGGTGCATTTACCCAAGCCATGACTCTCAAGCTCTCTGGCCCAGGGGCTCTCCCTTGTGTATAGCACAAGAAAGCGCTTTACTAATGTTGCTCTTGATTTGCAGATTCTGCAGGGGAAATTAAGTGATGCTCCCAAATCACGCAATAAGAAGCAGCAAAGTTAGAGTTGAACTTGGGGTCTTTGTTTTCTAGCTCTGTGTCCTCTGCACCCAGCTGGGCTGCCTTCCCCTCCAAGGAGAACATCACTAGTAGATGATCTCACATCCCCAGCACATCTAAGAACCTGGAATTCTCATACTTTCTCCCTCTGGGCTGTCTTTTCTTTCTTTTATTATTTTTTTTAATTTTACTATTGTTCAAGTACAGTTGTCAGCCTTTTCCCCCACCACTCCCCCTGACCCCAGCCAGCCCCACCTCCCTCCCCTGATTCCACCACCCCCCTTGGTTTTGTCCATGTGTCTGTCCTTTATAGTTGTTCCTGAAAACCCTTCACCCTTTCCTGCCCATTATCCCCTCCCACCTCCCCTCTGGGTACTATCCTTGCTCTTCCCTCCTAACCTGTCATAGTCCCAAGGCTCTGTTAGGGCGATGCCTCCTGGGAGTGGGCTAGGGCCCCAGGCTCCTCCTCCTCCTCCTCCTCCTCCTCCTCTTCCTCTCCATGGAATCGGAGGCTCCTCCCCAAGAGGGAGCAACAAGATCCTCAGCACAACCAGTTAGAAGCCATCATCACTGTCATTTTAGGAGATTCGGGTTCCAGCTTAACGCTATTGGAGGCTGAAAATAACCCCTCCAGTCTTTCTGCTTATTTCTTAAATGCTGTTCTTAACAGTAATGATGGCACCTGTGGGGGAGGAAACAGACGGGGTTTAGGCTGAGAGGGTGGTTTCATGTCACCTAAAAGGATTATTTTATACCATCAAGAACCATCAGAAAGATAATTCCCCTCCTAGTGGGGAGGATGGATTAGGTCTTTGCTTCAGACGGTACTTTATGGAAAGATTATTTAAAGATTATAGGGCAAAATGGATACATTTGACATCTGCTAGGGTTGGGTGTTGGGCTGTCTGGGAAATAACTCACGTAATAAGTAGCTTGCCTGCCTTGGTGATAATCTAGAGTCTGTCTGCACACAAGTGTCCACACACTTCCTGTTCTGGAGCTTTCTTCCCCTTCTTCCCCCTGATTTTTGGCTAAGAGTGACACAGGATGCCACCACCTCCACGAAGTCTTCCCTGATCTCTCACCAGCAGACATGATCTCTCTTAACCTTCAGCCTCCCTCCCCTCTTCAAAGGTCTTATCACACGCCTGCGCCTCCTCACCTGGACCTGAAGCATCTCACACACACTGGTGTTCTAGCCCCACAAGGCTGCACATACAACAGGCGCCAAGCGATGTAAAAGCCTCTGTGCTCTGGCCTCAGCTGTCCCCCCAGACAGGGTAGGGAAGGAGGGTCTTAGGGGCCTTGAGGGGCCGGAGGGAAACTGGTGTTGCTTGGGGTGGGGTTCTGTTGGTCTGCACCTCACTGTACTGTTATCCACAGAGGCAGTTGGGGCTGAGGAGCATGTGCCGTCCAGTGGGTCTCTAAGAAACACTGTTGCCCAGACATTTGGCCAGACACCTGGACTCCCCCTGCTCAATCATTATGGTGAGGCAGTTTTGAGAAAAGATCCTTGATGAGGCTCCTTGCAGAAGCAAGTCTGGCTTTACTTGGAGCTGAAAAGAACCTTTCTCCTGAATCCCCAGATCTCTCTGAACAGCCACTGCTTTTGTTCAGAGCATCCCCCATGGCTACCGACCTCCCAGCCTCTCCATACCACTGCCCTCGGGCCTGCACCATACCAAGGCCAGTTCTCATGCCTCACACTAGTCCCTGAATCCAAGAAATGCGCAGTTTGCTCCACCTGGACTGCCCTCCCCTCAGGCCTTCTCCATCCCAGAATTCCTCCCCCAGCCTTCAGACTCAGCTCAGCTGTCACCTCTTCTAGGAAGCCCTCTCTGATGCCTCCAATAGATTCAGAGCCCCCCTTGTTTTCCCAGTATTCAAAGTCTGAGATATAGAGGGGCAAATATCACCATATCTAAAAACATTCACCAATAAACAGCCACTAGTAATAAATAACTAACCATGAACTGTGTGCCCATCATGGGCAATGCGTTGACCTCTGCACTTGGATGAAGCAATGAACAAGACAGACGGACCCTAGAGGGTCTCACAAACACAACAATAAGTAAATTATGCATGT
The DNA here is from genome assembly GCF_021234435.1 of Artibeus jamaicensis. Lineage (NCBI taxonomy): Eukaryota > Metazoa > Chordata > Mammalia > Chiroptera > Phyllostomidae > Artibeus > Artibeus jamaicensis. Next base: position 4,596,708 of record NW_026522040.1, read on the forward strand.
TAGAGATGAGTGTGAGTCTGCAAAAAGAAAAAAGTAGGGAAGAGTGAAGAGGATGGGGAACGTTGAGGGTGACCAGGGAGGGGGTACAGCAGGGTTGAATGGGGGAGCCTGGATAGGCCTCACCCACAGGTGACATTCAACCAGAGACAGAAAGAGAGCAAGAGATGGTCAGCCGATTTCCGGAGGAAGAAAGTTCCCTGCAAACAGTGCCCATGGGCCAATCCAATCTGCCCCTTGTTTTTGGATGGCCCACCAGGCTAAGAATGTTTCTTACATTTCTCAATGGTTGGACAAAAATCAAAAGAAGAGCAGTATTTCACACCACATGAAAACTAGATGCAATTCAAATTTCAGTGCTCATAAATAAAGTAGTACTGGAACATGCCGCCCCCATTCTCTGTCTGTGGCTGCTTTCATGCTGCAGTGGCGGCGTTTTGTAGCTCGACACAGACCCTGGAAGAGAAAAGTATTTACCCCCTCACCCTTTGCAGAAAAAGTGTCCTGACCCCTGAGTTAGAGCAAAGGCCCTGGGGCAGGAGCAGGAGCAGGAGCAGGAGGGAGATGGGACTGGCTAGAGTGAGGGGCAGTGAGCATCCCACAAGCTTGGTTACGCCATTTAGTTTTAACTCGGGCAATAGGAAGCCATTGCAGGATTTGGATGAGAGAAGCCACAGAGTCTGGTATATGTTTTAAGAAGGTGTTTTTGGAGCTGTATTGAGACAAGGCTGTTAGCAGGCTACTGCTGTTATTTAATTGAGAAAAAACAGTGGCTCAGACCACAGTGTGGGCACTGTGCATAGGTGACAAGAGGTGGTAGGATTTGCTTATGTTTTGGACATCCAGCTAACAGGATTTCCCAATGGATTGGACGTAGGATGTGAGAGTAAGGGAGATCAAGGGGGACTCAAAGTTTTGGGCATGAGCAATTGCAAGGCAGGACAGGTCTATGGGGAAATATCACAGATTTCGCTCCAGCCAGGCTGATTTTGAAGTGTCTACTAGACAAGCCGCCAGTGAAGCTCAGTGTCAGTTGGAAGTGAGTCTGCAGTTCAGAAGAGTGGTCTGGGAGGAGGTGTGAGTTTGGGAGTTATACACAGACAAGTGGTATTTAAAATTGTGGAACTAGATAAGCTTGCCAAGAAAGTGCACATGGAAAGAGAAAGAGAGGAGGACTCAGACTGAGCCATGCACAGGCCAGGTTTAAGACCCCACAGAAGGCCCCAGCTGGTGTAGCTCAGTGGATTGAGTGTGGCCTGGGAACCAAAGGGTCATTGGTTTGGTTCCCAGTCAGGGCACATGCCTGGGTTGTGGGCCAGGTCCCCAGCGGGGGCTGGGGGGGATGGCACATGAGAGGCAACAACATATTGATGTTTCTCTCCTCTTTTTCTTTCCCTTCCCTGTCTCTAAAAATAAATAAATAAAATCTATTTTTTTTTAAAGACACCAGAGAAGAACAGCAAGAAGCAGCAGGGGAGACTAAACAGGTGTACATGAGTCCAGAGTGGAAGCCAGCTGTAGAGGCAGTGCCAGAGAGGAAGCAGAGAGGACCCCTGTCCAACGCTGCCCCTGTGTGAGCAAGGTGCCGGTCAGCGTGGTCACTGATGCAACATGGAGGGCCTGGGTAGGCTTTACAAGGACAGGTTTGGTGGAGACAAGGGAGTGAGAGCTGACCAGAGGGAATTTGAGGGAGAGAGTGGAGAAAAAGAGCAATTGCAATAGGTACAGACAACACTGTTGAAGAGATTTGCTGCAAAGGGGACAAAGAAGTGGGACATCAGCTAGGCAGAAGGGCATGTTGATGAAAATAAGCTAAAAGGAGAGCAAAATCGGTGCTGTAGGAGTGGGTAGGGGATTTTTGATAGAGCAGGTGGACAGCATGGGACTAATGTACCTGCGAATAGACCATAGGAAGTCCTCACACATCCCTACCCCTGGAACGCTAGGATCCACCTATATTCGCACGTTAGGGACTTTGTATTCTGTTCAAATATACGCATTCATTCATTCATTCATTGAACACATTTTCATTGAATGGCCTTTACCTACCTGGTCTGATGCCAGCTGCTGGGGATACAGCACAGACAAGTTCAGTGATCTCTGCTCCCTCGTAGACAACACACTTATGGGGGTAACTGAAAATCCGGAGCTCAATTGACTCAGAAGACAAGGACATTTAATATCTCCTGTAATGAAAATCCAGATAAACGTCCACAGTTATGCCTTTGTTACAGCCTTAATCAAAATGCGTCACCAGTGTCTGCTTATCTATCCCCTACACTGACAGATCTTTAAAGGGATAATATTTATAACCTCATTTAATGCAGCTCTTACCCAGGAAAGGGGCTTTTAAAATGCTTGCTGAGAGGATACATAAAGCCTGAGAGATGGGGGAAAGTCCTGTTTGAAAATTCCTTCATAATAGTCACCCCTCGGAGTCACTAAGCTACAACTTTCAAAAGGGAAACGTCGCCGTGACGTCTAACACCTTGGAAGTCTGATTTGGTTTCCTTGGATACTTTTCCCTCAACCACCTCCTAAGATTGACTGTCCCTTCTCAATCTGGATTTTTCCATGGAGTGGGACGACATGGAGATCTGGAGGGATGATCTGGAAATGGAGGCGTACCTGCTAACCAGAGACTTGATGTCCTGCACCGTGGCTGGCCTGGCTTCGCCGAGAGTGTGGGTGGTTACTGTGTTCCATTCTTCTCCTGGAATCACACACTATTTACTATTCTTACCATTGGGTACTGTGTGGGGGCAGTGTGTTAGGCACTACATGTATTACAACTTTTGTAGTAAAAACACTGCCAAAGAGTATTCTTCTCATCCCATTTTTATTACACACGAGGAAACCATGTTGGTGGCCGGGGGGCTTCTAACTTGACAAGGTCACACTGCAAGCAACTGGCAGGACTGAGACGGAAACCCATGTCTGAGTCCAAGGTTCTTGCTTTGACAGCTGTAATATCGTCTCTTACCTTCATGCTGAAGAGCAGAACAGGGAAGCTTCCATTTAAAAACTCTTATTAATTATCATCTCCTTCCCTCACTGAAATTACCACAGGGCCAGTGTTCTCTAAGGTGACGTCTCAATCCAGCCTTGACAGGAGAAATGTCTACCGGTGACATCTACCTGTGACAGCAGAGCAAGGCTGGAGATGAGGATTGAAATGCTAATCCCTGCCACCGAGGAGGAAGCAGCAGAGGTGAAGGGGGAGTGGAGGTCGGGTCCTGATGCTGTGCCCAGGACCCAGGGGAAGGAAGTAGAAAACAGGACCTAGAATATCTGACAGGGAAGGGTTGCTCCCCAACTCTTCCTCCAAAGAGCTCCCCATCGCTGCATTTCCCCAAATGCCTACTCTTCCCTACCCATGGTGGTGATTTGTCTATCGCTGGTAGTCCTAGGTGGGAGCTTGGTTACAGCCGTTCAGACAAAGCATTCCCCTTTCTCTAACTGGCTTTGTCATGGCATGATGGCCATCCAGATCATTCTTCTCAGAACAGACTACTATTCAAAACTGAACCTTCAAAGTCAAGGCACTGATGAAGAAGGTGAAGGGCAGGTAAGCCCAGAGGCAGACTGCACAGAACCGGATGGGGCACTGAAGTCTTGCCTCCCCCTGGGGCAAGGCAGGCAGGAGAATCGCTGCTGAAATCAAACTTATTACTTTCTCCCAATATACATTTCCATGAAAAAAAAATTACACCATCTTTTAAGTAAACACATGCATCTGATTCCTTTTTCTGTTCAACTTAGGTCACGTGACCTCAAATTATATTTTACTTTCTACAATTTTCTATATGTCTGAAGATGTTTACAATAAGCATGTATTACATTTATAAGAGGGGTGGGAATGAACTCACTTCCTTCCTTTTTCCCTTTCTTCCTTCCTTCCTTTCTCCTGAGAAAGGAGAGGCGTAAGACACCTGAGGTGGTAGTGGACTGGTTAGTGTGCAGGAAGAATGACATTGGCTCTGGCAGAAATGGCCTCTCCCAGGATGGAATCCCTCCAGCCGGTGAGGCTGAAAGTCCTAAGAGCAGATGCTAGGGTGGTGGTTCGTTCATTAGTGGGAATTTGCGGAGGGATTGCACTCTGCTTGGAGCTTGCAGGAAATACACCGGCTGGTCCTGGGGAGCGGGGAAGAGCTACTGCACTCATCTCAGACCACTTAGCAAGGAGAGAATTAACCCACACAGGGAGGCAGCCTCTGAAGTTGTGAATCAGTCCTTTCCTGGCTCTCAGAGCCTCTCTAAGAAGTTGCTTTTCACTTCAAGGGGAATGGTGGATTTCCAGGCATCACGAGGGAGTTACAGAACACTAAGGTTCCTGAAAAGTTGTTTTTTGCAAATTAAATGTTCATATACCAAATCCTACTTTCCCGCACTTTTTAATTATCAAATTAAAGAAGCTTCTTGAGAGAACACAATCAATCCACTCTTGGGAACATGACTCGAGACAAAGGCAGCACAATTTTTTATGACATGCTTTTTTTTCCCAATAATAAGACTCTCAAAATAAGACACTAGTGATACATTTCTGAAAATAAGTTATCTAACTAGAAAATAGGAATCTAACTAGACATATCTGTCTCCTTGGCTAGCAGCTACACGGTCCAGAAGAAACCCCATAATGAGAGCTGAGCTGAATAAAGAAGTTTGAAAAGTCTTGCCCTGGCCGGTGTGGCTCAGTTGGTTGAAACGTCATCCCATTCCTGAAAGGTGGTGGGTTCAATCCCCAGTCGGGGCACACACGTAGGTTCGATCAGGTTTGATCCCTGGTCTGGGCACATGCAGGAGGCAACCCATCGATGCTTCTCTCTCTCTCTCATTAATGTTTTTCTGTCTCTCTGAAAGGAATGAAAAACATGTCCTAGGGTGAGAATTTAAAAAAATATTTTTAAACACGGAAGAGTCTCTAGGATAGTCTGCTGAGAAATCCAATGTGTTTGGATATTCAGCTACTGTCTCTCAGCTCCAAAGGCACGCACTCCTTCCACGCTTGTGATAGGAGGCTGGGGCTCTGAAAACCACCATTCTGGTTGGCCAGCTAGATCTCCATCACCCAGGTGCTGGGGCAGCCAGAGGAAGTGCGTGTGGCCAGAGTAGAAAGTAAGGGCATGATCTCTCATGTTTCTTTCCTGTCCCTCTCTGTGTACTATACCCCCCCAACCCCCACCCTCCCCACCCTCCCAGCAACGCTTCTCCATTCTGGAAGTGGCAGCTGGTTCCCGTTTCCAGTTTTGTCCATGCTGCCAGAACTAGCTCCGTGGTGCTTCGCTTACTTGTGAGGCTGTGTTGGAGCAAGGCTGCTGAAGAAAATTTCAAGAATTCGGTGAGCTAAGTTTAAGCAGAGTGACCATTAAAAATTAAACTTACTGTATTTGTTTATTAGGGCTACAGTGACAAAGCCTCCCATACTGAGTGGCTTTAACAACGGAAATCTATTGTCTCACACTTCTAGAGGCCTGAAGTCCTATTGTCTACAGGGTTGGTTCCTTTTGAGGACAAATCTTCTCCATCCCTGTCTCCTAGCTTCTGGTGGTTGGCTGGCAACTTTGGCATTCTTCAGCTTGTAGAAGAGTCACTCGGATCTCCGCCTTCATGATCACATGCCATTCTCGATGTGGGCATGCCTGTGTCCAAATCTCCCCTTTTTATGAGGACACCAGTCATATTGGATTAGCACCCACCCTGACGAGCCCACTTTAACTTGATTACCTCTGTAAGGACCTTACCTCCAAATAAGGCCACACTCTGAGGTCCTTGGGGACTGGGACTCCAACATACATACCTTTTTTGGGAGCATAATTCAACCCATAACACTAACAATTAAACAAATTATATTAAAAAAATATAGAGAGGGCCCTGGCTGGTGTAGCTCAGTGGATTGAGTGCAGGCCTGGGAATCAAAGGATTGCAGTTCGATCTCCAGTCAGGGCACATGCCTGGGTTGCAGGCCAGTTCCCAGCAGGGGACGCATGAGAGGCAACCATACATTGATATTTCTCTCCCTCTCTCCTTCCCTTCCCTTATAAAATAAATAAATTAAATATTTAAAAAATTATAGAGAGAGAGAACAGACAATGGATTAAGAAGGAAGAAGGATCTGAAAAAGTTAAAAACACTTATTCGTAAAGACATATGCACTCCATGGCATTGCAGCATTATTCACAGTGGCAAAGACAAGGATACAACCGAAGTGTCCTTCGACAGATGGGTGGGTAAAGAAGATGCAGTCCCTATACACAATGGAGTACTACTCAGCCATAAAAAGGATGAAATGCCGCCATTTACAATCATATGGATGGATCTTGAGAATATCATGCTAAGCAAAATACATCGGATAGAAAAACTTAAGAACTATATGACTTCACTGATATGTGGAAAATAAAACTGAAAGCCACAAATAAACAAACAAAAATTCAAAGACACAGTAAGGTGGTTACTAGAGGGGAGGGAGAGGGAGGTAGTAAAGGGTAAAGGGGGTCAGATCTATGGTGATGGAAGGAGACAACTTTGGGTGGCAAGCACACAACACAATATACAAATGATGTATTATAGAATTTTACACTCAAAACGTATATAATCTTTTTTCTTTAAAATGTAGAGTCAGCTTTTATTATATATTTCAAAGATTTCTGAAGTGATAACTTCAGAAATTTGGGGAAGCTTAGTAAATTTTAGCATGAATAAATGTTAAAATTAAATAAAACCAAAAATATTTTATAATTACTTAAACCCATTTCCATCGTTAACCCTATGAACAGCCTAAGTGCCCATCAGTAAATGAGTAGATCAAAAAACTGTGGTACTTTTACACAATGGAATTCTATGCAGCAGAAAGAAAGAAGGAGCTCCTACCCTTTGCAACAACATGGATGGAACTAGAGAGCATTGTGCTGAGTGAAATAAGCCAGGCCGTGAAAGACAAATGCCATATGATCTCACCTATAAGTGGAAGCTAATCAACAAAACAAATAAGCAAGCAAAAATAGAACCAGAGACATTGAAATGAACAAACTGACAGTAACCAGAGGGAAGGGGGATAATGGGGGAAAGAAGGGGAAGGGCCGTCAAGGGACACGTATAAAGGACCCATGGACAAAGCCAAAGGGGGGAAGAATTGAGGATGTGGGTGGGGGCCGGGGGGAAAGTGATGGGGGAAATGGAAACCTATATAACCTTCTTAGCAAATGTCACCCTAATAAATTTAATTAAAAAGAAAAATATTAAATATATAAATAAATAAATGTTAGTTATTTTTAAAAGAAAAAGAAAGAAGATGCAACTGTAAGGATTATAGGGGAGCAGCAGGAGGGAGCTGCTTCGTGGCGATGGGACAGTTGGGGTGTATAGAATGTGGTGCTGGTGCTCCACAAATCTGTACATGCTAAAAAGTCATAGGATTATATGAAAAGACATAAAAATGGGTAAATGTGAAAAGTGGTAAGATCCGGGTCTGTACGCAAATTGATTTCACGGTATCACGTGTTTCCGGGTTTGGACAACTGAATAGATGCTGAATAGGAGAAGCAGGGTGATGGGTGCTGGGCTATTGTTCTTGCAGCTCTTTCTAAGTCTGTAATTACTTCAAAATTAAAACCTTTTTCTTAAACCAACAAAGGAAACTAATACCCCAAATTCATCACTCACTGATTACTTGCTTTTGCTATTATCGCTGCATCTGAGGCCTTGGCTGGGCAGGTCCCTTCTTCCAAGCCCCCAGCTTCTTCCCTGGTCCCCACTCCCTGGCCCACCCTGCCCCGCCCAGTCCTGCCATAGGGATGGCAGCTGCTTCCTACACACACTGACTCTGTGCTACTTCCACGTTCCCTTTTTGCTTCTCAGGTTATCTAACGCCTGGTTAAGTAAATTCTCACATTAAATTCTCTCTGTAAATCATGCTGCTGTTTTCCTCACTGATACCACCAGTCAACACAAATGTTCTCCAAATGATTTAAATGGCTTGCATGATGGTAGAACAGAAAGCATTTTTATTTCCCAAAACGACAAAAGGTCTACATGCCTCTTCCTACATGCTTCTTCCGATTATCCTGGAATTTTATTTTGGAAAATTGGCATTCCCAAAGGATGCTGGGAAGCAGAGCTTGCTTTGGCCTGGAAGGCAGCCTAGGCAGTAGATGTCTAAGGAGCCCAGATCTGTGATGATAGAGCAATCTCGGGCAATTACACTTTGTTTTTACGTGTTAATAATACTGTCCTTTCTGAATATAAAGGAAATCTGCACTTATGCAATACATTACAAAGAGTTTTTTAAAATGTGCGTATGCAATATATTACAAAGAGTTTTTAAAAAGTCAGTCCCAGAGAGAGATATCACTATTCATATTTTGAGGTATTTTCTCCCATAGTTCTGTGCTATGTAACATAAATAGTTTGCATCTGTCTATATATGTGTACGCTTTAAAATATGTAAAATAAAACTGGGTGCAGATGGGGACTGACTGTGGGAGGCGGGGCGGGACAGGGGAGAGCAATGGGGGGAAATTGAAACAACTGTAATAGAACAACAATTAAAAAAACCACAAATGACCGTAACTCTGACATTTGGATGATAAACGACAGCTTGATGGATAACCTCCTTTAGCACATCACCATTATCACTTTAAAACGCGGACACGGGGATACTGCGTTGATGGTGTTTCTCAAATAAATTTTTGTACCCTCTCTTTAGCAAAAAAAACAAAAAACAAAAAAACCTGGGTTCATTTACACTGCATTTGGGTCTTTGAAGATAATTATCCATCACTCTTCTTTCGTTTGATGACTAAACACAGGCTTTAGATAAAGCCTGCCTACAGAGGTGACTAGGAGAACTCGGCAGGGGCTTGTGGCCAAACAGGCTTCCCAGTTCCCATATCATTCCCACCCCAACAGCAGAACGGGGTCCTCACGGCAGACGCTGCACCAGTCAGCTGCTAGAGGAATGAGCGCTCCTTCGCACATTTCAGTTCCCCAGGGCAGAGGCGGAGCAGACCCCAGCACGCAGGCCTGGCCCCAGCGGCTGCACGCTGCTGGGAGCAGGAGTCTGTCCCCTGGGGCGCGGCCAAGGTGGGTGCACTTGACTCCACCCACAGAGGGAGGAGGAGCTGTGGGAGTCCACGCCCATTATCTTGCCAGCTGAGAAAATCATTCCTTCTCTTGTGCGGAGAAGTAAATCAGGGGAAAAAAGCTTTCTTGCCCAAGTCCCCTCCTGTAAACAAGGTCCGGAGACTGGAAACCTTCGCAGGCACTGTCTGCACCTCTTCCAGGAACTGCGGATTCGTGGGCGTCTGCCTGTCATCAGAATGTCTTCACAAACGTCACTTTATCCTCTTTGGTTTTTTACTACTTACAACATAATACATAGTCATTGTAGAAATTGGAGAAATAAGGAGAACTACAAGAAGAAATGAGAAGCACAGTAACCCCATCGTCCAAAGCAACCACAATTTGGCATAAATCCTTCTAATCTCTGTGCCATGTGTGTGTACCCATTATTTTTTAACTGAATTACACAGTACGTACTGTCTGATCGCATGTTTTTCATTTAATGTACTAATTGTAAAACACCTTTACATATTTTTCTACTTGTCTGTAGCTATGTGACAAATTCCATCAAAATTTAGTGGCTTAAAACAATAATTTTATTTTGCTCACGATTCCGAGGATCATGGCCCAACCACATTCCAGGAAACGGAGAAAGGGTCCCCACTGCTCGAAGGAGGGCTGCAAGGCCACGTTGGGGAAGAACAAGTGAGAGGGAAGACACTTCGAGAGCCATCTTTGGAAAATACAGAGCGCTACATATATTACTAGGGATTCTTCTTTTTATTTATCTATTTGTTTTATTTATTTGGGATTCTTCTTCACAGCTGTCATGGAGACTGGAGCAGATACCTGAACAGTATCCATTTTTAAACGAGTCATCACTGATTTAATGAATTTTAGTTTTGCAAATTTTAGAGACTATTGTAAACATCTCCATGATAAAAATTCCTATACATAAAATATTATCTGTATCTCTGAAAATTTTCATCAGGATAAAATATTAAAAGTGGAATTACTGGGTGATATGGTTAAAGCTGTTGAATAGAAACAGTTAAATTAATTTCCAGGAAAATTCTAATTTAGATCTACTTAGCTTAAAAGTGTTATTATCGTACAGAAAAATAGTTCCATCAATACTATCCTTTAAAAATGTTATTGACTATTTTCATCTATTATTTTTTCCAGATATTTTTCAGACGTAAAAGTAATTCCCACTGAAATCCTTAATTTAATTAATGATTAAGCTGGGAGTTTCATTAATGATTAAGCTGGGATAAACCTGGGATGAATTGGTCTCTCGTTGATATTCAGTCTTCTGTCTTTTACTCTGGCTTTCCTTTGTATTCATGAGAACTTGATAACATTCATTACTGAATTGTTCCTACCACCATACACCTTTGTAGTTGTTTTATGTGGGTCACTTTCCCCACTATGTATTTTAACTGATTCTTAATGTGAAATTGGGAAAGGGCACATTTTGTATATTTGTCCATATTCAGCCACCTTTCCAATTTTTTATTAGTTTTAACAGTTTGTCACTGGATTATCTTAGGGTTTCTGGGTAGAGCATCACTGCAGTACTTTTGATTTCCTTCCCAGTAGCCTGTCTTGTTTCTGTTTTCTATCTTTGTGCCCTGCCTAGGGTATCCCGGACAGTATCAAATAATGGAATGAAACCAGGCATTTTAATCTTGTTCCTGATATTAACTAGAACATAGCTTTAAAAATTATATGTACTAATGTTTAATATAAATATTCTTTATCATTAAAAATCTTTTTTTTCTAACTTAATAAATTTTGTTTATTCAGAATTGGTACAAAATTTTTCTGAAATGTTCTTAGACATCTACTGAGATCAGGAGAATTTCCTCCTTGTACTTGGTATAATGTTATATTTCATAATATTAAATGAGTTTTGTATTCCAGAAATAACCCAGTGAGTAGTCACTGTGGATTGTTCTTCTTACATACTGTTGAAGTTGGTTTGTCAGCACTTTACTTAAAAATTTTTTGTCTATTATAGTAAAACTGGTTTGTAATCTTCTATATTATGTCATCTTTCTCAAAGTCTGTTACATGGTTATACTTGTTTTATAAACTGAAATGGGAAGATTTTACTATTTTTCTTTACTCTGGCATGGTTTAAGTGACATAGGAATTATTTGCTCCCTTAAAAATTAAAAGCAAAAATATCCTAAAATGGAGCATGCTTAGATGTCAATTCTTTTCTTTTTAATTATGAATCTAATCAGATTATCAGATTTTTCTTGAATCAATTTTATTAGTTTCAGGTAGATTTTCTTTTAGTCCTCACCTAAGGATAGATTATTTGATTTCAGAGTGAAAGGTCAGGGGAGGGAGAGAGAGAATATAAATCAGCTGCCTCCTCCTGTACGCACCCCAACTGGGGATCGAACGCCCAACCCAGGTATGTGCCCTGACTGACTGAACTCACAACTTTTGGTGTAAAAGATGACACTCTAACCAACTGAACCAGCAAGCCAGGGCTCAGGTAGATTTTAAACAGGTTAGCATAAAGTTGTTTTCACTTAATTCTCACTTGAAATTACTGTATCTGTTAACATGTTTCTTTCTCATGTGTATTTTTGGCTCTACATTTTCTCATGCCATGAAAATATTAGCCATACTATCATAAACAAAGCAACAAACAACAAATGTTGGAGAGGTTGTGGGGAAAAGGGGACCTTAATTCACTGTTGGTGGGATTGCAGACTGGTACAACCATTATGGAAAATAGTATGGAATTTTCTCAGAAAAATAAAAATCGACCTACCTTTTGATCCAGCAATTCCACTGCTAGGATTATATCCCAAGAATCCTAAAACATCAATATCAAAGAACCTATGCACCACAATGTTCATAGCAGCACAATTTACAATAGCCAAGAGCTGGAAGCAACCTAGGTGCCCATCAGTAAATGAATGGATCAAAAAATTGTGGTACATATACACAATGGAATTCTATGCAGCAGAGAGAAAGAAGGAGCTACTACCCTTTGCAACAACATGGATGGAACTGGAAAGCATTATGGTGAGTGAAATAGGCCAGGTGTTGAAAGACAAATACCACATGATCTCACCTTTAACAGGAAGCTAAACAACAAAACAAACAAGCAAGCAGAATAAAAACAAAGAAACTGAAATAGAGAACAAGGGGACAGTGACCAGAGGGGAGAGGGAAGGGAATTTAAGGGGAAAAAAGGGGAGGGATTTGTAGGAACAAGAATGGAGGACACAGGGACAAGAACTAAGGGGGGCGGAAATGGGAGGGAAGTGGGGAGCATGGGGCGGGGTGGGCTGGGATGGGAGAAATAGACAGAAAACTGTACTTGAAAAATAACTAAATAAAAAATATATATTAGCCATAGATTATCTATTTTATCATTTATTTATAAAAGTTCATTCTTAGATTTATTTGTCTATACCATTTTTGTTTTAAAATAAATTAATCTTTAAATAATTTCCTAAATACTCTTTTCCTTACATTTGATTTGCTGTGATTTTTCTAGCTTCTTCATTCATCTAGCTACTTAATTCACTTATTTTCTTCTTCTTGTTTAATTAAAAAAAGTGTAAAGCTATTCATTTGCCTTCAATTAACAGCTTTGACAATATTCTGCAAATTAAGACAGTGTTTTTATTTCTGAACTTTTGAATACTGAAAACATCCTCCTTTACTTCGTAGGTTAACATTTCCAAGTGCTTGGCAGGTTTGTGGGATTTCGGAGATTATTTCATCATGGTAAGCAAATATGGCCTGACAGTGTCTGATTTACCAGTTTATTGATGTTTATTTATGATCTAGTGCTATACATATTCTTAAGTGCTCTCAGCACAGTCTCAGAGATCAGGATAAGGTGAGGCAAGCTCCCTTCGCACAGAATGTGGTGTGATTGAAGTTCCCATCCCTACACCCCCTCACCCTTCCTCAGTGCCCATTTTAGAAAGGAAAGCAGAAGTTCAGGAATAAATGTGGCAGAACAAGCATCCTAAACATCCTGGGTTAAGTTATTAAGGCAGACTCACGTTATTATTATGAAAAAGTGCCTTCCACAGGTGTCTCCCTGTTCTACTGCACACTTCTGGATGGCCCTGACTCCCCAAGGAGATGATAGGAATGGAGAGCAGTGGACTGCCCAGGCTGTGTGGGTTTTCAGCAGAGCCCCAGGGGAGTGAGCGCACGGCTTTCCCTGGTCCTGGGCTCCTGAGCGGCCGGGGTCTCCTTCTAAGCAGCGAGACTCTGAGATACAACAGGGTTGTATACTTATATACATTAAGAACAATAACTTCTGCCACACTTGGAAGAAACTGGTCAACACAATTCAGAACACTGCATGGACTCTGTGGATTCCTCATAACATTTCATAACTGCGCCATAGTTTCCTCTTCATGACATTTTGTTGTCATTTTTGTCTCAGGTGGACTCTTCACTGGACCATTCTCCAAGGTGGAGCCCAGCAGACCACACAGAATCCACTCCTCCTTCCTGTATGATCCAGTTACCTGTGGTTTTCTCACTGTCCTGCTGTTTATTACAGACCATTCACAGACACATGCAGCCTAGTTTGAAGGGGTGTGCAGACCCCTTTCCTGTGAGACACACATGTGCCCTTCAGATCTGCACCCAGTAGTGCGTCTGGCCACCAGACCAGTATCCAGAGACAAGGCACAGCCTAGCCTGCCAAGTGGAGTGTTGGTTGAAATAAGGGAAGAAAGAAACCAGCTGCAGGACCCGATAGAAAGACAGCCTGTTTCATGTTCCACCGAGGCCCAGCTTGGCGACTTTATCCTGCAAGGATGGGGCACCGTCCTTTAGGGTAGGACCCTCAATAGACCATCTAGTGATCATTGAGTTAAGGCCCCTCATGGATTTACGGCTCCAACTGAGGCCACTGATTTGGGGCGAGGCCCTCACCAGGTGAAATGCATGACATTTTTGCCAGCATTCTTACGAATTTTATGGAGGAGCAGATTGTTGGAGGTTCTCACTTGCCCATTTGGAAGTCAAATTACTCTGATTGGGCAGAGCATGCTGCAAAGCAAAAGGTCGCCAGTTTCGTCCTCAGTCAGGGCACGCGCCCGGGTGATGGGATCATCCCTGGTTGGGGTGCATGCGGGAGGCGGCTGATCGATGTTCCTCACATCAATGTTTCTCTCCCTCTTTCTCCTTCCCTTCCCCTTTCTCTAAAATGAACAGATAAAAATCTTATAAAAGAGAACCTTAGGTTTCATTACAATGAAAAGAAGTTGGGGAAAGCTACGCAGCCTCTGGCACATTCCTCTATAAAATAGAAATAATATTAACATGTAGCTTATAAAGTTAATGTGAGGATTAAAAGCTATAAAGTAGGTAAGGCTCTTCGCGCAGTGCCTAGCGTATGGTGAATGTTAGCAACGGTACTACTTATTATGCAGGGTGTGGCGGAAGTAGGTTTACAGTTCTGAGCACCTGCACCAGTTTAGTTTTGTATTATTATCTGTCAATCGTTGTATTATTTTCCACACAACTATAAGCCTATTTCACCCACCTTGCAGAAGAGTAGCTTGAATGTAATAAATTATGTGATAAACAGGAAAAAGAAGCAATCTTTGGAGCCCCCTTCTCTAGCTTCTCGAAGTCACATGAAGTAGCTTCTAAATTCAGTCAGGTAAACTTGGGGATAAATTGTCCACTATCATTGCTTTGTTTTAAGTAGTATTTGCTTGATTTATATCAGCTGATTACAAATCAAGCCCAGAGTAGATATAAAACATGTAAGTTTCCCTCATAGTTACACTCCAGATGTTCTTAGACTATCTACATTTTACCATAGTTTCATTCTAACAAATGTGTAAATAATGTGATTTACTTCTTGGACCTTTGTAAGACCCACTGTGTTAAACCACAGCAACTACAGAACAAATTCTCTTGTCAGATGAAGGTCCTGAGTCTCAGCTGCACGTGTATCAGACTCACCACGCCCATCACAGCCTCTGTATGAGATGGGCGGGTATTTTCACAGTTCTCTGCCCTTCTCTCTACTTCTTATGACAGCCACACCCAGACTGTCTTACACACACAGGGACCACGGACGTGTTCGTAACTACAGCCACTGCAAAACAACAAAAATGACCACATCCACCTTCTTGCAGGGATCAGATACGAGGGAGAAAGTGAGCGTGTGTGTGTGTGCCTGTGTGTCTCTGTGTATGAGTGTGTGTCTGTGTGTGGGCACCTGCCTATGTGTGAGTCTGTGTGTGAGCATGTGTATGAGTGTGTCTGTGACCATGTGTCTGTGTATGAATGTCTGTGTGTGACCATGTCTGTGTCAGCATGTGTATGAGTGTGTCACTGTGTGATTGTGTATCTGTGTGCAAGTGTCTCTGTGTGAGCATGTGTGTGAGCATGTGTGCCCATGTGTGTGGGAGTGTGTGTCTGTGTGTGAGCGTGTGTCAGTGTGTGAGCATGTGTCTGTGTATGTGTCAGTGTGTGAGCATGTGTGACTGTGTGTCTGTGTGAGTATGTGTCAGTGTCTGAGCATGGTCTGTGTGTGAGCGTGTGTCAGTGTGTGACCCTGTGTCTTAGAACCCCAGCATGGCAACAGTGTTGCAGTTGCTGATTATAAGAAGAAGAGAAATTACCAGAGTGACACAAATTACTAATTACTTTATTATGCAGCAAGAAGAATAAGAAGCTGGAAGTTGTTTCAGCAAATTCTCCTTTTAAGCAAATAATTGTTGGGTTTCCAAAGCTCTAAATTAAGTAATTCTCCTCAAGACTTTGCTCAAGTCTCCTGCTTTGAACTCCAGTGGCTGGCAAAGCCTGCAGCTGGCTCTGGGACGGGCGGTCGGTTTCATCTGTGATTGTTTTTAATGGGCTAGCCTCAAAATGAGATGTCTTCGGGGTGTTTTTCCCCCAGTCATTGGGAGTGGTTTTACTGAATCATTCTGTTTTTCCTCCCATTCTGTAAGAGGGGGCATTGAGTAGTAAAAAGATATTTTAGAAAAGAAAGAGGAGAAGAAGACCTTAGAATAAAGTTTAAGACCAAGGTCCCTGATTTTGTGACCTCGGGCACAGCTGCCACCTTCATGTAGGCTGCAGGAGTGAGACAGCATTTTGACACTTTTAAAACTGAGAAGCACTGGGCATTCCTACGTATTATTATTAAAATGGCAAAGAACAACAACAGTAAGAAGCTGTATTAAAATGATTATAATAATAGTTGGCTTTTTTTAGAAGGCTTTCAGGATATGTCAGGTGCCTGGCATTGGTTGAAGTTTTTTATAGGCATTAACTCATCCGACCCTCATTGCGGCCCTTTGAAACAGGTTCTAGCATGTCGCCATCCTACCCAGCAGGTACCGAGAGGGCGAGTAAGTTGCCCAAGACCCAGAGCTGGAAAGGGCAGAGCCAGGGCTCAAGCCTAGACGGTCTGGATCCGGAGTCGATGCTCAGACTTCCACAAACCACCAGTGGCCTACAGCGGGAGGTGGCAACTGGCCCACAGGCTCAAACAATCGCTCGATTCTCTGGCCGTCTGCTACTCAGCCACAGGGCAGGCATCCCTGTAGGCATCACAGGGATGTTCTTCTGTGGCAGCAGGTACAAAAAGGGCCGACTTCAGCCAGAAGTAACTGAGATGGAGAAAGAGGGTGGAGAGTTATGTGAACAGAAGGCGGAGGTGTGGGGTAGAAACAGTCAGTCACTGGGCTGGCATATACAGGAACCTGATCCACCGCCGGCCTCCCAGCAGGTACAGTCATTCATAATAATTTACCTCCGATCACCAGCAGGATCTGAGAGGATGGAGAAGTTGGGTCGATCGAGTGTGTTTAGGGCGAGCAGGGAGGGGAAGGTCTGGGTGAAGGCTTGGATACTCGGTGGTCCAAGCAAGGGTCCCGTGAGGGCCAGTGTGTCTGTCAACAGGCAGCTCCGTGGTCTGGAGAAGGCCTATGTGACATCTGGAGTTCGGCAGTGGCCGTGAGCAGAGCGAGAGGACTGAGACAGCCTGTGCCCCTTCAGAGTTCTGCCTCCACCAGACCTTAGAAACACGCTCTACATGACTGTCAAGAGCTGGTAGACTGCACAGAGGCTGTGTCGTGTGTGGACAGGGGACTGTGGGACACTCTGTGGGAAACACCAAGGGTGGAGTTCCTCTTTTTGCAAACTAGGGACAACGATTCCCAGACTGGCTCACCGCACCCGGGGGTCAACAGCAGCGAGCAAGACTCACAGCATCTACACAGCAACCGGAAACCCAGGGAATGCTCTGACCCAGAAGGAGCCCGGTCCCCAGAGCCTGGGCCCTGGGACATGATGGCGTTTCTGCCTTGCTAGGCCACAACTTAGCTAGCAACTTTAAAGCTGGAAAATCAGAACAGAGGCACAACCACAGGTGCAAAGCATGGTCCACGGGGAAGATGGCTTTGCTTGGGTCCCCAAGTCAGGGGAGGCGACACCACGTGATGGAGGCCCCATGGCCCATGGCAGTTTGATCGCACTCAAGGACAGCTTTACACCGAGAGGCAGCCCCAGGCCCCAGGCAGCTCACCGCCTGGGCCAGACTGGCAAATGTCGCAGCAGGAGGTTAGCAAAACCGATGCTGCCTTAAACAAAACTCTGTGGCTCTGCGGGGGGCCATGTTTGCTCTGCAATATTTTCTGATGATATGAATAGAATAGAAAGTGCCTCAGCAATGCAGGCCTTCGGTAACAAGCGCCCAAGACAGAGGTAGCCACACGCAGAGAGGGGTGCTCCGAGGCAGCAGTACAACAACCTGCCCCTGACCTTCACCCATATAGCAACCTTCCTTCAGACTGGATGATGGACACATACCTGGGTTATGTTGTGACCTAGCAGATGAGGCATGTGCTATATAGCCTAGTGCATAGGAAACACTTGGTCATTCCCAGCCCCTGAGTCTGTCCCTGCCCAGGCCACCGAGTTCTGTGAGTTCTATGGTGTTAGAGATGATTTCCGACCAATAACCAACAGTCTGACTTTCACGAGAGAGAGACACTGTGGAGGGAGAGGGTGAGCTTCAATGCCACTTCTTTACAGAGCTTCAACTTCAGGGGTGGCTGCCTGCAGGGAGGGCACGTGGGAGACTAAGCCCAGAAAGTTCTGAGCATCTTTCCCTGTGCCTTCAGCTCTTCCTTGGTCTCTGGAATGAGTCTGAAGGAGAAATGGAGGACAAGCAGGCTGAGGTGGGCTCTGGCGGCCACCAGAGTGTGGCACCCAGCATCACCGGGCTGAGACCGTTGGGAGCTCGGCAGGGGACTAGGCAGAGTTTCTGCCCTGAGTGCACCCTGTGCAGACAGCCCCTGCTGGGGCCAGTAGACAGGAGTCCATGGGCCAGTGCAGGAAGGCCAGGGGAGAGGACCAAGGGAAGGCAGGCCACTGTGTCAGCTCCTCAAGGACCCACCCTCCATGTCTCAGAGCATCTCCACCTCCCACGGCACAGTGCAAAGTGTTATAAATGTGCCCCTTTGAGGAAACTGGCAAATCAAGGGGAATGAGGACATGAGAAGGTAAAGGCAGGGGCAGAGGACTACTGCTTACATACATAACAAAATTACTCCTATGAATGATAGAGCAAAGATGGAAGAGGTCCTCAGATAGCTGTGTGTGTTTTTGTAGCCTCTGTCCTTGGTGGCAGAGGTCTTTGCAGGCCAGACTCTCCTCTTACTCCTCTCTGCAGCCCAGCAGCCACCAGAGGAACTGGAACACAATAGGCATCAATGGAAACAATTCTTGAAAGAACAAGTGAACAAATGAAAGGAACTCCTGTGGTTCATGTGTGGGCTGTGTCCGCACTACTGATCACTTGGAAGGGGTCCTGGGTAGAATGAATGTGGAGAGAGGTCACTGGAGCCCAACCCTCTGCCTCCCAGCCACCCTCTCACATGCCACCCTCTGTCTTACCCTCCTCCTGGGTCTCAGCCTCTCTGGCTCACCCTTCCCGCTCTCACAGGGAAGGGAAGTCTGAAACATGACCTCATCCTCTTTCTCTCTGCTTGAGAACCTTCCGTGGGTCCTATTTCTCAAGACATCAAAACCCTCCTGTAGCTTTTAAGCCTTTGCATTCTTCCAGCCTGCACCCCTCCTCCCTGCTCCACTATTACTGGCTCCAGCCAGCCCATTGCATTTGCTACCACCACCCCAAGCCTTCTCTTGGCTTCCTAAACCAACCCAGACAGGCCCCAGGACTCCACTGGTCTGATGGCCTCTGAAGCCTCCAGGCATCAGGGGTCTGGGCGGTGCGATCTGGCACCTGTGGGTTGACGGTCCTTGTTCTCTGGGTCAATTGTGTGGGAGTGTAAAGACTAGATTTCCAGAAGAGGGAAGCATGTCACATCTTCTGTGTCCCTTCCCCCAGGACTCAGCTTGCAATGGACAGATGAATCATGTCTGAGATTCTGAAATAATTGATTAAATTCATTTAACAAGCACCTACTGGGCTCCAGCATGGGGATTCACAGGTGCGGGAGACACAGTGCCCCTTGCAGGGGAAAAGAGACACCAAGGATCATTCTGATGCAGAGGAGTCAGTGCTCAGGAGGAGTGGGGACCGAGAAGAGTCATGAGCTCACTGCACAGAGCTGGCAGAGCCCAGTCTCCCCAGGGAGGTGACGGCCAAGGGGACGAAGGAGGAGTTAGCAAGGTAGGACTTCTATAGGTGGGGCCACCGCTGGTATAAAGGACGTGGGGGAGGCAGGGCAGAGGCGGGGGGATGAGGTTGCAAGTGGAGTCTGTGGCCAGCCCATGGAGCCTCACAGGTCCTGCCTCAGAGTTGGAACATTATCTCAAAGCTTTTGGGACATTAATGAGGGAAACAGACTCACCAGCAGGCACTTGAGTTACCCGCAACTTTGAACGGAACAGGGTATCTCGAAGGGTCAGCCAGAGAAGTAACAGCCTTGCGGAGGAATACCCAGAGAAGCGTCTCTAAGTGTTCTGTGCTCAAGGAAAGGATGTCCCCCTCTCCACCTGAGATTAATTTTTAATCTCAATGAACAAGCTTTATGAAAAGCAATCAGTGTTTGTACTAAGAAACTGGGTCCCCCCAAAACTGGGGAGTGGCCCCCGGCTCTTTCACAGGCCCTCCAGCCCCCTTCCCACCCACGCACCTGCAGCTCACACCCCCATCACTCCCTCCCTACCACCCTCCCTCAGTCAGATCAAAACGTCCTTCTCTATCCCACATGGCTGTGCCTTAGTGTTCCTCACCCTGGCCTCTTTCCCTGGATTCGGGCCAGTTGCTTATGCCTCTGGGACTCTGTGACCTCATTTGTGAAATGACTATAACACACCTCACCCTAATCCAAATGGTGTCCCTAACCCTAACTTTGTTCTGGATGGTATGGTGAGCTGTTATCAGATTCATGGTGAGCTGTGATGATAAAGCCACAAAAAGCACATGCCACACTCAGGACACAAGTGTCCATCATTATTGGTTCCTTTGCCCTTTCCTGCTCATGTCACAATCCTGAAGTTCAGGGGCACAGGCTAATTGACCTTGGGCCTGTGCTCAGGGCCTGTGAACAGGATGTCCTGACAGCAGCTTCTCAGCTGAGCATTTGTTCAAGTAAACGGAAGTAGGGCTGCTCATGGACTATAATGCCTACAACTCCACTTAAAAATATATCTCCTGAAGGAGGGAAAACTTACGGCACACCTGCCAAAGCTAAGGACTTGATGTAGACAGTGGGTCTAATCCTCCTAAGAATCACAGAAGTGGATATTACCCCCACTTCACAGATGAAGAAACTGAGGCTTACGGAGGTCAACTATCTCGTTCAAGTCACTACGTCCAGTTAGGCTCATTTAGGAGAGACAGAGAGTAAGAGAATACATGTGTATGTCTGTACCAGCGGCCTTTTGGTCACTCTCAGGCTACAGACAAAAAGTCACCGTCAATTCTGTCATTTCACTAACTGGTTGTAAGATGTAAGACATTAGACAGGTCCCCTTCCTGTGGACCTCAGTGTTGTTTTGTTGCTGTCGTTTGCATGGTTTTTGCTTGTTTTTTTTTAATCCATAGAAGGGTAGAGGCGAGGTACAGCAGGGTGGAGCTTGGGGCAAGGTGGGGCAATATAAGATATACAGACTCCCTACCAACACTAACCTCCTATGATTCTCTACAAGATTTCCCCTCATTTCTGTAGGAATCACATTCTTCATTTCCAGAACCAGTTATTCAAAAGCCATCATCCCAATCAAGCCTCCAGCTGTATTTCCTGGCTTGGCAGCCCATGCCTTTATTGATAACCAGTGCTGCCTAAGCTTATCTAGTAGTTAGCTGGTCAGGGCTCACTGCCTTCCCACCCCGAGGGCAGTCATACACATCAGGAAAGGAATCAAAAATGAGAGCACTGGGGCATGTTAGAGCCCGCAGGCACCTGGGGGACCATCTACAATCCCCTCATTTTACAGGTGAGGAGTCAGGGGTCCGGAGGAGTTCACTGACTCTCCACAGCTCCACCAGCAAAGACACCATCCTAATACTTGCTTCCAGGCACTTACAGACTAACCGTGGATCCTGATTTCACGGAAATTAGATGGATCAACAGCCAGCAGGATTCGAATGTAGTGGGCTACAGGCCCGGGGGCTGTCAGGAACAGAACTGCTCAGAGTGATTGAAGGATGCTTCCTGAAATAAATGTGTTGTGAAATAGGCATTCAAGTGTGTGACAAAATGCAGAGGGCTTTGCTTCAAGACTCTGAGGCAGAAATACAGTCTCAGAGGTTGTGGCTAGTCTCAAACACGTGGTTGTTTGTGGCTAGATGTCTCTGCCAATCCCTAGCTCCTCTTCTTCCTGATTTTTCACTGGGCTCATGAACACCCAGAATGAGAACTACATTTCCCAGCCTCCCTTGCAAGCAGGTATGGCCAGGTGATAAGTTTGGACCAATGAGATGTAAGACAGAAGTGTGGTGTACAACTTCCTGGAAGTGTCAGTAAAGGAATGGCCGTCACCTTCTTTCCTCCTTCCTTTTCCTGCCAACTCTCCAGATATGATAGTTGGGTCCTGAGCAGACATCCTGGACTTTGAAGGGACATACTAATGCTGGCAGAACAGCTAGATTTAGGTGGCCTACCCCCAACTTCCTTACATTAGAATTTCTATCTTTCGTCCTTTTTTTCCTTCAGCTGAATCTAATTCTAGCTGATGCAGAAGTAGAAGAGGAATAATTTCAGAAGGCCCTAGTGAAATCCAGAGACAGAGGCAGGGAAGCTGACTAGCACAGAGTGGAAGTGGATTGAGAAGAATTCTGACGCTCATGCTGGTGGAGCTAGAGGACGTCCTAGATAGACCAGCGATTCTCACACTTCGTGCGTTCACATCACCTGGAGACCTTCTTAAACCCCCTGGTGGGGCCCACCCCACAGTTCCTGATTCAATTAGTTTGGAAGCTGGCTCCTGAACATATGCATGTCTTATGAGCTACCAGGCTGTGGATGCTACTGGTTCAGGGGACCACATGTTGGGAATCATCGTTCTAGAATTTTCTAGGATACTTACCAAAACTCGGCTTTCTTGGGTGAGTCTCAGCTTTGCATCTCTCTAAGAAGGAGATGAGATGATTTCAGCTGCTATCAAAGACCAGGGAATGAGGAGAGGCAAGAGAGGGTCTGAACAGCTTGGGCAAGCTGAGCATCCACCGAAAAAGATTTGTGATGCAAATGACTTACTGGTGGTGTTCAGCTGGGAGCAGAAGGGATTTCAATATGGTGAGCCAAATCGACTTCATTACCTGACAATTAGCTCTAAATTAATGCAAGACTGTGCTGCCTGAATGTGCTCTAAGAAAGAGGGTCCCTGACAGCTTGAGATAGGCAGGCCCTGAGACATTGATCTTAGCTGGATGCAAAGAGGGCTTTTTCTCAGTTTGCCAGTGTACTCTAAGCTCAGAGGATGGTTAGCACCTCACTGGAGGCCCTCTCCAACTTCTCTGCCTCCAGACTTAGCCCTGATTAACCCAACTGAATCCCATCTGAATACACCCGGTCTCCCAATGCCCTTGAACCTCCAGGCTTGCACACAGGCTGCTGATTGTACAGCAGCGAGATGCTGCAGGATGAAGCTCATTAAGTTTTAGAGGCACAGACTGGTGTAAGTATATTCTGAGTACATTTGACCTCCTCCATTGAAGTCATACATCCCCAGAAAGTAGGAATTCTTTTTCCTCTTTCTTTAGCTAATCCTGTTTCCATCTTTTTTCTCCCCTCCCATGCCCTCTCCTCCCTTTCCCACTCTTCCTCTGATACGGTGCACACAGGAATATGACCATAACAAGTGATGACCAGTGGATTGAGGATCACTGGGACCTCCTTTATTTACTTACTAAACTTGTGCCAGCATACAGATCACTGTATGTCCTGACCATATAAAACTCACAGTCTAAGGGCCATGCAAGTGAGGAAGTAAAAAAAAAAAAACACCAGAAAGGGTCTTGGCTAGTGTGGCTCAGTGGATTGAGAACCTGGCTGTGAACCCAAGGGTTGCTGATTTGATTCCCAATTAAGGCACATGCCTGGGCTGCGGGCCAGGTCCCCAGTAGGGGGCGCGTGAGAGGCAACCATACCTTGTTGTTTCTCTCCCTCTCTCCCTCCCCCCCCCCAAAATAAACAAATAAAATCTTAAAAACAAAAAACAGAGAGGTATGCTTTATGGCCTTAAAGGCCCGATATCCATGGAGTGAGGCTCAGGGCGCCCTGCAGACCAGTGCCTGCCAGTCTCGAAGTCCTGTAAGCATTCCAGCGCACAGTGTAAACCCTTTGCCTTCCCTTGCCGTCTGCCCACCGTCCCCACCCCCTGCTTAGGACACGAGCAGGTCACTGTCCAAGGGCATTCTTCTGAGTCCTTGGGTGCCTCCAAATCCTCAGGTTCATTGACTCTGAAAAGTCGAGGTGAGCAAAGGAAAATGAAGCAAGTGGACACAGGAATGCCAGGGAGCCGGCTCTGCCTCTGCCCCAGCCCAGACGCCTGACCCAGACCCTCCCTGTGGGGTTTTTACTTTCCAGTGTCGAAAGGTTAGTAGCCTCGCAACTACATCCCTGATAGAGCTCTCTTAAAATATTTATTTGTTTTTGACAAATGACCCCTAGTTTTTCTCTTCTTACATGAAAGATGCTGAGCTATCAGTCCAAGGAAGAAGAATCGAGCCGATGTCACACCCGTCTGTCATACACTCTCCAGAAAATAATGATCTCAAGTCATTTGTGACCTGACTCTGGGTTCGAAAATGTGAAGATATCAAATTACACATGTACATTGCTTCCCGAAATGCTTTAACTTCTATAACCTGTTTTTATCTTAAATTTTAACTTTTTAACTTTAGGGTGGGAGGATGGACAGAGATAACTGTATATATTCGGTGTACAATATAATTATCATATGTACATACGTGTGCTGGAATGATTACCAAGACAAACAACGAGCGCACGTCCATCACCTCGCCTGGTCACTGCTGTGTGCGTGCGGTGAGAATGCTCACGGTCCGCTCTCAGCAGCTCTCAGCCAATATGTCCTGCTGGCTGCAGCCAGCATGCTCTGCATTAGCCCTGAGAACTTCTTCTTGTGACTGGAGGTTTGTACCCTTGACCTACATCATCCCTTTTCCCCACCCCTGTGCCTGGCGTCCCCCATTCTATTCTCTGTTCCTATGAAATCAACTTTATTATTATTGTTTTTGGAATCCACATGTAAGTGCTACCATACAGGATCTGCCTTTCTCTGTCCATGACCTAGTTTGATACCCTAATCATTCTGGGAGTTCTCCCCATGTTACCAAAGAGCAGTCGTCAGTCGAAAAACTGAGGCCCCCGCGAGGGCCTTTGATTCTCTGGACCCTGAGCTCATCCCATCCAACCACGCCCTCCCCACCACCTGCGGCAGAGGGTGCACCTGACACAGGCCCAGAAAGCGAGCATGTGTGCACGACAGCCTCACCTCCCACCCACCTCCTCCACTGCTGCCATCACACCAGTTTGGAACCCTGGCGCAAAGAGTTGTCAAGGAGAATAAAAAATGCCAGGACAGCCCTGGCCAGGTGGCTCGGTTGGTTGGAACATCCTCCCTGGGCACCAAAAGGTTGTGGGTTCAATTCCTGGTCAGGCCACATACCTACATTGTGGGTTTAATCCCCAGTCAGGTGGGTACAGGAGGCAACTGATCACCATTTCTCTCTCTCTCTAAAATCAATGAATTTATCTTCTGGTGAAGATTAAAGAAAAAACTATGTATATAAATATCAGGACACTACAATGTACTCAGAATAGCATCTGCATCGGGTGGTGTCCTGCGTGTGTGTATGTAAATAAATAAATACATACATACATACATACATAAATAAATAAATGATTTTTTCTAAATATATATAGTTTAATGTTATAAATAAGTAAGTACAGTTTTGGTGATGGAAGGAGACCTGACCCGGGGTGAACACACAGTGCAGTGCACAGATGATGTGTTGTGGAATCGTGCACCTGAAACCTGGGTAACTTTGTTAACCACAGTCACCCCCATACATTCAATAAAAAGGAAAAAATAAATAAATATATATATATATTTTATAAATAAATGTATTTTTCTGAATATATGTATTTCATAAATAAATTTAAAATTTTAAGCAATTGGCTGATGTGATTTTAGGACCAGTAAGTATAAAATCTCTTAAGAGGCCTGGAAACTCAGGCAGGATTTGATGCCTCACGCAGTCTTGAGACGATTTCCTCTTCTCCCAGAAACCTGTTTTTGTTCTCGAGGTCATCAACTGATTGGACGAGGCCCACCCACATTATTGAGGGGAATCTCTGTTACTCAAACTCAGTTGATTCTAAATATTAACCACATTTACAAGATACCTTCACAACAACATCCAGGTTCATGTTTTACCAAATAACTGGGCACTACAGCCTCATCGAGATGAGGCATAAGCAGTTTCGTCATTTCAATGCTGTCTCTAGAAGCATGTAGGAGGTGTGAGTTCGAGGGGCTCTGGGGACACAAAGGTGCCTCTTCTGGCCAGAAACACAGAGATGGAACGGGAAGGAGAGGAACCCCCCAGGAGGCAGGGCACTGCTTCTGTTCACTGTGTCAGGAATTCAACAACACGGGGGTTTCTGGTCAGGACAAAACGCCCCCGCCCCCCACAGCACTGGCTCCAAACCTTCCTGGGCTGCCCTCATGGTAGATATAAGGGAGATTTTTAAAAAATACCTCCACCAAGTAGACTCAAGCCCCTAAAATCTTCTCACCACTCAGTCACCTTCAAATCCTGGGGCACCAATGAGCTAAGTCTCCACACTTACACTCACCCTCCCGTGAAACAGTCGCCCTAGGATTGATTTTCTTGATTAACTTCTCACATCTGATAAATAACACCTGCCCTGTTCCAGTGCTTTCCTCTAACCCTGTTTATTAACCATGTTTGAGATTTTTCTTCTTTCACGATGGGTGCTAAAGGCCCGGCATTCAAACTAATCACACAAAGGGGAGGTCTCCAGCCATCCGTGGCTTTGAGCCAGCCCGTGACGCTCTACTTGTCTGACTGAGGCGACACAGCTCTGATGGAAAGAGTTCTGGCTCTGGAGCCAGGCCTGGGGGTCACCGTGGTGCACCTTGACCTCTGCGTGGCCTTGAGCCAGTTCAGAACTCTCAACATAAGGACCATCTGAAAAGAGGGTTTCCCTACCTGTGAAACGAGAACTGTTGAGAAGTCAACGGCATGGAAAAGCGCCTTCAAAGTGGGAAGTGCTGCGGGAACCCAGGACCAAGCCGCTTCTTATCCTCACCGACCCAAATCCCTTCTGAGCCTTGTCACCCCCACTCCCTCCAGGAGCCCTGCAGTGTGGCCTGAGCCCGTTGCTCCTGCTGTGCACAAACCACCCCAAAGGCATGTCCATCAAACACAAACACTTTATTGCGCTCAAGGAGTCCGTCTGTCGGTCAGGAACCAAAACGGGCGGGGCAGAAGTGGCTCTCTGTGCCCCACGGTGTCGGAAACCTCTGCTGAGCTCACCGGGCCTGCTGGCCACACACCGGCACACGGCCTACCCAGGGGACCGCTTCAGCTTCCGCACGGCCTGGCAGCTGGGTCCCTGCAGCGAACGTCCCCAGGGAACCAGGCAGAAAACGTCTTGCCTTTTGCGACCTAGCCTCGGGAGACACGCAGCATCCCTTCAGCTGTAATCACAGGTCCACTCAGATTCGTAGGGAAGGAATACAGGCTACACCCCCCATCCCCAGACAGAAAGTCCTGCTGTAAGAATAGTATGTGGGGAGGAAGGCACCCGGGCGGCCATTTTGGGAAAAGTCGGTCTGCCGGAGGTTCTGAGTCACCAGATGAATTGAAGGACCTGGCCAGGCAGAGTTCTGGACCAAGGTGAGACCTGGCAGGTGTCGTGCCCTCTATCCTTGCCTGTTCCTGGTTCTGAGCATCCACGGGGACTGGCACAGACGGTGCCCGTGTTAGGAAGCCTGCCCAGCCCGAGGCTCAGACCGAGCGTGTTCTGAGGACAGGGAGGCGCAGAGTGCACCGCTGCCCTGTCCCCACACTCCTGACCCTTCTGCCCCACCCCCAGGCCCGCACTCAGTTTGGTGCTTACACCTCCCCCTTTTCCAGAGTGATCCCAGCCCTCATTCTATGGGCAGTGCCACCCAAGACCACCCCATTTTGAGGTACTTGTGGTATACCTTCGGTACTCAGAGGGCAGCATAGGTGTTACCTGGGAACTTTCTAGAAATAGAGACCCTCTGACCCCACCCTAGACCCATGTGATCAGAGCCTGCCTTCCTTCATCTGGGGGGGCATGAAGCCCCCCAGATGATTCTAAGGCAGGAGACAGCTGGGACAGCCCCAGAGAAGGAGGAGAACTTGAGTGCAAACCACATGCAGCTGCGTTGCAGTCTTGGCTTTGCCCATCTCTCGGCTGGGGAAACCTGGGCAAGTCTTTTGACCTCTCTGTGCCTCCATTTCCCTACCATGTGCATTCACTGTGAAAGCTACCTCAGAAGGTGCATGTGCGTGTGTTGGCGGCCAATAAAGTTCAGCTCTGAGGGTGAGGCCCAGCCATAAATCCCCCATCCCCCACCCCCCACCCCAGGCTTGGCCAAGGTCTCTCCCAAAGGCTCCCCTCTGCCGTGGGGTCCGTGAGGTGACAGGGGGAACAGCATTCTGGCATCGAGGTCAGCACTGCACGGAAAGAGCAAGACCAAAGCATGAGGCTCAGGGGGCCTCCTCAGAGAGAGCCATCTCCCTGAGGGGCGGGGGGCATCCAAGAAGCCTGCCCTCCCTTGGAGACATCACTTATTTTTTCTAGTGCACATTGTCTTTCGCCCACTTGCACGAGTTCTGGCAGGGGCCTTTGTTGCCCTTTACACTCTGGAAATTAGATCAGTTCCCTGCCCCCCACCCCGCCCCACACAAGTTAGTTGTTCTAGGAAACCTGTCTCCGCTGGGATTGAGGGGACCCCACCAGGGATGGGGGCTTACTAAGGAGTCACAGAGCCCAGAACTGCACGCGCTCCCTCCACCCAATGTCAGTCAACAAGCTCCTCCCGCCACCAGTGCCCAGGCCTGCCAGGCTCCGGGTTGTGTGTCTGGGGTGCAAGGAACCTTAACAAGAAAACCGCACATCAGTACGGTCCTAGAAAGCAGAAGAATGACTGGGAGAAAATGTTACCAGGCTATTAAAAGACTCAGTACCTCTAAGCCTTCGAATGATCTCATCCTTCCCCATGCTACAAGCTTTCAAGGGAAGTAAAAATAATCCAAAGCGGAGATTACGAGAAGAAAGCTCCGTTCTTCTCTGTCAGCACTGAGGGATCCAAGTCCTTCCTTAGATCTAACGTAACGCCTTCCTGTTCTAAGTGTCCCACGACTGCCCAGTCCA
Source organism: Artibeus jamaicensis (assembly GCF_021234435.1). NCBI lineage: Eukaryota > Metazoa > Chordata > Mammalia > Chiroptera > Phyllostomidae > Artibeus > Artibeus jamaicensis. The sequence goes on from NW_026522040.1 coordinate 4,625,663, forward strand.
AGGGCCCCGAGCACAGAAACTTGCCAGCGACCACACGGTGGGTTGTGGTTCTGGAAGACTCACCCCTGAGGAGGCATGAAAACCACCTCTCCACGTCTCCCCATTCCCAGGGAGGTCGGCTTCCTCAGAGCTGCACGGTTCGGGTGTTCGCCTTCAAGCCCAGCTGGCCTCGTCCCCAGCTGAGAGTCTAGACAGACACACACCCAGGCACACGTTGCCCTTCAAAGATGGGCACAAGTTAGTGGGGACATTTGACTTTTTCCCCAAAGGACATTGACACTGAGGTTACCTAGTGAGGCAGACATAAAGTCCAGAGAAATACTGAACCAGAGATCAGGGACTTTCTAGAAGGAATCTGTCACGGAAAAACAACACTGCCGCTTGCCGCGCTGACCAAGTTTCAATCTCTTTTCCTTCCAGACCTTGGCCTTGCTGTCAGCGTCCAACTGGCCCGTCCATTAGCCGCCTGTGCAGTTTGGAGAATCAAATCTAAGCAATTCTACAGACACAGTTGTGGATTAAAACATTTCAAAACATTTCAACTGGACATGCAGGCACCGCGTAAATGCTCATAGTAATCATTCTCTCACAGCAGAGCCACCAGAATTGAGTGTCCTGGGAGCGGGGACACAGAGGTCCAAGCTGGGTCTCCTCTGACTCACCGTGGGGCTGCGGGCCAAGTCCCTTTCCCAGCACAGGCCCTGGAAGGGATCCATCACCCCCGCCTCCCACCTGATGGAGACGCGCCAGAGACAAAACAATCAAGTGAGCTTCGGGCGCTTGGAAATGAGGGGATGCTGACAGCCGATCACCCCCCTGCACAGCAGATGCCCCTCGGGGGAGCCAGGCCTCCTCCACTTCAGCTGCCTCATCCGCAGCCTCATACTCTATCTGGTTCGCATGATGAGGTCTGATGGTCGGGTCCCCACAGAGCCCTGGCCAGGCTTGGAGAGGGCCATCCACATGGGAAGGCTTTGCTCTTGGCCTTCACAGAGCTGGGTCTGGTTTTGAAGTTCAAAGCCAAGATCAAGGGATCTCTGATAGAGGGGCAGGGGCTCTCAGGTCCTGTCTGTCTCTAGGAAAGATTTGGAAGCCCTGCTAACCTTTCATCCCAGGCTGTGGGGCTGATGACGGCAAAAATGTGAACGGGTCAAACTGACTGGCCAAGGGGTCAGGGTCTGGACCACGTATGTCAGGAGGGCTGCCCAGGTGCCCCTACTGCTTCACGCAGAACTGCCTCCCCCTTCCAGCAAATTCTTCCTCGCTCTCTGATGAGAGCTTCACTGCTCAGTGAAGCAGAGTCTCAGTTCCTCTGGGGATTCCATCTCATGTCCCAACACGCCAGCCATCATCCAACCCACCTATTCATGTGGATGTATCCATCAGAGAACCTCCATTTCCTTCTAGAAGCTGCTGTCAGAGGCACAGCAGATGGAGGAATGGACAGGGCTGGGGGAACTTGCACCCAGATCCGCCCAGCGCCATGGTGGTAGGGAGAGGGGAGGGAGGGGAGAGGCACTCCCAGCCAACCCGAGGAGCTGGCCCGTAGGACAGATGGGGCCTTGCGAGGTGGTGCCTGGGGCCCACCGATGCAGACACTCAGGCAGCTTGGGTGTCTGCAAGAGGCCCAGCTCCCAGGATCCATCCCGAGAGAGGCTGTGTCACATGATTGTGTCATTCCATGGTGGTACATAAGGGTCTGCACTTGGGGGGGATTGCGAGTGGAGGAAAGTTCACACTGTCCATTCCAAGAGTTCCCCTCCAGGATGTGCCCATGGAAGTTTCCAGAACCTTCAACTTTCTTACGTGCCCCGCCCCACACTCCTGGGCAGGCCCTAACTCTGAGTTCTCCCCATGTCTCGGGGAAATGCCTACATCTCGTCCAGCTGGACATTCTCCACCATGGTTTTCATCTGTAGCTCTCCTTGGGGACTTCCCTCCAGGGGCCCCTGCTAGAGCAGGCTCGTGTACACGATAAATGGAGTCACTCAGCAGCAGCTGGGGAGTGGTTTCAATGGGTTGGAAAATCAGGTCGAATGCGTCAGGAAATATGGTGCTTACACGGAAGCCAGGATGGGGTGGGGGTGGGGCCAAGTGCCTTGTGATTAGGCCCCGCCTCCCCACGGTCCCTCTCCACCCCCTTCTCTTCACCATCCACTGCTGCTTCTCCAGAGTTTTTAAAGTTGGAATCTGACTAAGCATTTCATTAATATGTTGTAAGAGACGTTTCTTCAAATAAACAGTGTTTGCCTTTGAGCTCAAAGTGATCTTTTAGGAATAGTAGGGTGTGTTGGCTTGTACACACCCATGGGTTCGTGAGTGTGTCCCCGTGTGTGTAAGGTGTTGAATAAATGTTTACTGATGCTGCCTATCTATACATGTCACACACTTGCATGTGTATTTGTACATCTCACACAGACACACACACACACACCCAGCCTCAAGAGCTATGTGCCTCTAATTTCTGAATGGCTTGAGCAGCGACACTGTCAATGCAGGAACGGACGCTGGGATCGCTCCTAAGGTGTATTTTCCCAACTACAACCCCCCACCACCCATGCAGTCTGGGGACTTGCAGCACAGGAAGGTCGAGGCTTCAAGGTTAGCTGCCCCTCTTCTGGGCAGGTGCAAACTAATCCAGTGCATCCTTCCTGCCTGCCCTTCACTCCGTCCCCCTCCTAAACTGTGTCTCTTTCTCCCCAGCTGCTCCTTCTGCATTGTCCCTTCTCCAAAGAGCCAGATGTTAGATGTGCTTGACGCAGGTCTACAGAACACAGACATCAGAGTGGGAGGGGTCGTAGAAACCACCTACAGACTCTCAGCTCATGGGTGAGCAAACCAGGGCTCCAAGATGCTGAGAGATTTCTCCCATGTGCCCTTGGGGGTCACAGGAGAGCCAAGCCTGGGGCCTGGGTTTCCTGGCCTTTTTCACAACCCTGCCTTCAGTGCAGGAAAACCACTGCAAGAGTTCTTTCCCTCCACCTCAAGCCCCACCCACGTCAGAGGATAATGTGGCCAGTAAACATCCCCAGTGAGTGAATGAGTCTAACATCGCACCTTGGCTAACAGTCAATGAACTGCTCTCTAGGATGTAAGGGCTTCACAAGGATTCTTCTCCGACGAGCACAGAGCTGGAGAGCTGAGACACAGGAGCCATGATCCTGCTGCTCTTGGACCTCTTGCATGACTTCACAAGGGTGGCGTTGGTCCCCACACACCCCCAGCTCTGGCGCGTGGCCACCAGAGTGTTAGCGCCCACCAGCATAACCCACGGGAAGAAATATTGGGAAGATGCAGGCCAGGAAGTCCAGGTTCAAGCCCAGGAAGGGGTTGAAGAGATGACCCCTGATTCAGTCCCTCGTATCATGCAGGAGCTCTGGTGCAATACCTCACTCAAGTTCAGGCTCAGAGGTCCAGTGCTTGGCCTTCCTGGAATGTCCCTCTGTTTCCATATCCTCCCATCCATTCTCCCACTTACAGTTGGTCCTAGGACACTTCTCTGAGAGCAATGCTGGGCGAGGTCGTAGGCCTGACCTGCTCTCAGAGGAGGACACTAATTCTAGATGACTCGCACCTGGCCAGTGTCCTACCCCAAGCCCAGCTCAGCTGTCTCTCTCCTACCTGCCACACCCCACCGTTCCTGTTTCACTGGAGACAGGGCAGATGACAGAGCCACATGGAGGGACCAAGGAAGTGGGATTTGGGACATGCAGGTGTGCCCAAGCTCTTTGGTCTGCCTGAAACTCCCCCCACCCCAGGGCACTGCCCTCTGTGCCTCCCTCACCGTCACCCCAGAAGCCAGACTGAGGGATCTCTAGGGAAGGGGCTGCTGCGGGTAGAAATCCTTCTCCAAAGGAGGGCACGCCCTCTGCTGTTAGCATGGTGAATTGTCGGCCTCGGCTCAAGTTCAGAAATTGTGCTTTGAATCCGTCAGCCTGTGTCCAGTCAAGAGGAAGGGCTTACAAAAGAGGGCGAATGGAGATGAAACCAGAAGCCCTTCCTTCCCTCGGTGTCAGAGCTGAGTCTGTCCTCTGGGAGCTCAGGTGGGAGGATGTAGGATCCAGGAGGGCAGAGCATAGGGGCTGACCTAACTCTTCAGCAACTGAGCTTGGGACTAGGCCCAGAGGAGCAGCGGAAGAGCACAGGGCTAGGAAACCTGGGATCCAGTTGCATTTTTACCACTCAGTCCTAATCTCTGACTAAGCCATGTGCCTCTCTGTGCCTCAGTTTCCTCACCTACACAATGGGCCTTATAATGTGTTGCCTTACAACTCAGAGACACGTCCTAGAAAACCCACTTTACAGGTATGTTGTGGCATCAGTGAACGGTGGTGATGCTACTCTGCTCGGGTTTCTTCCCCAGGAAGTGGGCAGTCACGGTGGGAGGGTGTGAACTGCCCGGGCCTCTTCCCTGCCTGGATTCCGACTTTTAAATGTCGCTGGATGATTCCATCCTAGCCCCTGACAATGTCACCGGACTTCCACGTTAAGGCAAGGTATTCCTAAGGTTGTATAAATAAAAATGCTTTGTGCGGGGGTGGGGGGGGGCAACACAGTCTGCATAAATCAGGCGATCCCCTCAGCTGTCAGCCTCTTGGCAAGTGGGACTGAGAGGCAAGGACAGCAGGGGCTAGAGCTGGCTGGAGAGGACCCAGAGGGCTGGGGGAGGGGCACGCTGCTCAAAGAAGAGGGGAAGAGCAAGGTCAAGATCCCTGGGATAGCAGGTGTCCCTGGGATAGAGGCATGGAGGGCGGAGGGACAGGACAGCTTCCTCTGAGTTTGGAATTACCTGCGGTCGGCGCCTGAGTTGAGCTTACCAGGCAGAGAGGTCCAGAGCGTGGGGTTCGCAGTGAGAACTGACGGCAAGGTGGTGTTTCCTCTGCCCTTGTGCCTGGGGCATCTGCTGAACCTCAAAGTACTGCCGATCCTGACTTTGCAGCCATTACCTCACCCCAGTGCAGTAAACTACCTCCCCACTCAGCGGCACCTAGTAAGTGCACCAAAATCATTATTGTCACTATTGTCGTGATCATCACTGTCACAGCAGTCCCAGCCCCTTATTTTCCGCATGAGGTTCTCTTATTTGAATGTCAGTTTCCTCATTAACAAAAATAAGGAGGATCTCTGCCCCTCCTGGGCTGCAGGGGTACAGTGGGGACAGGGGGGGCTGTACCCCAGGTGCATCTACGAAGGAAGGTTCCAGAGGGACCGAGGATGCTATTATCGAAGGCTAAATGTTCCGTGGCGAAAAGCTGCTGCCGCAATCTCTGCATCCACTTGAAGCGAGTGGGCACATCACTGTAATGTCCCGATGCTGCCGTCAGCGCAGAGAAGGCCAAACGGTGTGCGGCATGAAGATCAGCCGGTGCAGGGAAGCTCATCTGGCTTACCTGAGAAAACAGGGCTATTGGCTTTGAACATGACTGGAATTGGTCCATGGCCACCCGCCTCAGACAGAGCTGCCCAGGGCTGCCCAGAGGTGGGGGAGGGCGGGGAGAGACAAAGGCGAGCAGATCACACATCCTGGTCCGACTCCAGGAGAGAGAGAACCCCGTTATAACCCCAGTCCAGAGTCAGTGTGGACGCTAACGTCCTGACTTCCACACGTTGTTCTGGGCACACCTCTGACCCCCCAAGATGCTTCCTGGACACCCCAGATGTGAACCGAGTGCCTCGTGCTTGGTTTCAAGCTGCTCTGGGGAGCAGCTCCAGGCGACTCCTCTCCTGCTCTCCTCCAGGGAGGACACCTCGGCAGCAGGTCTCCAAGGTTCGACTCTGAGTGGATGTGAGAGTAGGGGCGACGCCCTTGACTGGACTTAGAAGGCAGGAGATGGAAAGGAGATAAGCAGGACAGAGACGGGTGAGACCCTCACGATGCCCCCTCAAGGCCGGAGCTGCCTTTTAGCCTCCCCAACACTCTCCAGGTTCTGCCCAACACCTCCCTCGACGCCCAATTGAAATGGCCCCCCCCATACTGGGAGAGGGACTCAGACTCTGTCATCTGGCCTAGATCTCACCCCCCCACGGGATGACCAGACTCTCGTCCCCCTTTTCAGTTTCTTTGCAGACCCTGGGGACATCTCTGGGCCTTGATTTTGTCACCTGGAGAGTGAGAGCAGTTGTCCATCCAGGACCCAGCTCCTGAGGTTCCCACCTTCCCCATGACGCTCCCTCTCCCGACGGCACGTATAGCTCTCACTCACACTCACACTCACGCTCACGGCCGTCAGCCTTCTTTCTTAGCCATTCCTTTGCCCTCCTGGCCAGCAAGGCCTGTGCCTTTTGGTCGAGATTCTGATGGGTCCCTCCTGGGCCCCTCCCGCACACACTCACACTGCAGACCTCCTCCCAGCCTGCGCTCACCATGGTTACAGTTGCGGTTCACTCTTCTTTTTATTATTATTGTGGCAAAAGATACGTAATATTTACCATTTTAACCACTGGTCAGTGCACGGGTCAGTGGCGTTAAGGACAATCACACTGTTTCATGCTCCTATCACCTGCTACATCCAAAAGCCAGTCATCATCCTCAGGGTAAACTCTAGACCCACTGGACGAGAATGCCCTCAGCCCCCTGCCCAGAATCACGCCCGAGCTTTTTGTCTCAACGAATCTCCCTATTTGAGATGCTTCAAACAAGTAGAATCATATAGTATCTGTCCTTCTGTGCCAGGTTTACTTCACTTAGCCCAACATTTTCAAGGTCCACCCATGTTGTCCCATGCATCAGAACTTCCTTCCTTTCATGGCTGAATGGGATTGCCCTGTGTGCGTATACTACATTTTGCTTAGGCATTCATCTGCCCATGGCCGCTGGGCCATTTATAACTGGTGGCCACTGTGCAGAGTGCTGCTGGGAACACGGACGTCCAAGTCCCTCTTCTAGGTTCTCCTGGGTGTACGTCTAGGGTCCGTGGTAACCCCCTGCTTCCCTTTTTGAGGCCCTCACAGATTGTTTTCCTGGAAGCTGAACTATTTTACATTCTCAATGGCAATGCATGAGGGTTCTGATTTCTTTGTGTCCTCGCCAGCACTTGCTGTTTTCTGGCTTTTAATTATAGCTGTCCTGGTAGATGTTAAGTGGTTTCGTTTCTCACTTAACTCCCCTGCACACCCTCGAATGCACGCACCACTAGGCGGTGACCCGGAGGGACTCGCAGGTGGGAGGGCTGCTTTGGTCACAGCTGTCTGCCTGAGACGACAAGGTCCCCAAGTCCAGCTGTGTCTATTCTGCTCCTTGCTAGAATCTGGAATGCCAGAGGACTCAGGGACAGTTTTTGATGACTAGCAAGAAAATGAAATTAAAAACAGATTGACGGAGAGAAAGTCCCATGACCCTGAGACCAAAGGGCAGGACCCGGGAGTGAAAATGAGGGCAGGAAGGAGCGAACTAACCGTAGAGTCAGTCCCCAGGGGGCACCTGCTGCAAGCTCCTTCCCAGCACCTGACTCTCAAGCCTTGCAGATCTGAACTGGAAAATCACGGAGACCCTGCTGCTGGAGCCCCTGACACCTCAGCCCCACAACAGCTTCCGGAGGCTGAGGGGGTGCGCTTTTCTGGGGTTCCTGCTGGGACCAGAGGCAGGCCGCAGCAGCCCCAAGAACCCCAATCAGGACCCCAGCAAACGGGAGAACACAGCTTTTTTCAGTACAGCTGTTGCTCTGGACCCTTTGAGGGAGGCAGGCTACTCCCAGAGGGAGGGCTTGGAAACAGGGAACTAGCACGGTCCCATTGTCTAATCTGTGGCTCTATCCCTGCTTCCTTTTATCCAAACAGCCAAGGAAAAAGCCGAAGAGATGCTCAGAGCTCCCTCAGCCAGAGGGGAATAAGGGAGATGTCGGGGAGAGGTGACCGAGAGAGGCTAGCGAGTAAGCACAGTCTGGGTGAAGAGGGAGGAAGGGGACACGCGATCACACAGAAACGAACTGTGTGGGGCTGAACCGCCACGCTTTCCCTTCTCCAGCTCCATCTCTTCCTGTCTCCCCATCTCTCTCCCAGTTACTATCAAAGCAAAATTTATGAAAAGCTCGAGGCATTGGATATTCCTTTATTTCAATCTAACTTTTTGCAATCTCAAGTGAACAGCTTGGCTGCTTCTGCCTGTCAGGGAATTTAAATTGCAGATGGGACGGGGAGCCAGCCGCCCAGCACAGCAGCAGCCCCTCTGGTGCGCGCCATCATTGCCTAGCAACTACTCGGCAAGAACTTCATGAAGCAGCAGAGAAAGTTCCACTCTGGAAAGTGACCTTGACCCAGGGCATCTCCTGGGGGAAGAGAGGGAGTTTCCCAGAGAGCGGAGACCTCCTGCCACATCCGGGTCGAGGAATGCAGCCAGGGACCGAAATCAGCATTTGCTCCCCACCCATGGTCTTCGGTGTGTCCTCCGGCATGGGGAAGTCTCACGGTTTCTGACTTCCCATTGTTGTGGAGGTTGTTTCAAACCAAAAGATGCCTTCCTTCTTTTCTCAGTGCCTCTCACACCTCACACACCAACAGTGAGCAACGAAACGACAGGAGTGAATCATGACAATACACACACACAATCACATGCACAGACAGGCAAGCGTTTAGGCTGGTGAAAAACAAACCAGCCACAAATGCCCACAGCAGCTCAGTGGAGAGCAAAGCCGTTCAATCCACTCCTGTCTGGACCACAGTTCTCCAGAATGGAGTGAACGGAGAGCATGGCCTCCACCTCCGTCAGAGTTGGCATTGCCTCAACAAAGCGTTTGCCACGTACACTTAGCATCCTCGTCTGAAAGTGAAGAATGCCCCTCACGTGCTTACGGCTACAGTGAAAGCATATTCTTTGATCTGAACAATTGGCTTTGACAATAGAAATGTAAATAGTAGCCCCATACATCTGCTTTGCTAAGCCCACACATGTTGGTGCTCCATCAGCTCTGAGGCATAAAATACCCTCATAGAAGATATTCCCTCACCACACGCACCCATCTCTAGCCTGTGTCTCTACAAAAGTGCACGGCCAATGTACTTTCTGGGTTCCTCTTACGGGTCGAGTCATGCCCCCCACTCCAAAAAAAGGTATGTTGAAGTCCTAGCCCCCGGTCCCTCAGAACATGACGTTATTTGGACGTAGGGTCATTGCTGATATAATTCGTTAAGATGAGGTCATACTGAAGCAGGGTGGCCAATATGACTGATGTCCTTCTGAGAAGATGGGACAGCCGTGTGAAGACAGGGAGAACGCCCTGTGAGGAGGGCGCAGGCAGAGGTGGGAGATATGCAGTGGCAAGCCGAGGGCCACTGAAGATTGCTGGCAAGCCACCAGAGGCCTGAGGAGGTGAGGACGCATTGTCCCTGCAAGTTTCAGAGGGAGCAGGGCCCTGCCAACTCCTTGGTTTGGGACTTTCAGTCTCCAGAACTGTGAGAAAATGCATCATCAGCTTAAGCGCCCCATGTGCAGCCCCAGGAGGTAGTGCAGGCCACTCTTCTTTGAAGGGGACTGGGGAGGCCTGTCTGCTGACAGTGACAGTGTGGTGTGACACAGAGTGAGCCTGCACGGGACAGAGCTCAGACCATCTGGACGCAGAATGGCATGGGGTTCGAGGGTTTGAAAATCTTTTGACCTGGGCCAGACACACGGTTGTTGACTTCTTGGCTAAATTGCTATTTTTCATTAAAAGTATGTAGAATCTAAAGAAGAAAATAAAGGCACAAACAAAATAGAAACAGACTCATAGACACAGAGAATAGGCTGACGGTTACCAGAGAGGAAGGGGTTGGGGGGCTGAGTGACAAAGGTAAAGGATTAAGAAGAACAAATTGTCATTGAGAAAATGGTCACAGGGTGTAAAGTACAGGGAATATAGACAATAACATTGTAATTAGTATGTATGGAGCCAGGTGGGTACTGGAAATATTGGGGGGATGCTTTGTAAAGAATACTACGCGGTACACCTGAATCTAATACAAAATAATACTGAATGTCAACTGTGATTGAAAAATAAAATTAAAGAACAAATGAAAACAAACAAACAACAAAAGTGTGCTCATTTCAAAATAGAACCAGAGACACGGAAATAAAGAACCAACTGACAGTGACCAGAAGGGCGGGGGCTGGGGGATAATGGGGGAAGGAAGGGGCAGGATCAAGTCAAGGAACATGTATAAAGGACCCATGGACAAAGGCAATGATGGGGGGAGGGAAAGATTGAATGGGCGGGGCAGGGTGGGGGCAGGGCATGGGAGAGGAATGAGAGGACAATGGGACAACTGTAAGTGACGAGGATGAAACAGGTGTGCTCCGTAGACAGCCCATGGCTCTTGGGTACATTGTGGGGGAGCAGTGTTTTAGTGTTAAGGCCGGTGGGGACACTGATGCCCTTGCCCTCCACGTCCTCTGACCCATCTGTCCTGCTCGCTGCCCACTTCTCAGATGTTGTCTGGTCCTGTCATTCAGCTTGTCCTCACCCTCCAGGAAAGGGACAATTTGCCAGGGCTGGCACATTGCTGTGTCCTGGATCCCACAGAATGTGGCAAACTTAATAGGTGCTCAATAAAACTGTAGCACATCAATGAAGAAGGTATAAAAATAGAAGCCCCGTGGTGTGCACAAGATTCAGCAGAGTCACCAGTGGAACGAGCCCTCAGACCCACTCATGTCTGAGTTTTTGTTACTGCTAGATTGTCAGTTCCCCATTCAAGGGGGGAATAATCATGGTTTTTCTTATAACTCACTCAGGGTGTGTTCACATCAAGAGCCCAACTTTCTCTTCATGGAAATTCCACCAGGTAGGTCGAGTGGCATGACCACCCCTTAGGTCAGAGACAGGGACCGCTCTGGGACCTGGGCACTAGCGCAGTGAGAAAACTGGCCGCGGGGTGGGCCCGAGGTGGGAGGAGACAGTTCTGGACCCTGTCCCCGAGGGAGGGAGTTATTTCACCTCCCCTGATGAGTATCAGGGTCACCAACCTGCACATGAAGGCAGCTCCTCCTGAAACACCCCACAGTGGCACTGTGGTGGAAGAGAGAGGTGCCGGCCAGGTTCCCCTCTGTGGGCAGCCGGAACCCCCCAGCTAACAGGTCCTTCAGGGTCATCTTCCGCTGAGGGGAGTAAGACCACAAGGCTGGGGGGCTGAGTGAGGCACAGATACTAACACTAGAGTCCAGGCCATTTCCTCCTGGTGTGCCGTTCTCACGCCAGAGCCACAAGGTTCCGGGGCCCACTTCATAGACTCAGCTGACCTTCTTCCTCTCGGCAATCCTATTTCTTCCTGCCTGCAGAGGTGTGATCCCTAAGAATCATCTGGCAGCCCAAACTCCACCCCAGCATCTGTGTCCAAAAGTCCCAACCTGCGGCACCAACTCACTCTCCTGCAGACGTTCCTTTCAATTGCAGTAAAATACACATAACCTGAAACTTACTGTTTCGACCATTGGAAGTGTGCAGCCCGGTCCTATTGACTACAGGGTCCAGCAGAAGCAACGCCTGCTTGAGGGTGGTTGGGAGGGTAATAATATGGGTGTAAAAATTTATAGTTTTAATTCGAACATGTCACCTAAACCGTCATAGGGTGTGCTTGAGTGTGAGAGTGTTACGTTACAGAATCACATGCTTATGATTTTGTAACCACAAGGGGGCGCTGCTCTCACCAGACCCTGTACATTCACATCACGATGCACCCGTGACCCCATCCACCCCCAGAGCTTCCTCTTCTTCCCCAAATGAAACTCTGCCCCATTACACATGAACCCTGTTTCCCCCTCCCAGAAACCTCCCCGCTGCTTTCTGTCTCCATGCGTTTGGCTCTCTCGGGGCCTCCTGTGTGTGGTGGAGTCATACAGCCTTTGACCCTCTGTGCCTGATTCACCTCACTCAAAGCATGCTGTTCCCAAAGTCCATCCATGTTGTAGCGTGTGTCAGAATTCCCTTCCTTTTGGAGGCCGAATAACATTCCGTTGGAGGCAGAGACCACACTGTGTTCACCCATCTGCCTATCAAGGGACACTTGGGTTGCTTCCACCTTTAGTTATGGTCAATAACCCTGTGCGGACACATTTTTATCTCATACCAACTTAACCCCATATACAAATGGGCCTTCCTAGCCCCCTCCAGGATGACTGAGACTAAGGGGAAGGCTGGTGTTTTCAGAATTTTCCAGTTATGGGGTAGGAAGGGCAACTGCTCGAGCCCCCGTTGCCTCACTTCTGCACCTTGTATGTGGGCCCGCCAGAGGCACAGAGGTAGGCAAACAGACAAGGTAACATTTGGTTTCCAAGGTGTGAATGGTACACAAGGTACAACCATGGGGAATGACAGGAAGTGCTGGGGCAGCCCAGAAAGGGTTTGTGTCCTTCCTCCTTCCTGGGCCATCTCCCCTGTCACCCCGCCTGTGCATGACAGTCCCTACAGAGGTGACAGGAGGTGAGCAGAGGGTCCCCCACCCTGCAGCTTGTCTTGCCCAGCACCCCCCACTACACATCCAGGAAGGGCTCCAGGAAGCCTGGGATATTAGAAATAATAACCCCTGACCTAAAAAAAGCGACTGACTGCATGAATTCAAATGCACTATTGGAATGCCTTGTGAGTCAGGCACAGTGCTAGCTAGTAGCTAGGCATTCACCACTTCACCATCGAGACCACCCTTCTAAGAGCTGGCGAACCCCCTAACTGGTCTCCAAATACCATGGGGGCAAAATAACCCAACCAAGGGTAGGAAAGTACCCTAGTATGCTGTCCTCTCTGGGAGGCGGATTCTGCCCCTGCTCTATAGACCTGAGGGCCTGGACTTTCGGTCCATTTCCAATTCCTCCGCCCCACCCATTCACCCACACTTGTCTTTTCATCTGCCAGGCACCGTGTTGGGGAGCAAAGGGGAAGAACGCTGGACCAAGTGGGTAAGAGGAGCCCCTCACAGACACGCTAAGGAATGTCACTCAGCGATGGAGACATACCCACATGTCAAAACAAAACCGAGCCCCTGGCCCCAGCCGAGGAGGAGAATGAGCACACACTGTCCGGTTCCTACACTGGGATTGGGCTGATCAGCTTTACCCAACCACCAACACAGCAACGGACCAGCCCCTCCCACCAGACAGACCCTCCACTTCGTCCTCAACACCCACCTCAGTGCCAAGTGGCCCCTAAAAAGCCTTGGGGACCACTCACGCAAGTAGGGATTTGGCTGCCAGTTGTCACCTCAGGAAGGAAGGAAAAAAAAAATCATACTGAAGGCCTGTGAGTGTCTCTTCTGTGCCAGAAATCTCCCTGCCTGTCATAAACCAGACATGATGTATAGCAGTAATATGGCCCCTGAACTACCCATTAAGTGTTGTCAGCGAATCACGTGATTTCATTTTTAATAATGCACAACCCGGCCCCTGGAAAACAACGGCGATGCTATCTCCACCCGACTGGGTGATAAGCAGAGCTCCCTCCCGTGCCAGGGAGGCGCAGCCTCTTCCCATCCGCACGGCAAGGCGAGGAAAGGCAGAGGCAGGGACTCACCCCGCTGCGCACTCCTGGCCTTCACACCTGCCGTAAATGGAGGGAGGATTCCCAAACTGACCGACCTTGTACCCACCGGCCAACTTCCCGTGGCTTCCTTGAGAGTGTGGCTGCAGCATAAGCATCATGGGCTCAGAGTAGCCTCCCTGGCTACCCCACCTAAACCTGGTGGCCTCCATCGGTCCTGCTCCCAGGCCCCATTTTGTCATTCCTAGCTGTCTGTCTGTTTTTTCAGTACATCCCTCATGTGACAACCAGCCCTGGGAGGACAGGAACCCCGGCTTGTTCATAACTCACTCCGTGGGGCCTAGCTCGTTTCTTGGCACACAGTGGGCCCTCAGCAGCCATTTGCTGAATAACTTAGTAGTAAATGCTCAGTAAACCCCGCTCAGCTGAATTGAGCCACATTTCCTAGAGCAATCAGCATGTCTCAAACTTCAACACCAGCATCGTCTGGGGTGGGGCTGGAGGCTGTGGATTTGCACTTCTAACCAACTCCTGGGTGGGACTCTCATCTCAGGAATCGCAGGCACTGTGTCTTGCCCTTCAGCTTTCTAGGCAAATTCATCAGAGCAGCCCACGTAAGCACAAGTGGCAAAAGCAGGAACCGGCGCTCTTCAGATCCAGCGTGTCCAATCGGAATGAAATGAGCCTTGTCCCTAATAGCGGAAAGGTAAATTGAGGCCACTAGATGCAAAGTGAGGTGAGTCGTTCAGCGTGTTCTGGCAGGGACCGCGTGAAACCCTGTGTACCCGATACACAGCTTCCCGTTCCCATCACGGAGCTGCACTTTTCTGACACCAACTGTAGAAATGAGTTGGCTTCCAAGTGGCTTATTAGAGAACAAATTATTCCCTGTTTTGCTACTCTTTCCATTCGAGTTAATCTGCAAGTCTAAAGTCCAAGCAGGTGCCAGAGTTATTCCTGCAACTGGCACCAAACTGCATTCAGAAAGCACAATTAGCACTTCGTTAATGTGCCTCAGAATGGGGTAATCTACATATTACCCAAAGGCGGCCCCAGTCCCCACTGCACTCTACCTTAATGTGCCGAGAACAGATTACTCTGCTAAGAGGTTTTTGCAGATCCGGCCCTTGCCAGCCAGCTGTCCCGGCCTCTGCCTCTGAACAGGTGAAGAAGGACCTGTTGATAATGGTTAAGAATCCCAGAAACTCTCTCTTCTTCCTCCCTCCTGCTCCTTCTCTTCCTAAACTGCACTATTCAGCCCACAAACCATTGTGGGGGTGGGAGAGACAGGTAGGCACCTGTGCCAGGGCAGGGGGGTTGCAGCGGCTCAGAATGGAGAGTTAGTGCCCAAGTAGGGAGGGGAGGGCCCCCACTGAGGGACCACTACCTGGGGTGTGGAGCCTGAGCACTGCGTGAGGTTTCTGTGTGAGAGGGTGGCCACAGAGGGGGCTGGCATCGTGTCCTGGAGCTCCAGCCAGGTACGGAAGGTTCCCTGCAGAGGGCAGGGAGTGGGTACCTGAGAAGGTTGGGAGGGGCTTCCCTACCGGGTTGCGGGGACAGCCTGGCACAGGCTAGTCGGACAAAGTAGATAAGGACATCATCCGTGCCAGAAAGAAGTGCTAGTAGCAACAGAAGCCTGATTTCAGATGGGGGGGGCTGATCAAATAAGAAAATATGTTAAAGATAATAAGAGGCAGATTTGCCCATTAGAGGAGGAAGTTACAAATATAAAAAGGAAGAAAACTGGAGCAAATCCCGAGGTGTTAGATTGGAATTTGGCAAGCATGTGTGAACTCGTGGCTTTTATACATGGATGAATGTATAAATACAAACGCAATTACGTGTGCCCACACCTACACAGCAGCGTACATGTAGATATTTGTCAAGTCTGTCCACCAAGAGGGCCTGGGAGCTACCCCAATACCAATGAGCACACTACACCTCCACATTTTGGCTTCTAAATATCATTCTCTACTGAAAGGAACCGGGCTCCTTGGAAAAGGAGCTGATTTCAGAGAGGGGCGAGGAAAGTACATGACCCTGGGACAGCTTACTCTTCCAGAGTAAGGAAATCCCCAAAGAACAGTGGGGACATGCAAACAGGACACAGACACCAACTCAAAGGGCCTCCCACTGGGCAACTGTAAGACGAATTGAGCACAAAATAAGTAACAAGTTGCAATCCACTGACTAAAATATGAAAGCACAAGTTCATGCTGCTATAGATAGATGAATAAACTGAAGTTTGATCAAAAATGGGATATTGACCTAACCTCAAAGTATCTCCACACGCAGTTATTTACAAAGGGGAAGAGAGGAACTTTGTGGTGGAGAAAGCTGGCAGACACCACTTTAAGCAAGTGATGAACGTTAATGCATCACTAGGACTGGGGCAAATCAGAATCGGGTACCATCTGCTAAGATGCAATGAGAAGAACACAGCATCACTTCTCTGAAACTCCTGCCAGGGATGCATAATCCGACTCTGATCATGAAGAAACCCCAGGCAAACCCGATGCAAGGATATTGATCAAACTAGGTGGCCTGGAGTCTTCAAACTTGTCAAGGTCTTGAGAGTTTAGAAAAGACTGGGGGGTCTGTTCTTCACTGGAGTCTGTGGAGACACAAGAACAAAATGCTGTGTATGACCCTTCAGCTCTAAAGATTGTTCCTGGAGCAGCCAGCTCTAGTGACGGAGTCTGAGGATTAAATAAATGTTAGTAATGAATCAGTTCATTTCCTGCCTTTGATCAGTGGTGATGGTCACGGAAGATAATGTCCTTGTTTGTGGGATTAGAAACAAAAGCATCCACAGGTGATAAGCCTTCTGACTGCCATGCACCCTGAAACAGTTCGGGAAAAGAGAGGCGTGTGCTCAGAATCTGCAGCTTCTCTGTGACTGACAGTGTTTCCTGTAAATCAGTCAAGAAGCTGTAGCGATGGCAACAGCAAAAGACTTGAGTCTCCTTCTGCCAAGATTTTCTGGTCATGCCCTCAGTGAGCTCAGCCTGCCTGGGGACACCGAGTGAGTCAGCCTGGCACCACTGGGGTGAGGTCATCGAAGTCGTGCCCACCATTTGAATGATCCTGAGTGGAAGGGTGGGGCCAGGGAGACAGATGGACTCTGTGCCCTCCCAGCACCCTGCATTGATTTTGGAAAGGATTCAAGGCACTCAAATTGGGAAGATGGAGTCTCTCTCACTGTTGTGACCACAGGGTCCTTGGGCAGAAAAGCAGCGTCCTGGCTTCCAGTCCCTTGTGTGGTCCTCATGGGCATGCTATACTCTAAGGCTGCCCCCTAAAGGCCTTGCCTCTCCTTCCTCCTCATGAGGAAGGCTGGCGGGGCAGGAATAAGCATCCACGCTGAGTAGATCTAGAAAGCCACATGCTTCTCTTGGGTCTGACCGCCTGCATGCCAGGGACAAGAAGCCTCTTACAGGGTTGCCTTGAGTTCACACCTGTGCACCACAGAGTAAACACAGCAAAGACTGACCAACTGATTCACACCCACGACAGGGTGCCCAGGTGGCAAGAGGTCTGAAAAACGTGTCCTGAGAAGAGATGATTAAGGAGAGCTGCAGCATCTGCCTGTAACCACTAGGGGAGGTGACCCACGGGAGAGGCTGGATTCACCCCGTAGAGCTCCAGCTTAGGAACTGGAACGCATCGTGGAAGAGGCAAGGAGGGGGAGTTCAGCTCCACATCGGAAGGGACTTTCTAATACTGAGTCTCTCCAACACGGCCAGCAAGTGTCAATTCGAGCACATGCTGAAAGATCACCTGTGAGGGGAGCTGCCGATGGTCTTCATAACTCTCTAGTGTTATGATCCCAGGGAAGGCCAGATTACCTGGACATGACTCAGACCAGGAAAAGGAGCAGAGTTTGGTGGGCAGGGTAGAGATGGACATTCCCGGGCTTAGCTTCGGCCAGGAGAACAGCCCCACCAAGGAAGAGCAACTTTCTGTCCCCCACAGCACACCCTCTGCCACCCAGCCCCAATTCTTCTGGACGCCACAGCCCCTCAACAAATTATCTGGGACTCAGTGGCCTCCCAGAGGTATGTGGCTTCTGCCACCACCACCCTGAGGCTGCCCCTAAATCCAGCGTGGACCATAGTCCCGCCTGTTCCTGAACCCACTAGACTCTCCCCAAAAGGCAAGATGAGTCACCTGCCTGATGAAGCCTGGGCCACACCCTTCCATCACCTCTGTCTCTTACTGCGACACTTGGCCTGCCATCCTTTCCACACCCCATGGTGAACAAGGCTCGGGCTTCGGAGTGCAACACCCAAGTGGAACAGGAGACCTGGGCTCTCCCTCCCACCTCATCAGGAGCTGGGGAAGAAGATAAAGAAGGGACAGCTGAGTCCCTGGAAAGCACCAGTGGGGCCCTGCTGGTCTCATCGTCACCACCCTCACTTAGAGACAAAGGTTAGGCCCAGAGGGAGAGTTTTCCATGTGAAAGGTTGTCATCCACTGGAGAGAGCGGCAGACCCACGAGCACTGGGTGGTCTCACACCTGCATTCATTGCTTCAGCTGAGTTGATGAAAAGAGGGGGACATGGTAATTCTAAGGAGGCAAGGAAGCCAGTCTTTCCACAGCCCACGACAACTGTGTTGGAGCTTATTGGGTTTTGTCACAGTGGGCACCGAGTTCCCCAGGGGCCGGAGGAAAGAATTAGAGCGGTGAGATCTTATTTGACATTTGATGTTTCAATTTTCCTAGAAACATTAAGTCTGCTCAGTTTTCAACTTAGATGCAACACCAAGCAGAACCAGTGGTCAGCTTCTCTCTTTTCCACAGCACCCTGCTGCAAGCTTTAAGGGAGATCAAGTCATTCTTGTGACTCCGAATATACCCCAGGTCCTCCGGCACAAACCACCTTCACATCACCCAGGTACTCACATCACACAGAGTCAGCAACTTTGTTAGTGTCTTGGAGCGTATCTAGCAGTGAAGCCCGAAGTTGAGAACCAACAGCCGGGCAGTTCTTTAAATTTCTGGAAACTCCATGTAACTTACTTATGCACTAGCTCTGCCCCACGGTGGGTGTGCTCCCTGAGAAGCCCTCTCCGCGGTGCCAAGTGCCCAAGGTGGAGACACCAGCAAACATGCCACAGGCAAGAGTGGACAGTGGGCTGGAGCAGCAGACCTGAGCCCTGGCCTCGCATTGGCTCTGCTGCTAATTTGCTGGTGACCTTCAGAAATTCCCCTTGAACTTCTCTGCCTCTGTGATCATATCTGTCCTATTTACTTCACAGAGTAATGGGGGAGAGATAATGAGATTGTGGCTATGAACGCGCTCAGAAAATAGGAAGTGCCTTAAATCTATAAAGTTAAATGTCAAGTTCTGAAAATGGGGTCTGAACACAGGGCTGTACAGCAGATGGAAGCCAGAGCCCCACTCTGGTGCTCAGTTTCCATTTTATAGCTACAAAAGTGGGCGCTGTGGATGGGGGTCATGGCTACTCATGAGACAGTAGTGGAGCCAGTCAGGTTTGGATGAGACAATAAAGATCCTTCTCATACTCCAATGTTCACCCAATGGCCAGCTAACCTCTGCTTGATTACCTGCATTGATGGGGAGCTCACTTCCTCAAAGACAGTGACTTCTACCTCTGAAAGGCTGAGGGGACTTTTCAGAACCACAAGGAAAAGAAAGAAGTTTTTATGGCCTTTTCTCTTCCAACCATTGGTCCAAGTGACACTAAGGAGGCCCCATAGACACCATCTGTTCCCTTTTCTGTACAATATTGGTCCACAAGCTTGTTCTCAATGAAACTTCTTTTCTCTTGCTGCACATCCGAGTTTCTTTATTCACCTCTCTTGTGGGCCTCTCTGTCATCCTGCTTACCCTGCAATTAATGTGCACCAGTTTGTCCAGAACTGGCTCCCAGCTCATCTCTTTGACATGGTCACCTTGTCCTTGGATGACATCCTGGGCATTCAGGCCTCTTCAGTCACTTCCAGTCTGAGCAGCTACTGTCTGCAGCTCTGTAAACCAGGGGTTTACAGATGTGCTCCTCCTCCACTATTGGTAGATGGCAAAAAATTAAGGCCCTGAAACAGCCCAGAGAGGCAGACACAGAGCCTGCGGCCTGGCTGGGTGCTGGTCAGGGGGATGGCACTCCGGCAAGGAGGCCCCCTGAGCTTGTAGAAGATGGAAAGGGACACCCGTTGCCATGGTGATTGCAGGGCAGGCTAGACTGCCTGCAGCGTGTAAGGAAAAGCACTGGGAAGGCTCATCGTAAGACACTGGAACCCACCCACAGCCACTGCCCAAACCACCAGGAGCATTACCAAGTCAAGCAGCACCTGGGCTGTCTGCAGTGTGGTCCAGGGGGAGGAGGAGGGACAGGGCTGACACTGTCTGTCTCACAGAGAGGTGGGAGCTATTCAGGTATGTGTGGTATGTGATGTGTGTGATATGCATATGATGCATGTGTCTGTGTATCTGCCTGCATATGTTTTATATATGTGTGCTATATGTCCGTGTATGATGTGTAGGCCCATATACAATGTATCTATGTGTGATGTGTGTCTATCGGTGACTCTGTGAGTGTAATGACATGTTGCACTGACACAACGTCAGTGTCCCCTCGGGCCTCCTTCTTTCTAGGCACAACCGTGACATTCACTCTCGAAGAACAGCTGAAAGGGGATGACTTGAGGCTGCGCGAGCCCCGCCTCCTCTGTGGCTGCCGCACTTTGCAGCCATCTCTATTAGCACTAATTACATCTGCTCTAATCGTTTGTTTGTGTGTCTGGCTCCCCCAGTGGAGCAGCTCGAGCCCAGGGGCTGCACCGTGTTTTTACAGCCTCGATTCCCAGAACCACCCCTGGCATGCAGTAGGTGTCCAGTAAGTGCTGCCTGACTGGATACATGAATCTCTGCCAAGGACAAGATCGAGGGTTTGGACCTAAAACAGCAGCATGAGAGAACAAGGCTCAGTTACAGAAGCATCCACGCTGCTCTTGTTGCTTTGGGGCTGGGCACCATTAGGCAGCCTCATCGCCGAGAAGCTCCCACTCAGTGAGGGAGCAAGCAGCCTGTGGCCCTCCCTCCCCTGTGACAGGGACAGCCAGTGAGTGACAGGGCTGGGAGAGGAGTCCAGGAGACCTCACCACCAGGCCATCCGCTCGGCAGGTTCCCGAGGGGAGGACTGGTTTTAGCTCACACTTATGTAGTTGTTTCTAATTTGCATGCAGTCTAATCACCCTTTTTGGTGTGTGGATTTGTGCTTTCAACATACGCATAGAATTGTGTAACCACAGCGAAGTTATAGACCATTGCCTCACTGTTCTGTTCTGTTCTGTTAAGTAACCGCCCATATTTTATTGGGTCCATTTTTATTTCATATCCACTTTTCAGGGAGACGTGTAACTGAGGACCAAGTCGGTTGCTTCCAGTAGCTTCATCAGATTTGTCCATACTTTGAGCTCTAGTTGGCATTTTCAAAACAAGAGAAGACAACACAGGAACAAGAAAAAAGGTGGGGTTTGCACCTCCTCTCCCTTAGAAAGAAGAGGTGTTTTTCTCTAGAATTTTCTCTTTCATCCAAAGGAAACACTAAGGAGTCCCGCCAGGGCTTTGCCATTCAGCACAGGGTCACTCCCGAAAACTTACCCCGAGTCCCAACTTTGTCCAGCCATCTCTCAGCCTCCACTTCTGCTGCCCACCCATGTCCCTCCTCTGCCCTCGGGGTTTGGCGTGAGCAGAAAATTGATAAAATTCACTTGCAGATAAACTTAAATGTAATAGAGAAATAGCCATTATTGAGAAGGAAGCCTTTAAAGTGTTTTTATAGGGGTAAATATATTTCTTGGAGAATGTGCCTACATGAGCCCTTTTTAAAATCATAAAGGACTGGCGTTCGTACATTCACATTGCTTCCCTCTTTGAAGTAGTCGCGTGGCTGACACCCGCCAGGGTTCCTGCACTGCCCTGACCGCTGTTGGGACACTGCCTCTCGAACTGCCTTCAGAGGGACTGCATGAGCCAGGCAAGAAAACCAGCCTCATTTTTCAAGTCATAAGGCATTTTGTCAAACAGATTTTCCCCTTGATTTTCATTAACCTGATGTCCAACCTCAAGGTCAGGAATAGAGCAATCATTAGTTTGCTCTATTATCATTACAGCATCATTAGTTTGGAATCCAGTGTGTGGGAATAAGAAATAATTCAGACAAGAAAACGTCAGACATACAAATTCTTTTGTGGAAGGATTGGTTACGTAAACCGCTCATATATGTCCATTGAAAGGAAACTGTTTTAAAGCTACTTGAAAGAACAAACTTTTCCAGCATTTTCAAGTATACCTTAAAGCTCCCTTTACATAACATATCTGTACTTATATGTTGTCTTTATTCACCCAAGACATCCCTCCATGGCCCTCTTTGGCTGACGTACTTCCCATTACTGGCGGTGCTCAAACACAATAAAGTTGCATTTCTAAAATGATCTTGCAATTGAGATTTTTTTTTTTTTGCCACACTGCATCAGGCCAAGCTTCCTTAGATTAGTCTGAATTGACGAGGTTTGATCGTACTAGGTTGAACCATCTGAAATCAGGGCTATTCAACCATTTTTGCCTTTTAAAATGGTGATTTTATTCCACCGAATACATTTCTTTCCTGGTGCTTCTTTCCAAGGAACCAAAAGCAGTTTCATGTTTCAATGCTTTCTCCGTACATTATTTTTTATTTTTTGAAGAATTTTATTGATTTATTTTTAGAGAGAGGGAAAGGGAGGGAGAGAGGGAAAGAAACATCAATGCGTGAGAGAAGCATTGGTAACCTTTCACACACCCCCAATCAGGGACCGAACCCACAACCTAGGCATGTGCCCTGACTGGGAATTGAACCAGAGACCTTTCACTCTGGGGGAAGATACCCAACTGGCTGAACCACACCGGTCAGGGCTCCTCATACATTTTAAAGAAACAAGCGGGAGAATGGGGTAGATCACCCCAGCCCCTCAGCTCACAAAGTACAGAAACTGGGAGACTTAACAGAAAAAAAGTCATTCAAAACACAACTGCCACAAACCAGGCTGAAAAGAGTACTGTAACAAAAATAAACACAACTTTTTAAAACCGATTCTGCTGCTTTCCCCATCATCCGGACTCATGCCCTCTCCTCTAGACCAGTTCGCCCCAGGCAGGTGGTTGGCCAATCTAGAAACCCCTTTGGGGACAAAACTATCACGCCCGCCCATGAGTGCCATGCCGGAGAGCCCAAGAGACTCTGGCCACATGAAGAAAATCTCCACTGTAAGATTTCTCAAAGGCCTGGAATGAGAGGCGAGCAAATTCAAGTTTAATGGAACGGAACCTCAGGAAATGGACAAATGTAAATTAGGACTGAGACACAGAAATTATTCTCATTTTTACAAGGCTCCTCGTTCGCTCATTTGAGAGCATCCTGAGACTGTTTAAGGCAGGCAGGGACGGGGGGACTCGGGGTGAGCATGGCGGGTCACTGCCTCTGGACAAGGGAATGGCTGCTCACTCTGGCGAGGGGGGTTCCTGATGAGAACGAAGAACCCCTGGACTGCGAAGGTTAGAAGAACCTGGGGAGCAGGGCAGCAGCGGACCTCGAAATGTCTTTGTCTGGAGGTGTCAAAGGAGCCCCGGTGTGAGAAACCGGGGGTGATTTTTCCTCTTCTGTCAGAGTCCCCAGCAGCTGGTCCCCTTCGCTGTGGGAGGGCTCCTCCAAGACACCCCCCTACCACCCCAAGAGCTGTGTGCAGGAGCCAAACGGCGTCCGCCACCACCCACCACACTCAACACCGTACTTCCTGAAACAGAGAGGGAGAGAGAGCTCCCCAGGGTGTCCCCTCCGCACTGCGATTTCGGGGCAGTTTATTTTTAACCAAGTGACATACAGACACAGAGAATGAAAATGCAAGATGGGCTTGCAGCCGCTGTGAGAGGCTCTGCCCAAGGCCGGCTGGCTTTCTAAGGCCCCGAGTCACAGGACAGGAGCCCCGCCCATGCCTGTGAAGACACACAGACCTGCCACTGGAGTTCCATCTCCCAGTGACTTGGGCACAGAACGCTAGTTTATGACAACAGAATTAACGTGGCTGTAAGGTAATTTGAAAGCGACAAGAGTAGCGAATTATCACATGAAAATGCAAATTGTCCCTTATCGGGGCTGCTCCACAGATGCCGTGATTCACCACTGAGTGTTCGGCTGTTTTTCCAAGTAAGATCTCAGTGAGAAGGACAGAAACGCAGGGCCCATGCACGTTCTGCCCAGAGAGATTTATAGCTCCTTTGATCCAGACGTGAAGTACACAGCACTGGGAGGGACCATTAAACCTGTAAAAACTCACTCTATTTATCACGCGGTCCTTGTTTGAGGAGGGCCATCGGCACAGACTTCCATTCTCCAAGACGTCCTCTCTCTAGACGCATGCACACCTGCCCTGCAGTTCACCCTTCACATTACCTTCTTACCCGAGGCAAGGCAAATTCTTTCATCAGTCCATCCACCCACCCATCCCTCCAGCATTCCCTTCACTTGTTTACTCATTTTTGGTGGGTGTATTGAGGAATTCCTCAGCCTCTACTGCCAGCCACAGACACTGTGTCTGATTAGGACAGGGGACCCAAAAGGGTTTCCCACTTTCTCTTTGGCTAGTGTTCGCACAGGGTGCTTGTTAAAGAGGAGACACTGAACTTGAGAACTGGACCGAGGCTTGGTGTGTGATTAGCAAATAACCATCTGAAAGCCGGAACTCAAGGGAAGCCAGCCCGTAAATGGGCGAGGAGGTAACCATCGTAAAGTGCTGTTGACGTGCCAGCTGCTTCTGAGTGCTTTATGAATATTAATTCATTTACCGAGCCCAGGAGATGAGCACCACCCTGACTGAGAGTCGCTGACACACCACACTCTTCTGAAAAACATCAGGAGAAAAATCACTTACATTCAGGGTGCCCCCTGAGGGGGGGGCATGCCCTGGGTCCTCTGCGCAGCCTCTGTGCATCCCAGAGTGGGACAGACTAGGACCCAGGTGCCTGGGATACTGCCTCGGGAGTTGTCCTGGCCTCCCCACATTCCCGGAGAGCCCTGTGATTCTCTAGGTGTCTCTTCCTTGCAATCTGAGAAGACTGAGCCATAAACGACTTCCAGAAGGTTCCTCTGTAAACAACTTCTTGGATACCAACCAACCTTGTGGGACCAAAGTTCCTGCAGGGGAGGGGCGGGTGACCATACTAGGAAGGGAAGCTGGGGCCAGAGCCAGGCTGTAACGGTTTGTGAGTTCTGCTAACAAGCTGGGTGGCTTAGAACAGCAAAAATACATTGTGTCCTGGTTCTGGGGACCACACGTCTGAAATCAAGGTGTAGGCAGGGCCATTCTCCCTCTAAAAGCTCTAGGGAGGGAGCTGTTCCAGGCCTCTCCTGGCTTCTAGCAGGTCCTTGCTGTGTGGCAGCATAATTCCAGTCCTTGTACACACATCCCAGTGCGCATGTCTGTGTCCAGATTCCCCCTTTGTGTAGGGACTCCAGTCCTGTTGCATTAGGGGCTCATTCTACTCCAGTAGGACTGCGTATGAGCTAATTACATCTGCAATGACCTTATTTCCAAGTAGGACCACATTCTGCGGTGCGAGATTTGGGGGCTCATAATTCAACACATGTCACCAGCGAAGGGGTGTGAACTTTACAAGAGACTGTCATGGACTGCAGCTCCAATTATGGACCCTTGCACTTGAAATTTGGCCTGAAGACGCCCTCCACCATGCGCTCTCTAGAGGCCTAGAAACAATAATGAGGAGTCATGTCACCGGCCTCCTCCCTGGCTCCCTGTGGACACTGCAGCAGCGAAGACACCGCGGCTGGAGCTCCCGGGACACAGGTGAAGCGGGCAGACTGCCTCACTCATCCCGCACGCAGCTGGGGCAGCGATGGCCTTACAGATTCTTTTTTTGTCCAATTGTTCTTTAAATTTTTGAGGAAAAAAAGCCATTGAAGCCTCCAACTGTCATTGCGGGGTTTTCTATTTCTTCTTGCATTTCTGTCAGCTTTGCTTCACGTATTTTGAAGCTATATTTTTAGGTGGATACGTATGGAGGATTTCTATGTTTTCTTAGTGAATTGCTCTCTTTGGAACTTCATGATGCATTTTTGGATCCTTTTTATTCTTAAGTTCACTAATGTTTACTTTCTATAGCATTGATTCACTGAGATTCCATCTCCCATAGGCTTTTGCTTCAGACACTGTGTTTTCATTGCTGGACACACCCTTTTATTTACAAGCTTCTTTCTTCCCATCAGCCCTCGGCCACCATATTCCACATCCCCACTAACTCCAACCTGACAAATCCACCTTCACTCCCCTCCCCACGGCCACAGAATGAAGGATCTTTTCCTCCACACTCCATCTGTTTCTACCTTGATAACACCCCCGGGTGCTCTCAACATCGATGTCCAAGAGCTCAGGGCTCAGCACAGGGAACAGAGGAACAGGGGGGTGCCCACAGGGGGTTGCTAAGATTGCTAGAAAATAACCATCCAGACATCAAATGCTCCTGAGGTCTGTAATCAAGCCCTGAGAAGACATTCCACTCCCAGGGGACATCTCATGCAGGGCCCCGAGGGCAGCAGAGTCATCTGCAGGCTCTGACAACTGCATCCCCACCGGACCTGGGGCAGGCACCTTCCTCCCCAGACCTTGGCTCCCTCCCGTCTAACCTGGGTGCACCGTGCCTGGGCCCTCCGTGAACTCAGGTTATTGATGTGACAAATAAAATCATAACAGAAAACACAGTGCTTGCTGAATGCAAGACTGTGGCAACAATGCAGAGAGATCAGCTTTCCTGTACTGATGAGCTACAAATACACACACACACGGGAACTTTCTCTTCAGGCTTCCAGGCTATTCAAAGACAGCATGATTTCCCATTTTGCCCCTAGAGTTTCTTTGTGCTGTCCTGCAGAAACAGAGAGGGGAAGGACAGGGGAGAGGGGGCCGATGTATTCCGCAGTTGCTATTTAGAATCCAGAGGAGCCAGGCTTGTTGTGTGCAGAGAGATTGTTATCTCTCTCAGGGCTCGATGAAGGTCACCTTCAACTCTTGCTAAACCGGATGCTGCTTTTCCCCTAGAGCTCAGTCCAGGTAGAACCTGGGACCATGACATTGGAGGGTCAAGAAAGAGTGGAGTGGGGGTTTGCTGTGCAGAAGTGTCCTGAGAGCTAAGAGAAGAGCCCAGTTCCCAGTGGGGGACAGAGGGAGAAGGAAAAAAAGGAATTCTGATATAACATGTGTCTGGGGGACTCTAAGAAGTCATTTTTAATAATATTCTTAGATGCAATGGCTCCCCGTGGGCTAATTGAAGGGCAGGTTCACTGGTGGAGTTAGGGACCTCGCACTGGACACAGATGCTCCCTCAGAGGCGGGGGCTCAGCGTAGGGAGAGAACTGTCGGAAGAAGCCCCAGAGATGTGATGTTCGTTGCAGGAACAGGAGGAAGCAGCAATTCCAAAACTGACCCAGGCCCCCCACCACTTTAGAACAGAAGAGCCAGGGATGCTGGGACCACAGAGAAAATGCTTTCTGAGAGCAACCCAGACCCACAGGCCAGCACTTCGGTGAAGGCCAAGACCAAGACCACGGTGGTGTCATCCCTGGGGATGTCGTCCCTGGGGCTCCACCAAAGCCAGGCTGCCCCTCGTTTTCCAGCCTTGTGCCTGTCCTTCTCCCCCTCCCCACAGGTCCCTCGGTTCTGCCCTGTCAATGTCCCCGGGGTGGCCCCCACCCACCTTCCACCAAGAGCATCAGGCGTTCCCAAGCAGGCCTTTGTGGGTGCCTGCCTGCTCCCCTTGCATGCAAACACTACATCTCTGCACAGAGCCTTCCAGCGTGGCAGGAGTCCCCGAAGAGGCCGTTTTGAGATGAGGTCATTTTCTTACTGGAAGCAGTGGGTGTTTACTCATGAACCTATTTCTACCTTCAAATATGAGGAATTCCACCTTTGAAGCTGCCAGTGGGCCCAGGAATTGGCCGGGTTCAGGTGGGGAGTGGGTATTGGTAAAAGTCAAATCTAGCTTCAGTCACTTCATTCACCCTGGGTCTGGACCTGGCCTCTGGGAGCTTAGGGAGAATTTCAGGTTGTATTTGTGGTGGTGTGTGCACATTGCTAAGTACCCACGTAGGAACTCAAGTTTGTGTACTCACCTGGCCCCCTAGGGTATCACCAGCCTGCAAGCACAATGCTTTTGATGGCTGAGATCTTCCCAGCCTATCAATCAAACTCTACCCCTGGTGCAGTAATCTGTCTCTAACAACTCCCACTGCAAGTCAATAAAATGCCAATTTAGTTCTCCTTTTGCTAAACCTTAAATCTGTGTAATACCTCTCTTTTCTTGGCTTGTTAGTCAAACTCTTGTTTACCTGCCCCCTCCTTTCCCACACCTGAGCAGGACTACCTACCCTGGAGCAAAGAACAGAGATGCTCAGGTAGAGATTGATAGCAGGGCCCCTGGGGACTGGGAGACCAGAAAGGTGGGGCAGCTGGGCATGTCCATTTTTCTGCTACCCTTGCAAACCCTCAGCAAACCAGCCTTGCTTGCTATCACTAACTTTCTTGACTTTTCCAAACTTGACTTTCAGCTGAGCCGTAGTCAAGTGGACAGTGCTCCACAGGCATTAAAAACCAGACCCTGATTCAAATCCCAGCTCCACCACTCACTAGTACGTGATGTAACTTCTCTGGGTCTACTTCCTCACCTGTCCAATGGGCATGATAACAATATCTTCACTGCCTATATAGGGTGATTAAAGGAGTTAATATATGTAATGCACTGAGGCCAATGTCTAGCACATTTTAAACACTGTGTCCATTGGCCATGATTTCTATTTTCTGGCTTCCTACAACTATCTGTTTCCCCTGTAGCTCAGTTCCTCAATTGGAAGTACTTCACTGGGTAGGGCCTGGGGCCTAGGTGATTAGAAGTGGCTCCCTTTCCAGACAAAGGGCATGTGATGTGAACAAACTACTCCGCAGGCTGCCCCATTTGGAACATGGACCTTGTAGATCAGAACAAAGAGACTGAAGACAACTTATATATTTATATATTTGCACCTTGACCACGCAGTGGCTGTTCCTGGGCCCCTGTGAGCTGTCTTGGTTCTTGCTTATGCCCAAGCCCAGTTCTCCGGCCTCCCTTCCAGGCTGGAAGCAATTTTTCATACCATTAACTGGTTTGTTTCTTTTGCTTGCGGTCAGAGAATCTTGACCCATCAAGAGGAACCCGGGATCTGGAAGCCCCTTGACCACAGTGCTTCTATTCTGCCACCTGGACTCGATCTGCTACCTGACGCTGTCTCTGCTCTTCTGCAGCAAAGAGAGGGTAGAGGAGAAGAGACAGTCCCAAGGGGTCTGGAGAGAAACACCAGGAATGTCAAAGAGGTTTTTTTTTTCCCTAGGAGACTCGATCTCCCCTTCAGCAGACTGCTCCTCTCAGCCAAGACTGGTGACATTCCTGGTGGTGACAGTGACAGTGAAGGCTGAGGTAGAGCAGGACAAGGAGAAGATGCCTCTGACGTTGGCCACAAACGGCAGGGCTTGGCTCCCAACATGGGGTGCTGACGGCAGACGTCTTCCTGCTCCTGAGCTGAGGGTTCACCAAACTTGCACTCAGATGAGTCCCGCTCACCCAGAGCCTTCCTCTCAAGAGGCAGGCTCACCTGCCAAAGGTGATTTTCCCAAGACTCAGTTGATGGGAAGCCAGATCTCCATTTAGCCAAATGAAAGTGAGGAAGTGACTTTCTGTGAATTGATTCTTCATGAATTCACTCAGGGCCCAGATACACACTCAGAGAATGAGCACACCCCCCCCCAAAAAAAAAATTCAGAAAGTCTCAAGAGTCTATTCTAAGAGGAAGGCTGACAAGGTAGATAAGAAGTCGCCTCACATCTAGACATCAGCTACTGTGTTCGGGGAGCCCATGTACACACACTGTCACTTCACCCTTCAGCATGAGCCCGTGGGTTAGAATCCACAGTTTCATGTGTGGGAAAACAGAAGCTTGAGAGGTAAGTAACTCGCCCACAATATCTGACTCCAGAGCCCAGACTGTTCCTATATGGCATGAACCTTCTCGTTCGTCCACCTCTTCCCCAGCTCCGGCCAAGGCAAGGAAGGGCGGGAGAGAATCGATCTAGTGGCCACACAGGCGTGCAAAAGCCACATTAGAACTATATACTTGCAGGACTATGCTCAGAAGACCGTGGCTCCCAGAAGTGCATAACTCACCCAGCATCATGCAGCTCCCAAAGGTGGGGGCAGGTTGCCCAGCTGTAGTGTCACTTGCTTCCTCCACAGCAGCACTTTTGCCCACCGTTTAAGACTCACTTAGCCCTTAACCTCCATGTCACAATCTAGTAAACGAAGGCTCGGGAAGAGGCAGCAGGTCATAGACTTGGTGTCCCACAATCAGGCAAGTCTTTGTTTTCCTGGAGGGAGCTAGTGACCTTCCAGCCCCAAACACTTCAAGCCTTTGGTCTCTGTGTCCTCACATATGGCCTTTGCCCCCAAATTCTAAGGATTGAGTTCTTGCTCTTTGCTAAATTATCCTCTAGGACCATGGTCTCTCTAAGCCCACTCCATAATCCATCTGAAGCTCTCAATTAAGTCAGCGGGGAGAAGCAGCCAAGACAACTGATTGACAGGCTGCTGTCAGAGAAGGTGGAACAGACTGAGCTCAGGGGCCTGAAGGGGCACGCCCCACTCCCAAGCCACACCAGCCTCCAGGATTCAGTGGCACTGGTATCCAAGAAGGGCTGCTTGATTTCCCTCCAACATCCGAAGGCTGGCAGCAGGGAGGGTACCACCAATTAGTCCATCAGTACATGAGAATCAGATATATGGTGGCTAGTGCCTGGGATTTATGTGAAAGTGTCAGAAGTCCATGGGAGGACGACAGCCCCAAGAATTTGGAGCAAATAGAGATTCTCATTCCAAGAGACATGGCGGTCGCTAGCAGAGACCACATGGTTCTTTACCACCTGGGTGTTCTGCTGTTCAGGAAACTAAGTCCTGTAAGTTTCTTCTCTTAAATACCTCTCCAATTCCCTGCCTCCTTCCCTCTGCCAAGGCCTTGTCCTCTCTGGCTAAGGGGACGTCAACAGCCTCCTGAATGCCCTAGAGACAATTCCTCTTCCACATGCCAACTGGTGGCCCATCTACAGTGAAAGTGGGTTTAGAATTCCATTTGTTTAGGCAGAGGCCTGCATCACCCTGGGAAAACACAAAACTCATTGGGGTGTAGGAAGAAAATAATTACACTTTTATTTCTATTTATTTTTCTGAAAACCAATTTAAAAGAAATTAAGTTTTACTAATGTATAACATTCATCTTGACTCTGGCATCCCTACTTGGTCCAGGGGTGGAGCCAACAGGGGAGAGTGGGGACCCCCCCCAACAACAAAGGGGGTGATAGTGCCATCTTCATTCAAGCCTTCGTTTTTGTCTATTTTTATATAACCCATCTACACTGCATTAAATTTAATTCATTGCAATCCTTGATTCATGTAACAATTTGCTATTAGTCCATAATCCATTGATGGATTAATATGTTTTCCACAGCATGATATAAGCCCCCGTAAGCCCACCTGGATGCTGGCAGCAACCCCAGTCAGCTGCAAGGCCATTCCCCGTCCGTCTCCCTGCTGCCCTCACCTGAGGTGGCCGCCATCCTGAGTCTCAGGTCCATGGTTCCTTACTTCCAAGTAATACAACATTAACTCCCCCATGTGCATCCCTCAAAGGCAAAGATTTTTCTTAGTTTCTTTACCATTATAAAAGGGGGCATTTGGCTATATGTGACCTTCTGCGCCTTTGCTTCCCCCACTTAATATTGCTTTGCTGAGATTTGCCAATAGCTCCATGTCACAGAGGGCTATTCATTTTTGACTGCTGTGTAGTATTCCTCTGCTCAACTTCACCAGTTTACCCCTCCGCTCTCCCAGCCATGGGGTTTGGGCTGTTTCCATTAATAAATAAAACTAAAATTTATTTTACAGTTTGGAAAAGCAAAGATCCAAGAATCACCAGGGCAACTTTAAATATATACAAATTTATATTTTTTCCTCCACAATGACCCACATAGTAAGTATATTTTAATGAACTGAATAATAGGACAAATTATTAAGTAAGAAGTGGGCAAAAGACTTAAATACTTCATGCAGAAAAATGACCGATTGACCAATAAATATATGAAAAGATGCTCGACCTCACTAATCTTTCAAATAAACACAAAATAAAACCGCAGTGAGATACAACCGCACACCCCACAGGATGGTGAAAATCTGAGTGACTGACAGCACTACATACTGGTGAGGATGCAGAGAAACAGCTCTTCGAACTGCTGGGGAGAGCACGGATCGGGGCAACCTCCTCGGAACACTGACGTTATCCGTCACAGTGGAGCACGCACACAGTCTACTGGCCAGCAGTTTCTCTAGTAGGTATGGAGCCAAAGGAAGTGTATACGCATGTCCACCAAAGACACGTACAAGAATGTTTCTAGAAGCACTCATCACCATCGTCCAGTGCTGGTTACAGATGTCAATTCTGCCCCCATGGCATACATATGTTAAAGTGTGTATGACAAGGGTGCTTCTGGGCACAGTGGGCTATAGGGAGAACCTCCAACACTTTTAGAAAAAAGTTATTGTCTTTCTAGAATATCAAGTTGGGCACCCAGTGCTAAATATCCAGGCTATGTCAGACATCTCTTTAAATGAAAAAAAAAAATGTTTTTTGGACTCTGGTAACTTGACTTGGACTAATCACAATCTTTGCTTATGACTCAGTGCCAACACTGTTCCATGCATGCCTGCTTATTTATTTGTGTGTGCATGCATGCATTTTTGTTCACCATACACTCCAAACCTAAAACAATTCGAACTACATATTCACGTGTTCCTCACCTAGCCCGGCCCCCTCCCTCACCACTCCCCACCTCTGCCAGTGGTAACCATTATCCTAAAGCATGTGCTTATCATTCCTTTCTTTATTTTCCAATTGTATCGCCTATATCTGTATGCTTTATGTATTTTTAGTTATTATTATAAAGTTTAGATAACAGGTATTGTATAGTGCCTTTAAGGACTTACTTTTTTCTGTTCATTGTGTTACTGAGATTCACCTGTGTGGTCACGCACGGTTCATTCATCGTCGCTGCTGTAATGTATTGCATTTTGTACAGATATCACAATTTATGTATCCATTCTTCCTTCCATGGGCTTTGGGGTTGTTTCAAAACCAAACACTCCTTCCTGTACTAACACTCGTCCTGTCTCTCACAGCCACTGTGAAGAGGAGGTTGTGCTGCTGGACGTGCATTTCTGGGAGGTGACAATGATGATGACAATAATATGATGGTGATAGCTGAAGTTCGTCTAATGTGTTACCTCTTACAAGTCACTTTTATCATGTGCTCTAACCCAGCAACTCTAGGCACAGGCTGGCCCAACGCAGTGTTGGGAGGTGGCCAAATCCATGGTTCCCGGGTCTTGCTCAGTACATGACTCTGCTCCTTCTGATCCACGTTAGGGCCCCAAGACTTAATGACCATTTCTGTCACTGTAAAGATGCCATTAAAAATGGGTAGGACATTTTATGTCAGTGGGCAGCTGAGGGAACTGAAGCAGATACAGACGCTGTTGGAGAATGAGGCCTGGTACCACCCAAAGTTCCTTTTCCTCTTCTCCAGCCAAAGCTGAGAGGCTGCAGGGCCCGTTCGAGACCCCAGGCTGCCAGGAAGGTAGGATTTCTCCTAGTACCATCCATCAGAC
Source organism: Artibeus jamaicensis (assembly GCF_021234435.1). Classification (NCBI taxonomy): domain Eukaryota; kingdom Metazoa; phylum Chordata; class Mammalia; order Chiroptera; family Phyllostomidae; genus Artibeus; species Artibeus jamaicensis. The sequence continues at coordinate 4,658,913 of NW_026522040.1, forward strand.
ACCCTTTCTCCCAGGACGACAGCTAGTTGCCCTTGACCCTTTCCCGCCATCTGTCTCTGGTTCCCCCATCGCCTCCTCTCCTGGGAGGCCAGGCTTGGTGGCAGAACGCCAGCCCTTCTCGGCTCCCTACCCCATCACTGAATAATGAATACCAGCTAAGTGATGGGCTGGTGCCAGCGACCTCCTAGCAAATCTTCCCCCTGGACCTTGGATCAATAACACTTAGCTCCTTTTCAGCATGGAAGCCTGGCAGCAGGCAACCCAGCCTGAGCCTGTCCCCTCAGGGAGATGCTGCCCACCCTCACAGGTTCCTGCTGATCCCCAGCCCCCCACAGCATATTCTCAAAGGACTGACCACCCCTCCTTCCCAGCTTGTGCCCCCATCTCCCATCAGAATGTGTTGTCCAGCTCCATCTCTTGGAAGAGATGCTTGCATTAGGACCTCTGGCTTGGGCAGGCCATAGCAGCTAAGGGGAGAAAGCGTTCTGGATGTTCTGGGAGTCACTGGCCATCTCAAAACCTTGAGCTGCTTGATTTAGGATAAGGGAGAAAGAGAGGGAAATAGGAGGCATTTACATGTAGACAGTCATTTCAAACACCATGATTGTGCGTCACGTCTAGTCTAAGCACTCAGGTCCAATTGGGTTCCGAGAATCACATTTTTTGAGCTCAAAAGGTCATGTTACAGAGTTGAAGGACTCAAAACAGCCAACACTCCCAACTCCTTTGGCTTATAACTCAGTCCTCACAGTAACCCAACATCTCCACCCCAGAGATGAGGACTCTGAAGCACAGGTAGGTGAAGTGACTTGCCCAGGGTCACAAGATATAGTCAATGGAGGCAGGGACTGAGCCCAGGCCATCTAGTTCTAGTGTGTGTGGTCTGGACCGCTGTGTCAGACCATCTTCCAGGACACTCCATCCCCTGGGCAAGAATGGGGGCTCTGGAGGCAGATGCTCCTGACTCTGAATCCAGCTGCTGTTCACGAGTGATGCAGTAGGCAAGCTGATGAACCTCCCTACTTCCCTGAGTCTCCCCTTCCTTATGTGAAAAATAGAGGTAACTCTTATCTCAGAGGGCTGTTGTAAAAATAAAACAAAATGAAGTGCAGAGTAGGTGGTCAATAGGTATTAGTTTCCTGATTGAGGAGCTGAAGTCCCTTAATCCTCTCTGCACAGAGAGGCCTTCCAATGTGCAGCAGGAAAGCTGTAGCCCGCATTTGGGGTCTTGACATCACCTCCTGGTCTGGAATCACAGTCTCTCCTCTAGTTGCAGTTTCCAGATTCTAATACCTTCTCGATATTCCAGCCCTCTTCAAGAGTATGGGGCTTTATGACTCCCCTCCTCTGCCCCTTCTGGCCCCTGCTACCCCACCCCCTTGCTGTCCACAGCCCACACCTGCGTGTGCAGACTTCTGAGGCCACTCTCCTTAGTGTATGCTCTTCTCAAGGAACACTTGGCCATATCATCTGGGACACACGGCTCAGCTGATGAACAGCTCAGGTCCTTGGCCTAATGAGCTCCTCAATATGGCGTTCCCCCTTCCCCCAAGTTAAATGTTTCATTCAGTCCCAGCAGTGGGGTGCCTTGGTTACGTAATGCTGCCTAAGGAATCATCCCAAAGCTAACCACTTTGCACAACAGAAATCGTGTATCATTTCCTGGCTCCAGTGGAGTCGGGAACTTAGATAGGCATACGCAGGATGTCTCGTCTCTGCTCCATGACATCTGGAGCCTCAGGTAGAGCCCTGGAAGCCTGGGAGGCTGGAATCACCTGAAGACTTGACTGTGGTGGGAGGAGCAGCTCTCGTGCAGGTTCCCTTACCTGACTGACAGGATGCTTCCTCTCCACATGGGCCTCTCACAGGGGTGTTTGAGTGTTATGTTTGTTTTCTTGGGCTGCCATGACAAAGGACCACAGACCAGGGGCTTAAACCCCAGATAATTTTTTCACAATCCTGGGGGCTAGAAGTCTGAGATCAAGGTGTCAGCAGGATTAGATTCTTCTGAGGCCTCTCTCCTTGGCTGTAAACGGTGTCTTCTCTCCATGCCTTCATGTGCTCATCCCTCTGGACACTTTGTCCTATCTCCTCTTTTGAAGGACATCAGCTGCATTGGACTAGGACCCAGCCCAATGACCTAATTTTACTTTATCTAGATTTCAAAAGACCCTGGCTCCCAATACAGTCACATTCTGAGGTGCTGGGGTTAGGACTTTCACACATGGATTTTGGGGGACACAACTGAGTCTATCACAAGTGTCCTCATGAAAGGGCAGCCAGCCTCCCCCAGAGTGAGTGATCCCAGAGACCAAGGGGGAAACTGCCATGTCTCCTCCAACTGAAGCTCAGGAGCCACATGTCACTGGTGAAAACTCCTCCTGGCCACACAGGTCAGCCCTGCTCAGTGCAGGAGTGCGCTGCATCACCATAACAATTCCAGAAAGTGAGGCTCCATGGGGGCCGGTGTGCAGGCTAGCCACCAGATAGGGTCCAGGCAGATGGGGGCTCCGCCCCACATTCAGCACACGGCAGAGGAGAGTGCATGAGAACAACTCCTGGAGAAAACTCAACAGGCACAAAATCTCACCACCCCAAGGCTCCTCGCCCTCAGCAGTCAGAAAAGTGGTTCCACAGAGGGGTAGGAAAAAAGGGCTGGGAGCATTCCTTTCAAATGATTACCTCTCCGAGAGTCAGTTTGGCTCCCTTGCAGGGGTGCCCAGCCTTTTGGCATCTCTGGGCTACACTGGAAGAAGAGTTGTTTGGGCCATACATTAAATACACTGCAACATCTAACCATAAAAAAATCTCATAATGTTTTAAGTACATTTACGATTTTGTGTTGGGCTGCATTTATAGCCATCCTGACCCTCATTCGGCCTGCAGGCCATGGCTTGGACACCCCTGCTGGAGGCCTGGAGCTAGCATCCCAGTTGTGACGAGAGGCTCAACTCTGGCACTTTGTTGGTCCTTCCTACCATGAATTGCATGTGCCCTGAGGAGCAACAGCCAGGCCTCTGGACAGAGTTGACACTGCCGTGGGGACACAAATAAATAAGACCCACTCTTTTGGCAAAGCTTATAATGTAGCACATGGCACAGAACGAGTGGCAAAATGGTAACTCACGGAGGAGACCATGAGTCACATGCCCAGAGCACACTGGACTACATCACAGCCCAGAATGGGAGGTTCTACCCCTTCATCCTGGGGAGGTGTTACCCAAAAGCACAGTCATGTCATTCCTTCCCCCTTGTCTGGTTAATCTGCAGACAAACAGAATCACTGCCACCTAACATCTGCTCCTGTTGACCATAAGGTCAAAGATCTGTGTCTGGAGCCCTGGATGATCAGTACTCATTTACTGAGTCCTCACTGGGTGTGTGTCCATGGCAATATGGAATAAGCTTGAGATCAAATTCCAGCATAACCTTGACCTGGAAGGAGCCACTCAGCTCTGACGACTGCTGGCCTCCCCAAGTGGACACAGATGCATTATGACCTGATGCTGGAGTAGTAAACCAGTTCTCAAGCCCACCTTGGAGTCAATAGCAGAGTAGCAGAGGGCTGCCAGCCCTCTAAGTAGCAGAGTCTACAGGGCTGCCAGCCTTCCCCGCCCCCTGCACCACCTAGTCCCAGGACTTCACACCAAAGAGGCCAATCTCCCTACCTGTTTCTCTATCACCTTCCTTCCTTCAGCTTACTGGGCCCACATTTTAGGGGAGACCAGCTTGCCCTGCAGTGGGTGCTTTGTTCCCCAGAATCTCTGGGCCTGATTTAAAGTTCCTGTACACATACCCCTACTCCTACTAGAGGAGGGGAGGATTCCTCCAGCCCCGGATGGCCACATCTCTCATGCACCCCATCCATCATCCCGACAGGTGGGCCCTAGAGAGAAGCCACAGGCAGGACAGGGGTAATTAGGATCCATTAAGGAGATGAGGCTGAGCTGCAGGGGGATCATTCATTCCCCAGCCCCCTCTTCTAAATGGGGCCATCAGCCATGCTGAGTTTGCTTCCTAACCTCCTCTCCCCGCCTCCCACCATCCCCCCACCCCGCCTGAGTTCCTGGGGAGGCTGAAAAAGCAGTGGGATAAATGAGCATCTTGAAGACAGAGAGGCCTGGATTTGAGGCAAGGGACCACAGGCTACAGAGGAGGCAGAGAGCCAAGGAGAAACGAGACCCCCAGCAGGATCCAATGAAAGGGCTTGTTCTTGAGCCAAGGCCTCAGCTCAGGAACCCAAACTTTGCAATGCAGGCTGCTTTCGGTGGCCTCTCCACACAGCCCTGCCAGAGCCAGCCTTTGCAGCAGCAGAGAAGGTGGCACCCAGGGTACCTGAGTAGCTCTGGTGGCACTGTCTCCAGAAGGCCCTTGCCGAAAAGCAAGGGACTCCTCAGGAGAGGGTTACAAATTAACCTCACAGCAGTCTCATCAAGCACCTTCCTCCTGATTAATTTGTCAGACTGGCTGGCTCCCTGAGAGAACGGAAATGCTCAAAGCCAGACTTTGATTTCTTTTTCTGTTTGGCTCAGGTCAAAAAAATTAGGGTGGAAGGGGGGCAGGCAACAGCCGATGGTGATGGGGTGGAGTATAGACAAAGGGATAAAGTGTGAGAAGCACCAACTGGAAGGAAACCAAGGTCCATGCTCCCCTTTCTCCTAAACCCAGGCCTAACTCAGCTGGAGAAAAAACAGGTATAGTTAGTTGCCCCAGTTGGGCCAGCCAAGGAGAGGACCCATGGCCATGCACACTCTCTCACACCCCCTGCACAAGGTCATGACTGAGGAGGGGGGCTCCCAATCTACAGACAGTGCCAGATCCCTCAGAACCCCTGGCAATAGCCTGGTTGTCCTGCCCTTGCAGCCCCTCCCTCTGGGTCAGTGAAGATGAGGAGAAAAGCATCCACAGACCAGATGCAAGTACATGGGACCAACCACCCCAGGGCCATCCTTGACTGGCTCCCTCCTTGAGGTGTGGTAGCAACATTTATCTCTATCTTCCCACCAAGAAACAGGTTTCAAGTTGCTGAGTGATATGCCCAAGGTCACACAGCTAGTAAGTAGCAGAGTCTGGACTAAACCAGCCCCCATTTTTTTCAGCAGGAAGCCCAGTACTTTAGTATGTGAGACCTGTTCTTACCATCTAAGCACCAGCGAGTCATTCATCCTTCAAAATCTATCCCTCCTTGTGAGCCTGAACACCTCACTCACTTTTCATTCATTCAGAAAATATTTCAGAGCTCATAAGAAATCAGTCCTATGATCTCAATGCCTACATGCCATGGCCTTGGTGACAGTACTCACCCAGTGGTGGGACAGCTCACTGGCCAAGCCCTAATTTAAGCTAGGCCATGGAGACACATGAGCACACAGAGTTCCTGAGGTGACATCTGGTTTAGCAGGACCTTGGGGCAATATATTTTATGACTTGAACTCCCCTGGAAGAGACCAGAGACAGAACTTTCCCCTTTGGTCATTTAGTTGAACTCTGGACCCCTTATGCAAAAAAGCAGGAAGGTGTATTTTAAATACAACTGATTGTTTTTGATGTAGGCATAAATACTATCTAAAATGTTTGTTGAGTGTTTAACAGTTTGCTTGTTGTGGATACTGAGCTAATGTCAGGCTAGGCTGTATCGGAGAGGAACTAGCAAACATTGTGATTCAGGACCACAGACAGCAGCTCAGGCTACCTCTGCCTTCCAGGACCAGAATCCTGCTGCCCAGGTTGCTCTGCAAAGCACTTCTCTTTCCAGAGTCCCTGACAGACCAGAACTGACTTGAATCTTGCAGGCTTTTGTTTGGCTGAGCCTCCTGCAGGATCCAAGCTCCCTTTGCCTTTCTTTTCTGGTTTTAGTCAAAGTAGCTCTTAAGCCCGCATGAGACCTGGAGATGGGAGAGGCCAATTACTAATGTGCTGAGAAAAAAATAAATTAAATAATTGCACTGAGGCTTGATATTAAGTATAAGGGAGACTAATAATTCAAACAGGCAGAAACTTCTGAATCTACCACAGGGCTCCCCAAGGCAGAACAGCAATGAATGGCCATGCATTTGCATAATAGCTTTCTTGTTGTTCCCTTTGTGCTTTTGTTGCTTCAAGTGCCCCTATTATTTCCCTCACTCTTCTGAAAAGAACCAGCCCCAGTGATCTGTAAAATGGTAATTTCTACCAGCACAGTGCTGTCATATATTTATAAATTTGGGAATTTGAAAGGAGACAAAGCTCTTGATCAAGATAGCACCGGGAACCTCTCCTTCTGCCCCATCAAGAAATGGGTTGTGGGGGCGGTTCTCCAGGGCTGGCTCCACAAGTGTGCCACCTGTGCAGGTGAACCTGGGTAGAAGGGCCTTGTGGTTAGAAAGGCCCTCTGCTTGGCTTAAAGCTCTGTGAGTACTGTCTAGAATTTCTCAATCATTTGGTAACAAGGAGAGCCACATTTTCATTTAGCCCCTTGGCCCTGCAAATTATGTATGTTTCTCTGTCTGAGTGGAGCTTGTTCAGGATATGGCCTGACTCCAATGGCAAAGTGGACATCCTGTGACCTACCAAGAGCCAACCTGTCACAAGAGCCAGGCCATCACGCCATCTCTGCCTCTTCCTCATCTGGTATTCACACAGTTCCCTCGGTATCCTCAGTGGCCATGACTCATAGAAGAGGGGGAAAATCCTTTTAGCCAGGACACAGTCTGATACCAAAATTCCTAAACTCAGCTACAACCTATCCTGGCTCATTCATGAAGAGGTGCAACAGAGGTGAGCACAAAGATGTTTGTCTGGATGAAGCTCCTAATTGTTGAAGTCATTTCCTTTGTGCAGAAGGCCTGAGTAATTTCCCTGGCCCCTGGGTCTCTAATGGCCTGTTAAAGATGAGCAGGACAGCCCTACCTCTGCTGAGCACTTCTGCTCTCTCCCTCCTTGTCCATTGCTCCAGATCAATGTCATTAGTCTATTCCAACAAGAAGCAGGAGTAGATCTCTCCAGGCTGTCAAAGGCAATAAGGATCCAAGTGTAAAGAGAGAGAATTACAAACAAGACCCAAATGCCACACATTCACATGCATACTCTTGAAGAAAGGACTCATGCCCAATTCCTGCTTTGAAATCCATTGTTATCCCACCTGGAATGTCCACTCCACTTTTCTGCCAACACAGAACTCACTATGGATAGGAAGCTCAAACAGAGACCTGGGGGCCACTTTCCCCTGTACACTCATCACTGTGCCCAATGTAGCAGGTACTGGTTGCCACCCATGCAGATCCATTGTCCTCTTCTTCATGGCCAATGAATCCTGATTCTGTTTCCCTAGTTACCCTTTTCTCTGAGGCCATCACCTTGAGGAAGGTGACTCCTCTCTATCCTCCTTCCCTAAGAGGATAAGATATGCATCTTGATTGGTCTATGGTGACCCCATTCTTCTTCTATCTTTGGGTTGAGAAGGGTCATGTGACCTAGTCTTGACCAATGAGATGTGAAAGAAATGATAAGGTGGCTTCTACAAAAAAAAAAAAAAAGGTTTTCATTGATAAAAATTTACTCCTAGCAATAAATGCTCCCTTTTCTTCAGTTGGTTCATGTCATGTCATATCTGCATGGGATGCCTGGAACCATGACAGCTATCTTGTGATCACAGGGGACAAGACCAGAGGTTGAAGATGACAGCAAACAAGGATGGAGAAAACCCAAGTCCTTGATGACATGGTTGAGTATCTACTCAACCTTGATGACATGGTTGAGTATCTACTCAACCTTGATGACATGGTTGAGTATCACCAACCTGGAACCCCCTTACCTACTTTTAGGATTCTTGTTATATTACTTAAAATTTTTTTAATCACTTAATACATATTTAGGTTTTCTGTTCTTTGTAGCTGAATGCATTCTAAATAATATACAAGGTTTTGACTATAATAAATGTGCCTTACAGATTTTCTCTGACTTAATGAGGATCTAGAGCAAGCATGCAGGGAGACACCCTAGGAAGTGAGCTACTCAGGCTGATAGTGAGGAAAGCGAGTGACCTACAACAAAAAAATATTTAAGCACCTTGGTGTTTCTGAGGTCCAGTTATCATTTTGTCCCTGACTGTGATTTTGACAGGACTGAATACAGGAAACTAAGGCATTAAGGAGGAAAGTCTTGACCTTGTTTGCATCACAAACTAAAAAAACTCAATCTAGATCCCTACTTGAAACCAATTCCAAATAAAATTGGGGCAGAAGGAAAGTTTGTCTTCAGTGCACCAAGATCCTTCTGTATAAATCTGTTCAACTCTTTGATGACAAGTTTATCCCAGGTAATTGTTCTCTGTCCCATTTTCCATACTGTTTTATGCTGAACAAAAGAGCTTACCCATAAATGGGGATATCTTCATTTTAATTATTTTTAAAGACAACATAGACAAAAGAATAAATGTCTAATGGTGGAATTTCAGAACTTACCAACTCTAGATGGCATGCTTTTAGACAGCAATGTTCCTAAAATGCCACTCACTGTATCAGTAGCCATCAATTTCTCCTGCCTTACTCTGCTGTGACAACTAAGCTTCTCTTCCCTGTATATTTTTTGCCCACTTCCTGCCCTAAGGCAGATTTTGGCTGACACCAATAGTGTATATTTTTGTTTGCCCTAATTACAAAGGTGTGAGCTGGTAAAGGGGAAAGAAAGGGAATAAGCAGGCCTGCAAGCATGGGTCTGGCAGTGACCCGTTCCCTTTCTACCTTCCAGAAGCAAGAATAAACTAAAATTAAAAATCACTTTGGCTAATGCAGTGGAGTAGCCACAACACTGTGGCTGCCCCAGCGAGGCAGAGACACTCCTGAATATGGCAGCCTTCTTTCCCATTCCCTTGGCTTGGGGAAAGAAGGAGGCCTTTGGTTGTGGTCCTGTATGTTTTACATTTCCACAGCTCGCTCATGACTGTGCTGTGAGAGTCCAGCCTCAAAAGACCTGGGAGAGGGGTTCACTGAGGGGGCATGGCTGTTGCCAAGGAGACAGAAAAGGGTGAGGGAGAGGCACAGGCTCCTGAGTACAGTTAAGCCTTCATAGGGAGGGTGAGGGGGAGAGGGAAATCTCAGGAAAGAGGCAGATCCTTTCATCCACCACCCAGTCCGGCTGCAGACCTTTCTCCTGCCTTCTGCTAAGCACGAGCCCCTGTGTGTAAGCTCCTCCTGGAAGAATGTCTACCCAGCTCACCTCAGTGGCATTATGCCCTTCAGCCTGCATCCAGACTTGGGTCAGCTCGTGAAGCATATTTCAAAGATGGGGAGACTGAGGTCTCAGGCAGGGATAGGCCTGGGGCTGAGGCCTAACCCCAGCACCTGGCATGAGAGGAACCTCCAGGAGGAACAGGGCTGCCCGCGGGCTGGCAGGACCAAGGGGCTCAGATGGCAGCTCTGAGGGGCTGTGAAGCAGACAGAGGGAAGGGGCCCTCATGCTAAGAGACCAGCCACCCTCAGCAACCACCTTGTCAACACTCAGCTGAGAGAAGGAGAGTATAAAACTGACCCTGTTCCACGTGCCCTGCAGGGCCCTCTCTGCAGTGCAGGGAGGCTTTCCCTCTGGAGAAGGTGCAGGGAGATGAGGACGGTGGATTGTTTGGTTTGGGGTGGGGGGGGCAGGTTGTATCTACAGGAAGCTGGGTTACGCCATGACTAACCCACCGGTATTCAACTCCTATGGGCCTCTTGCCCTAGAGCTAAAGATGCTGGGACACCTCAGGGACTCCAGTCCCTATTTCAGCTCCCTTGAACTAGGACCCTCTAAGCCCCTGTCTGGTCCCTACATGATCCATGTGAGGGCTGTGGGCTTCCTGCTCTCCCTAACACAAGGTGCCTGGTGATTCCCAGTCTCTAGAAAAGTATCACCTAAAAGTGGAAAGATCCTGGCTCACACACCTCTGGTCCTACAGCTTTTGAGAAACATCTGTGATGTTAGAAGGAAACCACACAGTGCCATAGAGTTTCTGTGACAATGGAAATGTTCCACAGCTGACCTGTTCACTATGTAGTCACCAGCCACACATGGCTACAGGTGGCTAGTATGACTAAAGAACTGAATTTTTAACCTTGTTGAATTGCCTGGAACTAAGATTTAAATTCCAAGAGCCACACGTGGCCTGTGGCTCCCCTGTGGGACAGAGCAGGAAAAGCTAAGGCCTTTTGTAGCCAGGACCAGTGGATGCCAAATTATAGGGGAATGACATGCTCCCCACCCAACAAACCCCTCCCCGAAAGGAAAATGCCCAGGGAAGACAGCTTCTCAGGGGAAATCAGAAGTCCCTCTCTACCAAGTGCCCTTTTCCTGCCAAAAGCTCCAAGCATCAGCAGACTGTGCATACCCAAAAGTATGGAGAAGAAGAAATGCCCACACATATATATCAGCTCAACAAGCAGGAAGGAGGGGCTCAGGGCTGCAGAAACATACCCAGCAGGTTGGCAGAAGGAGAGTCTGAAACCCTATTATTTTCCACTTACATCCCACAGGGTTTGGATGCTGTGAAAGAGACAAAGGTAGTTTTTGAACGCCAGTGTGTATAGACTTTGGGGTATATGTGAATTGAAACCTCACTTGCCCTCCGTTTTGGGGGGCCCCTGCTGTGGGGCCATCTCACAGGCCAGTCCTTCTGGTTTATCAGCGTGCCCGGGCTGGGATTCGAGTCACACTGTTCTTCTCTGGCTCCGCATCAAGGCAGAGTGAGGCCCCAGCACACTCATATGGGGCAGTTCTGTGGTCATGTGGGCGCAGATACAGCCATCGGCTTCTCATGAGTACTTAGCTCATCTTAGGTCATTGACAGGATTTCGGGAGATGGTTCCAGAAGAAAGGCTGGGTGTTTGGCAGATGGTGAGCACGGGGCATGCTTTCCAGGCAAGCAGAGCTGGGAGAAGGTACAACAGGCACCACCACGGGGAAGGGTCGGGCAGCCAGACAGCGTGACAGAGCTCACACTGCCTCCCCTACACCTGTGCTTGTGTCCCCACCTCCAGACGAGAGCCTTCCATCTGTGCCCACTCCCCAGGGAGAACTGGCAGGTGTCATCCCAGACATCTCCTGGACAGTTCCTTCTCCCTAACTCCTGCATCAAATCAGTCATCAAGCCCCGTTGGTTCTGCCCCACAAATGTCTCCAAAGCCCCCTGATCCAGGCCTTCACTCCCCTCTTGAGGACCCTGGCCATTTCTCACACTTGACCTGTGATCTGGTGCCACACCCCACCTGTGTCTGCTCCCCATTTCCCCTCTCTGTCCATCCTCCCTCACTGGCCAGAGGAACCAGACTGACCAAACCACACAGCACCTCTCACTGACTTGGTAACTAGTGCTCCATTTAGCCTAGAGAACAACGCCAACACTCCTCTCATACGACAAGTAAGGTCTTTAAGAAGCTGGCCAGCATTTCTCTCCAGCCTCACGTCGAACATGTCTGCTCACACAGACCCACATCCAACCCATCATACTTCTCCCCATCCACTCTACAGGCCATGTCTGCACACACCACCTCCTCTGCATAGATCCCCTTCTCTTCCCAACAAACTCCCATCATCCTTCAACAACCAGCCCCACACCTCCTCTGCACCCCAACCAACCTTCAGCGAAGATTGTGTTTCTTTGTTCTAAGGCCTTCTTCCCTTTGAACAGGGAGCTCTGAGCTCCTTAATGCCTGGGACTATGGCTTCTTAAGTCTTTTCTATTTCCCTCTTGCCCTAATATGCCTGGGGTACAATTGATACTTGCTGAGTGAGTGAGTGAGTGAGTGAGTGAGTGAATGAATGAATGGGAAGTAGGTGCATCAGACTAAAAGCACAGGATTGGACCTGTGTTTCTCAAGCCTTTGTGCACACATGAATGGCCCAGGGATCATATTAAAATGCACATTCCCATTCAGTGGGTCTGGGTGGGGCCTGAGAGTCTGCCCTCCCATCCGACTCCCAGGTGACGATGCTGCCGGGTGGTGGACTACACTTCCAGCAGTGAGACGTGGAGCTCTTGTGGGTAGGGAACACACAAAACCTTGCCCATTGTTCAGCCATAAAACAGAGCACATTTCAGCATTCCAAATGATGTGCTATTAATAATGTAGAAGTATGGTAAGTGAAAAGATGTCGAATAGAATCCCATGTTGTTTAAACATAACTAGATTATAGAATGATGGAATCTATCAAATAGATTAAAGAAAAAGAAGTGGGGAGGGAGGGAGGGAAGGAAGGAAGAGAGGGAGGAAGGAAGGGAAGAGGAGAAAGGAAAATGCATGTATTAGAGTGCCGATAGTGGTTATCTCCTGGGCATGGAATTGCAGGCATTTTATTTCCTTATAAATATTTGAATGTTCCCATTTTCTACAAGAATCATGCATTGTTTTACAATGTAAAAATCATTTTCATCTCTAAATGAACTCTCCCATTTGCCTGAGAATACACTTCCTCATTTACTGCACTCCCTAAGAACAAGGCAGCAGCTCCAGTTGGGGGGCCCTGGGTCCCCCTTCGGGGACTGGTCCTTAGCCCTCTGAGAAGGATCATGACAAGGTCAGGCAACCGCTGTGAACAGCCCCCTCCAAGGAGGCTGCCACCTCCCCAAAAAGATGTCCTGAGCACCTCCAACCACATGAGTTGCCCATGCTTGCCAGGGACTGCACAGCTTGCAGGGTCCAGCAGCAGAACGAGAGGTGACCCTGGGCCCTGGGAAGAGGCCAAAAGCTGTAGCTAAAACCAGTGTGCGGGTTTGCAGAGGGCACAGTGCCTGTCGCATCCCTGACTGACAGGCCCCGTGGATTTGCATTCCTGCCACGTCCTCTGGCTTCTCCCCAGGCCTTTTCTTTCTGCACCACAGTGCTTCACTCTCTCCCCATTAATAGTTTATTTTAAGTCTCCAAGACACTGTCCTTAGTAAGTCCTTCCTTCTTAGACCACAGGGACACAGGTCACCCTGATTATTTTAGTTTTTCAAATGGGAAAACAGAGCAGAGTAAGGACCCAAGGAGAGAGAGCCACGAAGGTCATGTTTTAACCCTAAAGCTGGGAGATCTGTTTTCTGGATGGCAAAGCCCTGACCTTATTTCCCTCTCTGCCTTCCTCCCATTCCTCTGGAACAAGGGCCCGGTGCCTGCTGTGAGGGTCTTGTAAGCAGAGGTGTAACGGAGAGGAGGAACATGCACCCAAGAGCAGAGGGGCTCCCCTGCCCAATCTAACCATGGGATCCATGACTACACAGCCTTTCCTTGTGAGCCTGGACCCAGAGAGGTGCTAACCAAGGCCCATGGTCTCAGGATGGGTATCAGTGAGGGGAGTCCAAGCTATGGTAACAAATAGACCCAAAGCACACAGTGACTTGAAGAATAGGCAGCCTTTTTCTCTCTCACATAATAGTCTGGGATGGGATTTCGGGTTGAAGGCATGGCTCTGCTCCCCAAGATCACTCAGGACTCAGATCAGCAGTTCCCCTGCCACCTTCAATACCTGGCTTTCAAGGTTCCCCTGGACATTGTCACTGCAGTCAGCCAGAGGGAGAAAGGGCAGGCAGGGGCACAGTGGGAGGTTTAGCTGGGCTGGGTCTGGAAGGGGCACTCAGCATTTCTGTTCATGTTCCACTGCTAGACCTCAGTGTCACGGCCAAAGCCAACAGTGGGGGAGGGAAACTGCCCTAGCTGGGCACCCAGGAACAAATGAAGGGCGCATTTTTATGGACGTATTGCAGTTGCCACCACATTTTATTATCTAGAGTCACAGCCCAAGCTTTGGGTTCACAACTATTGAGCACCTATTGTGTGCCAGGTACTAGAGACTCAAAGATAAGTCAGACAGTCCCTGCCCATGGAGGCAGGGAGGTCCTGACACAGAGTCCCTAAGACCAGTGTCCCAGGGTTTGGGGATGAAGAAATGCAACCAACCCAACCCCTGGCACACTCGGCAGGTACAACACAGATAATGGGAAGGGGAATGTGTGTTCCATAGGTGTGCAGATGGGAACTCATGAAAATGTGCAGGTGATGTATTTGGGCACGTATCTATGAGCAGAGAGCCCCAGACTAGGTGTGTATCTGTTTGAACTTGAGTGTGTATGTGTACGCAGATATGCATGAGCATGTGGGTGTGTATGGGAGAAAGAGACAGATCGTTAAGTGATATTCAGCATTGTTCAACATCCTCACCTAACATGAACATTTCCTCGCTATTTTTGAAGTCCAAAAGGCTGGGTTATCTTGATCTAGAAGTCTAAGTAGTTGCAAATGAACTTTCTGTCTCCCTTTAATATTGTCTCTTATTCTTAAATTTCTACCCAGAATGACTCAGGTACGTGTTACAGAGTTTAATAAACTGCACTCCCATAATCCTCTGGCCCAATGTCTTAGCCTCTCATTGTCCCTCATTCTCCCTCCCAATGGTGAGAAAAGGCGGCCACAGCTGAGTGGAGTGCAGTGACCATAAGTCCCAGAACAGGGATCCATGTCCAGGCCCCTCAGGAGTTGGTCCAGCACTCCCTCAAGGACCCAGAAACACAGGCGTCCCCAGAGGAGGGGGACCTACCCGTCCAAAACTGGCACAGGCTGAATGGTTTCCCACAGAGCAGGCGGGTAGACGGCACAGGGTGAGTTTCTGTCCAGAAACAGAAGGTGCTGAAGTGTAAGGGGAAATTAGGAAAGAAAGTCTCAAGCAGATGAGGGATTTCACACAGTTTAATGCAATCAGAGAGAGCCGATACCCTCCTCCAAGACCAGATGACAGGCTTGTGCTGGAGGTGTGGCCCACAGAGCAGGGACCAAGGCATCCACGAGCTTTCAGTATTTTTAGGCAAAGAGTAAGGATCCAAAGCATTTGGTTCCAAGGTAAGGGCAGAACACACTGAAGGACAACATGAGCACTTCCTAATGTCAGGCACCTCAGAGAGATGCTAAGGTTACCTCTGGATGACTCCACTCTGTCCCCAGAGAAAGGAAGCCCTGTGTGGGCTCCAGCTAGCAAAATCTCAAGTGTTCCGCCACCATCCCACCCCCTCCCTCCTGCAGGGAGAACCCTGCTGGTCAGCCTCTCCAGCAGATGGGCCTGCTCCAACTTCCAGACTGAGGGGTGGAGAGTAAGGCGGCAGGATCAGCCAGGTGGGGCCAACCTCGCCTTGAATCTGGTTGCGTTGGGATGAGAGAAACCCAAGGTCATATTAACTGTAACAGTAAAAGTAAGCACAGTGAGTCCCCCCACCTGCACAGAGCTGTTTAGCTAGAAGGACCCTTTCTTTCTACTGCTACCCACCATGTGCCTGGGTAGCTGGTCATGAAGGGAGGAATCCCCATCCTCATCTGCCCAGACTCAGGCCCACAAGGGACCCTCTACTCTGGCACAGGAAGACAAGATCTGGTCCATGTTTCTATCACTGGCACTGTGGCCCCTGGTTGGCTGTGCCATCCCCTCTGCTGGTGTGCAGGATGCTCCCATGATGCCCCTGCCTGGATGAAGGCAATGTCAGAGCTCCCTGGGGCTGGAGGGATCGTCAGGGACACTCAACCCCTGCGCCTGCCTCTGGGAAGGACAGGCAGCTCCTGAGTCAATGCAGGCAGATGGGAACCTGTCCTATTTTTTTTCTAAAATAACCACAAGAAATGCCACAATCTGCTTAGACAGTCAGATGCATCTGACAATATGGAAGGTAGGAAACCACAATACCATGTACTACTGAGACTGGCAACTTGTCTCTGCCATCAGAACAGAGCTTCCCAGTTTGCAAGGCACTTTCTAGGGACCCTCACAGTTTTCAAGGGGATCACCAGTGGAGCTTTGAAAAGAAGCACGCCTGTGGACCTCACCCTCAAGACTCTGGGTGAGTGGGTCTGGGACGCAGTCCAGGCAGGCACAAGTAGTTTTGAATGGCTCCACTGATGATTTGGGTGACGGACAGGATTGCGAGGCCCTGGTCCACACCCTCTCATTACTTCCTTGAAGAAAGGAAGACTTCTGTGAAAGACAGAGTACATGGACTGTTATTCCTATTTGTAGATGAGAAAACCGAGGCTTGGACCACCTAAATGGCTTGTCCAGGATAACATAGCAAAGCATAGATCTAAGAGCAAAATCCAGGCCGTCGGGCCACTGGTCCACACTCGCCCATCACACCACACTGCCCATCAGAGGAGGATGGGGAAGATGCTAGAGAGCTCCTCTTGCTCAAAAATCCAGGAGAAGGAGCCTGTCAGTCAGTCACACCTTACTTCATCTAACACGTTCTTACAGTGTTCAGTTGTGTCAAGCTTCCATATCACTGGGGGAGAGAAGGCATGCCAAAGAAACGCAGGTCATCTTTCCAAACCAGGCACAGCGTCAATGAAAGACCGGCCCCACCCAAGGCTGGTGTGTGCGCCCTGAAGCTGCTTAATGCCATTTGCAGACTTTTCTGATGATAAAAATCACCTGCGAGAAGTATTTGAACTGTGAGTTCTTTAAAAATACATTTTAAAGAAAAAACTCAGCCAGAATCTCCAGGAGATAGGGATAGAGAAATGACAGCATCCACAAGTACCTCGGTGAGTCTCACTGTCACAGAAGTTGAAGGAAACTGCTCCAGAGTGGTGTTTCTTGGACAGGACAGGGCACTTGTTGAGGCGTGATAGGACTCCAATGCACCGCTCTCCCCTTCATTGTGGCCCTCCAGGCCTCTCTGAGTGACAAGAAGTTCCATCTGGAGCAGGGCTTCTCAACCTTGGTATTATTGACATTTGCAGCAGACAGTCCTTTGTTGTGGGGGCTGCCCCATGCATTGTAATATATTTAGCTCGCTAGATGCCAGGAGCACCCCCAACTCAAAAATGTCTCTAGACATCACCCAACAGCCTACAGGACATTGTCCCCCAGTGGAGAGCCACTGGTCCAATGGAAAGGATGGAGCCCAAGGTAGGAGAGCCTGGTGGTCACAGGCTGGCTCTGCTGCAGACCTACTATGTGCACTGAGGCCATACTTAGCACTCCTTGAAGCCTCAATTCATCCCTCTGAGAAGGAAGGATGTTTTCTGTGTACAGTGATATTGTAAAGATGAATCATGACCCAGAATATGCAGTTCTAATATACTGAGTAAAGGGCACCCAAAAGTGGAGGGAATTAGCCATGGGGCCCCCAAAGCATCTAGGATTAATCCAATAAATTCCATAAAGGCCTTGTTGTGGACTGAAGTATGCCAACCCCCCAAATTCATATGTTGAAGCTCTAACCCCCAGTGTGTCAGAATGTGACTGTGTTTGAGATAGGGCATTTAAACATATGACTAAGTTAAAATGAAGCTGTTAGTGTTGGCCCTAATCCAAATGGATGGACACAAAGAGACACCAGGGATGCGTGTGCACAGAGGAAAGCCCACGTGAGGGCACAGCAAGGAGCCAGCTGTCTACGAGCCAAGGAGAGAGGCCTCGAGAGGAATCAGCCCTGCTGATGCCTTGATGATGGGTTTTCAGCCTCGAGAACTGTGAGATCACTACAGTTCTATCATTAAAGCCGCCCAGTCTGCAGCATTTGGTTACAGCAGCCCAAGGGAACTGACACAGGCCTCCTCCATGGTTCTTGCACCAAAGCAGACACATGCCTGAACAATGATTCTAGTTTCTGCTCTTAACACTGACCATCACTACCACCTGGTGGGTCATCTCCACTGGACCTCTGCTCCCTCCACTCTTCCCTGGGAAGGGGTGGGATCAGATGGGAATCACGCAGCCCCTCACACGCAGATCCCCAGAACTTTCGGTGACCTTCCAAGTCCAGTGCATTCTCTCACTCTGCTCTCCAAAGCCCTTGCCGGGGAGTTTAACAACAGCACACAGGGCTCAACCTCTGGCACAAACTCTTTGCTAAGCATAGGTTTTCAGCTCAGGGTAATAACACCCTACATGCCTGCACTGCAGTGATAAAAAGCCACCTGGAGGAAGGTGTGCTTTACGAGTGTTTAATCATCAGCATTCCAGCAGAGCCTGGTTATAAATTTGATTTTATAGAGAGGGTCCCTGTGGACCAGGCTTTTCTAAATAGGTTAAGAGCCATATACCACCCAGATGCCCCTCAACTGACACGAGACGTATAAAGAGATAGAGCGTGTGCTAATAACGGCTTTAACCCACATCAGTTGTGCTGTGGGCCAGGCACAGCCATAGGGCTGCACCCACTTGCAACCCTGTGAAATGGGTACCATTGTCATCTCCATTGTCAACGGGGAAACTGAGGCACGGAGCAGTTATGCCAAGGCTCAGAAGCTACTGAATGGCCAGACCAGGAGTCCAAGCCAAGGAGTGTGGGCATCTGGGAGGAACTGAGCCCAGCCCCTCTCCCTGCCCCACACAAGGCCCAGCCCACAGAAGTCAGTACTGCTGAGGCTGCCCAGGCGTTTCCACAGCGAGAAGAGCTATGGGCGTGCACAGAGTGCGAGCTGTGTGATCTGGGTGTGACCTACTTCTCTGGGCCTCAGTTTCTCCAAATAAAAATGGGAACACACCTCACACAGTCTCCTTGGGGAAAAACGGGAGAGCATCTGTCATAAAACGCCCAGCATGGCACCAGGAGCCGGTGGTTCCTTGGTCAGTATGGATTCTCTCCCCTCTCCCTCACTGCCTGTGGAAGAGCTCGGCACCGGCTCAACGGAGAAATCCTTTTTCACATCACCGGCCAGCTGCTCAGCAAGAGATGATTGGTGTCTCCAGGTCCTGAAATCAGGCTGCCTGTCCCACCCAGGAAGGGTGTTTATTATTCTCTGGACTGAATTTGGCCCACAACCTCCCTCCCGCCCACATCTGAGTGCCTGCCACGCACTGAACTATTCCAGGCCTCTGGTCAAACAAGGCAAAGATGGGCTGACGCCCTGGCAGATAACACCCTTGATGGTTTCCTAACTCCTGTTCTGGTCTAAAGAGAATTGAAGGGGACTTGCTAACCACCCTCCGATTGTCCCACCCTTGGTTTACAGAACACATTCTATTGTGTGGCCCGGAGGTAAGCCCTTAATCAGGCACTACCACCTGGGAGCAAAAGAAGTTACCAAGGCACAGAGCACCAGCCTCTGCCTCCCCATCCCCCAGGCCAAGTTCTACCAAGCAACAGAGAGCCCATGTGGCCATATCTGTCAGGTACTGGGGAGAGCAGGAGAGGGCGTGAAACCAGAGCCTACTGGGTCCCTATTCTCCCCTCCCAGATATGTGGGAGCCTGGGGGCAGTAGCCCTCTTATTGCTGGGAAGCAGACCTTTAAGTTTTAGAAACCAGCCTTCTTCGGAAAAACGCAGTGCCTCACCCTGCTGTCTCCTGATGTCATGGAGACAGAGGAGTCATTCCTTGCCTTGGGGAGAAAAAGAAATTGAATCTAGAGATATCACATGGATCATCTTTGCAGCATCTCCTATATTAAAAAAAAAAAGGAGAGAAAAACCCCCACCAAAGAGGCAGCGGGCAAATTAATTGTTTTCCTGATTAACAAAACACAATTAAGCCCAAATGCTGCCGCCTGGGGGAAGGTTATTCATGGTTTTTTCTGGGGACCGTTCGGGGCACAGAGCAATGATGGCTTCATTCTTATCCCTGCAAGAGGGGTCCAGAGAGAAATAACAGCACAGACTCATCACAGCCACTCACACTGTCGAATTCCTCCCCGGGGGAGGCCTCAGCCAGAGGGACACAGACCGAGGATGCTGTCACGGGGCGGCAGGGAGAACAGCCCAGAGGCGGCCAGCAAGCTGCGATGGGGTGAGGGGGGACAGGAGGTTGGTGGGCTGGGACCCTAAAAGTCCAATGGTCAAGAACTTCTGTGGAAACAAGCCTGTCAGTGAGTATTTGTTTAATTGGGGAGGTGGGAGGAGAGGAAGGGTGGAAGAGACTGATGTGCCTTTATGAAACTGAAGCATAATTCCCACTTTTAAAGGTAGCAGTTGTAATAATGGCAATGACAGTACCTCTCATTCATTGAGCACCTACTGTGTGCCAGGTGCTCACTAAAAGCATCCACTGCCTCATTCCACCTCCCCAGCAATCTTGCTCATTTTAATCATAAGCAAACCTCAGCTCATAGAAGTCAAGGAGCTCATCCAAGGTCACATTCAGTAAGTAAATTTGCACCCCAATCTCTCGGACTCAAACTCCCACATTGTTAGCCAAAATCTTAGGGGCCATTTTCTCTCAAAGGCCACCAGTCTTGGGGAGCACTAACTCTCACCGAAGCAGAGATGAGGGTGGCATGTTTTGAAGGTGCTTCCCACCCTCATGGTAGTCTCTAATGCTAAAGGTGCCCTTCCAGCCATTGATGCAGAGCTGGTGGGGTGACAGCCAGGAGGAGAGGCAGGGGGCAGCCAAGGGCACAGGAAGGCAAAGAAGCCAGTGAGCCAGGCAAGCAGACAGGGGTTGGGTTTCTTCATCAGTGGGGATGCAGAACATGCCACCATCCTGCCACACATGTCCCTTCCAGCTCGGGCTCCAATCCCTTTGGTGGGAGGACCCAGTGGGCATTACTGTCCCCATGTGATCTCCACCAAGCCAGGACTCACCTGTCCAAAGTTCCCAGCCACACAGAGAACCTCCGAGAGCCAGATTTGGAACAGCACAGCCTCCGAGGGGGAAGCTCTGGAGGCACACATAGGCGGAGACTAACAGCTAAGAACTCCAGACTCAGCTGGAGCTGCATTTCAAAGCTCCAGAAACATCTTCAGCCACTTGATTTCATTGTAGCTCTTCTGATATTTTATGCATTAAATAACAGCTACATCTTAATGAAAGCTAGTTATATAAATTTGGGGAAACCAGGAACAAAAGCACTTTTTATAACACAAGACATCAGCTCCTTTATTGTCTCATTGCTCTTGGTATGAAAGCAAGTAACTGAGAGCCAGTACTTCTGAGGGATACATAATTCTGGCATTTTTCACCTTCACTTCAAGGATGCTGCCTCCAAGGATCACTTACCATCAACAAAGAGCAATCCCTTTCTGATATCTCACCCACCCCAACCTCCTTTGTTAGCAATTCAACACCCATCAGCTCATAAGGAGCACCGCTCACCTTTTTCATGCATGCTACAAAAATCACTTGGACAAGTAGCCTTGAGATTCAGGCAAGTGCCACCCAGAAAGGTGTGCAAGGCTCTGAGCCAACTCCATCATAAGCCCAAGGAGACCAGGGGGGTGGGGCAGCAGGGAGCAGTACAGACTTATGACTAAAACTCATGAGCCGGCGCTGGACTGCTTGGGCTCAAACCCTGACTCCGCGCTTACTGTTTGTGCTGGAACAGTGTGAAAGCATCTTACCTCAGCCTCAGCTTCATCCACAAAATGGACAGAATGATGGGATTTACCTCCAAGAAGCATAGGGTTGGTAAATGAGTCGACCAATGCAAAGCACATGGCACAGAAACCACTCGATAAAAGTAGATTATTGTTATGCGATTTTTTTGTTATGATAAAAAATACTGAAAATAATTGGGCTCATCAGTTAGGACAGCACCATGTTAACTGTTATAATGAAATCCATGGGCGTGGTCAGTAATTAGGCACTGTTGTGAATGCCATAGGATTGGTTTCTGTGCCTGAGCTTCCCGTGACATCACTGGACCAGAGCTGCCTGTGTCACTCTGGGCCCTGCCCCATCCCTCATCTATGATGTAGGTTCCACATCATGGTCTCCGAGGCCCCTCCCAGCTCAGACACTGCGTGCGTGGGACAGACAGAGGTTGGCGGGGAGAGGGTGCAGGGAGAATCTACGTGGTCTGCACCTTCTTAGCAGAGGGGAAAACTGCTTGATCACCTTACCCCACTGGGGAACCTCCCTCTGATTCCCATTCTTCCCTCCTCCATGAGGCTGTCCCAGTGTTCCTTGCGGGGATGTGAGATGCTGGGATGAGGACCCCTCTGCCCCCTCACGCACACACATGCACACGTGCACACATGCACACACTCCCCCTCTCATGCCTGATGCCTCAGTTGCACAGGGCAGGGTGATTTAAGCTCCTCTGGGCGCAGAGTGTGTAGCAGCTGGTGCACCCAGTGCAGGAGGCTGGTAACCCTCCCACAATCGTCAGCACATGGAGAACAGCTGGATTCCTGGCAGGGGGAAAAGGAAGCAGATCTCCTCCACGGCACCCCCACCCCACTTGGACCAGTTCTCTTACTCAGCTTTCTCTAACCCAGGCAATTGGGCCAGGATCAGGCTGAAGCCCAGACCCAGCTGGAGTGGGGGCAGGGAGTATAAGGCACAAAGGCCCTCCGCCTGAGAAGCCCCTGTTCAGCCTTGACTCCCTGACACAGAAGAAAATGCAAGGATGCTCTCAGCCTCGGGAAGACACAAAAGAAGGTGGCTGTCTGCAACTCAGGGGAGAGCTCACACCAAGGATTAGTTGGCACCTTGACCTTAGACTTCCTGGGCTCCAGAACTATGAGAAATAAACATCTATTGTTTAAGACACCAAAAAAAATACCCCAAGAAAACAAAAAACCCTGAGTTGCTGGCTCAGAAAGGTAGACCCAAGGGACCATGCTTGGTGCTGAGTTGAACACACTGGTTTGCTGTCATGTCAACCAGCCTCTCTGAGCCTCAGTTTCCCCAGTTGGGCTTCACACCCACTGCTCAGTCCCTCCCACTGGGTGATCGGGGCTGAGACAACCTAAGTGTAAAGATGGCTTAGAGAACCAATCCTGAATATCAAGATGAGGAGAGCAGAACCTGCCACACTGTTACAAGACTGATGGCAAGTCAGACGCCCTGCCACCCTACCCTCCGCAGGGAGCTCCACCTGCCTCATCACTCCCCTGGGGCTCCGTCAGGTGCAGCCCCAGACTTTACCTTCCCCACCACACATGCCACACCCCTCATTAGCGTCTCCTTCCACCCCAGGACCTCCCAGACCCGCGTTTGCTGAACTTTCTCTCCCCAGGGGCTCCACAGAGGCCGAGGCAGGGGACTCTCCCGCACAAGGCGGCCCATCATTCCCTGGCTTGTCAAACGAACACTGTTTGTTTCCCTGCGTCCACTGCAGCCTCTGGGATCCCAGGGCCCCCACCCTTTCCCACCCAGCAAACAGTGAGAGTCTGCGGCTGAGGGCCTGACTCCGGGGCCGTCATGTGATCTGGAGTAAATCTATTCACTCCTCTCTCCTCTCTGCTCTGGCAAAATATAGACGATAATCTCTGCCCTGCCTGATTTTAAGGGATGTTTTGAGAAGCAGAATGAAGGCACATTGGGTGGAAAGCATCATCTACATGTAAGCTGTTTAGGAAGGTTTGGTGACTCTTCTCTCTTGTAGGGCTTGGTGCGTGATGATTCTGGAAGGAGATGAGACCTCGCCAGGGGCCCACTATTCTACTGGAGTAAGTTAATACACCAGAAAAAAGTAATAGGGAGACTGGGGGATCAAAACAAAACAAAATTCCCCCTGGGATTTAGGGACTCAGATCAGTTTCTAGAGCTTTCCGATCTCCTCTGGACCAAGTTCTTCCCCCTTGAATGTTAGCGTTACAGGAGAGATGGCGGCAGGCCGGGGCCGATGTGGTGCCCAGACAGCCCTGTAGCAGTTCACCCTCCTCCCTGTCCTGGGCCTCTGCCCACAGGCCTAGGAGTTCATAAAAAGAAAGAAAATAAGAATGTATCAAGTCAAGCCTCTCTCCCCAGGTCCAAGTGTCCCCTTAGGGTCCAGGGGTCATTAAACCCTACACTCTTCTGAGTCAGGAACCACATGCCTGACCAGCTAAAAGGAACTTTCAGAGAAGACATGATGATGAGCTATGGTCACTGTCATCACTGACTGAACAGCTCCCACGTGCCACAAACTTGACCTGTTATCCTAATCAGCTCTACAACATCCTTATAAGGCTGATGGAATTATTAGTTAGAGCAGGTGTTTCTCAGACTTACACATGTGCCAGGAGCACCTGGAGGGCTTTTGAAACCCAGACTGCAGGGCCCTGGGGTACTTGGTCCAGGGTAGGGCCCAAGAATTTGTACTTCTAATGAATGACCAGATGGAGCTGATAGTGCTGCTTGGGAGACCATGCACAGACAGCCACTGAGTTAGGTGTTCAGAAGACACGCCATTCTAGTGAAGTCAGATACCCAGGGTCACCTGCCCACAGCCAGACACTTTAGCAGGAGCTGTGTTGAGATTCAAGCCCAGGTCAGCCAATGCCAAATCTTGCACCAGATCTTCGCTTTCTCATTGTCTGCTGGGCCTGAACTCCATGTGGGTGAAGAGTACAGTGCTGGCCTTGAAGTCGTCTGGTGTCTAAAGCTTTCTGCAGAAGGTCTGAGGTCGGGCCAAGGAAGGAAAGGGCCCAACGTGTGAAACATAGATGTGGTCCTATGGAGACCAAGTCTAAGATCCCAAGGTGTCCACCCATAAACTTGCTGTGAGGTGGACCTCTAAAGCCCACACCAGTACCATGGGACAGAATCCAAGCTGGACTGAAGTCCATCCAACTGGTGGCTGTGACCCCATTTCCTCATCTAGTAAAGAGGAGAGTGATTCCTGTCATCTCACATTTCCAGAGAAACTGTGTAAATAAGGAGCACATAAAATAAATACCCAGCACTCACAGCTCTGTCACGAGGGGTGTCCTTACAAAGACCAGCCACTGTCACTGCATGACATGCATGTGGAACACTCTGTGAATGGGAAGTTTGCAAAGCGCTTTCCAAATGTGCTCCTCGTTGTTGGTATGGGCATGAGCTTTCAAAGATGCCTGGATGAAAGGATTTCCTATAGATTTTAACTCAGTTCTCTCTCTTAAAAACTAGATTAAAAGAAAATAAAACAATTTTGGTTAGGGGTTCTCCCATTTCGATAGTTCCTGGTCCCAGCACTCCTATGCCTGTCACCACCAAATGCCATGTCAAACATCCATTAAAAGCAAACTTGGATTTAAAAATAGTGATACATCTGCATATACTATTATTTTATCTTGGCACTTAAGTGAATTGGCTTCTAAACAAAATGAAAAATCATTTCAGGAGGATTTATATGATTATAAATAAGACACAGAGTGCAAAGCAGGCCTGGACAGGTCAGCTGCACCTTGTGCATCATCCAGAGGACCCACGGGACAGGCACCAGGAGGGACAGCGTGACAGCAGCACTCCTGCTCTGTCCTCACCGCATCCACAGTCCCTGTGCCTCTGTGCGGGGCGATTCCTGGCTCTAAGAATGCAGCCTATAGACAGCAGGACCCTGTCACCTTTGTGTGTCCTGGAACCCTGACGATCTCACCTGGCAGGGCAGCATCCACTTCCTCTACCTGTGCGAGGCACCAGCCTGCTACTACACCCTGAGGGGCAGGTACCGTGGCCCCCTTCATCCTGCCCCAGATAAGCTTTCAAACCTCCAAGTGCCGTTTTCAGAGCTAATCACACCGAGAGGAGGGGATGGACCATTATGCCCCTTGGTGATTCCTATCTATAAGCACCTGATGAATAAATGTCTTTGACACGTATTATCCCTTAAAGGGTTCATGTTCCCTTACACAGAGGCGTGCTTTGTAACATCAGACAGAGAGATCTGTGGCATCCATCCTATTCCCCTTTTTTGCCATGGCTGCCAGACACCTCAAAACTCGGAGGAGTATTTCATTGCAGTCACTTAAGCAGCCTAGATATTTAGTATTATTATCTCTGCTCCTTCCTCTATATGGTTTTGAGCTGTTACTTTATGTCTTACTGAATGCATGCCAGGCTTGGAGCTAACATTATCCCTCCATTTCAGCGGGGATGGAAGGGATCTCACAGTGTTTACGGGAGCTGGAGGGGGCCCAAACTCATTAATGAGCTGAACCGTAGACCGATATTCCAAATCAGGATTCTTGTGGTGTCGGAACAATCCCAAAAGGGAAGTGAGAGGAGAATTCTGATACTATTTATTGAATGCCTTCTCTGTCCCAGTCACCTTAAATATCTTATTTCATTTCATCCTCACGACAGCCCTACGAAATCGTTCCTTGTAACCCTCAGCTGCAGCATCTGTAACCTGGAAAGAAGTTTCTTATTCAAGTTCTTATAGTTAATTAGTGGAGCTGAGATTAGATACAAGATATATCTGACTTCAGCGCTCACTCCGGGCCACCGCTAGCCTGTAATCGAGCTTTGCATACATCAGAGCAAGTCACCCGTCTAGGAGGACACAGCCTTGCAGTGACAGGGGCACTGACGTCACCTGAGTAGTGCACAAGCGACAGACAGACAGGGCAATTGTAGAGGCCCTGCAACTTCATTCTCAGAAGCAGCCCTGAGACTGGGAGAGGCTGCTAATTCTCACCAAGATCCTGCTCGCTCTCTCGGGGGATGACAGGGAACCATGTCCCCAGTTCCCATGCATCTAGATCACTCCTGCTGAATGACAGGAAGGCAGGAATTCTGTATGTCACTCCCCAGCCTGGCCCGTAAACCCCTAAGTGCACTCTCACTCTCTCCCTGGCTGAATGGAACAACTTTGAAGACTGAGGAAGGATGGAATCACTTCCTTTCAGGAGTTTTGAGCCCCTGAATCACTCTGTGGAGCTGAGCCCATTCCATCTCCTTCAAACCAGGTAGAGTGTGATGGGAATAAAAAATATAATTTTGTTGTGTTTATGCCCCTGAAATTTGGGGGTTACTTAGTATGGCACCTGACTTACCCTAATACAAGCTCAAACTATCTTGCTTCCTTTGAATGGCCCGCCTCAAAAGACTCAGATGACCTATGGTTAAAATCCGAGTTCAAGACAATGTGGGGAGATGATTCCGCTTCCTTGTTTCTCTATGTCAACTCTCCCCAAATTACCCTCCTTGGTGCCCAACTTGCAAGAAGCTTTCCAGTTAATCTCACTTTCTGTCCAAAGCCTCGGTCCTACTTATGAGTCATAGAACTCTAGGGTGTTGTTCAAGCTGAAGGTCACCTCTTTCAGATTGTGATGATCAGATCTTGAAAATTAAAAAAAAAAAAAATGAAGGCCAAGATGGATGGCGAGCCAAGACTACAACCCAAGGCTGGTGACCAAGTCCAGGCCCTCTCCCTCCCTGATGGACAGAGCCAAGCTCCAACAGCTGAACAGATGGAGGCGGGTGTCCCTGTGGCAACCGCAACCCCCTCCCCACCCAAGGAAAGCAGCAAGTGTTCAGTGGAGGCTGCTTTGTGGATAGAGGCCTCTGGCACCCTCCACTGGTCAGGCTTGCTATGTCCTCCACTGTCCCCCACGGACAAATTACAGGACTCAAAACAGGGATGGAGCTATGACAACAATGCTCGTCTAGGTGTTCATTGCCACAATCACTGCCAAGGTTAAAACCCCTTTGAGACTGTGAGCTATTTCCTGGCACATCCCTACATTTCCCAGTCCATGGAGCCTGCCTCCCATAAAAATGTGATGTCACTTCAGGCAGGGACACTTGAGTTGACTTCTCTTTCACCAAGCTCAACTCCCAAAGCCCAGCATCCTGTCCTTCCGGCTCAGGGATGCTATGGAAAGAAACCATGTCTTCCCTCTAAGGTCCCCATCTCCTTTTTAAAAAAAACTTAAGTTTCCAGATCGAAATGAAATTAGCATATGTCCTCTCTGATTGTGTTTGCAGCAGCATCAGCATAGGAAAGAAAGGAATCCATGAAAAAAGGAGATAATGAAAGCTTCCATCTAAAAGACACTGGAGTGGAAAATGAAGAGCAGGACTGACAACCAGTGGGCTTATTCCAGCCTCTCTGCATGTAGCTTTGAACAAAAGCTTGCTGGGGACAGAGTGGGGTTGGCGGTAGCCAGCGCACTGAACAGAGAACCAGAGAATAATTGTAATGTGCTCTCTGTTCAAAAGGCAATTTTCTCAGAGACGGGGAGAACCCTCTGTCTGACACTAAGCCTCCATTTCCCCAGGTCTATAAAGTAAATGACTAAATAACCACGGAAAGCCAGAAATAACATTTCATCTCACCAGTTCACTTCGCAGAGGGAGAGAGAGGACTTGCCTGGCTGAAATCACACAGCCAAGTGGCAGAGGCCAGCCGCAGCTCTGGCCCCAGCCCTCAGCCCTGAGTCCTGTTCCTGCACAAGAAGTGTGGCTCTCTGCCTGCCCGGGCACTGTCCTGTCTATTATTAACAGAAGGACAGAGCGAGCAACGTGTTGGAGTACTTTAGCCATAAGACTTTTGGAATCAGGAGTTCCAGTGTGAATTGAATACAAAATAAGACTGATTTTGGAGGTCTTGAATGAGCCTGGAATTGTGGGTCGGGGACTCCGGATTCTAAACAACTCTACTGTGAATGCCCTTTGAGGGTAAGAGACATGGCCTACCTGCTTTCTAAGTTTATCAGGAAGATTTAATGAAATAACACATATAATCCAAATTTTACTTTTACTTTATTTCTGGAGAGGAGAGTCTCAGAGTCACTCTCATCTAATTCTTTTATTTTATTTTAGAATCACTTTAGAAAGGCAGAACTCAGAGAAGGGAAATGAAACGAACTTCAGAACTCTGCTCCCTAAGCCAGCCTGGCCCTTGTGTTCCTGCCAGAGGTGTGGGAGACCCACAGGAAGGGGAAGACATGCAGACTCCCCAGGACTTTCTCGGGCCATGAAAGGAGCCCCAGTGCCCCCAGCCAAGGCAAAGCTGGGTCGCGCTTCTCTTTGCCTGAGGTTCAGCCATGTGTTTTACCCAAAGCCTCCTCCTGTGTGTCTTCTTACTCTAAATGGCAGGTGTTTGATTAACCCCTTTGCAGAGTCTCTAAGCTCGACTATGAAGAACTGGTCACGGACCTCTTGCTTCCAAACCACCCGGGGAGTGTGTTGCAGATTCCAAGGCTTTCCACCAGACTCACTGAGTCAGAGCTTCAGGAGGGAAGCCCGAGAAGTTGTGTGCATTGATTTATTCATCCTAAATGAATACCTTCCCATGCACATTAAATATGATGCAATGAAACCCAAATCCCCAACCACCACCTGCAGGGCCCTGAGGGGACTGCCACTCCCACCTCTCACCTCGGCCTCTGACCACCCCTGTGGATACACAGCCCACTTAGTGTTCCTGGCTTAGAGCCTGTGTACTTATTCTTCTGCTGCAGCAATGCTCTCCCCCTCTCTTCTCACGGCTGCATCCTCTTCGTTATTTATAAAATATTTGTTGATTGAAGCATCATTGCCTGTGTTAACTAGGTCCCAGGCATTTCTCTTCTAGAGGCCTGCCTTGACCACCCAATCTCTTACTGCACCCTGCCCACCAAGTCTTTGAAGGCAGCATCTTTGCTTTGTTCCAGTCGGTATCCCCAGCAATGAGGACAATGTCTAACCTCCCCAGGTATTCAATAAACATTGGCAGAATGACTGAATGAATGGCATGACTGTCTCATTCTGAGATTCTCTGATTTATACCTATCTTTCCCACTCAAAGGAGAGCAGACACCTGTCGGTCTTGTCCCCACCATATCCTCAGAGCCTAGACTAGTATCTGACCCATAGTAGGTGCTCAATAAAGAGTTGTCAAATGAGACACTCTGTAGGGGACTCCCGCCAAAATGGAGGCATAGGTGGAAGCATTGCGCCTTCTCACACAACCAAGTTTAAAAACAACAAAGTTTTAGCAACAAAAATGCAACCAAACCACAGAAAATTGAACTATATGGAAGTCTGACAACAACGAGCCCTTCAGCCAAACAGTAAGAGGGGCAGAGCCAACAGCAGAGCGGGGTCAGGCAGGAAAGACTCACTGGACCGACCTGGGCGTGCCACCCAGTGAGTCAACAGCTGTGGGCGGATCCCAGGTGTGGAGTAGCTGGTGGACCCACTGAAGGCTGATCGATGTCACACATTCGCACGCAGATAACCGCCAAAGGAGCAAGCAGTGAGACAGACCATGCAGGCCCCAACTGCAGGAAGTGGCAGAGGGAACTGCCATTGTCCCTCTCTGATCCCACCCCCACATACAGCGTCACAAGCCAGTGACCTGGGGGGCCCCTCTCTGACCATGCCCCCACATAGAGCGTCACAAACCAGCGACCTGGGGGGCCCAGCCCTGGTGAACAACTAAGGCTCCACTCCTCATACATAACAGGTACAAACAGATCTAAACATGGCTCAAGAACAACTCAGAGTCCTAGAGCCAATAAATCTAAGCAATGAAGAAACAGCTAAACTTTCAGATGCACAGTTCAAAACACTGGTGATCAGGATGCTCACAGAACTGGTTGATTTTAGTCACAAATTAGAGGAACATATGAAGGCTAAACTAATTGAAATGAATGGTAATGCACAGGAAACCAATAGTAATGGAAAGGATGCTGGGACTCAAATCAAGGGAGTGGACCAGAAGGAAGAAAAAAAACGACCAAACAGAAAAGGATGAAGAAACAAGAATTCAAAAAAATGAGGAGAGGCTTAGGAACCTCCAGGACATCTTTAAACGTTCCAACATCCGAATTATAGGGGTACCAGAAGGGGAAGAGGAACAGCCACCAGTGGAAAACTTATTTGAACAAATGATAAAGGAGAATTTCCCCAATCTGGCAAAGGAAAGAGACTTCCAGGAAATCCAGGAAGCTCAGAGTCCCAAAGAAGTTGGACCCAAGAAGGAACACACCAAGGCACATTATCATTACATTAGCCAAGATTAAAATGAAGGAGAGAATCCTAGAAGCAGCAAGAAATAAGGGGACAGTCACCTACAAAGGAGTTCCCATCAGACTATCAGAGGATTTCTCAAAAGAAACCTTACAGGCACGAAGGGGCTGGAAAGAAGTATTCTAAGTCATGAAATCCAAAGACCTACAACCAAGATTGCCTATCCAGCAAAGCTTTCATTTAGAATGGAAGGGCAGATAAAGTGCTTCTCAGATAAGGTCAAGTTAAAAGAGTTCTTCATCACCAAGCCCTCATTATATGAAGTGTTAAAGGGACTTACCTAAGAAAAAGAAGATAAAAGAGATGAACAGTGAAAGGACAGCAAACTCACAGTTATTAAGAACCACACCTAAAACAAAAGTAGACTAAGAGGACAGCTAGATCAGGAGCAGAACCATAGAAATGAAGATCACGTGGAGGGTTAGTAACAGGGGAGTGGGAGAAGAAGGGGGAGAAGGTACAGAAAATAAGTAGCATAGACGGTAGGTGGAAAATAGATAGGGGGAGGGCAAGAATAGTATGGGAAATATAGAACCTAAAGAACTTGAGACACGTGGTCATAAACTAAAGTGGGGGGAATGGTGGGGGAGGGGATGTGCAGGGTGGAGGTGAATGAAGGGGGGAAATAGAACTGTAATGTCATAATTAATCAAATATATATATATATATATATATATATATATATATATATATATATATATATTTTTTTTTTTTAAAGAGTTGTCAAATGAATGATGTGCCAAGTAATTCTCAAAAATCCTTGAACTGAAACCACTGCTAGGCTGGGCACAAGTTAACAGTTTCAATCAATAAACATATTTCCAGTCATATTGATGAGGGACTCAAGAGCTGGAAAATTTTAGTTTTAGGTGATAGTCAATAAGTTTAGTAATTAATGCATGTGATAAGCTATTGTTCCAGGAACTGAGAGTATGCACCACCCTGACTCCAGGAGACCACAAGCAGGTCCACCTTTGTGCCCCAAGAGGACTGCAGGCCATCAAGATGGAATCTGAGCCATTGTGCTCTAAGGGGAGATGCCCACTGCCCAGGAAACATAAAGAATCACTGGTCTACAACGAGAGAATGCTGTGGCTTCTTATCCAATTGACCTTTTCCCTAAATTCCAAACCCCTTACCTACACTTTTCTTCTCCTTATTAAAAGAGGCTGTTTGAAATGGAATGTAACATGGCCTGTTAGGGTACATAACCTGCCATCTTCTCATCGCCGGCCATCTGAATAAAGCACCCATAAAGATTCAATCCCTGTCTCTCATTATTGGTTCTGGTGGTGGCAGGCAGCATGAACACCGGCATTTCTGGTTTCAATATCAAGTAGCTGGGAAAATTTTTTTCTAAATTAATTTTTTAAGATTTTATTTTATTTTTAGAAAGAAGAGAAGGGAGGGAGAAAGAGAGGGAGAGAAATATTGATATGTGAGAGAAACATTGATTGGTTGCCTCATGCATGCCCCCAGCCAGGGAACCAGCCCACAACCCTAGCATGTGTGCCGAACTGGGAATTGAACCAATGACCTTTCAGTTCATAGGCCGGCACTCAACCCACTGAGCCACAGCAGCCAGGGTGTTGAAGATATAACACATGTATCTGTCCCTTGACTTGCACACAGACTCATGGAAGTGATAGAGGCATGAACGAATTAGTGCAAGTGCCTCAATAAGGAAAAAGATGCTTTGGAGGTACAAAGCAAGAAGACTCTCCTCCCCCACATCCAATTCATGCAACCAGGCAATGCTCAGAGAGAATGCAATGTTTGACTCTGGCCTTCAAGTGAAAACTGAAGACAAGACAAAGTAGAAGAGGAAGAAGGAGACACCGACAAAACCATTCAAAGAACAAATGTTTTGGAAAGAGCTCAGTCCGTGCAATGGGTGGAGGTGATGAGGCTGGATGAGACAGGCAAGCCCAGGCCACACTGAGTTTATTTTGATCTGCATGTCAGTAGTTCCCAGACCATTCAAGTGGGCCATTTGAAATTAAGGCTCTTTATAAACAAACTATATTAACATCAGATATTCATGCATGCAGAATAAATAAATCTTCTAAGTCCAAAAATATGAAGTCTATAGTTTTACTCCAGAAGCATGAGGCAGAAATTAGCAATCATAATTTGAAGGGCAAGTAGTTTCACTACGTTTCACTGGTCATCATCTGAAAAGTATATTTTTAAGTTGACTGGTTAGAAAATATGAGAAATGTGTGACGAGCCCTGGCTGGGTGGCTCATTTGGTTGGAGCATCATCCCATACACCAAAAGGCTGTGGGTTCGATTCCTGGTTGGGGTGCATATGGGTTTGGAGGGCCAATCAATTGCTGTTTCTCTCTTACATTAATGTTTCTCTCCCCCACTCTCTCTCCCACTTCCTCTCTATCTAAAACCAATAAACATATCCTCAGGTGAGGATTAAAAAAAATATCTAACTGACTTATATAGACAAGGCTTTTTAAACAAATTTGTCTTTTAAAATGACATATGTAACTACTAATAGACTCATAGGTAGGGGAACATGTAGGGGTTACTGAGCCCCAGGTCTCCGGAGAGCCCTCTGCAAACAGGGGATCACTGCTGAATAATAGGCCCTGGAATGAAAGTGAGCAGGAGCTTATGTTGATGGGATTTGGGGGTTAGGAAGTTAAGATGCAGATTGGAGAAGGTGGAGACTGGAGTAGAGACCATGGATTTCACTCCTCTTCTCTCTCCACACCCTATCCCTTCACCCCACTCTGAAACTACAAACAAGTGACACCCCGAAGGAAGGTGAACAAACTGTGTCTCTGCGCTGATTTTCAGTGACCGAGTCCTGACCACCAGAATGAGAGAAATTCTTCAGTAATCACATGCAGTCCTGCAGGCCAGACCCCACACCCTTCAAGCAACTAACATTCAGGTGAGTTTCCATAGACTTTCTCCTGACTATTATGATTACATCACCTCATATTATGTTTCCCCACTCTCTATATTATTAACACTGCTATGTCACAAAACGCTCTTGTAAAAACACAATGTTTAGTTGTCACATAATATTTCCCACTGAAAACATCCCATAATTTCCCATTCTCGCTCTGTTGGACACTTTGCTGGTCTCCAGTACCTCACTATGATGAACAGCGCTGTGGTGCACACCCTTGCACAGGGATCTCTGGGCACACCTCTGATTATTCCCTTGGGGCAGATGCCTAGAAGTGTGATCACCGGAATGTTTGTCATTTTGATGGATTTCACATTGAGCCCCCCTGCCTGTGTTCTAGGGGCAAAGATAGGTACCCAGGAAGGGATGCCCATGGAAAAAAAAGGGGCTTTGCAAGTGAGTGCTGGCCAAAATCCCAAACGAGAGAAGATACTTTGCAAAGGCTCATCTGGGTGACAGGCAGATCTATTTATTTATTTGTTGCATTTACCTGACCCCTTCTGTCTGAAGAGGACTAACCTAGAACAAGAAGAACTAATATATCATGTGAAAATATCAGAGGGGAAGAGGAGGCTACCAGTAGTTCAGGGACTTGGTTACACAAGACCCAAGAAGAAACCTCTGGCTGTAAAAACCTGTGCAAGCTGCGGAGGTAAGAGAAACTCCCAGGCTCACAGAAGAGATTGTTGGAGGGTCCCACAAGGTCCTAGAACATACATAAGGACACCCGACCATGAATCAACACCCAATAGGGCAACAATCTGCCTGTTGGAAGCAAGGGAAGTTACTGAAAGTGGAGCAAGAGCCAAGCAAGCAGAACTGTTCCCTGTCTGACCCCTCCCCAACATACTGCACCCCAACACGGAATTGGGTTGTCCAGCCTAGCAAATACCTAAGGCTCCACCTCTTACAATGTAACAGATTTACAGAGAGAAAGAAATATGGCCCAAATGAAAGAACAGATCAGAACTCCAGAAAAGTATCTAAGTGATGAGGAGATAGCCACCCTATTAGATGCAGAGATCAAAACACTGGTGATCAGGATGCTCACAGAATGGGTTGAGTATGGTCACAAAATAGAAGAAGAAGTGAAGTCTATGCAGAGTAAAATAAAGAAAAATTACAGGGAACCAACAGTGACAGGAAGAAAACCAGGATTCAGATCAATGATATGGAGCAAAAGGGAGAAATTAACATTCACCCAGA
This sequence comes from Artibeus jamaicensis, assembly GCF_021234435.1. NCBI lineage: Eukaryota > Metazoa > Chordata > Mammalia > Chiroptera > Phyllostomidae > Artibeus > Artibeus jamaicensis. The sequence goes on from NW_026522040.1 coordinate 4,693,608, forward strand.
ACAAAACAAAGAAACAAGAATTAAAAATGAATGGGGAGGGGCTTAGGAACCTCCAGGACAACGTTAAACATTCCAACATCTGAACCATAGGTGTGCCAGAAGAAGAGGAAAAGCAAGAAATGGGAAACTTATTTGAAAAAATAATGAAGAAGAACTTCCCCAATCTGGCAAAGGAAATAGACTTCCAAGAAGTCCAGGAAACTCAGAGAGTCCCAAAGAAGTTGGACCCAAGGAACCACACACCAAGGCACATTATAATTACATCACCTAAGATTAAAGACAAGGAGAGAACCTTAAAAACAGCAATAGAAAAGAAGATAGTTACTTACTAAAGAGTTCTTATAAGACTATCAGCTGATTTCTCCAAAGAAACCTTGTAGGCAAGAAGGGGCTCAAAAGAGGGATTCCAAGTCATGACCTACAACCTAGATTACTCTAACCAGCAAAGCTATCATTTAGAAGGGCGGATAAAGATCTCCCCAGACAAGAAAAAACTAAAGGAGTTCATCATCACCAAGCCCTTATTATAAGAAAAGAAAGATGATCAAAACTATAAACAGTAAAATGACAACAAACTCACAAGTCTCAACAACCAAATCTAAAAAAACACCCTAAACAAACACCTAGAATAGGAACAGAATCACAGAAATGGAGATCACATGGAGGGTTATCAGTGGAGAAAGGGAGGGGGGAGTATGGAGGGAAATGTACAGGGAATCAGAAGCATAAATGGTAGGCACAAAATAGACAGGAAGAAGTTAAGAATAGTATAGGAAATGGAGAAGCCAAAGAACTTATATGTATGACCCATGGACATAAACTAAGAGGGGGAATGCTGAAGGGAGGGGGTGTTAAGGGTGGATGGGGATAAAAGGGAGGAAAAATGGGACAACTGTAATAGCATAATCAATAAAATATATTTAAAAAATAAAAAATTTAAGAAGACCCAGGAGAATGAAACAGGAAAGACAAGGGGACGCCTCACTGTCAGACCCCTGCCATTAGGATGCCAGATGAAACAAAGACACCTGCTCACACCTGAATTTCCAATACACAGTGAACAATGACTTTTAGTGTCAATATACCCTGTGCAATATTTGGGACACACTCACGGTTTTTAAAAATATATATATAGTTGATCTTAAATTCTGATTTAACAGGCATGCTGGGTTTTTCTTTGCTAATTTGACAACACTGTCTGCTGCACCATTACAGCAGACCAGCTGTAGTTTGGGGGTGAACTTGAACTGAGACAGTGTACACTCAGTGCTCAGGAAATTGGGAGCACTGGGTGAAGGAAGAGAGGGCTGCAGCTTCTTACCAATAAGGGGACTGATTAGGGGAGCTCAGCTCAAAGACTCCCACCCTCAAAGAAGCAACGGAAGATCCAGAGGTACTGAGGTGGTTCTGATGGAGCCTTTTTGTGGCACAGGGTTCAGGTGTGCTGGAATCACTGGGGGAAGAGACCACAGTGAAGGAAGGCTGGTCTCATTGCAACTGGCCCAGGTGACACACAAGGGAGGTCACTGACACAATGCTGATGCTACTGCCCCTGAAAAATAGTTTTCTCCCTGTCCTCACTCTGCCAACAAACTGCTTTCCGTGGAGGAAGAGAAGCTCTTCTGTCTTTGCACACACCCAGCGCACCTTCCACTGGTCGTGCCTCAGCAGTCCTTCTCACAATATGCTCTAAATTAATAGCTTCAGGGAGATAATGGTTTATGAAGCAGAAGTTTGTATGCAACCAGGGACAATGTTCTGCTCCTTATTATACAGCTATATTTTTTCTGCAGTCAGATTATGAGCAAACAAGGTTAAATGCACACACGGACACACACAGGCAAATAGGTCTCAATTTTCTGCTCCACGACCCGCTGCCTCAAACTCCTTTCTTGGCTTTGTTGTGGCTGTTTCTCTAGCCTCCACTTTTCTCCTTATCCTATATTCCTCCTTCTCTTTTCCTGCACATTTTGCTTCCCCCCTGTTTGTTTTCTCTTCCCTTTTCCTCTATTTCTGTGCTTCCTTGGTTTTCTTATTATTCATTCTTCATTCTTCCTTTGAAGCAGAAGAACAGCCCAATGAAAAATAAATTTAAAATTATTGATTGTTAGAATGGTGCGTCTGAAATCATTTGCAAACAAAGAAACTGAGGTACTTAAGGTGAAGGGACTTTGTCAAGATAACAGTTTCTAGCACTTAAGATTGGGGTCCAATCTCCCTTCTCCAAATTTGGTTTCCTTTCCACTGCATCTGAGACAGGAGAGAGTCAGGAAGAAGGAAACTCTGGAGATGCCTCAGGGCTAAGACAAAGTAAATCAATACAGAACAGAGACCCTGTTCTAAGACCAGTTGTTCCCACCTTCTGCAAAGGCACTAAATCATGGTGACTCATGAATGCACCTGTGCAGAAGATGCTACAAGACCCCTGCTTCATTAGCATTGTGGCCCCCTCTTTCCTGAGGGCAATCAAGGAAAATCATGGGAGACCACATGTGTCGTAGCTTTAAAATAATATAACTACTCGTACATGCACCATGAAACCCCACCAAGACTAACAAGGAAATATCCACCCTGTAAGAATAGAATCTCTCCAGCCACTGAGGTCAATCTCTGCTCAGAGTTGGCCTGTTCCCATGTTCTACAGAGTGTACGATCGCTTAGTCCACCTGCTCTTTCTCTTTCTGCTGTGAGCTCTCCGTGTACTCAGTTCAAATCTTTGTCTGTGATCACCAAGAACATGGTTACCTGTGCTCACCTATGACAGTTGGACCTGGGATTTTTGAGATATAAGACACCGCAAGACATTGTCCCTTGTCTTTCTAGGTGCTTATATAAGAACAAGACAAGGAAGGGCCTTTTTTTAATTGAATCTATAAGGTTTCAGTGGTTAATAAAATCATATAGGTTTAAGTATATAATTCTATAATATATCATCTGCATTTTGTATTGTATGTTCACCATCCCAAGCCATGTTTCTTTCCATCACCATTTATCCCCTCTTTACCCACTCTGCCTCTCCCCTCCCCCATTTCTCTATGGTATGATCATACTGTTATCTGTCTATGAGAGTTTTCTTGTTTTTGTTTTACTTAATCTCTTCACCTTTTCCACTCAGCCCCTTACCCCCACCACTCTGATAGCTATGAGTCTGTTTCCATTCTGTTTGCTAGTTTTTTATGTTGAAAAAAGATGTACAAATTCTTGTGTTATGAAAGGAGATACACCAAAACATTATCATAATTTTCTCTGTATGATTGGGTTATGAATAATGTTTTCCTCCCTTTTGTTTATCTACGTATTTTTAAAAATTATCATAAGATCATATGTTCATTTTATTAGAAGGAAAACATAAACATTATTATAAGTCATTGTCTAAAAGATTAAGGTAGGCCCTACAAAGAGATGGGTGTAAGGTTTCAAAAAGGGGCCAGCTGCCTCTGCCCCAAATCAAAGGACCTCCGTCCAGAGGAAAAGGGAGAAGCCTTGGGCTTCCAGAGCTGGACGCTGCTCAGACACTGCCTCTGAGCAGAGCCACCTCTCCAGGAGGCAGTGGAGGCCATTCCCAGGAGCCCCGCCTGCAGCCTGGAAAGGCTGCCTCAGAACTGTATGGGAAAAGGCCCAAGGCCTACCTTACCTCCAGCCATGTGCCCTGTGCTACCTAACCCCTCCCAAGAGCTGCTGTTTGCTTGCCCCTGAGCCAGGAAGGAAGGGTGGGGAGGGCCAGACTGAGCCGTCCTGGAGCACTGACACACCAGACCCTGCACTTTGGTCCAGTGCCTGAGCCCTTTGGAGGGTGCTATCACCTCCTAGAATGAACACGCGAGGATCTGCCTGGACTGACTGGGGCCAGTGGCTCTCTGGGCCCAGAGAAGATCTCTCCTTCCTGTGGGGTCTTTAGATTCTAAAATCAACAATTATGTTCCCAGAGCAACAGAAGACAGGTGGGGTGGGGGGAAGCCTAGAGCTCGGGGCCCAGTTCAATTGGACTCTGAGTCATCTGCCTGTTCTTGGCTCCCAGAAAATTAAAATGCCCTTTATATTTACAACAGGGACAATAATCCGCTTTAGGTTTTGAAACCAAAGCAGAATAGAGCCGATTCTGCTCTCTCATCAGATGTTAATCTGACTCCTGGATAATGAAGGAAGGAGAAGGGAATCAGGGGGAAAAGCAGGCTGGTCTGTGTGCCAGAGAATTTGCAAGGAGAGGAGAGACTCTGCATTAAAATGAAATATTAGGAGGTGGAGAATCAACTGTGGAAAGCCTGGCCTGAAAGTGATGCGAGAGTTGAGGCAGAGAGAGTGAGAGGAGAAAGAATGACAGCCAGGCTGGCTCAGGCAGAAGAGATGAGAAGAAACAGAGCAATAGTTCTGCCAAGGATGTCTGACATCAGATTGCAGCTGCCCCTCCAGAATTAATCTAGGGACAGTGCTGGGGAGAGGTGTGAGATGATAATCGTGGGTTTTCCATGATCTTTTTAAAATTTTTAGTTTCTTTTAGTTTAGTTTGTGAGTCTGGGCTCTTCTGGAGTCGGGGGGAGATCGATAAAAAGCATTTGGAGTTCAAGGGGGAAAGAAGGGCAAAGAATGCAGAGGGGAATCTTCTGTGAGTGGCTTAAGAGAAAGTTCAGATTAGGTCACTTTTGCCCACTTCTTGAATTGAAAGATTAAACCAAAAAGTGCTGTCTTTCTCTTTTTATCCAAAAAAATGGAAACTATAAGAAAAAAATCTATTCCCAAAGTTTCAGTTTGCACATGGCATGTTCTTCCCAATCAGCCCCATGGGCAGCTCTTCGTTCCTCCATTTTGGGGATAGTACAAGTGCTTTAAGATGGTCTGAGATTCCCCAAAGCAAGGTTTGAGTGCAACACACAGCATCTATGCTGAGTCAAACCACCCCAAACATTCCCTCAAAATTCAGTGAAAACTCATCCAGCCATTTTCATGTGATGAGGGAGGAAGGGGGGATAAAAAAAGTCCTGTAATTTATATATATATGTAAAACATGTCCCCTCATTAAATGATTCTAAGTGTAAGAAAGTGAATCCTCAAACTTCCAGCCAAGATGAAGGCATAGGTAGATACACTTTGCGTTCTCACATAACCAAAAGAAGGGCAACAACAAACTTAAAAACAAAACAAATAAAAAACAACCAGAAATGCCAGAAAATTGAACTGTATGGAAGTCTGACAACCAAGGAGTTAAGAAGAAACATTCATCCAGACCAGTAGGAGGGGCGGAGACAGGCAGCCAGGGTGGAGAGGACTGGCAACAAGGTGGTGGCTGGAGGACCAGGAAGGTGGTAGCTGGCAGACTGGGCAGTTCTCACATTTGCGTGGGGATAAACTGAGAGGAACAACTGGAGAGTGAGAGAGACCATGCAACCCAGGGTTCTAGTGAGGGGAAATAAAGCCTCGAAACCTCTGGCTGTAAAAATCTGTGGGGGTTGAGGCAGTGGGAGAAACTCCCAGCCTCACAGGAGAATTTGTTGGAGACACCTACAGGGTACCAGAATGTATATAAACCCACCCACCTGAAAATCAGCACCAGAAGGGCCCAATTTGCTTGTGGAAAAAGTGACTGAAAGTGGGGCAAGAGCCAAGCAGGCAGTAGTGTTTCCTCTCAAACCCCTCCCCCACAGACAGTGCCACAACACATGAACATGGGTTGCCCTGCCCTGACCAATAATACCTAAGGCTCTGCCCTTTACAATGTAACAGATTCGAGATTCGTGGAGACAAAGAAATATGGCCCAAATGAAAGAACAGATTGAAGCTCCAGAAAAACAACTAAGCAATGAAGAAATAGCCAACCTATCAGATGCAGAGTTCAAAACACTGGTAATCGAATGCTCACAGAAATGGTTGAGTTTGCAAAATAGAGGAAAAAGTGAAGGCTATGCAAAGTGAAAAAAAAGAAAAATACACAGGGAACCAACAGTGACAGGAAGGAAACCGGGACCCAGATCAACAATTTGGAGCAGAAAGAAGAAAGAAATATTCAACCAGAACATGATTTAAAAAAAAATTCAAGAAAATGAGGAGACTTAGGAACCTCTGGGACAACTTTAAATATTACAACATCTGAATCATAGGAGTGCCAGAAGAAGAATAGGGAGAGCAAGAGAATGAAAGCTTATTTGAAAAAATAATGAAGGAGAACTTCCCCAACCTGGCAAAAGAAATAGACTTCCGGGAAGTCCAGGAAGCTGAGAGAGTCCCAAAGAAGATGGACCCAAGGAAGCACACACCAAGGCACATCATAATTACATCACCCAAGATTAAAGGTAAGGAGAGAATCTTAAAAGCAGCAAGAGAAAAGGAGTTACCTACAAAGGAATTCACATAAGACTATCAGCTGATTTCTCAAAAGGAACCTTACAGGCAAGAAGGGGCTGGAAAGAAGTACTCCAAGTCATAAAAGGCAAGACCTACCCAAGACTACTCTATCCAGCAAAGCTATCATTTAGAGTGGAAGGACAGATAAAGTGCTTCCCAGATAAGGTCAAGTTCAAGGAGTTCACCATCACCAAGCCCTTATTATATGAAATGTTAAAGGGACTTATCTAAGAAAAAGAAGAAGATCAAACTATGAAGAGTAAAATGACAACCAACTCACAACTATCAACAACTGAACCTAAAACAAAACAAAAACTAAGCAAACAACTAGAACAGGAAGAGAATCACAAAAATGGAGATCATATGAACAGTTATCAGTGGGAGGGGGAGAGGGGAGAGAATGGGGAAAAGGTACAGGGAATAAGAAGCATAAAATAGACTGGGGCAGGTTAAGAATAGTATAGGAAATGGAGAAGCTAAAGAACTTACATGTACGACCATGGACTTGAACTAAGGAGGAGGGATTGGTGGAGGGAGGGGGTGCAGAACAGAGAGAAATAAAGGGGGAAAAATGGGACCGCTGTAATAGCGTAATCAATAAAATATACTTTAAAAAAAGAAAATGAATCCTCGTACACTGAGCTTCAACCAGCATCCCCATCACTCCCACCCACCAGATGCCTCCTCCACCTCCCACATAACTGCTGCCACATTGAGAGGCTGGGTCTCTTGACTCTTCCTTTTTGTCTTAGTTCAAGCTGTGATAACAAAGTACTACAGACTGGGGGCCTGTAAACAACAGAAATGTATTTGTCTTAATCCTAGAGCCTAACAGTGGAAGAACAAACAGGCAGGCAGCATGGTCAAGTCACTGCGAGGGCCTCTTCCTGGTTGCAGACTGACATCTTGTGTTCTCACAAGGTGGAAGGGGGTTGAGGGATCCTCTGGGGCCTCTTTGCTAAAGGCACTAATCCCATTCATAAGGGTTCCACCCTCATGACCTAATCACCTCCCAAAGGCCCCCTCCTTCTAATATTATCACATGGGGGTGAGGATTTCAGCATATGAATCTGAGGGGAAACAGTCAGTCCATTGCACTCTTAGATAAACGTAACCTTTTCCAGATTTCTGGTCATCCTGATCAACTCTAGTTTGCTTGTCTCCCTTTTAAAATATGGTCCTTATAACCTAAAAGAAAATTGGTCTTCCTCCCTCCTTCTTTCCTTCTGCCAATCCACCCTGCACACTGTCATGGCAGTAATCATCACAAAGCATGCCCCCCACAAGCTATTCTCTTGCTGGTCAAAACCCTCCAGTGGCTTCCCACTAACTACAAGAAAAATCCTCCTTAGCAACCCCCTAGCCACTGCCATATCTCTGATTACTCCAGTAGCCTCCTAACTGGATCTCTGGTCCCTTTATTGCCCCTCCCACTCCACGATCCATTTTCCACAGCTGGGACAATAATCGTATAACCTCCATTAAATAATGTCCTCTGTTCCCGACTCATTAATGAATTCCCTTTGTACTTGAAATAAAATCCAAATGCCTCCTCAAATCCTATAAGTCCTACACGATGGGTCCCCGCTGCTTCTCAGTCTCTAGCACCTCTCCTCCCCCTCATTACTCCAGCCTCAGCCCCTCTTCAGGTCTGCACACAGGCCAGCCTTTTCCTGCCACAAGCTCCTCACACATACGGTTCCCCTGCCTGGAATGCTCCCCCCTCACCTCACAGGGCAGACTCCTTCTCTTTGTCTTCTCATTGTTTAAGGGTCATTGTGGATGCCACCTCCTCGAAGAGGACTTCTCTGACCACGAGATGGCAAGTAATGTCCCTCCCCAACACACACAGACACACACACACACAGTGTCTGGTTTCAGCACATTGTCATTTTTCACTGTAGCACTGTATCAAGCTTATAATTTGGGGGTTGTCTTCTTTCTTTGTCTATTTATTGATTACTAGACCCTCTCACTGGAAGACTGTAGCTTCCACAAGAAGAGAAATCATGATGGTGTGTTTAGAAGTGTATACTCAGTATCTAGTTAATGTCTTGTATATACAGGATACCCAATAAATATTTATTGGATCAGTGAGGGTCTCTAATACCCTTATCTCCTATCATCCTTCTGCGCCTACTCATTCCCTAAGATCTAGTCAAGGATCTAGAATAAAGTCATCCCTCACTTCAATGAACAGAGGCTATCATCCCTGTGTGCATGAAGAAAGCAGCGATTCGATGCCCGCTCTGCACCAGGCACGATGACAAGGTTAAGTCCACAGAGCTCCCTTAACTTCCAGGGGTCCACAGCCTAGTGGAGGAGATGTGCACATCAAGAGATTGTTAACACAAAATGTAGAATAGACGCAGATGACACTGAGAGGTATGGGACATCCGTTAGAGCCAGAGAAGGTGGGCGCTCACTAAGTTTACATGAATGATGGCATAGGAACAGGAAGCAGGCACTTAGCTGCCTGGCACCCCTAGCTAACATGGCCCAGAATTTCCATTATGCATTTGCCTCTTGGTGTTTTTGGCTGCAAGTGAGGACAGGGATTTGGTCAGATATAGCCTTAGGCCCCCAGGACCCGCCATCACCCATTCCAAAGGAGGAATACCAGGGGAGTAAACTCCCTGGACTTGCACTTTGCCTTAGGCAGTGGGCCCAGCTGCTCTCTGATCTTTGTATCCACACACAGAAGAATCCTCTTCGCTAAAAAAAAAAAAGGGTCTTCCCTGGGGAGAGCCCAGCTATTCATCGAGTGCCACCTGCCACCTGAGGTCAGCCAGCCCCAGATTTTTCCTTTATGGCCAACTCCATTTCACCTGCAGCTGATGTCCCATCCAAGCCTTCAGAACTGTTGAGAAATGAGGGGCAATAAATTGCCATCCACTCGCCCAGCCCTGGCTCACTGCCCCCGTCACTGCCTCTGCCTCCACCCCTCAGAAGACTTAGACCCCAGATGAGGCCAACTTCAATTAGGCCCTGCTGGCAAATTAGTCACACAGGGTGACATTTTCCAATCACGGCACATTAGCACGCCCCCTAATTATGCAATTGTGGAGCTAACGTGTGGAAGCAAACAAGACCAGGGCTCTCAGCACCTGTGTGTGTGTATGTATGCACCACATGCAGACACACCTCTGCACATGCATGCACACACAGCACACATGGGCCCTGAGACAACAGGGTCCACCTCTCCTCTGACATTGTTTAGAAGTTGACTTTGCACTTTGCTTAGACGAAGAGGAAAAAAAACACAGGAAGGAAACCCATAAAAATCAGGGAGCATTTCTAAAAAGTTCACAGATGGAGAGACTTCCACAAAACAATGGCTGTAATGCTGAGCATTAAAACCGTCCGGAGTAAACCTTTCACTCTTTGATTCAGGCCTAGCAGCCGAGTGAGATAGGACGGGTTCACTTTGCCATTCCCCTGCTCTGGGACTCTGGAATCCATCAATCCTGCTCTCCCCTCCCTCACTGGGATTTGAAAACACCTACTTCTCACTCATTTACTCAACAGAGATTCGCTGAGTGTCTTCTCCATGCCAGGCTCTGCCTGGAGCCCTGAGGAGAATGAGGAAGTGTACGTGCACCTGCACACACCTGTACCAAGGCCGATGCTCTTATAGCTCTGGCAGGAGGGATGCCAAGTGTCCTGGCATTGGGAGCATTGTTACCCAATGCCCAGCAGGTGGCGGCTGCCTAATGAGGGGCTTGGGGTCCTTCCAGGTTAAACAGGAAGCTCTTCTGAGGCCAATGGTGTATTTTTAGCAGCCTTCTCTGCTGAACCCCAGTAATAATTGAGTTTTGGATACATTTGGTGTCACTGGAAGGGAATAAAGTTTTATAAAGTGTAAAAAAATTAGGTATAAAAATGAATCAATATAGACATTTCCAAATTAAAGGTAAAGGAACTAAAGAGAGGATAAATAATTTGCACATTATATTGTATAGTACATATAATACATATAAATGTGTGTATTCATGCATGTATATTCATTATATATGCATGTTTGTATGCATATATGTCTGTCTCTGTGTGTTTGTACTTATATATGTGTATGTATGTACCATGCATCCATATAGCTAGTTCCATATCCTGGGTTCCTTTAAAGGATAAATTAGTATGTAAACTCCCTAGCATATGGCCTAGCAGACAGTGGACATGCAGTTAGTCTTCTCCATCATCACTCTGGCCGCCTTTGCTTTATGACATTCGGAGATGATGACAAGCGTGGCTCCTCCATATTGTTCCATCCAGTGTTGCATCTCTGAAGGACACGCCCACACTTGCAGATCTCCTGAAATAAAGCCCCCCCCCCCCCCGGGCATAACGCCACCACCTGACCCAGCCTGGGGATGCCACCTGCCTCTGTTACAGCCGGACTCACCGTGCCCTTTGCGGGGGGGGGGGTGCCACAGTCACTGATAGGGCAGAGACGGCCACCCTCTTACCTGTGGGCCCAGTAGTGCCTTGCTTTGAGCACGTGAAATACAGTTACCCACTTGGGTTTACTCTGTGGCGTGTCCTCCTTCCTCCTCTCTGACGTCCCCTGTTTACGAACACTCCAACAGGGCCCAGGCACTCACAGCAGCTCTGCCTGCTATGAAGCCGGCTCAGGCTCTGGGGCCCTGTGGCATTACTATCCTGTCTGCCCACTCTCCATTGCTGGCCCCAGTTATGAGCCGAGGTAGGACTGTTGGGCCAGTGTTTGTTTGACTGATTGCTCTCCCCCTTTCTGAGCTGCTTCAGAACAAAACACCCCAGACAGAGCCCAGTCCCCTCCCCATGGCACGCTGCCAGTCATGAAGACATTACTGAAATGTCTCCTCTTTTTTTTTTAATGTCGCTCCTTGTCGCCATAGATTGATCTGCCAGTGAAATATTTAGACATGATCATCCGCCTTTGTCGTAAAATACCATTTGACTTTGAGCGATGTGGAGGGAGGCGCTGAGGCTGTAGCTAGTCCCTGCCTGGCACAGGGGAGAGAGGAAGGCAGTGACAATAGGAGAAAGCCACCCCTGGGTCAGCACATCTCTGCCAAAAGGCCACCAACCCAACTTCAGTAAGTTCAGCATACCCAACCTCCAGAGCTGGGCAAGGGGTGGGAAGGGAGAACCAGTTTCTGTCTTTTGATGGCCAAGTTCAATGAGTTTGGCTCAGTCAATCCCATCCTGCCACAGCCTCCCCACTTATTAAATGGCTTTTGTAACAGTTAGCTCATGTAATTTTCACAGTATCTCTATGAAAGCTACCAGTGCACCAACACCCATCCTCTTACAACAACCTCCCTAGGATGGGAATTACTGCCCAAACTTATAAGTGAGGAACCCGAGACTTCCGCCAAGATGGAGGTTTAGGTGGATGTGCCGTGCCTCCTCACACAACCAAGTTTAGGGACAACTAAATATTAGCATCAGAAAACACAACCAGAACACGGAAAACTGAACTTTTCGGAAGTCCGCTAACAACAAATTCTTCGGCCCGACCGGTAAGGGGCGAAACCGGCGTCGGGTGAGGAGTTACAAAGGAGGGCTCGATCGACCCGGGCGCAGAATCCAGACGCACGGGTTCCAAACCCAGGATTGGACCTAGTGAGCGACCGAGCGGCCCACCGGGTGAGCAACTACGGAGGACACAGTGGGGAGGCGGTGGCAGGGAGTTGACTGTGGTTGCCTGGTTGCACGCAGGTGAGGGAGTGAGCAGTTGGACCGGCAGCGGCGCCATTTCCACGCTCTGACCACGCCCCCACATACAGCGTCACAACCCAGCGACCTGGGAATCCAAGGCGCCGCTCCTCACACTTAAAGGGCACGAACAGACCAAGAATGTCGCAGGGAGACCTCAAAGCCCCAGAGATAAATCTAAGTGACGAAGAAATAGCAAATCTCTCAGACGCACAGTTTAAAACACTGGTCATCAGCTTCCTCACAGATCTGGTGGACTATAGCCACAAATTAGAGAAACATATGAACGCTAAATTAAGGGAAATGAATGGAATTCCACAGGAAACCCATAGAGATGAAAAAAAAACTGGGACTCAAATCAATGGAGTGGACCAGAAGGAAGAAGAAAAAAATCATCAAACAGAAAGGAATGAAGACATAAGAATTCAGAAAAATGAGGAGAAGCTTAGGAACCTCCAGGACATCTATAAATGCTCCAATATCCGAATTATAGGGGTACCAGAAGGGGGGAAAGACACAACCACCAGTGGAAAAACTATTTGAACAAATAATAAAAGAAAATTTCCCCAATCTGGCAAAGGAAATAGACTTCCAAGAAATCCAAGAAGCCCAGAGAGTACCAAAAAAGTTGGACTCAAGAAGAAACACACCAAGGCATATCATAATTACATTAGCCAAAATTAAAATGAAGGAAAGAATCCTAGAAGCAGCAAGAGCTAAGGGGACAATCACCTACAAAGGAGTCCCCATCAGACTGTCAGCAGATTTCTCAAAAGAGACCTTACAGGCAAGAAGGGGCTGGAAAGAAATATTCCAAGTCATGAAATCTAAAGACCTACAACCAAGATTGCTCTATCCAGCAAAACTTTCATTTAGAACGGAAGGACAGATAAGGTGCTTCTCAGATAAGACCAAATTCAAGGAGTTCATCATCACCAAGCCCTTATTATATGAAATGTTAAAGGGACTTATCTAAGAAAAAGAAGTTAAAGAAACATGAACAGTGAAAGGACAACAAACTCACAGTTATTAACAACCACACCTAAAACGAAAGCAAACTAAAAGGACAGCTAGATCAGGAGTGGAAACACAGAAATGAAGATCTCAAGGAGGGTTAGCAACAGGGGGAGTGGGAGGAGGAGACGGGGGGAGAAGGTACAGAAAACAAGTAGCATAGACAGTAGATAGAAAATAGATGGGGGGGGGGGGGCAAGAATAGTATGGGAAATATAGAACCTAAAGGACTTGAGACACATGGACATAAACTAAAGGGGGGTAATGGTGGGGTTGGGGGGGCAGGGTGGAGGGGAATGAAGGGGGGAATAGAACAACTGTAACAGCATAATCAATTCAAATAAATAAATAAATAAATTTATTTTAAAAAAAAAAGAAAGAAAAGTGAGGAACCCGAGGCTCACAGAATTCAGTCTGAATCTGGGCAGCCCAAGGTCACCTAGAGGAAAGGAGGGGTGTGTGTCCAGGACTCAGCTCTCCCAGCTCCCAAGGATGTGTTCTTTTCACCAGATATACACAGAAGGTCACCACCAACATGGACCCGCTAAACTCACGTCTCAACCCCCAAGCCCTTTCTTCCTCTACAACTTCTGCAGAGGCTCAAGATCTTTCCTGGGAAATGCAGCTTGCTTCCTGATCCCAGATGGAGGTCAAAGGCTGAAAAGACTCAACCCCTCAGCCCCTGGCTTGAACATTTAAATGGCAAGGTACCTAGAGCAGTGGTCATCCAAGCCCTGGGACCCTGCTCTGCAATGACCATAATAAAGTGAAGAAGATGGTTGGAGGGGCATTAGGAACTCTCCAAGGGCAGCCTGGAAGGGCCTTGGGCAAGGTGAGGGCAAAGTAGTCCCACAGTGAGCCACACAGGACGATACACTGTGGAGGCTATCAAATGCTCCCAAGCCCACGGCACCTTGGCCACACTGTTTGCTCTGTTGCCAAAAATAAAAGATAGTTCTCAAAGAAACCTTTGTCTTTATTCCCCTCTTTCAGAATCAAGCAGTGCTCTTTTATCTAAGCAGTAGGGGAGGGGAGGGAAGGGGTCACAGAAAGGGAAGGGAGAGGAGGCTTGAATCTTCAGAAAAGGCTAGACAAGTACTGCATGAAAGCAAAGAGTCCAAGAAGAGAAGCAACTACCACTGAGAGGGTCCACAGGCTCTTCAGTGAACTCCCAGAGGGCAGGGAGTGGCTGCTTATTCCTGTTCTCTCACTTTCCAATGGGGAAACCAAGGCTCTGAGAGAATTGGAAGTACCTTACAAAGGGTCACCCACTTGTCAGTAGAAAGAATTCAGACTTTCTAACTCCTGATCCAGCACTCACATCTGTTTCTGGAAAAGCTAGCCCAGGGGCCACCATCTTAGAGGTGCCCCTTGGAAGCCCTCCAAAATACCTCTCTGAGAACAAAAGAGAAGGTCACACTCCTCAATTATAAAAGCATTTTAGTGAGGAAAAAAACCTAGAGAAAAAGGAGAATGGGAAATAGTAGGAAAAAGGGAAGGTGAAGGATACCAGATAGATCCTAAAAAGATCCTTAAAAAGGCCTTTCCTATGTATGTGCAGACATCCCAATCTGCACCTGGGCAAGAAACAGCAATATTTTTCTTCCAGGGCATCCCAGATAACATGTTTGGCCAAATTCATACATCCTTAAGCTGGGTTTATATTAAAATGATGTCACAATGAAGCCGTAATGTCCTACCAGGAGATCGGAGTGATATTCCTAGAAAGCAGAATTCAGTCATCCCAACACTACTATTGGTTCCACCGACTTCTTCCTCAGCCAGTTGAAAGGGAGCAGGACTGCTTGCCCATAACTGCTCCTCGTTCACCGGCAAAGCCCCTCAGACTCACACTTCCTCACTTAATCTTATCCTCCAAGGCAGAATAAACTGAACTCCGTATATTACCTTTCAGAAGGACTGGCCAGATTTCACCAATTTCAAAAGTGGACTCAGAACAGCACAAACATGGTCCAACTAGGTTGGGTCCAGATATTCAGGCATCCCCCTTCTAGAACAACCAAGTCATAGGGACCCCTCAAGGAATGCAACCAACTCCTTTCCCATTGCATTGTCTTCCCCAGGAGCCAAAAAGGAGGTTCACCTACCTCACTCCTGGGACAAAATATACCCCATTTCCATGCTTAATTCACCTGTTGGGGGAGAGTCATCTCTTCTGCCTACTCTGAGCTGCATCTCCACCCCATGAAAGCTCCTCCTGGATCGGTCCAAGCTACCCTCCTCCCTGATCAGGCCATAGTGCCCAGTGGGCCAGGATATAAAGTGATGTACATCAGGGACACTTTCCTGTGCCAAAATTGGATGGCTGAGTGTGTTAGCTGAGGACAAAGGGGGATGGTTGGCATAAGTAACTACAAAGTCCAAGAGGAGAACTTACCTCAAGCTTAGGTAGATTCAGCATTCGAGATTACCATTGGTGTGTATCATCAGTGTGCATTTGAGGGTGAGTGTGTGTCTCCCCAGTCCTGCCATCTCTCAGCTCTGCTGCTCCCCATGTGTTGACTTCAACCTCTCCCCTGCTCAGATAATCTTCTTCCATGGGGCAGAGAGGGGCTTCGAGGGGCTCCACACTTACACAACTTTCATTGGGGGCAGGTAAGGGGGTGGATGGTTTCCCTCTCCCAGCCCATACATCACCCTTGCTTGAGCCACACCCACATTCATTGGTCCAATGGATGCATCCATGATGGGGATGCAGGTTCTATAATTAACAGCATCCACCACAGTGAAAAAATAAGAGAGAGGCTATTTCACGAAAGAAATGCAGTGCCAAGCCAGGAAAAAAAATGAGACAAATACAACAGATCCCCACATATGAAGAGAGCCTAGCTATTATTGCTTCATGAGATTAGTTAAAAAAAAAAAAAAAACAGAATCAGAATTCTCTACACAATGTTTTACACCCTAGATTCAATTAACACAGAATAGGAAGCCAAACTTTGGCCTCTTGTCCTGACTCATATTTTCCAAACCAGATTTTTCCAGAGAAGGCCTACCTCCGGAGTAAGTAGGAGCTTGCCAAACCACTAATGAAATGGTATGGTTTCCTCTCTGACTCTGGTCCCCTGTGAATATCCTTCCTTGGTCAGGAACCCTGCAGGAGAGGGAAGGTGAAGAATACAAATCAGAGACAACATTCCATTTAAATCCCTGACACTCTGCAACCCTCAGCGGTGCCTGGCCACCTCTGACTAGTCCCCTCCTGAACCCACACTTGCAAAGGTCAAAGAGAAGACATCAAAGAGGAAGACAGATTAAGTGCGATGCGCAATCAGAGATTGGTACCTGCTCCCACCTGGGAGGTAGACTTCAAAAGGTGCTGAACAGAGAAGTTGAGTTCTTCCCACCACACCCACCTCCACATCAGCTCCCTGGAAGGCTCCGCATTGGCAGAGCCTTGAAGACCGCAGCTGATGGGGTTGGTGAGAATGGACAATAGTGTTAGATGACTCAGGAACAAGGATCTGTTCTATCACTTGCACATGGGTAACCTTGGACAAGTTACTCAACACTCCTGATCCTGCCTCCTCATCTGTAAAATAGGAATGTTGGTTGTTACCTATTTCACAGAGTTGTCTTAAGGAATAAATGAGATAATGTCTCAAAAATGTTTAGAATGGTGCCTGAGACATAGTAAGCACTCAGAAAGTGCTAGGGACATTGTTGGCATTAGCAGCCAGGTATATGTGAGTCTATAAATGGAAGAAAAATTGTCTCAATCACATGTGCATTACTTTTCAAGTAGACTGTGCTATTTTAAAGAATTAACTACAAACTCACTGAAAATGTTACTGGATTCAGTGTTCCTTATAGTAATCATATATTTTCTCAATCAGTCAGCACTCCCAGGCTGAGTCCCCAGTTTTTATCATAGCGATCTGCATACCCAGTAGAGGATGAGAAGCACCGACACACATCACAGTGTTATCTTTACAGTGACTTAAGGCCCACAGAAGTTATAACTCAGACACAAAGTGCAGTACTTGATCTCTAGCATCTTCAAAGAATGATGCTCTCTCTCTATTGCCCTTTGCTACTGTTGCTTACGAAGAAATTAGGTGGAATTCATGGCATCAGCAAGCATTAAATATCCTCATCCGTCCTGCTTACCCTAGGACTTTTGCTCACCTGGATTTTGCTCTCCTGCCCATGATGGATGGCCAGGAGCCACATTGTCAGATTGACTTCCAATCCAGAAATAGCTCTGCCATTTAGATGCCATGGGGATAACATTAATACCAGACACAAAGGCTAAATAAAAAGCCTTTAGCAACTGAATGGCCCTTAGATTTCAGCGTTATTGATCCAGGAGAGCCTGCTAAGTTATTATGGCTACAGTTCTGCTCAGACAAACCTGCAATCCTGAGAGAAGTTAGCAGAAGTCACAGTCACCTTTAACTACAAAGTACAGTGGAAGGGCTGTGGGGGCAGCCAGCTGCCCCATCCCTACCGCTGTTCTCCGCGAGCTGCTTTCGTTCCTCCACATTCAGAGCCAGCCTGGGACCACTCCTTGGCTCCATTTCCTCCCACCAATAAGAGCTCAAAATGTACGGTACATCTAACCTTGGTTTCTCATCTCACAAAAAGTCTCCAAGGTGGTGTACACAGTATTACACTTCTGCGTAAAAATAAAGGAAAGTCAAGTGATTTGCTCAATACCAAGTGACTGAGAGGTGGGACAAGAACAGCAGTCACCCTCAAGTATGGATGCCCCCAGGTTGGCTCCTGGGCCCTGCATCCACCCCTCTGCATCTTCTCCTAAGCCCTCCAGGACAGGGGACACAGACTCCACATGGCACGAAGAGTGGCTGTCACCTAGAATTGCTCATGCCTCTTTCCCTTAATAATCCCCCAACACTCCAGGTGGGAACTAAGTTTAGCATGCTCTCTCAGCCCTAGGGTCTACTAAAAGGCTTGGGGTGAACACCAGCAAGCACTGTCCGGCACTGGGCAGGGCTCAGGGGCAGATGGGCTGAATCTGCACAGACCCTCTGTTCTCTGTGCATCTTGCATGGAGGCATGCAGGGACTGGCTACAGGTTAACACAGGGTGGAGCCCACACCCTGAGGCTCTCCTTCATGGTGCAGGTAGCCTTAAAAGTAAGACAAAAACCATTTGAGTTTGGGTGCCCAATGTTCTCAGCTTGCATACCAGCTATTTACAGGAATCGCTGGGAATGCAAGCTGCCCACCTAGAAATATGGAGAGTGAGGAAGTTGAGCGCACACCGCTCCTCTTGCTGGGTGGAGGGGGAGAGACCCTGGCCCTGCTGGCTTGGTACCAAGCTCCCTGAAGTCACCCTGGGGACATTCAGTGAACAATGCCACTTGCTCTCCACACTCGGATTTTTGGGATCTACCTATTGTAGGGAAAGTATAAGAGAGAACGAGGATACGAAGGGCTTTCTTGGACTCCAGTGAGTTTCTCTGTCTCTTCTCCCCAGAAGTTCTCCAATCAGCTATGCATTTTAAGCCTCACAATTCATGTAAAGAAACCAAAGTGGGCAAAATGCCAAGGCATGGTGACTCACCCACCCCGATTCTCTTTTCTCTGGGAGACGTCCTAAGACATGGTGATTTGACCCTACACTCTGGCCATGGCTAATGGATCCATCTGTAGATCCCTGAGTAAATTGGGGTCAACCACACTTTCTTCCAACTGGGAATTACCTTCAGGGGCAGTCAGATCCTGAGCTGGGAAACAGGAGCACTAAACTGGGCCACAGCAGGGACCAGAAAAGAGGTCCATGTCCTCCTGCTGTGGAGTGTCCAGACGGTCCCCCATTTTTTCCACTTTCTGAGTCTTGCCTGTTTAACATGTCTCTCTGAGCCCTAAGATTCCCCAGTATCTCTCAAAAACCAAATTCCCCTTCTGCTTAGACCAGCCAGAATTAATTTCTGCTAGTTGAAAACAAACAAACAAATCTCTTAATTAGTGGGCGTACAATAGCTCTTTTCAAACTCTTCTGTATTGTTCTCATATGTTAACTATTCTCAGAAAGAAAAATTGGTCCCTTTCATAAGTTTCTGGAACAAACGTTTTTTTTTAAATAGTCAAAGACCTTTTACAATGAGCAGAGAGCCATGATTTTCTATAATTTCCATTCATGTAAAAGATACATTAGTAGAGTAAGGAGCAGAGTTGCCTGGGAAAGGTTTGTTATAAGCTCAAAAGCTCCGCCTCCTAGGAGTCTCTCCCTGTGTTTGCAGTAGGAGTGCTCTGTGTCTCGGACAGAGCACGTGGCTCTAGGTTGGGAGAGCCTGAACTCAAATCCAAGTGCCCCCACCTCACTTGACCTTGAGGAGGCAGTGTGGGGTAAGGGTGTGGCTGCCACTTCTCGGCTCTGAGGTTGTGGGCACCCTCCCTGGCTGGCTGGCTCTACCACATTCAGTATCTGTGTCCGCACACACACAAAGGCCTGGCATTGTCACCTGCCGGGTGGGAATGGGAGCTGGGAGCCCCTGCTCACATTTGACCCTGGCTCAATAAGAACCTTGAACAAGCTCCTTACACTCTCTGAGCCTCAGCATCCTCATCTTTAAAAGGAGGGGTAATAGCCACCTACCTCACAGGGTTGTGTGATAATTACATAAGACTTCAAATGTGAAGCACTGAGAACGGTTCCTGTCAGTAAGTGAGTGCTCAAAGAAGTTTGCCTGCTATTATCATTATGTTTTATTCCAGCACCACTCAAAAGGAGATAGTTCACTAGAGAGAAAGAGAAAGAGGAAAGGCATTCTAGAAGCCAAACTCGGAGAAATTTTTTGAAAAATGCTTTCTTTTTGTGAAGGAGCTGTTATTACCCTCTAGAACTAATTAGAGAAGTGAGGAAACACTTAACACTTTGCCTCTTCCGATAAATCCTAAGTAGGGTTATTAGATGGATCAGCAGGGGAAGAGTTAGAAGTGATTTTCTGAAAAACTATCCACCAGGCTAAGGGCATTTTTGACACTTGAAACACCCAAAGAAAGTTAAGTGTTCTCCTTGTAGCTGAGTAGGGAGACCACGATGGAGTGAAAGTGGTAATTAATGGCCTAAGAGGAGGAGATGAAAGCTACTTAATTTGAAGGCAGACATTTTCATTTCTCTTAATATTTCTCTGTATTGTTTCCCCTCGTTTTAGCCCATAATTAAGAAGTAGCAGTTCTACTGACAAGAGTTATGAGTTTGTAGGAAAGCGTACTTATCTGTTTCATTCTGATAATTCAGGTGCTGCATAATGCCAACTCTTTGGGTAAGCTGCACCTTACACCTGGTGAAGGATAATACTTCAGCTATTATATCAGTTAATTCATTTCATGGCTATTTCACTTCATTAGTTCATTTAACACAAACAATGCTGTGAGACAGATAATGCTATGCTCATGTTACAGGGAAGTAGTGATATAGGAACCTGGTTCACTTTGTACTACTAGGGTAGTAATTATAAGAGTTAACATTTCATTGAGAGCTTTCCCTGTGCTAAGCAGAGGAAAAGGCATTTTTTTCTAATATAATCCCTTTAATCTTTATAACAACCTATTATTATTTATTCCCATGTTTTTTTGTAGAAGAGGAAACTAAGGCTTAGAGGGTTTCAATAACAGAGAGGTGGGGCTGGATTTGAACTTGACTCTTTCGTGACTTGATGCCAGTGCTGAAACAGAACAAGATCCAAGTCCCAACTCTGAGGAGGGCCCCTTATCCCCAGCTCCTCTGTGCCTTCTAGGTCCCTGCAAGAACAATCTGCTGTATACTCTAGGTGTTCAAAATGCTATTCTCCAAGATGGCAATAAAGCTGTTTTCAAACCCCGAACATTTTCAGAATGTTTTGTGCATTGCTCAGAGGACTTTGCAAGACCCCACGTGGAGTCTGGGCAGTGATTGTGCAAAGTCGAGGGTACTTAGCAAGAAACCCAGTGCTTCTACAGACTTCAGTTCCACCAACAGGCTCCATGGGGTTACACCATTTACTTCACCTGTCCGGCAGCTACAGCTTGAGCCCATTGGAGACCAGAAGAAATATGGGCCCCAAGGAAAAGAATGGTCTTCTCAGTTAACCAAAACCTTCCACAGTGGAAATGTGAGCTTTATTACACTTGGAAGCCAAGACCATAACAATAACAACACTAATGATGCCAATCTAGAATCTCAAGTTCACTGTGAAGAACAGTGTGGCATTTCCTCAAAAAATTAAAAATGGAAATGCCTTATGACCCAGAAATTCCACTGCTGGGGATATGCCCTAAGAATATTGCAACACCAATTCAAAAGAACCTATGCATCCCAATGTTCATAGCAGTGTTATTTACAATAGCCAAGTTCTGGAAATAGCCCAAATACCCATTAGTAGAATAATGGACTAAAAAACTGTGGTACATTTACACAGTGGAATATTATGCAGCAGAAAGAAAGAAGGAGCTCCTACTCTTTGTGACAGCATGGATGGAACTGGAGACTATTATGCTAAGTGAAACAACCCAGTCAGCAAAAGACAAATACCATACGACCTCACATATAACTAGAACCTAATGGACAGAATAAGCTAACAAGAAAAATAGAACCAGACATGGAAATTTGAAACAGACTGATAGCTATAGGCAGGGAGAAGGGAATGATGGAAGGAGGGGAAGGGGCTAGTCATAGAACATGTATGAACAACTCATGGACATGGACAACGAAGAGGGGACTGACCGTGGGTGAGAGGGGTGGGGGGTGGGGGCTCAGTGGAGTGGGGCAAAAGGAGAAAAGACTGGGACAATTGTAATTAAATAAATAAATAAATAAATAAATAAATACATACATACTCAGGCTCAAGCATTTACTAGCATCATTTGTATTTTCTCTTAACCCTGCCCATGAATGTGTGCCCTGTTGCCTCTACGCCTGACCTAGTTTCAGGTGGCCTTCCACACAAGAAGCATGTTTCATCACCTTAATGGCACACATACTTAAATAGAAAGTGGGGAAATCAGGAGGAAGCACGCAGGTTGTGCCCTGACAGCTGGCGTGGGCGCTGTCAGTGGGCACTGGCGTGGGCTCTGAGCCTCCTTGGGCCGCAGCAGCAGCTATTTGTCACTCCAGCTGCCTCCTGCTGGGAACAGGCACGTCTGAGAGCTGGCTGCATGTGTGCAAAGGAAGGGACCTGAGCACTGTGCTAGTTCTAAGGAGAGGCTTCATGTTGGAGACCTCATTCCCTCAAAGTCCCAAATGCTGGGTCCCTGGCAAGAATTGTACCTCATGAGTGGAATGCAGAGGCAGTTTTTCTTTAAACGTCTCACCTGTCTGACAAAAAAATGTTAGCCACAAAGCCAAGGGTCAAATGTCGACTACATCTGAGGCTGTTAGCTATGACCCAATAAAATTCTCAAAGCAAGGAATTGTACCTGAACAACACCTTTTAGCTCCTTTTCTGTCCCTTATACAAGGAGGCATAAGCCAAGTAGTGCACCTGAAAATGTAACAGAGGAATGTAGCAGGAGAAGCATGAATTTTGGAACTGGCATTGTGTGGGCTCACAGGACACTGGGGTTCAGGGTTGGGACTTCTCCCGGGTCCTGAAAAGCCACCACATGCCAATACAGCATGTCCAGAAGTAGGAGCGAAGCATCATCTGGGGGAGAGCACCATGCAGAGCTCTTCCCATCACTCCAACACACATACACCCACTCACTCTTGCCCCCTCCCCCCAGGGCCTCTTGCTAATGAGAACAGGCTTACCAGGCTGGTGCTGGGAGAGGGCTGCTCAGCTGTCAACCTCGCCTCTGACCCAGTTCTCAATGGGGCTGCCAGTTTCCAGGGCCATAAATCAAGGTTTGATTCACTGAACGTGTAAGAAGTCTGATGATGGTCCAATGCTGTGCAGAATTCCCAGGATACAAAGAAAAACAGGCCTGACCCCTGAGGAGCCCCCAGCTAGAGCAGTTAGTGGGGAGTCTGACATATGCATAAACAATCTTCAAACCGGCCACAGTTGACTTGTCTGCCCCAAGCAGATCACACCTTTCCAGGAAGCTAAGGCTGTAGGTTCATGTTCATGAAGAAGCTCCTCAAGTTGGTGCCAACTCAGCGAGCTTCCCCAAGGCTTCACTTAGCCCCAACTCACATGCGAGCAAGACACTGGGAAGGCTGATGTTTCACATCTGTCCCCAAAGCAGGTCTTCAAGTTGACACTTCAAGTTGACACTGAAGCAAAAACTATGTACTAGAAAAAGAAAAGGTGTAAATTGTTTTAATCACATTGAACTAATTCAGGTAGATGAACCTCTACTGGCACCCAGAAATGATTGCGTGAAATGATGAGGTTGGCGCACACTGGTCTCTACGTGATTCTCCTCATTTCTCAGAAAGGAAACAGGACCAGCACTGAACCATCCTGCTTACTCCTCCCCCCACAAACTACATTCCCAAAAGGACCCTCCTTCCTCTGTTTCCGCATCAGTCGTAGATGTCAAACTTTATGTTGAGCACAGAGATTGCTCTGAAGACGGGGGCTGTGGCTTGGCCCAGACTGCAAAAAAAGGGGTGATTGATATGCCATGTGTGTATTTCCCCGGGAGGGGTGGTGGAGCCTGAAGGCCTCCCCAGGGCAGAGGTGGCAGGTAGAGCAGAGTGTTCAGGAAAGGCAGGTGATCTGCAGAATTGGCAGACAGGGCACCCATCCTCAGAAGGCAGATTTTCCTCCCTGCAGCTTCAAGCCCAGCCCCGCCCAGAACTCCCGCTGCCTGACTCAATACCTCACAGAGTCAAAGGAGGCATGTCATGCCACCTGGATCCCTCACCTGCCACCACCCTCTCCCGAATTTGGTCAACAGTCTTCTACTCCATCATCAGCTTTGCAACGACAGCTTTACCTGAGACTGTCAGGGTGGGACTGCTTTCGACAGGAGACAGGCTGTTGTGTTTTACTGCTGCCACAAACGTGGGAGGAGGTGGGGCCTTCCGGTAGGTTATTATCTTCAGCTGGCTGAAGAGGAGGTTGAGGCAAAAGAAAGTAGAAAATAATTTTTTAATAAAATGAAAACAACTTTCCAGATTCAGGACTAGAGCCCAGGTCTCCAGACCCCTGGCCCTTTTGCGCATCCCTGGCCGGTGTCCATGGCCCACTCACTGAGGGGTGACCCTTCATTCTGTTCCTTCTGTCCTCCTCTTGCTGAGCCTCCAAGATGGCTCCAGATGCGAGCATGCGCCCCTGTGGCAGTGCCTGACTCTCTATGAAGGCCTCAAGGCTTTGTTCAAACTCTCACGGAACTTGCAGATGCACTGTGGGGTGCACCATGTGTGAACGGAGCAGGACGGACACTAGCATAGGATATAGGACTCTGGGGAGAAGCCCAGTACCTGCAGGGACAAGATGGTCCTGACCCTAAAAATGGGGGTCAGCACCTTGCAGGGCAATGGAGAGGGGCCTGGGGCAGAGCAGGTGGCACAGGGGCAGTCAGTGGTCCAGGCAGGCCCTGCCTCTTAGCCCAGAAGGGCCTCCCCTCTCTCCTAGGGTGGTTTCTGGAAGTATTTGTCTTAGAGCCTCCTCTTTGATTTTAGCACCTTGTTCTCCCAAGATCCTTAACTGGTTGAGCTTACCAAGTGAGTGGCTCCAGGAGGGAAGAGATGAATGTCACTTGTGTTGGGGACAGAGAGAGTCACTACAAAGGGGAAAGGACAGGAAAGGAAGGTGGGAGACAGGCCTCTCGGTGGCAGTGGGTTGAGAGACCATCCTGCGCTGGAACTGAGCCGGGCCAGGTTTGGACAGTAGTTTTACCTGACACTCAGGGTCAGGGCCTGGGGACAGGATGGCTCTCTCCTTCTCCCAGACAGGCCCCCCCAGCCCAGAAGAACTAGAGCATCTGTCTGGAGACCAGACAGAAATGGCCCCGAAGGAACACTCCCGGCCAATGGTGGCACAGGGGTTCAGTCACAGAAGAGAGAAGAGGAGAGGGTCCACTCACACCCACAGGACAGAAAGTCACGTCAGGCCGACGTCCTTACATCTCTAACCCTCTGGCCCCTGCTCCTTTGGGCCTGGTGAGCAGCCTCTGCCAACACCTTCCCCGAGGGCATCCTTCTGACCTTCCCTGGGGTCCCAGCAGCCAGGCTCCTACACAGCCCAGCCTCCAGGATCTCCCTGCTGAGAACACCTCTGGCCACAGGAGCCTGTGCAACTCGTTCCTTCCAAGGCAGGTGGACATGCCAGGTGCTCACGTTTTCTGAGTGACCCTCATCTGAGGGATAAATACCCCACTTCTTT
Source organism: Artibeus jamaicensis (assembly GCF_021234435.1). Taxonomy (NCBI): domain Eukaryota; kingdom Metazoa; phylum Chordata; class Mammalia; order Chiroptera; family Phyllostomidae; genus Artibeus; species Artibeus jamaicensis. The sequence goes on from NW_026522040.1 coordinate 4,718,899, forward strand.
GCTGTCAGGGATACAATTACAAAGCATGTACCCTTGGCTTCTCAGAAGGTTCCAGGTAATCATTGTGAGCCCCCGCTGCCCATAGGGAGTACCCACCCATTAACTCGCTCTTTGTTGCCCCCTCTCCCTCAGGGTGCACCCAGGGAACACATCCCAAACAAACCACGTGTATCAAAATACTCTCCTCAGGTTGGTTTTGGGGGGAATCCAAACTAAGACACCTATATGGATTGAACTGTGTCCGCTAAAAAGATACATTGAAGCCCAACCCCCAGAACCTCAGAATGTGACCCTATTCAGGGGGGCTGACCTTAAATAATTATATTACAGGTGTAATTAAGTAAGATTTGGTCATATGGGAGTCTGGTGGTCCTTGGTCCAATTTGAGTGGTGTCCTTATAAGAACAGAAAACAACTTCCAGCCAAGATGGAGACAAGTAGACACACTGTGCCTCCTCACACAACTAAAATAAGGACAGCAACAATTTAGAAACAAAATAACAACCAGAAATGACAGAAAATTGAACTGTATGGAAGTCAGACAACCAAGAAGATAAAATAGACACATTCATCCAGACGGTAAGCAAGGTGGAGTCAGGCAGCCAGACGGAGAGGGGTCACGGCACAAAAACCAGTGGCACCAGGTGCAAAAGGCACCTTGAGTGCACAAGACGGCAGTGGACAGACCCTGGGCATGCAGGCAGCAGCTGGCAGAACCAAGGTGCAGGGTGGCAACAGGTAGACCCAGCGAGGCCGTGATTGTGAAGCGAGGCACTGTGTACAAGGCGGCTGACCAGGCGGTTCCACATTCGCGCACAGATAAACCAGGCAAAATTGGGGATCCAGACAAATCACACAACCAAGGGCCCCAGTGTGGGGAAATAAAGCCTCAAAACACCAAATTAAAACACCTGTGGCGGTTGAGGTGCCGGGAGAGACTCCCAGTCTCACAGGAGAGTTCATTGGAGAGACCTACAGGGTCCCAGGACATACACAAGCCCACCCACATGGGAATCAGCACCAGAAAGACCCAGTTTGCTTGGAAGAAGCAGCAGAGGGAACTAAAATCCAACAGAGAGTGGAGCAAGTGCCACTGTTCCCTCTTGAACCCTGCCCCCAAAACAGCATCACAACCCAGTGACTGGGTTGCCCCTCCTGGGTGAATACCTAAGGCTCTGCCTCTCATACATAACAGGGGGGACAAGACAAAAAAAAAATGGCCCAAACAGAAGAACAGATCAAAGCTCCAGAGCAAATACAATTAAGCCATTGAAGAGATAGCCAACCTATCAGATGTACAGTTCAAAGCACTGCTGATCAGAATGCTCACAGAACTGGTTGAATTTGGTCACAAATTAGATGGAAAAAATGAAGGCTACACTAAGTGAAATGAAGGAAAATGCACAGGGAACCAATAGTGATGGAAAGAAAACTTGGACTCAAATCAAAGGAGTGGACCAGAAGGAAGAAAGAAACAACCAAACAGAAAAGAATGAAGGAACAAGAATTCAAAAAAGTGAGGAGAAGCTTAGGAACCTCCAGGACATCTTTAAATGTTCCAACATCTGAATTATAGGGGTACCAGAAGGGGAAGAGGAAGAGCAACAAGTAGAAAGCTTATCTGAACAAATAATAAAGGAGAACTTCCCCAATCTGGTAAAGGAAAGAGACTTCCAGGAAATCCAGGAAGCTCAGAGTCCCAGAGAAGGTGGACCCAAGTAGGAACACACCAAGGCACATCATAATTATATTAGCCAAGATTAAAATGAAGGAGAGAATCCTAGAAGCAGCAAGAGATAAGGGGACAGTCACCTACGAAGGAGTTCCCATCAGACTGTCAGCTGATTTCTCAAAAGAGACCTTGCAGGCAAGAAGGGGCTGGAAAGAAGTATTCCAAGTCATGAAAGGCAAGGACCTACATCCAAGATTGCTCTATCCAGCAAAGCTTTCATTTAGAATGGAAGGGCAGATAAAGCACTTCTCAGATAAGGTCAAGTTCAAGGAGTTCATCACCACCAAGCCCTTATTATATGAAATGTTAAAGGGACTTAGAAAAAGAAGATAAAAAACATGTATAGTAAAATGACAGCAAACTCACAATTATTAACAACCACACCTAAAACAAAAACAGAAACAAACTAAGCAAACAACTAGAAGAGGAACAGAACCACAGAAATGTAGATCACATGGAGGGTTAGCAACAGAGCAGTGGGAGGAGAAGGGCAGAAAAGGTACTGAGAATAAGTAGCATAGATGGTAGGTAGAAAATAGACGGGGGGGGGGGGTGCAAAAATAATGTGGGAAATGTAGAAGCTAAAGAACTTATGACACATGGACATGAACTAAAGGGGGGGAATGTGGGTGGGAGAGGGTGTGCAGGGCAGAGGGGAGTGAAGGGGGGAATGGGAAAACTGTAATAGCATAATCAATAAAATATATTTTTTAAAAAAGAGGAGAGAGGCGCCAAGGGAGAAGACAGTCATGTGACCATGGAAGGGGGCTGGAATGGTGCATCTACAAGCCAAGGAATGCCGACAAACACCAGAGCCTGGTACAGGCAAGGAAAGATCCTCCCCTACAGGGTTCAGAGGCAGCGCCACCCCGCCAGTGCCTCAACTTCGGTGGTCTAGTCTGCAGAACTGTGAGACGGGACCCGTCTGTTGTTTAAGCCACCCAGCCTGTGGTCCTTTGTGACAGCAGTCACTACAGCACCCAATGACAGAGCTTGTGGGGAGGTCACACCTGAGTGTGGAGTCAGTGGCTCTTCCTGTGAAGCTCAGAGGGGCACGTGGCCCTCCCGAGATGGCCACCTCCACCTCGGCAGCCTCATCACTCAGCCTGAGTGACGCAAGCTACTGGGCCTGCACGGGGCATTGAGAGGCAGATGGCTGCAGCCATGGGCCCGGGGGGACTCTGAGCACGGTCTCTTCCCACCTCCAACCCCCTTAAACCTAATACCACAATCCCTTCCTGATATTAAAAACTGACAAGGAATTGTGCCACCGGCACCAGCATTTTAATATTGAAAGGTTGTGAAATCTAATAAGAGCTATAAGGAGGTTGATGGGGGTGGGGTTATTTTTCCCCCCTTTTGAGCTTCAGTAGAACTGGGATTCAATAAGCAAATGTGACAAATGTGTAATTTCCCCTTGATCCTCGGCGGGCAGGCATTTCCTGTTTAATAACCTTAAACCAGCGCAGCCCCGCCCCCGAGGGCCCCATCCCCTGAGGATCTCTCTTTTCCATCTTATCAGAATAATCCTTCATTTGAACACGGCTCAGACTGGCACTTTGGTGGCACCTTATCACCGCTTGAAGGCACAAAGGGAACATGCTGGAATATTATTTTTCCCCTTTGTGGAGAAGTGTTAATGAGATCTTCCTGCCATCGCCCCGCCTGTGACTACAGGAGATCCCTGATCCCGGCCCTTTCCAATCAAATCCCAGTTTCGAAACTTGTCTGTAAAAGAGGGAGTGTCTGGCCCACACCCTGCCCAGGAGAAAGAAGGGAGAGGTAGAAAAATTTCCAGCATGGAAATGACAAACAGCAGGAGGAGACCACACCTGACCTGGGAGGGTGGGCTGGCAGCGTGGAGTGTCCGTGTGAGGCACACACGTGACCGTGGCAGCAAGTGCTCCCACCTAAGCAGGAGAGGGCAGGGGAGAGCTCCCCAGAGGGGTCTGGACAGGTTGACAAGCACAGAGTCACTGACACTCCAGGGAGGTATCCTAGCCCCAGCCTGTGAGAGGGGTCCCAGCTCAGGAGACCGAGAAGGGTGCTTTCGGATGGACTGATCCCTTGCTGGGGCAGGATGAATCCCCAGTTCCTCTTTCAGTTTTCTGGAGTAAGCCAAGAGAGCTTGGCTAGTCCTCAAAAAAGAGATTTGAAGCCTACGTCATCAACCATCTGCTACAGGCTGAATTGTGCCTCCCCCAGCCCAAATTAATGTGCTGAAACCCACACGCCCAACGTGACTATATTTGGGGACAGGGCCTGTAAGGACGACATGAGGTCCACTGTGGTCGAATATTCCAACGTAGCCGGTGTCCTCATAGGAAGAAGAGGAGACCTCAGGGAGGTGTGTACCGACAAAAGGTCATGGGAGGACACAGTGAGCAGGCAGCTGTCTACAAGCCAAGAAGAGAGACCTCAGGAAAAACCAAACTTGACCTTGGACTTCTAGCCTCCAGAAGAGTGAGAAAATAAAATTCTGTTGTTTAAGCCAACCAGTGCATGGTATTTTGTTATGGCAGCCCGAGCCGACTAACATGCCATCCTTCATTCTTACTTAGATCTCCTCACTAAAGCCCAGAAGGTTACTCGTCCAAGACCACAGAGCTCACTTGGGGTAGAATCAGAACCGAAACCCAGGGCCCTGCTCGCAGTTTTGTGCCAAGTCTGCTACACCAGCTTCTCCACGAGAGAGCAAAGGACATGCATCCGAAAGTCAGCCCTGCCCATTAAACCTGCACTCACACCCCCGAAAGCATGTTAATTTTTAATAAAGGAGTAAAAATTCCCTGATCTCTGCTGCCCTGAGGCAGGAATGATAGCCCTTTTTGCTCTCCTATCGTACCAACCTGAGGACTTGGTATTTACTTGGATAAGCGATAATCTCCCCCGGAATGGCAGCCAGGCTCAGAGGGTCACCTGACTGGTAACATTTGCAGTTGCTATGTTACTTCAGCTCCTGATGTAACGTCATTTGTTACTGAGCTTAGAACTGCCTGAAAAGCAGAAAGAGGCGGACAGGGAACCATAGTGGCATGGGGTGGGCGCGACCAGCTTCCTAGCCAATCACACGCTGGCCCAGTGAGCATCCAAGGCAGGGTCCCCTGGTCTGACGGACAGCAAGCTTCTCGCTCACTTTCTCTACTGGATTCCTTGTCCTGGGCCACAAGGGAAAGGATGCCAACGTGGACGGGGAGCCCCAGAGGCTGCCCCAGGTAGGTGTTACAAGGAGAGAGGCAGACCAGAGAGTACTCACTAAGAACCATTTCATGTTTCACGTCCACAGCCAGAATGCAGACGCCATGTGGTGCCGTGGGTAACAGCTCTGGATGTGGAGCCCAGAGGCCTGGGTTTGAATGCAGGCTTTACTAAGAGTAGCTGTCTGCCTTGAGGAGCTGTTTACACCTCTCAGGCCTTTGGTATTCTCACCTAGAATGAGGATACAGAATGATACTATGCACAGCCGAGATTATAGAAGTGACTGGCCAGTGGCGGGTTCAATATAAACAGTATTTGGTCATTCCTACAGGTGTACCTTGAGTGTGGGGTCAGCCTTCAACTCTCAGTGGCGGGGAGTAAAAGGCTCGGAAGGTCTAGCTATGACAGGTGCAGGCAAGAGAGAGAATCAGAGAAGGACAGACGTCAAGTAAAGAGACAACACCAGGCCACATCCCGGGAGGCCCAGGGCCGGCCACCTGGGGCAGGCCCGGGTCACTCTGCTGTCTCTCTTCCATCAAGTCCTGGGAGCTTCTTTTGCAGAAGAGAGCTTTCCATTAAGACAATAATTCCTGGCAGAGACACAGCCAAGTGCGAGAAGTTTATGAAAAAGAGGCAAGGTCAGAGCTGGAAGGGGCAGGGCCAGGCTGAGTTCCCCTCTCGGCCTCTCTGACTCCACACCAGGTACAATCACAGTAGAGACCTCCTTTGGCCACGTCTTCCCATCCCCCTCTTCTGTAAATAGACCCGAGAAGAAGGGGAGGGAGACCTGAGGATGGGGCTCGGGGTTGGCATGGAGACCCTTCCTGATCCCCCGCACCACCTCCGGTAGAAATGGATTTGTACCAGTAACTTGAGCTGGCCCGTGGACAGCCAAACACCGCTGTGCGATTCTGATAAAGTGGATTACATGGAGCTTGCCTGTAGGAATCTCATTCATCCTCATTGTTCTGCACAGCCTGCAGGGTGTCTGCCTGTACCTATGACTGTCACAATATTTGGGAACAAGTTCAAGGAAGAGACCCTCCTCCGAGCAAGGTGCTTTGTTATTTATGAAGTAATTTACTTTAAAATGCTTCGGTATAAACAAGGTGGGATGTGTGTGAAACTGTGTCTGAGCACACTTCAGAGGTGGTGAGCACTGAAGGTGCTCTAAATTAATGCTCCAGAGCTGTCTACCAGCACAGAGAGACCCTCATCAGGAACCATCCCTTCAGAGCTAATTATTAGCATTCAAAATACCAGTGTCAAAAATCTGCTAAGTCTTGCCCTGGCTGGTGTGGCTCAGTTGGTTGGAGCATCGTCCCATAACTAAAAGGTGGTGGGTTCAATTCCCAGCCAGGGCCTAGGTTTCGGGTTCAATCTCAGGTCAGAACACATACGGGAGGCAGCCAGTCCATGCTTCTCTCTTGCATCAATGTTTCTCTCTCTCTCCCTTCCTCTCTCTCCCTAAAAGCAATGGGAGAAAAAAAAAACGTCCTTGGGTAAGAAAGAATTTTGTTTGAAACATCAGTGTCAGAAAGCTACAAGTCAGCTTGCCGCATGCAGATTGCTGTGAGTGCCTGAGCCTAACCACCCGCCGAAGCGCCCGCCCGTGGTGCCTGGAGCAATGGCCGGGGCCCTAGGAAACAGCCCGGGCCGGCCAAGGCGACCAGAGCAGCCCCCGGGAGGGGCGTGCCGCCTGTGCGGGCTGCAGTCTAGCCGACGGCTTGGCGGAATGCTGCCCTAACAAAGCAGTGCTCCTTCATCTGGGTTCTCCACGCAGGATCGTGTTCCTCCTCTAAGGCTTCTGCCAGCACGGACCTGGGCAAGAGGGGCTCTGACCACACCCAGGGGGTCTGGGTCACGTGGTGGGAAGACCTGGGGAGCCGGAAATGCTCCTATAGAGCAGGGGGGTCCAAACTTCTGGCATCTCTGGGCCACACTAGAAGAAGAAGTCTTGGACCCCACATTAAATACACAAACACTAGCAAAAACTGATGAGCTAAAAAAAAGATTGTAAGTAAATTTATGATTTTGTGTTGGGCCGTATTCATAGCCAACCTGGGCCATATGTGGCCCACGGGCCATGGATTGGAGCCCTCTGCTAGGGTGTGGTTACCAGGGACAAGCCCAGGAATCAGCCTGGCTGCTTTAAATCCCACCCTCCACTGGGCTTATAGTGTAACCTCTCTGGGCTTCAGTGAATACAGGTAAAGGGCTTAGAATTCTACTCAGCAAATAGTAAGTGCATTATTATTATCCCCCCACAGAAGAGAGTTGAGTACCAGGTCACCTAAGTTCCAAGACATCAGGTTTTATTATGATAATAATAAACACTTTTTAATGCGAACCTGAATCACTACAAGCACATTCTACTTGCTTCTTCACAGTCTAGGTCCTTAAGCCCTTGCAACAACTTTTTTGGGGAAGCCATGATCATCCCCATTTTACATACCCCTGGACAATGAAGGCGAAGCTTAGACAGGTCAAGTAACTTGCTCCCTGCCACAGAGCTTCCTACAGCAGGGAACCAGGGCATAAACGGAGTCCCCTGTGACCGAGCCCGCCTTTCCCTAGCAATGCCACACTGCTTCGTGGGAGCCGTCTGGGTCCCCGTGTTGACCTTTCTGCAAGGGTGGGAACTCACAGACAATGGACCAGTTCACCCCCTTGGCGATTCTATTTCACACTTTGCCTTAATAAATGAGCATTTGGATTTATGCATTGGTCTCTTAGGACCAGGGTTGAGATGGTGGTTCACGGCCTTGGCTGCATACTAGATTCACCTTTTAGTAACCCAGTTACTAAAGCCACACACTGGACCAATTGCATCTAAATCCATGACCTGAGCATCTGCATTTTCTACGTGAAATTCCCCGTGAAGCAGAAAGTCTGCATCTAACAATCTCCTGTAAAGTTCAGCACCTGCTCCTACAACATGACGGCTCTGAATCCAGGCACCAGAGCTAGGCACTCGCAGGTGACAATGGTGTCCCCCTCAGGAAAACCGGGGGGTGAACACCAGGTTCAAAACCAATCTTTGCCTCCCTCCTCGCAGAAAAAAGAATGACCTCTGCAGGCCTGGGCTCTCTCTTCACACCCCCTCATCACCCCAGCACCAGCGCCAAGTGCTACCCATCCAGGCGCTCAGGTCACAGGCCTCTCCACCAGTCTCCCCAGCTCAGCCTCGGACAACACATTTCAATCTGGACATTTGGTTATGATTCGCAAAATGAGGGATCAGGCTTTGCCTGGGATATAATGAGTTGAATAAAATTTGATGGGTCTCTCAGGGAAGACAGGGTGGAGGGGCTGGGGGCAGAAGGAGGAGGGGGGAGGGAGGGCAGATGGGTAACAGCTCCTGGGCCTCTCCCCAGGGGCAGATAGAAAGGCTAAAGCAGCATCCTCGGAGATGCAGGCAATCAGCAGCATTAGCATACAAACTGCCTCCTCCAGACGTCAGCCCCTGGCAGCCAAGGACCCACCAGGGGCAGCGGGCTCTTATCCCTGCAATAAATACTTATGAAAGCTTGCTGATGCCAAACCATTTGGGAGGTCTTTGGGGAGGAGAGAGTTGCCTGGAGTGGGAGGGGCTCAGGATTCCAAAAGGGTAACAGAGAGGGCAATGGGCTGAGGGTAGAGGATAGATGGAAGGTCACTGCAGAGGACCTGGTCCAAGAGCAAAGCCAGCCGTTCCCCCACAGTCATGCTGTGGGACATGGAGCCTGACACTGTCTCTCAGTGCAGCATCTGCTTCTGTAAAGTGCAAAGAAAAAAGCCCCTGCCCCAAACAAGACTCTCAGTAGTGCTCCGTACCTTCAACAGCAGGCGACCCAGACGCCGGCCTCACGGTTTCCTCTGCTGGACTGAACTTCAACAGGTTTCTTCCTGAATACAGCCCCCATTCCCCTCCTCTTAGAGCATCGCCTCTGAAACACTTACCACTGTAAACTCTTCCTCTGCCCCTTTGAGGTGGAAGTCTTGCCCCTGTCACTTTTATACAACCCAGGAATGTTTGTGCAGGGCCTGGGAAGCATCCCTTTGAAATATAATCATCTAAGTGGGAGCGGATCCTCTCCCTGTCCCTGTGGGAGCCTGGGAGCCTACCTACTGTAAGATAAGTGACAATTAGTGACAATGAGCAAACACAGATGTCCTGATCACATTAACCAACCTCCCCCCAACGTCCTCCAGTACTTTGCCACTAGTTCACCCCAGTGCTTGAAAACTCTCCTGCCTTTCAGTTCCGAAGAGTTGAATTCACTTTCTCTCCCCTATTGCAGCAACCACGGATAAAGTCTTCCTTGACTGTTTAACTCTGAAACTTTTTCTCTTTTCTTACACAAAGAAAAAACTCCATAAAATAAGAAGACCAGAGACCTCTGAGCCCCAGGAGTCATGGGCTGGCCAGTGAATCTCCACAGACCACCTTTGGAGAAATGGGATTGGCCAAGGATGTACCTTCTGTAAAGGGGATGAATCCTGGAACACGAGCCCCAAGAGATTGTCTCATTCAAAACCCACCCACTAGAAAGCTGCAGCCTAGAGCCACAGACCAGCTACACAATTTACAGAATCCAGTGCAAATTGAAAAATACAGGGCCCCTTGTCCAAAAGCAGGAATAATACCATTTTCCTCTCTTTCACACTCTCTGTCCCAGGCTTCTTGGTATTTTTGTGTGCTATTTAATGCCATGCTCCCCAGGGCACGAGACACTCACTGGATAAACACCGACACTCCCACTGAGTGCGTGGCTGCACCCTCACTCAGGCCCCTCCCAGGAGCAGAGGACATCAGAGGGCCCCGGGCTGGGGGAGGCAGCTGAGCATCCATCCTGAGAGGAAGGGAGGTGAGGATGTAGCAAGAGAGGGGACCGTGCATGAGCCAAGGCTCCCCACCCACAGTGCATGCCGCTGTGCCATGGACTTTGCTTAGGAAACAAATTCAAAGAGAAATTTTAAGAATTTCAAGAGAGAGGCCACAGCACATTAAACTCAGAATGCAGGCCCCTGTGCTGGTGTATCGGTCACACGCCCACGACACAGGCCCTGGGGAGACCTTCAGTAGTTTGCTCCTGTCAGCAGAGTGCAGACCGGAAGCAGACCCGACTCCCAGGGCCTCTCTGCCAGCTCCTTCCCACTGTAGCAGGCAGTGCCTGGCACAGCCCTGCACAAGCCAACACTCGCCTCCCATGCCAGGCCTGGGGAGCCCCTCCTTTGGAGGGACTTCCTCAGAAGTTTCTAGGTACCTGCCTGGTACCCAGGACTAGTTGGGCCAGCCATGCAGTGTGGTGAGGACACCAAGCCCAAACCAGGCCCAACACAGGGTCCTGGCCCCCTGGAGCTCCAGGACACACACCGATGGCTGTCATGTGATCAGCCAGCCCCCAGTTCCAAGGGCCTCCCCAGAGGGAGTCCTGGCAAGCGGACCACTCCTCTCACACAATAATTTCGCATGACTGTCTGAGATTAGGAAGCAGGAGGGGCCTGATTTGGGGTGGACTCGCCCTCAGATGGGTACAGGATGAGGTCGGGGTTATTGGTAACTGACCAGCACACCTTGGACGTGAGCTGCATGGGGCGGTGGGGGGGGGGGTGGCTGTGCATCTCCACTCTGCCCCAGTGGGACAGGCTGGCAGCAGGCATCCTTCACCATGTGTGGCCCCTGGATGAAGGGACCTGAGATGGTCCCTTCACCTTTGCAGGCCCCACACCATGTGTCAGGCAATCCTCAGCCAATGACCATAGTTATCCCCTCCCTGGGTTTTCAATAATCCAACGGTCCCTAAGGCACATGCTGATATCACCATCTGTGGGTCAGTCTTAAGCTATGCCTGTCAGGACGGACTCTGCAAGAACAGAAATGTGGCTAAGGGCAAAACAGGGATGTCATCAACAGTAGCGGTTGTCACCACACCAGAGCCTCTGCTTTAACCCCACAAACTCCCCCATGTGGACCTGCCCCTCTGCTCTTTTTAATGCCAATTTCATGAGGCTGATTTTCAAATGCAGCTTTTAGATTTGGTCCTATGACTTCATTCCCACGTACTTCTCAGTCAGTTGTTATAAACTATCTTTGTCCTGGTTGAGGCTGGAGTGTTACACAATGCATGCAGGAAGGAGTCCAGTGGGATAAAAAACAGAGACCTAGTTTGTGAAGATGTTTAATGAGATGTTTAATAATGATTAAAATGGCAAATTTTATGCAATACTTTCTGCGTTTCAGCCACTGTGGTGTCCTTCATATATAGATGATCTCATTTAATGTTTTCAACAACCCTATAGGGAAGGTACTAATAACATCTCTGTTGTAGAAAAGAAAATGAAGAGAAGTTGAGGGATTTGCCCCAAATCACACAATGAAGAGCTAGAATCTAGATTGAACCCAGGCAGCCTGAACTTGACCATCTTCTCACACAACACTAATGCTCCTGGCCCCTCGACTGAATGCATCTCTCCCACCAGAGTCAAAACACCTTCTCGGCATATCTTCTTGGGCTGCTTCTGCTCAGAGACGCAGCAACATCAGAAAGATCCATTGTTTAATTAAACTCACCCAGCAGCAGACCATGGGTCCGATGTTGGCATTTTATTGATGTGTTATTACCGCTCTATTCCACAGCGTCTTACAGCAACTGTTTTATTGCACTAATCCTCCCATGGCCTGGATTTTCCAGAGTGATCTTGATTTCAATATTGTGACCTGTTTTTCACATAAGCCACAAAGTATTAGCAAAATTATATTTACATCCAAAATGGATTCCCCACTCTGCTTCTTGCATGTGAAAGGCCCCAAATTCCTCTGTCAGATTTCCTTTGTCAGATTTCCTTGGGCTCAGAAAATGCCCGGTGTAGACGGAGGGGTTTTAGCTCACTTCCTACTCCTGGCTGATTCCATTTCTACATTAGCAAAGCCACTGCGCAGGTGGTGTAATCGCCACGGCTGAGCCACAGCAGCTCCCAGTCCCAGGCTCTGGTGTGTGATTAGCCTCCATGCACCAATTGACTGCCACAGCCATCACCCAGCCAATTCTTTATTCACATGGACTTCAGGTGGTAGTGCTACCATTTTCCAGAAGCCTGAGTTTCTCCCCTAGAGAGCAGACAACACACTGTCATTGAGCACTGAAGCAAGTCCTCACCACTCCTGTGTCATGCTGCTATGTGTGGCACTTGGCCCTGTGACACCTGCCCAGGTCACACAGATTGAAGGTCTAATTGGTGCCAAGGACATATGTGCCCAGACACACTCTGTTGGTCCTGGAACTTATGGACTGCATACACAGTCACCCAGCCACCCTCCCAAACCCGTGTGCTTGCACGACCCTCCTCTGTGTCATGCTCGAGAAACACGAAAAGCATCCTTGGCCAAGGGGCCATAGAGGCCAGTGGCTCCAAATGATCGATTCTCATTTGAAGGCAGGTAGAAGGCAGAGATTTGCATTTTCTTCAAACTATCAGTCTCTGCCCCAGGTAACCCCCTGGCCATAGAGACCTACCTGATGTCCCAGCTTCCTGAATGCTTTCTCACTCTGTTACATGGAGCATGGTGCTCAGACACGAGCGTCATGGCTGTGGCCTGGGGTACCAGGCTCCGTCACCCACTCTCCAATACTCATATGTGTTTTTGTATATGTGCAATTACTTAGCTCTTTGCTTTCGAAGCATCAGGGAGTTAATATTAAAATATACCAGCACATGTCAAGGTATTAAATAAAAATCAAAGGCTGTCTATGCTGCAGTTAGAGGAAAAAGAAGAGACAGACAGGGTCCTCGTCCTCCAGAACAGGAGCTCAGAGCCTGGAGAAGACAGGGTGCAGGGCGGACAAATGGTCTGGGGAGACGACAGATGGGGGCAAGCCCGACTTTATCTGGCCACCACTGATCCATCACACAAGTTCAAGTAGGTCCATCTTCTACACCCCACTTGACCTGTATGGCCGTGAAGTGGAGCAAGACCACTACAAGCTGTCAGCAGTGAGCTGGGAGTAATGAAGGCAAGACCAGAAGGTGAGCAGCAACTCAGAGAGCCATAACAAGATGTCAGAGCTAAGTCCGTGTGGCAGAGTGGAGTTCAGGGCCTGACTGGTTACACACCAAGAGAGCAAAACCAGAGACGCCAAGTCCAGTAAGGAGGTAAGAGTCAATGCTGGCACATCTAAGATCAGGTTGGCAGGAGGAATGCTGGGTATTGAGAGTGGATGGAAAGGCAATGGATGGAAAGGCAGGTAAGTTAGCTCCAATAGATAACTGTTTGGGGGGTAGGCTCTCTTACCCCGCCTAGCAACCATTTTAATGTGTTAACATGCCACCTTTCATTTGTGTATGAAATTACAAATCTGTATATATTCCTAAAAATGCATATTGTGGTTTTTTGGTGTATGTTTTTTTCACTTACATGAATATTATTGTGCTATAGATTTCACACCCCTTTTCTTAACTCTTTTCAATCAGCACTGTATTTTAAAGATCTCCTGCATGCCCATGTGGCTATCCAGTCCTTTGTCTCTAACTACTGCACAGCAGCCCACGGCAAGCATCTGCCACCCTGGGCTACCCACTCTCCTGGTGATGGCGACCCAGCTTGCCTCCAACCCTGCACCAGCACAAAACAATGGGCCTGTGAGCCTCATCACATATGCCACTATGGGCCTGTGAAAGAATGTCTACAGGGATGCATGCCTCGGAGTGAAATTGCTGGGTTGTATGAGGGAAAATGCATTCCTAATGTAAGTAAATAGTGTGAGATGGCTAGCCAGAATGGCCGCCCAGTCTTGGCGCCCACCAGCCGGGCAAGGCAGTTCCTACACCTGATCTTTTTCATTTGAGGGTCTTGGGCTCCACCTCTTTCAGCTCGTCTCTTTCAGCTAACTAATCTCAGTCAGACCTAAGCCCCAGACAGAGCAGTTCCCAACTTCTTCCCCAGCTGACCATGTACATATTCCAAGAGACAGTGTGTGCTTGCCCGCAGCTGTGAGATTCTTCTAGCTCCTAACTAAACATTCCCTCTGTATTGTCTGCATTTCAAAGCACAAAATAACCAAGGCATATTTCTAGCCTGCCCCAAGCCCACTGACCTACTGGTTCCAATTGCCAACATCAATAGATGCCCATAATAAAGTGACTCTACAAAAATCTATACTGTTTTAAGTACAGCTCTGTTAGTCCAGTAAAATTCTGTGCCAACACACTGTGCTTTATGAAGGCATTTCATTTATATTTGTTATATTTCATATAGTGGGTTATCTTCTCATATCCTTCCTATTCCACCTTTGATATTTTTCTTTTATTATTCTACCCTCTTCTAGCTAAATATATGTATTTGTAGGTATATGTGTACATGAAAAATTGCAATATATATAGATCTGACTACCGACCATACGGCATAAAACTGTGTCTTCTACCGCAAGTCCTGGGCCACAGAGGTCTTTTCCTTACCTCTTCATATTGTACGTCTCTCTGATTACCTGTGTTTTCTCATGTAAAATGCACACCCGTGTTTTGTGCTCATTATACACAGGATTATTATAATCATGGTATGTACTCATTATAGCCATGTATAATATGCATCCTTATTTTTCCCTAAAAAATTTGGGCAAAAAAGTGCACATTATACATAGGCACAAAATACAGTTCATCCCCCTCTGCCTAAAAGTGACCGTCCTGCCTAAACCACCCCGTGCTCTCCCTTCCTCTTCATGTCTTTATCGCAAACAAGTTGGTTGCAGAGGCTTGTAGTCGGTCCCCAACAGCCACTCATCCCATTCTCGTGGTAATGGGACTTCACCTAGCACATGCCAGGCCAGGTGAGGTCTGTTGCCTCGCTTTCTTGCAGGTGGACATGGCCCTGTGAAAAATTCTTACCACTGGGATGTGTGTAGCTTCTAGATCACAGGTTTAAAATGAAGATGCCTGCCTTGACCAGTGTGGCTCAATTGGTTGGTCATTGTCCCACGCAGTGAAGTGTTGCAGGTTCAATTCCCAGTCAGGGCACATGAACTGGGTTTTGTGTTTGGTCCCTGGTTGAGGAGCCTATGAGAGGCAACAAATTGATGTTTCTCTCTCACACACTAATGTTTCTCTTTCTTCCTCTAGCCCTCCCTTCCCCTATCTGTAAAAATAAATAAATAGAAATTTTTTTTAATAAAATAAAATGAAGTTTTCTGTGTAACCCTTCCTTCGCCTGCCTCGCACTGGCAGGGAGGGGGATGTGACAAAGCAAGCCATGCGCCGTGTTGGATCACCAGAAGGACGTGGCATTCTGAGGATGATGGACAACCCGCAGAGAAGGACCTCTGGTCTCCGACTATTGTTGCACTGAACAGAAGCCTGGGAAGGTTGCCGAGCCTTTCAGCTCGGAAAAATAAATTTTTCTCATATGTAAGCCACTCAAGTTATGTATTAGCCTGACTAATACATGTATGTAACAAGGGCTGGAAAACTATTTTTCAATTATAATTTACATTAAATATTATTTTGTATTAGTTTTAGGCATATAGCATGGTGGTTAAACAGTCATATATTTTACGAAGTGTTCCCCCCAATATTGAAGTACACAGTTGGCGTCACACATAGTCACAATATTATTGACTATATTCCCTGTGCTGCATTTTACATCCCCACAGCTATTCTGTGACTACCAGTTTGTACTTCTCCATCCCTCTACCTTTTCCACCCACCCCCCAAACCTCCTCCCCTCTGGCAACCATTAGTCTAATCTCTGTGTCTGTGAGCCTATTTCTATTCTGTGGGTTCATTTACTTCGGCGAACTTTTCCTGTAGAGGGCCAGAGAGTAACTATTTCAGACTTTGTAGGACATGCTACCTCTGCTGCAGCTATGCAGGTCTGCGCCTGTAGCCCCCAAGCAGCCAGAGATAAGAGATGGGAGTGGCTCTATTCCAACAAAACTTTACAAAAACAGGCTTGCTTTAACTCAGAGCTGGCCCACAGGCTACAGCTGGCCACCCCTGGTACACAGTATTATTTACATGATTTTTAGACTTTATGTAAATGGAATCATACCGCATGTATTCTTCTGCCACTTGCTTTCTATGCTCAACATTCTGTTTTTGAGATTTATGCCTGTTATACATGTGGATTTAGTTCAGTCACTTCCATCACCAGAAACTATGGCACTGAATGAATGTTTCAAGTTTATTCATTCGTTCTTCTGTTGATGCTCATTCTCACCAACAAGGTTACAACCCACAGTCATGGAAATGCTTCCCATTGCGTGCGCAGGTTTCTCTGGAATTCGTCCCTGGGGATGAGATGACTATAGCCACAAGTAGAGGGTAATGTCAGCTTTACTAATCGTTTCCAAACTTTCTCTCCATGACTGCACCAGTGAACCCCCCCATCAGCATCTGATGGGTTCCCTTCCCCCACATTCCCAAAGATCCTTGCTGCTATCAGACTTCCTAAATTCTGTCAGTCTCCTGTGTCAGAAATGTATCTCCCTGTAACTTCAATTTGCATTTGCCTGTGTCACCGATCCTTTGCCCCCCTCATGGCAGGAAGGTGATGCAGACCCCAGCTCGTGGGGTCCGTGACATTGTGGATGAGATACGAGAAATTCACACACACTACTAGTCCAGTGGAGAAAAAGGGACGGTACGGCAGTCTCGCAATGGGAGAGCATGCCGACCCTTGCCTGGACAGGCTTTTGTTGGTTTCCAGTAGCATTACAACAAAGAAGGTTCTCGTTATTTCTAGATTTAGTTAAGTGATTAATTCTTATAGATAACAAAAAAGAAGAAAAAGTTACAAATGCAAGAGAACAATAAAAATGATTGATTTGGTTACATTTCTCGTCCTTGGGATGTCTTAGCACAGACTTTAGGGAGTTTCTTCAGAGATATACATTAAACATCTGCAATTTTAACTCAGGGTGAGGGAGTTTTAGCAAAAAGCAAGTCTCATAGCAGCCTAGGTACAATGCAGGCCTGGTTTCCCATGGGAAAGTCGATCTGCAAACCTGGCTCCTGTGTGCCACCTTGTATTGATTGCTTTTCCAGGTCAATACTGGGCTACATTCGCCATTGCCATGCTGATCAGTTCCCTATAGGATGGGGGCTGTGATGAAGAGAGCGGGCACCATGTTGGATCTCGAGAAAGATGTGTTTACTGACTAGGCTGAGCATTATCTTATGTACTGAGTGGTCATTTATTTTTTTAAGATTTTATTTATTTATTTTTAGAGAGAGGGGAACAGAGGGAGAGAAACATTGCTGTGTTGTTGCCTCTCATGTGCCCCCTACTGAGGACCTGGCCTGCGATCCAAGCATGTGCCCTGACTGGGAGTTGAACCAGTAACCCTTTGGTTCGCAGGCCAGTGTTCAATCCAGAGCCACACCAGCCAAGACTTCAGTGGTCATCTAGATTTCTTTTCTGGAAAACTCCTGGTCACATCCTTTGCCTCTATTTCTGTTACATAATTTGTGTTTTTCATATTGATTGTAAAGGCTCTCTCATATTCTATTTACTAATTATTTAAATCTGTTTTTACAAGCTTTACAAACATATTTTTCAAGTCTGTAACTTGACTTTTGTATTTTGATACAGGAATATCTTTAATTTAATACAGTCAAATCTATCAAACTTCTCATTTTTGTTATATTTTTGGAATCTTGGTTAAGAACCTCTTCTTACTTCCAAGGTCACAAAGCTATTTCCTTACACTTTCCCCCAATATTTTGAAGATTTCCTTTTCACATTCAGGCCCTGAAACATCCTGAAATCTATTTTGGTGTGGGTTTGAAACAGAGACAGAATTTTCTTCCATTATGGATTACCCAGTGTCCTGATGCCGTTTCTAAAATAGCCTATGCATTTCTAACAGGCTGTCCATGCACCTTATCACATATCAAATTCCCACATATTTGTAATTTTATTTCTGGGATCTCTTTTCTGTTCCCTTTATCTCTTTCTGTGTGCCAATACAGACTACCCTAATCGTCAGAGCTTTATAATAAGCTTTGACTTCTGATCAACCTCCCCAGTTCTTGTTCTTCTTTTTCAGAATTCTCTTGGCTATCCCCAGTCCTTCCTTTGCTCTCCCACATAAATTTTAGAACCAGCTTACCAGTTGCTACAAAAAAAGTTGTTGAGATTGCCTTGAACTGCATTTAATTTATGGACTTGCCAGGAGATAACTGACATCTTTACAGTATTGAGTCCTCCCAACCACTCCATCTTTCCCATTCCCACAGTATCAGATGATAATAACTCGGGGCAGATTTATGGCCAATTGACATGCTGTAACCAAAGATTACTGATTAATGCCTCTGTGTCAAACCAGAGAAAAGTTTTCATGCCCTGCTGCAAGATTCTGTCCTTGGTCCTGTCCTTTCGAAAATCTGTCAATCACTTAGTTAGATGACACCAACCTGGTGGAGGAAGCATGCGTCATAACTATCAAAATTCAGAATGACCTCACCTCTGGAATGTATGGCCAAAGCCAAGAAGATGAGATTTAACAAGTATAAATGCAGAGGCCAGCAGCAATCTCTGAAATTCACTTGTACAAATGCAGAATGGTTGCAGAGGGGGAAGCGATTTGGCAGCAATTCATGTGAAAAGGATTTCAGAGCACAAGAGAGGGAGTTAGGTAGGCAACAGTCACAAACCTCAGTGAGGCAGTAATATGATGTGACTATTTAAAGAGCTACCGCCAATGCATTAAGGATATCCGGGTCGTGTGAATGATGGGCTCTGGGCGCCAGTGCTCTGATGTTATCTGATCACGTCAGGGCACTGCTTCCTGTTGGGGGACCACGCCCCCTGATCTCAGGGCATCTAAAGGATAAGCAAGATGGTGAGAGATGTGGAAAGCTTCTCCTCCAAGGTCTGGACAAAGAGGCGTCCATGTTATTACTGCTGTCTTGGTGAAGCAACAAAGTAAAAAGCTACAGTTATCCAGCCTCCAAAGGAGAAAGCTCTCCAACTGACCTTGAGGGTGTCCCCAACAACAGAGTGGACAGGTATGCAAAAGGCAGTGAATTTCCTGCTGCTAGAGTCATACCAGCAGACACTTGGTGGCCATTTCCCAGAAAAGGTGTAGACAGGACATCTGTACTTGTGACTTTTCACTTCCCCTTCGTGGTCGGTGACAGTGGCTTTAACATCACTTTCTCATTTCTGCCTAGTCCCATTAAGCTTCTTCAATCACAGACACGGAGAAGACACAGTACGCAGGTAAGCAAGGGCAGGAGCACAGAGTCATCATTAAATCCAGTTTTGCCCAGGTTCGGACAAATTTTAGTATCTTTTTTACTTAAAAGAATGCATTCATAAACTATTTCAAATATACAAAAAAAAAATCACAGAGAATAGTAAAACAAATACCCATGTGTCCACCACAGAGAATTAATCATTGCTAACCTTTTCTATATTGCTTAAATTTTTTACAAGAAATAAACATTCCAGGTATAGTTAAAGTCCTCGATCCAGCCCTGTCCCATTTCCTATGAGCTATTTCCTTGTCTGTGTTTCCTCATCTGTGTTTGAGTCTTACTACATGTTTTCATAAAAGTATATTGTACTATTATGTTTTTCAAATTTATACTAATGTTTTATGCTATTTATTCTATAACTTGCTTAATTAGAAAACCGTTGCAGACAAAGCTGTAACAACCAACTTTGTACACACCTTCTTGCCTATAGGTCACTGTCTTCAGAGTGTACACACTCGGAAGTGGAATGGCTGAATCACAGAGTCTGGGTATCTTAAATTTTATTAGATACTTCCAAATCAGCTCTACCCACCTGCATTATAAGATATTTCCCATTATTCATTCTTGCTACTACTCAGTATTACCAAACTTTTTAAATTTTTTGATAAACTGATAGCTATGAAATGGTATCTCATTGTGTGATGTTTTTGTTTTCTGGATTCTA
Source organism: Artibeus jamaicensis (assembly GCF_021234435.1). Classification (NCBI taxonomy): domain Eukaryota; kingdom Metazoa; phylum Chordata; class Mammalia; order Chiroptera; family Phyllostomidae; genus Artibeus; species Artibeus jamaicensis. The sequence continues at coordinate 4,738,728 of NW_026522040.1, forward strand.
GTAAGACTGAACATTTTCATGTATTTGCTACTCAGGATTCCTCATCTGTGAATTGGTTCGTCTTCACCCTTTCATGACTGTCAGTGGCTTGTTCATCTTTTTCCTACTGATTGATGGAATTCTTAATATATTGTGGACATTAGCCTTGATGGGTCTTACACAGTGAGGAAGAGAGTAAAGAAATAAAATGTGAGGACTTCCGCCAAGATGGAGGCATAGGTGGATGTGCCGTGCCTTCTCACACAACCAAGATTAGAGAAAACTAGATATTAGCAACAGAAAACACAGCCAGAACACGGAAAATTGAACTTTTCGGAAGTCTGTTAACAACAAATTCTTCAGCCTGACCTGTAAGGGGTGAAACCAGCGGCTGGCGGAGCAGGGTTGCACAGGAGGACTCGGCCAGACGGACTCAGGCCCTCGGAATCCAGACGCAGGGTTGGACCTAGTGAGCGACCGAGCGAGCGACCAGGCGAGCGACCAAGGGGGAGACAGCGGGACAGCGGGGCTGCGTGTTGACTGAGGTCGCGCATTTGTGCACAGGTGGACAGGCGATGGAGTGGGCGGTTGGACCGGGCCGCAGGTCCCCACGGCAAGCGGCAGTGGAGGGCGCCGCCATTTCCCTGCTCTGACCCCACCTCCACATACAGCGTCATAACCCAGCGACTCTGAGTGGCCCGGCCCAGGCGAACTACCTAAGGCACTGCTCCTCCGCACCCAGCTGTGAGAAACGGCAGAGGGGGTCGCCAATTCCCCGCTCTGACCACGCCCCCACATACAGCGTCACAACCCAGCGACCTGGGAATCCAAGGCGCCGCTCCTCACACTTAAAGGGCACGAACAGACCAAGAATGGTGCAGGAGGATCTCAGAGCCCCAGAGCCAATAGATCTAAGCAATGAAAAAATAGCAAAACTCTCAGACGCACAGTTTAAAACATTGGTGATCAGGATCCTCACAGAACTGGTTGATTATAGCCACAGATTAGACAAATATATGAAGGTGAAACTAATTGAAAAGAATGGAATTGCACAGGACACCAATAGCAATGAAAAGGAAACTGGGACTCAAATCAATGGAGTGGACCAGAAGAAAGCAAATAATGGCCAAACAGAAAAGAGTCAAGAAGCAAGAATTCAAAGAAATGAGGAGCGTCTTAGGAACCTCCAGGACATCTTTAAACGCTCCAACATCCGAATTATAGGGGTACCAGAAGGGGGGAAAGGCACAGCCACCAGTGGAAAACTTATTTGAACAAATAATAAAGGAGAATTTCCCCAATCTGGCAAAGGAAATAGACTTCCAGGAAATCCAGGAAGCTCAGAGAGTCCCAAAGAAGTTGGACCCAAGAAGGAACACACCAAGGCACATCATAATTACATTAGCCAAAATTAAAATGAAGGAGAGAATCCTAGAAGCAGCAAGAGCTAAGGGGACAGTCACCTATAAAGGAGTCCCCATCAGACTGTCAGCGGATTTCTCAAAACAGACCTTACAGGCAAGAAGGGACTGGAAAGAGGTATTCCAAGTCATGAAATCTAAAGACCTACAACCAAGATTGCTCTATCCAGCAAAACTTTCATTTAGAATGGAAGGACAGATAAAGTGCTTCTCAGATAAGGTCAAATTCAAGGAGTTCATCATCACCAAGCCCTTATTATATGAAATGTTAAAGGGACTTATCTAAGAAAAAGAAGTAAAAGAAACATGAACAGTGAAAGGACAACAAACTCACAGTTATTAACAACCACACCTAAAATGAAAGCAAACTAAAAGGACAGCTAGATCAGGAGTGGAAACATAGAAATGAAGATCTCAAGGAGGGTTAGCAACAGGGGAGTAGAAGGAGGAGAAGGGGGGAGAAGGTACAGAAAATAAGTAGCATAGACAGTAGATAGAAAATAGATGGGGGGGGCAAGAATAGCATGGGAAATATAGAATCTAAAGGACTTGAGACACATGGTCATAAACTAAAGGGAGGATAATGGTGGGGATGAGGGTTAGGGTGGAGGGGAATAAAGGGGGAATAGAACAACTGTAACAGCATAATCAATAAAAAAAATGTAAAAAAAAGAAATAAAATGTAGTCATTATAGTCAAACCGCTAGATTACTGATACCGAGTAGGCTCAGATATGAGGAAACAATTCTATTCTTGTTTTAACACATCCAGGAAGTTAAACTTTTGTATGTTCCCATCCTGTGTCAATGCCTGGGTATATACCAGAACTCCAGGTAACCCTCTGATTATCCCATGAACCGCTCATGTATCCAGACTACCTGACATCTAGATTACCAGGTGTGATCAGACCTCATGGCAACCATTCTCCAGGACAACTGGCATCTGTCATCCAGACCCCTGGTATCTGACTAATAACTGTCCTGGACCAACCCTAGGCTGAAGCCTAAGCAGGGCTGATCATTCTCAAGAATGCACTTTTTACATTAGAATTCTTAACTTTTCTTCTTTCTGGGGAACAATTCTTAGGCAAGCCTAAGGCCTATAAATAAATCTTTCTCATTTATTTCTAGCCAAAGCCCCCAGACTCCTTCTGAGTTCATTTGACAAGAGGCAAATGTCCTCTTGCGTCCATGACTCATTTTCTTTCTAGCTCGGCTCTGATTCTGTTCTCACCCCATACCAAGCCTCTCTTCCCAAGTCACCTGTAGTATTTGCCATCACTTATAAGGTGTGGTTTTCCAAGGGAGTCCTCTGGCAGGTTGCTTGTTTTTATCTTTGGCGTGAAGCTTATAATTCTGGTAACTTCCATAAGATGTGTTTTTGTTTATGGTGTGAGAGTTCAAAACACCACCAAAGGGTTTTCTCCCCATACCAACCAATTCTAACTCTTTGAACCAGTGGGTCTCCCACAATTCAGTTCAATTCTGACCATAACTACTCAGCTTTAGCTTCAGACTCCACAGGTTTCAGGGCCCCATCCTACAAGGTTGCCCTAATTCCAGACATCAGCCACACGGAGGGGCCCACCAACTATGGATCGGGGCCTCCAATGACACCTCACCCCTTAGACAACTCACTACAACACTCACAGACTCAGGAAAGCACTTTACTGACTATTACTGTTTATGATAAAGGCTGCAATGCAGAGCCAATGGAAGCCACAGGCAGGGCATGGGATGGTGGGAGAGGAGCCTTCCAAGCCTCTGTGGGCTCATCAGCCTGCAGCACCTCAAAGTGTTCACCAACCCAGCAGCTCCCCAAACCCTGTCCTTTAGGGGGTTTTACGGAGGTTCCATTTTACAGGCATGATTGAGTAAATCATCGGCAATTGGTGATTATGAATCTCCAACTTTCCTCCCCTCCTAGAAGATGGGGGGATGGGGCCAAAAATTCCAACCTTCTCCACACATGGTTGGTCCTTGGGGACCATCCCCAGCCTGAAGCTCTGTCCAGGGGCCCACCAGGAGTCACTTCATTACCATAAAGTCAGATATTGCTGAATAACAAAAGATATTCCTACCACTCAGGAAACAGTTTGGAGAACTCTGCGCCAAGATCCCAGGGCAAAAGCCCTAGTGTTTCTCATTAGACCACAGCGATTAACTAGAGAGATGAAGTCAAGTTTAGAACCAGGTCAGTTTTCATCTATTTAACTTTTATTAAGATATTACATTCCTCATTTCATTATTAATGAGTAGTTATGTAACAAATGAAGAGCAAAGCACCAAGGCACAAGCTATAGATACTACTGAGAGGCTCAAGAAATGCAATTGTGGTTTTCTCAGTCCCTCTACTTCTCTCTTTCATGGGGATGAGCCTTGATTTATGCCAACCTTCCCTGGCTTCAGCTCCACAGACAGAGCACCTGTCTGAGGTTGCTGTCAGCATGAACAGCCACCAAGGCCTAGGGGAGGAAGAAAAGAAAGGAGGCAAAGCTGAGAATTATTAGTTATGGCTTCTCTCCTTTATCACCTGGATAGAAATGCCTCTCTACCAAAATTCATATAAAGCTGGTCAGGACCATGGGCACTCATGAGTCTCCTTCTCTGTCCATCAGAGAGGTTACTATTGGCAACCAGGTTGCAAGTTCATTCACTCAACCTAGTTCTGCCAGTAGCTGTCAGGACCATAACCAGGCTCAGACTTCAGACAGACCCCACTTCTGTCATATTTTTCTTAGAATGAATGTTTCCTAAGCACTCACTCTCTGAATGTTTAAATTTATAATTTGAACATAGCAAATACTAGTTTACTGCCCAAGAAGTATGATATCCCTTCTGCAACGTGTCCTATTCCCAGATCCGACAGAGATGCCCACTAAGGAACCCAGCCTCCTGCAAAACAGTCCACCCATCTCATGGACAGTCCTCCCAGTTTCCCCTGTGATACCCATCCCATCCTGTAGCTTACTCAGCTCACTCCTGGACACCCAGATCAGGGAGGAGCCAAAGCAACACTTCTTTTGTATCTACTCATGAGTAACTATGAGTTAGAGAGGCGGCATGATAAATACCTAATAGATGTCATCAACTGGGACTTTGCAATGACTCACCTGATTTTGACGAAACAAATAAACCAAAACACAGCAGTAACTAGGGTGGATCCTAAATGCCACCCTCAAAAATGGTGCTGTTAACATAAAGAAGAGTGACCAAGACCAGGGGAGCAAATTTCCATCACTCACAGCATGAATCAGAAGATGAGCCCTATTGCTCCTGGTGGGGAATATGGTAGTGTTTACTAAACACTTGAAATTAGGGGATCGGAGGCATGGTGCCCCACTCTTCGGACTTCTGCACTGGCCCATGTGAAGGAGGCCTTCCTCCTCTTCCCCACAGAAAGAGGGGCAGAATTGGCTGGATCCAAGTCTGAGCCCAGATCAGAGCCCTGTTCCCTTGGCAGCCAATCACTGAATGGAAAGGTGGTGGGAACACATAAATGTGCTCTCCAGTCCACCAGGAATGAATGAAGGTGGGCGGGCCAGCCTCACCCTTGCATGCAGCTGGTTGGCTAAGCCCACAGGTTCTGAGTCAAATCTTTCACAAGCATTACCTTTATCTGCAAAGTGGAAATAAGCCATCTTTCTCAAATGCCGGACTGTAACAGAAACTTATTACCAACCTCTGTTCTCCATCTCCTTAGCCTGGGCACATGCTGCACCCTTCTCTGTCCCCAAATCCTACTGTCACTCACTCTTGGAGACCCAGGAGCAAGTTTAAATTGTTCACCACTCTTTGGTCCCATTTGTTCAGGAATCACTGCCATGCACCACAGGGTCCTGATGACTAGAACTATTCAGCCAGACCCAGACACTGTCACTCCAGGTCAACCACACTGCAGTGGGTGGTCCTATGACACAGAACCAGGCCCAGGGAAGACAGGGGCCCCTTGAGACTGCACAGGATTGTCCCCTCCCTGCTACTCCGTCATTGTGCATTAGGTACCTTGTGTGACAGGCTGCTTTGTCATTTTTTGTGGCTCTGCACATGTGCTGTGTTTTATGTTATCCAGACATTTTAAAAGGTCCATGTCCTTGGAATATTATTCAGCCTTAAAAAAAAGGAGGGGGTTCTGACACCTGCTTTAACATGTTTGAACCTTGAAGACATTCGGCCTAATGAAATAAGCCAGTGGCAAAAGACAAATACGGAAACATTCGACTTAAGTGAGGTAACTGCAATAGTTGGATTCACAGAAACAGGAAGTAGAATGTGATTGCCAAGGGCCAGGGGCAACAGAGGTGAAGAGTGATTGTTAAACAGATACAGATTTTTAGTTTTGCAAGATGAAAGTTCTGAGATTGGTTAAACAATAACCAACTTAGAAATAACTAAGTTGGTTATTAACCAATAACTTAGAAATGGTTAAGGTGGTAAATTTTATGTTTGTGTATTTTACTGTAATTTTTTTAAAGGACTCATGTCTCCCTGGCTGGTGTAGCTCAGTGGATTGAGCGTGGGCCTGCAGACCAAACAACTGTGGTTCCATTCCCAGTCAGGGCACATGCCTGGGTTTCAGGCCAGTTCCCAGCAGGGGACGCACGGGAGGCAACCACACATTGATATTTCTCTCCCTCTCTCCTTCCCTTCCCCTCTAAAGATAAATAGATAAAATCTTAAGGGAAGAAAAAAGGGCTCATGTCTTCTCTTTCTTTTGTGGATTCCCCAGCAATGCCTAGCACCATGCTCACAAATGGTGCCCCTGCCTTCATCAGACGTTTTGTATCTGTGGGCATTTGCACAACCACTATCTTATTTAATCTTCACAGTAACATCGTAAGATAAGCATTTATAGCCAAATAAACAGATAAGGCAAGGAAGGCTCATCAGCATTGTGTGACTGCACATAGCTCGTTAGAAACAAAACCAGGAGGAACCCAGGTCTCCAACTGCAAGTGAGTATTATTTCCTCAGTTGCTCCTCAGTTTATTAACCTAGAAATCCAGAATTGAATTGCTCAGGCTCAGACTCCCAGGAGGTGTTCCGGAAGCTTCTCCAACATCCACAGCTGACATAGTCATGTCAGCCAAGGCTTGGGAAGCGACTTCATGAACAGCAGCAAGTGTGAGTGCGTGTGTGCATGTGTGTGTGTCTGTGAATATTGCCAAAAAAGAAAATTACCACTGCATGTGCAGGGAACGAAAACCCACAGACTCTCAGACCCCAGAGAAAGCACAATGCCCCTCAAACACAGGCCCCACCAAACCAGAGGAGAGCCAGCCTCAGAATCGGTTGCCATGGGCAACATAATGCCATTCATTCTCCGTGTCCTTGGCATGTATGTGGTTTGCTGTCCAAGGACCATAGACACAGGGCAAGAGGGCATTCCTTCCTCAAGGAGCCCATCTAGCCCCTTCCTACTAGTTCCGAGGTATCTCTCAAGATAAACTCTAAGAAAGTAGAGGGGAGAGATTGAAAGGCAAGAGGAAAGTGGTGGACGGGGTCCAACAGATCATGCTAGAATGGGCGGGAGTGTATGTGGTTCTGAAAACTGGGGGAAGGGAATCTTCTAAGGCAAACAGTTCTGACGGAAACCCTGAGCTGCTCTTTATGACACAAGAAGGTCCTACAACCCAGCAATCCCTCTCCTGGGTAGCTACCCAAAAGACTCAAAAAACATTTATTTGCAAAGATATCTACACCCTGTATTCATCGCAGCATTAGCCATGCTGGCCCAGACATGGAGACAGCCAAAGTGCCCTTTGATAGAGGATTGGGCAAAGACATGGTGCACTTATACAGTGGAACACTGATCAGCCACAGGAAAGGATGAAATCCTGCCATTTGCAACAACACCGACGGACCTGGGGAATACTATGCTAATGAAATAAGTCAGTCAGAAAAGGCTAAGAACCATAGGATTTCACTCACATGTGGGATATAAAACTGAAACTCATAGGCACAAAAATGTGGGGGCTACCAGAGGCAAGTGGGTGGGAGAGTGGATAACAAAGGGTAAAAGGGACCCAGTATGTAGCAACAGAAGGTGATTTGACTTGGGTAGTGGGCACACAATATAATATACAGATCATGTATCATAGAAATGTACACTTGAAAACTTTGTGATCTTATTAACCCATGTCACCCCAATAAATTTAATTTAAGAAGAAGGTCATACAGTCATGCTTTGGGGGCTCAGGTAGGAAATTCTAAAAACTATCATTAATGGCCTTTATTTTAGCATCTTAGTTTTCTTTCAATGAACAATTTGACTCACTGCCCACACCTTCTCCTGTGGGGCTCCATCTTCCCCACAGACAAGGTATCATGTCTGCTTCCCTGACCTCTTGTACCCGGAGAGGTGACCTGCAGAGGGACAAGGACACAGCCCCATAGAATGACAGAAGAAAGGGCTCAAACTGTCCTGGAGTCTTCTAGGCCTTCTTCAGAGCCTGCCTTAGATGGAAAAGGGTAAAGCAAATTCTCAAGCTTCTTACTCTCCAGTAAAACCCACTCTCTACCTAGTCCAGCTTATGCCCTCTCTTACCCAACAGCTCAAAAATACAAAATCAGGAAAACCTAAGAAAATAATAAAGCTGGAATTTTTCAATCAACAAGCAAGCATCTTTAAAGTACCTAGGTCCACCCGTGAGGTACTGACACCAAACTTGGGTAGACAGGGTTGACGTGCAGGAAATATTGTCCTGGTAACTGTGTTCTAATGAGCTGTATCAGTCAGGATACAACTCAGGATCAGTCAGGATCAGTCAGGATTCAGCCAGTGACCTTAGGTAAGTCACTTCCCCTTACTGATCCTCAGTTTCTCCATAAATAAAAATTGGACAGCAGGTGGAATGAGGGGAAGACCTATCTTCCCTCCCCCGGTTCACAAGACTATGCAAAAGTGTCAGACAAGCCAGACAGGGTCCTGTCACCTGCTCTGAGCCCCACTTCATCCTGCCCCTGCCTCTCCAGGATCCCAGAGCAATGTGTGTGGCATAGTGTCAGACGGAGAGCAGAGAGAAGGGAGTAGGTGGAAGGGGCCAAATCAAATAATGACCAACAGAGAAGCAAACATAAATGAGTTCTGCAAATGCTCGATCACACCCAGTGTTTGTGAGTCCACAGGAGGTGCGATGTGTGTGCACGTGCCACCTGCGAATGCCAGCTCAAAGCCAACGCCTCCAGCCACCTGCATATGTGCCTGTTCCCCTCAGTTTCCTGTCCTTCACAACGCATCCTGCTGCCCAGCCGACAATAACACCACCTTTGCAGCCGATGGAACAGGCCTCAGAGGGCAGCTCTGGAGCCAGCAGCCAGGACAGACTAGCTCTGGAAAGGGCGAACGGAAGCCTGTCTGGCAGGATCCGTGGTCCTTTGTGTTCCAGGTGGGGCAGTGCAGGAAGCCCAGCCTCACTGCAGACACTCCTGGGGCTGTAATATACCCCTTCTGTTTCGTTGTACTTTATTAAGGTGACAGCCAATGGTGTGCGGATTGACAGTGGGAGTGGGGGGTGGGCTGGGCGGAGGAGGGCAAAGGGAGAAAAAGCAAGACAACTGTAATAGAACAAATAAGAAAAAAATGTTAAATGGCAGAACAGTGGCTTTAAATGGCTATTAGTCTGTCTAGAGGCCTTGGAGCAGGAGGAGGCCTTGTGCAACATCATAAAGGGCCCCCTAAGAGATGCCAGGTGTGTGCAACCTTGCAGAGATGTCTGAGGCAGCTCTGCAAGGGGTCACTGGAATTTAGGTCTGCCAGTTGGTCATTTCTGTTCATCTGTCAAATAAGACTCCTACACAAGCTTGTGTTATCACATTAGGTACTGTTTTCTAGACAACAAGGACATCAGAGCCCCTCACTCTCCAGGATAGAAGGGATGTTCTCATGTTATTTAATCACCCCGTATCCCTGCATCTAGCTTCTGTAGGATCAGAGTGGCTCAGGAAGAGTAAGCCTCAGGCTACCTACCATGTGGCATATTTAACAATGATCTAAAACTGCAATTTTCAACCAGTGCACTGAAACAATTCTTAAAACACACAATACCTATTTAGTCAGGGGCACTGACCTCTTTTCCCTTAGACTGTCAAATTAAAAAATGACAAGAGCCAATACAACAATAGCTGTTCCATGTGAACACCTGGTCTTGACCCACACATTTATAGGTCACCTACTAGGGTTGCATCTAATAGGTCATCTCACATGACCAGGTTGCCTCTGACTGGTTAATTCTTGGTACCAGAAATCCTTATATGCAGGTGTAGGCACCTGGATTTTTTTAAAGTCACTTTGGGGCAAAAAGGGTAAGCAATTACTATTATTCTTTTTTTAATCAAAATTATACTTAATCGGTTTTATCAGATGGGCAAAAATATCTTTTTTGGTATGCCACAAAATTTTTGTAATTAATGTATGCATGCCATGATATGAAAAAGGCTGAAAATTGCTGATCTAGAGGAAAAGTAGGTAACTCTTCTCCCCTGGAAAAAAAATCCATTATTACCTGGAAATTGTAATAATGGCACCCAACACTTAACTCTGCACCAGGCCTTCCCCAACTGCTTTTTTCTTCATACATCAACTACTTCATTTTCACTCCAGTCTCAGTGAGGACTGCCTGAGGGGCAATATTGGAGGGGTCACGCATGGGACAAAATGGGGATCTGGTTATTCCTGGGCCCCTTCTGCACGGATGCTGTGCTGGCCGGAGCTAGCCCCGCGCGCCCTGCCCACCCCAAGGTTACAGGACTACAGCATTTACGGGAACCTGGGTTCAAGGACAGCTGTGTGCCCTGTGGCCCCAATGGAAGGCTGAGTCCCTGTGAGGAGCCTGTTCTAGGTCTGCACACGTGGTTCTTCCTCAGCTTGAACTGGAAGCCAGCTCCGTACTGTACATCCGGGGAGGGTCATGCCAGCTCCTCGCCTCCTGCCCAAAGGCAGCCAGGTCAGTGCAGTGGTTAATCAGGCCCAGCAGACACTGCCAATCCAAAGAAGAGAGTTGAATTTCTAGCGTTGAGTCCCAGGGCATTAATGTAGCCCTGCTGCCTGCAGCCCGTGGACACATTAAGATGTGGTTTTTAGCTGGAGGTGTGCTGACAGCAGCCCCAGGGCTTCTGTTGCTGGCTTCTTTTTTTAAGGTACAGCACCAAAGGCCTGCTGTCCAGGCCCTTCCTGCTGACTGGCCAGCCCTGGGATTGAAAGGGACACGCCGGGAGAAGAGCAGGTCCATCATGATTGGGCCCCTTGGGAACACAGGCTCTCAAACGAACCAGGACACCTTTAAAAATCACCCTGGTGTTTGTTTAAATGTGCACTGCCTGACGCCATCCTCAGGGATTAGAATTCAGCTGGTCTGGAGCAGGGCCAGGGAATTTGCATGGTAATAAACATCCCAGGTGATTCTGCTGCGCGGCGCCTGGGGACTCGGGAGGCAGCTCCTGCAGTCCTCGGTCGTGATCGGTGCATGCGCGGCATCCACATCACCAATTCAGCAGCTCTGGTTCCACAGCAGACAAACTCAATCTGTGCCCACACTTTAGCAAGATCACTGGGTGATTTGTAGGCACACTGAGGTTTAAGAAGAACAGCTCCTCTCTCTCTATCCCTTCCTCTCTCTAAAATCAATCACTTTTTTCAATTAAAATAAATAAATTAATTAATAAAAGCAAGCCCTGGCTCCTGGCTCAGTTAGTTGTAGTGTCATTCCATGAACAGAAGGGTTGCAAGTTTGATCCCCAGTTGGGGCACATATGGGAGGCAACTGATCAATGTGTCTCTCTCACATCAGTGTTTCTCTGTCTCTCTCTCTCTGTCTCAAATCAATCATTTCCTTGGGGTAATATAAAAATAAACATGCACAGCCTCTTCTGTTGCCCACAGCCCCTGCCCCCACTGACTGGTCTTTCTAGAGAAGGAAGAGCCTTGTTACTCTTCCATGAAACTAGAGGATGGGGTGGGGCATGGAGATTTAACGTGTATGCCTCAATGGGTATCGAACAAGGTGACCACTGGTGGGCCTTTCTCCATGTGTGTGATTCACAGATATCTGCTGCCCTGCATTCTACCGGTCTTTCCACCTCTGTTTCTCTCACCACATTTCAACTCTGCATCTCAAGATAAGAAACTTGAACTTGGATTTGCTGATTAACCAGAGACATGGAAACAAGGAAGAGACTGACAACTGCCAGAAGAAAGAGGCGGGAGGGGGAGGGTGGAAAGCAGGGGAGGGACTAGTCAGAGAACATGTATGAATGACCCGTGGACATGGACAGCGGTGTGGCAAGGGACTGTGGGAGTGGTGGGTGGGATGGGCAGAGGAGGGCAAAGGGAAAAATTGGGACAACTGTACTAGAATAAACAAGAATTTAAAAAAGAAACTTGAACTTTGATGAGTACTTACCATATGCCAATTGCCTAAGTATATCGTCTCATTCCATTCAATCTTTTTAAAATATATTTATTGATTGTGCTATTACAGTTGTCCCAATTTGCCCCCTTTACCCCCTTCTGCCTGGCATCCCCATTCCCTCCAGCATTATGCCCCTTAGTTCATGTCTAAGTGTCATTCATATAAGTTATTTGGCTTCTCCATTTCTTACCTCACATTCTTAACATCCCCTTGTCTATTTTGTACCTACCTATTGTGTTTCTTATTCCCTGTACCGTTTTCCCCATCCTCTCCCTTCCCGCTCCCAGCTGATAACCCTCCAAATGATCTCCATGTCTAGGATTCTGTTTCTGTTCTTGTTGTTTGCTTAGTTTGTTGGGTTTTTTTTGAGATTCAGTTGTTGATAGTTGTGAATTTGTTGTCATTTTAATGTTTATAGTTTTGATCCTCTTTTCCTTAGTAAGTCCCTTGAACATTTCATATAATAATGGCTTGGTGATAATAAGTTCCTTTACCTTGTCTGGGAAGCACTTTATCTGCCCTTCCATTCTAAATGGAATGAAAGTAATCTAGGAAGTAATGGAAGTAATCTTTGCTGGGTGGAGTAATCGAGATTGTTGATCCTTGCTTTTTATCACTTTAAATACTTCTTGTCAGTCCATTCTTACCTGCAAAGTTTCTTTTGAGAAATCGGCTGATAGTCTTATGGGAACTCCCCTGTAGGTAATTAGCTTCTCTTGTTTTGCTGCTTTTAAGATTCTCTATCTTTAACCTTTGATATTTTAATTATGATATGTCTTTGTGTGGTCCACCTTGGGTCCAACTTGTTTAGGGCTCTCTGTGCTTCCTAGATTTATATCTCTATTTCCTTCACAAACTCAGGAAAGTTTTCTTTCATTATTTTTTCAAATAAGTTTTCAATTTCTTGCCTTTCCTCTTCTCCTTCTAGCATTCCTGATTCAGATGTCGGTACATTTGGAGATGTCCCAGAAGCATTTATGCTACCCTCATTTTTTTAAATTTGTTTTTCTTCTTGCTGTTCTGGTTGAGTGCTTTCTTCTTTATGTTCCGAACTGTTGATTTGAATGCCAGATTCATCCCCTCCACTGTTGGTTCCCTGTAGATTTTTCTTCATTTCATTTAGTGTAACCTTTCTTTCTTTATGTTGTTACTGTATGCAATGAGTTTTCTGAGCATCCTAATCACCAGTGTTTTGAACTCTGAATCTGATAGGTTGTTTATCTCTGTTTTGTTTCTGTTTTTTCTGGGTTTTTGTTCTGTGCTTTCATTTGGGCCATATATCTTTGTCTTCTCAATTTGGCAGCCTCCCTGTGTTTATTTCTGTGTATTAGGTAGAGCTGCTTCGACTCCCTATCTTAGTAGTGTGGCCTATTGTAGAAAAGGCACCTGTAAATTGTGTGGGGCAGAGACTTAGGTAATCACCAGAATGGGGAGACTTGCTTCATCACTTTGTGGTTCTGAGGGGGGTGGGGCTCAGAGAGAGGACAGTGTCACTGCCCGGCTTCTGGAAGTTTGGCTCGTACTACTCCAGCTGTTTCCCTGGTGCTAAATCCCATGGGGGAGGGGGAAGTCTGTGTATGTTTTAAGTCCTACAGACCCTTTAAGCAGAGTCTCCTGAAAATCTGGCAGTTTCTTCCGTTGTCCCAACCCCCAACTGGTTTTTACAGCCAGAAGTTATAGGGATTTATCTGCCCAATGCTGGAACCCTGGGTTGTTCGATCTATCCTGGGGCTGGGATTGCTCGCTCCCAAGGTATCCCTCCCAACTTTTATCCACCACATGTGAATATGGGACCACCCATCCCGCCACCACCACCTCTCTGTGCCACACCACATCTCCGCTCCTCTCCACCTGTCTCTGTATCTCTGTCCTTCCTATTCATTTGGACAAATGTGGCTTCTTCAAATCCTTGGTGTAGGACTTCCACACAGCTCCATTTTCCGACAGTTCTAGATGTTATTTATTTCATTAATTACATGTTATGTAATTCTTCATGTGGTTGCATGAAGACATGAAGCATGTTTACCTACACCTTCATCTTAATGGGAAATCCTCATTTAATCTTCACAACAACCATGTAGGGTGGATATTATTATACCCATTTCCTGGTGAAGAAACTGAGGCTCAAGGTCAAGTGACTTGCCCAATCTAACGTATCTAGAGAGTAGGGAGTCAGAATTTAAATTTTGGACTGCTGGACTCTAGAGTTGTCTCTGCTGAATGTTTACCACACTGTTTCCCTTCCCCAGTGGGTCTAGCCTTTCTCCACCTAGAAACATGTTCAAGGGTATGTGTGGGGAGGAATAGAAGTTACCTAAGGGTGTACCCTCCCCTCTCAGGTGAACTTCATGTTCTGAGCACCACTAACCTCTTAAAACTGTAGATGATTTATCACTATTATTGGCCAAGGGATACAGCCACAGATGCAAATAAGGTTCCTTCCCAATGGCCACAGATTTTCTTAAAGACATCAGAACAGAGCTGCTCTGCTAAATCCGCCATGAAGGGGCAACTTGCTACTCTGATTTTCATGAGTCCCTTGTTTGCTTGGGCCTCATCAAAAGGCTTTGATATAAGAGTCAAAGAATAATAAATAAAAGTTTCTGATTGAGTTCTACTCATATTCAAGCTTGAAATAAGCTCAGTTGTCTGTTGTGGGAGCCAATTTCTGTTTTAAATTGGGGCTGGCAAGCAAGACAAGAACATGACACAAATGAACCAATGAAATCAAGAGCTGGGATTAATTAAGGCCCTGGAGTTTGCTGCAGAAACAGGGACAAAGGAAAATGGTAAGAGTGCTTCTTCCAAGAAAGACGAGTTGGATTTTATACATATATAAGTTTCTGGAGAAATTATTTATTTTGACACCATCTCCACAAATTGACTGGACTTATCTTTCTCCCATGAAGAGTAAAGATTGCCCTTTTTTCTGGCCAAAGGGGAACCTCATTTCCCTTCTCTTTATCAGTTATCAAAAATCAAAATATTGTTTCCAATGGATCTGTTTGATATTTCAGAGCATATAATGTGTCCAGCACAAAAGGGCAACACCAGCAGGCAAGGGACAGAGAATAGAGAGGAGATGAATAAGGACCTGGCATCTCATGGCCACATATTTGTCTCCAATCTGTCCCTTCTTGTTCTGTGAGGCTGGACTCATTCCATCTCTTCATCCTTAAAATTCCTCACCCCTGAAAATGGAAAGGATAACCAGGGGATTTCCCTCCCCTACTCTACAATATATTGTGGTCCAACCACATGGATTTTTAACATCCACAGTATAAAGTAAATTCCCTATGATTCCAGACAATTTTGGTCATAGAGAAACTAAGATGTTTCCCACTGAAAACACTACCCCATGGAAACAGGCTGAACATGCGAACAACAAAAATGTTTATGACCTTGGTCATATCTATTAGCAATATGATCCAATTAGCGACTTACTTTTCCTATGGCCTTTTTTTGTATCTCAGAGGCCACTTCACCATTGGTGCCACCCTCTATCATGTCCAAATATCTGGCTCCCCTTCACCTTGGCTTCAACTCCCCTGTTGATCCATTCTGGGTATAATATACCTGGTGGGAATGACTTTCCTCTGTGGAGGGAATGACAAGTGCAGAGAAGGACTGGAGAGCAGATGACAAACAGGAGCAGCCAAAAGAGACATGGCTTATTCTGCTTACTGTTTACATCATTTACAAAGATAAATAATAAGTGGAAGTGCCTGATGGGGCTCACCTGCAGGACTGTGCTTCCCAGCCATCCCCACTACACCTCAACACCTGATGAGTCCCAGGCTGCCAGTACCTCCCTTTCTAGACCTGAGATGAGTAAATATAACTCCTTCAGGTTTGCAATTTGGCCAATTTAAAACTCACTGTGTTAAGTTTACCTATAATGAGGGACACTTCTAACACACATGACAGGAGGAGCATGAGGAATAGTGACACCGCAGCTAACTCCATCACCGCATCTTCTTCGCATGTGAAGTGCTATGTGAGTGCTAAGTAATAATGTTATGGTTTCATTGGAAAGATGTGCATGTCACCACGGAGCAACAGTAAGTCAGTAACATAATTTGCTGTAAGTCATCATTAATTAACACTAAATTACCAGGCCCTTCCTGGGGAAGCAGCATATGACACTGACATCAGTATGTGAACAGTTCATTATGGGTAATGTTCTGAGAACACAAACTGAAGGACTTAATAGTGGATTAGAAAGCGTTTATGTCCAAATACCTCAATGCGGGTTCCACAGCTGCTGCACACAAGCAAAGATACCGGCTTGTTGCTAAGGAGGATCAGGCAGACTTGGAAGCTTCAGAAGAGGCTCTCCCAGCATGGGGTGATGTGGTGTTGGCAAGCATTGAAAACAAATAGGAGACAGTGAGCATCCATCCATCTTCTCCCCTCATTCCTCTGCTCCTTCACACCATTTCTACCACAGCCTGGGAGAATGAGATGGATGTCATGGGCAAAGAGGGGAAGGTGACAATTGTCACCTACAGGAGAGAGAAGGATCAGATTCACCTGGGAACCAAAATAGGAATGGGCATCAGGGGAAGGTGGTAGATGGGCCATTTAGAAAACTCTTCAAGTGATTCAGTTTTGCCACCCTACATTCCTTCGGCCCTCCCCTGTCCCCGCCCACTGTCATACAGTGATTCTGCCATGTTTAGTGATTGCTACAAGTTTAAAAGCTAAGCATTTTTAGCAAAATGACCCTAACTAACATCAATTTGTGAAGCACACAATCCAAATCAACAACTCTGTTCCTACTAGAATCACTAATCTGTCTATTCATTATCATAAAATAAAACGGAAAGTTATGCAAGTCACAGATGCCGAATCCCTGACACCTATACAGCAGTAGCCATGGACTGACCAATTGCAGGCAGAGGGCAAGAACTCCTGAACCACGGACAGCCTCCCTGTGTCACCCTAACCCCCAAAGTGAAAGGAGCACTAGGCAACAGCTCTTTATTCCCAAGTCTCTTTATCCAGACCTAATAAGTGCTCATTAAACAGGAGGATCTGTTTCTTCTGCTACTAACAAAACAAGTGTAAAGACAAAAAAGTTCAAAGCCTTGATTTCATGAGATCTACTGGTTTTCCTGCATTCAGTCACTCAACAGACATTTGCTAAGTGTTATGCTAACTTTGCAGAAATAAAAGGGCACCACCAGCATTGCCCTCAAGGCACTCCTGTTCTAGCAAGACACAAAGTCAGGGATACAAATAAGCCCAGAGTGATAAAACAATAGAGGAGGAGGAGGTCTGACTGTGCAGAACAGTAGGGTTGGAGAGTCAGTAAGGTGGTTGGTGTGGTCTTTCAGAGAACGATGGAGAATTGAGTTGAGAACTGTGGGGGAGTCAAGACTAAGGCCATTTCTAGCAAAGAGAACCACCACAGAGAAGATGCAAGGGCACAAACCCTTCCATACTCTGAAGGAGGAAGCCCTTCCTACTACCCACTACTAGAGTGACTGAGCCAGGTGGACATCAGTTTAAGCCAAGCCAATCTGGTTTCTAATTATAGGACAACCCAACTAAATGAGCTGCCCACCCTGAACCTGAAAATCCAAGTGTCAAGGCTGCCATTTGGGGGCCATGGATGCAGGGAGGCAAGCCAAGAAAGGGGTCTACAGAGAGAGGCAAGAGAAGGAAATAAGAACAGAGAGTGGGGCAGTCCCAGGTAACTGCGTGATGCCAAAGCAGAAAGAGAGAGAATGGTGGCTTGCCGGGGCCTGTTCCAGACCTTCATGGGGTGATTTTTATGTGTCTTCAATTCTTTGAAATAATGCCGGCTCCTCAGAATGAGGTCCCCTTAATTTAAGACTGCTGGAGTGGGGTTCTGGACAGGTGCTGGTGAATGAGACACTGAAGACTCCTGGGTGGAAATGGGCCATCCTGTACCCAATAACATAGGGCCTGCTGCAAGGATGACCACAGAGTCACTCAGTTCAGCCATCACCACCAGAAGGAAGTCCAGGACTCTAGGCAAGGTATTTGGATCGGGGACAAGAGGGGCCGAGTTCACTAAAAGGTCTTCACACCTACTCATCAGCTTTCTATAAAGATAAAAATCTGTGAAGCACTTGCAGTTTCTCTGGAGAAAGACGTGAGATAAATACAAGGTATGGTTAACAAAAGGGTCTTTCTTCTTTATTATAAAGCTTTCGGAAAGGAATTGCTTTTCCAGGCACAAGGGAGCTGCAGTCCTATCTCAACAGGTAACCTTGAGAATCAGACACAATAGCTGTCTCTTTCCCCACTTCCCTTTCCCCCTTTCCCCTCCACAAGCACACTTCTCCATTAATAGCCTTTTTCATCTAATGAGACTAATAGTGCGTCCTCCTCTGCATACAGAGTGAGCCCAGCTGCTGGCTGGGCTCGACCCTTCCTGCTGTCAGCTCAGCACCCATCACTGCTCGACCCAGGCTGCCGCTGAATTCTGGGCAGGAGCACAGCAGAGAGAGGGCGATTTCCCACCAGTTCTTCCACAAATACCAGCCTCCCAAGTGAACGCTTACATATGGCAGCTTAAGAAATCCTGCTTTTGGAAGAATATGAGAAAAGTCTCTCCTGCGTCGTGTAATTTCTTCACAAGTCTTTCTGTGGGGGCAGGATGTATATGTCAATAAAACTGTACTTAAACATTCCAATGTGCATTTTCATTAGACTGCAACCTGTAGACCTACAGAAGGAGACAGACGAAGAACAGGGAAGTGTGTGGCGTGAGGCAGAGGAGGACCCCTGAGAGCAAGGAATTATTAGATCCATCAGGCCTGTGGAAGCCAAGCTCAGGAAGACTGGGGGGTGGGAGGTGGAGACAAGAATTGAAGAGCCCAACAAGCATTTCTTTGGCATTTAAGGACAAAGGGAAAACTCTGCCATGGAGCAGCTGCTGTAGGAAACTATTCCTTCTGAACGCAATCTCTGGCTGTGGGCTTGCTGCCCAATAAAAGAACATCCTAGTAGATGGAGTCTATTGAGGGACCCAGGAGTCTGGTTCCTTCGCTGTGAAATAGTTTAGAGGAGTGGCGGGCCACTTGAACACTCTCCAGGGGATGAGGTCTGAACCTCGTCATGCCTGCAGAGAGGCTCTGAGGTGTGACGGTCACCCATGTCTGATCTTTCCTCCCAGGGATGTTCCAGAAGACTGCCGCTTCTCCAATGGTCCACACCAACCACCCGGGGCACCAGCTATAGGGGCTTGGCGTCCCTGGGCACACACTCAGATCCACTGTCATTTAAAGTTGAAAAGGACACCAGAATTCTCCAAGTGCAACTTTCTACATATCTCAGATACTAGAACACAGGCTGAAACTTTGGCCACCAGTGGCGATTCTCTAAAGTCAAGTCCTTCCTGTTTGCATTTTATGTATCTGTTCTGTTGCTATTAGAACTTAACTTCTCCTGTCCAGCTGGCCACATGGAAGACAGGCTACACTTGAACATGCCCACGGTGCTGGAGGAAACTGGTACTTTGGTCTAAACAGGTTTTCCAGAACAGCTCCTTGGGTCACATCATCTCTTCACATTTATCTTGAGGAGAGCCTGGGTCCTGTGCTTCAAAACAGCATCATTCAGGGGACCACGTATTCCTTATCAATTGTGGTGTAACAGATCACCCCCAAACCTAGTGGCTTAAACAGTATGCCACGATTTCTGAGTAGCAGGAATCCAAGTGGCTCAGCTGCATGTTCCTGCCTCAGTGTGTCACCAGGGCTGCCGTCATCTCAAGACTCCGATGGGGAGCTTCCCCACCTTCCCAAGTTCACTCACACGGCTGTTGGCAGGACTCATTTCCTCAAGGCTACAGACCAGAGGACTCCCTCAGTGTCTCACTACGTGGGCCACAGCATAGGACAGCTCACGAAATGACTTTTCTCATCAGAGTGAGCAAGTGGGAGAAAAGAGGGAGCACAGAAGATAGAAGCCACAGTCATTTGGGAACCTCGCTCAGAAGCAACATCTCAGTGAACCTGAAATCCACAATTAAGGGGGACGAATTACCCAAGGACACGGATCCCAGGAGACAGGGATCATTAGAGGGCCATTGCAGAGGCTGCTTACCACAGCCTACATGTTATTCTTTTTATTTTTACTTATTTATTTTCTTATTGTTAATGCTATTAAAGACATATCTTTATCATGACGATTGGCAAAAAAAAAACCCATACCCTGCAACTATAGCAGAAACCAAGCATAAGCAGGAGCCAAGAAGACACTCAAAGAGATAGATATAGAGAGACACAAGGAGAAGAGACCAGAAAGCGTGAGACAGAGACAGAGTCAGAAACCAAAACACCCCAGGCCTTGCCTCTGTTTCCTTCTCCTGTTTATTCAGTCCTTACAGTGTACCTTCCCCCACTCCACTCCAGCTAGCCTGAGTTTTGTTTCTTTGCAATCCATCTCTGACGCAGCCAAGTCCTCCCAGTCTACTTCTTCCTGGGAAAATGGTTAATACTAGTTCAATTTCACACACACACACACCCTCAGGCGATCTTTGAGATGTGAAATAGCTTGTCGATTCCAAGCTAAGCACATGTTTGTTCAAAGCACGGTTATGATTCAGTTCATTTCCATAGGCCTGCATTGATACGCAGGTTAGTGTTGCCTCTGTGAATCAAGGGGAAAATATAATTAAAGGAATGGAAATTGTACTTGTCCTAAATCAAACTGCACAGTGGTTGTTAAACTAGAACTAGAGGACCAACTCACTAAGTCCTCTAAACCCACAGTAACTTCGAAGGTAAAAGTACATGTTATCAACTTGTGCAAATAAGTGTGCATTCTGCACTCACACGCATCCATGGCCATACACACTTCACGGGCCAGGAGAAGGGGGCCCCAAGCAAACAGCCATCTCTCTTCCCTTCTCTGGATGTGCCACCAAACAAGTGCACCCCTTGTCAACTCCCACGTGGATTCGCTTTTCAGAGCACGTTTTCTAAGCATTCAACAGCCTTTCAACAGAAACCAACTCACAGAGCAGTTCACAGGCCTCCTGCAGGCAGTGCACGTAAACACTGCAAACAGCAAGGTGATGCTGCCGGCTCACTGTGGACACCAGAAGAGCAAGATTTTACAAGTTCTCTTCCCAAAAGGAATCAGAGCGAAAACTCAGAGTGACAGTCGCGGGAATCAGGCTGCCCTCCCTGACAGACACAATCTGAAGAGATGTCCGTCTTAATACACAAATAATGATTTTTTAAAAAAAATTACAGAGTCTGGGTTTGCTGTGGAGAATTTTAAAATTCCAAAAAGTACAGAGGAGAAAATTAAACTACTTATAAATGCTACCACCAGGAGACAACGAAGGCTGTGTTTGACACATTTTCTTCCAGTCTTTTTCCATATATATATGTATGTATTTCTGTATAGATATATATCTCATTATATATATTTGGAATAATACTTTCTGTTTTTCTTTTTTTAACCTAATATGACATTGCACAAGAGGCATGAGAAGGGACGACTAATGAATGAATACAAGACTTCTTTTGGTGAGATATAAATATTCCAAAATTACATTATGTGGATGGTTGCACAAATTTCAAAATATACGAAAAATCATCAAACTGCATACTTTGAATGGATGAAGTTTATGGTGTGCAAATTACATGTCAATAAATCTGTTTTTTAAACATATAATGAGATACCACTATATACCTGTCAAAATGGCTAAAATTTTGAAAAATCAAATAAGTAAAGTAATTTTAAAACCCTGACAATTCCAAGGGCTAATAAGGACTTGAAATCACTGGAATTCTAGTGGGACTGGAACAGGGTGCAGCCACTTTGGGGAAGAGTTAGGTAGTTCCATGCAAAGTTAAAGAAACGCCCGGTGCACAGCCTGACACGCCTCCTCCAAGGTATGTGCCCAGAAGAGACGAAAGCCGTGTCCATACAAACACCTGCACAGGAACGCTCTCAGCAGCTTCATTTGTGTTAACTCAAAACCAGTGACCTAACAAATACCCATCAAAAGGATAATGATTTTAAAAATCAGGAACGTTAATTCCAGGAATGCTATGCACCAATAGAAAAGAGCTACCCATCTGGGCAACAACATAGATGAATTTCAAAATTATTATGCTGCCCTGGTCAAGTAGCTCAGTTGGTTGGAGCTTCATCCCAAACACCAAAAGGGTGTCGGTTCAATTCCCAGTCAGGGCACATACCTAGGTTGTGGGTTCAAGGCCCAGTTGGGATGCATATGGGAGGCAACTGATTAATGTTTCTCTCTCACATTGATGTTTCTCTCTCTCCCCTTCACTCCCTCCCTCTCTCCCTAAAATCAATAAAAGCATATTCTTGTGTGAGGTTTTAGGAAACAAACATTATGTTGAGTGAAAGAAGCTACACCGAAAATATGAAATACCCATTTGTTCCATGCATAGGAAATTCTAGAAAAAAGAAGTCCACTCTATCACAGACAGCAGATCAGTGGCTGCCTGGCCTGAGAGTGGGGAAGAGCAGGGAAATGCAGAGGAGCCGGAGGTCACTGGGTGGGGGTGGGAGGAACGAGACCTTCTGGGCCGTGACTGTGGCAGTGGCCACATGTGTGGGGGAAACTGCTCGCAAGTCCCCCTGTCCGCCATGGATGAAAATTAAACTACCAAGACATGATCTGCTTGGGGAGGAGAGGTGGTCAATCTCTCAAAGGAGAAGGACCAAGAGTGCCTTCCTCAACGGCTTTTAGTAGTTTGTAACACACAGGAATACAGGTAAAGCTCATCAATCAATGTCAGGAGGCAAGGATCAAACAATAGATAATATTTCAAAGAAATCTGAGGGCTTAGTCTGAGTCAGTGTCTGTCAGGTAAGGGGGTTGCAAAAACTTTGGGAGACATACTCATTTCCCGCTCGGACGCTTATCATATGAATGAAAGCACTCTTAGCGAAGCAGGCTTCACAGGACTTTACCAATTCTTTCTTATGCCCAACCACCCCAGAACCTGCTCCAAAGGGTTGCAACACCCTCCCCATCATAGGTTTTTAGGCTTAAATGGATTAGAGCCAGAAAGCACTTCTCCCAGACAGAAATAGGGACTCAGGCTATGTCAGAATAGCCAGGGAGCAAGGGTCCATCACCCCCTCTTTGCTGCAGCCCCCTGAGTCCTTCCTTGAGGGCCTCCCAAGTGATCGTGTCTGGCTAGGTTGCCCCCCCCTGAGGGGTCTTACCCATCACTGACTAACTGACCAAGCATTGGGGACAGAGATGGATGAAGCAGAAGCAGTGCTGCTGCCAGGGAGACAAGCTTTGTCTCCTTAGTGGCTCACAGTCGGAAGGTCTCTCACGCAGCCTTATCCCTGAGGGGGCGGTTACAATTCCTGAAACCTGGCAGAGCAATTCCCAACAACGTGACTGTGCACATTGCTCTAAACCCATCAAACTGTGCACTGAAAACTGTTCTATTCTATCACGTGTGAGTTATACCTCAGTGAGGTTTATTAAAATAAAACTCATCAGACTGTACACCACAGTAAGTGCATTTTGGCATATAAATTGTACCTCCAAAAAAGTTAAGTTTTTAAAATGGAAATAAAAATAAACTATATGATTATCTAAACACTTTGCATACACCTGAAAATAATATAAAATAATACTGAATGTAAACCATAATTGAAAATTAACAAACTAAAATGGAAAAAAATATGTTGTGCTCATTTTCACAGGCCATTAAACAATTTTCAAAAGTACCTTAATTTAAATGTCATGCAGCTATACTAGCCAACGTTATAGATGTACCACAACTTAGCCAGTCTACAATAGCTGAGTATTTCAGTTCTTTTCTTTTTGCCATTGAAAATAGCATTGTAGCGAACACCTGTGTGCATAAGACTTTGTCTATGCTGCAGATTCCTAGAGAAGGAACAAGTCAGGGAAAACATCTTAAAGTTGATTCCCTGTTCCTGGGCTAGGCAGTACCAGTGGTGGAACAAGAGTGTTTACCACTCTCTCCGCCCAGCCCGGCCGCCTCCCCTCCATCACTGCACTTGAACGGCAGCAGCAAGCAAAAGGGGGCAGGTTCCAAACAAAACAACACTTAATTTCATAGCTTCCTATTTCTCATTCTTTTATCATTTCATCTACTATATTTCTAAATCCTTTTTTTCTTCTCTGTACATTGAATTGAAAAACAAAGTCTTTTATATTCTACAGAGGACAATAAATGTTCTCTAGGATATTAAATGTCCACTGAACTGGAAACCACAGGCAATTAAGCAACCAAGTAGCACCTTTGTTTTCACTGAAAGGAAGATATACTTTTATTTCTGATTCCTCAATGCAGATGATTTCTGTGAGTTAATAAATTAAAGGGGTATGACCTATTTAAAAAGTGCTTTCTTTATTCATACTTTGTTATAACTGTGTACCCCCTGACCTTTCTTACTGTTCCCTACAGCATTACTCCTACACTTGCCCTCCACAGTCTATGGAATCAGTGCTCAATAACTGGGTGTGGAGTTGAACTTTCTGAACCCATTATGGGGAAAAAATGAGAAATAAGGAATGCGGGCAGGGGCATAGGCAGACATGGCACCTGAAGGAATGAAAGAACAAAAAGCAGAGCAAGAAAGTCCTGACAAAATGGATCTCTCCTCTAAGACAACTGGACCATCACAAAGGACAAAGGCTGCCCAGCCTACATAGCTCCACCCCAGCACTGGTACTACTGGGACATCACACGGTGTCCAGTTGCCAAGACTGAAAACAGAGCGTGAGAGAAACACAAGGGGCCCCGTTTCCCTATGCCTGGCCCAGAAGCACCAGGGAGGTACCTGTGGCTGGAGAGTGCCCTTCAGTGGCAGCCTGTCCTCAGGGACTGGTTGGCTCTCCTCCACCCAGGGGTACAATGAGATCTTTTAAAAATTGGCAGAATAAAGTAGAAAGACAAATGCTTCCATGGTGTTGTTACCCCTGGCAGAGAAATGATGGAGATAAAAGAAGAATGGGATGGCGAAGTCCATCTGAATCTCGATAAAATGCCCATGAGGCCTAAGACCTCTCAGTGATGGAGAATCAGCTGGTGAGTCACCAATCTCCCTGGGAGTAAGGAGTTACAAAGCAAGAGTAAGGAGGAGAGGGGATTGAATGGCTTCTTATAGCCCCTAATATCTCTTCTGAAAGCAGCCAGCACGGCTTCCAGGACGAGGGGAAGATGAATGGATTTGTCTTCCCATTAAACACTATTACCCACAGCTCTGGAGAGAGTAAAAAATGGGCTGCTGACTCACATTCCAGCTTCCATCTCTTTTCTCCTAATTAAGAAAAAAAAGCTATAAAAACAACTTCCATGTGTCCTCTGCAACCCATACCCACCTCCTAAAACCTGTGCAAACTCAGGGGAAATGGGTAGCCCACTGAGCTACAAGGTTCATTTCCCAACCTCAATGGCCAGCAGTCAGCCAGTCCTAAGGAGCTGAAGTTCAAATCCAGTCTATCAGCATGGTCAGGTCCACATGAGGTCAACAACATCCTTCAAGATTCATTAAGCCTCTTGTAGGATTCTGTCATCTTTAAAGCCCAAGAAAAGCACAAGGGTTTCTCTTTGCCACAGGTACAAGTAATTCTTCTGCTTGATGGGATTTAGTTGCTTGAGCAATTTGAGCTATCCGCATGCCTCGTAACAAAGCGACAAAACAAATACAGTTAGTGTACCCAACTACAGCAGGGTTCAAGACCAGAGTCTTTAGGCCAGTGGATCTCAGTCTCGGCAACACCATCGAATCAACTGAGGTGCTTAAAAACCACTGGTGCCTGAGCAAAAAATAATCAAAAGAGAAAATGATTTTAAAAGACTGTTTACACTAGCATTCTCAAATAAAATTTACTTAAGGATAAATTTCAAATATGTGCAGCACCTGTACATTGAATAATATAAATACTGTTGTAAATTTCTCATGTCAAGGTATAGAACTTATGTGCAAATTTTGCAAGGTCATAAAATATAAGTTTATAATACAAAAATCTATTGTATTCTTTCACATGAGCAGCAGTCAGTGGGAAAATTAAATTTTAAAATAATCCCACATACAGTAGCACCCAAAACATAAAATACTAGGAATAAATCTAGTAAGAGTTGGCTAAGACACCCTGCACTGAAAATTATAAAACATCACTGACATTAATTAAATAAAACCCAAATGAATGGAGGTGGCCCCTGTTTGGTATGGACCCCTCAAAGGTACCACTCATCCCTCAAACAATCTGTTACATCAGTCCAATCTCGACCACAATCCCAGCAGGTTTATGTTGTGGAAATTAACAAGCTGATCCTAAAATTCACATGGAAGTACAAAGAATCTAAAATAAGCAAAATGATTTTGAAAAATATGAAGGAAGAAGTCTGGCACTGACTGATTTCAAGATTTCCCAAATGGCTACAATAATCAAAATGATGTTTACTGATTCAAAAACAGATGTAGACATCAATGAATAGCAAGTACAGAAATAGACCCATGTATATATGCTCAACTTATTTTTTTTACAAAGGTAACAACATAATTCAAAAGAAAAATGATAGTCTTTTCATACATGGTTCAAGAGAACTGGCTATCCAGAATGAAAAAAAAATAGAAACAAAGAACCTTGACCAATCCCTCACGCCATACACAGACACTGACTTGAAACTGATCACAGATATAAACATAAAAGTTAAACAACAAAACATCTAGAAGAAAATACAGATAAAAGCTTTGTAGTTTGGGATAGGCAAAGATTTTTTAGGACACAAAACACATACATTGCAAAAATATTGACAAATCATACAATACCAAAATTTTAAACTTCTTTTCTTCTAAAGATATTGTTAAGAAAACATAAAGACAAACCATAGGACAAAACATTTTATTTGTGTGCTTGCAGAAGTGCAAATATAAATAAATGCCGGAGAAACACTTATTGAGAATTTAAAAAGAATCCTTAGAACTCAATAACAGAACAACTCAGTTCAAAGAAAAACACGCCACAGAAGAAGACATATGAATAGCCAATTAACACATTAAAAGATGCTCAATATCACTAGTCATCAGAGAAATGCAAATTAAAACCAAAGTTGATGCCACTACACACCCAATGCAGAGTAACAAGAATGTAAAATGGAATAATCTCTTTGGAAAATAATTAGGCAGCTTCTTATAAACTTATGCATGCATTTTACTATATAACCTATCACTTCCATTCCAAAGTATTTACTCAAGAGAACAGAAGAATCTATGTCCCCACAAGATCTACAAAAATATTTATAGGTGAATTCATCACAGCTAAAAACTGGGGGGAAACAAATTTCCAACAACAGCTACTCAGCATTCACATTGTCATCTTCTTACAAGGGATACTGCTCAGCAGTTAAAAGGGATGAACACAGGGGAATCTCAAAACTGTTCTTCTGTACAAAAGTGAAAGTAAGATTTTATTTATATGAAATTCTAGCAAAGGCAAAACCAGTCTAAGTGACAGAAAGCACATCTGTGGCTTTCTGGGAGAAGGAGAAGGGGACTGACAGGCTGCAAAGAGGCTCGAGGGACCCTGTTAGGGTGATGGACATGTTCAATGTTGAATGTGGTGGTGATGATTTCAGGGGTGTATATATTTACCATTCCTCAGCAAATTATACACTTAAAGCCATGTGTTATGTATAAATTATACCCTAAAGAATTAGATTTTAAATAGTGATACCCCATACAGACTATTTAATTGGTCTGAGATGTGTTCTTGGCATCAAGATCTAACTTTCCCCGATGACTAATATACAGCCAAAGCTAAGAACCAGTACTCTAGGGGCTAAAAACAAATGACCTAGTGTCCTGGGACACCAGCAGAGGGCTACTGTCACTCTCGGTGTGAACACAAGCCATTAGTGGAGGTCACAGACCACCTACCTGTGTCACAGGCTACCACCAGAGCACCTGTGGCCCCCTTTGGTTTACTGCTAGTTAACTCAACACTCCCTGTAGAGCTGGGTCATGCTACAGCATGGAGCCAGGTGAGACTGCCTTCCAAGCCCCTTTGTCTGTCCAGCAAGGCACCCAAGCAAGAGTCACTCCAGTGCCTGGCTGAGGGTGTGCGTGCAGGCATTAGCCCTGGGGCCATGTGTGGTGCCAAATACACAGACCAACCAGGGGGCATAAAGAGGGCCTTCTAAGTAACGTACCCTCCTCCCTGACCTGGCAGCAGACAAAGGACAGACAATGGCCAGGGGAGACCAGTGTTCAGAGGGTCCTGTTCAGCTCAACAGTCAGAGGCCCAGCTCCAGGCTAAAGCTCAAATGAGTCTGTTTTCCATGCCTCACTCTGCCATCTCTGAAATTAATAGGAAGGGCAGTATCAAGCTTTGGACATTTTGTTTACAAATGATCCGTCACCTCTCCAAGGAGGAAGACCTCCTTCCCCTGGTGCGAGTCAAACAGATCATTTCCGAGGATAGCCACAAAGCTGAGAAGCAGCCTTTTCCTGCCCGTTCTCCAAGCATTATAATCACTCACCTGCTGACACAGCCAGAGCTTCTCACCCACCCCCCACTTTCTCTGGAACCCTCCCAGTCCACACTGAGCCACAGAACACACTCGAGCCCTGCCCCCCCAAAATGAGACACCCTCTAGTCAGGACACCTGGGTCGGAATGCACTTTCTGATTTCTGTAAATAAAGCCGCCACACTGGCAAAAGCACATGCTGAGCTTCAGTACCAGCCCTGGAGCGAGCATCCGGAATACAGTAGGGCATCTGCATCAAGGAGCTCGCTGTCTCCTAAGGGAACCGAAACAGACAAATCTGATGACATCAAGCAGATGAGTTGGCACCTGGGAGACACTGGGAATGCAGGTCATGGGACACAAGCACTTCTGTCATCCGGGCCTTCACCTCCTTCAAGGAGTCCCTCTGTCTCATAGGATCCAGCCCAGACTCTTGAACGGGGGCCCTGAGTTTGCTGCCCCTGTCTGTGCGTGCCACCCTCCGGCTGCCCCAAATCTCTCCCAAGTACCTGAAAATGGCACTCCCTTCCCTCCATGACTCTGTATATGCTCTTCTCCCTCAATGTTATCTTTTAAAACTTTCATTCTCACAGATCACTGTAATCCAAGACACGGGAAATCTCTAGAAGACTCAGTAAGAGGACAAATTGATTTGAGGAAACCAAATGCATGGAACACATAAAGACCTAGAGTGTGGGGGCAACTTTCCTCACAAGTCCCCCCGTGTGCCACAGATGAGAGTAAACATGGCTGAGACATGATGTGATCTGCTTGGGGAGGAGAGGTGGCCAGTTTCCCAGAGGTAAGAGGCCTTGAGCAGTGGCCAGTTTCTCAGGGGAAAAAGGTGTTCGGACCCCCTCCTCTAGAGACTGTTATTGGGTTCTAATACACAGGAATACAGGGTGGCAAGGATCAAACAGTAGATAACATTTCAAAGAAATCTGAGGACTTAGTCTGAGTCAGAGTCTGTCAGGAACAGAATTTTAGAGTTTCCTGCTCAAACCCTTAACATATGAATGAAAGCACTCTTAGCAGAGCAGGTTTCACAGGTTTATCAGGACGTCTTTGTGATGCCAAAATTTCCCTGAGGTCACGCTATAGCAAGGCAAGGAGCTGCACCTCTCCCCACCAGGTATTCATGCTTAAGGGGATTAGAGCCAGGAAGCACTTTTCCCAGAGATCTTGGGGACTTGGGCTTTGTCAAAGCCCTGGGGGGTGGTGTCCATTGCTCTTTGTTGCAACCCCCCTCCTTCCATTATGGCCTCCCAAGTGATCGAGTCTGGCCTAGGTTGCCCCTCCTCTGAGTGGTCTTACCCATCAAGGACTTCCTACCATGCTTTGGGGGCAGGGAGGACACTGAGGCAGCGTTTGCTACCAGAGACAAGCTTTGTCTCCTGCTGCTTGTATTCCAAAAGTCACTCCCTCATCCTTAGCCACAGAGGGTAGAGAGTTACAATATCTGAAACCAGGCAGAGCAGTCCACAACACTAGAGCACCCAGATTTCCTTGGCCCCAGGGGCTATGAGAGCAGGCATACCCCTCCAAGCCTCCCCAGACCCACAGGAGGGGAGGAGCTGGCTGCTGTCACTGGGAGTGGGGCACACCCTGCCACCAGCAGCACTGGCCTCGCTTGTGACCCTGGGCAAAACTCCCGCCTCCCCACAGTTCTCCGAGGATTAGCTGATACAAAGGCTTTGATAAGCATTTGTTGATTTCAGCCACCTGAATTAATTACCCTATAAATGAAAGGACAAAGAAGAGGCTGAGATCAAAGTAGTGAAGAAAAGTATTCTTTTACCCACATATCAATGAAAGGACCAGGAAGGGGAGCCACCTGACCACAGGCTCCCAAAGGGAGACAGGAGGGAGGCAGGAGGGGCATGCAGGGCTTTCAGCCCCTGGGCCCCTAAAGCTAAACAAGGGCAGCCCAGGGGAGGGGTACAAGGAGCAGCACAGAAAATGGGCAAAGCCCAGGACTAGGGGCAGTGTCAGGTCATGTTCTCACACTGGTGACAGCAAAACGGAACAACCCACTTGCTCTTTCCCCCCTCCCCCACCATCTCTGTGCAAAGTCAAAGTGAAGCTCAGGCTAAGGGACAGCATCACCGATCACATTATCCAGACACAAACTCCACCTTTGCCATCTGCAAGCTGCGTGATCTGAGGAAAGTCACTTAACCTCTCTGTTACCCAGTGGTCTCATCCATGCAATGGGGACAAAATGTTACCTCATAGGATCATCACGAGAAATAAATAAGTCCTTAGGTCAGCGCTGGCATAAAGGAAGCTCTCAGTAAAAATAAATAAACAAATAAACAAAATGTTAGCTCCCCTTGAGGGAGACAAAAAACAAACCAACAAAGAAAGGAAAGACTCAGTAAACTATTCGCTCCTCTCATCCGTGACATGCTGCCCGGCAGAGTTGTTCTGAAAACATTTTTTAAATAACAATGATGCTGTCATGTATTTTGTTAACTGGAAAGATTGCCATACTAACATCTCATTTGAACTTCCCAGTAAGCACATGAACGTGAGAGAACAGGGGACACAGAAACATCCCACAAGGTGGGGCAGAAGGAGGCTTACAGTCGTGAGTCCGTGAAATGTAGAGGTTGTTCTGTTGCAGGAGAATGAAGCAACCAGACACCGAGGGATTCTGGCGTACGAGGTTTATTAACATGTATGGGCTCAGAGGAGTCAGTCTCCAAATTCTGAGCCCCAAACAAAGGATTCTTGGGGTTTATATAGCCTACGGGGTCTTCCTGTCTACATAGCAAAGCGGGATACAGAAGCGGAATGTGGAAGTTAGTTCTAGCTACCTGGCAGAAGCAGAGGACAAAGGCTATATGCGGAAGTTAGTTCTAACCGCGGGGGTGCTAGTCCTAGCCCTTGTGAATACCCTGCTGCTTGCTTTCCCAAACGGCCCTATCGCCCTATCGCTCTTCCTAGGGTGCTTGGGGTTTGGGTAAACAAAGGTTCTTCAAAGTTTCCTATTTTAGTTCCTGCATCATTATGCATTAGTTATTGCATTGGTCTCCATACAAACACCTGCATGTGTGGTTTGGAACTGCAGTGGACTTGCCAAGTCACTTCTGAGGAAAACTGCCCCATACCTGCCCGCAGTGGCCACTGAGTGACCTTCATCACCTGACCCCACCTCCACACCCCCCTCAGTGTGACTGTGCACAATTGCCCAACAATGTGACCCTGTGTGCCACCTTCAGGGCTCTGCAGGCTGGGAGAGAATACAAAGTCGGGGGCCACACGTTATCAGAAACAATACCTCACATCCATGACAGAGCCTCTCTGGGCTCTCTATTCTGTTTCACTGATATGTAAGTCTAGAGTCTCACCAATGTGGTTTTTTGCCAAGTCTCAAAATCAAGCACTTAGTTCCTTCAACTTCATTTTTTGTGAAGTTTTTTGGCTGAGTTCTCTGCATTTCTGTATAAATTTTAGAATCAGAAGCAGGATAAAGTCAGATGACCAATGACCCAGGAAGATGGGAGCAGAGAACCAAAGGTCGAGGGGTAAAGTGGAGGGAAGTGAGGCCGGGCGATCATCCTAGTTGGGCTTGGTGTCTGTGGCCCGGATACTGGCTCCCGGGCTCAATTTACAGAGTAGGAAATCTACTCGTCTCTTATACAAGAGGGTGGTCTACCCAGCTGCGTGTGCTCAGGGCCGTTTTCCCAGGAGGTCCCCACAGCCCTCCACCTGGCTCACCCTGAAGCCGAGACCCGCATTCCTAATCCCAGAACTTCAGAGAGGACAAGGCCCTTCCAGATCAGCTAGCCTAACCCCTACATCAGGCAGGTGAGCTACCTCAGGCTCAGAGCCAGTGGAAACCAAAGCCTGTACTTGAAAACCAACACATAGCTCCTTTTTGGCTTCTTTAAATGTTTTTACAAATTGTGGCACAGTAACATAAAATTTACCATCTTCACTAGTTTTAAGAGTATCGTTCAGCGGTGTTAAGTATGTTCACATTGCGGTGCAGCCGCCACCACCCACCCTTCCCATCCTGCAGAACTGACACTCTGTACCCGCTCCACTCCCCAGTCCCCCCTCCCCTGAGTCCTGGGCAACCATCACCCCACTTTCTGCTTCTGCGAATTTGATTGTTCTGGATACTTCATATGCATGGAATCATACAGTACTCCATCTTTTGTGACTGGCTTATTTCATGAAGCACAATGTTCTCAAGGTTGGTCCGAGTCACAGCACATGTCAAAATGCCCTCCCTTTTTATGACAGCATAATATTCCATTGTAGGTATATACCACATGTTGTTTATTCTCTTGTCCACTGACAGACACTCAGGTTCTGTATTTTTGCCACTGTGATGACACTTCTATGAACATGGGTGCAAAAGATTAAAAACAGAATTACTACAGGATCCAGCAATTCCACTTTTGGACACTTTGGAGCAACTTCCATGCATTCTACAGTGGGTGCGGCATTTCACATTCCAACCAACAGTGCGCAAGGGTTCCGACTTCTCCTTTCTCATACACTTGCTACATTCTGTGGTGTGTTTCTCATAGCGGCCATCCTGGTGTGTGTGAGGCGGTGCCTAACTGTGGTTTTGAGTTTGCATTTCCCTAGTGATTAGTGATGCGCAGCGTCTGTGCTTACTGGCCACTGGTACATCTTCTTTATAAAAATCTCTACTCAAGTCCTTTGCCCATTCTTTCATCTAGATGTTCATTGTTGTTGCTGCTGCTTGAGCTGTAAGAGTTGTTTCTGAGTCATGTGATTCCCAATTGTTTTCTTTCATTTCCCAGGCTGCCTTTTCACTCTGGTGACTGTGTCTTTTCATGCACAGAAAAGGATGCATGACTTCTTTTGCAAGACATTATAAGCTTTTGGAAGGTGGGGGGTCAGAGACTAGATGATAATTTTTACTACGCAGAGATAAACGGTACACATGAATATCAAATAAAATTTTACTTCTGCACAGAAGCCAAGGTGAAGGTGAAAGTACCAGGAACAAGCGCCGTGGACTGCATCCAGAGACTTTGTTTTGGTATTTTGTGCTGAACCATTTTTTTAATTGTTATTCCCAACAGTTGTCCCAATTTCTCCCCCTTTGCCCTCCTCTGCCCACCTCAGCCCCCGCCCCCAGAGTCACTTCATTACCAAACATTAGTTCGGTGCTCAAGGCATTCTGAAATCTGAGATATGCAGACAGCATTAATACAAGGTCCCTGGCCTCAGGGGTCTCAGAGTCAGTTGGAGAGACAAGAAATATCCTGAAGACACCGTGGAGCCATTAAAGTACACTATTAGATGATTAGGTTGGTCTTAATAGGATCTTAAACAGAATGCACCGAGGGGAGAGGAGATGTCGTGAGACTTGGAAAAGGGTGGTGGATGTAATGCTATTTCAACAGTCCACGTAAGGAGTTCCAAGAGCTGGAACTCTCCTAAAAGCAGGGGAGAAGGTGGGAAAGCGAATTGCGAAAAATGAAAAGGATTCTGTAACTGAGTAGAACAGAGCACTATCAGATGGCTCCTGTGTTTCTGGCTCAGTTTGCCGACCAGGTGCCCCAAACCAAGGCAGTAATTGTAAAAAGTGGAGCTAATAATGTAAACAGAAAGATGGTGGGTCTTATTTTAGACATTTAGAGTCTAAGGTGCCTTTGAGACATTCAGAGGGAGATATACAATGAACATTTAGAAGTATAGATCAGGAGCTAAGGAGAGAAAAATAAATTAGAAAAATAAATATGATAGTAAAAGACATAGAAGCAGATAAGCTTACTCAAAGAGACAGATTTAAATGAGGAGGAAGGGAAGCTGGGATAAGAACCTATATTTAAAAGGGAAAAGGGAGGGGGAAGAAGAGGCCTCAGGAAGGGGGACTTTGAATTCTGAGGAGCCAGAAGTTTACCCAAAGTACGCCAGTATTTAGCTTAAGTGATCAGACAGTGGATTGGGTAACAGGACACTCGGGGATGAAGCCTTTCAGGGGAACACTGAACTGGAATGTTCTTTATATCTTCTGTAAAGGTAGCAGATTCGGTATTCCAACTCTTCAGCTCCTGGAGATCTGTGCACATGCACCAAGTCTCGCAAAGCTTTTTGAAGAAGGTTTGTTATACAACAGATGAGGGTTATCCCAGGACCCACAAGCCCAGAGGACCCCCGCTGACTACATGTGAGTACAAGACCCAGGGGACGTCTTAAATACAGAAATGTTTCCCCGTCAATTCAGGATCGATACTCACTTTTCTCTGCTGGGCCAAATTTGTGTTTTTATTAAAAAGAAAGGAAAGTCAGCCTCGAGAGTTGCAATTCAGCTACGCATGAGCTCTGAAGCTTCAGCAGGCACCAGGACTAGGAAATTTCCACCTCCCACATCTTTAGGCTTGTTCACTGTGGCCTCAAAGAGCCAATTCCTGGCCTGGCTGGTGTAGGTCAGTGGATTGAGCGTGGGCTGTGAACCAAAGGGTCACAGGTTTGATTCCCAGTTGGGGCACATTGCCTGGGTTATGGGCCAGGTCGCCAGTGGGGGGAGTACAAGACACAACCACACACTGATGTTTTTCTCCCTCTCTTTCTCCTTCCTTTTCCCCTCTCCAAAATAAATAAATAAAATCTTTAAAAAAAAAAACTCACTTCTCCTGAGATAACTGATGACACCTGATGGCCTCTGAAGTGTCCTATGAATCAAGGTGTGTTCCACAGTTGGTTATTTTTACCTCCCCAATCAGGTAGCCACCTGGTTAAAGTCTTTAGGATGGGAGATGCAGACCATTCTTCAAATGAACAACAGAGCTTCCCTTCTGAGCACCTCAATTATGAGGGTCAAGGGAAAAACTGGGAGGGACGGTGAGCATGAAGCCCTCGCGGGTCCTGACCCAGGTCCTGGAAGGTACTGAGAATCCCCACACCTCAAGTACACATCACCAATGACCAATCTGTCAGAATCACCAGAAGCTGAAATGAGGCCAAAAGATGAGCTTCTAAAAAGGGAGAACCATCGTCATCCTCTCACACTTTGTGGATCGAGAGTTACGCTTTCGGGGAATAACATATAGAGATGATCACTTCACTGAAAAAGTGCACATGCCAGACAGCTGCCCAGACTGGCATTGACATTCACGTGACACACACTTCCATATTTATTTGCAGAACACGATGTACTAGAAATGGACGTCATACTTTGCATTTATATAGCAACTATTTCTCTAAGGACCTCAAAGGATTCCACAGCCATTACTGGGTTCATCCTTGTTACATGCTTGTAAAATGAAGGAGAGGCAGGGTTAGTCATCCCATTTTACTAAAGAGGAAGCAGACACCCCCAAGAGGATACATGAGTAGGCCAAGGGCATATTGTGAGTCATTTGTTTGCTCTAAACCATGTAGGGACCGAATGAGTCCCAGACTGTCCTTAAAGTTGCTGATTTTTACACAGATTTCTGGGAAAAAAATGGCTCTCCTTTGCAGCCTTGTGTCTGTGATTCAGACCATCAGATGGGCAGTGTCCGGGGTGGGGATGAACTGGGTGGGGAAAGAGCTTAGCAAGGGTTTGGCATTACACTTTTCCCTCAGCAGGCTGTTGCTGCTCATGTTGTTACGGACACAAGACAACAGAAAGGGGAACCTCCTGCCATTGCTGCACCAGAACCAAGGACAGGGCTGCATGTTAATAACCGACATTGAATGACCGCCCACAAGGCATATTTGCAACGTGCAAATACACTTCAGTACACTGTGTCATTTATCTTACAACTACTGCGAACTAGGCATTACCACCTTGCAAAGGTCAGAAGCAGGCCCAGAGAGACTGCACAGCTTGTCCATGGCTTGTTCATGGCCACGTAACTAAGAAGTTTCAGCTCGCGGTTCAGCATTTTGGCTGATTTGAATAGCTGTGCACTTCTACCATGTTTTACCGACATGACTTCATTCCCCCACCTCCTGGGGGTCCTCGAGTCATAGTCCAGCAAAGTTTAAAAAAACTAGAGCCCCCCACCTTGGGCTCCACCACCCCAAGTACTCCAAGCGACAGCTCAGGGTAAATGTTCATCCACTCCCTTCACCCTGGACAGACCCTTTGGTCATGACCCTGCCTTGGGCTACTCCAAGCCCCAGGATAATTTGAATTTCCCTGGTCCCAAGTTCACACCTTGTGTCTGACCCTGGCCTGAGCAAGTGGCAGAGCGGGCTGACCATGAGCAGGGGAAGGGCAAGAAGACAATGCCCTGGAAGCTGCCCCAGGGCACTTTTCAACCCCTCCACTGCACGGTGCTCATTGGCACAAATTCTGACCATCACTGGGCAGCCTGTGCAGGGTCTGCCTGATGGGGCCCCCACATTCTCCTCAGGGAAGAAGGGTGAGGCACAGACTTGCCCCAAACTAGAAGGCATCTGAAAGTGAAAAAGCAGCAGGGACTTTTTCCCCCAATGTTTTCTCTAATTTAGATGTGGTCGCAGGAACTGGACAGTGCAAATAGTAGAGAAGTCCTCTTCTGAGAAGCAGGTGGGCGGGGGAAGACCAGCAGCTTTAGCGGGACCTCACTCTGCTGTGAAGGCTTCCTGTGCAACATTTCCATCATCCCCACAGCACAGATGTGTGGGAATTA
Source organism: Artibeus jamaicensis (assembly GCF_021234435.1). Taxonomy (NCBI): domain Eukaryota; kingdom Metazoa; phylum Chordata; class Mammalia; order Chiroptera; family Phyllostomidae; genus Artibeus; species Artibeus jamaicensis. The sequence continues at coordinate 4,775,621 of NW_026522040.1, forward strand.
TAGTTCCCGACTCCAGATGAGGAAAGTGAAGCTCAGTGTTGAAGTAGCTGAGCTGCTGTGTGATACAGCCAGGATTCAAGCCTGGATCGGTGGGATGGTCCCCTTTCCTTTAAGTCTCACTAGCCTCTGAAGAGTTTGCTGGTGTCAGCCCTCCTGCTGACACTGTCCCATCGGTGGCAGGAGAGGTTTCTGGCTCACCACTGGAGCAGGGTTGTGAGTCCCAGATGCACACAAGGCCAAGTGTGGGAGCGAAGCCCTTTTGAGAGGCACTGCGGCCACTGGGGATGGACTGAGATGCAGGCGCAGCAGCACTGGCACCCCCAAGTTTCACTTTCCACCTGGGCACTGACGGTAGAGAACAGGGCAGCCCACAGAGGCAAGTCGCACATATTATGTTAAATGTAACGTGAGCTCAGAAGCAGGCCGAGCAGGTCATCTTAAAATGCCTGGCAGTTACATGAAATAAGTAAAAAGAAACAAATCAAATGAATTATAACAATGCATTCCATTTAAACCAGTGCATCCAATAGATTATCGTTTCAACGTGTAATCAATATAAAAATATTAACGAGCTATCTTACATCCTTTTATACCAGGTCTGTGAAACCCAGGTGTATTTTACACTCACAACACACCTCCTTTTAGACAGGCCATATCCCAGGTGCTCGGTGTGGCTAGTGGTTCCCACATCACCTAGAGCAGGTGCAGGAAAAGAATTCATGAATTGGAGGAGAAGAATTCATGAATGGAGAAGAATATGTGAATGGAGGCTTGGAGAGCTTCAGCTGTGAGTCCGGACTCCGACTGACTACCAGCGTGACAGCACAGTGGTTGAGAGGTGGGACCCTGGAGCCAGACTGGCCTGCTGTTGCATTCCAGTTCCACTGCCTGTGCTTGTGCAAGCGACCTTTTCTCTGTTCCCTGTTTTCCCGTCTACAAAACAGAGATAATAACAACAACTCCCTCACAGGGTGCTGTGAGGACGAACTGAGGAAATGCTTACAACAGTGTGAGCACATAGTAAGCAACAGAAAAGCATTCGCTGCTATCAGTGGTAGTGTTACCGAACAAGAGGTCCGAGGGAGGGGCAATACAATATTTGGCCCACCTAGGGATGCTGAAAACTTCTATACAACAGGGGCCCCTCCCCAAAAAACAAAATACTAATATCTACTGGGCTCTTCTGTCCGCCGCCAATTGGAAAGACATCTCTCAATGCCAGAGATTTGTGAAAAGGAAACAAAATGTTTATTTAATGCTATTCAGGCCTAATGCCTCTACTAAAATATCAAAGGCCTTTAGGTTGTACACCTACACCCACACAGCGCTCCCTTCTCCCACTGTCCCAACTCCGGGTACCGTAAATCAGGAAAAGAGCACACGTCTGTATTGCAGGCTGCTGGCACCGTCAGCTGTGTCACTGTGCAGGATCTCGAGTTAATCCAAAGTACTGTGGTACCCTCTCATGGTCCACTGCCAAGAGTCCTTTGTACCCAGTTCCAGTCAAAATCTCTCTTGCTTTTCAGGCCCCGCAGCCAAAGGGGGCACCCCAAAGCCGCGTGGGCCTCTTCTACCAAAGCTGCAGGAGTCCGCACTCCACCAAAAGCATGTGGCTGTCTTCTTCACCTGGCTGCAGGGATCTCCATTCTGGCAAAGCTGCGTGGTTTTCCCTTTCACCTGGGAAAGAGGGGTCCACACTCTGCCAAAACCACGTGGCTCCCTCTTTCACCTCACCAAGAGGGGGTCCTCACTCTGCTGAAACCGCGTGGCTCTCTCCCACCTGGGCAGTTATCCCCTCATGTCCCGGAGCCAGTCTTTTCCAAGCTCCCACACAGGCCTTCTCACTCAGGAGCGCAGCCCCTAGTTTCCATCTTGAGTCCAAGCCCTTCTCACTCAGGAGAGCAGCCCCTGGTTACATCCTCCTGAGTCCCTGCCACTCCCCTCTCCCTGGCTCCAAACTTGGCCACCGCTATTTAACATATCTATGAAACCAGTTAAAGGTTATAGATATGTTAAATAATCATTCCAGAGGTTAGCTCTAAAACTGTTGCTATGCAAAACAGCTCTCAATGGCCTGGCTCCATTCGTCCCTGGAGGGGGGGGGTGAGGGCATCTTACATGTCTCTCCAATATTCCTATATACTCTGAATTCTGGACACCATTCCAAATCTTTTTTGGGGGGTCCCCCCCTTGGCTGCACCCTGTATCAGTAGTAATAGTGGTGGTGGTAGTAGTAGTAGTATTCCCACCGGGACTCATTTTCCTTACCTGAAAAATAAGAATGCTAAAAATCGATAATGATTGCGATCCCTTCTTGCCCTGTTGTTTAATGGAAAGCTGCAGTGGGAATCCCGCGCTGACTCGATGTCAGGTGTCTGAGCACTGGTTCTGAAGTGGGCCGGGGGCAGGGCCTCAGATCCAGCCTGTGTCTACAGCGGAGGCTGGAGGGAGTCTCTGTGGCTGATGTGGGTGGAGTGTGTGGAAGGACTTGCCACCTCATTTGTTATCGGTGTTAGAAACTTGCTCCCTCCATCCTGGGCTGTATCGGCTTGCTACCTGGACAGTCCCCACATTCTCACAAGTGTCCTCCACAGACATTTACAGAGTCTTCGCTGATCTGAACCTCTGAGCTAGAAGAAATCCGAGCCGGGCTGGCAGTGTGCCGCAAAACCCGTCCTATTCCAAGTGCCTCCAGCACCAGCTAATAGAAAGCAATTCCCACAGGGGATGCCGACCCTGCAGCTCTGCCCACCAGCTGTCCCTGGGGCTGAGAGGTGAATGGGGAGCTGGGTGATCAAAAGGCAAAACAGAAAAGCTGTGAATGAAGATGCCAAAACTGTAGCAATAGCAATCCCAGGGGCTGCAGCTCAGGAACACCAGGTGGCTGGCTTCTTTCCCCTAGAGACCACAGACGTGAGTTACAGAAATTTATGGTGGGAACAGCGCAGTGGGTCAGGCACCTCCTCTACAAGGAGGCTGGCAGGGGAGAGTGTGTCTCCAAACTCATCCCCAGAGACTGCCTCAGTCCCCCACCCTGGACTGACTCAAAAGCTGCAGCCTCTGCTGCTTCCCTTGGAGGGTGGGGATCCAATATGCTAGCACCAGGGAATCTTCCTCCCCATGAGACCAGACAGAAGGATGCCCAGGCTGCTTGTCTCAGCAAGAGAAGCACAACAACAAAATCGTGGCCCCTCCTGCCAGCAGCAGTTTCCACCCAGCTGCTCCCATACATTTGCCAGAAGCTACATTTCCCCCATCAGTGAGCCCTTACCCAGAACCCACCCTGGAAAGAAAGGTACCAAAGAATTAGGAATCACAGGCCTACCCATGAGAAAGGATCCAAGACCAGTCACTGGGCCATGCAACAAGAACAAAGCACCATTGTCTTCCTGGAGGAGGAAGGAATCAATCTCAGAGACCCTCACACTCAGGCACCATGGCTATAGGAAGCAGGCCCTGGGTCCTCTTCTTCCTCTAGGCTGAACTGACATTTTGGGCCTCCCAGGCACATTGACTGGATCTGAAATATTTCGATACACTGGAAGGGTTGAGTGCCCTTACCACCCATCGCTAAGGTGTCATGTTCTCCCTTTGTGACCGGCCAAGAGCTCCTGAGAAGTTGGGAAGCACCTACAATGAACTCCACAATCCTACCATGGAAATCAAAGAGGTTGGTTCCAAGCTACTGGGGTGGAGTTGCCATGACGCCTGTATCATTAGCATCATCACCATACACCTATTAGCTCACCCCCTCAACCACCACCCATAGCACCCTGAGCCAGAGACACAGGTTTCTTAATGACAGAAGCCAAACGATGTCACCCCAACCCAGGCAAGTCCCAAAGGGAGTTCCCAGTCTGCCCCACAAAGGGAAATACAGGTCCTACTGGACCTGGACCCAGGAGAACTGAAATATGGAGGCAGAGGGTGGAATTTTTCCACCCTGCAAGAACACAGAGTTTTCTGCTTTGAGGCCACCTGCGGTCCCCAATTTCGCTGCCTCTCCAGGCCTGTTCTGTCTGCTCATTAGGTAAATGTGCCAATGCACGGAAAGAAATCAAGGTCTGCTTAGCTTTCCCCACTGGCCCTGTCAATCATTCTGAGGAAGACAGTTCCTGCCACACAGCTCAGGAAATGGGCCCCAGCGGGCCCGGGAATGGCTCCATCCCATAAATGTATTTACACAGCACAGCGCTGGTTCTCCACGTTTTGCCAGCAGCCCACCTCTCCCGAGCGCCCTGGGGAGGTTTTATCACCAGGGAGGGCTCCTGGCTGCTGCTCTCACCAAGTCCCTCCTTGATCATCCGAACAGACAGATTGTGTGGTTGGGAGACGCAGCCTGCAAGCCGTCTGGGTGGCCGACAGAAGGTTCTCCAGCCATCAGGAGCAGGCTAGGGCCAGTGGCCCTGCAGAACAGGCATCCTCTGGACACCGGCTGCACTCCCTGGCTGGGGCTGCTCCCTCGGTCTAATGAGCTGCTCCTCTCACATAAAGGGAGCTGGAAAAAGCTCACATTATGGCCTCTTTGACAAAGGAAGCACTTGGAAATATGGGGATAGGGAGAAGGTACTAGGACCAGCTCAGACAGACAAGACTGGCTAAAATGGATGCCATACACTCCAGAGAGGCCCTCAGCTGAAAAAGGAGTTCAAAAGCCACCCAGTCCTACCACCCACTGTACAGATGAGAAAATTGAGGTCCAAAGAAAATAAGTGAGACTATTACATCATAGTAAGTTGAACAAGGGCTTTGGTCATAACCCCAGCTCTGCGGCTTGTTTGTTCTATAACCTTGGACTTAATCGTCAAGAGTCTTTCATTTCTTCTAGTGCACTATTGGTGAGAATGCAGACTGGTACAGCCACTGTGGAAAACAGTACAGAATTTCCTCACAAAACTAAAAATGAAACTGCCTTTTGACCCAGCAATTTCACTGCTGGGATTATAACCTAATAATCCTGAAACACCAATTCAAAAGAACCCATGCACCCCAATGTTCATAGCAGCACAATTTACAATAGCCAAGTGCTAGAAGTAACTTAGGTGCCCATCAGTAAATGAGTGAATCAAAAAACTATGGTACATATACACAATGGAATTCTATGCAGCAGAAAGAAAGAAGGAGCTCCTACCCTTCATGACAGCATGGATGGAACTGGAGAATATTATGCTAAGTGAAATAAGCCAGGCAGTAAATGACAAATACCATATGATCTCACCTATAAGTGGAACCTAATCAACAAAACAAACAAAAGCAGCAAAATATAACTAGAGACACTGAAATAAGGAACAAACTGACAGTAACCAGAGGGGAAAAGGGAGAAAGATAACAGGGGAAATAAGGGAAAGGGTCGTCAAGGAACGTGTATAAAGGAACCATGGACAAAGCCAAAGGGGGGAAGGGGGGAAGAGTGGGCAGTGGGTGGGGTGAGGGGAAGTGATGGTGGGAAAATGGAGACAACTATATCCAAACAACAATTAAAAATGATTAAAAAATAGAACAGTTTATGGCTACAGAAGTCCAAAGTTTTTATAGATTAAAAATCATTATTTTTTTCATTTTTTTCATTGAACTTTAAAAAATATTACTCCATTGTAGCCTTCTTTGTATGTTGGTTTTAAAACCTCTGATGCCAGTCAAACTCTTTTGTCATTATTAATTCTGTAGAAATATAATTTTACAAAAAAATGTTTAGAAGTTTCTCATTTCTCATCTTGAAAATGCATAAACCTACCTTACATAATGGTTTGTGATGCTCACATGGGATAATGAAGTAAATAAAGCACTTCGAACATTAATTATATAATTGATAACTATTATTGTTATTATTAGGTAATTTGGCCAAAATCACTCGGAGAATCCATCTCAGACACAGGACTCGAATTCAGTTTCTTCAATTTCTACATCAGTGTTCATCTTCAAATGATCCCAAGAGCCTTCACAACTAAGTCACTTTCTGTGTCAATTAAGAATACCATTCGCACCCTGGCTGCTGTGGCTCAGTGGACTGAGTGCCAACCTGAGAACCCAGTCAGGCACATGCCTGGGTTGCGGGCCAGGTCCCCAGTTGGGGGCATGGGAGAGGCAACTGATCAATGTATCTCTCATACATTAATGTTTCTCTCCCTCACTTTCTCCCTTCCCTTCTCTCTAAAAATAATTAAATAAAAAAAATTTTTTTAAATTCATTTGCCGACTAATAACAGTAGCTTAAAGAACCTAGTGGTGCATTCTCTCATATAAGGCCAAATAAAAGAAGCACAGCACTAGTAAACCAAATTCCTATTTTCCTGCCATCCTAAGCTCTTAGCTTTTATCCTCAAGATCACAAGATAGCGGCGTGGGAAAAGACAGCAAGGCACTCCTTCTAAGAGAGTCGGTCCCCTTTCAAAGATTTCCTGGAAGCTTCATTCTGTGGCTTTTGCCACACCCCTGGCTTCCAGGGAAGTTGGACAATACTTAATAAAGCTGGAGTTCTTTTTACAAAAAGGGGAGAGTGGCTATTGCAAGGGTAATGATCAGTCTCAGCCTTTTTGCCACACTCTTTGAAATAAAAGATTAAGTCACTTGTTACATCTGCTTTGCATTCAGGATCCCTGGGAGAGTCTCTAGATGCTCCCCATCCATGCTGCAGCTGCCTCCAGGGCCCAGCCTCGTCTAGGATGGGTATCTTACCACCCCTCTATGCCCGGCCTATGCCTTGATGCTAAGAGCTGCAAAGATCTTGTAGAAGGAAAGACTGAAGGAAGGAGGGGCTGCTCTGGGTGGGCCCACAGCTTCCCTCGGTGCCTGTGGGTAGAGAGGTTGAATTCTTTTTCCTTTCTCTGATTAGAGCAGATCTGAGCAACACTGAGATGACACTTTCATAAATCAATGTAAAGTCAAACTATGTCTCTTCTGTTCCAAACCAGCCAAAAGTACCCCAATTCTTTTATAATAAAAACCAAGATCCTTCACACTGACCTGCTAGGCCCCAGATGATGCCCCCAGGGCACTTGTTCACTTCCCTTCCACTCATTCTTTCCCCCCTCACTCAACTCTGCTCCTACCACAGCAGCCTCCTCACTGCTCCTCCAACACATCAGGTACATTTCAACCTCAGGGCCTTTGCACTTGCTTTTCTCCTGCCTGGAATGCTCTTTCCCCAGCTGTCCAAATGGTTCCTCCTTCACCTCCTGCAAGACTTTGTTTATAAACTACCTTCTCCTCTTTCCCTCCCTGGCTGCTCGAACAACAGCCGCCATCATAAATGACAAAGGAACTACCCAGACCAGGAAGTTCATGGCCAACAGACAGCTTCAGCGGAAACAGAGGGTTGTTGACATTCTTCACCCTGCAAGGGCAGCAGTATGTAAGCCAGAAATTCAGGAGAAACTAGCTGAAACGCACAAGCACACACCAGATGTCATCAACATCAATACACCAGATTCAGAACCCATTTTGGTAGCGGCAAGACCGCTGGCTCCCGCAATGATGCAAAGAAAAATGACTCAAACACAGACTTGCAAGGCGCAGCTTGAGTGAGGATAAGAAGACCTCAGGGAGACAGTGAAAGGAACGCAGGGCAGGATGAAGACATTGGGGGGGGGGGGGGGGCGGGGGCAGGGGCGGGCACGGAGGCCAGCACTGGGGCTGCCAGGGAAGGAGGGGAGGTTCTTCAAGGGCAGAACCTCCTCTGCCCTTCTCTGTGGTGGGGGGCAGATTTTTCAACAGAGGATTGATAAACTCAGAACTCTTTAGATGGTTAGATAGATAGATAGATAGATAGATAGATAGATAGATAGATAGATAGATAGATCACCTTCCCGACAAGGTTCACACTGACACATTATTGAAAATTGTAACTGCCTGGGTACCCCCAACCCTGTCACCCCTCTATCTTCAGAAAGTACTCATCCTCACCTAACTTACTATTCCTTTTCTGTATTTATGATGTCATAGTGTCATGCTACTTACTCCCTCCTTTTGTTTAGGTATATATTGTGAGGGCAGGGATTTGGCTCTGTTTTGTTCCCAGCTGCACCCTCAGCACCTAGAACAGAACCTGACACACGTACCAAAGACGTTACAAATATTTGTTGAACCAATGTGCATATTAATGTAGCTCTGTCTTGGAGCTAATTAGAATTGCCAATTAGGACAGGCCGTTGATGGGAAATGAAGAGATAGGAGTCTGAAGGAACCACCGATAAAGAGAGAAGCATCCATACAAAGTCAGACCAAGAACACAGGCCTTCTGAGAGTAGACAGAAAACCAATGCTGTACCTTCATGTGAGGAAACCCATTCTCCGTTCTACAGACAAGGGTTTTCATACCTATTTGATGGATGGCAAAGCTAATCCCAGCAATCATCAGTCCAGTCTCTCATATAGTCCCACTAAATGACTCAGAACTTAGTGATTCAACTCCTTAGCCCTGGCTCAAGCTCCCACAGCCGAAAGGAAACAAAAGCTTATTCTCCAAACCAGATGCCACTGGGTTGTTGTTCGTTTTCTTCCACCTACAGCTTCCTGTTGACTACGTCCCTCCTGCTGAGAGGCTCTTTGACTTTGTGGCTTTCAAAGCCCCCTTTCACCTAGCAGTGGGCACCGTTCAGAGTGAGACAACCACCATGCTGTTGAAAGCAGGAGAAAGGACTTCACATGAAAGAGCACAGTCCAGTTCAGACAATGTTGCTTTCCATTTATACGCCTCAACACCCACATTCAAGGGGCGCCTAGGCGACAGGGGAATCAATACTCTGTCCCCAAATTAGCTGCAAATGGTTTTTCTTCTTCTCCTCCTAAATAATTTGGAAACGATTTTGCACATGCAACACAAAGAAAACAGTCCTTTTTCTTTCTGCTAGCTGTGAAAGTACACGCTGCTTCCTAGAGCCTGATGAATGTTAAACGTGACCTTTTGCGAAATTTCTTGGCAGGTTAATTTATGATGCTCGCAGATTCTAATGGATAGGGCAGTGGCTGTTGACGCATTTGATGAAGTATTCTTTGTCCGGAGTGGATGTGTTTTCCCAGATCTTCTTTAGTTTACTTCCCCCTTTCAATCTCTCTTTCACTCTAACTTCGTGCTTAGGTATTTCATCCATCTTCCTGGGAAGGAAATATGAATATATTTATGAATTCTCAGTCCCTGAGTTGTCGTGCACGCTGTGTTAGCTTATTACTGTATCTCCAAGATAATTCTCCCCTCTCATCTCACTACATCTGTGCCTTTGAGTTCAGGGAGCTCTCAGCCCAGCCAAAATTACTTTTAATGTTTGGTTTGCCGCGAGAGTTGCTTTGAGGGTTTCTGTCTTAACAGGTGTATCTTCTCCTTGCATCCTTATTGCCTTTGCCTTTGTTCTTTGGTCTCAGGAAGAGGAATCTCATGAACTGGAATTAAGCCCCAAGAGGTAGTTTCAGCCCTAAAATATAACTAAGCTTAATAAGCATGTAGATATATTCATGGAGAGGCCAATTAATGAGTATCAGGGATGTAGGGGGCTCGGGAGGCCCTTGACCCTAAGAAAGTACTATGCACAAGTTAACTGTTACTTACAGGGAAGTTCCAGGATATGACAGATTTTAGCCTTCCTTCTCCAGAGCCAAGCACAGTGCTTTGCACACAGTAGGTGCCTGGCGCTCATTGACAGGAAGAAGGAAGATGAGCTAGCAAGGGAGGCAAGACCATACTCCCTAATACAATGACCCTGAAATCCTTTATCAGAGGCACCAGGACAAGAGTTTGAGCCCATCACCTTGATGTTTAGATTCTTCTAATGGAGGTGCAAGGAGCTGCCAGCACCTCCTGGACTGTCACTACTTGAGAAGCTACAACAGGTGCTAGGAACACCTTTCCCCCAGACCTGCAGCTCCCTCGCTGCTGTCACACTAGGCGTGTGTATTTGCACTGGCCTTGCTGACTGCATCATGGATGACTTGGTGACCGAAGTGAGGATAGGAAGGAGTGGGTGACCAGAGCAGAGCCCCCCAGTTGCTGAGCTGCATTAAAGGCTCGGCTGAGGCAAGAGCATGCAGACTGCACAGAGGCCCTCAGGAGGGCTCTGTGCTTTCTCCAGATACACTCTGCTGCCTGGAGGAAGAGCCAGAGAAAAGGGACAAGTGAGTTTGTATGAGGAGGGGGAGTGGCGGAGCCAGAATGTCACAACGTTCGGGCTAGGAATAGGGGCTCATGGTCTCTGTTACCACTTGGCCTCTGAGTTTTATATTTGGGATATATAAGTTTTATATCATGTAAATGATTGGTGGGATGTTTTATCTCTGAGCCATGTTGTCATCAGTTGCATATGTATCTCAACTGCTTGAGAATTGCTTGTGTTCTCCCAAGAAGAAAATGGAATAAGCCAAGCAGAGCTCCCGGTCATCGTTCATAGCTTTGGGGGCTGCTCATCTCATGAAATGGTAACATTCCAGGATGCTGGAGTGGATGTGCCTCGCTTGTGAGATAAAGAGACAAATGTCATTCATCTGAATAGTGTGATCTGAAGGGCAATGGGAAAGCTGCATAGCATCCCTACCCCATGCCTTCTGTCAGCTGCCGCAGTGCCTGGAACTTCCCTGTTACCCACTGCTTGGGTGTACTGTATGGGACAACTAATAAAGCACACCTTTACCTGTGGGGAGTCCTGCAGTGCACATAGTACAAAAAACTTAAGAATCAGACCAAGCTGATTCAGTTCAGTTGCCAGCTCTTGTTGTAAGTAATGTGGAACCTGGCAAACTACTAGAATCCCAAAGACTCTGACTCATTTATGGAAATGTGAATTCTATCAGCCTTGCAGAGTCATCATAAGGAAGGATTGGCCAACATGTCACACAGAGTTTGACACACAGTGGGGACTCAAGAAATGTTCTTTCTTTTTATACTGGGAATCAAACCTGCAGTCTTTTGGTGTATGAGATGATGCCCCAACCAACTGAGCTACCCAGCCAGGGCTTTACTTGTATTGTTGTGAAAGTATAATAAGAAAAACATTGGACAAGTATCAAGAGCCATGGGTTCTAGTCCTTGTTTTCCATTAATGAGCTACGCGGTCTTTTTACAGTCACTTTACTTCTCTCAGCTTCAGTTTCCAAAGAGACTTGAACTTCATTCATTTGCTCAACAAGTGCTATTGAGCTACTGACATGCACCAGGGGCTGTTCATCTGCTTGCATGATCAATACATTAATAAACACCCATATGAGACAGTGGTAACTAATAAGCAGATAATTAAAACACAGTCTTACGATGGAGAGATCCCAGATAGCCACTGCAGATGGGGTAGTCATGGAAGACCTATGTGAGGAGGTGACATTTGTGCCAAGGCCTCTAGCAACAGGAAGGGAGCCCGCCATAGGAAGAGGAGACACTGTACAGGCAGAAGAGAAACAGAAGATGAAAAGCTCCGCCCCCAAAGAGCAAGCTCAGATGGCTGCTGAAGTTCTTTCTTAGCCCAACAGTCTTATAGTTCTCCATGACTTTTGTGTATGACAATGGGACAAGGCAAGTAACAGTTCTTTGGTGGGATGATGGCTGTTACTAATTGGTGGAAAGTGCTGTGGTTGGACTAGTTCTGGTAGTGCCCAGTGAGGCAATGGGGAAAATCAGGACCAAAACTGGAAAGGGAAAAGGATGGCTAAAAAAGCTAAGAAATCACTGGGTGGTGAGCTCAAAGGGGTCTTGTGAACACTGCAGCCAGCTTCCTTCTAGAGCAGCCAGCTTATCCTTATAAGACCTGGAGAAACAACGACAGAAGCTGGTTGCTGGGACAGTTGGATGCTTTTTGAGGCCCCTTCGCAAAGCAGAGAAAGGGTAGAACTAAGTCAAGAAGAAACTTCTTGAATGAACAAAGAATAAGACCACGCAAATGGCCAACAGATATATGAGAAGATGCTCAATTTCACTAGCTATGAGGGAAATGCAAATCAAAATTACAATGAAATACCACCTGTTAGCATAGATGTTATCAATGAGACAGGGACTAACAAGTGTTGGAGAGGATGTGGAGAAAAAGGAGCCCTCACTCACTGCAGGTGGGAATGTAAACCAATACAGCCACTATGGTAAATAGCATGATGGTTCCTCAAAAAATTAAGAATAGACATATGACCCAGAAACATTTCTTTTGGTTATCCCCTTGAAAAATGAGAATACATTTATTTACAGAAATATGCACCACTGTGTTTATTGAGCATTATTCATGGTGGCCAAGACATAGAAACACCCAAAGTGTCCTTTGTTAGATGGTTGGATAAAGATGTCATCTCTGTATACAATGGGATACTACTCAGCCACAAGAAAAGATTAAATACTGCCATTTGTGACACCATGGATGGATCTCGAGAGTATTATGCTAAGTGAAATAAGTCAGATAAAAAGTCAAGAACCATATGATTTTATTCATTGTGTGGGATACAAAACTGAAAGCAACAAATGAACAGGACAAACAAACTGACAGACACCACAGACAACATCAGGGTGGTCACTAGAGAGAAAAGGAGGTAGTGGGGTAGTAAAAGGTAAAGAGAGTCAAATATATGGTGACAGAAAGACATTTGACTTTGGGTGGTGAACACACAAGGCAACATACAGACAATGCATTACAGAATTGGAAACCTCTATCATTTTATTAACCAATGTTACCCCAATAAATTTAAGTAAAAAAAAAGAAGTAAAGGTCTAATCCAGGAAAAATTCTGGCCTCAGATGACTGAATGGATATGTTCATTCACTTGCTCGTTCACTCATTCGCCTTCTCAGGCCTTGTTCTAGTCGCCAGGGCCATTACTGAACAAAGAGAATAAAAATCTCTGGCTTACATTCCAGTGGGGGAGCCAGGTGGGTACTGAGAGGCCAAGGTATTTAATTTGGAAAAATTTAGACCCTTTATTTGCTCTGAATATTGAGTGACTAATCAGTGCCTAGTGCTGGTTATTTTGAATTCCCCATTGTTCCTTTTAATAAATTCCCTTTCTTCTTAAATTAACCAGATTTGATTTCTGTTGCCAAAACTAACAACTATGACCACTACACTTAAAAAATCCTTCAACCTAATTTACCTATATGATAAGCTAGTTTTTCTACAGTTAAAAAATACTTAGTGGCTTAAAATGACAATAATTTCTATCTTAATCGCACTTCTTGTACATCAGCTTGGCTAGCTTTTCCCAAGAGAAATTCAAAATTATTTTGAACTGAATAAAAATATACTAACATAAATGTTTCTCTCCCTCTCTTTCTCCCTCCCTTCCTCTTTCTCTAAAATAAATAAAATCATTATATATATATATGTGTGTGTATATATATATATATATAAACATTTAAATTTGTGGTGTATACCAAAAGCAAAATTTAGAAGGAAATTTATAACAATGAATGTATTTTTTAAAAAAGGATACCTAAAATCAATCACTAAACTTTCCCCTTAGGACATTAAAGAGATAACATAAACCTAAAGATGGAGAATAAAAGAAATAATAAAATTAGAGCAGAAATCGATGAAATTAAAAAGAAATCAATAAAGTCAACAAAACCGAAGCTGATTCTTTCAAAAAATTAATAAAACTGATAAGGCTCTAGGCAGGCTAACCAAGAAAAGGAGAATGAAGATACCAATTGCTAATAACCAGAAATGAAAGAAGGGTTATCACTAGTCATCCCATAGACATTAAAAGCATAATAAAGGAATATTATGAACAACTCTATGCCCACAAATTTGATAACTTATTTGAAATGGCCTATTCATTCAAATATAAACTACCAACATTCACACAAGGGATAGATAACATATATATACCTATAATATGTATCAAAGAAATTAAATCAATAATTAATAACCTTCCAAAAAAAAAGAACCAGGTCCACAGGATTTTGCTAGTGAATTCTATCAAACATTTAAGGAAGAAATGATACCAATTCTCTATCATCTCTTCCAGAAAATAAAACTTGTTCTATGAGGTCAGCATGGCCATAGCATCAAAACCAAATAAAAGCTTTACAAGCAAGGAAAATGACAGACAAATATTACTCAAGAACATAAATGTAAAAATGCTCAACAAAGTATTAGAAAATCAAATCCAACAATGTATAAAAAGAACTATACCCAAGATCAAGTGGGATCTATTCCAGATATGCAAGACTGGTTCAACACTCAAAAATCAGTTAATATAATCAACTAATATAAATATCAACAGGCTGAAGACAAAAAATTATATGATCATATCAATGGATTGAAAATAAAAGCACTTGACAAAAATCCAACACTGATTCAGAACAGAAGCCCTCACCAAACTAAAGAGTAGAGGACAACTTCCTTAACATGATAAAGAACATCTACAAGCCCCTACAGTTCATGTTACACTTAAAGGGAGAACTAGATGTTTTCCTACTAAGATCAGAAACAAGGAATGGATACCTCCTCTCCCAATCTATTCAGAATCATACTGGAAGTCATAGCTAACTAAATAAGGTAAGAAAAGGACATCAAATTTATATAGAAAAAAAGAAGAAATAAAGCTGTTTTTGTTTGCAGATGACATGATTATTTATGTAGAAAATCCCAAAGAACTGACCAAAAAAAATATCTGGAACTAATAAGCAACTATAGGAAAGTTTCAGGATAATCAGTTAATGTACAAAACTTAATTGTTTTCCTTTATACCTGCATTGAACCTTTGGAATTTGAAATTAAAAACACATCATCATTTATATAAGCACCAAAAAAATAAAATACTTAGGTATAAATCTAACAAATTAAGTGCAGAAACTATGCAAAAAATTATAAAATTCTGATGAAATAAATTAAACATCTAAATAAATGGAGAAACATTCCATGTTTGTGGATAGAAAGATTCATTACAGTTAAGACATCAATTTTTCTCAATCTGATAATAGATTTGATGTAATCTTAAAATCCTAGCCAGTTATTTGTGGATATCAACAACATGATTCTCAAGTTTATACAGAAAGGCAAAAGGCACAGAACAACCAACACAACACTGAAGAAGAACAAAGTCCAAAGGATCTACTCCAGAGATGAAGTAGTCAAGGTGGTGTTGTCCTGGAGGGAAAACAGACACATAGATCCATGGAATATAACAGAGACCAGAAACAGACCCACACAGACACAGGCCACTGGTCTTTGACAAAGGAGGAAAGAAAATTCAAGAAAGAAATAATAATCTTTTTAACAAATGGTACTGAAACAATTGGACATCCTTATGTAAAAATCTAATCTACATTTCACAAAATATAATGCAAAAATAATTTAGGATCATAGACCTAAATGTAAAAGAAAAAACTATAAAACTTCTAAAAGATAACATTGAAGAAAATCTACGTGACCTTGGGTTTGAAGATGAGTTTTCAGATACAACCACAAAAGTGCAATACATAAAAGAAAAAAAGGGACAAGTTGGACTTTGTTGAAATGAAACACCATGATATGCAAGACAGTTAGAAATAAAAGGACAAGCCACAGTTTGGGAGAATGTACTTGTAAAACATCATCTGATGAAGTCTTTGAATCCCAAATAGAAAAAGAGCTCTTAAAATTCAACCATAAGTAAACAATCCAATTAGAAAATGGGCAAAAGATCCAAACAGACATTTCAACAGAGAAGATACGCAGATGACGAACAAGCATATGAACAGATGCTCAACACCACATGTTATTAGGGCACTGAAAGTTAAAACAGCAATGAGACACCAACATACCCGTTAGAATGGCTGGACTCTGCAGGGAACCTGACAGCACCAAACGCTGGAGAGATGCCGGCAACAGGACCCTCAGTCACTGCTGGTGGGAATGAAAAATGGTACAGCCCCTCTGGGTGACAGTTCAGCAGTTTCTTCCAAAGCTAAACATAGTTTTACTCTACGATCCAGCAGTTGTACCCCTAGGTATTTACCAAATTGAATTGAAAACTTATGTCCAGACAAAACGTGCACAGCAATGTTTATGGCAGCTTTATGCACAATTGCCAAAAACTGGAAGCATCCAAAATGTCCTTCCATAGGTGAATGAATAAGCAAACTGCATTCCATATAATGAAATATTATTCAGCAATAAAACTACATGAGCTACAAAGTCATGAAAAGACATGGAGGAAACTTAAATGCACATTGCTAAGTGAAAAAAAAGCCAGTTTGAAAAGGTTACATGCTATATGATTCTAACAGTATAACATTCTGCCAAAGGAAAAACCACAGAGACACTAAAAATACCACTGATTGCCAGGGGCTTAGGGCAAAGGGGAAGGAAAAAATAGGTGAAGCACAGGATTTTTAGGGCAACAAAACTATTCTGTATGATGGCATAGTGATGGATGCATGACATGCACTTGTCAAAATCTATAAAACTGTACAAAGCAAAGAGTCAATCTTAATGTAAAATATAGACTTTACTTAATAATACTATATCAATATTGGTTCACTGATTGTAACAAATACACCACACTAATGCATGATGTTGATGAAAGAGGAAACTGGGAGGGAGGAAGTTACATGGAACTCTCTCAACTATCTTCTCAATTCTCTAAATCTAAAACTGTGCTAAAAAATAAAGTTGATTGATTTTTTTAAAAATACCTTACTGGTCTAAAACAATGGTTTCTTTGTCACTCAGATTCATGTCCATGTCAGGGTGGCTGCTTTTTCCTCACTGGAAACACCCTGTTTGAAGGATACCACCTCGCTACCTTGAATACCACCAGGCAGCATGGCAGAAATAATGTAGAAAATCATGCAATGCTTCTTAAAGCTTTTCCCCAGATGCACACTCACATTTCCCTGTGAGCAAGTCACTTAGCCACACCTACCTTCAAGGAGTGAGTAAGGAACTCATACCATGTGCCCAGAAAAGAAGAATCGAAATACCAGTCACCAGTCCTAACCCTACTACTCTCTGCTTCCTCGTTCATTGCCCATGGCCCAACACCCCCACAGAGACACCTGTGCACAGCGAACCTCGGGGCAAGTGGGTCAGTAAACACTGGCTGCTCTGAGACAGTGTCCCTGTGGGCCCACACATCCCTGCCAGTGGCATTGCTCTACCACAAGCAAGCTCCACCTGCTTAATTGCTTCTTCACTCTGAAATCCCTGCAAAAAAAAACCCCTAGCTTTTTAAGGAAGATCTGCCTTGGCCTCATACCCTCAGTACCAATTTACAAGAGGGAAGAAGTCTGACGAGAGACAAAAGAAATGTGGAGAGAAGTGTGACTGAAAAGGCCTTCAGAGGTAAAAAGATCAAGGATCCTGGGCACCAGATTTCACTCCACTGAGCATTGCTCAGCAAGCTGTTTGACCCATCTCTTCACTGGCTGCCACCAAAGCAGATGGCAGGGTACAAAAGGACACCTGAGTTGTAAAGAAGTACAAAGTTTTGTTCTGTTCATGGTGGGTAGGAATGCCTTGAGCATTCTAAAGCTGTGATAAGTGGAAGAAAAGGTATCACTAAGGACTACTCAAAGGGCGTATGGCCAAAATTTAACTCCAGTCAGTTTAACACAAACAGAATGAGCTGGTCTGTATAACCAGGAAGTTATACAGACTTTGTATAGTCTGTATATAAAGTCTGTATATAAACATTTAACTGGATGGAACAGATATACAAATAAAAGCAGCAAACAAACATAAATTTAAATCTGATAGCCCTCAGAGGATGCCAAGTAAAACCAAGCAAAGTCAGGTCTCCACAGTTATGGAGTTCATTTAATGACAGCTTTTGCTTCTTGTCATGTGTGCTGAAATCCTAATCACTCTCAGTAACGTGATCCTCAAAGGAGAGGAGCACATGGTGGATGCAGAGAGCAGCTTGGATTGGAAGGGCCCGTGGCACTTCGATTAGTGCAGAGGAACAAGCCCTAAGGCTCTAATTCCTGCCAAGGTCTAGAACAGCAGAGGCTGCCTGCCTTCCCTGGCCACCGGTGCCTGACTCATCTCAACCATCTTCCATCTGGGCACAGGGAATTTCTCCATTCGCAGAGAGCAGAAGTCCCCCCAATCCTTCCTCTTCTGACATATGCAGCCCACACATTAGCATGGTAATGTCTCGTGCCATTAGTGAATAACGTGCTGAATAATTAGGCTATGAAAATCTAACGGCAGGGATTTTTGTTTTATTAGCAATTTTCCATCCTATTGTGCTCATTTCATCTCATGTCAGCCGGCTTTCTAAGTAAACAATGATCACAGACAGACATCAGTTCCCAGCATATTGTGCTGCCGTGGGTGACTTAACAGACCAGAAAATGGCTTAAGTTGCCTTTTGTCTTGCAGTCTCTGCCTTCTGTTGATGTCACAATATCTGTCGTCTCTGGCCTATGGCCCTGCAATATTCATTTCCTTTTTGTCTGTGTGTGTCTGCCTCTGCCTGTCTGTTCTCAGTCTATCTCCATGTCCATCCTTGCTTTTCTTCTTCCTCTTTCTGCTGTCTCCCCTCCCACACCTACCTGTAGTGATATTGAACTTGTCCAGAACCTGAGTCTGTCTATTGGAAGAATTTTCACACCCATCTTGCATTCTCTCTCCAGCCCCTTTATTTTCCCCACATACCTTCTTTCATTTCTTTCATGTTCCTCCCAACTTATCTGCTTTTCTTTCCATTCAACTATCTTCTCATCACTCCTTCCTCCTCCCCCTTGTTCCACCCCCATTCTCCCTAGCTCCTGAAATGCTATCTCACAGCCTTCCCCAACTCATTTCTCCTTCCCACTTGCAGAGATTTCTGGCTGACAGATGATTAATATTTGGCCCAACCATGTTGGAAACTTTAATGCTTTTTCTACGATATCCCCACAGTCATCAAACATCTGCAAGTTTTTCCCAGAGCTGAGAAAAAGTTCTGTTACTTAAGATGTCATTGCTATCCAAGTTACAAAAGCAGCTGCCAAGTCCCTGAGAAAAATGGTGGGGACAGATATTGGCAGCATTTACCTGGGTCGCCATGTGGGACAGAGGTGGTAGAGGAGGGGTCATGCTAAACAAGGGCCCTTCTTCCATTTTTTTCCTTTCTCTCTGAGTCCAGGAGAGCATAAATCTGTATTTCTCCAAGGCTGGATAGTGCTTACTCAAATATCCAGGCCAAAGAACTGGAACAGTGAGGTAATATCTACTTTTAAAAAGATATGGCCAAATGCCAATATCTCAAGTGTTTGACATACACATCCACAGAAGACCAATAGCCTGGCAGGCTGCCATCAGGGGCAGCAGTCTGAAACAAGCCAAAGTAATCCATAGTTTTTGTAATTAACCTACAAAGCTACTACTCCTGCTTAGAAGCATAAATACTATCTCTTTTATTTCACCCACCCTTGACTCCTCATTATTCAGTCACATTTCTCCACCCCTCCTCTATAACACCCAATGCATGCATGGCTCTTTGACTTCTTTAAAAATCAACTGCTTTAACAGATTTTAGTCCCACAAAGCCTGGCAAGATTCTTGTGCAAAAGAGGTCCAGAAAAGGTACAAGGAGTTTTGAAAAGAACCAAGCAGGATCTGACCACAAGGATCTGACATTTTTGTGAACCTGTCATGAACCCAGAGCAGTGTAGTAGAAAGTACAAAAAAAAAAAGAGTACCTTCTGTGACCTCAAGAAAATGTTGACTAGACAATAGAATAAGATTAGGTGACTGTTAGATTGTGTAGAATGAGCTACACACATAATTGTACTTCAAAGGAGAAATGGCTAATGTGGTTTCAGGAAGTCAGTGGTGATTTAAATCAGATTTTAAACATTCCTGAGTGGAGAAACAAAACAATCAAAGCACAAAGGTGGTTCGTGATCACATGGTCTAGGGTCACAGAAAAGGCAGCCTTGCTGATGTGAACAGTAATTGCTACTGGGCACCAGGAGGCCACTGGGTGCTCACGGCTGTCATCTGGCACAGCTACCTAGCGAGCATCACCCCAGGGTTGGATCAGTAAGGCCATTATGTTTAGTTCACCACGGACCAATCTTAGAATAAGAAATGGGCTAGTCAACCTTCACTCCTGCCACACCTCCTTTATTTCAGCTCTCACCATCTGTCCACATCAATATCCTGCATCAGACACACAAACACCCCCAATGCTGACTGCTGCACCAGCTAAAATCGCCAGCCACAGCCGACTTCTCCCAGCATTCAGCCCATCAGCATTCAGCACCACGGCCAGCGCCTGAGGCAGCAGAAGGGAGAGAAACCTGGAAGGGCCAGCAAGGAAAATATTTTCTCTGTATCCAGCCATGGGGGCTCTGGCGTTTTCTCTTCTTTTTGATGCTTCTTTTCTATGGTCTACTCGAGGCCATGTATCTGATTGTTTGTAAAGATTGTCTGTGTTATATTAACATATTTACTGATTAACCAGTAGATGAAGAGAAAGAAAAACACCTCATCCCTCCACCACACACAGACTTAGCTCACTCCCCTCTCTAAGAAGCTGATTGCATTTGAAAACAACTACAAACTCCTTCCCACCCTCTGCCATTGGTGACTAAGAGAGCTTGGGACTGTGAGACCTCATTTAGTCATTTATATGTTGTTATCTCCCTGGCCTCTGTATTCGAATCTGAAAAATGAGGGGGGCTTGGCAGTAGGGGTAAATGAAATCATACCTTCCCCACCATCAGAACTCCCTTAAAAAAGTATGATATGCATGCAAGGCTGTGTTAATTAATGACATATCCAGGTGCTTTCTCAAATTTTAAACTAGTATTGAAAGATAATGATTAACTGTTTCTTCTCCTCAAGTTTACACTAAGCAGCACATCCTGGCATTAAAGGGATGATCTCCTCTCATTATTATCTGGATCCACACCATTTCCATTGGCTTCTTCATGATAGGAGATATGTTAAGTCAGTTGGACCTGAGAATATAAATTGATTTCTGTTTGGTGATGCTCACTTACTTTTCTCTCTCTCTCTCTCTCTCTCTCTCTCTCTCTCTCTCTCTCTCTCTCTCTCTCTCTCTCTCTCTCTCCTCCCTCTCCCTCCATCCCTCATCTCCCCTCCAACTCTCTGTTGAGTTGATACAGGCTACACCTCAACAGCTGCTGCTTGAACAGCATAGCAGCAATAGGCAACAACAGCTTCAGCAGCAGCAGTGAGCAGAGCATCAGGAGCTTTCCCTTCTCTTCATTTCAGGAAGTGAGAAAAGCTGTGCCAAGTGATAGGGAGGGGGGCTGGCTGATTTAGAATCTCAGCTCTTCTCCAAGAGCCTGGCACTGGGCACAAGAGTTGCCATGAGCACACATACCAACAGGGCAGCTTCCAGCTGGCATGAGGGGCTGTACCCTCAGCACTGTTGGGAAGAGCTGGGAAGGAGGGGCCAGAGCCAGCTTCTAGATAGAGCTGAGATGCAGCCTCTTTAAGAATGGGGAATCTCAAAGCCATAAGGTGGCACCACGGAGTTGGACACAGTCTCTAGCAAGGAAATCCTTCTGTCCTTGAGACTCAGGGAGGGAGAATCCTTTCCTGAAGGTCACATAGTTGATGGAAAGAAAAGGCTGAGTTTCCCAAAGGACTCAGGCTCTGCTTCAGAAAGCTGGAAACAGAGACAGTCAGTAAATAAACACAAGGCCCCAAAGTATACAGATTTTCTGAACCCTCTGGGCACTGCCTACCTGAGCTATACTTCCAAAGCACCCAACCAATAGTACATGCCCTCACAGTACATAGCATTTGGAGAATGTACTAGATTTGGAAAAGCCTTCTAGAAAAGGCTTTAAGTGTTCGTACTTTTGCCCAAGATTGCAGACCCTGCTCCCCACTGATGCACCTCCTGTGGATGTAACCCCCAGCACCTCTTTGGCTCAGGCAGCTGTTCCACACCTTTCCCCAACATCACATACCTGGGACTCTGGGCTCCAGGAGAGGTTTCCCAGCCCCTCGCCTGACCTAAATCTAGCCCAGATGCCCCCTCTGCTCTTCTAGCAGGTACTCTGCTAAAATGTCTGAGAAGCAGGCTCCCAGGGCAAGGTGAAGGAAGAAGAACATGAAAGCATCTCTGCTTCACTGCTAATAAGCAGTGGCCCACCCAAGACAGGCAGGAGTTAACAGCAAGCTCTGGGACGTAACGACCAAGGTCCAAGAGGTGGCTCCATTCCCACCAGCTGCATATTCTTGCACACCTTATTTACCCTCTGTGCCTCAGCTACTCCATCCACAAATCAAAGATGGTAACAACAGCATCAATGCCCCAGGTATGTTGAAGGGCTCAGGTGAGAGCATGCAGGCAGTGCCTAGCAGGTGCCCCATGACTATGCAGAACAAATAGTACTATAATGAGAGGTGTACATTTCCACAGGATTTTTGGAGGTCTGCAGTCAAGGCTGTGGTTTTGAAGCATGGTGATATAGGGGATAAGACTTTGCTATACCACTGGGGAAATCTCCTAAAAGAAATATGCCTGTGGACACAACCCCAGCTGACTCAGGACTCCCATTCTCTTCCTGAAATGCCTCTTCTTCCTCCGATCACCTTTTTTGAATGTATTAAAGTCCTGGAGCAGAAGGGCCCACAGGGTTTACATAAACTTTGGGCTCCTTGGTGAAATCAGACCCTTAAGAAAAGCAGGCAGGAGATACAGGTGAGTGACTCCTTTCCTTTACTCCCCCTCCCCCAAAACTCTGCAGAGCCAGCATCTTCCTCCCCCAGGTCCCCAACACCTGTTGGTTTAAGCACCAAGTCTTCTCCCACACCCAGCCTTCCTTCCAACCTGGGATCCCCTCCTGAGCACATCCCTGCACCTGTATTTGTTAATCAAGCCGTGGAGGATGTAGTAATTGCCCAGCAGAAAACACGGGTGCAGATGTTAGGGAGTGCTGGGGCAAAAGTGCTAAATGAGATTCTTGTTTTCCAAACAGAGCTCGAGACTTAATTACAGCCTTTCCAAGTGCTTATTAAAAACCCTTATTTTTTTTCTTATTGTTTTCCTGCATAGTGCATATTGAATCAGCCACTGCTGCTATCTTGTTTTTGGAGCGTTCATAAAAAGAACCGATGTGGAAAATTGCAAACACAGATTGTACCCAAACAATATCTTCTCCCTTTGCTTTTCTTCCTGGTCGTTCTTCCTGCTGAATAATAACATTGGAGATTGTATTCAGCAGGCATCCAGGCTCTTTCCCAAGGGCCAAAGGGGTCTTTTGCACACAGAGAAACCCCCTCTCTGCCTGCCCATGAAGAGTGTGGAGGCAACTCAGTTTGACCCTGAGGCCAGGAGGAGCAGAAAACCACATCCTATTGAAAAGGGGAGAGGAAAGTTGATCAGGAGACCTGGAATCACAGACCATCAAGCCAAGACAGCCAGCATGGTCATGACCTTCCCTGACAGGTGTAGAAATTGCTGGCCCAGGGAAGTGAAGTGATGGAACCAAAACAAACTTTCATCCAGAAAGATCTGTGGGCTCTTCTTTGACCCATAAATCTCCTCATCAGAAAAGGGGGTTGGCCCTGGCTGGGTGGTTCAATGGGTTGGAGCGTCATCCCATACACCAGAAGGTTGCAGGTTCCATTCCTGGTCAGGGCACATACCAAGGTTGCAGGTTTAATCCCTGACTGGGATGCATATGGGAGGCAACCGATTGATATTTCTCTCCCACATCAATGTTTCTCTCTCTTCTCTCTGTCTCCTCCTTCCTCTCTCTCTAAAGTCAATAAAAACATATCCTTGAGTAAGGATTTTAAAAAAAGAAAAGAAAAGGGTGTTGGTCTCTGGATGCCTTCTCATGTGGAATGCCCCATCTTGATAACCAGCTTTGTTCCCTGTGAGTCTCATCACTGCTCCAAGGGGACCAGGGCCAGAGTCACAGCTGGATGTGGTACCACCCAGGTCCCCAGAATTTGAATTACCCACTTACTTCTGAATGAAGCTGCCTTTCAAAAAAACAAGGCTGTTTTCCAGGCCTTTCTCAGACAGTGCCTATGGGACAACATCCTAAGGATGGACCAGGGGTGAGAGATTAGACTCCTCCATGTGTCCCCGGGTCTCCACCAGAGTCACCCCTGCTACCCTGTCCTGCCCCCCCCACCACTCACTGCCACCATAGCCAGTGCTTGGTCTGGAGCCCAGCTTTTGAGGGGGCTGCAGCTCCTCAACCTGGGGCCTCTTCCCTCCCTGCTGCTAACAGGAATGGGGACAGTCACAATCAGGGCCCATTTAGAGGAGCAGTGAGGACATGGAAGGAGTTTCTTATTGAACAATGTGTAAAGTTCTATTCCTTCTTTCTGTTCCTGCTCCTCAAAATCCACCGCCAGCAGCCAGCCTCCCATCTTCCCCTGGCCACATCACCCCAAGGTGCCCTGTCAGGAAAGCATGGGAGAGAAGGGGATGGGCGCTGGTCCCATCTGTACCCGCTCTAGGTCAAAACCCCACTGAACCCAAACTCTGGCTCCAGGTCCCTCCCAGCTGAGGAGAGGCCTGCTCTGCTTAAAGAATTGGGCACAGGCCTTGGCCATGGGACTCCAGAGAACTCTTGATTTCCTCCTGAGCTTCCTCATGAACTTCTGTCTCCCAATCCTACTTTTCAACTCTGTGTGAGGGAGGGAGGGACCAGAGGAAGAGAAGGCAATTGGCAGATTCCCAGGACCCTCCACCACCACAGAGAGTGGATGTCGGAAGTTGAACTCCAGGCACATCCAATCCCCTGTGCCCAGCACTGAGGACATTTTGTCTCTTTGGGGCTCTGGGCCCCCCAGGAGCCTGGATGAAGTGTGACCAGGCCAACAACTCTGAACACAAGGTGTTTTGCTGAAGCTCCCCAGGGCTGGCCTCCCCAGCAGAACCATGGAACTATGGAGAGACTGTGCCAAGCCCTCAGACTGATGCTCTATTTCCATTTCACCCTCTATCTCCAGAGCTGCAGAGCTAAACATGGCACTTCCAAGACCGTCTTGTGGCTCAGCTCAAGCTCTGCCAATAAGGTGCATTTCTGCAGATGTGGGGAGTGGCACCCGGAGGACACCAAGTCTCTGCAGGGAACGTGTTCAGACAAGCAGGGCCAGGCAGACACAGTATTGCTGGTGGCTGGACTCCAGGGTCCACAGTAACATCACCAGCCTCACAGGCATGGGTGGCTGTGATGGGGACAACAAAGGAAACCATGACGTAGCCCTTTCCTGACCCATGACCTTGCCTTCATCCTTTGGGCTCTTCCCACCAGAAGGTCTGTAAAGTCTCAATTCTTTGTATAAAGCCTCTTTCTGCTTGAAATACCCAGAGTGGTTTCTGTTCCCTGCCTTAAATGCTGACTGATACGGAGTCTCTAGAGGTCTTTGTATCCATCCTGTAAATGCAGCTCAGAGAAGTAAAGTGACTTCTCCAAGGTCCCACAGCAACTTAGAGGCAGAGCTGGGGCCAGACTCAGCCCTCCTCGCTGTAACCCAGAGCTCATGTCAGTGGCTGGTGATGAGGAAAGCAGCCATCCCTTAAAACTCCCTTTGCTTTCTCCCCCAAGCCCTTCCCTCCCAGCCCCCACCCATTGGTGCTGTGTGCATGTGAGGGAGTGTGCAAATGCGTGGGCATGGCCATGTGTGTTCCCCGGCACACATCAACACAGTATATTCCAGCACTGAGGCCTATTGTCCCTGGTGCCACCAAAAGTCCAAGTAGCTTGGCTGCCACCTTTGTCCTGAGCTGTTATTAAAGTCCTTTCAGGGAGCAAGCTTTCATTTCATGGGCAATTCCAAATCTCCATTCAGAGGAAATTGATGTTTTGCCAGGCATTTTCCCACCTGAGAGATGGTCGGAACTCACACTAAGAGCAGATAGAGACCATGTAAGTCAGCAGCTTAGAAGGAGTAAAACAGCTGAACCAATGGGAAAAGTCTCTGAAGGTGATACAGCTAAACACTTGTCTTCCTAAGGAGGCTGTGAACAGCCTGTCACCTGGGGCCTGGGGAGAGATCCACCAGCCAAAGACAAACTCAGAGACATGGTGCCCCTGGGCTCCACCTGGGCTTAAGGAAGCTGTGGCCCAGCCTTTGGCTTGGATAGAGCTTCCTCCCAAGAACGGAAACCTTGGTCCACCTCGGGGAGATGACAGTAGCCACTGGAACAGCAAACAGCAGAAGGGTATATGGAGGAAGAGGAGGAGTAGAAGTAGGTCCAACAAGGGAGCAGTGTACTTGAACTTCAGAAGGTCCATTATTATTCTCCCCATCCTCCAATTTTCCTTTTCTGAGTCTAAATGCATCCCATTATAAACATCAACCTGGCCTGCTTCCAGGAGATTCCCCAGTACCACCAGCCCCCGGGCATTGAGCAGGCATTCTTGCAACTCAAGGGGTGCCTTCCCATGGAAGCCCCTCCATCCTCTCTGCACCCCTCAGCTCAGAGAGCCTGAGCCCTCTGTTCCCACAGCTGATCTACAGCCCAGGCCTGCCCGTGAGAACACTTCCATCGGACTGTGTCAAAATGAAATAATAAAAATAAAAAGATAATTTTTTTAAAGGACAATGCAAGACGTGAGTGTTTGTGTGTAAGGTTGCCAACTGTTCCTTCTTAGAAAGAACAATCCTCTATACTGAGATTATTCCCTTCCCGGGAATAGTTTTTTTCCACGTTAAAATATTCTTTCTTTGATGAATCAGTAGTAATAGAAATGGTGACTTGATTGTTGTTGTTTTAAGGTGGTGTTTCTTTTCCTTTTCTTTCTTAACATTCTTACTTGACAAAAGAAGTCAGCTCCCTTGTGTTCGTCCCAGGTGGTTGGCTTGATTTTGATTTCTACTGGTCTGTGCAGTGTAGAGGCCAACAATTCACCTCCCCCCCCTGCTCACCACTGCAAGACTGATGCTGAGACCCAGGGTAGGTTCTCTGCGCTCAGGTGCCCACTTCCAATCCCTTTATCACAGGCAGCAGAGGAGCCAGAGCAACACCGGCCCTGACATCTTCCTAAAAAAATGATGGAAACCTGAGACCCCCATCACACACAGGGCAGGTCCCACCTTCCCACCTGCCTATACCACCTTCTCCCAGATATAAACCAACAGCTTTGGCGCAATCCACTGGAAGTCATGTTAGTCATCACCCCAAGAAAGCTTCAAATTATTACAAAGGGCTGTTGGTGAGAGTGCGAGACATGAGTTCATCCCAAAACCAAGCCTGGCCTCTCTTATGCAGGCCCTGGACCCTAAGTGAGTCTGGCGCCAGATCAGCAGATACAACACACGTATGAGTGGGCCATCTTTGCCTCTGCCCAAGCTCTCTGCCACCTGCAGGGTTCGTCTGCAGCTCCCATCTGCCTCCAGCCTTATCCCTGATTATAACTCAAATACCCAATCAGCCAAAGGTTTAGTGACTCTGTGAGCTGCTCCTCTACAGTGCCCAAGAGAGGTCCCAGTCATGTGTGAGATGCAGCACCAGTCTCCACAAGCCCCTCCCAGACCGGGCTCCTCCATCACCAGTCAACTGAAGGCTACAGGAATGAGCCTTGCATAGAGATGGGTCCCTGCTAACTTTTCCCACCCTCACCCTGCAGCCAACACCACCAGAAGACTGCAGGGTCACCCAACACATTCTTCTGTGCTTCCCCAGGGGGTAAATTAGGTCTTCTGGCCCCAATTTTTTAGTTCATATACATATAATTTCATTTAATGTATATTATTATTACTCCCATTTTACAGCTAGGAAACAGGCTTAAATAGATTAGGCAACTTGTCCAATGTCTCACAGCTCGTAGATGGGGGAGCCAGGATTTGAACCCAGTAGTCTGGCTCAAGAACCCATGCTCTCAGCCTCACAGTGCCACCTCTGTTTTTGGCATACAATGAGCCCTCTGGGGCCCAGAGGCTTAGACAAAGGTCAGACTCAGAAAGACAGCGATCAAGGACCTATTTTATGCCATGGTCCACGCGGGCCTTGCCAGGGGACTTCTTAGACTCTCAGGTCTGCGGAAGTAACCATGAAACTCTATGAGAGCTGTTAACCTGCTCCACAGAGCATGTGATAAGACCCCCATTCATTTAACAGAGGCTAACTGAGGTCACCAAGGGCGTGGGCACAGGCAGAAGAGAAGCCCTGGTGGGATGTCGGGAAGATGAGGCAGAACCAACAAAGGAATCTGAGAGGAGCATCCAGCGAAGAAGGTGTCTGGAAGGAAAGTTAAGTGTTTCCAAGAGGAGGGAGTGGTCTGTGGTGCCAGAGGCTGCTGACCAGTCAAGATGAAGAGGGAGTCCAGGCCATGGGACTTAGCTGACACTCTGTCACTGCCTCACCGAGAGCTCTTGGACGAGTCCACTTAACGCTCCAGGGGCAGATCTCTCCACTTGTCCAATGGGGATAACGATCCCTCTCTCTTTGGGTGGTGTGGTGAGCTACTGGGAAAGGAAGTAATTTCAAGTGTCTGGCACTGTGCCTGGCCATAGCAAGCACAATGATGGTGATGAATAAGTAGTGTAAGTAGCGTTAGATCTCCAGCTAGTTCCTCTCCTCTTTTACTCTTCACATTGCAGTAGGAAGAAAAGGAGGAGGGAGGCGAGTTCCCCATGGGTAGGGAGTGGGAGGAGATTTGGAGGACTTTGGGGGATTCCAGACAGTCCCTGCTGCTTTTTCCCAGGCTTTGAAACATTGTTTGGAAGCCTTCCCAGCAGGATGCCACCCTCAAAGGGGGCTGATGACCATCAGGGGACCAGGGAAGTGTAACCATGGGGAGAACGCCAGCAGCGTCCCAGAACCTCACCAGTACTGGCTGTCCAGCAGCAGAGCAGAGTCACAAATAAAGTAAAGAATAAAGGGGACACCCGGGGTGTGGAGGGAGGGGGAGGGAGGAGCGGTTGGCTCCCTAGACTCTGTCCTGGAAGTTCACCACTGTGGCAGCAAATGACACAAGGAGACCTCACAGAGCCCAGGGCCCAGTGTGGTAATGACATTATCAGTGGGCAGCACAGAGGTGCCCTTCATAATTCCCCAGCCCTGCCCAGGAAAGAAATTCTCTCCTGGTCTCTGGGGACAGTGGTCATCTGTCTACCATCTGCCTGCTGCCCATCTCTCAGCACCTTCAGCACCCAGCTTGCCCCTCAGATCCCAGATCATGGACCACCATATGTATCCCCCAGGTCTGGTAGGGCCCAGGCCCATTCTCCATGGTGTCAGACACTTCCCGTCTCCATAGTTACCAAGCCCCTCCCAACAGGTCCCACCAGGTCAGCCCTCAGCCCCGCCTTCTCCAGGGATGCCTGGCCTCCCTGTCCTGTCTCCCTGTCACACAGAGAGACGTTGCTAGGTTCCCAGGAATAACTCCCTGAGCTTGGGGGGTTAGGGTGGGCTCAGAGCCGAAACCCCTTTGCCCATCACAGAATTTTGCCTTTATCACCTCAGATCTGCAAGGCCAAACCCCTGCTTGCTCTGGGTTGCCATGGCAACTTGTTTCACGATCACATATGCCCTGACCCTAGAGCTAAGGGACTAGGGTCTGTGCCTCTAAATGACTGGGGTGGCCTCAGTGCAGAAAGCTGAGGCGAGAGCACAGGTGGGCAGGGTGCTGGCCCTGTCGGAATTTGTGATTTTCTTATTACTTCTACAATTTAAAAAAAAAAATGGTGTAAGCAAAAAAAAAAAAAGACGAGAGTTCTCTCAGATCTGCCTTTTTTTTTTTCTGGTCCTGCCTGGCACAAACCCGGTCCAGGCTGCCAGCTTCTCTACCCTGCACGGGGCAAAGGGCAGGCAGGACCAGAAACTGTGGGGGCAGTCTCCTAACTGACCTCCAGGACTCCGGGACCAGCTCCTACAACCCCTCCCCAGCCGCCACCAAGGGTTGTTTTGTAGCCTGGAAACGGGTTATACTAGTCCCTGCTGGACACTCTCCAGAAACTGTTGCCTTCAGGATAAAGACCCCTCCTGAGGCCAGACCATGATCAGGCTCTGGTCACTGCTTGAGTCTCCGCTACCCCATCAACCCAGACCTCCCAAACCCTGCCCTGCTCTCTACGACCTAGTCATCCTGAACATCTACACTCCCCCAAAGGTGCCTTTCTCTGCCCTCTGCGCCTCTGCACATGCTGCTCCCTTTGCCTAGGCTGCTCCCCCCTCTGTCTCGTTAACCTTCATTCAGCCTTCAGGGCTCAGCTTAGGTACCACTTATTCCAGGAAGCCCTCCCTGAGAACCACCCCCCAACTAATGCACCCCCCTGCATTCTCTCCCATGCTTCATCCTATCTCTTTGAGGCTACATCACATATATTAGCTGGTTTTTCTCCCACCCAACTCTAAGTTCCTAGGAGGCAGAGATGACTATCTTTATTCACATCTGTAATCCTAACATTAAGCCCCTTGCCCGACACAAGGCAGGGAATTCGATATCTGAATGAATGAATCAATCAATCAATCAGATGAAGACGGGAGGGGAAACTCTGCATGGATGACTGTGAGCATATCACTTCAACTACAAAAAGTGAAGGTAAGAGTTCGCTGCATGGTATCTGTTCATTGCATTGGCTTGCATAATTATAGCTAAGACCGCCCACCTGAAACAACAGCCACAAAGCCCTGGCTACATTCTTACATTCTAGGAACTTTCTCCCACCACGTGGTCTCCCACCACCACTGTCACACTTCATCCCCAACCCAGTTATGTAGGCAGGAGACAAGAGAGGAGTCAAGATAGTTTTCAGAAATGTGGAGTTACAGGCCCGAGGGGAGTATACTGTGGAGTTTCCCTCCTTTCCCGAATCAGAGCCAAGGCCTGGCAGCTCTAACAGAATCTACTGTAGAGAATGGAAATGCCTGCAAGAAGGAGATGCTGGAGCTCACTCAGCCCAGCAAGAGGCGATGGGCCCGGTCAGGCCCTGGTCTGTTCAGACATTTCTTCCGCTGTCCCCAGAGCAGGGCTCGGACGAGTACCGCTAAATAAACAGCTTCCAACAGGGGCTTATATAACCCATTTCCCAGTTACAAAACAACCCTGGGCTCTGGGTGGAGAAAGAATTGCAGGGGCCAGTCCTGGAGTCAGGGAGATTAGTTAGGAGACTGCCCCCACAATTTTCCTGGTTCTGTCTGCCCTGAGCCTGGTCCCCGGGAGAGAAGTTCATGGCCTGGACTGGGCTCATGCCAGGCAGGACCAGAGAAAAGCAGGCAGATTCGAGAAATCTTGTTTCTCATCTGCTTACCGGCTCCACACCCAGCAGCACTGCAGCACCTCACCCCACGAAGAAGGCCTGGAGGAGCGCTGACGGGATGGATGGCGGAGATAGGAACTGCGACCCCAGCTAGACCAGGCTGCCTTTAATTCCTTACAGGGGCCAGAAAGCCAGGGCTGTCAGCAATACAATTAGGGAATGGGAGGGAGAGGACACCCACCCTCATTTCTTTGTATCTCTCTCAGTGCAGACCCATCAGGAGAGAGGAAAATCTGAGCATCATTAGGGTCTGGTCTGGATGAATAAGGGCACGGCAGGGGGTGGGGGCGTGTATTACCAAGAAAAGTTCTTCCCAGCTCTCAGCTCCACCTCTTCCTCTCTCTGCCCTGTGGCTCCCCCTCCTCAGGTCATTTTGATTATAAAATATTCAGCACCTGGATAAAGTTCAGCATTAAGGTCAACTGTGCAAATGCTGGATCCACACCAAATGCTACCTGCAGGTAACCAGCAAAGAAGAGAGAATGGGCACAACATCTCTCTAGGGTGTTTTCCTCCATCATTCATTCACGTGGATGCTTTGGCATCCTGAACGCACAGCACGCAGGCCAACACAAAACAAGGCAGACTCGGCCAGTGCACACAGCAACCGCAGCTCTCCTAAGCTTCAGACCACAAGGCAGCTCACAGCCCTGCATCCTGAAATCCTATTCCTGCCCCAGCAGCCTCCGCAACCAGCCCCAATCCAAGAGGAAAATTTCATTCCCTTTTGGTTCTTAAACTCATCTGCTTTTCTCTCCCCTCTTCCCTCTCCACTGCCTCCAGCTCCTTCAGTCTAAGTATTTATGACGTCATAGCTCATTAACATTCCTCCTAGGACGTCTTTAATAAACATGCTGAGGGGGAAAGCCTCTGTTTGAATATTAAATATGAAATTTATAAGACACATAATCCTCCTAATTAAGTTGAATTTAGCCTTGGGCATTAGTTTAAGAGAAAGAGAGAGAGAGTGGAAAAGGAGGCAGTAGCCAATAAAAAGCCCAAGGACCTGAGAGCAAGGCGCGGCCATTATAAATTCCAGCAATTTTGTCCTCTGCTCCTAGAGACACACAGCCCCACAGCATCTCCGGGGTCAAAGCCAGGGAGACAGGCCGGGCTTGGAAGGGTTCCGTCTTCCACTCTCCCTGTTCTCTGCACACAGGCCGGACTCCAGTGACTGATGTCCAGCCAGAGAGATGGGACCTGCAGCATCTGCAGGGGTGTCCAATCCGCAGCCCATGGGCCTCTGGCGGCCCAGGATGGCTATGAATGTGGCCCAACACAAAATTGTAAATTTACTTAAAACATTATGATATTTTTTTTGTTTTGTTAGTGTTTGTGTATTTAATGTGTAGCCCAAGACAACTCTTCTTCCAGGGTAGCCCAGAGATGCCCAAAGGTTGGACACCCCTGAATTCTAGAGCATTTGGAGTGGGGGCTGGCCTTATAACCCTCATCCCATGGCCTCAGCCCCTGGGCCAAGCCATCCTGTCCAGGGCCAGGCTCCAGGGCACTCACTCTCCATGCTTCCTCCCCACAGGGGAGTAGGGTGCCCTTGGGTTTCTGGAGTTCTGAGTCACCGCATTTCGCAGTGGAATTTTCCCAGAGCATTGCCTGGGGTTAAGGCCCGCTATTCCCTGGGCTTTTTAATGTCTTCTAAAGGAATGTGCCTCCCCCAGTTGCTCGCCTTCCCACACCTCACACATCTCCTGGGATAGCGTACTGCCTACTCTTCCTCCTAGAAAGAGTCGTGGCCTGTGTCATCACTCACTTATTTACATCTTCTATTTCCCAAGGCCTCACGACATGCCCAGTCACCTTTCAAATTCTGCAAGGAACACCAGAATAAAATAGGCCCGGTCCTCTGAGAGCCGGCTGTCCTCAGGCTGCCTCCAGAGTGGGGAAAAAGGGTGGCCAGTTATACCAAGACTAAGGACTACTGTGTCCTGTGGGAGGGGTCTCAGCAGGAGGGCTGGAGAGAAGACTTGTAAAGAACAGGTCCAGAGCAGGGGCCCTGGATGTCCAGCTCCAAGGGCGGTGCTGATGGAATTCAGAGCAAAGGCTCAGGAGGAGTTAGGGGAGGGCTTCCAGGTGCAGGAAGAAGTTGAGCAGAATGTGCATGGGGTGAGGTGGGGGGTGAGGGAGCACAGTAGGACCTGGAGTGACAAAGGGACAGAGGCGTTCCAAAGAGGGTCAGCTGGTGCAAGGGAAGAAACCTGAAGCAGCTATGACCCAATCAGTTCTCTCCAGGGTAAGGTTATATCCCAGGCCAGGATGCACAGGGGGCCAAGGGCAGGGCAGAAAGGACAGGAGCAGTCTTCCTTCTCGCATCTTCAAGTGCTTCAGTCACTGTTGGAGAAGGGACAAACCTCTTCGGAAAGAAAAGCCCTTGCCTACCTGTGCCCTCACGTGACATTTTTGGTCTGGCAGCTGCCTTCCTGGGAATCGATGGGAAGCGGTCGCTTGTGCAGGCAGCTCTTTGCGCTGGTAATGGGGAGTAAACAGCCTCTGGCCCTTTCTGCAAAGGAGACAAGCAGAAAAGTGCTCTGAATCCCAAATGGAAAAATGTGAAAATGGCATCCCTGAGACAGAGAGGGGGGTAGTCAGCTGCCTCTGCTTCCCAGGATGTGGGGTCCAGGAGGGTCCTTGCTGCTGAAGGCAGGCAGGGCAGATGACGCTGCTGCGCTCAGAACGCACCAAGGGAACAGAGGAGCACCTGCCATCTCGGCAAGTGGGTGCCAGAGAGGTCAGCTCAGGTAAGGGCTTGGAGCTATTGTGACCTAAAGAAAATAGGACAGATTTCTCATGGCAGGAGGGTAAGCAGAGTCTGGTCTGCAAAGTAGCTGCACCTAGGCACCTAGCTTCACCTGCGC
Organism: Artibeus jamaicensis; assembly: GCF_021234435.1. Taxonomy (NCBI): domain Eukaryota; kingdom Metazoa; phylum Chordata; class Mammalia; order Chiroptera; family Phyllostomidae; genus Artibeus; species Artibeus jamaicensis. Next base: position 4,809,573 of record NW_026522040.1, read on the forward strand.
CGAAACTCCTTTGCACAAGACTTGCAGAAGGGTGATTCTTTTCTACCTTGTGCCCCTGTCGCACCCACCCTGATGCAGACTGTGTGAAGAGTGGAATCAACGGTGCAATCACAGCAGTGCTTTATAAATATGCACAGAAAAAAAACTGGCGGAAAACACACCTAAGTGTTTAGAGTGGTTGTCTCCATGTCAGGGACATGTGGGTGATTTTTAGTCATCCTTCCCATCAACCCTCCCCCCTTCATTATTATTCTTAAATGTCTCTATAGTATAAATCCTTAAGCCTGCAGGCTCTTGTTGCATTTTAAATGACCAGTCTGAAAGCATGTTGTCAATAACGTCTAGGAGAGAGTGAGGAGCAGACAGACGTAGTCTGTGGCCGCAGGAAGCAGCTCCAGACAGACCCGCAAGAGACAGAAGGCTGCTGGCTGGACACAGGGTTAGCTGGTCAATACTGTTGGATCTGGGCCCAGAGCTCCCTGTCTGAGATTGCAGGGGTAAATTGTGCCAAGAAGGGAAGGCTTTGTAGAGAATGGAGAGGAACCAAGAAGGCCAAGAAAGCAAAACACTGATCTCAAGAAATTCCTCTGTGTCTAAGAAGCAGCAGGGAGACACACAGAAGAGTGAGCTACACCTGGGGGACACAGCAACTAGTTCTGGGAAAAGAGAGTGGATTTGGGGGTTGGACGGCCCGAGGCAGAGCGGAGCTTTTCTCAAGTTTGTCTGTCATGGACATGCTCATTTCAGCTGGGCTCTGAGGGGAGCTGCAAAGACACCCAAGGCCTTCTGGCATTTCCTCCAGCATGTTCGCTGATATACTCAGGGAACTGGATTTTAGAGTCCTGGGTGGGAAAGGGCTGGGATAACAGGATTACAGCATTTCCTGTGCCTGGGACACACACACACAGAATCGCAGCAGGAAGGTGAGCTCCTGAAGGACCAATCTCTGAGCCGCTGCAGAGTCCCCTTCCCCAGAGACACTCCATGGGAGACACCTGAGCAGCCACATTCTGAAGCTGTGGGCTCTGCAGTCATCCTACAGGGCTCCTGGCTCCTCTCGGCATCCCCTTCTTCATCTTACAGCCCCTGAGAAGCAGCTCCACAGTACAGTGGCAGTGGGGGTGTGGGGAGGCGACACCTGAGTTCTCCCTCACCACCCACCGACCTGGTACCACAGGGCTGACATGGCTGGACCAGTGGCACCCAAGTAGACGAACTTGCCCACAACCCTTTCACCACCAGAGACGGCATGGGTGCTATAAAGCTTTGCATTCATTCATCCCACTGATTTTTATTGAGTAGCTAGTGACCCGTGCAGTGACAAAAAAGGTCACTGCTTCCACTGAGTCTACCCACATCGTTGTGGGAGACAGAGAAAACAAAATAAGCAAAGAGGTGGACAAAATCATTCTCCCCAAACTCTTAAGGTTACAGTGTCCCAGGGCTCAGTCCTTGGACCTCTTCTCTGCTCTCCTCCCCTCTCTTGCCCCATCCTCTCCTCTCCTCCAACTACACACTGACAACTCCCATACCTGCATCTAGCCTGGGTGTGCCCCCTACACTCAGATTTACATCCAAATGTCTACCTACTGTCTCAGCTGGGGTGTATGTGTGTGTGTGTATGCACATCTATAAAACCTTAAATTTAACATATTCAAAACCAAACTCTAATCTTCCACTTCCCGACCTCAAATTTGCCCCCCACATAAATCCCCCATCTCAGTTCATGACAATACAAGCCTTCCAGTTGCCCAGGTCTACAACCTTGAAGTTGTCCTTGACTACTCTCTTTTTCTAACATCCCATATCTGGTTTGTCAAGAAGTCCCTACAGGAGTTGTGTAGATTCTACCTACAGAATACAATCAGAATCCAACTACTTCTACCCACTTCACCCAGTAAGTCAGCACCCTCTCTCACCTGGATCTTTGCAATGGACTCCCAGATGGCCTCTAGGCTTCCAACCCTGCTCCTACAGTTAGTTCTCAACTCAGCAGCCAGAAGGACCAAGATGGTGGACATCACATCTCAGGAACTGCCCAGAACAAACAGTCACTTGTAAATGGCCAGGCAAACCGGGAGGGCCTGAGGTCCTCCACTAAATTCATCTCACAGAATAGAATAAACCCTAGAGAAAGTGTTTCTGCTTTAGGGACCAGCAGAAAAAGTTCTGTTCCCACACCCCCTCCTCCCCAAGCAAATTACACAGGAAGCAGCAAGGAGCCCAGAGGAAGGAGGCGTGGGCAGGAAGGCTTGGATACAAGGGAGCCTATACCCACCTGTGGTCTGACTTGATTTCCAGGACCTAGAGCTCTACACAGGGGTTTAGGGCCAAAGCTTATCATCACAGCCAATAGTGCACATCGGTGGGTTATATCATCCACATATACGAGTATCTCCCTACAGAACCAGCAGGACAGGAATATGGAGTTTGGTGTCTGGCTGGCTTCTCTCGGACTTATGACTAATGCCTGCAATATCAGGCATGCTGTATGTTTGGCCAGCCTGCCTATCTAATTAGAAAACTAGACGATGGGGAACAATCTGCGGTCTCTAATTGTCTGACAGTAATGCCACATCCATTTGCATTTAAGCTCCCCCCTGAAGCCCCAAACGCAAATATACAGACACTATAACCCACAGCTCCCAGGAGCCTGTCTGAGTTAGAAGTAGCCTCCCATGTCCACTCCCAACACCATCCACAGAGAAGACTCGATGTTGCTCTGCCCCTTCCTTCAGCAGGAAGGCTCAGCCCCACCTCCCCACGCCACACCCTTAATCTCTCCATCGTCCAGTTGTTGCCCAGAGTAAGTGTGTGATCAGTACCATCTCATCCAGAAGCAACCTTAAAACCCTCCCTTAAGCATCCTAAAGATGACATGTGTGGTAGGGGGTTGCGTCTGGGGACTGCTCGCTCTATTTTCCCTCAAATCTCTACTCTGGCTGCCCTGGAAGTCTCTAACTCCCACATTGTTTGCCAATTAATCAGTGATGCCTGGCAGGGCCTCAGTATTAGAAGCTCTAGGATGTAGCCTCGCTCTGTTTGACGGGGGTGGGAACTTCCTAGAAGGGAGCTGCAGGAGGACAGGAAGTTCTTTGAGGGCCATCTTCCAAGTCCTTTGGTACCTAGCAACACCCTTCTTTGGAGCCCACTCCTAAAGACAGCTTTAATTACTTACCCAGAGGGTAGTGCCCTTCTAACACACCCTGTGTGTGTATGTGTGTGTTCCACCTGTTCACACCGGTGGGAGAGGGAGATGGAGTACTGGTGCCAACAGTGTTTGACGCATTCGTGCTGCACTGGGAGGCAATTAGTCTACAACTGTGGAAGAAAAATGTCCACGTGTAGACGTGGCCCAGGACAGAAGTCACCGAAGTGGAAGGAAACAACCTTGCTAGCCACCTGGTGCCAAAATTAGTTTGGATGAAGAGAAAGCCTTAATACTCACAGAGTCAGAAGAAACTTTTTCTGGACAAACAAAGCACTCTAATCAGATGTCTGCTTGAGAACAACTTTTAGATTGGCTGAAGCATTTGATTTATTGTTGTTTACAAGTGAGCACAGACTTGAGGAGCAGCAAATAATGTACTCTAAGTAAATTTCCTATTCCCTCGTTTTTTAAAACAATTATTGGTGCTTTACATTAGGCATGAAAAATATAAAGGTAAATATGGTAAGGCCTTTACCATTTTCAATCTTCAAAAACATCACTCAAACTTCTTAAAAATACATATTAGAATCAGATACTGAATACATGTAGATGCTCCCTAAAGAATGAATGGATTGACATCAATTTCCAGCAAGGCAGCAGACAAGATAGCTGAAAAACTTCCTGTTAACCCAATACTTAGAAGTGCTAGATAAAATAAAGCAAACATCCTTTAAATGCTTGGCCATTCTCAGAAGAAAGCAAGGGAAATGTCTAGAGGCAAAAAAGAAAAAAATAGTGGTGCTGAGGCTCTGGCTGCACTTGGAGCACTTGCTGGTCTTGATTAAAAGAAAACTAAAGAAGCTGGGATTTGTATAGCCACGTTAGGACAAGAGACAGAGTCATGGGTCTGGATGAAGTGGGGAATCACATCTGAAAAATCACAACACTTGGAGAACTATGGTCTCCATGCAGGAATGAATATATATGTATACTGTTCAAAGGCATAGTCCAGGCTGAGAACAGGAAGCTTGTCATCAATGGAAAGTCCATCCCCATCTTCTAGGAGCAAGATCCCCCCAGTATCACATGGCTGATGCTGGTGCTGAATATGCTGTGGAGTCAGCTGGTATCTTCACTACCATGGAGACGGGTGGAACCAAGAGGGTCATCATCTCCACCCCTTCTGCAGATGCCCCCATGTTTGTGATCAGTGTGAATCATGACAAGTATGACAACTCCCTAAAGATTTTCCACAATGCCTCCTGAACCACCAAGTGCTTGGTCCCTCTGGCCAAGATCATCCATGACAACTTCAGCATCGATGGAGGGACTCCACAGTCCATGCCATCGCTGCCACTCAGAAGACTGAGGGTGGTCCCTCTGGCAAGCCGTGGCATGATGGCCAAGAGGCTGCTGAGAACATCATCCCTGCTTCTCATGGTGCTGCCAAGGCTGTGGGCAAGATCATACCCAAGGTGAAAGGGAAGCTCACTAGCATGGCCTTCCCTGTCCCCACCCTCGATGTGTCAGTTATGGATCTGACCTGCCACCTGCAGAAAGCTGCCAAATATGATGACATCAAGAAGGTAGTGAAGTAGACATCAGAGGGCCCCTCAGTGGCATCCTGGTCTACACTGGGGACCAGGTTATCTCCTGCAACTTTAACAGCGACACCCACTCCTTCGCCTTCAACGCCGGGGCTAGCATTTTGTCAAGCTCATTTCCCAGTATAACAATGAATTTGGCTACAGTGACAGGGTGGTGGACTTTACAGTCCACATGACCTCCAAGGAGTAAGGGCCCCCTGGACCACCAGCCCCAGTGACAGGAAGAAATGTCTTCAGCTTTTGAGGAGTTCCTGCTCCAAATCAGATTCCCCCTACACACTGAGAATTCCTTGACCTCCAGAGTTTCTACCCCAGACCTCTTGAAGAAGGGGAGGAGCTTAGGGATCCCTACTTGGTCATGTACTAAGTTCACTGTACCTCCAAAAAACAGAGAGAATTTAAAACCACAGGCCTGCCCTACACTGCATAGTCTCAGAACCTCCTGACTGAGAAAGTCACAGAGAAGTGGCCCCTCTGGTAATGCCCTCAGCACATGGCAGAAACCGATGTAAAGTCCCTCTAGAAGGGTATACACTCATACACATCGCACAGAAGAGCACTGAGAAAGCTCCATGAAGTAAAATCCGATCGACCCAATTCACAAAGCACAAGACCCAAGCCAGAGTCATCAGAAACAACAAACAGCAGAATCAGACCCACAGGAGTCTGAGTTCATAGCGGTATTTGACACAGACTATAAAATGAAAAACTCAGAGTCATTTATTTTATTTTTTTATAATACACTTTTATTTTTTATTTATTTTTTTACCCTTACCCAATTATATATTTTCATTACTTTCAGAGAGAGGGAGAGGAAGAGAGAGACATCAATGTGAGAGAGAAACATCAGCTGGTTGACTTTTCGTGCACACCCCAGCCAGGGATCAAATCTGTAACCTGGGTATGTGCCCTAACGAGGACTTGAACCCACGGCCCTTTGGTCTACATGGTGGCGCTCCAACCAACTGAGCCACATCAGCCAGGGCTCAAATTCATTTATAATGTAAAGGAAAGAATCAAAACAAGAAAGCAACAAGATAAAAATAGTGGTATGAGATTTCTATAAATAAATAACAGTAATTAGATTTGAAACTGAATAAAATCTGTTTGTAGTAGAAGAATTTGTAAGAAACTTGTGGCTTTTTTTCTTCTAAAACAGATTAAAGCTAAAGCTAGGTAAATTTTTTTAATTGTCTTTAAACACCTCAAAGAGTTGACAACTAAGGAATTATCAGGTGAAAATCTACATGATGGAGGAAATCAAGAATCCTGAAGTTATGTTTGTCCTGAGGGCATTTGCCAAAATAAAAGAACTTGAACCTTAAGTTTACTTAGCCTTAAGAGGTGTAGGAGATAAATGACAACCCCCCAGAGCTGCCCATCCTGGAAATGCTAATAATGGATCTCTTTCCATAAGGTTGGAAACACAAAAGGCTACACGCTCAAGATAAGTATTCACATAATAGACATAAGACCAGCCTACCTTCACACTCCAAGAGACCATGCAGAATGTGGTCTTGGCACAGAGAGAAGGAAAACAACAACAACAAATCTATTACTGAAGTACTGTAACCACAAGTCAGATTTGCAGCCCACCTGGATGGCTCAAATGACCTCAAACAATCAATTCAGCTTGCAGAGGTTAGTAACTGTAGGGCCCTAAGCACATAGAAGAAGAAAACAAAATCTCCTCTGAAAGAATAGACCTTTATCCTAAGCCTCAAATAAATACCACAAATAATTACCCATAAAAAAAAATGTGTGGTTTACAGTCAAAAATGACCAAGTGCACAAGGGAGCAAAGCACCATGCATAAAAATAAGAAAAAAAAAGTAACAGAAGCAGACCAAAAGCAAAAGCATGGTATATTGAAATTATAGTTGCATTACATAAAAAATATGTATTATTTAAATAAATAAAAGGCAAGCTTGCAAAGATCCAAAAGCTAACAGAAAACTATTTTCCAAAAGCAGATCTGGAAAAGAACCAAATTACAATTCAAGAAGTAATGATAACTTAGAGTTAAAAACTCAGTGGATGGTTTAACAGCAGTGTAGACCAGCTGAACAGAGAATTGCTAAAGTAGAAGATAAGTCCGTGGAAAAGGTGGGTAGAGATAGGAAAGTTTACAGAAAAAGAAATGGAAGGACTTTAGGCTTCTGCTTAGCATATAGAAATTCAGAAAAAGCCTCATTCCCATGCTTACAATTGAAAACCACCAAGGAACCTGAAAATTGACTACTTTGGTTGAGCCTATCAAAGAGTTGAGACCACAGGGCACTGGAGGCTGGGGAGGTAGGGAGAGCCTGGTAAAAGGGCACAAACTTTTAGTTGTAAGATGAATAAAATCTGAAGAGCTAATGCATAACATGATGATTAAGTTGATAACACTATGCTATATAACCAAAATTTGCCAAGAAAGCAGAACTTAAGTATTCTCTCACATACACACACACACAAAAAAAAGGTCATTATATGAGGTGATGGATGTTAATTAGCTCCAGTGTGGGAATCCTTTCACAATGCACATGTATATCAAATTGTCACATTATACATTTTATATGCATTATAATTTTATTTGTCAATTATACCTCAACAAAACTAAAAAAGTATTTTTAAAGAAAACTAATTTTGACAATGAGAACACCACAAATCAGAGTTTCTAGAAACTACACCAGAGGAAATTTTCTAGTCTTAAATGCATGTAAGAAGAAGGGATGGAAAACTTTATATAACCACAAAATTGAGAGCCTAAATAAAATGAACCATTTCTAGCAAAACTTACAAAAACTAACTCCAGAAAAATAGAATATACACTGTTAGAGCAATTACATCAGTGATAAAAACTCGTAAGTGGTGGGGGATGGGTGAATCCCTTGGCCAGACTGTTTATAAGCATATTCTACTGCACCAAATGTTCCTCACACCTGTCAGGATGGCTGTCATCAATAAATCAACCAACAAGTGCTGGCAAGGATGTGGAGAAAAGGGAACCCTAGTTCACTATTTGTGGGAATGCAGACTGATGCAGCCACTGTGGAAAGCAGTATGGAGTTACCTCAAAAATTAAAAATGGATCTGTCTTATGACCCACTGATTCCACTTCTGGAAATCTATCCAAAGAAACCCAAAACACTAATTCAAAAGGATATAACCACCCCCGTGTTCATTGTAGTGTGATTTACAATTGCCAAGACACGGAAGCAGCCCAAGTGTCCCTCAGTAAATGGGTGGGTAAGATGACTGTGGGACATTTACACAATGGAATACTACTCAGTCACAAGAAAGAAGAAAATTTTACCATTTGTAGCAACATGGATGGACCTGGACAGCATTATGCTAAGTGAAATAAGCTAAAGCAAGACAAATACCACATGATCTCACTCATATGTGGAATCTAATGAACAAATTGAACTAACAAGCAAAATAAAGCCAGACTCATAGACGGCTGACGGCTTTGGGGGGCATGTGGGGGGATCAAGCAAAAAAGAAAAAGGACTCAGGGACATGGACAATAGTCTGGTGATTGTGGTGGGGGGAGGTGGGAAGGAGGCAGAAGAGGGTATAAAGGGAATAATTGGTAATGAAAAAATACAAAAAATAAATATTAAAAAAGAAAGGATTTCAATTTTACTGAAATAATTCAAAGAGGACAAAAGAAATAAAACCCATCAACTTATGAGGCTTCCAAAACTTTGATTCCAAAATCAAACGAGAATAATGTAAGGAGGCATTTTGGGCTAAACTCATTCATGAAAAACAGATATAAAAATATTAAATAAAATGTTAACAAATTGATTCAATTAATGTTTAAAATCATAATATATGACCACCATGTAAGATTTATCTCAAAAAGATGAGGAAACCTCAATGCTGGAATATCTGTCCCAACTTATAACATCACATTAAGAAAAGAAGTAAGAAAAACTACATAATACACTTAATAGAGATAAAAAAAACTTTTAATAAAAAGCATTCAGGGCTCTAAAAATGTTAAGGAACATGTATAAAGGACACATGGACAAAGCCAAAGGGTGATAGGATCAAGGGTGGGAAGTGGGGATGTTTCAGGAGGGGAAAATGGAGACAACGGTACTTGAACAACAATAAAAAGAGAGGGAGAAATAAAAAATAAAATGTTATCAAACCAGAACTAGAAGACATCCTCTTAATAGCCCTCAGAAACCTTATCAAACATTGTACATATGGTGAAATAGAAGCAGTTCTTTTTAAAATTGGGAACAAAGTAAGAACACCATCTTCTTTATCTCTATTGAGTATTTTACTAGAAGAATAAAACTAATTATTCGCAAATAATGACTGCCATATAGAAGTGCCAAGACTATTTTGAAATAATTAAAATTAATAAAAAATTTCAGGACTTCCGCCAAGATGGAGGCATAGGTGGATATGCCGTGCCTTCTCACACAACCAAGATTAGAGAAAACTAGATATTAGCAACAGAAAACACAGCCAGAACACGGAAAATTGAACTTTTTGGAAGTCCGTTAACAACAAATTCTTCAGCCTGACCTGTAAGGGGAGAAACCAGCGGCTGGTGAAGCGGGACTGCACAGGAAAACTCGGTCAGACGGACTCAGGCGCGGAATCCAGATGCGCAGAATCCAGGCGCAGGGTTGGAGCGACCGAGCAAGCCACCAGCGGGCGATCGCGGGGGAGACAGCGGGGGAGCGGTGCTGCGTGTTGACTGTGGTCGCGCATTTGTGCGTGGGCGGACAGGCAAGGGAGTGGGCGGTTGGACCGGGGCCAGGCGGTCCCGCGGCGAGCGGCAGTAGAGGGCGCCGCCATTTCCCTGCTCTGACCCCACCTCCACATACAGCGTCATAACCCAGCGACTCTGAGTGGCCCGGCCCAGGGGAACCACCTAAGACGCTGATCCTCACCCAGCTGTGAGAAACGCAGAGGGGGTCGCCATTTCCCCGCTCTGACCACGCACCCACATACAGCGTCACAAACCAGCGACCTGGGAGTCCAAGGCGCCGCTTCTCACACTTAAAGAGCCAGAACAGACCAAAAATGTCGCAAGAATATCTCAAAGCCCCAGAGCCCATAGATCTAAGCGATGAAGAAATAGCAAAACTCTCAGACGCACAGTTTAAAACACTGGTCATCAGGATCCTCACAGAACTGGTTGATTATACCAACAAATTAGACAAATATATGAAGGCGAAAATAATTGAAATGAATGGAATTGCACAGGACACCAATAGCAATGAAAAGGAAACTGGGACTCAAATCAATGGAGTGGACCAGAAGAAAGCAAATAATGGCCAAACAGAAAAGAGTCAAGAAGCAAGAATTCAAAGAAATGAGGAGAGTCTTAGGAACCTCCAGGACATCTTTAAATGCTCAAACATCCAAATTATAGGGGTACCAGAAGGGGGAAAGGCACAGCCACCAGTAGAAAACTTATTTGAACAAATAATAAAGGAGAATTTCCCCAATCTGGCAAAGGAAATAGACTTCCAAGAAATCCAGGAAGCCCAGAGAGTCCCAAAGAAGTTGGACTCAAGAAGGAACACACCAAGGCACATCATCATTACATTAGCCAAGATTAAAATGAAGGAGAGAATCCTAGAAGCAGCAAGAGATAAGGGGACAGTAACCTACAAAGGAGTCCCCATCAGACTGTCAGCGGATTTCTCAAAAGAGACCTTACAGGCAAGAAGGGGCTGGAAAGAGGTATTCCAAGTCATGAAATCCAAAGACCTACAACGCAGATTGCTCTATCCAGAAAAACTTTCATTTAGAATGGAAGGACAGATAAAGTGCTTCTCAGATAAGATCAAATTCAAGGAGTTCATCATCACCAAGCCCTTATTATATGAAATGTTAAAGGGACTTATCTAAGAAAAAGAAGTTAAAGAAACATGAACAGTGAAAGGACAACAAACTCACAGTTATTAACAACCACACCTAAAATGAAAGCAAACTAAAAGGACAGCTAGATCAGGAGTGGAAACATAGAAATGAAGATCTCAAGGAGGGTTAGCAACAGGGGAGTGGGAGGAGGAGAAGGGGGGAGAAGGTACAGAAAATAAGTAGCATAGACAGTAGATAGAAAATAGAAGGAGGGGGAAATATAGAATCTAAAGGACTTGAGACACATGGTCATAAACTAAAGGGGGGGAATGGTGGGGGTGGGGGGTAGGGTGGAGGGGAATGAAAGGGGGAATAGAACAACTGTAACAGCATAATCAATAAAAAATTTAAAAAAAAGAAAATACCAATTCGGAAAAAAAATTTTTTTCAGCAAAGTTGTGGGATATAAATTATTACACAAAAATAAATCATAACTTTGTGCATTAACATCAAACAATTAGAACATTTAATTTTAAAAATACAATTTAAAATAGAAAATAAAACAATAAGATATTTAAGAATAAATCTAATAAGAGCTGTGCTAGATCTTTTTTTTAAGATTTTACTTATTTATCTTTAGAGAGGAAGGAAAGAAGAGAGGGAGAGAAATATCAATATATGGTTGCCTCTTGTGTGTCCCCTGCTGGGAACTGGCCTGCAACCCAGGCATGTGCCCTGACTGGGAATTGAACCGTGGTTGTTTGGTTCACAGGCCTGCGCTCAATCCACTGAGCTACACCAACCAGGCTAGATCTTTATAAATAAATTATAAAACATTATTTAATGCCATTAAAGATGACCTAAAAAATTGAAAAGTATTTAATCTTAAAGGACAGGAAGACTAAATATCCTAAAGATACTGATTCTCCCTCCAGAAAAAGTATAGTTAAGTTCCAATCAAAAGTACATAAAAATTTTTTCATAAAAATTAATTCCTTTAACAAGTGGAGAGGACTCACAGCAAGATGGTGGTTGGCAGAGCAGGCAGTCCCACATTTGTGTGCAGATAAACAGGGAGGAACAACTGGGGAGTGAGACAGACCTGAAAACCCAGGTTGCCAGTGTGGGGAAATAAAGCCTCAAAACCTCTGACTATAAAAACCTGTGGGGATTGAGGCAGTGGGAGAAACTCCCAGCCTCACAGGAGAGTCTGCTGGAGAGACCTCCAGGGTCCTAGAACATACAGAAACCCACCCACCTTGGACTCAGCACCAGAAGGGCCTGATTTGCTTGTGGGAAGTGGAAGAAGTAACTGAAAGCCAGCAGAGAGCAGAGCAAGTAGCATTGTTCCCTCTCAGACCTCACCTCCACATACAGTGCCACAACGTAGCTACATGGGTTGCCCCACCCTGGTGAATATCTAAGGCTCCACACGTTACTACCTAACAGGCCCTCAGATACAAAAAAAAAAGGGGGGGGGCCCCAAATGAAAGAACAGATCAAAGCTCCAGAAAAAATATAACTAAGCGATGAAGAGATAGCCAACCTATCAGATACACAGTTCAAAACACTGGTAATCAGGATGCTCACAAAATTAGTTGACTATGGTCACAAAATAGAGGAAAAAGTGAAGGCTATGCTAAGTGAAATAATGGAAAATGTACAGGGAACCAACAGCGATGGGAAGGAAACCAGGACTCAAATCAACAGTTTAGACCAGAAGGAAGAAATAAACATTCAGCCAGAACAGAATGAAGAAACAAGAATTCAAAAAGATGAGGAGAGGCTTAGGAACTTCCAAGACATCTTTAAACATTCCAACATCCGAATCATAGTGGTGTCAGAAGGAGAAAAGGAAGACCAAAAAATTGAAAACTTATTTGAACAAATAATGAAGGAGAAATGCCCCAATCTGGCAAAGGAAATACACTGTCAGGAAGTCCAGGAAGCTCAGAGAATCCCAAAGAATTTGGACCCAAGGAGGAACACAGCAATGCACATCATAATTACATTATCCAAGATTAAACATAAGAAGAGAATCTTAAAAGCAGTAAGAGATAAAGAGACAGTTACCTACAAAGGAGTTCCCATTAGACTATCAGCTGATTTCTCAAAAAAAAAAAAAAACTTTTCAGGCAAGAAGGGGCTGGAAAAAAGTATTCGAAGTCATGAAAGGCAAGGACCTACATCCAAGATTACTCTACTCGGCAAAGCTATCATCTATAATAGAAGGGCAGATAAAGTGCTTCCCAGATAAGGTCAAGTTAAAAGAGTTCATCATCACCAAGCCCTCATTATATGAAACGTTAAAGGGACTTACCTAAGAAAAAGAAGATCAAAAATATGAATAGTAAAATGACAACAAACTCACAACTATCAACTGAACCTAAAAAAAAAGAAAACAAAAACAAACTAAGCAAACAACTAGAACAGGAACAGAATTACAGAAATGGAGATCACCTGAAGAGTTATAAATGGGGAAGGGGAGGAGGGAATGGGGGAAAAGGTACAGGGAATAAGTAGCATAATGGTAGATAGAAAATAGACAGGGGGAGGTTAAGAATAGTATAGGAAATGTAGAAGCCAAAGAACTTATATGTACGACCTATGGAGATAAACTAAGGATGGGGGGGATGCGGGTGGGAGAAGGTGTGCAGGATGGAGGGGAATAAGGTGGGGGGGGGAATGGAACAACTGTAATAGCATAATCAATAACATATAATTTTTAAAAGAATATACCAAAATGCTTGAAAAACTATTTTTCTTTTTTCTTTTTTATTTTATTTATTCTATGAGAGATGGGGAGGGAGAAAAGGAGAGAAACGGTGATCAGCTGCCTTCTGTGAACCTGCAACCCAGGCATATGCTCTGACTGGGAATTGAACTGGCAACCTTTTGGTTTGCAGGATGATACCCAACCAACTGAGCCACACTGGCCAGGGCTAAAGGTATATTTTTTTAAACACTCAACAAACTAGAAGATAAATACAAATTCAAACCACAATATAATTCTATTTCATATCCACTAAATTGGCAAAAATTGTGACACTACTGGATGCTGGCAATGATGTGGCACCACGGGAATTCTCTTTGGTGTTTGGAAAATCACTCCACTGTGCAGCTGGACCGTACACAGCAGTGCTGACGAGGCATCTAACCCCTGGCCCAGTAATTCCGCTCTGAATTATATCCTGTTAACCCTTCTACATACAGGCAAGGAGCTTATAAAAAATGACATTGCAGTATTGTTTAATAATAAGGAAAAATTGGGAATACCCTAGATGTCCATCAAAGAAATGGATAATTGTGGCAAATCAATTCAGTGGAATACCATACCATTTAAGATGATTAAACTGAAGCTAAATGTGTATCTGACAAATCTTCAAAACATAATTTTGAGTGAAAAAAATGCAGGCTATAGAAGAGTGAGCACAATTTGATAGCATGATACCATTTATACAGCTTTCAAATACGCAATACATTATTTAAAGACACATACATATATTTATAGTGGAAGCATAAGTATGAAGATGATAAACACCAAAATGAGGATAATGGTTACTTGAAGGAATGAGTGGAGAAAGGCGAACGTGCCCTGGGGGTGGAGGGTGTCCACAGGGGGCTTTATAACTTTTTTTCTTATGCTGGGTAGTAGGCACAGTGTGTTTTGTACATATTCTGTATATCTCTTGGTATGGCTGAAGTATTTTTTAGCTTTGCTTCTGTTTAATTTTTCATTTCGAAATAAAAATTTAAAAAACAGGACGTTGTAGACATGGTACAGTGTGGTCCTCTCTACTGGACTCTCAGTTCCCCAAAAAGGATACATGGCGCATACCTGCAGGGCAATGTCGAATTCAGGATCCTGACCTTGGTGCACATGTGTGACAGTTCCATCAGTTCTGTGTGTGTAAATGCATGAACCACCACTGCAATCAAGATGCAAAACTATTTTATAGCCCTGGCTGGTGTGACTCAGTGGATTCAGCACTGGCCTGTGAACCAAAGGGTCGCTGGTTCAATTCCCAGTCAGGGCACATGCCTGGGTTGCAGGCCAGGGCCCCAGTGGGGGGTGCTCGAGAGGCAACCACACATTGATGTTTCTCTCCCTCTCTTTCTCCCTCCCTCCCCCTCCAGAAAAATAAATCAACAAAATCATTTTTTAAAGAACTATTTCATGGTCATTACCAAGGCTTTTAGAATGCAGTTTCTCATTTGCCATGAACATGACCACAAAACATTTTCCCACTAGGTTTTTTTCTGCTATATTGCTAGCATTCAGCCTATTGAGAACATTTTTTTAAAGAACTATTTCATAGTCACAAACATCCCCCTCACACTATCCCTGTAGAATCACACGTCCCTCCCTAATCACCACCATCCTTAACCCCTGGCAACCACTAATTTGTTCTCCTACTCTATCCTTCGCTGCATTTAAATGTTATACAAATGTATGTGACATTTTTATCTTTATTATATTTTTCCCATTACCATTTAGTCCCCTTATACTGCCCTTCCCCCAGCAATCACCACACTGTTGTCCATGTCCATGAGTCCTTTTCCTTTTTGCTCAATCCCTCCAACCCTTAACCTCTGCAAGCCCCACTAGCTGTCATCTGTTCTCCATCTCTGAGTCTGTCTGTTTTGCTTGTTAGTTCAGTTTGTTCATTAGATTCCACATGTGAGTGCAATTATATGGTCTTTGTCCTTCTCTGACTGACTTATTTCACTTAGCATAGTGTTCCCCAGGTCCGTCCATACTGTTGCAAAGGGTAAATTTTTTTTCTTTTTTACAGCCAAGTGGTATTCCAATGTGTAAATGTCCCATAGTTGTTATTTATCTACTGATGGACACTTGGGCTGTTCCCATGTCATGGTGATTGTAAATAATGCTGCAATGAACACAGGGGTGCTTACGCTCTTTCAAGTTAGTGTTTGGGGTTCCTTTGGATATATTATTCCCAGAAGTGGAACCACTGGGTCAAAAAGCAGATCCATTTTTAATTTTTTGAGCTATCTCCATACTACTTCCCACAATAGCTGCAGTAGTCTGCATTTCCACCAACAATGCAAAAGGGTACCCCTTTCTCCACATCCTCACCAACACTTGTTTTTTGGTTTATTGATGATAGCCAATCTGACAGGTGTGAGATGGTATCTCATTGTGGTTTTAATTTGCATTTCTCTGATGATTAGTGATGTTGAGCCTCTTTTCACATGTCTATTGGCCATCTGTATGTCCTCCTTGGAGAAGTGTCTATTCAGGTCCTTTGCCTATTTTTAATTGGGTTGTTTGGGTTTTTTGGTGTTGAGTTTTGTAATTACTTTATAAATTTTGGATATTAACCCCTTATCAGATATATCAGTGAATATGTTTTCCCATCCTGTGGGTTGTCTTTTCATTTTGTTGACCATTTTCTTTGCTGTACAATGGGTTAAAGATAGTTTATTAAATAAATGGCGTTGGGAAAATTGGATACATAGGTGCAAAAAAATGAACTAGACCACCTTCCTACACCACACACTAGAATAAATCCAAAATGATCAAAGGCTCGAATGCTAGCCCAGAAACCATAAAAATCCTAGAAGAAACCATAGGCAGCAAAATCTCAGACATTGCATTTCAAAAATTTCATAGAAATTTTTTATTGGATATATCTCCCTAGGTGAAGAAAACAAAAAAATAAATAAACAAAAGAGACACCATCAAACTATGTGACCTAGGCTTTTTTCACTCAGAATAATGTCCTTGGGATTCACCCAAGTGGCATGTATGAGTAGCTTTTTCATTTCTGACTAGTCTGTGGAGTATCTGTACCTCTGTACACTGCACCATTAGGCTGTTTTAGTTCATTTTGGTGGTTTCCAGTTTAGGACAATTACAAATGAAGCTGCTATGAGCAATTGGTGGAGAGTTTATGCAAATAGAAGTTTGTCATTCCTCTGACGTAAAGGTCTAGCAGTATAATTGCTAGGCTATATGGTATGTGTACATATCTTTAAGAAATTTCCAAATTATATTCCGGAGCAGCTGCACCACTTCCCTTTCCCATCAGCAATGTGTAAAAGACCCAGCTTTCCCACATCCTAACAGGTATTGAGTATTGTTATTATTTTATATTTCAGCTGTTCCAATGGGTGTGTGGTGACTGCTCATTATGGTCTTAATTGTTTCCCTGAGAACAAGCGATGTTGAACATTTTTTATGTGTTTACTTGCCACCTCTATGTCCCCTTTGGTGAAATGTCACTCCATGTCTTGTACCCATTTTCTAATTAGATTGTTTGATTTGAGAGTTCTTTATATAGTCTAAATATAAGTTCCTTGTCAGCTATGTGGCTTACAAATATTTCCTTCCAGTCTATAGCATGTCTTTCCATTTCTCTTAACAGGGTCTTACACAGAGAAATAGATTTTAATTTTGATGAAGTTCAATCAATCAATTTTTTTATGTAAAGTGCTGTTGGTATCACATCTAAGAACTCTTTGAAAAGTCCTATCTTTTCTTCTAAATACTTTATAGTTTTATCTTTTATGTTTAAATCTATAATTTCAGTTTACTTGTATATAAAGTTAAATCAAGGTTATTTTTTTGCCTATGGATATCCACATACCCCAGCATCATAAGTTGAAAAAAACATACTTTCTTCTTTTAATTAATTTTGTAATCTTGTCAAAAATCAGGTGGCCATATTTGTGTGGGGCTCTTCCTGGAGTCTCTATTTTATTCCATTGATCCATGGGGCTATCCCTCTACCACATTGCCTTGCTATATAGTAAGTCTATAGCTATATAATTAAGTATTAATATATGCAACACTGCTTCAATATTTAAAAATCCATCAACATATAATTCATCAACATACATATCAACAGACTGAAGAAGAATCATATGATCATATAAGTTGATTCAGAGAAAACATTTGACAAAGTCAACACCTGTTTATGATTTAAAACTTTCAGATAACTAGAAATAGGAGGGCATTTCGGACATTGACTAAAAAATATAACTAGCATCATACTTAGTAGTGAAAGAGTCAATGCTTCCCCTCTAAGATCAGGTACTAAACAAGTCTGTCCACTCTCACTACTGCTATTCAAATAATACTGGAAGTTTTAGCCAGTGCACTAAGGCAAGAAAAGGAAATAAGAAGGCATACAGACCAGAAAGGAAGACATTAAACTATCCATATTTGCAGACCACATGGTCATCTGGGCAGAAATTATAAAATCTACAAGAAAAATACAACTCCTAAAACTAATAAGTGAGTTCAGCAAGGGCAGAGAATACAAGATCAACATATGAAAATCAATTGTATTTCTATATACTAGCAATGAACACATGGAAACAAAAATTATAATGCCATTTCCAATCACTCAAGCACAAATAGATATAAATCTTTTTAAAAATATACAGAACTTGACTTGGCTGGTGTGGCTCAGTAGATTGAGCACCGCCTGTGAACCAAAGGGTCGCTGGTTCAACTCTCAGTCAGGGCATATGCCTGGGTTGCAGGCCAGGTCCCCAGTAGGGGGCACTCATGAGGCAACCACACATGGGTGTTTCTCTCCCCCTCTTTCACCCACCCTTCCTCACCACCTAAAAATAAATATATAAAATCTTTTTTAAAAATGTACAGAACTTAAAGCTAAAAACTACAAAACACTAGTCAAAGAAATCTAGTTAAGTGGAAAGACATACTGTGTTCATGGATTGGAAGACTCAACATAGCAAAGGTGTCAGTTCTCCCCAGATCGATAGGCAGGTTTAATACAATTACTAGCAAAATTCAAGCAAGATTTTTGTCAATGTTTTATAATGAAAAAAAAAAAAAAACCACTTGAGATCAGCATTGGCCAGGTGGCTCAGCTGGTTGGAGCACCACCCCATACATCAGAAGGTTGCAGGTCCAATCCCCAGCTCAAGGCAGGTTTGATGTCAGGGTGCCTACAGGAGGCAGCCAGTTGGTGTTTCTCTGTCACATCAATGTGTGTGTCTCTCTCTCTCTTTCCTTCCTCTCTCTCTTAAACCAAAAACATTGTCAAGTGAGGAATAAATTTTTTTCTTAGATCAGCTAGTTTTCATGGATTTCAACTGGAAGAATAAACATCTGTGTGCATGTGTGTACATGGATGTGTATGTGTGTGTAAGATTAGGCATTAATTCAATTCAGTGAAATACCCGCTGGTGCTGTGCTTGACTAGTCACAGGTAAAGTGGTGAAAATCTCCCTCTTCCCAATTCAGTTTATATGAAATACAAAATACAACCACGCGTGAAACAAAGAAGGATGTGGATGTGTTGCATCTTGTGTTCAAAACCCTTTGACTGGGCCTTTTCTCCCCTCACCGGCATCTGAGGCCAGCAAGGGAGGTATTTCTCTCCCTCTCAGCTTCCTCTCAGTGCAAAGCTGAGCACAGAGGAGGCCCTCCATGCATCCCAGAACTAACTCTTGATCTAGTTACTTGACTGCACCATTTTCCTCTTGACCTCTGCCAAACTAAGACAGACCCAACATCTACTTGGGTCATTTTAGATCCACATAGCACTCTTCCCAGCATCCCGCCCAGCCAGGAGTGCCATTTGTTCTTTTCTCTTCCTCAAACAGTTGTCCTCCGCCTCTCCACTCCCACTGGTGCACAGGTGTCCTGGTCTCATTAAGGAACACTCATTAATATTCACCATGGGTACCCTCGTGGGTGTCCTCTCTACCCACAGAGGTGTCTAGACTTCCACGAACATCGGCACTGAGAAAAGCAGATTAAAAATCAGTGCTGAATCCACAGGGAGGGCACAGAGCTTTGAGGTGGGGCCCAGAGCAATGGGGCTGGGGGGACATCTGGAGTGCTTTGACAAATGCCACTGACAAATCAGTTTGACAGAAGATCCTGTGAGAAAGTCAAATTCCATTAAACAGCCGCTCTAGGTGGAGCTTGGGGATTGGGTCGGTTGATAATCCAAATATAACTCAGCGGACTTCACTGCTAACACTTCTATCCAAAGGTCTTGCTATTGTGTATTTAGAACCCTAGCTGGAGTCCACTGAGTTTCATAACTCTGTTCAATTCAGGGCAACTGGCAATGCATACAGTTGCTTACATGGTGCACTCGTGGCCAAACGCTGGCTCCTGGCTGCACTGCCAGGGTGGACAGGATGAACTGTAGTTAATAAATCAATGAGTATTTCCCACCTGAGCACTCTCTGGGTGCCAGCTGTCATACTAAGCACACAGGAAGGTAAATTGTCAACCAAGATGTGGGGTCCGCTCTCCAAGATCTTACAGTCTAATGCAAAAAAAGAGTCATCACATGCAGAATAATTGAAAACTCTTCAATGATGTACTGATGTCCACATTTGCGGGTAAGGTAAAAGATGAATGATCAGAATGAATGGAAAGGTCAAGAAGAACTTCATGGCCAGGGGAAGATTTTTCTGGGTCTTGCAGGACAGCTGGTGATTGGGTGGAAGAAGAGAACGGAAGTTGTTGGAAGCAGAAGGAACTCACAATCTCCACAGAGGGGAAGAGTCCAACTACCTGCTCTGCCCATAGCCACAGTGGGTCACTCTTCTCCCATGAGTGGGAAGCACATGGAAATGACAGCCACTGCTGCTGATCCTGAGGGATCCCCACTGTGCCAATTCTTCCTGGAACTTAAGGGGACAAGCCATGGACACTTCAGAAAAGCACAGGATAGCCCTGGCTTGTGTGGCTCAGTGCACTGAGTGCCAGCCTACAAACCAAAGGGGCACTGGTTCAGTTCCCAGTCAGGGCACATGCCTGGGTTGCAGGCCAGGTTCCCAGTAGGGGGTGCAGGAGAGGCAACCACACATTGATGTTTCTCTCCCTTTCTCCCTCCCTCTCTCTAAAAATAAATAAATAGTTTTGTTGTTTTTTTTTAAACACAGCTTAGTGAGAGAAACATGGACTTGGCAGAAAGACTCACTCAAGTTCACTGCTTAGATGACTTCAGGGAAGCTACTTTTCCTCTCCAAGTCTCAGTTTCCTTGGGTTCCAAACAGGACTAATAATGGTCCCAGATTTGTAGGATTGCTGTGAAGAATAAAGAAAATAATGCATGCACATGTCCTGGAACACAATGCAGACTTCATAGAGAGTAACTCCTGTTTTACACAGTCAGGATTCGTGGGACTTACAGAGCCACCAACCTGGGACTCCCTCCTGCATGCTTCTGCTCCCGTCCATGACCCCGTTGCTTCTCTCTGAGGAATCAGATGGACCTGCTAGTGAAGAGTCCTGCCTCCATTTGCCCGAAGACGCCCAGTTCCACCCTCACTTCTGAAAGATATCTTCAATGGGTACAGTATTTTAGGTCAGCAATTATTTCCTTGACACGTTGAAGATGCTGTTTACTGGCACCATCATTTCTGGTCAGAAGGCAGCTGTGGCTTCCCTGCTGTTTGTTTGGAAATAATGCATGTTTTCCCCTCTTTGGCTGCTTTTAAGGTTTTTCTTTCCTCTTTGTCTTGTTTCTGGCCATTTTTCTATGATGAACTGAGATATATGGTTCTCTTTTTACTTACCCTGCTTGAGGTTTCCGGTTCTTCTTGAACCGATAGTTGGATGCCATTCATCACTTTCACACAATTCTAGGTTGGTATTTCTTCATATTGTCTCTCCCCATCATCTTCCTCCTCTCCTTCTGGGATTCCTCATGCTTCTGTGCAGACCCTCCACCACGGCATCTCTCTCTCCCATACTTTCCTCTGAATGTCACATTTTTCAGTTAGTCTGGACATTTCCTTCTCGCCATCTCCCAGACCACTGTTCTCTCGGTGCGTCCAGTCTACGGTTAAACCCGCACCGTGTTGCATGTTCCTGGTCTGGACATTTGTTTATAGTCCAGTTCTCTGCTGAAATTCTCCATCTTGTCATGGAACTTCCTGAACAGGTTACTTCTTTGTTTTAAAATTTATTTCTGTCCATTCCTGTATCTTCTATGGGTTTATTTCTACCATCTGTTTTCCTGCATGTTTTTGGTCAGGTGGTCCTGTTTCCTGAGATGATTCACATACCGAAGCCCAGTAACAACATAACCATGCAGACTAGGCCCTGACCCCCCCCCCCCCCCACTGCTCTGAGTGCGGTTATATTAACCTCTCTCCCTCCCTACCAAGTGATGCCTTCCTGGAATTCTAAAAAGTGTACATCCTGCCTTGGCTGGTATAGCTCAGTGGATTGAGCGCAGGCCTGGGAATCAAAAGATTGTGGTTCAATCCCCAGTCAGGGCACATGCCTGGGTTGCAGTCCAGTTCCCAGCAGGGGACACACAAGAGGCAACCATACATTGATATTTCTCTCCCTCTCTCCTTTTTTTCCCCTCTAAAAAATAAATAAGTAAAATCTTTTTAAAAAGTGTACATCCTTTTTTTAATTCTATTTTAAATTTATTGGGGCAACACTGGTTAATAAAATTATATAGGTTTCAAGAGTACAACCCTATAATACATCATCATCTGTATACTGCCACCTGTGCTCACCACCCCAAGTCAGGTCTCCTCTGTCCCCATGTACTGGACACACTCTGCCCTCTTCCCCCTTCCCCACCCTCTTCTCCTCTTGTAACCGCCATACTGTCGTCTGTGTCTATGAGCTTTCTTGTTTGTTTGCCTTGCTCGTTCATTTGTTGCTTTCAGCTTTATATCCCACATATGAGTAACATCATATGGTTCTTGACTTCTTCTGTCTGGCATTTCACTTAGCCTGGTCCTTTAGATAGAATGCCATGGCATTTGAGGACCTAGTGAATCAACTGCAATCTTGCCCTTCTTCCTCTCACACTTCCTACGGTCCTGAGAACTTGAACTAGTGAGCATGTCTTGTTCTGTGTTTCCACTCCATGCGCATTTCACAGGTAGGATGCTGCCTCTCTCCTATCCACCTATCAAATCCTCTTATCTAAGTCCCAGATTAAATAACATCCCCCCATAATTAGGCCTTGAATTCTCAGAATCCGTGTTAATCTCATCCTCCTCTCAACTCCCAGAGCATTTTATTTGAAGGTCCTCTTTGCCTGGGTCCTGTTACCACTGGCAGCTCACTGAGGATGGTGGTGGACAGGCTTCCATCTGCCAAGGGTCCGTTCTCCCTTCCGGTGGCACGGCTACCTGTTCACCTGACTTTCCTCTCTGGAGCCGCCTCTCCCATCTCAGACGAGGTGCTTCCAGTAGAACTGACTCCCACCACTTGTTCTCAGAGCCCCAGCCATGGAAACTGTGTGAAAACAGGGGGGCAGGGAGGCTAAGCTGAAAGGAGTCACATCATGTCATTTCTCTGCCTAGAACCCCGAAAGGCTCCCATTCAGCTAGTACAGAAACCTGGAAGGTTCTAAATAGATCCTGCCCTCTCCTTCTTCTATTTGACCTTTTCCCATGTTATTCTCCTCATGTCTATTTGGCCACACTGGATGCCATGCTACCCCTCAGAAAGCCATCCGCCTGGCTCTGCCAGGGGGGGGGGGGGCGGTGTCCAAGGGCATCTGTGAAAGTCCCACTGTCTCAGCGAGGCTGATCCAGAACCCCACCACTCCCCAGGCCCTTCCTCTATTGCATTCTCTCCTTTTTCCAAGCTGCTCCTCTCTCTTTTTTAAAAGATTTCATTCAGTTACTTTTAGAGAGAGGGGAGGGAGGAAGAGAGAGAGGGAAAGAAACATCAGTCAGCTGCCTCTGGTATGTGCCCCGACTAGGGACCAAACTCGCAACCCAGGCACGCGTCCTGACTGGGAATGGAACCGGCAACCTTTGGCTTTGCAGGACAACACCCAGCCCACTAAGCCACACCAGTCAGAAACCTCTTCTCTTTCTAACAGGCTCTATAATTTGCACATTCATACCTTTCCTTGTGTTCACGTCTACTGCACACATGCATTGGACTCTTAAGCTCCCACGGGCAGGAATCTCGGTCTGCTGGGCTTGCCGGTTTCTGTCAGGCCCTGGAACGGTGCCTGGCTCAGGGCCCTCACTGCATAAACACCACTGACTGTGGCATCAACTTGCAGTCACCCCTGGTTTCTGGAAGCACCAGCCCTGCATTGCACCCTTCACTTGGGGACTTGAAAGATGGCGACGCTCGGGTAGGGTGAGTGCTCTGTGGAAGCTCCAGTTCGGGGCAGGGCGCCACAGCCCCAGCGGATGTCTGCCCTCGTGGGAGGGACACCCCCTTGCCCTGCAGCCCCTCGTGCCACCTCCTCACTTGCAGAGAAGTCAAGGCAGGGAATCATGAACTTCGGGTGGCCCCTGGGGAAGTGAGATCGAGCTCAATAGAAACTCTATGTAAGATGAACCTGTGGAGGGCGGGGTGGGAGGAAGAGGGCAAAGGGGAGAAAATTTGAGACGACTGTAATAGAATAACAATTTAAAAACTTAAAAAACATAAAATAAGGAAGTCGTGGAAATGCAGTGAGATACATCTGGAACCAGAGTAAACCAGGAGCTCGGTGTGTGGCTTCCCGATGCCAGAACGTAAATGTGAACCACAGACGCCGTGGTTTTGCACTTCGCAGAACCTTGCACGTCTAATAATTCACATTACCTTCCAAAAAGCTCTGAGGAACCCATCATTCCCATCTTAGAAGAGGAGGATTGGTGCTCTGAGGGGACAGAAGGCACCTGCAAAGCCACAGGGCTCTGTGGCCATGCTGGGAGACAGAGCTGGTGACTCGGAGAGCAGAAAAGTGTCCCCTGGGCCATTGGAAGCTCAGGGGTGTTGGTGGTGTGTCCAGAGGGCCTGAGGTCACAGATAAATATGGCCCGGTTCCCCAGAGCTTCAGTTCTATCCCAAGGTCTACAGAAACTGAAGGTGTTATTCTTCCATTAAATAAACGTGTTTTCTATAAAGTACACTGCAAATGTTTGCATAATTATTAACATTTTAAAAATCAGACTTAAAAACAAATTTCCATATTCACAGGAGTCGGCCTAGAGCTGTGTAGTGCCCTGCTGGGACCCCTGCCTGGCTCTCCCAGAAACCACTTAACTCTCTCAGCCTACCTTTCCTCACCTGTAAAATGGGATAATAATATTTCCTCATGGGTTTATTGTCATGAAGGTTAAATTAAGATGCATAGGAGAAGTCCTGCAAACAGTCTGACACAGGGGGAAAAAAACCTTATTTCTGTCATTATTATACTGGAATTTTTAAAAACTAGCAGGAACCAAGAAGCAACCACCAATTAAAGTCCACAAACCCTCAGTGTGTCCAATTTCAGCTCTCACTAGAGAACCAAGACCTGGAAAAGCTCTAACCTTTTGGCATGTCTGGGCCCCACTGGAAGAAGAAGAGTTGTCTTGGGCCACACGTTAAATACACTGCAACACGTAATCACAAAAAAAATTCATAATGTGTTAAGTAAATTTACGATTTTGTGTTGGGCCTCATTCACAGCCGTCCTGGGCTGTACGCAGCCCAGGAGCTGCAGGTTGGACACCCCTGATAAAGGCTAGAAATAAAAAATTAAAAAGCTTAAGGACTAAAAAGCAAAATGCTTGGAAAAAGGTCAAAGGAGCTGGACTCTCTTGGAACCTGAGGAGGATAGAGCTGGAAGAGAAACTTAGAAATGACATTCACAAAATTTACCAAAGGGCTCAGCTGTCCTCCACAGTCACGGGCTGGAGTCACTCCACGCCCCACTGACTTGGGGGGCGCAGGGGAAGGAGGGTTGGGGAGGCATTGGGGGCCTGCACGGAGCTGTTAGAACTCTGAACCTGAGGGATGAGCGGAACCCATTTCCCCGGAGGTTTGAAGCAGAAAGTTGGCCATCTGCATGGGGGCAGGTGACACACCAGTCACCTCCTCCCTGGTCCTACCTGGCTGTCCCTCCATCCCTGTTTTACTGACCACATGGTGTTAAGCTATTTGCTTGCAGGTGGTGCCTGGAAGGTGGTGCCCGGGAGGCAGTAATAGTCCTCAACACTGCAACTCATTAAAGGAGTTCCTGTCAGCCAGAGGGGGATACACAGGACAGGGACACAGGGCGAGTCTGCTCTGAATCTTAGACAAGAGAATGACGTGGGACACAGCAGGGCTGAGGACGCCCGGGAGGGGGAGGGGGAGGTGCGCTCGGAGCCGGAGCAGCCTGCCGGCCCTCCACTCGCTCTGCTCCGCTGGCTCTGTCCACTCGAGGGGAGCTCCGTGGACGCAGGGACTTCGTCTCTGTGGCCTAAAAGAGTGCCCTGTCCCGGCGCCCTCCCCAGCACACAGGCGTGGGAGTGGAGAGGAGACACCCTGACATCCCAGAACATCCTGCAGTCCAGAGCACTTCTCAGGTGCGAGTCAACTCCAGGTGTGATTCCTGCTTTCAGAGGACAGGGGTCCCGGGGAGACCCTGCCCCGTGGGAGGTAGAGTGACGCAAGGCAACTGGCTGTTGTTTCCCGTGGAGAGAGGACAGTGACACCGAGGGGACAGTGATGCTTCCCCTGCAGGGACGTCCCTGCTCCCTCAAAATCTCCCTCCAGGCAAAACACACAGAAACACAAAACTCAGGTTGTGCTATATTTCTTCCAGGGCCCTAAGTCCCTAGGACCCTGGGCCAAGTCCCTTGCGGTCGGGAGGTGGCATCCTGCCTCTTCCCAGAGGATGGCGCCGGGGAGTGACCACGTGAACAGGACCAGCCCACAGTCCCGGGAAGTCGGCAGCACCCAGGACCCATTGAAGGGGGGACGACTGAGTGCGGGCAGCTGGGGCTCCCAGGAACTGAGCAGGGTGGGGGCTGAGAGCAGGGTCTCTGCGAGGGTCAGGGGTCAGGGATCCGGGCTAGGGGACCTGACTTGAGGCCTTGCCTGGTCACCACCTGGGCTCAGCAGGGTGCGCCGGAGCGCCCGGCTCAGTGACACCCACCTGCCTGCTCCCATCCCCTGGGCTCATCTGAGCCAAACTGGGGCACCTCCCCTTGGGCAGCAGGCTCAGGGGACGTGAGCGACTTATGAGGGTGTCACCATTAGTCAGCATCATCCAGGATATTGACCCCCTCATCCCCTGCTCCCCCCCCAAGTAAAGTAGACTTGGCGCCAAGCCTGGCTCTCAAGGTGGCCCTGCCTCCTGGCCTGGGCAAACCCACTGCACACAGCGCGGTCACTGAGACTTCTCCGCCTGCCTGCAGCCCGCACACCCGCTCGCTGAGGTGGCCTTCTGGAGTGGCCAGGAAGTGGGGCACAGTCAAGGGGCAAGGTGCTTCTGCCCCCTGCTGGCCGGCCGCTTTCAGCATATGCCAGGCTGATATCAAAAAGAAAGCCTCACTGGCTGGAAGGGCACCCTCCCTTCCTCTCCACTCACCTTCGCAGCGGGGAACACACTGGGACCATAGAAGCGGCTGCACCCAGGAAGGAGGGCCAGCTTGCACAGAGGGAGCGGGCAGTAGAGAAGATGACGGGGGGAGGAGAGCAGCGAGAAGGAGCTCACCAGCCTCCCCCGAAGAACAGCGGTAACAATCCCTTCCATCCACCTGGGTTGTCACAGGACACAGAGCAGTCACTCTGAACACCACATCGGCTCCCGGTGGCCCAGAAGACAGGGCGGGGCAGACAAGGAGGAGGGAGGCCCAAGGGCTCTGAGTTCCTCACCCACCGTCACACAGCGCAAGGCCCGCCCTTCCTCGACTGGAGCTCTGACATGAACATCAAACACGTGTTTCTGGGCCCCTGCGATGGGTCTTGGGACACCCACAGTCACACACTTTCCGGTCCAAGCCCCGACTTGTCCTGCGACAATGGCCAAGCGTGGTCTGGACATGCTGGGTCTGCGTCTCCGTTGGAGGCTGAGAAGCACACCAACCAGAGAGGAGCAAAGGCCCAAGAAAACGGAGCAGCTCAGAGCAGAAAGACACCCCTCTGGTGTGGCAGGCAGACGCCCCCAGGGCTTCCACGCTGGGTAGTCACTGCGTGTTCGCCCGCCTTGCGTCTCCCACCTCTATCCTCCTCCTCCTCCTCCTCCTCCTCCCCCAGCCTCCCTGCGTTTGTCTGGTCTCCTACCGTCCCCTGCCTGAGCCACCACCCCATGCTGTCCTCCTCCTACCCATCCTCCAGCAACGGCCAGGCCATGGTCAAGGGCAGGGCTGGCCCTTCCAGGCAGGATTAAACTAATCAGAAAGAAGCAAGCGCATCCCTCATCCTTTTTTAAGTCGGCACGAGCAGTAGCAAAATGGGTCCCCTGCTCTGGACCAAAGAGCAGGTGACAAATGGGCAACTTGTTCTTCCTCTGGATTTTATTTTAACACTTAGAGAGGAGAGGAGGAATATTTATTAGTAAGGAAATGGGACTTGTCAGAGCCTATGAACGCCCCCACACATGTCTGCTCTGAAGGAAGGAGAAAGACAAGTTGAGGAATCCAAGACCCTTGGAAGCTGTGGAGCCGGCTCTCCGGAAACAAATGTGCATCCAAGCGGGGGCTCCAATCAGACACTTTCACCAGCTGGAAAAGGGAGCTGCTGGGGCGGGGGGTGGAAACGAGCCCAGCTCCCATCTCCACCCTCAGCCCGGCCCCGGGCGGCTCCTTCACAGCACTGGGGTTTGCACACCTGACCCAGTCCCACCAGCCCCGACCTCTCCCTGCCTCCCTGGGCCAAGGGAGGGCACGTCAGGTGACAGTGAGTCGAAGCAGCCCCACTGAAAGCTTCAACCCTCATGGCCTCATCCACCACCCAGCCCTGCTGTCCTGCGGTCCCCCACCTGCATGGGACCGCCTTCCACCTGCCCAGATGGAGTGTGTGGGGACAGAAGAATGAACAAGACCTTATCCTTGTCCTCTCATGCCTGAAAGGGATGATGGATGACAAAAACTCACATTCCTGTAGCAGTTAACTGTCCAGGAAGGTGTTTCATATCCCTGGGTGAGAGCTGGCCTTCAGCTCCCCACTTCACGGGATAGGAAACCGAGTCCCATAGAGATCAGTGGAGGTCCCAGCCAGTCTGACCCCGAGACCCAAGAGCTCTCTGCCGCCTACAACTGGACAGCCAGGCAGCATCCTTCTGCCATCCACAGGAGCGGGGGAGGGTCTGATGATCCCTGTGACAGAGATGTGACCACAGGTGGGGCCCTCAGGTATGAGGACATGGGACTTCCCATCTGCAAGAGCTTCTATCACAAACCTGACGTCCTCGCGGAGGACCAGGGAGAGGGAACAGGAAGTCCCTGAGTGCACAGGTGAGGAGGCCTGAACCAGAAGTGCAGTACCGGGTCCTTGCTGGTGCTGCCTGGAGTCACTCTCTCCTTTGCTTTTTTAAAAATATTTTATTTATATTTAGAGAGAGGGGAAGGAAGGGAGAGAGGGAGAGAAACATCGATGTGTGGTTGTGCCGCATGCGCCCCCCACTGGGGACCTGGCCTGCAACCCAGGCATGGACCCTGACTGGGGATTGAACCGGTGACCTTTTGGTTCGCAGACAAGCAGGCCAGGAGTCCCACCCTCTGCAAGGGCAAACCCATGCTACACTACTGCCGTGCTCAGGTTAACCCAAGGGCTGGGAAATGTCCGTCTGGAGGGCCTTTCTTGGGGAGAATAGGAGCACTAGCTCTTATTCTAGCTCTCCCTCCTCACCCTCTCTGCACCTGCACCTGCCTGACCACCCAGCCCCCAGCCAAGCAGTGACCTTTCTGGAAGTCCTGTAGCCAGTGCCCTGTGAGCCTCTTGTATGGGACTCTCCTGCCCTCTGGTGGCTAAGATGCAACAATGCAACCGCATCCCTGTGCAACCCAAATGCGGACATCACCTTTCCTCCCACTTGCCTCTCCAACATTTGTTCTTTTTCCCACAGGACGCTGTATCTGGGCCCTACCCCAGGGCCAGACTGATGCAGGTAGGAGGCCTTTCTCTCTGCTCCCCAACTCTGGCTCCCCTTACCTCCTCCTACACATATGCAGACCCCTCCTTTCTGACCCCAGCACTCAGGGACTGACTGCCCGGCTTAGTGTCCATCTACTTCTGGGTGTGGCTGGCACCCTGTCCCTGACGTTGGTGGGCCTCCCTGCACCAAATCTGCTTTCCTAGGCTCCATGACAGGAGCAGGGGTGGGGCACAGCGGTCCGTCCACCAGGGAAGGTGGATGTGGGCAAAACCGACGTAGTAGAGTGTGCTGGATTCTGACCGCTGGCCTGTTGGTGAGGACGGCGACCCCAAAGGCCCCGGAGGGGCTCCATGAGGAAAGTGACCAGGAGGTGCCCGGAGCTTCTCCCAGGGAAGCAAGGCAAGGATGCTGGCTACAATGACCGGCATCTATCGGACCCTGTCTTGACCAACATGATCTTCCACCTTCGCCCCCGAAGTTATTATCCCAGGGTTGGGGAGACAGGGCTCCAGGGCACTATAGCAGCTTGCCCGCACCCCAGGGCTAGAGTCCATGGGAGCCTGGCCCTGAGGCCTTCTCAGCGAGTTCTCTTGCTTCCCCGCCAGAAGGCAGAGTACGAGCCAACTCTGGGGCACGGAGGGGGCTCCCAGACAGGCTGACCCCACGCTGCATGGCCGTGGTTTGGGAGTGGGTCTGGGGGACGGCCCACATGCTCAGAGCTTTGCAGACCGCAGGTGAAGGGGGCAAGACGAGGGGTAGGTGACCCGATGCCCCTCAGTAACCTTCTCTCCTTCGTCTATAGGAGTAGAACCTTTGGCTTGTAACTTGGGTTTCAGTCACTCTGAATAAAAAACATTATTTCCCAGCCCTCCTTGCTGATAGATATAACCATATGGTTGGGGTGGGTGTGAGCAGAGCCTGTGGAAATGGCTTCTAGGGGATGCTTTCCATTTATTTACTTAAGAGCCAGAAGAAGATAGAGAGAGAGAGAAACATCAGTTGGTTGCCTCTTGTAGGTACCACAACTGGGAATGGAACTGGCAACCTTTCGCTTTGCAGGAAGACGTCCAACCAACCAAGCCACGCCATCCAGGGCCAGGCACTGTGTTAAAGGAGGGAGTTGCCCTCTTTTCCTCTTTTGCCCTTGCTCACGAGCCGGCCCACAGAGGAGCTGGTGAGATATGCGGGACCATAAAACAGGACAAGAGTATAGGAACAGGAGAGCTAGGACACAGAAGACATCTGTCCCCGCAACTGCCTGCGGCCAGACTTGCTCTTCGTGGTCTCTCTGCTGGGAGGAGGGAGACTGGGACCAGCGCAGGTGAAGCCGGAAGCCCTGGCAGTGAGGTCAAAGAGGAGGGGTGACAAAGAGTAGGTTCCACAGACACTGTGGTCTTCCCAACAGGACTGGGCGTCAGTGAATGTGGGTGTGAGGACACAGGCCCAGCCCAGCATTTAGTCGCAGCAGAATGGAGGCAATTGAGACGGCCTCTTCCCATTTTCCCTGTCACCTCGATTTCTGCAGCTAACTTCCCCCTCATCCGTCTCCTCTTCAGGACCTCTCCTCTCCCCGAACCGAAATCCCTTTGCCCAGACCCCTCCTGACCCCACCCCCACACAAGCTCCTCTCTTTGCTGAAACACCCTCTCCAGCTCTGCACCACAGTTGCCTGGCTTCCTCGGAGCTCCTCCCCCAGACTCCCGGCAAACGGCACCTCCCCCAGGAAGCCTCTCTGCGTCCGATGCTCCAGGCTCCCAGCCCTGCCTTTGGGTCAGCATGGGCCTCTCTGTGCTGTGAGCGTGTGCTCCCTGGTCCACGGCACCCTCCTTGACCAGCAGCTCCGTGAGGACAGAGACCGTATTCACCTTTGGATTTCCACTGTCCGGGTCAGTGTCTGGCCCCTGAGGGGTGTCCGAGAAATGCCATGGTACAGGGTTCTCCTTTACCCTTGCTCCCCCAAACCACCCTCTGACTCCCCACTACCACTCACCCCCAGCAGGTTCCACCTGCAAGTTGCATCCCTTGGGTGAAACACAGGCAAACCGAGCCCGCCCCACTGGGGAGCTCCCTGCAGTCCCCTCACCACGCTCGGACTCAGGACCGCTGTCACCCAAAGCAGCAGGTCAGTTTAGTCTTACTCCCCGCTTGGGCAGGAAAAAAACAAGACACGAGCTTTCTCAAGGATGTTTAACTCGAAATGCTCCAGACTTTAAAACATAGTTCTCCATTTCAGAAGTGATTCAGCCCCAGAGGAAAGAACACAAATGTCACTATTGTGTTGAGAGGAAGTTACAGGACACCGTGTATGTCAACTCTCCACATTCCTTTCTTCCTAATGCAGCAAAATGGTACCTGTATCCCCGTTCTAACAAAGGCTGAGTCCTTGTAGGGAAACGGGGCCGACGTAATCCTCGGTGTCTCTGGCGCCCCCTTCCACCAACGCACGGCACAGCATCGCTCTTACACAGACAGGAAAGGCCTCCTCAATTTCACTGCCCACATTTATTGACTGCCCGTTCTATGCAGGACACTTTGTATCGATGCAGGAAACAAAAACTTCAAATTTCCCAAAGAAGTTGAAAAGGGGCCCATCTCTGCCTCAGAAGTAAGTTATCTGCCTCTGAAATGAGTCGCAGACACATTTGTAAAAGGAGACAGATGCAGTGGCTTTTATAAAGAAAAATGGTCCAGACCAAGGCAAGCTGTCAGGTCACAGTTTCTGCCAAAAGCAGGAAGATGATGCCATCGTAATTATTCCACCGTGCAGTGCCCGAGTCCATGTGGACAGTCGAAACCTTCGGCAGTGTGCGTCCCCAGCCCCTGCGGCCCCTCCCTCCCAATTCTCCCCGGAGTGGCCAGAAAGGGTGGGCCACACGCTCCCAGGACCCCGGTCTCCGTGTGGGGATGAAACATGAAGACAGGGTCTAGAAATGTTTGAAGTCAAGAAAGCCTGCAACTCTTGAACAGGACTCCCTGGCTCCAAAATGAATCACACAGAGAATTCAAACCAATGCAATGGTTTTAGGGAGAAAAACCAGCACTCCATGAACTCACAGTCTCCACATGCCATTTTTAATCAGTTTGGGAAAACGGTGGAAATGTCCTCATCCTACAAACACCCCCTGAGTCACCTGGTAATTGGGACGCCTTCGCCCAATGTTTCTCTGCATTTTTTAAATCTCTTTCCACATCCCAATTGCTGAGCAGGATTGGTAGCAAAATATTAACATTTACATAATTTTGCTCATTTGCGTATGAGAACCTGAGGGCACATTCCTCAACATTTTGATTCTTGGAGCTTTATACACTTGATATACGCTGTTTCTATGTCAAATGCCTACATACCAGTTTTGCTGATTGCAGAGAAAGGAGGCTTCTATTCTTATTTAAAATGCAGAGCCTGGGACAGACCAAACACCAAGTTCTCCACGCCAGAAGATGAGACCACTAAGGCACAGTCACAAAAGGTGACACAGGGGGCAGGACTGTCTGCAGGTGACCCCAAGACCTCATTCTGGGTTTCCTGGGCACTGCGTCCAGGGGAAGTGCCCCCCCCGACTTCCCTGGGTGCCAAGTTCTGCACCCAGGCCCACCTTCTCACCGCACCCCTGGGTTTCCTTCCTCACCACCACCCTCTACAGCGGGGCTGCCACTTCCGCTGCCCCAGGTCTCCAGGTGCCGAGCAGCTGGTCTTCCCAGAAAACTCGCCAGAGCAGCTGATGCTGAACCCAGGGCTGCCCCGCGTTCCTTTTCTGTTACCAGGTGGCTCTCACACCTGCCCCCACCAGATGCCAGATCCCAGGTGGTGAGGTCCTTCCACCGGAATGCAAAGCCACACTATGCGGCGTGAAGCAAACGGCCCTGGCACACTTTGTGGGGGATAATGGCAGCAAGAGGGTCTGTGCATTTTCTTTCTGCTGATTCTGCCTACAATTTCCATTTCTCAACCCCCACCCTCAAAAGGAGTGTATTTCTTAACCGACACTATGTGACATTGTGGAATGAGTGCTGAGTCCTCTGGTGTAACTGGTGGACACCCAGTGATGGGACCTCCCTGTGAGACCATGGAGACCTTCGTAGGACCATGCTGCGCCACGCAGAACCAGGAGGCAGCAACAGTTAAGAAAACTCAGGTGGCCGTCTCTCGATCTGCTACATTGTTTTAACTCCACACTAGCATGTAGATGATGGTAATACATATGTAACCGAATTAGAGTTCTCCAGAGAAACAGAGCCAACAAGAGATATAAACAGACACACAGATACAGATGATACAGATACAGATACAGATATAAAGAGATGTATTACAAGGAACCGGTCCACATGACTATGGAGGCTAGGAAGTCCAAGACCTGCAACCAGCCTGGTAGACACCCAGGGGCCCCAAGGTCATTCCAGTCCAAAAGCCAAGAAGAGCCAGTTTTTCAGTCCCAGTCTGAAGACAGAGAAAGACCGAGGTCCTGGCTCACCCGGTCAGGTAGGAGAAGTTCCCTCTAATTCAGCCCTTTTGTTCCACTCAGATCTTCAACATACTGGATGAGGCCCCCCACCTCATCCTAAAGTGGGGAGGGCAACCTGCTTTACTCAGTCCACCAACGCAGATGTTAATCTCACTCAAAAACACCTTCCCAGACACACCCAGCAATAACGCTTAACCAAACATCTGGGCACCCCATGGCCCAGTCAAGTCGACACCGAAAATCAGCCATCACGACAACATATGTGGCAGGTACCCAGGGGCCTGGGGGAGGTCACTCCACATCTGAAGTTCCCTAACAAGGCACACACACCCCAGCGGCCCCCAGAGCACTGTCCCGAAGACCCTCCACTAAAAAGGAAGCTACTTAGAAGCATCCCCACTCACGTAATTCCCGTGTTGGTAATTTCAACACTACCACTTGTTAATTAGTATAATGAATGTTAGAAAGTACTTTTGTTGCTGAAATAAACACTGTCCGATGTTATGAATTGGCCAAACGCAGACCACCGGCATCCTACCCGTGTGTGGATGGGGTAGAAGAACCCGCCAGCCTGGTGGCACAACTTGTAAACCTGCACCCCAGGCCTTACGGGGTCCTTCGTGCCTGCAGAGGTTTGTCACCTCGTCCCCAGCTGGAAAGCTGGCTGAACCCTCTGCCCAGGTGCTGCTCTATCTACCCCAGTCAGTGTGCAGAGCGCGTAGTTGAATGGGGAGCTGGGATGTGGAGGAGCTCACGGTAGTGGGTTGGTGAGGATCCTGTTGTGCCCGTTTGCCAATAAAACTTTGTGCATGTAACAGAGAGCAGTCTGAGACTTACGCTCGCCGATATGCATGACCAGGTCCAAGGTTTAGCAGAGAAGGTTCGGGATAAACAATACCTTTCCTCTACCTGTAAATTAATGGAAGGACTGGTATCAACCAAGAAGGAACCTAAAACAGTGAT
Source organism: Artibeus jamaicensis (assembly GCF_021234435.1). Classification (NCBI taxonomy): domain Eukaryota; kingdom Metazoa; phylum Chordata; class Mammalia; order Chiroptera; family Phyllostomidae; genus Artibeus; species Artibeus jamaicensis. Next base: position 4,844,374 of record NW_026522040.1, read on the forward strand.
GCCCTAAACTGGCTCGGGTACGTTTGCAGCACCACGAATTCAGCGCCCTTCCCCGCAGGCCTTCCTGTCCCCCTTACACTGCCCTGTGCTGCACTCCCCTCCGTAACCAAGAAACGCAGGGACGAGCTGGCATACGGACTGTGGTCACAAAGATGGAATTTCAGGGGTCGGTCAGCCTGCGGTTCGATGCCCTCCGGGGGCCGCCTTCCTGCCGGCCTCTTTGGCCTCCTCCTGTCTGGCTACTCCAGGGACTCAGTAGCCGGGGCAGGGACAATGGAGGCTCCTGGCAGACTCTGCCACCTGTTGACATGGCCACTGATGGCCCCCACCCACCTGGGTCTCAACCTTAGCCTTCGCCCCCATGGGATCCTCTGCCCGAGATGAGGCCCCTAGAGCAGCCACGGATGAAGATAAACCCACAGCTCTGAGTCCCTTTGGGTGACAGCTGCCCCGAAACGCATTCTGAGCATCCAGGAAAACGAGCCCAAGAGGAGGGAGGCCGAGAACAAGGCCTCCGGGCGCAAGGTGGTAGAGGGCTTCCACAAGGTAGCACGAGGCGCTGACTGGAGGGCTGTGGTGGTCTTGGGTGCAGGAAACATGCCACCCACTGCAGGTGTCAACCTCAAGGACAAGCCTTCAGACCTCCTTTGGCCTCGAGAAGGTGGTATGGCCCCCGTAAGCTGGCATCTCCCTGGCCTCACCACCAGATACCGAGACCTTCCTGCAGCATCAGCAGAAGTGCCCTAAACCGGTGATGGCCGCCGTCCACGGGGCTGCACTGGTGGAGAGTGGGCCTCACACTGCCCGTGACCCTGGCACTGTGCCCAGGATGCCTTCTTTCAGGAGAAGGAGGTGGGTGCGGGTTTGGCAGCTGCTGTGGAAACGCTGCAGCATCTGCCCAGGGTCCTCGGAAACCAGAGGCTGGTCAACGAGCTGGCCTTCACCGCCCGCAAAACAACGGGTGGCGAGGCCCCGGGCAGTGGGCTGGGCCGCAGAGTGTCCCCGTCGAGGAGGGCTTGTCTGGCGTGGCCGAGATTTCCCGGAAGAGCCCGGTGGAGGGTCAGGGCCCCAGAGTCAACCCGCCCTGCTGCCACTACCACTCTGCCACGGCCGAGGACCTGGGCTCCATCACGGCCTGGAGCAGGAACACACTGCAAACCCAGGACGTTAGGTCGTCCAGGCAGCGATGGAGAAGGAGGAACCCAACAGCGTCACCTTCTCCAAGCTCTGAAAGCCCGAGGTCCCAGGCGCTGGCCGGGGTCCGGCCTCGCCCCACCTCCCGCCCGAGTGTCTTCATGCACAGAGAGGGGGGTGCACGAAGAGGGTCGCCTTGTGGCCTTCTCGCTCCGCCTCCCAGTTTATAACGCATGGCACGGATTTCTTCATGCCCGGGACCATTTCCTCACCCCACAGACAATAAAGCAAAGTTAAGAAAACAAAATTTCAGTGGTGAATGTGAAGTTCCATAGTCAAGTCTACCGACTGTCCACCACAGAAATACAGGGTGGGATGGGCGATGGGGTTTGCAGCAGACTGGCCTCGGAACCCATGGGCGCCGACGGAGTGGAAGGCAACAGAGTCCGCGGCGGGGCTGCCGGGGAAACTACTAAGTGCTTATGGACGGCGTCAAGGGCAAGAGCAATTTCGCAGCTTTCTGCCCTGGTCAAACCACATCTGGAATACGGCGATAAAATCTGGATGCCATTATTTTGGAAGTCACTTTGACAAATGAGAATATACCCAAAGGAGGGTGATCAGGAGGATAAGAAGTATTAAAATTATAAATCTCATTTTAAAAAGAACTTATGAGTCTTATCCTGGAAAAGAGACAACAAAGGGGAGAGGGATTTCAACACCAAATAGCTGAAGGCCTGTTACGAAGAGCGTTTAGGGGGCGAGGGGGTGGGAGACAGTTTGCCCAAAACAGGAGAGAGAGCCGGACGGGGCCGGGAGTGCCCGGCAGTGGTGCAGGCTCCCTCGTGCACGAGCGCCGCTCACCATCATCATCATCGTCACTCTCAGCAGGTGAGTGATGCTTCCCCGCTTCACAGGTGAGGCTACCAGGACTGAGAAACAGTGACTAACTCATCCCCCATCACATGCTGCTCATTCAAACGCCACTTCCAACACTGCCGTTCCGTTATGGTCAATTATCCAGAAAGCCATCTCCTGTGTCCGCGACTGGAGTGAAGCCAAGGGCAGTCGAAGGGCTGCCCTGAGGTGTCTGCCGGCTGCTTGCTCCCATCAGTGACGGTTGCCCTCTCGAGCTCTGTAATTAGACAGACGCTCTGGGACCCAAGCCCCGGATCTCCCACCCGTGTGACCTAGGGCCCATTCTGTGGCCGCTCTAGTCCTTGTGACTCCCCTGCGAGACAGAGTTGATGAGAACAAACTTCTCATCGAGTTTATTTGTGGAGGGACTGAGCCAAGGCGTGCACTACTGTAAACACACAGCAGGTGTTACCTGGTGGGTGTCCACCTTGAACTTCCTGAGCACCATCCCCACCACTGCCAGGACCGTGTAAGGTGTGATCCTTACCCACAGAGTTTATGATCCAGCTGCAAAGGCTGCTCCTTCCAGGAAGCCCACCCCAAACAAATGAATGAAGGTCCAGAAAAGTGTCCTGGGGAGGCTTCGGGACACCCAGTCTCAAAGAAAATCAATTTCCATTCCAAATACTCAATTTCCAAACTTATTCCCCCCTGAAACTAATCTACATGAAAACAGCTGCCAAAGGCTTCCCCACACGACTTCCCTTCCCCCAGTTCACAGAGGAAAGGTGTGCTTCCCACCCTCCCACCCAGAACCACACTGTGACGCTTTAGTTCCGGCCATCAGCACCTCTGGGGGGCACCTAACAAAAGAACAGTTGTGAAACATCGGCTTACGGTGCAAAAACAAGTGACTCCACTTACTTTTTGCAAGTCGTGATTTTTTCAGTTCTTCGCTTTCTACAAAATAGGACAAGAACCTAATCAAGTTGTTAACAGAGATTGGTAAAAGTATTTTTTGATGATAGATCACAATGCAATTTTTCGACTTCAAAATCAGAAGAAAGTTAAAGAATTGAATAATGAGTACAGCAAAACTTCCTTGTTCATCCGCTCATTGATGTGAACAAAGTTGTTCACTACTTACATCTATAAAAATAAAAACAGCCCTGGCTGGTGTAGCTCAGGGGATTGAGCACTGGCCTGCAAACCAAAGGGTCATTGGTTCAATTCCTAGTCAGGGCACATGCCTGGGTTGAGGGCCAGGTCCCCAGTAGGGGACGCGTGAGAAGTGACCACATGTTGATGTTTCTCTCCCTCTCTTCCTCCCTCCCTTCCCCTCTGTCTAAAATAAATAAAATCTTTTAAAAATAAAAAATAAAAGCCAAGAGTGAAATACACTTAAGCCTGGCTCATTTAAGCAACAGTGACAGTAGCCCATGATATGTGACCTAATGTATCAGTCCTGCCCCCATTATAAAATGTTTCCATTTTTCAGGTACTTAACCATTTGTTTATCAAGTTTTGTAATGTATGTATGTATATATGTTATTTTGGTGAACAACATATTAATAATAGTTGCATAAATAACTCGACCCAGAAGAAATGTGTTCAACATGTAGGCACTTAGGATACCGAGAAATAAAATTTAGCTTTATAAATATACTTGGGCTACTGAGCAATATGAGAGGACGTCCACGAAATATATTCCAAGACAAAATATTACATCAGAATAAAATTACTTGGGGAGGATGTGGTACAGAGAAATGAGTTCGAAGAGAAAAACGATGTCAAGTTTCAAACTTGTGAAAAAGAAGTGTGTGCATTTTTAAATGAACGACAGTAGGTATTAAATTGCTAACATTTTAAAAACCCAATGTGACAGTTTTATTTTTAAATGTTTCAAATATGTGAAAACGATTTCAACATATTTAGAAGATGTCCCCAAATGAACTTAAAAATGTGCTACAAGACACGTCACTGAGAAGACACGTCTTTCAAGGAAAAGAGAGGAAAGCGCACAGAGGCGGGGGAGCCGGCCTGTTCCAAAGAGGGTCCCGAAGGTCAGCCCCACCCCCTCTGGCCCTGGCCCTTCTCCTTTCCCAGGTGAGAAGCAACCTCCTTACTCAGCTGAAAGGCAGGGCTGGGAGATTCAGATTCTTGCTAGATGGGAACTAAAATAACCTAAAAATTCCTAGAAATCCTTGGAACGTGTAAGGAAATATATATCTGAGGGTAGCTGAGCTCCTAAGAAAGCGTAAGGGGGAACTTCTCCGTATTTTCCACGCCAGAAAACCCAGAGGGAAGGGAAACCCACAGCAGGCGCAGCCGATCAGCCCCAAATCGGAACACTCATCTCAGGAACCAGGAGCTTCCAATGTCCACAAATACGAAACGATACCCTGTGTGGACCAAGGTGGGGAGGTGATCCCAACATAAAGCCAGAGCTCGCAGAGATGCAACCTCAATAAGAGGGAGATTAGAAAAGTTCACTCACTAGTACGGGAGACTGCCAGGAAACTCATCTGTGAGAGAAGTCTCCCCTGGGAAATCCGGGCACCAGGGCTGTGACTCCCAGGGGTTTGTGGATCTGGGAAGACCCCCCCCCCTTCCCCAATGTAGAGATATTAACATGAAATTGGTTCCACAATGACTCGGAGCTCGCCTCGTGGGGTCCACAGCGTTAAAACTGAGACAAAAGATTCACACGAACTACTGAGTCCTGTGGAGGAAAAGAGACGATGTGACTTTTCTCTAGAGGGGAGAAAAAGCCGTGGGCTCCACCGTGACTGGCCTTTATTTTTTTTCTGGGCACATTACATGATTGTCCTCATTTACTATGCACAGGTTCGCATTGGGTGGTTCCCTTTTACAGATAACAAAGGAGAGGACACCGCTAATCACATCACAGAAGAAGGATATTTGCAAATGCAAAGGGAAAAGTGGCTGAACCAGTTACACTCCATACTGAGGAGATTTAGCATGGATTTTAGGAAGTTACAGTAAGTGCTTCTGCTTCAATTCAGGGTGAGGGAGGTTTAGCAAAAGCAAGTCTCAAAGCGGCCTAGGTATACTGCAGGCCCATGGGACAACCTATCCATGCGAGTGGGTCCTGTGCATCTCTGAGTGGGAGCTGGGCTCACACCACGCAGAATGGTCTCCTGTACCACGGCAAGAGTTAACCCAGGAAGTGCAGAAAAGGCCGTTGCAAAACTACTCTGAGGAAACAGGCACCTAATCCACCCTGAAGCCCCTGGAAAATGAGAGATCACAGGCCAAAAGGACAATTCCAAATTAAATTAGAAGGAAACGTCCTGAGCAAGAGCCAGCAAACAAAACAAACAAGAGTACTAGAAACCCAATATCTCAGATAAAGGGGGAAATGCCAGAGACAGTAGAATCAGAATATTTAAAATCATGAGACATCAAAACAGTCACTGAAAGTATAAAGGCAACACACCCCAAAAGAAGAAGGAGCTGTCTTGGAAAAGATGCCAGAGAAAAGTCAGGCCCAAGTGATGGGAAGAATCTTGACGCTGCCATCCGCCTGGCACCACTAGGACCCCCAGTCACATAGCTCCCCCCGAGGGTCCAGACAACAGCGGGCCAGGCCACTGCCAGGCAATTCTCGGCCCACTGCTGTGTCCCCCCACGGCCTCCCGGGGGGCATCCATCTCTCTGTGCCTTGGAGCAAAGCCCAGTTTCCTCAAATGACCTGCCAGCCGGCCCTCTCTGGATTACCTCCGCTGTTTGCAGAGTTAATAAGAAAAGCAGTTGCTTGTTGTTTTGCCTTGTTTTGAAGATCAATTGTGGAGCGCAGATTAGTTTTCAGCAGAGAGAACCACAGTGCTGAGCCAGCAAAACACGGAGGCTCAGCGCGCTGCCCCACAGTGCAGCTCCACAGAGAGAAACTGTGGACGCACCACAAGGTCAGACAGGGAGGGTCCCGGGGCTCATCTTCTTCCACCTTTGTTTTCCATAAAAGGAATCAGAGGCCCAGAGAAAAGTACAGTTGACCTTGAAAAACGTAGGTTTGAACAGCAAGGGCTGGCTTTCACAGAGACCTTTCCAATAAACAGTCTGCCCTTCATAGTCAGGGGTTGTGCACATCCTCAGGTTCAACCACCAGCAGCTGGAACAAAGTGTTTTCTCTTTCCCAACAGCAGTTGAAAATGTTGTTTTCTATGCAATGTTGGTTGTCTCTGCAGATGTGAAGAGCCAGCTATAGTTAGGTTTTAGGGAGGTCAAGAGTTATGTGTGAATTTTCCACACTGGGGTCAGCACCCCTAACCCCAACGTCATTCAAGGGTCAGCTTCCCCAAGCCTGTGAAAAAGGTGCAGCTCAGACTTGGCCTCTCCAGCCCGGAGTCCACAGTCCAGCTGGCTGAGGGCAGGGGCCCCACCCTGACCTCTCTCAACTCAGGGCCTTGCGGCTCCCTTCCTCCACGGGGCAGCCCTCTGAGGTTGAAGGCAGGAGAGCGTCAGGAGGCAAAAGGAGCTTCCCTTACTGGTCACCGTAATCGCCCTGTGCAGTAGTAGAATTCTACGAGAATTCTATTTGTGTGCATTTTTCAAATATACTGTCTTCAGGAGAAAATTGGATACAGACTTGACTTACAGTTGCAGTCTAGTGAAAGAATTAATCTCTAATGATAAAACTCCCTGGGACAAGAAGAGACAAGGGAGGGTTTTGAGCACCCACCTCCATCCCTCAACCCACACTTAGTCCCGCCCCATCCGGCCTCTCAGCAAGCCAGTTGGAGCCGGAAACCTTAGCAGAAGACTGGAAAACGGGGAAGGACAAAACAGCGCCTGGGAGGAGAGGAGCCAGCTGGGCAGCATGCAGAAAGCCCACTGAGGATCTGGAAAGAACAGGCTAATTTAGGCTCCCATCGTGACTGGAGTCACCCTCTGGGAGTGGCTGTTGCCCCGCCCAGCCCCTTCCTCCTCTCCTGCCCCCTCTGTCACTCACTCCCCGGAGCCCTAGGAACCACTTCTGCCTCTGGGAACTCGGGTGCCTGTGAGGGTGAACCTTCCTTCTGGACGGAGCAGGTGAACCCTGAACGGAACCATAAGCAGGTCCAGCAGTCTGCAAATCACTGAGCAATTCCAAAGGGCACGTCAAGGGCAATAAATGGGCCTAAGGACAGTCCCTCCAGGAACGGGGACAGATGCAGGGTTAGGAGCAGGGCTCTGCAGTCAGACTTTCTGCGAGTGTGACCTCAGGTAAGTCTCTCACCGCTCCGAGCCCAGTTCCTCATCTGTGAAATGGGGGTAAGAATGGTAACACGCATAATAGCAGCAACCCCGAAGGGGCATTGTGAGGATTAAATGTGAGGATGTGAAGTCCCTGGTTCAGCGCCTGCACACAGTAGGTATGTACCTGGAAAATGTTACTTCCCTTCACCTTCCATCTCCCCTGTGGGCCACACAGTGGAAATTTAAAGAAAGAAAAGCTATGGGTGGAGGAGAACACTGAAGTCCCAGATGAGGACCGGACCGGACGGGTCAAGGAAGGAACAGCGGCTGGACGGAACCAAAGCTTAGCCCTTTTCATCAAAACAGCACAGACTCGGAGTCCCACCTTCCCCTCAGACCTCTGCTCCACGAGGCGTGTGTGTCTGTCTTTCCGCAAACTGGTCTGCCTGGATGCCAAGATCAATGCCGGCCACATGCAAAGCTCCCGACCAGAAGGTGCTTGACTTTGCATGGTCTCTCTGAGTTTTCCCAAAACTCTTGCCCGAATCCTGGCCCCTGGCTGCCCAGGTCCGGGGCCTGGGCCCCTGATCCTTCTTGTCCTCTAGATCCCAAGCCTGGGTTCTGTGCAGCTGCCTCAGCTGACCTGGCCTGGCCCTCTCTCCGACCAGACCTTGGACACTCACCTGTTTCTCCCTGTCTCGGCTGACCAGGCTACTTGACTTCAGACATGCTTGCCCTTCAGTCCGAGACTTCATTCTCCTGCTTCTTCCTCGACAGACCTATCTGGTTTCTGCCTGCGTCCTGGATGGGGGAGGCCAGCAGCTCAAAGACAAACCAGACATCAACAATGGCCATTGCAGGGTGGAAAGAGTGTAAGGGAACAGCCAAGGCAAAGCTTTGCATTCTCTCCTATAAGGAACGGCACTGGCTGGAACAAGGACTCCATAAGGCAGTTTGACAATGCCCAGTAAAGCCAAGGATGTACACAGGCCACTACCCGGAAGATCCCTTTGAACCAGTCAGGACAGCCTGGGACAGTTACGATACAGTTAAAACAACTCGCAAGTGTTGATGGCTTCAAACAACAAAGCTCACGCTCAGCCTGGCGACTGCTCCACACTGTCCTCACCTGGGGACACAGACTGACTGAGTCTCCCTGTCCTCAACATCAACAGTTCCCACAGTGAGAAAGAAAGATCAGATTGCCCACAGGCTGATGGAGGCTTCACACACTCACAGTCACTGGCAGAAGCAGGTCACGCGGACCCTTCTACCTTCAGGAGTATCGGCAAGTGCACTCCTGGGCACTCAGGTGGGTGGGTTCGTGCAAGGCAGAGCTCTCCCTGCAGATGAGGGACAGCACTGAGCTCCATTTCTGGGACAGGAACCTTCCTCCGCCAGCAGAGGGCGTGTAACTCCTCACGAGGCTCAAGGTCCTTGCAGAAGCCCAGGAAAGCCAGCACCCCAGACTGTCCAACACCAAGCCTCCTGCCTCTTGCCCTGGAAGAAGGCCATGCTCTCATAATGCCCCGCCGAAAGGGAGGCAGGGAGGGGAACCTCCCACTGCGGTGAAATCCACATCATGACCAGCAGCTGATCTGGCCCTCATGGGGAGAGAAAGGACATCTGTCTTGCTGAGCCTGGTCTTACGAGTTTGCCCCCTTTTTAACAAAGCCTATTTCTGTATGCACGTCTTGTGGCATGGTGGGATTCATTCAACCCCGGCCAGGAGCAGCCCTGAGGGGCCCACCCGGCACAAGAACGCAGAAGGAGAGAATCAAAAACACTGACAATCAGCATTAATGTGATCACTCTCATTCCTGGGTGCAAACTATACTCAGCCCTTCCCCGAGGGACAGGACCCCAAAGCCCAATCCCGTCACAGCCCCAGGCTCGAAGTCCAGGAAATCTGATTCCCCACGGTGATTTCTACCTCAGGGCGAGGGGCCGTTGTCTCTGCGTTCATGGGGCTGGTGCCTCTTCGCCGGGAGACTAAGAAGACGAGCTCTCTTCTCTAACATACCAATATCAGTGATGGACCTAGGACAGGAAAACCGCGTAAACACTCCCGTTCCGAAAAGAGACTGATGGGGCTCAGCAGACACTGGCCCATAGCAATTCCAGATCTCAGCGCCTCCTGCTCCACGGATGGAGTCTATTCTTTGATTGGATCTTGATTCTGCCTCCTGGAAAGTTCTCAGTAGGCTTTGACCCAACCCTCTGTGAGAACTCCCTTCCCCTTCCCCTTCTTGGCCAGAGCTGAGGTGGGCACCAGAAAACATGTTTTCTTGTGGACCAAACATCTGTCTCAGCACTTTCCTGGGGCACGTAGGGGTTGCTTTAAGATTCAATAAAAGTCGCAACTTCTGCCAAGATGGAGGTATAGGTGGATGTGCCCTGCCTTCTCACACAACCAAGTTTAGGGACAACTAAATATTAGCATCAGAAAACACAACCAGAACACGGAAAATTGAACTTTTCGGAAGTCCGTTAACAACAAATTCTCAGCCCGACCGGTAAGGGGCGAAACCGGAGTCTGGTGAGGGGTTGCACAGGAGGGCTCGGTCGGACCCGGGCGCGGAATCCAGACGCGCGAATCCAGACGCGGGAATCCAGACGCGCGAATCCAGACGCACGGGTTCCAAACGCAGGATTGGACCTAGTGAGCGACCGAGCAACCCACCGGGTGAGCGACTGCAGAGGAGACAGTGGGGAGGCGGTGCTGCGTCTTGACTGCGGTCGCCTATCTGCGCGAGCGGACAGGCGAGGGAGTGGGCGCTTGGACCGGCCGCGGCGGGTAGAGGGCGCCGCCATTTCCCCGCTCTGACCACGCCTCCACATACAGCGTCACAACCCAGCGACCTGGGAGTCCAAGGCGCCGCTTCTCCCACTTAAAGGGCCAGAACAGACCAAAAATGTCCCAGGAAGACCTCAAAGCCCCAGAGATAAATCTAAGCGACGAAGAAATAGCAAAACTCTCAGACGCACAGTTTAAAACACTGGTCATCAGCTTCCTCACAGATCTGGTTGATTATAGCCACAAATTAGAGAAACATATGAAGGCTAAACTAATGGAAATGAATGGAATTCCACAGGAAACCCATAACGATGAAAAGGAAACTGGGACTCAAATCAATGGAGTGGACCAGAAGAAAGCAAATAATGGCCAAACAGAAAAGAGTCAAGGAGCAAGAATTCAAAGAAATGAGGAGAGTCTTAGGAACCTCCAGGACATCTTTAAACGCTCCAATATCCGAATTATAGGGGTACCAGAAGGGGGAAAGGCACAACCACCAGTGGAAAACGCATTTGAACAAATAATAAAAGAAAATTTCCCCAATCTGGCAAAGGAAATAGAATTCCAGGAAATCCAAGAAGCCCAGAGAGTACCAAAAAAGTTGGACTCAAGAAGAAACACACCAAGGCACATCATAATTACATTAGCCAAAATTAAAATGAAGGAGAGGATCCTAGAAGCAGCAAGAGCTAAGGGGACAGTCACCTACAAAGGAGTTCCCATCAGACTGTCAGCAGATTTCTCAAAAGAGACCTTACAGGCAAGAAGGGGCTGGAAAGAAATATTCCAAGTCATGAAATCTAAAGACCTACAACCAAGATTGCTCTATCCAGCAAAACTTTCATTTAGAATGGAAGGACAGATAAGGTGCTTCTCAGATAAGATCAAATTCAAGGAGTTCATCATCACCAAGCCCTTATTATATGAAATGTTAAAGGGACTTATCTAAGAAAAAGAAGTTAAAGAAACATGAACAGTGAAAGAACAACAAGCTCACAGTTATTAACAACCACACCTAAAACGAAAGCAAACTAAAAGGACAGCTAGATCAGGAGTGGAAACATAGAAAAGAAGATCTCAAGGAGGGTTAGCAACAGGGGAGTGGGAGGAGGAGATGGGGGGAGAAGGTACAGAAAATAAGTAGCATAGACAGTAGATAGAAAATAGATGGGGGGGCAAGAATAGCATGGGAAATATAGAACCTAAAGGACTTGAGACACATGGACATAAACTAAAGGGGGGTAATGGTGGGAATGGGGGGGCAGGGTGGAGGGGAATGAAGGGGGGAATAGAACAACTGTAACAGCATAATCAATTAAAAATAAATAAATTTTAAAAAAAAGATTCAATAAAAGTCGCCCTGGCTGGTGTGGCTCAGTGGATTCGGCACCAGCCTGCAGACTCAAGGGTCTCCAGTTCGATTCCCAGTCAGGGCACATGCCTGGGCTGCAGGCCAGGTCCCCAGTAGGACACACATGAGAGGCAACCACACATTGATGTTTCCCTCTCTTTCTCCCTCCCTTCCCTTCTCTCTAAAAATAAATAAATAAACTCTTTAAAAATGAAAACGAAGTTTAGATCAGGCCAGTGGTTCTTTGAGAAGTATAATTCTCTCAAAACCTTTAGTCTCTTATAATTAGATTCTGGCTGGCACCAATTGGCAATAGATACACTCAAATTTCCTTTATAAATAAATCTCTTATTTGATGTATTTATTATCTTGCCACGATGCCACTCTAGATTTAATTTTAGGTATTTGATCTATATCCTTAGTCTTTTCCCCCTGGTACATTTTGTTCAATTGAAAGAAATTGAACCATTACTAGAAGACACATTAATACAGCCAGAGGTTTAAAAATGGGCATGACTCATATAGCATTGACTTAATCCTTGCTTACAAAAGTGAATTTTAATCATTCTCTGTCTCTCTAAGCCTTTCTTAATTTCATCTTTTATTGTTTGACAATAAGAAGTATTTGCTTTTCCCAGCCTTAGAATTGCAAGCTGGCCAACTCTTTCCTGAAATCATCTTTTTCTTGAAATACCTCACCAAACACCGTCAGGAATAATTGACTTAGTAGTTAATATTCTGCTTTCCAAGCTCTTTTCCTAAATCTCCAAGTCCGTTAGGTAAACTGTTTCCTTCCCAGATTCCTGCAAGTGCAGTGCAAGAGCGTGTTTCTCTGAGGCACGCGGCCAGTGGCCACTCTCCAGCCATCAGGAAGGCCCCTCACTGCACCTCCCCCGGCCCCTCGGGGAGGGGCCCGCACCTGGTCAGGTGTCTGCTCCAGCAGGCCCCTCCTCGGTCGGTGCTCACGTATTATCTATTAGTCAGCACAGAACGGTTACGCTGACTTAACAAAGTAACCTCAATCTCAGGGGTTCGAATGAAGCTTCGTTTCTTCCACAGGATGCTCCACACCCGTCACAGGGTGGCTGAGGCTCCAGCTCCACGTTGTTCTGACTCCAGGAAGCTGGCGGACAGAGTCCCCCCATCCACAGTGATGTCAGCAGGGTGGGAGAAGGGCCAGTCACAGAGGAGCTCTCAAAAGCACCACCTGTAAGTGACATGTAGCACTTCTACTTGTATTTCAGGGGCCCAAGAAGTCATAGGTCGACCTTCTAGTGGGGCATGAGTGCAGTTCTGCCTGGTGGTGCCCGGTGGGTGGCAGATGGAAAATCCGGAACCTGGCACACGGCACCAGGGATTGCCACTGCATTCCAGTCTGTGCCCTAGAGAGACACGCCCCTTCCCGCACAGGGAGGCGCAATGACACACCTGCTTCTTACTATGTGGTTTGTGACAGTCCCTCCCCGAAAAACATGGGGGAGCAACCTAAGTGTCCGTTATTGGGAAGTAGTGAAATATTTTCAACAATTTAAATGAAAAAGTCACACTACAAGCACTAGCCTAGACGACATTCAAACACACAACACTGATGGAAAAGGGCAAGTTACATAGCACAACATGATGTTATGCAGACAAAATTTTAACCACATGTGCCATTATTATGCCCTGTTAATGGGAGTATCCGTAACTCTTGAGTTGAATGAGCAAGACTCGTGGATGTAATCAGAGAGCAGCCGTTTTATTGCCCATTAATGTTCCTTTAAATTTATTTTGTTTGATGGTTTTCCCCCCACCCTGGAATGGAATGGAGGCAGTTCTAATCACTGTATAATGTCTTCTAATAAAAAAATATTGTCTATCTTAGTATAATCATCACAATTTTCCACTCTACTGGGTTACTCCTTACATCAGTCAATTATTGCCACGGTTCTCATTACTAATGGCACATAATAGACCACCCAAACCCAGGGACACATGGAAACACACAAGCATCCATTTCCAGCTTGCAAGGCGGCGGCAGCTCTGCTGGGCTTGCTCCAGGCTCTGAGCTCTGCTCAGGGCTGTGCCAGGTCTTCCCTCCTTAGGAAACACACTCTCTGCCTGGGCCACGTTCTCCTGATGTCGGCAGAAGTGCAACAGGAAAGCCCTCCGTGCAAGCATGTCAAGTGCTTCACTCCTGGGACACCAGCTAACATCCCACCAGCAGTTACATGGCCACACCCAACCCCATGGGGTGGGGAAATAGACTCTACCACTGTGCGGGGAGGCAGGGGGATCCCTACAGACCCAAAGCCGCTCCCCCATGTCAGGCTACAGATGAGCCACCCAGGGGGAAAGGAGGGCAGCTTTCCCCTGCCTTGTCAGTCCTGGTTGCGGACCTCCCCAGGTTTGAGGAGAGGGAAGGAAGAGAAGAAGGGGCAGGAAGTCTCTCCCCCCCACACTAATATTGGCATCACAGACTCTGAGCAGGAGGTGTTTTCAAGGTCATGCTCATGCATACTCCCACAGGTCCACGGATCTTCTGAGTGCTAGCTGGTGGCTTCTGGTTTGGGGGTGAGGGTGGCATGCGTGGCCCGGAGCTCATTTACCAGAGCTGACACCATAAATCTGCCCGACACCTGGAATCCCTGACCCACTTATCCTCTCGTGGAGGATAAGGGTTAAGGTTAAGAGCTCTGCCTCTGGTTTTCCTTTGTGACTCCTGCAGCCTGGCCTCGTACTTTATCTGTTGTCTGGGTGCCTCCGCTGAAACTTCACTTACCCTGCCATATGGTTACAGAACCATATGTAATAATGATATAAAAATACGGGTGAGAAGGGACACACCAACTTCAGGATGGTTACTATACCCTTGGGGAGGGGGAAGGGAAGTGTAGCATCCACCAACGCAAGCAACAAATGGTTGGAAACTTTCAGGAGTTTAAGATGGAACTTCATTGGCCAAAGCTCTACCTGCGCAGGGGCGAACTCTCGAGGTGTCTGGAGAAACGGTGCCCAGAAACGGCTGCAAATGAGAGTCGCGCCTGGCGCTTACAGCCTAGGGTTTTTATTGGGGTGAGCAAGCAAGCAAATACAGAAGCAGACATAGCCGTTAGCGACTGGCTATCTCGAGGGAACACACATGGCTATGCTTTCTGCTTGCAGCAGTGGATACTTTTCTGCAAAGACAAGGTCCTGCACAGGCAGTTATCTTGTTCAGCACTCTTTGTACTTTCTGTATTTTCTATCTTCCTTGCTGAGTCTGGAGCCTGCCTCGGGTTCCTTGTTCCTCTTGGCTACTTTTATCTAATTCCGGGCCTAACAGAAGCAGAAGGCAGAGAGACAGTGAAATTTATATGTCAATTTCTCCAGGCCATGGTACCCAGCCATTTTGTCAGACATTATTCTAGATGTTTCTGTGAAGCTATTTTTAGATGACACTAATGTTAAGTCAATAGACTTTGAGGAAAGCAGATTACCCTCTGGTGTGGTGGGCCTCATCCAATCAGTTGAAGACCTTAGTAGAAAAAGACTGGCCTCCCCCCGAGGAGAGGAATCCTGCCAGCACACTATGGGTTGGAAAGGCAACATCGGCTCTTCCTGCTGGCTAAAGATCTGGGGCTTCCCATAAAGCCTCCACAATGGTGTGAGCCAATTTCTTAAAAATAAATAAAGACGCACACGCATGCCTCCCGTGCTTCCTGTCTCTCTGCAGATGGGCAAGGTGAGACAAGGCGAGCATCTCGGCGGAGGGCAAGTTTTCATTTTTGTTTTATTTTTCTTTGAAAACCTACCTGCCTGGGAGTTCCTGCCTTTTGCCACCGTGTGTTTTATCTTTGGGTCCGGTTCTGTTGCTTTTGGCCACAGCCTGCCAGACGAATGCATTCCTGGAAGCTACATTGTAAATCCAATTGTCGTAAAGCAAGTAGTACTTTCCCGTCAAACAATGTTACATTGAATTGTAACAGCAGGTGTAATGCCCTGCACTTGCGTAGCGCTTTGAAAAGGGCTTTTAGGTGCACTGCTGCGTTTAGTCCTGGCAGGTGGGCAGTGTGTTCTCTTGGTTGCACAGGTGAAGAAATTGAGGCTCGGAGCAGCCGATAATAGGGACTGAGCTGGGCTTTGATCCCAGTGCAGTGGACTTTCCAAGGTCTCCTTAACCAGGTTAGAGGTCTCGGCTTCACCCGCGTCATTCACACAACAAAAAGTGTATCCAAAGGCAGAGATTCCAGAACTCAAGCCTCCACAATTGTTGATATCTGTAAACGTTTGCTCTTAAGTCACACAGGAACTCTTTAACTGTAAAAGCAGACATGTAACACATAAATACTCATCACTACCCACCTGCAAAGCTACTTACCCAAAACTGGCGTCCTCCGCCATCCACATAAACACTTCCTGAGCGATAGAGACAGTACTTCACTCCCCCGAAGGAGATGCAAAACTGAGCAGGGGGCCACCTGAACCTATATGTTTTCCAGTCCCTCGTTCATGCCCTTTTTTTTTTTTTTACTTTGAAATTCCCGAAAACAAAATTAAAATTCATAAATGGCGTAGCTTCCGTCTGTCCAGCCTGGGGGTGGGACCAGCAGGGCTGCTGAGTTAGATCTCGGCTGAGCTGCGGGCGCCACGTGATAGAGGCAGAAAAGGCCCGGGTGGGTGGAGCTGAGAACGGGGAGGGTCAGACAGACCCCGCCCAGCCGGGCTGGGGTGCCACAGGAGCAGGGGTTCCACCTGCCCCGCCCACTCCTCCCCCCACCGCACCCCCAGCCCCGACGCGGCCTTCCATTCTAATACTGCTTCAGCGCTGCCAGGAGTCACCTCCGAGGCTTCAGCCTGCCCTGCCCTCCGTCCGGGCAGGGCTGCTCTGCCGACTGCAGGAGCTGCCTGGCTTCCTCCTCTGCCACCTCTGCAGATTCCGCCAGGCCTCACGCTCCAGGGTGGCCCTGTCCCTGCAGGGCCAGAAAGCAAGGAGGGCCCTGGGGGCACAGCACTGGTCGGCCTTGCTGCTCCTTGTTCCATGGCCCACATCTTTCTGCAGGCTTCACTCCCATTTCTAGTTCCTGCTCTAGCTCCATGTCAAAGATATGGCCGTGGTAACCAGCTGGGCCCTCTGGTCCCCCCAGACTTGGAGTCGGGGGCTCTCACTGCTACCTGAGTCTGCAGTGGCCCTTACTTCGAATGGCACTTCCTTCTCACACCGCCAGCTAACCGGGGCTCTACTTTGTCCACTCCCCTACTCTCGGGGCTGCCCTGGCTCTGGGTGCCCCCAGCCCGGGATGGCCCTCCTGAAGCTAAATGCCTGGGCGATAACCCATCAGCACCCCCTCGGGCCACTGGGCTCACCTCTGGGGGCTGCCCTCCGATCCCCACCTCCCCGTGACACCATGGGCCTGCGGAGTCACAGGGGTGAGGCGGGGAGACTTCTGTTCCACACCCTGTACTCTGAGGGCACCTCAGACCCAAAACCCTTGAGCAGTGACTCGAGAAAGCAGCGAGAAGAGAGGAAGGAGGGACTCAGAGGCAGATGATACAGGAGGCTAAAAAGTATACACTTAAAAATTACACTTAAACCACCAGCCCCCAACCCAAGGCCAATGGCAAAGGGAACAGAACAGCCTGCTCTCTTTGTACCCTTGAGACGCACATGAATTTCACACACAGCCACAGGGAAGGGACACCTCGGTCCCTGGCGAAGATTTCTTTCAGTGCCTGGGCTGGGAGGGTCATTCCTGCAGGTCCGGGGAGCGCCTGATTCGAACCTGGGAAATCCAAACTCGCGGATGACTGACCCTGGTCGAGGCGCGAAGCACACTGGTTAAGAGTGTTGCTTTGTAACAAAGCCCCCGAGGCTCTTGGGTGGTTCGTACCAGCTAACGCTTGGGTAGCGGTGAGACTGCAGGTTTGCGCCTGGTCTCAGTGAGGCCCCGGAGGCTCTGCCACTGGGGATGTGAAGTATTGAGAATACACCTGTACTGCAGCCCAGGAGAGAAACCAGACCGAGATTACTCTGAGGCCCTGAAGGGTTCTGTGCACCTGTTGGTGCTTCCTGATTCCAGAGACACGTGTCCTGCCTGGGCCCTTAACCTGGGAGGCCACAGCCAGTCGGGCTTGGCTTCTCCAGACCCTGTGCCGGGAGCAGCCATTGCTACGTTGACATGGTTGCTATGTTGCAATAAATTGTAGGTTTGCAAGCACCTTCCTTTCAGACCTCCGAAACCTTTAGTAATTGAACCTGTTTAACTGCTACTATTAGAGCACCCCCACTGTTATGGGTTACATAGCGTCCCCTTGAAATTCCTGTGTTCAAGTCCTAACCCCCAGACCCTCAGAATGCATCCTTATTTGGAAATAGGGTGGGTCAGCACGGATGTAATTAGCTAAAGTGAGGCCATACTGGAGTAGGCAGTACCCCTAATTGAATAGGACTGATATCTTCATAACACAAGGAAATGTGAAGACAGGGAGAACACCATCTGCAGACTGAAGTTACATTACCACAAACCAAGGCATTACCAGAAGCTCAGACAAAGGCCAGGGACAAATGCTCGCCTAGAACCTTCAGAGGGAGCACGGCCCCACACCTTAACCCCAGCGGGCTTCCAGCCTCCAAATTCACTTCCACGGTTTAAACCACCCAGTTCGGGACACTTTGTTGTGGCAGCCCTAGCGAACCGGTGCGCCTACACAAGACGTTATTCTCCCCCTCTCCCATCTGCAACAAATGCTGGTGTCAACTCAGGCACCCCTCAACCTTTGACCTCCACAGGGGACCCCTGAGACTCTACCTCTCTTCTCCCCATGCAGGTGTGACTTCGGTTTGGCCAGAAGCGTCGCTCCCTCCCCACAGGACACAAGGACTTTGTCACAGCACAGGGGAGTGTTTTCACAGAGCCGTGCACCCTCCGCTCTTCCTGCAAGACCTGCAGGTTGGGCTCAGAATCAGTTCAGGGGAGGCGGGGGCCTTAGAAGTCAAGTGTCCACGCCTTGCAGTTTGTGGTTGGGGAAGACAAGGGCGAGGAAAAGGGGCTCGCCTTCCCAGAATTGCTCACACACACAGCTCGTCAGCACGATGGTTACGATAACAGCCCAGGAACTCTGCTGCCCCTCAGGTTTCCTCCCCAGGGACGGCTGCGGTCGCCAGCTGCCCCGAGTGTCTCTGCCTCTCTCGCGAGAAGTGAATTGCCTCTAGGAGAGGGACTTGGATTGAGTCACAAGTCCTTCGGTGCATAGGCGTTGAACAAATGTTTTTATTGGATTGATCAGAATGTCTCTTTCTTTTCAAAGCTCGAAGACCACCCCCAAGGGAGTAAGATGCCAGGCCAGTGTTTCTCAAAGTGTGCCCAGGGGAACCCTCACATGGACGGCACTGCTGACGTTTTTGTGTGTGGGTGACTTAAAGTGATTTTTAGTTTTATTTTTTTAATGTTTTATTTTTCTTTCTTTTTTTAGGGGGGTATTACTTTCATCTGATATTATGTCTGGTTTCTTCATTTTTATTTTTCAGTTACAGTTGTCATACGTCATTATATTAGTTGCAGGTGTGCACCCCAGGGATCAGACATCCCATAACATACTGAGTGATCATCCGGTAAACCTCGTACCCGATCGGACACCACCTGCAGTTATTACAATATTATGGACTATATCCCCTGTGCTGTACTTTACATCCGGGCAGGATCCGGGTGGCTCCAGCCCTGGCCTGGAGCAGGTTCTGGCCTCCTGCACCACGGGAAAGGCGCAAAAGTGCCCACAGAGCCGGTGGCCCGGCAGGACAAGGTCTGGCAGATGGGGCCTTGGTGGTCTGGAACAAGCCCTCACGGAGGCCAGCAGGCACCGAACACCTGCCGCGCACAGCTGGAGGCCCCAGGTGCTAGGAAGTCATGAAGGGATTGGCCAGTCGTTCGGGCCCTGCCCCTCGCCCTTTGATCCCTCTCCACTAATATTTCCCCAGAAGAGCAGGAAGCGAGGGCCGAGTGCTCCCAGTTTCTACTCTGTCTCGGTTCGTTCGACGCACGACTGGCTCTAGCTGGGCAACTCGGTTTCTAAGTTTCTCCTGTTGTCCCGCTGCCACCATCCCTTGCCCCGTGGCCGTCACCCAGTGGTTTTTCCTGTCCACTATGATGATGCCCTGCCTGACCGGGGCCCCCCGATGCTCCTGCACCCACCATGGGCCCTGTTTGGCTGGAATTGCGCACCTGCAGCACCTGGCTTTTACACCCAGCAGAGAGGTAGTGTCCTCGGCCACAGGCCATGGGGTCCCCTCTGGGATCCTCCCTTGGTGAACCAGAAGGACCCTCCAAAGAAGCCTGTGCTGTCTGCTCATAATTCCAGGATGTTGGACCCTCAAGGACCGTGCATATGCCTCCCCCAGGGCTCAGATCTTCTCGCCCGCGTTTACGCCTGAGCAGGTAGTCGAGGCTGAGAAGCCAGGCCCATCCGGCCCCACCCCACTTCCTTGCCCAAAGGAGATGGAGGTGAAGATCCAAAACGAGTCCCCAAAAGGGAAGGCAAAGAACAAAGACAGGATGACCGAACAGCCCCCATGGCAGTGGGGACCGACCACTGACAGCTAGGAGACCAAAGGAGTCCTCACTTCCCCCAGGTTCTGTCCTGGGCCTCTGGACCTCAGCCCCAAGCTCCCACAATGCACTCGACCACTCAAGCTGTCTTCCACGGGTTCCTCCTCCGAAGGCCAGCGGGTCACAGGCTGAAACCCTGCGGGAGGTGTCCTGCCTCCTCCGAACCCTGAGTCAGAAGCAGCGGCGCTCTCTGGCCGACCCCATGCTGCTCCCTGCTGCAGAGACCCAGAGGAAGTGCTGGGGAAGACCACCCGCCCAGCTCTCCGGGGTCGGGAACTTTGGGTAAGGGAGGGATGCAGCAAGCGCCTCAAGCAGCAATTCTTTCCTGGCCTCAGCCAGCAGGAAGCCCTGCAAACTCAAAAGGCGCAGACCACGTTTGCTGCCCCTGCCACCACGCCTGTGGGACCCAGGGGAGCGGCCCGCCTCCTTGGTGGCCTTGCCTTGCTGGCGACAAAACCTGGGCACCTTGGAGGACACTGAGTGTCAGTAAAAAGACCTTAGAGGACAAAGCAGAGGTCACTCAGCCGGTCCCTTCTTTCTCCCCACCTTGCTCGGCGATGGCAGCCAGCCTGCCCCTGGCCACTCGAGCTGGGCGGGTGCCTGCTCCCCCGATGTGACCTCTCAGCCTACTTCAGGGGAGGAGGACGCGGAAGTGGACCCCGCTGCCCCTTCCTCTGCTGCCACAATCTTACCTCCTCCGGTAGGAAGTTCCTGCCAGCTCACCAAATCCAACGCAGTGTGGGGCACAGGGGCCCTACCGCTGACCCCTTCCCAGGCTGTCCTCTCCCACTCTGCCCCTGTCTCTGGGGGGAACCACTCCCCATTTTCTATTGCACCTCCTAATTCTGACAGTGCACCCCCTAGTGGCGGTGGCGGCCCTCCCTCGGCTGATGTCTCCACCCACTTACCTGTAAAAACTAGTGAGCAAAGGGGCCCCAGTTTCCATCCCTCCCCTGGACCCAGGAACCACCTCTCAGCCTACACCTGGGCCCGTGATGGGCAGCGGCCTGAAGACGCTTCACCGCTGGGAAAGGTGATGGCCCAGCACGAGGCGTGGGCCTAACCTCCCCTGCTGTCCCGCCAGCCACGGGCAGTGTGATGCTTTAGGGAGTGCAGGGGTGCCCTTGCCAAATCCCGCGTTTTTCACCCCCGGCAAAACTTAGCTGGCCACTGGCGACCATCCCTGTACTCTCCCCACCAACACATCCACTGTTGCTGGTGTCGCCATGGCCACCAGAGGCCCAACATCGGGGACAGAAGCTCACTGTCTGCCCACATGTCTGCAGGCCCACTTGTTGTGGTGGGACCTGCAGCTCCCGTGGACGGTGGGAGCCATGGGGTCAGCATGGCCGCCCCAAGCCCCACTCAGTCACAGGCAGCCAGGGCATCGGCCTGAGAGATGGACGGAGGAAGGCAGACAGCACTGCTTCTGTGTCTCATTGTGGCCGTGTGACCAGGGATCCATCTGGCCTCAGTGTGGCAGCTGCAGGAGGCAGAGCGCGCACCACCGGAGCACTTGCACACACCGCTGGTTCCACCGTGAATTTGGTCACCTGGGGCCCATCTGTCCTAACACAGGTCATGGGTGATGGGAGAGCGTGACAGCACTCCCAGGACTGGAGGCGCTGGTGTTCGCACGTGCCGTCAGCACCCCCACGGCCACCTGGACACAAAATGCCCTTCCACTTGCAGCAGCCACCGCCATGGAGAATAAAGGTATCGTCACCTTTTATCAGACCGCCGGGGGCTGTCCTGGCCACAGCACGTCCATTACCGATGCAGGTCCCAGCTGTGCCCCTGTGCCCAGACATGCCTGTAGCTGCACTTTATTTCCAAGCTCCTGGAACCCACCTGTGTGCAGAATCCAGGTGATGCCACAGGAGGGCATTTTATTCCCACTTTGCCTCAGTCCAGCTGGCACCCACCTGGCCAAAACACAGGTGGCGCGCTCAGTGGGGAAGGTGTCTCACCTGTGATGAGACGCCTCCGTGTCACCATGTGCCCTCAGACCCCTTGCAGCCAAGTCTCCAGACCACAGGTAGAGTGACGGGGGACAACACAAAGCCTGCAGTGAGTGGGTACATTTACAAACCCCCATTCGTACAGAGGACCTGGGCCCTCGACCCAAACAGTGGTGCTACGGGGGAGAGCGCCAGACAGCTTTTGTTTAGTTATTTATTTACTTTTAGAGAGAGGGGAAGGGAGGGAGAAAGAGAGAGAGAGAGAGAAACACCTTTGTGAGAGAGAAGTATGATCTGTTGCCTCTTGCACACACCCCAACCGGGGACCAAACCCACAACCCAGGCATGTGTCATGACCGGGAATCAAACCAACGACCTTTTGCTTTGCACGATGACTCTCAACCAACACCACACCAGTCAGGGCAACAAACTGACATTGTTAGGGAGAAACATCTAGTCTCAGTCAAAACACCTGCCTCCGTGTACCATGCCCCAAGTAGTGGTGCCCTCTCGCTGGGGAGGGGCCAGGGCTGTGCTGGGAGGCCCCTGCCCAGGGCAGCTGTGCCGGTGCTCTGGGCTTGGTAGATGCGAGCCTTGCATTTGGGGCAGCTGCCCAGGGACTCATAAGAGCCACCGGCCAATTTTATCACAAATGTCAACAAACTGAAAGCAGATCTTCCTCTACAAACTGTGTCTTGTCATAAATGGACTTTGCTCCACTGGAAAGGGCTTAGCCCCTTTAAGTGAAACCTTACCTGATGGTCCTACATCAAGTCAGAGGACCACACTGCAGGGATTTGTGGGGGGAAGGGTGTTTGAGGGTGAGGAGCAAATGAGAGCAGCTGAGAGTACCTGCAACTTAAATGCCTTCAATAGCCTATTAGAGCCCTGGCTGGTGTGGCTGGGTTGGGTGCTGGCCTGTGAACCAAAAGGCCACAGGTTCCAATCCCAGTTAGGTACAGGCCCGGGTTGTGGGATGGGCCCCCACTTGTGGGCGTACAAGAGGCAGCGGATTGATGTAGGAGACCATTCTGGGTGGCGTGGGCCCAGCTCCCACTCAGAGGTGCACAGGACCCACGCCCATGGATAGGTTCTCCTGTAGGGAATCAGGCCTGCAATGTACCTAGACTGCTATGAGACTTGCTTTTGCTAAACCTCCCTCACCCTGAATTGAAGCAGAAGCACTTACTGTAACTTCCTAAAATCCAGGCTAAAACTCCCCAGTATGGAGTGTAACTGGTTCAGCCACTTTTCCCTTTGCATTTGCAAATATCCTTCTTCTGCGATGTGATTAGCGGCATCATCTCCTTTGTTTTCTGTAAAAGGGAACCACCTAAAGCCAACCTGTGCATAGTAAATGAGGACCATCGAGTAAGGTGTCCATAAAAGAAATAAAGGCCGGTCATGGCAATGGCCGAGGCTTTTTGTCCCCTTGAGACAGAAGCTATGTCATCCCTTTTTCTCCACAGGACTCGGTAGTCCATGTGAATTTCTTGTGTCTCACCCACAATGTGGCAACCCCACGAGCCAGGGTCTGCATCAGATTGACATTTCTCTTCCTCTTTCTCTCTTCCCCTCTCTCTACAAAATAAATAAAATATTTTTTTAAATAGCCTACTAGAAAAAATTCAAACCCCATGCCCTGGCATTTAAAACCTCAAAATCTGCTTTCCTCAACCCATCTCCCTCCCCTTGTATTTTATCTATCAGCATATAGAACACCCAGCTGTTTTTCCCAACTAGCCATTCCACGCTTACGCTATTCTCTCCTTCTAGATACCCGCAGCCCTGACGTCCTTCCCCACCTTCAGTGGGACATTCCTTGCCCATCATTTCAGATTTTTCTCAGGTATCTTGTCATTCAAAAGTCTTCTTTGTCTCTTGTCCCATCTGGACTAGGTACAACTCTTTAATATTTCCCTGGACCACTCCACGCCTGTCTCTGCTATCATACTCACTAGAATTCTATTTCACAGCTGACATATCTTGGGCCCTCACTAGAACATGAGGTCTTTGAGAATGGATGCTGTTTCACTCACCTTTGAATCTCTTGCACCAAATTTATATTCTATCCCACACTAGGCACTTCATGAAATATTTGATGAATGCATGAACGAGTAAACCAATGAAAGCTGCATTCATCGAAATTAAGTTTCGCTGGGGTTTAGAGGTAATACAAAATATCGAGTTCCCTCCTGAAGCAATGGATGGTGGTGTATTCCCACATCATCTTTCTTGGTCCATGCATGCAAATAGCAGCATTCATAGAACAGACCTGGTTTAAGAAAGCGTCCTGTAATTAGGGTACACAGAAAGGGCAAACTGCTGGTTCTGTGTAGGAACTGCACCAGAATCTTTGGTCTAACAGGCAGCATGCTCTCATTTCTGCAGCTTGTTCAATTTCAGCTGTCATTTTCTGGTTTTTATTCATTAAATATTTGATACCAGGCTACAGCGACAGCAACACTGCAGCATTGGGCTTCATTTCCATCACACGGCCATTCTGTAGCTTAACATGAAACATGACAGAGCTTGCATTGATTGTAACCGTTGAAGAGATTTTTTTAAATCACCTCTCCCTCCCCATAGCAGATTGGAGATGGGGTCGGAGGGGAAGAGCAGCTTCAACACCTTCTTGCCAGAACCCCCAGTTCCCTGACCTTTGATACATTTGGCACACACATCCTGCTGATGTCCGGACTGCGGCTCCCTGCCTTTCTGCTCAGGACCACTGAACTTGTGCACACACACACACACACACACACACACACACACACCTCCGTGTGGTGCCTCTCACCTCAGCCAAGCCCTCGGTGCTTTCCCTCAGTGCTAAACGTCCACTATTTGCTTCCTCACTATTTTCCTCACGTCCACTCTCCTACTTGCTTCTCTCCACAGCTAATAATCACCCTGCTTCCAGTTTCTCTGCAGAAACTTAAGTCATTTATTGCATTACAGAGTAGCAGTTTTTATTTTTTGCTTTTTCTTTGTTTTTTGGATTGTTGCAGCTTGAAAAGTCCTAACATCTTAAACAAGAATTTTGATATGAGTTTCTGGTCTCTCTCCCTATTTATGTTGAAGTTCGGTGAATAATTTCTTAAAGATCATAAAGTACAGGGGACATTCGTGCTAGTATTGTCCTGAATAAATGAGTAACTACCTGCCGTGACTTGGGTGAGCCCGTCAATGAGATCTGTCACCCAGGCTTGCAAAGGTCCTCCACTGTCCTAATGTGCGTGTCCCATTAGAACAGGCAACGACAGAAAACAGGTAAGAAAGGAAACCGCAGCCTTGACTAAACGGCTTCTCAGTCTGAAATTCTCTGCTATGGATCTGGTTTCAGGGCACCTTTCATAGTGGCCATTCTCTACCTTCACCAACCGATTTGCTCTTTCTAACTCCGAAAACACGAAACAGGCTGATGTCGCCTTTGAACACATCCTCACTCTGGTTCTCACCATGCAAAGCCGTCTCAGACAACATTTTTTTTGCTTTCAATCTGTTATATGATGACATTCTCTGGTGAGACATAAAATTACTTCACGATCATTACTCGGTATTTTTAGGGTTCAGTTTCTCATCTTTGAGGGGCCCCTCCTTCTCACGCATCTGACGGATGCATCTGAAAAGTGTCTACTTAAATGTATCATCTTTCCATTTCGCTTGAGTTCTTAATTCTCTGCTCATTTTCACTGAAAACAGCACTGATTTACCTCCTTTTTTATATTTGAGTAGACTGAAATTTGAATCCAAGTCATTTACTGCTAATAGCTTTATCCTATTTAAGAGATTTTTTTTAATTTGGGCTTTTGGTATCTTTGTTAACATATGTAAATCAAGTCCACAGTGATTTATAAAGCTTGACTGTTAGTGTGTGGAATCTTTGAGTACATTCAACATAATTAGGAACGGATTCTACAATCATTACTATAGCCTTACCGCAATATTATATTTATATTTGCCCTTTAATATTTTTACAACTAAATACATGAAAATGCAAACATTTTCTTGCCTCAAAATCTGAACTAGAAAAGTCATTAAAATTAAAAGCAGTATGTATTTTTCTTAGCAATACCTTCGTATCTGAAGAATCAGTTCTAAGTCAACTGTTAATCAAATCTTGTTAAATAATAGCAGTTTATGGTAACTTAAAAAGAAATATTGGAATTTTTATCAAATCTTCATGAATTCTCAGTGGCTCTCTGCTAAATACCTCACACAATATTATAATTATTTTATCTATTTTTCTGATACTAGAAGGAAAGACCAAAGAGGAATAATGCAAAAATAGAAGATAGGGATTTTTTTACGTTCACTTTCATCATTTTCTTACCTTTTTCCCCAAAATGGTAAAAACATATTTTTTGTTTTCTTTTTTTTTATTTTTTGTTTTTGTTCCTTCCCTCTTTGTTTTAAACTTTAGTTTTCCTTAGTTAGTACATTTATGTCAGAGACGGGCAAAGTAGTATCCCACCCAGAATTTTTCTAAAAATATATTTCTATTTAGGATACTAATTGGCCAGGATGTGTAATACAAAGACAGAGATGAGTGGGTGACGGTAGACACATTGTTGAAGCTTTCATTCATTCAGGAAATGTTTATTTAATCCGTAAGTGGAAAGTTCTGAAAAGGTACTGAAATTATAACATGAATAAGATACAGAGATACTGCAGTTCAAATTGCAGCACAAGGAGGCTTAGTCTGTTCAGGTTGCTATAACTAAAAACCACAGACTAGGTGATTGTGATAAACGACAGAAATCTATTTCTCACCATTCTGGAGGCTGGAAGTCCAAGGTTAAACATGCCTGGGGGAGGGCCTTCTTCTGGGTCTCAGACTTATTCTATGGTCATCTGGCAGAAGGGCTAAGGAGCTCTCTGGGGCTCTTTCATAAGGGCCCCAATGCCCTCCTGGAGGGCTCCCCTCTCACGACCTAATCACCTGCCACAGGCTCCACCTACTAACACCATCACAGTGGGCATCAGGATCCCAAGATGTGAATTTGGGGCAGGGGTGGGTACCAACATTCTGGCAGCAGCAGGCACCAATCCCAGGCTTCCCGGAAGAAATCACACCCACCAGCGACCTGACGCAGGAGCACCAGTAGGATTCCTCGTGGCTCAAATCACCACATTAGCAAGTACACTTAACCTCACTAATGTGACCTCTGTCACAGGTGTGCCTACTCCTTCAGCCTCTCTTGTGGCACCCAAAGGAACATTCATTAATGAATGAACTGTCCCTGAAGAAGTGGGACCCACTAACAAAGACCCATCTTAGACCCTGTCTAACATGTTTTATTCTGCTGTGGATCCCACCAAAGACACTCTGTCTGGAAAAAGTCCAGCCATTGTTAGTATAATGAGAATGGTTTGCGTGACATCAACGTAATCTGGTAGCCAAGCAGAGTGGACTGGAATGTGCGTGTGTGAACAATGACAACTTCACTGTGCTGGTCAGTGGGGGCAGTAGACACTGTTCAGTGAGCATGTGCACTGCGTGGCCATTGCATTAAAAGTGACTGAGCGAGTCGTCCTGATTCTGCATCAGATTTTGCACTAAAGCTTGAACATTCCGCCATGGAAACTATTGGGATGATTCAGAAGTCTTTCAGGGAAAATGCAATGAGTGCAGAGCAAATAAAAGTGTGGCATAAACTCTTCAAAGATGGTGGAGAATCTGTTGAAAGTGATCCACGTTCTGGAAGGCCTGCAACAAGCAGAACTGAAAATGTTGAACGTGTACAGCCTGCAATCAGCAAAGATCAGTGACTGACAGGGTAAGAACTAGAAGCTGATTTAGGGATTCTAAAACCTACTGTGTCTGAGATTTTGACCCAGGATCTTGGCATGAAACGTGTTGTGGCAAAATTCGTTCCATGGCTTCTGCTACCAGAGCAGAAGTTGTGCTGCCGTTGCTAATGACATGATTCAAATCGCTACCAATGAACCAGATTTCCCCAAGAAGGTCATTACCGGAGATGAATCGTGGATCTATGGCTATGATCCAGAAACGAAGGCCCAGTCACCCCAGTGGAAGTCACCTGGTTCTCCATGCCAGAAGAAGGCACAGCAAAGTTGCAGCAAGATCAAGACAGTGTTAACTGTGGTCTTTGATTGGGAAGGTGGTGTCCATTATGAGCACGCCCCTGCAGGCCAAACAATTAATAAGGAGTACTACACCTCAATGCTCCTCGTTAGTTGAGAGATGCAATATGATGAAAACAGACAGAGCTATGGGCCACTGGTGATTGGCAGCTTCATTATGACAACATGCCCACGCATGCTTCACATCTCGTGCAAAGTTTTTTGGTAAAACATCAAATGACCCAGGGGACTCAGGTCCCCTACAGCCCAGATTTGGTGCCCTGCCACTTCTGCCTTTTCCCAAAACTGAAATCACATTTGAAAGGGAAGAGATTTCAGACCATCGGTGAGATTCCAGAAAACACGACAAGGCAGCTGAAGGTGATCCTGACAAAGGATTTTGCAGAGTGTTTTGAACAGTGGAAGAGACACTGGGAGAACTGTGTGAGGTCCCAAGGTGCCTACTATGAAAGGGACTGAGGCATCATTGTCCTATGTACAGTGTTTCTTGTATTTGTATCTTCTTCAAATAAATGTCTCTATGTTTCATAGGATATGGCTGGATACCCCCTGGACAGACCTCGTGGCATATTCCCTGGGCTTGTTGGGCCAAGGGAAGTATGCAGGAAAGGAGCCCTGGCTGGTGTGGCTCAGTGGCTTGAGCACCGGCCTACAAACTGAGAGGTCTCCTGTTCCACTCCCAGTCAGGGCACATGCCCGGGTTGTGGGCTCGTGCAGTGATGTTTCTCTCCCTCTCTTTCTCCCTCTCTTCCCCTCTCTCTGAAAGTAAATAAATAGAATCTTAAAAAATATATACACAGGGAAGGAGGTTTACCTGCAAATGGGAGACAGGTAAGTCCAATCAGCAAAAATGAAAATGATTTCCAAATCCCCTTAAATTATCCTTGTTATGAGGAAAATTCTGAGTTCTGAGACAGTAAAGATTCTCCACAAAATGTTTATTATAAACTATTTCAGTCTCATAAAATCTTTATTATGCAGAGATTCTCTGGCTAACATGATTGTTCCAAGATGAGTTGGAAAAAATATTCCTTAGAATCTAAGGGTTTTTGTGATACAATTAGACTTCCAAACACACATTTAAAAGTTACCTATAAATAGGTAATTCAACATTCACTAGGGAAATATTGCTTAAAATATTTTTGAGAACTGAGAAAATGACCCTCTGACCTAGAAATAGAAATACCTAAACCCCATCATTGTTTTCATATCTAAAAGAAATATTTTAATATGAACCTTTAAAAGATAAGGGCTCATTTAAAAATGCCTGCAAGGGGGGTGCTGGGTGGAGGGGGACATAAGGGGAAAATTGGGACAACTGTAATAGCATAATCAATAAAATATAACTTAAGAAATAAAAATAAAAAGAATGCCTTCAATATACTTATCACATCCTAAAATCATCATCATAATTCCTTAATGTTGTCAAATTTCCATTCAGTGTTCACATTTCCCAGTTGACTTTTACCTGTTTGAGGTTTGTTCAAATGTGCACCGAAACCATCCACACGTTACAATCCATGGATTGTATGAGATTGTACAATCCATACATTTCTTGAGATTTTTTTTACTTATTTTTTGTTGTCGTTGCGAGAGTCACTTATCTTATAGAAGTTTCCCATGTTGAGATTTTATGGAATGTGTTCCTGTGATTTCTTTAAGATTTTTCATTATCTTTTATTTCCTATAAATTAGTGGCTAGAAATGCAGGCTTGTTCAAAGTCAAGTTAGGTTTTTTTGTGTGTGTTTGCTTTTGTTTTCAGCAACACTACTTCATGGGTGGTACTGGCTGCTTCTATCGGGATAGATACTAATAGATACTATATAATTTTCTCTCCATGTCATCAGCCACTGACAACCATTTCCTCTTAGAATCGTAAACTAATCAGGCATTGCACACTAGTAATACTCTGATTTCATCATCCTTCTTTGTTTATTAGCCAGTATACTTCTGTAAATAGACACTTCCCCTAATGGACGATTCGCTTACCCTGACGTATGTATTACATGAGAAATGAATGACAAATGCTCTATCCTTTCCCTTTACTCACAAGTTTTTGAATGAGTAGTTTTCCTCTAGCATACTTCGCCAGGGCAGGGCAAGCCGTGTGAGCCAGGGTGATGGAGACTCAGATGTGGCGCCCGCCTGCCAGCTCTGTGCAGAGAGGGACCATCAAAGGAACAATGGCCTCCGCCAGCACTTCCGTCTGGGAGAAAGCTGCCTCCCCTCAACTGTCCCCCTGATGCCGGACAATTCAGTTCCTCCCCGTATGTCTCGGGCACCTTTCCAGCTGGTGCCGCAGCACTGGAGGTCAGAGGCAGTGAGTCGGAGGCAGCCCAGGATGAGCCCTTTAACAGGAACTGCCTGGGACTCCAGAAGCCTCTTCTCTCCCTCAACCTCAAACCCTGTGGCTTTTAGAGCCAGAAGTTATGAGGACTGCTCTTCCTGGCACTGGGACCCTGGGCTGGGGGCACTGCAGTGGGACTCCTTGGCTCCTCAGGGGAGACCTCTGAAGCTCAGATCTCCCTCCTGACTTTTATCCGCCACACGTGGGTGTGGGGACCAGGCTGTTCTGCGTCTCTGCCCCTCCTTCCAGCTTTAATTCAGTTTCATCTCCATCTCCTCGCGGGTAGGAGTTCCATTCAGCTAGACTTCAGGCCATTCTGAATGATGGCTGTTCTGTCATTTCGTTGTGTGCGTGATGTGGTTGTGGGAGGCAGCGAGGACTCAAGTTTACCTCTGCTGCCATCTGACCGGAATTCACCCTGACTCACCTCTAAGAGAAGCACCGGTGGCCCCTGCTGCAGACAGGGTGCTGAGGACCTCTGGGGATGAGGCCCGGAAAACAGACGCCAGATGATGTTAAATCCACGTTAAAGCTGTGGTTCTCAGCTTTGGCTGCATGTAGGAATCACCCACCTGAGAGCCTGAAAAAATACAGAACCCTGGGTCCCACCCCAAAAGTCTAAGTTCATTGGTCTGAGTGTAGCCCAGGCCTGGAGCTTTTTAGTAATTCCTCAGGTGATGCTCGGGGCAGGTAGGATTGTGCCCGAGGCACTGAAGCTTTGAGGGATTTGAGCCTCCTGTGTTAAGAATCTGGTAGCCACTTGTCAGGTCACCTAGGACTTCCTTGACTTTAAAACTCAAGTTCCACGTCCAGAGAATCCCATCAGTCCCTGGAACACTGGCACAGTTGGTGACAGCAGTGAGGAACTGAATTTCTGTGCAATTACAGATCAAGGAGCACAAATTTGCTGTGTGAGGAATGAAGCCCAATGCTTTCCCAGTGAGGAGCCCCCCAACCCTCTCTGACTCCGGTTTCCTCCAGCCCTGTCCGTGGAACAGGCTCCTGAGAGCTGCCCCCCTAGCTTCAGGGCGGTGGCTGCCCACACAGCTCCAGTCCTGATTTCCTGATAATACAGAAGGCATTTCCACGTTGGCGCAAACTTTCTGTTTCCCGTCCCCTCCCACGCTATTTTTAGGTGAGGCGAACATTTCCTGCCCTGGCCTGCCCCACCCGCCTGGGTGTCTGTCCCAGCCTCCAACATCCACCAGGGTGGACCCCCAGGATGAAGTTTCTGATCCCTGGGGTCCACGCCCTGCAGTCCGGGGGAGCGGTGTCACGCCCAGCGGCCCCCCGTGGCCAGCTCTGGCTCGGTGGGGCTCCCCCAGGCCAAAGTGCCTTTTTTTGTTTATCTTACAAGCTTTAAAAAACTGTTTTCCCATTTCCACTTAGGCCTTGCTGCATCAAGATCCATGTATCCTAATGTAGCAAAGTCCCACAGGACGGGTGCTGGCCAGGCCAGGAGAACAGCAGAGTTCCAGGCCAAAAGCTCCGTCTTTTACCTCGTTCCACAAACGCCTCGGGTGCGTAGGCCCTGTACTCCTTCCGCTCCTGAGAACTCACAGCAGCCCACGAGGTGGCGAGAACCTCTAGGTCGGAGGTGAGGGCCCTGCCGCTGAGCGAGGTGTGGAAGAGCTGCCACCCAAACCCTGCGGTGCTGGCTGGAAGTCTGTAGGCCAGCATTTCTCAGCCCTTTTTCTTTTCCATCACAGTCTTTCATCATGTTAGATGTTTGCCATCAGCTGCTCCCTCCTCCATGAAATTTAGTGCCACCAATAGACCATAACGCTGTGTAAGGACTATAGGGGTGTTTGTGCATTGTATTGGGCTGGCCAGAAATCTGTTTAGACTTTTTCCTCGAAACAAAAGATTCATTTTCCATTTTCACCAATAACTTTATGGATTTGGATATTTTGAGTGTGTTGGCTGTCTCCCACATGGTAGAACATTGTTCTCAATTAATGTCTCTATTTGATCGCTGTCAATTCAGCTGGTCTACCCAACCGTGGAGCATTGTCTAGCGAGAAATCTCCAGCATGAAACTTCACAAAGCATTTCTGACAGTTCGATCAGTGACAGAATCTTCTCCATACACTGCACAAGCCTTTTTTTGTGTTTCAGTTGTGTTTTTACCTTTCTCAAAATAATAAAGCATAATATGCCAAAAATGTTATATTCTTTCATCTTCAATATTAAAATAGTTACACAAAAATTCACCAATTTTGATGTTTTTTTAAATGCCCACTGATGTGACAGCTGTCACAAAACAATGTAAGGAAATTGTTTTGAATGAAGTTAAAGATAACTAAGTGCTCCTATAGACATCTTATGGAAAAAAACAAAGAACTTTTTGGCCAACCCAATACGTAAAGAGTGAGGATTTTTCACTCTTCGAGAGCCAACTTGCGTGTGATATCACGTCCCCTTAAGACTGCCAGCAGGGTCTGCGGTCTGACTGACTCGTTCCCTGCCTTGAATGTAGGTGGAGAGGAAGACTGTGTGAAACCATAAAGAAGCTGCTTGCAAACTACCATTCCCCAGGACTCTCGTGTGGACAGCGGTGGTTCACAGAATGCGCTTGGGAAATGCTGACTGCAACACCACGCCTTCTCCCGGAAAGCCATCCTATCAAAATCTCTCAGTAGCTAATTCAAAAAAAAAAAGACCTTTATTTTTCCAACAGTGTATCTTAATTTTAGTTGGCCAAGAATGAATTAATGTCACCTCTTCTCTCTTTCACTATCTCTCTCTCTCTCTGCATTTGAAACGAACATTTATGCATTCACGATTATAAATCGCTTTGAATTCCTGTTTATAGAACATACTTTTGGAAATGATGCCATAGGTACCGAGTTGCTTTCTCTTAAGAAGTGAGTCTTTCTAGTGATGTCTGGCCAAGCCAGTGAATAAACAACTTTCTATGTGATTCAGTCAAGCCAGGCCCAGTCTGCAGGGGGTTCTGTCCGTCAGTCCGAGGGCACACAGAGCAGACCCAGAGCTCTGTGCTATATTCCAGCCGGCACAGGCAGCAGAAAGACATTATGATTGGTCATTAAAACCGTGTTTGTTTCACGCAAATGCCCCTGGCTGGTGTGGCTCAGTGGTTTAAGCATCTGCCTGCAAACCAAAAGGTTCCCAGTTGGATTCCTGGTCGGGTCACATGCCCGCATTGCAGGCCAGGTCCCCAGTTGGCGGTATGTAAGAGGCAACCCGACAATGTTTCTCTGACACATTGATGTTTCTCTCCCTCTCTTTCTCCTTCCCTTCCCCTCTCTCTAAAAAATAAATAAATAAAATCTTTGTAAAGATTGGAGCTGCCAAAGAGGTTGAGAGGGAAGCAACCCACTGCTCTAGAGAAAGGGTTCTGAACCCGGCTTTCCAGTAGCTTGATAGAAATCTGACTCCCTGGCTGCTGTGGCTCAGTGGGTTGGGGGTCAGCCCACGAATAGACAGGCTGCCAGTCGGATTTCCAGTCAGCGCATGTGCAGTTGGCAAATGCTTGTGCCGTCTGCAACCAAACGCAGGGAAGGGACCACGGCGTGAGCTGGGCAGGGGCACCGACCCCGTGGCCCCAACGAAAGGGTGGAAGCCGGCCAGTCAGGGACGGGAACAGTGCTTTGGACCTGCCCACAGCAGGCCGTAGGTCGGCCGCATTGCTCAGTAAGTCTATGCAGTTCTGTTAGACTCCTTGTTTGTTTTTAATATCCTTATTAGGAGCAATAAAACAGTTGTGAGGTGTGTGGAGTAGAAGTATCTACACCCAGTGACACCCCCACCGCCAGTCACTGCACCCAAGTCCTGGCAGGGATGGACATCCGCTGGGACCCTGGAGGGACTGGTCCGCAGTCAACCACCTGATTAGGGGCGGGCTGCACATGGGTGTCACACTGATACTGTCCTTCTCGAAGGCCCCATAATCTACAAAGTCCTTCTGCAACCCCTCTTTATCATCCATTTCGTCCTCACACCACCCCGGGGGGCAGTCAATTTTAGGGGCGGCCACCCCTATTTGTGCTCAAAAAGTTGGGGAACCCAAGGAGGAACCGCAGGCCTTGGGTGCAGAGGTGGGAGAAGAGGGAGGAAGGAGGAAGCAAAGGGGCTGAGGAGAGCAGAGACGAGATAGGAAGACAGGAGACAGGGCCAGGCTCTGGAAGAGGATGCGCCCAGCCACAACCTTAGTGAGCCCCCTGGGCGCCCTGCCACGCTCAGCCACCAGGTGGCGCACCCCACCCACAGTGCCCAGAGCAGCGGCCCAAAGGCAGCCTGGGGCAGAGGCCGAGCTAACGGGATGGGAAGGAGGCTGAACTACACACATCACACCACACACACACCACATACTACATCACACACTCCACACACACATTACACAACCACACACCACGCACCGCAGACCACACATCATACCACATACACTACATATACGCCACACCCAGCACACAAACCACACACACCGCCCCTCACACCACCGTGGTTTGAGCTGCTGGCCTTTCCTTTTTCAGCTGCTCTACCCTCTTCCCCTCCCGCTGCCTCCTCAGTCTCCAAATTCCAAACTTCTCTTCGCCACCTCCTCCCGAACACTCTGTGCTGTGCCTTTCTCTCCCGCCGTCCCCTCCCCAAATATCAACACGTTCCTTCCCTCCACCATCCATTCCTCGGAAGTAAAAATAAAGCCTCCCTCCAGTGGAACATCTGCTTCGCCGAGCACTTCCTCGCCTGCACTCCCGTCTGCCTGTCTCTCCCATCCTGCGCGGCTGATATTAGTATTGCCGCTTTATGGACGAGGACACAGAGACCCGAGAGGCTGCCCATTCACGGTGAACGCTCAGGAGGCCAACCCGTCAGATTCCTGTGGCGTGACTTGCCTCTGTGACCCCAGATACCTCAGCACCTGTCCCTCCCCGCAGCCGACACCCCACATTCTGATTCATTATCCCAACTCTGATGGGCGCCAAGGGACTGAGTCTCTGCCCCTCAGGCCCCACTCATCGCCAGGGAGGCAGCTCCACCAAGAAAGGCAAAGAGAGGTCAGGCTGCATCTCCAGAAGTTTCGGCCTTCAGATAAAGGTGCTTGTGGTCAGTTCGAAGTTCTCTGGGCATGTCATGAGTAACAGAGAAGACTGAGAACACAGCCTGAAACTTAACAAACGACTTCCTGTTTAAATGTGTCCTCTGTGCTTATGACTCAGAACAGAGGCCCCAGGAAGCAGAGGTTCCAGAGCACCTTGGCCACACAGCAGGGAGGCAGCTGGGGAGAGGCTGCGGCTGCCACAGAGGGGCCCCTCCTTCTCTCGAAGCGCGAGGTCACCACATAAGTAAGTTCTCACGTGGCGTGAGTTCATAGGCTTCACCTCCTGCATCCATTGCACCTACAAGTGGCTCCTTGAGGGGACCCTGAAAAGCAGTCATCAAGACTGATCACCTGGGACAAGGGACAGGCATAGAACGGGATGACAGGTAACTCAGACACAGTGCAGGTCTTGAGGCTCTGCCCCTCTCAAGCCAAACCCTGCTTTCCAGGAGCCTGACCCCCAGGGGCCTTCCCGACTTTCCACCCCTGAGCCCTTGGCGGGGTGAGCCCCAACTCAGGGTGGCTCTCAGACCCTCAGGATGTGGACGGCTGCTTTTGGGGAGACCTCTCTCAGGCTCAGCCTGCAGCCCAGGGCACAGAGCGTAGGGGGCGCTCCCTCTGGGCGGAAACCCTGGTCTCCTGAGCCCCAGCCTGTCAGCCCCCATTCACCGTCCCAACCTTTGCCCTGCCCTCCTCCTCCTGCTTCCCCAGGTCTCAGGATTTCTAGTTCCCCATCTGAAAAACGGGACCACAAGTCTCCCAGTTGGTGCAATGGCCAAATGAGACGAAGCTGATGTTTCCAAACCCCTTTTTTTTTAACCACAAAAATCCATTGTTTATTCTTTTCTATTATTTTCATGTTTGAAGTGCTTATCAAAGCAGCACAGGCGTGTAGCTGGATCCTTTGAGGGGCTGCTCTGGTGAGAAAGCAGGGCTCCCCGGAGTCAGGAAGGGGGGAGAGAGCGAACACCCTACTGTGGTCACCTGCTGCGGACACTCCTGAAAGTGTGAGAACTTCTCCATCGTTCATGTCTAAGGGGCTCACAGGGTCCTCCACAGCCAGTGGGTGATGGCCAGCGAGATCAGAATCAGGGGTGGAGCTGAACAGCAAATGAATGGGCGAGCAGAATGGGCGAGGGTAAATGTGCACAGCGTTATCCAGCCTTCGAAAAGGATTCCCGCCACAGGCAACCACCCGGGAGAGCCTTGCAGGCATTCTGCTGAGTCAAATAAGCCAGCCGCACAAAGACAAATACCCTGTGATTGCACTTAGGAGAGGTGCCTAGGGTAGGCAGATTCAGAGAGAGAGAGAAGTGGGAGGGCAATGTCCAGGGGCTGGGGGAGGGCTGTTCAACAGAGACAGAGTGCTTGCTGCAAGATAAGACAGCGCTGGAGGGCTCTGCGTGGCAATGTGGATATACTGAGCACCATGAACTGGACGCTCCGGAGTGCTTAAGGTGGTAAATTTGAGGTTTTGTTTCTTACCGTAATTAAAAATAAATAAATAAAAATAAAAGACTCTTTTGGGCCCTGGCTGGTGTGGCTCAGTGGATTGAGTGCCGGCCTGCAAACCAAAGGGTGGCCGGCTTGTTCCCAGTCAGGGCCCTTGCCTGGCTTGTGGTCCAGGTCCCCAGGAGGGGGCGGTGTGCAGGTAACAACCACGCATTGATGTTTCTCTACCTCTTTTTCTCTCCCTTCCCCTCTCTCTATAAATAAATAAATAAAATCTATTTTTAAAAAAAAGACTCGTTTGGGGAGTGGAGAGAGCGCTGGGTTTGAAATCCGAGGGGGGCAGCCTGGGAATCTCCCCCTCTCCCCACTGTTTCCCCGGAGCCGGCTGCAGAGGCCAGCTTCAGAGAGGGGAAGTCACACAGAGCACCATGGAGGAGGTGGAGAGGCGTTTGCTGAGTTAATAGTCTGTCCTACAAGGTGAAGGCCATTTTAAGCATCAGCTGAGCTCCTTCCCAGGCCCCACAAAGGGCAGGCACCAGAGTAGGGCCGGATGGATACACCCTCATCTGATGATGGCATAGATCCCCGATTCCCTATCTTGTACAGGTGGGGGGCACACGGCCAGGGCTCCCTGCCACACTTGCTGTCCCAGAGTTCCACCAGCAGCCACATCCACCCAGGGAAATCCACATTGCTGGCAGCCAGATGGCACCCCCCATGACTGCACCGTCTCTGCCTCCACCCACCCGATGCCAGTCTTCTGAATGTGAGCATCATCGCCTGTCCTTTGGGACAGCAAGTGCCCTGGCAAGGGGAGAGCGGCATGGACCTATCGATAAGACAAGTGGCAAGAGCTTCTTTGAGCCCTTGGGCAAAGAGCCTGTGCATGAACTTGGAAAGGCAAGCTCGTCCAGGTAGCCCAGGGCTAGAGGTGGGGGCCAGGTACCATTGCCAATGGCCTGATTCTGCCACTGAAGGAGAAAATGCTTCCTGAGCTCCTGACAGATGGCAGACACTTTACACAGCTTCTCTTATTCAATATTTAATCCTCACAACACCCCTAGGAGGTGGTGCTAAGCTTCATCTCAAAGAAATGAAGACACGGTCTTTAGATGTTGACCAATCGTCTTGAAGTCCAGGTTAGATGACGACCCCTGGACGTCAAGTCTACCCCTGAGGTCCCAGTACTGTTCCCTTCTCCTTGCCTTGCACTTGGGCACTCAGCCCGTGGAAGTCCAGGGGTCTGCACGGAGACCTCACCAATCTGGCTTTCCGGGCCATTTCAGGCTCAGCTCCTGAAGGGCACCCTCCCCAATGAGGAGACAATAGAAAGTGCTCAGGTGAGGGGGCCCCACCCACGCTCCCCAACACTGCTCCCCAACTCCCTGTGCCACCCAGGGGCCTGCAGTTTGCAAACCTCTTCCTCAGCCTTGCCAGCCCCAGCGCCCCCAGCACTGCGCCCCCGCCCATCGCCCTGCCTCTTCTGCTCCAGCTGCGAGCTCCCTGCAGCCCCGACCCTCTTCTTATCTTCTATTCTCTCCCTCAGCTTTTCCTAACAACCAGAGGATTGTTTTGTCGTCCCACTCAGAGTATTACGACCAGGACCACACGTAGCCTCCTCAGTCTCTCCCTTTCACAGAAACACACACACACACACACACACACACACACCCTCCACAAACAGAAACAGATCATTCCTGAACCTGGGAACCGCCCCTCCCAGGAAAGGGGATTTGGAGGGGGTGGGGTGGAGACATTCCTGAGCTGGGGCAGGGAGTGTAGGGTTATCTCCAAGCTGATTACACTAAAAAGCGGTTGTTTCACTTCAAAGGGGCTTTCAGGGCTGGCTGTGGGTTCTGGTGATCAGGGCCCGTCCTCTGGGCGGGCAGTAAACCAGTGAGAAGGAGCAGAACCAGACCCCCGGCCCCCACACACCCCCACACACTTTCAGGACAGGTTTCAGGGCAATGTACAGTCATTACCGTGAGTCTTGCCTCTCCCCAGGGTGGCCTCTTCCACGACAGAGGAAAGTGCCCCAGAGGACAGGTGCTGGTTAGAGACACCCCCGGCCTATCTGTCTGCTCTCCCCACCACCCACCACGTGCAGAGGCTTCCACACCTCCCAGACTGCAGGGAACAGTGCGGCCCAGGGCGGTTCTGAGCGTCCAGCTGGGAGACCCAACAGCACACAGGCCTCCGCAGGACCTGGGCTGTGGGCAACTCTCTAGAATAAATGACAAGAAAAATAGTAATCAATGACTGTACTGAGCACTCAACACAAGGATTTTGCATACACCTTTCCCCTCTGAGCCTCCCAACCGCCCTGCCAGGGGGGCACGCTACACCCGTTTAAAGATGAGGACAGTGTCTCAGCATCACGAACCTGAGGGGAAGGCCCATCACAGCCGTGGGTGGACGGCACCTCACACCCGTCAGGATGGCTGCTCTTCCAAACGGACAAACAGAACCTGCCTGCAAGGATGTGGAGAGACTGGAGCCCTTAGCTGTTGTTTTGAGGGATGCGAAACGGTGCAGCGGTTACAGAAAACAGCGTGGCCTCGACCTGTGTGGTTCCACTGGCTGAGTGTCATCCCTCAGAGTGAACGGTGCCAGCTCAATGCCCCCTCAGGACACACGCCTGGGTGGCAGGTTTGACCCTCAGTTGGGGTGTGTGCGAGAGGCAACCAGTCGGCATTTCTCACATAGATGCTTCTCCCCCTTTCCTGTTCCCTCCCTTCTCCTCTCTCTAAAAAGTAAATAAATATTTTTAAGGAAAGAAAACCGGGTAGGGCTCCTCAAAACATGAAAGACAGATTTGCCATGTAAGCCAGCACTGCCACTTCGAGTGCACACTCAGAAGAGTCGAAAGCAGGGTCTCAGAGAGGTGGTTGCACACCCATGTCCCCAGGTGCACTGTTCACAGCGGCCCAGGGACAGAAGTGACCAACGTGTCCATGAAAGGGTAAACGAGCGTGGCAGGTATGTCTGACATCGCTCAGCTGTAGAAAGGAAACTCTGACCCGTGTTACATAGAGCACGGACCAGCTTCAAGGACACCAGCCTAGGTGACGGAAGCCAGTCCCAAGGAGGTGACCACTGGGTCATCCCATTTATAGGAAGAAACCAGAGCAGTCAGATTCAAGGAAACAGAAAGTAGTTGTGGTTGCCAGAGGCGAGAGGGGGGAGGAGGGGGAAGGGCGAGGTAGTGTTTAATGGGTGCAGGGTTTCAGTTTGACAAGATGAAAGGTGCTGGCCTTGGCTACACAACATTGTGCGATGTACTTGACCATGTACAGGGACTTAGCACCACTGAGCTGTGCACTCAGAATGGTTAAAAGGGTGAATGTTATGTTATGTGTATTTACCACCATTAAAAACTTAACAATGAGGAAAAAGAAGATTCCAGAATTAAGAAGCTCTCACAAAGGGCAGCACTGAGACCTAAGTCACATCTACCTGGAGCCCGAACTTGTGCTTTAGAAACAGCTCAGGGGTGCAGGGCTTCTCCGCGTGCAGTTGACCTTTCCTCCGGTGTCACCAGACCCTGCTCTGATCGGTGGGGCTCAGCGTCCAGACCAGGACCCGTCAGTGGAGGCCTGTGACCCACACACTCTGCACGTGTGTGCAGACACCTGCTCCCTGGGGACAAACTGACATCTCCATGGGACCACCCTGGGAAAGAAAGGGGCTCGGACACAGCCGCACCTCCCGGAGTTGCTGAGAAGTGCTCAGAGCCAGCTTCACGGGCTGGGGTCCTGGTTCTGTCTGCACTGAGCCCTGGTTTCCTCTGATTGTAATACGGAGCCGGTGCGGATGAGCTCTGCAGATTGCTCGTCTTTGATAAACCACGACTTAAGGAGGGACATGCTGGCATTCATTTCCCTGTGTTACAGGCTGTTCTTTCTCTGTGATGTAGAGTATTTTTAGCGCCATCAGCATTAGCCTCCCGAGAGGCTCGGGAGAGTCAGGAGCTCTGTATACACGAGACAGCTGAGGCGCAGAACGAAGGTTCTGACGTCTCTAAAGACCGACAGAGACACAAAGACAGCCCAGGTGTCCCGCTCCCCTGGGGTGCCAGGCCGGGTCCCCTGTGCCCTCCTCACAGTGTGCAGGAGGCTGCAGACCTCGGGTTAGCACACACAGTTATGACACAGGCTGGCTGTCATCCAAGACCCATCTGGGACCCCCGAGTTCACTGTCGGCTCTTAGCCCTGACACGACACCTCTCTCCATGGGCCCCAAGTACCAGAACCCGATGGGCAAGCTGATGTTTTCCTGGATGGCCATGATGGTGTATGTGAAAAGGACCCAGTTTTATCAGGGGCAGGAAGCCACCCTGTGCTTCACACGCTGGGCTAATTATATGCTCTCCTCTGAGTTCAGTGACCCCCTCTGGGCTCATCTGTCTCCCACCCCGAGGCGGGGTATCGAAGGCTCCATTGTCAGCTACTGCCCACTCACCAGACACCCGCCTGGGTGTAACCCTCACCCTCTGCTGAGGGAGCCCAGAGCCTCGCCCCTCCCTCATCTAGCTCCGGCCCCGGGAATGTCCTGCAGACACCTCCGGCATGAAGGCAAAGATTTCCTTCCCCAAACTGGCTCCTTACCCCGTGTTTCCTGTCCCCCCTCAGAAGGCACATCACCTGGTGACCAGACATCCATCATCTGTGACGTCACCCACGCTCGATTTCCAGCAGAGGTCCCTCGATGTCATCAGTTCCACTTTCCACATGTCTTTGCCTGTATCCTCTCCTTACCGTCTCCACCACCACGACCCTCACTCGGGGTTTCATCATCTGCTACCTGAATTATGACGGTGTTTCTCAAACGGCAACCCAAACTCCTCCCAGCTCCTACCACCAGAGGTGTTTTCTCAAAACGCAGCTCTGATCGCTTGCCCTCCTGCCCCCGAATCGTCGGTGGTCACCCAGAGCGCTCACGTCCTCCCCAGCCGGACCTTAACCGCCCAGCAGTGTCGGCTCTCACTGCTCTCCAAAAGCACCCTCCTCTTCACGTCCGCAGGAGTCTTTCCCTGAACGTGCCTTGTACTTTTTCCTCCATGCTATACCTCTGCCTGGAATGTTCTTCCATCCTTTTTCCAGCAGGCAAAATCTAGATGCTATTCATATGCCATCTCCCCTGAAGTGCCTGCTCTGACCCTCCAGGCCCATTCCAAGGGGGCGACTCTTTCCTCTGGACTCTTGTCACATGGTCGCTGCCTTTTAGCAGACTAGGTGCTGGTCACTTTGGATGACCTGCTCTACCTGCCTGGAGGGTCCCACCTCTGTACCCCCTGCCCCTCTCGGTGCTGAGCACATTGGACATTCAAACACTGACAGAATTAGATTCGTTCATTCATGTGTTCAGCGGATGAATATTTACTGAGACTTTGCTGTGTGCAAAGCACAGTGGAGGTCCTGAGGTGTGTGAGCACGCTTGCTTGCCAGGATCTGCTAGGGAGCTCAGATGCGTGTGCACCTGCCTGTGCCTCCTGACCACGTGTGTGAAGGGCCATGTGAACCTTGCGCACAGCATAGGGAATTTCCTGGAGGGAAATGTCCCAACACGGGTGCTGCTCTTACCCCGACAATTCGGGAGCCGCGCTAGGAGCCTCAGAGTCATCTCAGTTCCCGCCACCCTTCCAGGTCCTGGACCCCACGACCTTTGTGAAGTCCTCCCAGCCTGTCCCAGGTCACAGGAACAGGGATTCCCTCCCCCAGACTCGCTCCTCCACCAGGGGGACAACTCTGCCCATTGGTTATCTTCTCTGGTGGGTCCTGCTACTCGTATCAATCAGCAGCCCAGCAGGAAACAAAGAGCAGCATACTCTAACTAGGGTAACATAGCAGAGTTAAAAATAGGGGGTCTATTTACAAAGGTGTGGACAGGTTAGAGAGGAACCAGAAGACAGAAGGCCATGCCTCAGGGCTGGTAACAGGATGCTGCCACCCCCGAGGACCAGGACGGCAGGGGTGAGAGGAAGCACTGTTACTGGATCCTAGAAGATGGTCAAATAGAATTGCCGGGGGAGGCAGTGACTTTCCACCACTGGAACCCAGGGAACTGCAGGGATGAA
The DNA here is from genome assembly GCF_021234435.1 of Artibeus jamaicensis. Taxonomy (NCBI): domain Eukaryota; kingdom Metazoa; phylum Chordata; class Mammalia; order Chiroptera; family Phyllostomidae; genus Artibeus; species Artibeus jamaicensis. The sequence continues at coordinate 4,887,284 of NW_026522040.1, forward strand.
CCCCCAACACGTCACCGCTGATCTCCTACCAGAATCCCTGGCCCAAACCCAGCTGGCAAGGTAACCAGAAGGCAAGGGAGGCCTCAGGGGTCTCTCTGGAGGGCAGAGAGACTGGCAGGGTGGGTCTGCGGGGGTGAACAGCGGACATCGACGTGCCCCCCGCACAGGAAGAACGTCTCCCCGTGGCCTGGCACGCTACCTCTCTCAGGATGCACTGTTTGGTCATTGTGTCCCTGTTTAATTAACTAAAGTAACAATGCTCTCGTGAGCGACAGACTCACTTGGTGCGACGGGGACCCGTACACAGGGGTGGAAAGCCTGGAACTCTGGACAGAGACTGCCTGAGCTAGAAGCCAGCTCTGCCAGTCTGTGACGTTAGGCAAGTGACACCACTTCTCTGCACTTTGGTGACTTCCCCAGATCATTATGAGGAAAAAGAGGCAACCTGTACAAAGTCTTGGAGACAGTGCCAGCCGCACCATGCTCAATAAACATGGGATTGGTGGTGGTGGTGTTACTAACCTTCTTCAGAACCCCAGGTGACGTGGGGTGGCAGGGTCCCAGACTCTGTCCCACCCCTACCGCCCCTGACGGTCCTTATCCTGCACCTTTAAGACACAAGAGGTGACCAGGAACCGGAGCTGCTTCCTGCAAATGCCAAGGCTGGTCCAGATCCCTGTGCTGACCTGAGGGGCCGTCCACCCAGTGCCGAGACTCGATGCCAAGACCCAATGCCGATTACACGGATGCGTGGGAATTAGAGGCTCCACCCCTAACTCACACGGACACTCTGGAATCCCCTCAGAGTGTCTGTGTGACGGCCCCAAGGCCTGGCTGTGGAATGCTGGGGCCATGGTGTTCCCCTCGAGGGGTGCCAGTGTTTCTCTTTCCAGAAGAGAGCTCACCATTTGCTCAGTAGATTCAGCGTCGGCCCGTGGACCAAAAGTTCGCCGGTTCAATTCCCAGTCAGGGCACATGCCTGGGTTGCATTGGGGCCAGGCCCCCATTTGGGAGCACGTGAGAGGCAACCAACTGATGTCTCTCTCACACATTTAGGTTTCTCTCCCTCTCTTTCTCCCTTCTTTCCCCGCTCTCTAAAAATAAATAAGTAAAATCCCTAGAGAGGGAGGCTGGCGGAAAGGGGCCGCTGGAATTCCAGGGCTCCCTCCCAGCACCATTTGACGCTGCTCCCCAGGTTGTACCAGGAACAGGAGAGCCCATCAGTCTCCTTGAGTTTTCTCCAAATAGCAGTCTTGGAGAACAGGCAGCCCCGGACGCAGCCCCCGCTCAGGAGCTCACAAGGGGCGTGGGGCTGCGCCCTTCAGGTCAGTCCCGCCAGAGCCCAACCTTCTCTGCCATAAACAGGGCCCTAAGGAGGTGGGGGAAGCAGAGGGGTGATGGACTGTTTTCTCTGCAGCATGATCAATTAAGAAGGAAGTTAAAAGGGCCATTGTGTTATTCCACTTATGAGAGGAATGTGACCTGGGGCCATGGTTCCAGGTACCTGCTCTCCGCAGCTCTGGTCCTGCTGCTCTGATAAGGGAGGCTCTGGGGAAGTAGAATCTGCCTGGTCTCCCACGAGGGCTTCTGCAGAGTGGCCTGCAGGGCCCACAGCAAGCGGATTGGGGTCAGCAGGTTCATCTGAGGCTCTTCCCAAGCCCTCTGCTGTTCTCCCACAGGCCCCAGGCCACCTCTTTAGGGCTCAGGGCTCTGTGGCACGTCTCCTCCTGTCTGCTCTGTTCTCTGTCCCCTAAGATGTGGCCAAGCCGACCCGATTCCCAGCCCGTGTAGGTCAAGCATGAGTTTTGCATGGACAAACTACCCCAAATTAGCATCAGGGCTCATGCCAGCATAATTACAAAAGCCCAGGACTGGGTAGATACTTGAGGGAAGCTAAGAAAGAATTCTTACAATTGGCCAGTGCCTGAAATTTCACCCTTAGACATTCGTTCCTTTAACTTAAACACTGAATCTTCAGGAGTTCTTCCTACAGAAGAGAGAGTGACCTTCTTTCTAGGTGGCCACATGTTCATTCCAATGGCATGTTTCCAGAGACAATGGTCTTGCCCATGCCCAAGTCCTGGCCTGCTTGAGGAGATGCCCCTGGAGGTTGGCCCCTGGACACCAAATGGCTCAGAAGAGCAGTAGCTTGAGGACCAGCAGCTGCGGGTGGTAGGTAGTGTGAGATGGAGAGTCGCTGCCTCTCTGGGTCCAGTTTCCCACCTCTGAAGTGAGGAGGTGGAGGGTGGTCTCCAGGCTTCTCCCAGCTCAGACGTGCTCGGCTGAGTATGGGCCTCGGTCTTGCTGTGTCCTGGGCTGATGTCCTGTCCCTTTACCAAATATTGAGTGGTGGGCAGAGGTGATGAACACCTGGGACAGGAGGCAGGATCAAGGCTGATGTCTGTGAGTTTCTCTTCCAAGTTCAAGGACTGGGGGCAGAAAGTCAGACAGCTGGTGCAGGGGTAGTTGATGGGAAGGAAAATTTGGAAAGGCCCATCCTACCCACGGCCCCGTCTCTCCCACGCGTCCACTCACTATGTTTTGCAGGTGGGTCTCTACTAAATGTGTGCGGGTGTGCCAACGGAAAACGGTCACGATTTTGTGTGTTTGCCAATGATTCGAGACTCAGCATAATTTCATTTTTTAAAAGAACTTAAGACCTAAGGGATTACTTCTTCAACGTCACCTCAGCGCAAACCCTCTCCCCAGGAAAACAAAAATAAATTCTCTGTCACACATTATCGACATTATTAAAGCTTAGAGAAGGGAAGTAGCTTGACCCCAAGGGCAAATATCTGAATTTAAACACAGACAAAATGCCTCTTAATCAATGTGCATCAATGTCACATCAATATGTATATATTTAATCTTTCCAAACAAGGATAACTAGGCTCATGGGCTCTCCCGACTCCAGGGCATCAGGAGGAAAGTGAGGAAGAAGCAGTTTAGGAATAAGGGGGAAAGAAAACACTACTTGAGTCATCAATGCTCCAAGGAGACTTTTCCGGGTAGCTACAGAAACTGGTACCAAAAGTTTTAGATAAAATCACTGTGGGATATTAAGCACAAAATGGAATTTGGGGGCAAAATCCATGATCTTAAGGGTGACGTTGGGGAGAATGATCACCCACAAATCCAGCACGTGCCGTATCGAGGACGCAGCCCTAGGCCACGGGGACATCTCCTGTGCCTTCCTGGACCCCAGAGACCCTCCAGCTTGACCAGAAATCCCTCTGCTGTCCTTCCTCCAAGTGCGTCTGCCTGGGCCTGATGGTCAAACACAGGGGCAGGGGAGTGTTTTTTTAAATTTTGCTGTTCCTTTGTTCTTCCCTTTGCCTCATTATCTTGAGATGCCTTTAATATCTGAGCAGGCCTGGAACATCCCTCCTCCTCTTCTCCCACTTGGCTTCTGCCACCCCTGTGTGGAGGAGGGCCACCAGAGGAGGGAGCTGGCCTGAGTGTCTCCCGCTGGGGCAGCTGGCTCCCAGCCGCAGCCCTGGGCTGGGGGCAGGGGGCAGCAGGGAGGAACCGGGAAGAGGGTCCTGCAGCCTCCACGAAATCCATCGGCCACAGGAAATGGGCTTTTAGCAGAAATGAAGGCTGTCTGTCTGTCAACGCTTCTGCCCCCCCCATGTATGTGTACATACATGCACACACACATTTGCACACCACTGAGTTCTACAGCCAGCAATGCCTGAGCCACGTGCCCCGTGCATTGTTAGGTGACAGGAGGTGGGAGGGGGGAGGGGGAATTCTAGGCTGGAACATGCAAAATCAGCGGTTTTCCTGCAATACAACCCCAGGTAAACACCCCCGCAGACAAGATATTACTTACATGGACAGTGGTCAACATTCCAGATCTCCCAGATGACTCCCAAGCCATCAGGGTTCCCGTCAGTCCAGGTGGAAGGGAGGGAGGTTGGCCTGTCACGTCCAGACGGAGCGCTGTGCTGGGACGGAGGCGCAGGCGGAAGGGGGCCCCCAGCCCCAGGAGCCCCGGCTTCCAGTGGAGCCACCGCCGCACACAGGCCACGCTCAGCAGGCAGCCCCTGGCGCTGTAATGCCAGTTCTGTGAGAGGACTGACGAGGGGCCGGGGCGTCCCCAAAGAGGGGGCCCTGAGCCGAGCCTTATGCTCTGAGCTAACTTCTCCAGGCAGCGCCTGCGGGCAAGCCCAGCGTAGGACAGGCCTGCTCAGAAGCAGCGAGGACACAAGCCACTTGGGAGCTGATGAGGCTGCAGGAGAAAACAGGATCAGGTCACAGAGGACTCGGACGCTGGGATGAGAGTCTGGATTTCCTTTGCTGTAGGAAAGGAGTTTCCAGCGAAGGTCTTCTGCAACAGTAAATCACAGACCCCAGAGGCTGACTGCCTGGGTTCAAGTCCCCGCTCTGCCACTGTCTAGCTGTGTGGCCTTGAGACAGATGCATTACCTCTCCGTGTCTCCGTGTTGTTACGTGGAGTAATGTGTTTCATTATGTATAGGGTGCACTTTTCCCCCACACATTTTACAACATCAAAAATCCCCTTCATCGGACTTCCGCCAAGATGGAGGCATAGGTGGATGTGCCGTGCCTTCTCACACAACCAAGATTAGAGAAAACTAGATATTAGCAACAGAAAACACAGCCAGAACATGGAAAATTGAACTTTTCGGAAGTCCGTTAACAACAAATTCTTCAGCCTGACCTGTAAGGGGCGAAACCAGCGGCTGGCGGAGCAGGGTTGCACAGGAGGACTCGGCCAGACACACTCAGGCCCGCGGAATCCAGGCGCAGGGTCAGACCTAGTGAGCGACCCAGCGAGCAACCAGGCGAGCGACCGCGGGGGAGACAGCGGGGCAGTGGGGCTGCGTGTTGGCTGAGGTCGAGCATTTGTGCGCGGGTGGACAGGCGAGGGAGTGGGCGGTCGGACCTGGCCGGCAGGTCCCCACGGCAAGCGGCAGTGGAGGGCGCCGCCATTTCCCTGCTCTGACACCACCTCCACATACAGGGTCATAACCCAGCGACTCTGAGTGGCCCAGCCCAGGTGAACCACCTAAGGCACAGCTCCTCCGCACCCAGCTGTGAGAAGAGGCAGAGGGGGTCGCCATTTCCCCGCTCTGACCACGCCCCCACATACAGCGTCACAACCCAGCGACCTGGGAATCCAAGGCGCCGCTTCTCACATTTAAAGGGCCCGAACAGACCAAGAATGGTGCAGGAGGATCTCAGAGCCCCAGAGCCAATAGATCTAAGCGATGAAGAAATAGCAAAACTCACAGACGCACAGTTTAAAACACTGGTGATCAGGATCCTCACAGAACTGGTTGATTATACCGACAAATTAGACAAATATATGAAGGCGAAACTAATTGAAATAAATGGAATTGCACAGGACACCAATAGCAATGAAAAGGAAACTGGGACTCAAATCAATGGAGTGGACCAGAAGAAAGCAAATAATGGCCAAACAGAAAAGAGTGAAGAAGCAAGAATTCAAAGAAATGAGGAGAGTCTTAGGAACCTCCAGGACATCTTTAAACGCTCCAACATCCGAATTATAGGGGTACCAGAAGGGGGAAAGGCACAGCCACCAGTGGAAAACTTATTTGAACAAATAATAAAGGAGAATTTCCCCAATCTGGCAAAGGAAATAGACTTCCAGGAAATCCAGGAAGCTCAGAGAGTACCAAAGACATTGGACCCAAGAAGGAACACACCAAGGCACATCGTAATTACATTAGCCAAGATTAAAATGAAGGAGAGAATCCTAGAAGCAGCAAGAGCTAAGGGGACAGTCACCTACAAAGGAGTCCCCATCAGACTGTCAGCGGATTTCTCAACAGAGACCTTACAGGCAAGAAGGGGCTGGAAAGAGGTATTCCAAGTCATGAAATCCAAAGACCTACAACCAAGATTGCTCTATCCAGCAAAACTTTCATTTAGAATGGAAGGACAGATAAGGTGCTTCTCAGATAAGATCAAATTCAAGGGAGTTCATCATCACCAAGCCCTTATTATATGAAATGTTAAAGGGACTTATCTAAGAAAAAGAAGTAAAAGAAACATGAACAGTGAAAGGACAACAAACTCACAGTTATTAACAACCACACCTAAAATGAAAGCAAACTAAAAGGACAGCTAGATCAGGAGTGGAAACATAGAAATGAAGATCTCAAGGAGGGTTAGCAACAGGGGAGTGGGAGGAGGAGAAGGGGGAGAAGGTACAGAAAATAAGTAGCATAGACAGTAGATAGAAAATAGATGGGGGGCAAGAATAGCATGGGAAATATAGAATCTAAAGGACTTGAGACACATGGTCATAAACTAAAGGGGGGGTGATGGTGGGGATGGGGGGTAGGGTGGAGGGGAATAAAGGGGGAATAGAACAACTGTAACAGCATAATCAATAAAAAAAATTTTTAAAAATCCCCTTCATCATCAGCTAGGTGGCAATAACGACGCAGGTGCCACCAGCTGTGCACATATATCAAATTCACAGAAACAGTGTTGGTCATTCAGAAGAAAACCTAAGCTTTTAAGAAACACTGCTCTGCTTTTTCAAAAGATTATTTATTTATTTGTTTGTTTATTTATTTGTTTATTTATTTATTTATTTTTAGAGAGAGAGGAAGGGAGGGAGAAAGAGGGAGAGAAACACCAATGTGTGGGTGCCTTTTGCACACCCCCTACCGGAAACCTGGCCCACAACCCAGGCATCTACCCTGACTGGGAATCGAACCAGTGACCCTTTGGTTTGCAGGCCAGCACTCAGTCCACTGAGCCACACCAGCCAGGGCCAGAAGCACTGTGTTATTTTAGTGGCACAGAGAATATCATGTGGGAAGAAATAGCTGATGACTCTGCGTTTAAAAACAAGTCAGAAGGGCGTGACCCCCGAAGATGAGGACATTTCAATACCAACTAGACTGATTTATTTCATTTACAAACTTCTTTGGTACACACGAGATAGATGTATTGAAAGTCCATATCTCAACAAGTCACCTTATAATCGATGGCATCTTCAAGTTCACTGAGCTATGGCTATAAGCATACATACCTCCTAAGGTTGTTGGGAGGATAAACTAAGTTAATATTTATAAAGCACTTGGAATGGCGCACGGCACATAATCATTGCAATCTACATGCTGTCCCACAGCCTGATTTGTGTTTTAGAAACGTTCCTGGCAGGGCTATGCATTAGAGGAGGGAACTGGGGGCAGGTCAGGAGCCCCCTGCAGTGGTTGGGGGGGCGAGGCAGCGAGAGCCCATGTTAATCACGGTCATAGCAACACCACAGACTGGGTGGGTGGGCTGGAAGGAGAGTAAAAGACAGAAAACTGTACTTGCACAACAATTTAAAAAATAAATTTTAAAAAAAGTGATGGGTGACTGGGAAGAGTTCTGGTGGCGGGTCCTCGCCCATCCGTCACTGGCTATGTTTAACGTGAGGAAGAGGGAGGAGCTGGAAACAACAGCGACGTTGCTGGCAGGGCCACAGAGTGAAGCTCTCACCTGAGGTGGGAAATCCAGAGAAGCGGGTGTGGGGAGGGAAAGAATGAGTTCAGTGTGGGACACGGCTGTGGGACTTCTGTGAAGCATCCAGGTGGGAGGATCTGGCAAGAAGCTAGAAATTAAGGGCCAGCGCTCAGCAGACACATGCAGGCCCGTGGAAAGAATGAAGGCAGGAAGAGAGCAGGAGAGAGGGAGGAAGAAGGAAGGAAGGAAGGAAGGTAGAAAGAAGGAAGGAGAGATGAACGCATCCCTGCCCACCATGCATGGCTCACGTCACTATTGGAACACTCACTGCATTCTCTGTAATACTCGTGTTATTTGTTCAGTTGTTAGTCTCTCCCACTAAAGGGCCAGCTGAGGGCAGGGACCGCATTCCCTCACATTTGTAGCTCGGTGCTGAGCCAGGAACCCAGTACGCACTAAGCTACTCCATGAACATATGTGGGTCCCACACTCTGTAAGGGTCGAAGCTATGAAGCCTTGTCTCTGGCTCATTTGCTCTTCCCTTGGCTCCTTCAGCCTGTGGTTGGTGACGACAAAGCAAAACGACTGGGAACCAGATGGGTTAGGAGGGAAAACTCAGGCTCCTCACCAGCATCAATTCTCAGCTGGGTGAGGAGAGAGAAAAGAGAGGCCACAAGAGAGAGGAGACAACACAAGACAAGACAGATGAGCACGGAAGACAAGAGGGAAGAGAAGTGAGAGTATCCCCCATCCCATTAGATCTGCCACAGTCCCACTGCTGTCCCCTGCTGTGGCTGCAGTGTCCCTCCAACCAGGAAACCCCACCCAATCAGCTTTCCCAGTTCAAGTTCATCACACTTCCAGGCAGTGTCTGAAGGGGTGGTGGGGAGCACAGCCTTGATCCCAGGAGCTTAGGTGCAGGGCCGTCAACCTGGCTGTGGCTGGGCAACAGGGAGCCCAGCACCCCGCTTTAGTGGCTGGGCCTGTTTCCTCATCTGTGCTCTCAAGGGGTGGATGCTGGTGAATGTCGGCTCCTTCCTGACTCTAGCCTCTGATTCCCTCTCTCCTGCCTCCCTTCAGCTCAGAGCTGGAAGCACAGCAGAAATATGCCTTCCTGGGGCTTGGCCCCTGTTGTCAGCAACTTGTGATAAGATGCTTATCCCCCCACCCACTGCATCGCTATTTGTTCTGTAGCCCGCCCTTCCCCAGACTCTGTCCCGCTCAGTACCGCACAGTGTGTCTCTGGTCTCCGTCATCAGGGTCAGCCCTCTGAGGTCTTTCCTGATTTCTCAGGAGCACCCACGCCCTGCCACCCGGAGGCCCGGCTGTCAGTCCACACGTGCTCCTGTGATCATCTCATTGTCCGGATGAATCACCGTCCAGTTCAAACAGAAAGTCTTAAGGGGAAGTTTGGAACCTCCGCCCTGGGACACACCCTGCACCAGTGTGGGCTTTCTGAGGAGCCCCCATGCTTAGGGGGCAATCCAGTCCTATGCTGCTGCCCCCAGGCTCAGGCTGAGAAAACGAACAGGGAAGGGGCAGCGGCCAGCAGCCCGGTGGGAACTGAGCCCTGGGACAGAGCACCTGGGCAGCCCTGCTCCTGGGGAGGAAAAGGGATGAGACCAGGGAAGTGCCGCTCCGGCCTGCCCCACGCCACCACTCTTTCCTTCCCCGGATGCCCCAGGATGAACGCATCTTTGGCTCTACTTTGGGTCCTGGCCACCCTCTCCCGCCCCAGGCCCATCGCAGAAATGCTGGGTCTCCCAACCTGCACCACTGCCCACCGGCCTGGGTCTGCCCCAGGGACGTCCACCCACTACCGACCTGGGACTTTCCCCAACCCCACGGCCTGTCCCACAGACCTCCTTGGCTCTTGCTTTGCCCCAGCTGGCTGGGAGGGCACAAAGTCCCCCTACTTCATCAGAGCTGGAAAGGGGGGCGCAGAGTTGCTGAGCAAGGGTGGGGTACCAGCCATCACCGGGAGTCCACGAGAAGTGGGGGCCCCGAAGAAGCCCAGGGTTGCACCTGGAAGATGGTGGCTGCCAAGGGCCATGACAGAGACCAGGGGGCTTTACAAGGAGACCCCGGAGCAGCATTACAGTTGGGACAGGCAGGGGGAGAGATGTTCGCAGGAAGAGGCCGGAATTCCACAAGGAGATACAGGAAGCCAAATGTGGCAACCGGAAGTTTTGTATAGATGGAGGGGAGCCGTGGAAACTCAGATGTGAGGGATGAAAACGCCCAAAGGCCCTGAGTTGTGTGCAGAAGGGGCCTTAGAGGGCACAGGTTGGCTGGCCGGCCCAGCGCCAGTTAGTCGGAGGTGAGAACCTCCGGGCAGGCTCAGCAGAAATGACAGGAAAACAGTGCATACTTTGGGAATGGCTTCACCAGTGTAGGAAGGGGAAGGGGAGGTAGGCAACGGGTGGCTTTAGCTCAGGGGGAAAAATATTGGGGAAAGTTGTTCTTTTATGCATCTTATCTCTGTGCTTGTTTTACTCAGCTGTCAGAACCCCTCCTTCACCAGGCACACTGCGCAGTCCACAGAGTGGTTTTCCCGCGTGTGTGCTCCTTGTGGGCAGAGAACGTCTTTAGTCCACCCTCGTTCCAGCCGTGGGATCACCTAAAACACGTAAAGGCCCATCCGAACAGCCGGCAGCCAGCAGCCACACCCGAGACCACCAGCTGAGCCCAGCTGAGACTACCAGCTGTACCCTACACAGAGCCTGGTCCCAAGAAACACTGCTTTGAAACAATGTGGGTGAGCACCAACTTAAAGAAGGGAAAGTATCAGTCAGTTTAGGGACTGAAGTGACTTTCTTCTCCCCGTAGCACGGTCCTGAGAGGGGCTCCAGTAAGATAGAGGGCGTGTCCCTGGCTGCCTGCCGCCGAGCTGGTCCTAAACCCGGGCTGGCCCAATGGGAGCAGCTGGGCCCGGCTGTGTTCTCAGAACTCGAGATCGCCTCTGGCATCAGCACATAGCACCAGGGACAAAATAAATAAATACAGACAAACCAGTGACAGCTGCCTGCCATCACTGTAATTAAAAAAAATACGAAGTCTACTATGGTCAGCTTTCTGCTTCCCTCTGATGCCCCTACACACACACACACACACACACACACACACACACACACACACACACAGCCAGCCACCTGCGGAGGGTTGGAGGTTGCAGCCGGGACAGAGGCTCCTCAGCCCCAGGTGTGGCCCCAGCTCTGAGCTCTTAGGCACCTTCTCTCCCTTCACCTCACCTGCCCTGCCCTTCAGGTCCTTTCTAGAACCTGCCAGGCTGGGACTGCACCTCAGGGCTTCCAGCCTTTCTGTCCTCAGTGGCTGGACAACTCTCCTGTCAAATGTCCTTACCGCCCCCCATCACTCCATCCAAACACGGCTCAAACATCACCTCCTTAGAAAGGCCTGCCCTGCTTGCCCTGCCCAAAATACTGCGCATGCAGCCTGTCACCATCCAACCCTTTTCTACTTCCGTTTTCTTCAAGGCACGCATCTCTATGTGAAGTTGCATTATCATATTTGTACGGGTTCCCCTCAGTCCCCTACCCTCCCCCAGCCCCGCACGTTCAAACAGCTCCAGGCCCAGGGACTGTCCTGCTCACTCTTGTCTCCCAAGCAGCTTGAACAATGCCTGGTATGTAGTTAACTTTCAATAAATAGATATTCACTGAAATGAAGTGTTCCTCGTTGAGGGCCAAGATGACCCATCTGACTCACCATCAGAATTTGAGCCGCTGTTTCCAGTGAAGGGTGAGGTGGGGAGATGTCCTATTCACTGCCGTCACAAGGCCACCTGCCAGTCAGCAGCACAGGAATGACCGTTATCCTAATTTCCTTGTGCCAGACCCTCAGCTGGTTTCTCTGTACGTACTGAGTGATTTATTCCTTATGATGATCTTACGCATTCAGCGTTCTTGTCCCCATTGAACAGATGGGAAAACCAGGGCTCGGGGAAGGAATTTGTTCCCCAGGTTCACTAGCTAACCCATCACAGAGCCTGGACTTAATAAACTCAGGCCTGTTTGACTCCAAGCTCAGCCATGAAGAAGCTTTTTCCTGGGACTAAGCTGGAGTGGCCGCCCTATTATCCAGCAACCCCACTTCTGGGTATCCATCCAAAGAAAACAGAATCACTACCTGCAGCACTCTGCTCGGGGAGGAGGAGGAGGTGCTGCACCAAAGGAAAGATGGGAGACTTCCAGGCACGGAAGAGGCTGTGGAAAGTGCCTATCAGCACAGCAAAGTCAATCAGTGGACCACAGCTGTCGCAGAACAGAACTGAAGCCAACTCATCAAGCTGGGAAAACCATTTCAATGCATTGTGACCTGTGTAATTATGCAGAAGATGGAGCAGGATTGCACACGGCAAATTCTCTTTTTTAAAAAATTTTATATGTTTATTTTTAGAGAGACAGGAAGGGAGAAAGAGAGGGAGAGAAACTTCAGTGTGTGGTTGCCTCTCTCGTGCCTCCAACTAGGGACCTGGCCCACAACCCAGGCATGTGACCTGACTGGGAATCAAACCAGCGACCCCTTGGTTTGCAAGCCAGCACTCAATCCACTGAGCCACACCAGCCAGGGCCGCGGCGTGTGCGAAGGGAGAATGAGAGCCGTGCTGCATCGTCAGCACCTTTGGACTGTCCGTCTGGCCTCCTCGTCCACCGGGCTCTTCTTCCTTCTGTCTCAGCATTTCTCTCCCATCTTCGTCAACCACAGGCCAGGAATTCACTGAACGCCTTCCTATTCTCTTCGGGGCTTTTTGTGGCACTCTTGCAATGTAAAGAAACCCGATGACCGCACTGTTCTAGAAGCAGCACGCTGTCTGTCAGGGGAATCCTTCCCCTTGGGCAGGCGAAGGCCCGACCGCCACTGTCCTCAACTCTGAATCTCTCCATTCAAAGGTGCTGAAAACTCAAGTCTGCTGGTGCGAAACTTTCTCTACTCTGTGAAATGATTCAAACACACCACTTTTGCTAGAATAAATTAATCCAATTTAAAAAAAACACTAACTCCAAAAGCTCTCTGCATCCCCCATGTTCACTGCAGCATTATTACCAATAGCCAAAACGTGGCTATTAACAACCTAAGTGTCCGCTTATGGGCGGGTGGATAAAGAAAATGTGGTATATGTCACGGAATATGATTCAGCCACAAAAAGAAGGAAATCTTGTCATTTGCAACAACATGGGTGGACATGAGGGCATTATGCTAAGTGAAATAATTCAGACAGAGAAAGACAAATACTGTATGATCTCACTTAGGTGTGGAATCAAAAAATAAACAAACAAAACCCGAGCTCACAGATACCAAGAACACTGGGGGTTGCCCGGAGTGGGGGGTGTAGGGGGCACCCAGGTGGGTGAAGGAGATCAAAAGGTACAGTCCTGTCCTGGCTGGTGTGGCTCAGTGGATTGAGCATGGGCCTGTGAAGCAGAGGGTCACTGGTTCAATTCCCGGTCAGGGTGCATGCTTGGGTTTTGGGCCAGGTCCCCAGTCTGGGGGCACATGAGAGGCAACCACACAATGATGTTTCCCTCCCACGCTTTCTCCTTCCCTTCCCCTCTCTCTAAAAATAAATAAATAAAATGTTTTTTTTAAAAGGTACAGTCCTAACCTGGCTGGTATAGCTCAGTGGATTGAGCACGGGCCTGCGAACCAGACAATCGCGGTTCGATTCCCAGTCAGGGCACATGCCTGGGTTGCAGACCAGTTCCCTGCAGGGCAGTTCCCAGCAGGGGACGTACGAAAGGCAACCATACATTGATGTTTCTCTCCCTCTCTCCTTCCGAAGATAAATAAATAAAATATTTTAAAAAAAAAAGGTACAGTCCTCTAGTTATAAAACAAATAAAATGAGGTGTCCAACCTTTTGGTGTCTCTGGGTCACAATGGAAGAAGAGGTGTCTTGGGCCACACGTTAAATACATTGTGTCACATAATCACACACAGAAAGCTCACAATGTTTAAGAGTTTATGATTTTGTGTTCTGCATTCACAGCCGTAAGTGACCCACTGGCCACAGGCTGGACACCCTACCATGTGGCAACAATACTTAATAATACTACATTGCATATTTGAAAGTTGCTGAGAGAGTAAAATCTTTTTCGTTTGTTTTTTATTGATTGATTTGAGAGAGAGAAACATCCATCTGTTGTTCTACTTACTCATGCACTCATTGGTTGATTCTTGCATGATTCCTGACCAGGATCAAGCCCATAACCTTGGTGTATCAGGACAACGTTCTAACCAACTGAGCTACCCAGCCAGGGCCACAAGAGTAAATCTGAAAAGTGTTCATCACAAAAAAAAAATTAAGTAACTACCTATGGTGACAGATGTTAACTGGACTTACCATGATCATTCAACAGTGTATACAAATATCAAATCACCATGTTACACACCTGAAACAAATATAGTGCCCTGTGTCTATTATACCTCAATTTAAAACAGAAATAAAGAAAGAGAGACTGATTGCCTCATTCCTGCTGAAACCTCCCCCTCCGCGGGTTCCACATCAGTGGGTAGCGGCCTGCCCAGGGAAGGCCCTTTTCCACATTCCCTACCCACGGCTCTGAGAGCGCTGAAGGAGTCAATGAGGCTTGTCCAGCCTCACACCCGAGCTTCCCAACAAACCCTCAAAGCCTTGGGGAGGTATGAGGGGAGGGAGGGAGAAAACTGTAGGGGCAGAGGGAGGTTAAATCGTCTCTTTTCTGAGTGCTGTGTGCCAGATAGGAGGTGCAGCCAGGGGCTCGCTCAGACCCTCCACCCTTCCCCTGCCCCCGATAGGTGTCTCCCACAGTTATCTCAGCCAGGGGAACAAACCCTCAGTCAGCTGAATGGGGCTGGACCCCTGAGGCCCGGCTGCCTAGGACAATGGGTGGGGTTTCCTGCAGGGACTGCAGGTGGGAAGCCAGGCCCAGGCTGGCCCCAGGAAGGCAGACACCCAGTGCAGGAGCGGGGAGACCCCACTGGCAGGGGGATGCAGGGTCCAGGATTCCAGATGTTGACTCACTGCGTGTCTCAGGGACAAGTCACTTCCCCTGGGACACCTTTGTCTCTAAGGGACAGAGTCATCCCACATCCACCTCCAAGGGCTCTGAGGACATGCTCAGGAAAAAGGAGAAGGAAGGGAGACTCAGAACAAGGGATCCTTTAAGCAAAAATGAGGTTTCCCAGCCTTAGCAAGTGTCCTGCTCACAGGGCTCCCTGGGCACTCCGTGATATCTCAGCTTGACCTGGACCACACCCTCTGAAGTAGCTACTTTTCCTGCTCCCACTTCACAGATGAGGAAACTAAGGCTTGGAAGGGTCAAACAGTTTGCCCAGTCACATCTACACCACATTTTTAATTTTAAAGGAAAATGAGTTCAGTTCCATCATCTTATATCCTTTCCCACATCATCAGCACAGCCAGGTGCCCAGAGCTCTCCAGGGCCTCACCATGGGCAATGAGGGTATTTGCATTGCCTACAAGGTCCACTTCCAGCCTGCCAGGCCACCTATAGCATGGCGCACTGACGGATGTATGGCCTTATGGCAACGGGGCTGTCCCTTCCAGCCCAGATGACACACTTCCTGCTTCATGTCGTCTCCAGCTCCTGGAGACCCTGCGCACCAGTGCGTGCTACACACAGCTCACTACCAGGGGAGAAGGGCTGGGGATCCAGAGGTTTGAATTCCAGCCTCAGCTCTGCTGCTCACCAGCACGTAGCCTCCCTCCCCACTGACGGGCTCTCCCAAGGCCCACCGTGAGCTGGAGACCCCGTCCCTGCCACTGTGTGTAAAGCACCTGGTGCTGAGATGGTACATGGGCAGGAAAAACAATGCTCTCCAGGCCTGACCAGTGTGGCTCCATCCTAGAACCACAAAGCACACAGTTGTCGGTCTGATTTCTGGTAAAGCCTCATGCCCGGTTGTGGGTTTGGTCCCCGGTCAGGGAGTGTGCGAGAAGCAACCAATCAGTGTTTCTCTCGTACATCGATGTTTCTCTCCCTCTTTCTCCCTCCTTTCACCTCTCTCTAAAAAATAAATAAGTAAAAAACAATGTTCTAGTGTGAGGAAGGACACGGATGATGTCAACACTGGTTCCATACCGTCCACTGGGGACACTAAGGCAACACAAGTTCTGCCAGCAGGATGAGCTTGCACAGGACATGGACCCCTGAGAGTGGATCCAGGTTTGAATCTGGCATAACCTGCCAGAGCCCAGTCCACCCAAATGTGACTCCTGCCGTCCGGCTCCTCCCCCTCCGGCACATGTCCTTGACCATGCAGATGGTGTGTGTGAGCCTCACAGACCCCAGGGTCCAGCTTGTTGCCCAAAGGGGTTCAGAAAATACACAGAAACCTCTAGGACTGTTCACAGCAGAAGGAAAAAAGTCACCTTCTGAGACGGCATCACCTTTGGAGACCAGTCTCCGAGGGACCTGAGCACACAGATTCCAGAGGACACTGTCAACACTGCAAGTTCAAGTTCGAACAGGGCACTTGACGGCATCCAGACCAAAGATCCCGTTGATTTTTCTAGGTGTGACCCCGTTGCTGCAGTAGACCCTTTGAGATTCCTGTCAACTCTATTTTTGTCCCCATGTCTGGGAAAACTGACTAAATTTCCTTTTATTTGGAACCCAGCCCAACTCTGAAGTTGGGTGGATGTAGCCACACTTCCGCGCCCAAGTTTCCGTAGGCTTGAAAACAACATTGGGTGTTGCAGAAACAGCTGTGCTAACAAGCACAGTTCTTATCTGTCCAAGCCGAGTCCTGCCGGGGTGTCCTGGAGAGCCAGGGCAGTGACTGAAGAGTGGCCAGCCGCACCCAACGGGAGCCAGAGTTACAAAGGGGCTGGTTCATCAGATAAGGAGCTTCACAGAAAACCCTTAGAAAGGACCAGTGGAGTGAGTTCCCCAGTGGGAGGGACTCCCCCCAAAAATGCCTCCAAAACATCTTCCAGAAAGACTGGCTTGATAGTCCTCACGCCATCTGAATCACCACCTTAGCATTTTAAACGCCCGTGTCCAAAATAGCACAGGCTGGACGTGCTGGGCCCCACAGAGTGGTCCTCCCTCCCAGAGCACAGGTTCCAGCTTTCTCATCCGTTTGGTAGTCAAACACAAGCCCCCAGCCTTGGCTGATGGGGCCCAGTGGATTCAGTGCTGGCCTGAGAACCAAAGGGTCACCAGTTCAATTCCCAGTCAAGGCACATGCCTGGGTTACAGGCCAGGTCCCCAGTTGTGGGGCATGTGAGAAGCAACCACACAATGATATTTCCTTCCCCCTCTTTTCCCTTCCTTTCCCCTCTCTAAAATTAAATAAATAAAATTAAAATAAATAAATAAATAAATAAAATCTTCTAAAAAACATTAAAAAACCACAAGCCCCGGAGGGCGGGCACCGATCTGCGCTGTCCTCTCCCACAGGGCAGGTCAAGCCGATCCACGCCAGCCGGTTTGGCAGTATTTGTCAGTGCCGGGCCTTTCTGCATCTGCCCGGCTGCACGGCAGAGGCACCCAGGAGGCCTTAGAAATTACCTCTGCTCACCCCAGACATTCTGATCTATCTGGTCTGGGACGTGACTCAGGCCTTGGCACTTTTTATTGATTAATTGACTGATATTTAGAGAAAGTGAGATAAATCTGTTGGTCCATTTAGCCATGCCTCCATTGGTTACTTCTTGTATGTGCCCAACCAGGGATTGAACCCACAGCCTTGGCATGTCAGGAAAATGCCCTACCCAACTGAGCTACCCAGCCAAGGCCAGGCCTTGGCATTTTTAAGTGCGTAGCCAGGACTGAGGAGTTTGGACACTAGAGTTTGGGCACTAACTTGGAGCTAGAGGTTGCTGGCAGATTGAAGCAGGCAGCCCGGGGGAGAGGAGGTAAAGCCCCTCATGTGGCCGTGTGTAGAGAATCAAAGACGTCAACATAGCACATCATCAAAGTGGGGTGGCTGGCTTGGTTGGGGAAGGTGCTTGGCCCCAGATTCGCATCTTTCTTCTCTTTCAAAGAAGAAATTATGAGGTCTGCGCATCATAGGAGAGACATTAATATACTTATGAATGAGTATGACCCAGTCACTGGTCAGTCTGGACAGGTTGCTGAGGTCAGCATGGATGCCTGCTGGAGGCTGGTGTCTGAGACCCCTGCCCTCTAACAGCCGCCACTCACCAAAAGGCTCAGAGACTTCCAGTCAAGATGGAGGCATAGGAAGACACACTTTGCCTGCTCGCACAACCAAAAAAGGACAACAACAATAATTTAAAAACAAAAACAACCAGTACTGACAGAAAATTGAACTGTATGGAAGTCTGACAACCAAGGAGTGAAAGAAGACACATTCATTCAGACAGGTAGGAGGGGCAGAGTCAGGCAGCCAGGAGGAGAGGGGTCACAGCAAGGCAGCTGCGGGTTGACCAGGTGGTCCCACATTTGCTCGCAGATAAACCAGGCAAAACTGGGGAAAGAGACAGATCGCACAACCCAGGGTCCTGGCGCAAGGAAATAAAACTTCTAAACACCGACTGAAAACACCTGTGGGAGTTGAGGTGCTGGGAGAGACTCCCAGCCTCACAGGAGAGTTCGTTGGAGAGACCCACAGGGTCCTAGAACGTACACAAACCCACCCACATGTGGATCAGCACCAGAAAGGCCAGTTTGCTTGGGGGAAGCAGGGGAAGTGACTGAAATCCGGCAAAGAGCAGAATAAGCACCATTGTTCCCTCTCAAACCCCTCCCCCACATACAGCATCACAACCCAGTGACTGGGTTGCTCCACCCTGGTGAACACCTAAGGCTCCACCCCCCACTACATAACAGGCATGCCAAGACAAAAAAAAAAGGCTCAAATGAAAGAACAGATCAAAGCTCCAGAAAAAATACAACTAAGTAAGAAGAGGTAGCCACCCTATTAGATGCACAGTTCAAAACACTGGTAATCAGGATGCTCACAGAATTGGTTGAATTTGATCACAAACTAGATGAAAAAAATGAAGACTACACTAAGTGAAATAAAGAAAAATGTACAGGGAGCCAATAGTGATGGAAAGGGCACAGGGACTCAAATGAATGGAGTGGACCAGAAGGAAGAAAAATACCAACCAAACAGAAAAAGAATGAAGAAACAAAAGAATTCAAAAAAATGAGGAGAGGCTTAGGAACCTCCAGGACATCTTTAAACATTTCAGCGTCCAAATTATAGGGGTACCAGAAGGAGAAGAGGAAGAGCAATAAGTGGAAAAGTTATCTGAACAAATAACAAAGGAGAACTCCCCCAATCTGATAAAGAAAATAGACTTCCAGGAAGTCTAGGAAGCTCAGAGAGTCCCAAAGAAGTTGGACCCAAGGAAGAACACACCAAGGCACATCATAATTACACTAGCCAACATTAAAATGAAGGAGAGAATCAATCCTAGAAGCAGGAAGACATAAGGGGACAGTCACCTACAAAGGCGTTCCCATCAGACTGTCAGCGGATTTCTCAAGAGACCTTACAGGTAAGGGGGCTGGAAAGAGGTATTCCAAGTCATGACAGGCAAGGACCTACATCCAAGATTGCTCTATCCAGCAAAACTTTCATTTAGAATGGAAGGGCAGATAAAGTACTTCTCAGATAAGGTCAAGTTCAAGGAGTTCATCATCACCAAGCCCTTATTTTATGAAATGTTAAAGGGGCTTATCTAAGAAAAAGAAGATAAAAAAACATGTACAGTAAAATGACAGAAAACTCACAATTATTAACAACCACGCCTAAAACAAGAACAAAAGCAAACTAAGCAAACAACTAGAACAGGAACAGAACCACAGAAATTGAGATCACATGGAGAGTTATCAACAGGGGAGGAGGAAAGAGGGGAAAAAGGTACAGAGAATAAATAGCATAAATGGTAGGTAGGAAATAGACAGGGGGAGGGTAAGAATAGTATGGGAAGTGTAGAAGCCCAAGAACTTATTAGTATGACACATGGACATGAGCTAAAGGAGGGGGAATGTGGGTGGGAGAGGGTGCGTAGGGTGTTGGGGAGTGAAGGGGGGAAATGAGACAACTGTAATAGCATATTCAATAAAATATATTTTTAAAAAGGCTCAATACACCTTTGATTTTTTAAGTGATTTTAAAACATTTTGATGTTTTAATGTCTAATTCCTCTTTTGAGAGTGAAAACATCATGCTTGCTCATGGTAGGAAATGCAGAAAAGTGAAAAAAGAAAACCAAAATCACCCACAGTCCACCATCCGGAGACAACCGCTCTGAGCCCCCACAGGTGCCTCTCTGCCCTGAGCCTTGCTCTGCTCATCTCTGGCAGGTGGCCTTCCTGTGATAAGCAGTCAGAGGGAAAGTCCCTGTGGTCCAGCAGTCTCTCCAGGTGACTTGCCCTTAGTCAGTCAACCTGTGGGAGTAGGAAATGGCAGGAAACCTTGGCCCCATTTGAAGAGAAAAGGGAAGTGAGTAACCAGTTTGGGACCAGACCTCCCAGGGGCACGCTGAGTCAATCAGCAAACCTTCCTGGAATGCAAAGAATTTGGGGGCCACGAACACATGACCCCCCAGTCTCTGTCCTTGAGGACTCCCATTAAAAAAATCAGCCCCCCACACAAATACTGAGATTAAATGAGTTAATAACTCTAAAGAGCTTAAAATAGAGTACCTAGAACATACTAAGTGTTCTCTGAATGTTTGCTGATAATTTTTATTATCCAAGACATTTGGCATGTAATTTCCAAGACAGTGATAAGGATCCAAAGGGCTCTTTGTTTGGAGGGAGGAGATTGTTGGGGATTCTGAGAGCGTTAAAGACCCCAGGCTTGAGCTCTGGAACAAAGTCCAGGGCGCACAAAAACCCAGGCAATGGTGACATCTTTCTCTGGGAGGGGTGGGATGAAGCAGGTGGAGCACCCTCGGCAGGGTTCGGAGACCAGGGACAGTCACAGCACAGCTGTTTCCATGAGCACCGGTGGCAGAGCCAGCTCCGGTACGCTGTTAACCTGGTGAACGCTGCGGTCTGCCTCGGCCACTGAAGGGAAGTCCTGGCCTGGCCTGAGGGGAGGCCCTGGGAAAGGCCCCACTGCCTTGGACAGCAGAGGGGTTTTTAGAGTCTGAGTAAGGAGCAGAAAGGGGAAAGGTGGGCTGGCGGCCGCATGCCAAGGAGCAGGGATGCAGAGAGGGCCAGGATGTCTGCTGTTAAGTGTTGCTGGGCAACTGGTGTGCGAAGCGGCCTCTCTTCCTGACCTCCAGGACTCCTGCAAAATCGCACCTCTCCCAGGGCTGGGGGCTGGGTCAGAGGCGGTGACAAAGTCCTGGCTGACCCCAAGACTGCCTCTGGGCTTGCACAGGGACTCTTCAGGGGGTCTCACAGAAGCTACCTACTCTGATGCTCACACACAGGGTGTTTGTGCAAAGGACTTCACAAGGAAACACGAAATCCCCTCCATATATGTACATTATCTGTCTTGTTGTTCCAGCCACCGGGCAGTGGATCCTGGAAACTGTGGTGGACAAGGGGTGGGCCCATCCTTTGATGGATCCTTATCTACCCAAGAGCTGAGTGAGGCCAGGGCTCCCAGCTCAGCCCCCTCAGGCAGCCAGGCCAGGCCTATAATTCATATACCCTGGCTTCCAGGCTTCAGAGGGGCTTTGGTGGTAAAAACACAGTTCTAGCCAGTACCAGCCGCACCCTCTCCCCGGCCCCAGGGATTAGGGTGTGGGGGCTGCTGCATTCCTCCTGACCACCCCACCTCCAATCCCCTGCCTGTGGGGGGCCCCTCAGGCATCTGTGGGCCAGGCCTGGGAGCTCCGATGGCCCCTCACTGAAGCATTTCAGCTGGAGAAATCAGGAAGTGAGGTTGTTTCTCCCCAGGAACCGCAGGCCTTCCTCTGAGACCAGCCCTTTCCCAAGGCATCCGCCTTGCGCTGCCCGTGAGTCAACCCCAGAGCCTGGAGTCAGGAAGCACCCTCCTTAGTGCCTGGCAGACCTGCCTCAGCAGCTCCAGGAGAGCAAGAGCCAGACAGCCACCCTGGGGCAGGGCCACCACCCACTGCCCCTGTCCCCAGCAAGCCCCAGCCTTCTCTGCTCCCTAACGAGCAGGGTCCTTGCCATAGATAAGGACATCTGTTCTACTCCCCCCACCCAACCATCTTGTCTTTGAGGGCAGAGCTGTCTGTGCCCTTTATTTCTGTACCCCAGGGCCTGGCATAGGTCACAGCAGGGAAGGGACACAGGCACTTCCCTATCGCTTTCATTTGTCCCTGGCAGCATGAGACACTGTCCTGGGATGAGAGCTGATCTGGGAATCACTTCCTGGGTCTAACCAGCTTCTGCTCTCTGCATGGCCAGCCCCATGTGGGACCAGAGGCGGTGTGGTGGCAGAAGCCGGGCCGGGCCCTCCACTGGCTGGCGCTCCCCACTCCTGCTGGATGCTCCCTCCACCAGTGCCAGGTCAGGATCCCGTGGAGACCTGGCCAACTCCACAGTCAAAGAGCTGTCTCCCTCGACGTGCTGCCAGTCAACATTTCCTCTCAGGAGGAGATAAACAAACAACAAGGCTGGTGACATAGTGTGGCACCCAGGGCTTGAAGCCAGGACGAGTGTTCGTGGGATTCTCGGAATTTGGGTTCAGATTTTGATGCTATTGTCTCAGTATCATCGACTCACCTCCACAGCAACCTCGAGCGGTGGGGAGGGCAGCTATTACTGCCTCTGCGTTACCCGATAAAAGATGGCAGCAGAGGAGTTACGTGGCTCACCCAAGGTTGCATGGCCACCACGTGGCTCAGACTCCTGGCTCTTCTCTGTGAGCCACGCACCAAGGGAGACAGGGAGCCCACGCAGCTCTCTCCACAGACTCCCAGGGATGCCAAAGGCAGGAGGGGGAGGAGGAGAATTTGCTCAATGTGAACCTCAAGGACGGGGACGCACCCCGGTGCTCCACACCTCCCTACGACAATCAGCCACTCACTCACTCATCAAATAGTTACTCAGCACCTACCTGGTACCAAATACTGTGCTGGAAGCTGGCAATGGAGATCCAGTTACAATCAAGACGCCTGAAAGGATTTCAACCTAAAAGGCAAGCAGAGGAGAGGAAATAGGGACTCTCACCCATGGGCCCGTGGAAGAACAGGGCTAGAGACGCACTGAGAGCCTGATTTCCCGTAAATGCCTGATTTCCAGCAGACAAAGTCTTACCTCCTGACCAACGCACCTCCGCTAAGGACCTCTCCCCATCCTCGAGCCAGTGAGCTTGCTGCGGGACACTATTTCCGGGACCCACCACCAGTGAATTTGCCCCTCTTTGTACTCCTTGCCCATAAATACAGCCCCCCAAACCCTCAACAGATTCACCTGTAGCCTGCCATAGCATGCTTTGTCCGAATTGTAATTCCTCAGCGATTCTCAGATAAACTCAATTTCTGGGGAATTGGAGTGTGCCCCTTTATTTTACCCCTTTATTTATGTTGGCAGGAGAGGCAGGTGTTGAAGCCTCAGCTACGGCGGTCTGGTCAAGGAGGCAGGCGAGGGTTCTCCGAAGTCCATGTCAGGCGCAAGCTGAGGGGAGAGGCACGTGGCCTTGAGGAAGAGCACCCCCCGTCACCCAGGTGGAGAGCTTCGGCAGGCCTTTGGACGTCAGAAGGGTCCAGGCTGCATGTAGAGGCTTAAAAATTATAGCCTAGAAGTGGATGCCCCCAATCCAATCATCTACCCAAAGAAACATACCCCTAGTAAGAGTAGCATGAAACTGCTAAACAAGGTCCCTGTTCCCAGTTACAATCAGCGTGTTACAGAGCAGACCCAAGGCGGGGTGTACGATGTACTATTACCAAAAGGATCCCCCCACTTGGTTCATTAGGCCTGCCATCAGAGGAGAGATGTCTCTCAATGCCAGAGATTTGTGAAAAGGAAAGGAAATTTATTTAAAATTGTACAGACTAAAGACCTTTAGAATACCCACAGACACACACAGTCCTTCCTTCTTCCTCTGCCCAGTTCGGGGAACCGTATCTCAGGAAAAGTAGAAGTCTGTGATTCAGGCTCCTGGCACCACCAGCTGTGTCACTGCCAGGATCTCCAGTTAATCCAAAGCCATGTGGCACCTTCTCATGGCCCACCAGCAAGAGTTCTTTCATCCCTTTTCTTCCAGGGAAAGTCTCTCCTGCTTCCTAAGCCATGTGGCAAAAAGGAGCACCCCAAAGCCTCAGGGTCCCCATTCTGCCAAAGCCAAGTGGTTCTCCTTTCTACTGCCACGGCAGCCAGCATGGTCCTCTCTCGCCAAAGCTGCATCGTTCTTCCTTGCATGGCTGCCATGTCTGGGTTTAAATCCTGGTGCCAATCTTCCTCCACAGCCCCATTTCCAACTCTTTCTACGATCAGTTACACCTACCAGCATTCCTATATCCTTCCAGGTTTACTGGGCTGCCATAGTAAGTACGGGCATGTGTGGCCCCATGGCATGGAGCCAATCTTCTACAAGCTCTCACTCAGGTGCTGTAACCAGGGGGAGTTGCCCCCCCAGTTTCATCTTGGGTGGAATCACTTCCATCACTGGGCTCAAAGCATGGCCACAGCTATTGAACATATCTATGAAACCAGTTAAATGTTATAGATATGTTAAATGACCACGCCAGAGGTTAACTGCAAAGCTGTGGCTGTACAAAATAGCTCTGGATGATCCTGCTCCATGTGTCCCTTCCCCCAACTCGACCCTGTGGGGGTGAGGGGTGAGGACATCCTACATATTTTTCTAATATTTCCTGGACACCTTGCGTTCCGGATCCCATTCCAAATCCATATTTGGCCCCCCATTCGGGCTGCACCCTGTTACAAACAGACCCTGCTATGCCTTTTTCATGTGGAAATTATAGCTTAGTGGCCCCTATCTACCAGAACATTCTGCTTGGAACCCACCATCTCCCCATTCAGTGCCTTTCCCCACCCCGACTGGGTTTGCCCCTGTCTTCCTGTCTGCCCACCTCCTTCACACCAGAGCTAGATCCTCTCTTCTCATGAGCACCATCTCTCCTCCCTGTGGCTCCTGCAAACCAACATCCTGGTTCACCCTTTCCTTTTCTAAGCCAGGCACGTGCCTGTTGCCCTCACATCCTTGTGAAGCCCTTCCCTGTCCTCCCGTGCTGCGGGGGACTGACTCCTGCACGTCCATGTCCCCCAAGGGCTGCGGAGACAGGGTTGTCTTGTGAAATTGGAGAACAGGAGGAAAACCAAAACCAGGGCTCTTCTCTGTACTGGGTGGGGTCTCCAGCAGGAGCTGTAGTAGTGAACGTTTGATTCTCTGTTATGATGAAACACACCAGTCTCTCTTGTATTTTTGGGTGAAGCTTTTACCTGTGCATGATTTTGCAATTGCATGCACTCATCTTTTGAAAAATATTCATTCATTAAATCATAGAAATCTGCCAAGTGTGGGCCCCTTTCATACAATACCCAAAGTCACATTCATGACTTTCAATGCCAGTCTCATCGGAAAAGTCTTTAAATATTAGGCAGCTGTCAAGCTCACAGAGGCAGATACAAGTGTTCCGAAATTGCAGTTTCTGCCTCAGAGCTAAAATTTTGTAATTGGCAACAAATCAGTCGTTTTCGTGGAAGCAACAGTCTCCCAAGAATATCTGCAAGATCTCCGAGTCGGATAAACACAGTTTGTCAGTCATTCTCTCTAGTAAAAAATAAAATAAAATAAGGTTCCACAAAGGAAGCCTCTAGTTCAGCTCACAATACAAAACAAACAAACAAACAAACAAAACCATGCTTTTTCTTAGGACAACCAGCATGTCAGCGTGCTCTAGGCATCTGTCCTATTTCGTCACACAGAAAAAGTAAAAAGAGCCGTGGGTTGCGAGTTAATAAAATTAATACTGATTACAGCTTCATCAGAAACACGCAGTGAGCCCTGACTGGCGTGCCTCTGTTGGCTGAGGCGTTGTCCCCACAAAGCGAAAAGCGGCCCGTTCGATTCCCGGCCAGGGCCCTGGCCTGGGTTGCTAGTTTGGTCCTGGGTCCGGGGCCCTGTGAGAGGCAACCGATCAATGTTTCTTTCCCATGTCGATATTTCCATCCTGCTCTTTCTCCCTCTCTTCCCCTCTCTCTAAAAATAAATAATTTTTACAGGACTTCCGCCAAGATGGAGGCATAGGTGGATGTGCCGTGCCTTCTCACACAACCAAGATTAGAGAAAACTAAATATTAGCAACAGAAAACACAGCCAGAACACGGAAAATTGAACTTTTCGGAAGTCCGTTAACAACAAATTCTTCAGCCTGACCGGTAAGGGGCGAAACCAGCGGCTGGTGAAGCAGGATTGCACAGGAAAACTCGGTCAGACGGACTCAGGCGCGGAATCCAGACGCGCGGAATCCAGGCACAGGGTTGGACCTAGTGAGCGACCGAGTGAGCGACCAGGCGAGCGACCGCGGCCCGGGGCTGTGTGTTGACTGAGGTCGCGCATTTGTGCGAGGGTGGACAGGCGAGGGAGTGGGCAGTTGGACCAGGCCGGCAGGTCCCCACGGCAAGCGGCAGTGGAGGGCGCCGCCATTTCCCTGCTCTGACCCCACCTCCACATACAGCGTCATAACCCAGCGACTCTGAGTGGCCCGGCCCAGGTGAACCACCTAAGGCGCTGCTCCTCACCCAGCTGTGAGAAGCGGCAGAGGGGGTCGCCATTTCCCCGCTCTGACCACGCCCCCACATGCAGCGTCACAATCCAGCGACCTGGGAATCCAAGGCACCATTTCTCACACTTAAAGGGCCCGAACAGACCAAGAATGGCGCAGGAGGATCTCAGAGCCCCAGACCCAATAGATCTAAGCGATGAAGAAATAGCAAAACTCACAGACGCACAGTTTAAAACATTGGTGATCAGGATCCTCACAGAACTGGTTGATTATACTGACAAATTAGACAAATATATGAAGGCGAAACTCATTGAAATGAATGGAATTGCACAGGACACCAATAGCAATGAAAAGGAAACTGGGACTCAGATCAATGGAGTGGACCAGAAGAAAGCAAATAATGGCCAAACAGAAAAGAGTCAGGAAGCAAGAATTCAAAGAAATGAGGAGAGTCTTAGGAACCTCCAGGACATCTTTAAACGCTCTAACATCCGAATTATAGGGGTACCAGAAGGGGGAAAGGCACAGCCACCAGTGGAAAACTTATTTGAACAAATAATAAAGGAGAATTTCCCCAATCTGGCAAAGGAAATAGACTTCCAGGAAATCCAGGAAGCTCAGAGAGTACCAAAGAAGTTGGACCCAAGAAGGAACACACCAAGGCAATCCTAATTACATTAGCCAAGATTAAAATGAAGGAGAGAATCCTAGAAGCAGCAAGAGCTAAGGGGACAGTCACCTACAAAGGAGTCCCCATCAGACTGTCAGCAGATTTCTCAAAAGAGACCTTACAGGCAAGAAGGGGCTGGAAAGAGGTATTCCAAGTCATGAAATCTAAAGACCTACAACCAAGATTGCTCTATCCAGCAAAACTTTCATTTAAAATGGAAGGACAGATAAGGTGCTTCTCAGATAAGATCAAATTCCAGGAGTTCATCATCACCAAGCCCTTATTATATGAAATGTTAAAGGGACTTATCTAAGAAAAAGAAGTTAAAGAAACATGAACAGTGAAAGGACAACAAATTCACAGTTATTAACAACCACACCTAAAATGAAAGCAAACTAAAAGGACAGCTAGATCAGGAGAGGAAACATAGAAATGAAGATCTCAAGGAGGGTTAGCAACAGGGGAGTGGGAGGAGGAGAAGGGGGGAGAAGGTACAGAAAATAAGTAGCATAGACAGTAGATAGAAAATAGATGGGGGGGCAAGAATAGCATGGGAAATATAGAAGCTAAAGGACTTGAGACACATGGTCATAAACTAAAGGGGGGGTAATGGTGGGGATGAGGGGGTAGGGTGGAGGGGAATGAAAGGGGGAATAGAACAACTGTAACAGCATAATCAATAAAAAATAAAAAATTTAAAAAATGCTCTGACTATAAAAATAATAATAATAATTTTTAAAAAAATCATTAGGTGAAACTGCCTATTTATTTATTTATTGCTTTGAATGAGGCCAAGGCACCCACCTGACACAGCCATACCCTCGTTTCATTGCATGTTGTATGTATCGTTGTTTCGTTTTTCACAGACCGAAGGTTGGTGGCGGCCCGTTGAGCGTGTCTAGGGGCACCGCTTTTCCAACAGGCTCAGATGATGGGTAGCATCTTTGAGCAATACGGCATTTTTTAGTGAAGGTCTGTGCATTGATATTTAGACGCAATGTAACAGCGCACTTAATAGACTCACTGTAGAGTGAACATAAGTTTTATGTGTGCGGAGAAACCCCCCAAATCACGGGACTCTCTGTATTGCCGCCTTTGTCTCATCACGGTGGTCTTGAACCAGACCTGCCCTGTTCTTCCAAGGCACGACTGGATGCATTCTGACGTTTTGTAGACTTCTTTTTTTTTTTTTAAGATTTTATTCATTTCTCTTTAGAGGGGAAGGGAAGGAGAGAGGGAGAGAAACATCAATGTATGGTTGCCTTCGTGTGTCCCCTGCTGGGAACTGGGCTGCAGGGAACCGGCCTGCAACCCAGGTATGTGCCCTGACTGGGAATCATCGAACCGTGATTGTCTGGTTCGCAGGCCCGCGCTCAATCCACTGAGCTACACCGGCCAGGGCTTGTAGACTTCTTTATAAGGCTGTCTTCCTCACTGCTGGATTGGGTGTCTTCCACTGGCCCCTCCAGACACACTCTCCACGCGGTGCCCCAGCCAGGAGGCAGGTGTGCAGGCCTCCCTCAGCATCTGGGTGGGTTCAGGCCCTGGGTCACACGAACAAGGGATGGGAAGGCGGGGAGAGAGTGAGACAGCGACCTTTGCTCCGTGGGACGCCCCGTCCCTCTCTCCGGGCTCCACGGTCTGCCTGTCTTCCTGTCGGGGAGCCCCCCCACACACACCTGTCTCCCCAGGTTCTTCCTCTGCTCCCCCACAAGCCCAGGAGTGCTAATGGTTCCCAGAGGTCGCCAGCCCGGGGGGTGGGGGTACCGTGCCATTTCTTTGTGGTCTCTGTCCTGAACAGTCCTCTCGTTACCTTCTCTTCCACAGTCGCCACGTGGGGTCACTTCTCTGCAGAGACCCACTTCCCAGCAACACTCAGCGCCCGGCTCCACGGTCCAGGGCCGTCACCACGCCTCTGTCCAGTCCTCTCTTCTGTCAGTGTCTCCTTTCCCCACCTTTCTGCAGGGACACGGACTTATCGGGGCCCGCTCCTCTTTTCTTCACACGCTCCTTTCCTCAGACACTGCTCCTCCTCCTCCACCATTTCACCAGGATATTAATGTATATATTGCATATAGATATTAATTGCATATCCATGGGAAGGGTTAGGTAGGCAGGTAGACCGACAGACAGATGCACAAATGAGAGCACATAAAGCACCATTCTGGTTTTTAATTTTTTTAATTTAATTTTTATGTTTTGATTCCATTAGAGGAGAAGGGAGGGAGAGAGGCAGAGAAACATTGTTGTGAGAGAGAAACATCGACTGGCCGCCTTCTGTACTCGCCTCGAATGGGGACACAACCCAGGCATGTGCCCCGACCAGGAATCAAACCGGCAACCTTTCAGTGTGCAGGACCATGCCCAGCCAACTGAGCCACACCAGCCAGGGTAAATTTTTATTACGTACTATTTCTAGACCAATGATATAAAAATCACATGATAAACACTCACATGCGAATGACCCAGCTTAATAAAGAGAATGTTCCCACAGCACTCGAAGCGCCTCTGTGCCCTCTTAGTCACACACTTTTGCACCTTCCACCTGGGGCAAAAGAGTCTTCTGGATGATTTTGTTCATTTTTTAAAAGATCTTATTTATTTTATTTTTAGACAGAGGGCAAGGCAGGGAGAAAAACATCTGTGTGTGGTTGCCTCTCACGCATACCTCAGAGGACCCGGCCTGCAACCCAGGCATGTGCCCTGACTGGGAATCAAACTAGCAACCCTGTGGTTTGCAGGCCAGAGCTCGATCCACTGAGCCACACCAGCCAGGGCAAATTTAGTTCATTTTAAATCTTGCTTTTCTGTATACTTTCAATACATATGTATGTATCCCTAATAAACTCTTTTTAGATTTAGGATGTTTTTGAAGGAGGTTACTTTTTTGCACTTACTAGTTTTTTTGTCCACGGATAGAGACTACTCCAAATCATTAATACAAATCACAGCCAGTGAACATCAGGGGGTTCTGCTCAGCACTTCCAGGCTATTTCCCACTCATTGGCTGTCACCTTAAATATACAATCGAAGGGAAAAGAGCATGGACAATACCACATCACTTCTGCTAGTATCACAAGGGTCAGGACTCCCATCACCCAAAACTAGCTGCAAGGGAATCTGGGAAATGTAGTCTCACCTCCTGCCTCAGAAGAGAAACATGAAGCTGGATTTGGTGAACACCTCTCATTCTCTCTCTCTCTCTCTCTCTCTCTCTCTCTCTCTCTCTCTCTCTCTCTCTCTCTCTCTCTCTCTCCGGTATATAAACATTCCCTGTGAAGTACTTAGACTCTTTGTTCCTTAAAGGTATGGGTTCTGTTTTGTACTGGGTTGGCCAAAATGTTCATTTAGGTTTTTCCATTCAATGGCTCTAGTAGTGCTCGGTTGTCTTTAACTCCATTGGAAACAATTCTGTTAGATTGTATTATGATAGCTGTCATATCAACATGCATTAAAAAAATTATAACATAGGTAAATTTTTGTGCAGCCATTTTAATATTGAAGATGGAAGAAAACAACAACATTTTCAATGGATTGTGCTTTATTGTTTCAAGAAAGGTAAAAACACAATTGAAATGCAAAAAAATATATTTGTGCAGTGTATAGAGAAGGTGCTGTGACTGATCAAATGTGTCAAAAGTGGTCTGCAAAGTTTCGTGCTAGAGATTTCTTGCTGGATGATTCTCCATGGTTGGGTAGACCAGCTGAAGTTGGTAGTGATCAAATAGAGACATTAATGGAAAACAATGAACGTACTACCACATAGGGTATAGCTGACCTACTCAACATATCCAAATCAGTAGAGTTATTGGTGAAAGTGAAAAATGTGTATTTCATTTTACAGAGAAAAACAACACGGAATTTTTGGCCAACCCAACATAACATGATTGCTCTCCTAGAAAGCTGCATTTTAATGGACTATTCTGAACCCAAGAAAAGACAATTCTGTTACTTCATGCTTTCGGGTGACTAGAGTTTAGGGATCTCCTTCCTTTCCCTGGAGGCCAAAGAACTAAAAGAAGTGATTTTAGAATTGCGGGAGCCATTTCCCAGACCCAGATTCATGGCTCTCCCAACACAGAGCCTGGGCACTGCCCAGCACTAAATTACTACAGGCCAGAGTGTACAGGACCGAACACTTGACCTTGTTCATTCACTCATTAATTACAATGTGTCAGACACTATTTCAAGTACTGCAGGATAGTTAGATGAATAAACTGGTCTCAGCCCTTGCTCTGTCTAGTTTGAGAAGAAGCACATAAATTTCTGGCTAGTTGAGGAAGATTCATTCATCCACATGGTCTTCTCCTGGGCTGAGATGCTGACCGCAGGCTGGAGAGGAGAAAAGGGGAGGTGTAGACAGGGGAAAGTGGGGAGAAAAGCGAAGGAGGGGAGAAAGGAAGAGAGAAAATGTTTCGAGGAATGGGGCAGGTGCGGGGAAGGTCATGCGGGGCCTGCCCTGGTTAGGTAAACGCTGTTAGGAACCCTGCTGGTGGCCCAGACTCCGGGCTTTCCTGGGGCTCATCCGTCTGCCTCCTGGCTCTGCTCCAGGGGGCCTCCTGCCCCAGGCTTGTCAGCTTAGGAGTCCGCCAGCTGCCTGGGAGGCCTGGGCTGGGCCCCAGGGGAGCCCTCTGAAAGAGAGACGGCTAAACATGCACCTGCCCGTGGGCCCAGGATGACCTGGTTGGAATCATTTGCTTGTTTCTGATGGAAGACTGAAAACAGCAGCGTTTTCCCTGAAAACCAAGTGGCCCCCTGAGGCAGCCTGACAGGGCTGAGCTGCATGCGAGGCCTCCAGGACCGCTCCCCAGCCCTCCGGGGTCTGCCTGTCAGTGAGCTCAGGAAACATCCCTGTCTCGGGGAGCAGCGAGTCACCCCTGTGGGACAGGCAGCAGACACCAGGAGGGCGGATGTAGGGCTGGGTGCTCTGCAGGCAGGGAGGTCAGGACGGCTGTCAGGAGACACGTGGGCCTTGACTCACCCCACCTGGTGTCACACAACTCTGTCCCAGAAGGCCACCACTCCATCCCTACCTTGCCACACCAAGTCAGCCTTTCAGCACCCCTGTCCACAATGTCTTCCCTAATTCCCTGGCCTGAATGGGAATAATTTATTCATTCATTCATTTATCAGCAAACTTACATTGAACCTTCCATGGGGTGGCAGATACAGAAAAATAAAACAATTCCTCCTTGAAGGGGATCCCACTCCACTGGATCAGATAAGGAATTGAGTGGGAGGTGCTGTGTGTACATACGCCTGTTAGTGTGTTGGAGGGGTGCATGTCAATACATCGCACACTGAGGTTGCCAGCATGGGGGGCCACCTCACCCAGCCCAGGCCGTTCTGAGGGATGGGTGGGACCTGCCAGGTAGAGTGCAAGAGCCTTCAAGAGTCCACAGGAGTGAAAATGAAGAACACTGGCCACCGCCTCAACCTAATTGTACTAAATAAACTATCAGCCATAACGTGCTTCTCCGTTTCATTTTAACCGAGGGCCTCACCAATTCCAAAATTCTATTAATGAGCTGACAAGGGGCAATCAGAGGCCCACCCCCTTTTGTTTTCACCAGCCATCTGATGATCAAGTTTTCTGTGGGAAATAAGTATAAGAAATTTCAAATGTAGGCCTGGTGTGGTTTTGTGGATTGAGCACCGGCCTGAAAACCAACGGGTCACTGGTTCGATTCCCAGTCAGGGCACATGCCTGGGTTTTGGGCCGGGTCCCCAGTGGGTGGCACTCAAGAGGCAACCTACACACCGATGTTTCCTTCCTTCTCTTTCTCCCTCCCTTCCCTCTCTCTAAAAATAAATAAATAAAATCTTTAAAAAAAAAGAAATTTTAAAGGTAGTAAAAGGTATCAAAGACAAAAATAGGGTGACCAACTGAGTTTTAGCTCTGAAAGTTCTGCATCTCAGGTAAATCCTTTGATCCCAAGTGAACCAGGAAAACGGATCCCCCTAGAAAATTAGCAGAAGAGAGAGGAGATCAGGGACCTGGCTCATTGGCCAATTGACCCCTGTGGGAAGGTTGGCTGTGGGTGGGCAGAGAGGAGGTGTCTATATCTAGAGGAAGGAGACTTAAATCCTCGTGTCCCCACCCCATTGTCACCCAATGGGGTGACACACTCAGGTTCTGACAGCCCCTGGCCAGTCGTCATCTGTCCCTGACGGGTAGTCCCCGCGTGGCCCCCAGCAAGGCTCAGCTCTTCCTCACCCCTCAGTGACCCCCGGGAGGCAGGCTGGGATTCTCTCGCGTCCCCAGATAGAGAGCGTCTGGCACCCTCCCTGTCTCACAGCACAGGCCCCAGAGGAGCTGGGCTTTGTCCGTGTTGCCAGGCAGCTGTCTTTAACCCATTCCGCCCAGCACGTAGGCTCCCTCCCTGCACACACAACCCCTTCCTCCACACTCTGTCCCCCAGCTCCGGTCTTGAACACTGATGAGGGGGGTCAGAGCAGCTCCAGCTATGGACAATATGGCTCTTTAAGTCTTCCCCTCTGAGAGCAGACATCCACCAATGCCACGTGTCTGCCAGACCCCACGGGGGCCCGCAAGCCACCAGTCGCACTCAGTGCCGCCTGTGTGGCGAGGTTGCTTGTGAAAAGCCCCTGTGCTGCGGCTCCGGCTCCAGTGAGGTCTCCATACAAGGTCTCCATTCAGGCCGGGCTGGTGCTCCTGGCTGCACAGGCAGCCCCTGCTCCCTGAGGAAAGCCGCCCGGGACCCAGTGGATCTCCCCCTCCGCTCTCACCAAGGCCAGGTACCTGCTGCCCGAGCTCCCTCCTTCCACTCAGCACTGCCCTCCACCTGCCTCCTGGGGAGGCTGACAGGGGCTCGGAGCATCAGGACCTGGGAGTGCACACTAACCAGTAGGTCTTTGGGGAGCCTACACTTCTGTCAACAGCCTTCCAAGCTCCTGGATGCCATGAACTGTCAGTGAGAGGACAGGCACAGTAAAGCACACAGACGCCATTTCCCCCCTCTTCCAATGAACTGTGGGGAAGAAGAAGAGCTGTCTGAAGGCACCTCTAGGGACTGGGTGGACAGTCCATTCTGAGGGGTGGGGCTGCTGGCAGGGATCTGGTTGGTCAGAGAGCCAGTTCACTGGCTTCGTGAGGCTCCTGTATCTTGGTGAGCCCTAAACTATTCTGCAGAGCGTTCGTGCTCCGAGCAATGGAATAGAGCTGTAGGTCTCAAGCTTTTTAGACTATATCTTACTGATTATGCTATTGCAGTTTTCCCAATTTTCCCTCCTTTATGCTCCTTCCACCCTGCACCCTCCAACCCTCCAGCATTCCCCACCTTGGTTCATGTTCATGGGTTGTACATATACGTTCTTCGACTTCTCTGTTTCCTATACTGTTCTGAACCTCTCCCCCTCTAATTTATGCCTACCAATGATGCTTCTTCTTCCCTGTACCTTTTCCCTTCCTACTCCTCCCTTCTCCCTCCCTGCTCCTCTCTTCCCCGTCCCAACTAAAAACCCTCCATGTGATGTTCTTTTCTCTGATTCTGTTCCTGTTCTAGTTATTTGCTTAGTATTTGTTTTCATTGTTTTTTTAGGTTCAGTTGTTGATAGTTGTGAGTTTGTTGTCGTTTTACTGTTCAGAGTTTTTGATCTTCAGTTTCTCAGATAAGTCCCTTTAACATTTCATATAATAAGGGCTTGGTGATAATGAACTCATCATCACCTGACCTTATCTGGGAAGCACTTTATCTGCCCTTCCATTCTGAATGAAAGCTTTGCTGGATAGAGTAATCTTGGATATAGGTCCTTACCTTTCATGACTTGGAATACTTCTTTCCAGCCCCTTCTTGCCTGTAAGGTCTCTTTTGAGAAATCAGCTGAGAGTCTTATGGGAACTCCTTTGTAGGTAACTCTCTCCTTTCCTCTTGCTGCTTTTAAGATTCTCTCCTTATCAGAGGACTTCCGCCAAGATGGAGGTATAGGTGGATGTGCCGTACTGTCTCACACAACCAAGTTTAGGGACAACTAAATATTAGCATCAGAAAACACAACCAGAACACGAAAAACTGAACTTTTCGGAAGTCCGCTAACAACAAATTCTTCAGCCCGACCAGTAAGGGGCGAAACCGGCGTCTGGTGAGGAGTTGCAAAGGAGGACTGGGTCGACCCGGGCGCGGAATCCAGACGCGCGAATCCGGATGCGCAGGTTCCAGACGCAGGATTGGACCTGGTGAGCGACCGAGCGACCCACCCACCGGGTGAGCGACTGCTGAGGAGACAGTGGGGAGGCGGTGCAGCGTGTTGACTGCGGTTGCCTGATTGCGAGCGAGCAAGGGAGTGGGCGGTTGGACCGGCCGTGGCGGCGATAGAGGGCGCCAAGGCGATAGAGGGCGCCGCCATTTCCCCACTCTGACCACGCCCACACATACAGCGTCACAACCCAGCGACCTGGGAGTCCAAGGCGCCGCTTCTCACATTTAAAGGGCCAGAACAGACCAAAAATGTCCCAGGAAGACCTCAAAGCCCCAGAGATAAATCTAAGCGACGAAGAAATAGCAAAACTCTCAGACGCACAGTTTAAAACACTGGTCATTAGGATCCTAACAGATCTGGTTGATTATAGCCACAAATTAGAGAAACATATGAAGGCTAAACTAAGGGAAATGAATGGAATTCCACAGGAAACCCATAGAGATGAAAAGGAAACTGGGACTCAAATCAATGGAGTGGACCAGAAGAAAGCAAATAATGGCCAAACAGAAAAGAGTCAAGGAGCAAGAATTCAAAGAAATGAGGAGAGTCTTAAGAACCTCCAGGACATCTTTAAACGCTCCAATATCCGAATTATAGGGGTACCAGAAGGGGGAAAGACACAACCACCAGTGGAAAAATTATTTGAACAAATAATAAAAGAAAATTTCCCCAATCTGGCAAAGGAAATAGACTTCCAAGAAATCCAAGAAGCCCAGAGAGTACCAAAAAAGTTGGACTCAAGAAGAAACACACCAAGGCATATCATAATTACATTAGCCAAAATTAAAATGAAGGAGAGAATCCTAGAAGCAGCAAGAGCTAAGGGGACAATCACCTACAAAGGAGTCCCCATCAGACTGTCAGCAGATTTCTCAAAAGAGACCTTACAGGCAAGAAGGGGCTGGAAAGAAATATTCCAAGTCATGAAATCTAAAGACCTACAACCAAGATTGCTCTATCCAGCAAAACTTTCATTTAGAATGGAAGGACAGATAAGGTGCTTCTCAGATAAGACCAAATTCAAGGAGTTCATCATCACCAAGCCCTTATTATATGAAATGTTAAAGGGACTTATCTAAGGAAAAGAAGTTAAAGAAACATGAACAGTGAAAGAACAACAAGCTCACAGTTATTAACAACCACACCTAAAACGAAAGCAAACTAAAAGAACAGCTAGATCAGGAGTGGAAATATAGAAATGAAGATCTCAAGGAGGGTTAGCAACAGGGGAGTGGGAGGAGGAGATGGGGGGAGAAGGTACAGAAAATAAGTAGCATAGACAGTAGATAGAACATAGATGGGGGGGGGCAAGAATAGCATGGGAAATATAGAACCTAAAGGACTTGAGACACATGGACATAAACTAAAGGGGGGTAATGGTGGGGATGGGGGGGGCAGGGTGGAGGGGATTGAAGGGGGGGAATAGAACAACTGTAACAGCATAATCAATTAAAAAAAATAAATTAAATTTTAAAAAACTATTAAAAAAGAAAAAAAAAAGATTCTCTCCTTATCTTTAATCTTGGGTAACTTGATGATATGCTTTGGTGTGTTCCTCTTTGGGTCTAACTTCTTTGAGACTCTCTGGGATTCCTGGACTTCCTGGAAGTCCATTTCCTTTGCCAGATTGGGGAAGTTTTCCTTCATTATTTGTTCAAATAATTTTCAATTTCTTGCTGTTGTTCTTCTCCTTCCGGCACCCCTATAATTCAGATATTGGAACGTTTAAAGTTGTCCCAAAGGTTCCTAAGCCTCTCCTCATTTTTTTTTTTTTTTGAATTCTTGTTTCTTCATTCTGTTCTGGTTGGATGTTTATTTCTTCCTTTTGTTCCAGATCATTGATTTGAGTCCTGGTTTCTTTCCTTTCACTGTTGGTTCCCTGGACATTTTGCTTTATTTCATTTTCGGTATCCTTCATTTGTTCTTTCATTTTTCAATCAAGCTCAGTCAGTTCTGTGAGCATGTTGATTACCAGGTCCTTAAACTCCCCATCAGACAGATTGGCTATGTCCTCATTGCTCCTCTCTCTGTCTGGCATTTTGCTCTGTTCTTTCATTTGGGCCATACTTCTTTGTCTCTTCGGTGCACCTGTTATGTTGTAAGGGGGAAGGGCCTTTGGTATTCACCAGGGCAGGGCAACCCTCCTTGCTGCATTGTCTGTGGGGGAGGGACCCGGGAGGGCACAATGCAGCTGGCTTGCTGGGCTCTAGCCCAGCTTTCCAACAAACTCTCATATGAGGCTGGGAGTTTCTCCCTCCATGGCAACCCCTGCTGTAGTCCACAGTCAGCTCTGAGCCTCAGTCATCCGTTCAGCCAGCCCCGCCCACACGGTCCACCACCTTACCATGGGTTTTCTCCTACTAGTCTGGTTGATCTGGTTGACTGTTTCTTTAATTCCTTGGTTGTCGGAGTTCCATGCAGTTTGATTTTCTGGCACTTCTGATTGTTTATTGTTTTTAAATTCATTGTTATCCTCATTTTGGTTGTGCAAGGAAGTAAAAGGTTTCTTCCTACACCTCCATCTTGGCCAGAACTCCTGTAGGTCTCAAACTTGACCTTGTACTGGAATCACCTGTTATGGTGCAGACTGCTGGCCCCGGCACCAGAGCCAGTGGTTCATCAGGGCTGCAGTGGGGCCCTGGAATCTGCATTCCTACTCAGTCCCCAGGTGATGCTGGTGCTGGGGTCAGAGGCTTTCACTTTGAGAAGCATTGGAATAGGGTCTCCTTGACCTCAAGGAGGTTACAAGTCCCTTAAGGCTACAAATTGACAATTGAGTTCCCTATGACAGTTTCAAAGAAAAACCTGCCTGCAAATGCAATGCAGACTTGAATACTTTTGAACTGAGAGCATTGGAGGAAGAAGAGGGAAGACATTTGGTGAGTGCTTACCGAGATGCTCTCATCTTCTCCCACGGTCATCATCAAGGCCCAGTCGGTGGGCAATCACCTCCCCGTTTCACAGGTGAAAATAACAGACGCTCAAAGCCCATCATTTTCGCAAGGGTAAGGAGGTCACGCGGTGGCAGGTTACACAGGGCTGAGGTCAGGCAACATCAAGGGGGAGGCGGAGCTTGTCAGAGAAGCTTCCCAGAGGGAAAGTGGCTGAAGGCAGCTGGTGGATGTGATGAGGAATGAGGGGTAAGGGAGTGTGTAAAATGCCACATGGATGGGGAGGAAGGGGGTGTCCCCCTGTTGGATGGGAGAAGAGTCGAGGAGACGAGAACAGATTTTGCTCCCAGGAGCGGGTAGACGTGGGGTAAATGAGAAGTTTGGCCGGTGAAGGGCAGTGGAGGGCGAGTTGGAGAGACTGGAAAAAGGGGATCCTGGGCCGCTACCTACACCAAGACCCCAGGGCCAGGGACAGATGCTGCCTGGGTTCTAAAGTTGGCAGCGGCCTGACTAAGGCAATGAGGAAATCATTCCAGCAGCCAGGCAGGAACAAGCAGAGCCTGAGGCAGAACTACCCAGTTGTAGGTCAAGGAAGTCAACGAGCCAGCCGGTTTCCCTAATACTGCCATGTGGTAGCTGGAGCACTTGCACACGGTTCAACAACCCAACTGTCACCATCGCCAACCTCTCCCCCCAAGGCTGTCTATAGGTGGTCTGTCGCCTGTTCTGTTTCTCCTCGCCCTCTGAGAGTCACAATGAGCCCACCCACCCCCGCCCAAAACCGAGATCCTTCAGAGAAGTGGGGAGGGAGCAATATAGTGTGAAATAAAGGGGCGCAGTGTGGGCCCAAGAATGTTAGTCCAGACTGCCAGGGCCCCCAGTACACTGAGTGTCTCAAAGGGGTCTCGAAATGAACTCCCCCCCCCACCCCGTCTCTTTCCTCAGTCCTATGATGTCCTGGAAGCTTCGGCCCTTTTGTTCAGCCTCCAAAGCAGAAGAACTAAAGGATCCTGAGCCAAACGAGGCTCTTTCAGGCCTCAGTAGAAAGTGAAGACAGTCCCCCTTCCCCGAAGAGGGTGGGGTGCACCCGGCTGCAGGCTCGGGGGAGGGAGGCAGAGAGTGGACTACGGGGAGCGGGGTGCAAACTGTCCCACCACGTCCTGGGCCCCCTCACCAGGCCCATCCGGGCTCAGAGAAGTATCTTCCTACAGGAGGCTGAGCAGGGAGATTCCTAATTCCGTGTCTCCTTAGCTACAGGCTTTTATCAAGTGGGCAGCAGGCCAGGCCCTGCCTGGAGAAGAAAGCCGCCATCCCCATCCGCAGCGCCCGCCGAGCTGAGCCAGAGGGTGGGGGAGATGCCGTTTGAAGGAGGCGCTGGGGAAATTCCTCACATTTTTTGGCCTTTGTCTCTGGGCATTGAGATGGAGATCCACATTGGATTCTGCAGGAGCTCCTAGTCTCTCCTTTGCATTCAAAAGGAAGATGCGGGGGGGCGGGGGAGAGCAGGAAGAGGTCTGTGGCTGTTTTCTCATCTCCATGACCTACTGAGTCCTTAGGGGTGCGGGGTAAGCAGGGGGAGATTAGTTTTCTCTTGCTCCTTCCTTCACTGCATTTCTTCCTGTCACCTCTGGCCCCAGCCCCAGGCCCAGGCTGTCAGCAGTGTGACTGCCATGCCCATCTCTAAGATGAGCTGTCCGGGTTCCAAGGGACCACCCAAGGCACCTGCATGCTGGCAGACGCAACTGGGAGCCAGGGCGCTGGGGTCCTGACGACTCTTGTAAGACCTCAAGCAAACCACTGTGGACTTGGATGTCTCCCCCTACCACTCCTCATGTGAACAAGAGTTTGGCCTTGTCCTCCTGCTTCCCATCCGGGGAGCTGTGGGGGCACCAAAGCGGTGAGTCTGGGTGTGTTCTGTGTAAG
This sequence comes from Artibeus jamaicensis, assembly GCF_021234435.1. Taxonomy (NCBI): domain Eukaryota; kingdom Metazoa; phylum Chordata; class Mammalia; order Chiroptera; family Phyllostomidae; genus Artibeus; species Artibeus jamaicensis. Next base: position 4,927,074 of record NW_026522040.1, read on the forward strand.
AACACGTAACAAGCCACAGGGACACCCCGGCTGGGCCCCATTGGTGGAATAGCCAGAAGCCCCTTTGGCCAGTAATTTCAGACTTCCACACACCTCTCTGTCCAGCAAGGCTTTGCAGTTGGGAATGAGGGTCCCTCCCTCACTAATTTGAGATCCCTGTCCTTTTGCCCCGCTGAACTGGGGCCCCTCCCACCAGATACCACTTTGCATCCAAATCAACAGATTCCCCCGGTAGCTGGGGGAGGAGAGGAAGCAGGCGCCCTCCACGCGGTGACTGACGTCACAGCCTGCCCCTGAACACCACCAGTTGACTTTCTCAGCTCACTCCCTTCCTGATTCTGTCCAGACCACCTATGCTCTGACAGGCTCCAGTCAGCTTATTTCTTTCATGACCCAAAGGAAGTCTCCATCAGACTACAGCTGGCCCAGAGGAGGGGAGAGGCCACAGACAAAATGAAGCAGGAGCTTCTACCGTTCTTTCGCTTTCTCAACCAAGAGCCCTCAGAAACCCTTGTACCTGTTGGCCAGTTTGGTCCCCACAGCTCTTTCCCACAGACTTCACCTCCCTCCAAGAGGGACTGGAGTGGCCAAAAAGTTCGTTTTGTTTTTCCCGTATGGTGGCTCTCATAATGCTTAGCTGTCTTTAACTTTGTTTGAAACAATTTTGTTAGATTGCATGGTGACAGCTGTCAGATCAATACATATTTTTTAAAAAAACTTATCAAAATGGCCCTGGCTGGTGTAGCTCAGTGGATTGAACACGGGCCTGCGAACCAAAAGATCGAGGTTCCATTCCCAGTCAGGGCACATGCCTGGGTTGCAGGCCAGTTCCCAGCAGGGGCCGGCTCCCAGCAAGGGATGCACCAGAAGCAACCATACACTGTTATTTCTCTCCTTTCCTTCCCTTCTAAAGATAAATAAAATTTAAAAACTAAAAATAAAAAATAAAAAACGTATCAAAATGGGTGAATTTTTGTGCAGATATTTTGATATTGAAGATGGAAGAAGCTATGCAACATTTTTGGCATATTATGCTTTGTTATTTCAAAAAAGGTAAAAACACAACTGAAACGCTAACAAAGATTTGTGCAGGTTATGGAGAAGGTGCTGTGACTGATTGAACGTGTACAACGTGGTTTGTGAAGTTTCCTGGTACTATTGACAGTTTGGCCAAATAATTCTTTGCCGTACAGCTGTCTTATGCATTGGAAGATGTTTAGCCGCACCCCTGGCCTCTACCCACAAGAAGCCAATAGTGGGAGAGAACAGACATACTCAAAACATCCAAACCAATGAAGTTATTGGTGAAAATGAAAAACGTGTCTTTTATTTTACAGAAAAAAATAAAGGGACTTTTTGGCCAACCCAATAAAAAGAAAACTGACCTAAGTTAAGGGGAAACAGCCACTGATAATGCCAGGTAAACCATTAACCCACTGCATGACCTCAGGTGAACACTTCAGCTCTGAGTTGCAGTAAATTAAAGGGTTGGGAAGAAGACCTCCAAGCTCCTCCTCCAGACATGACAGCCTAAGACTTGAATGGGAGCTCCACCTCTGATGTAGGAGAAACTCATTCATTTCCCCCTCAGCTCTTCAGCAGTGGGGCTGGCTGTGGCCGGCACACAGTAGCTGTTCCTTTGAGGTCCCAGTCCCTTGTGCGTGGCTGGCAGTGAGAACCACGTGCAGACGCAGCCACACTTCTGGGTCATGTGGGCTCCACAACCAGACCGGTCATTTCCCCAGACACCGAGAGGTGTCACAGTGTCCCCTGATGGGGCGCCCTTCTGAGTGCCGGAGCCACAGACTAAACAGACACTTCCGACTCATCTGGATTCTGGCAACTTCTCCAGAAGCATGTCTACTCCTGTTCTCTTTACTTCTTTCTTCCTTTCCTTCTTTCCTTTGCTGTTCAAGTTCAAGGAGCAGATTTTTCAATGAAAGGGGGTTATACTGAATGGCCTAACCCTCCCCTGCTCTGAAGATGAGCACAGCAACCACTTTACCAGAATATCCCAAACGTCCAGAAAGATGCCTCCTCTTCCCCTGCTCGACCATCTCGCCTTCCTGTATGAGGGGACAGCACAGTGCTCACCTCCACTAAACTAGGTCCACTTCAGACCTCTGCTAGTTCCGGTGGGTGTGCCCCTGTGGGTGTCCTGTCTGCATCTCTCTCTTCGTCTGGGGGCGTGTCTCTGTGTCGTTCTGTGTGTCTTGGAGCTGTCTCTCTATCACCATCTCTCACTGTGTCTGTCCCGGTGTGTGTTGTGTCTGTCAGTCTGTCTCCCTGATATCTCTGCCTGGGTTTCTCTCGGTTAATGTGCAGATGACTTTGTTACTCCCGTAGAGCCTTCTTCCTTTCTCCTTCCATTCAAGGACAAACTTCTCAAGGCTTTTCTCTGGGGCCCGACCCCAAGGGCTGCCTTTGTTCTAAACCTGTGTCCTCCAGGAGGCCAGAGTCAATACAGCCAATCTCCTTCCAAAAACACAAGCCCAAGGCCCTGGCTGGTGTAGCTCAGTAGAGGGAACCGTTCTGTGTGGCGTGGGGAATGTAGCCCAGGCCCTGACTCAGAAAATCCAGTGGGAATCGAGTCGGCACACAGGACCAAAGTCCACAGATGGATTCTTCTGTGGGGAATCAGGCCTGCATCGTACCTAGGCTGCTATGAGGCTTGCTTTTTGCTAAAACTCCCTCGCCCTGAATTGAGGCAGCAAATGTTTACTGCATAGCTTTAAAGTAACTTCCTAAAATCTATGCTAAACCTCCCCAGGATGAGTGTAACCAGTTCAATGACTTTTCCCTTTGCATTTGCAAATATCCTTCTTCTTCTTCGATGTAATTAGCAGTATTCTCTCCTTTGTCATGTGTAAAAGGTAACCACCTAAAGCCAACCTGTGCATAGTAAACGAGGAACATCCTCAGTGTGATGTGCCCCAAAAAAGCCATAAAAGCTTATCTAGGCAGGGGTCGGGCCCTCTCTCACTCAGAGAGCAGCCATGCCCTCCCCTTTTTTCCACAAGACTTCTGCAGTCTGTGTGAATTTGTTCATCGCATCCACAACACATGGACCCCACAGGCTGGGGTCTGCATCAGCTCAGTGGATTGAGTACTGGCCTGCAAACAAAAGGGTCGCAGGTTTGATTCCCAGCCAGGGATGTGCCTTGGTTATGGGCCAGGTCCCCAGTAGGGGGTGCATGAGAGGCAACCACACACTGATGTTTCTTTCCCTCTCTTTCTCCCTCCCTTTCCTTCTGTCTAAACATAAATAAATGAAATCTTAAAAACACACACACAAGTCTAAGGCCAGAAGTATTGTTAAATGATGTACATGTTATCACGGTCTCCATGGAATGATGGAGGAACCATTATATCACATCACACCACAAAATCCAATCAATCTTCCTTATTTTGATCTCCTCAAAATTCCTCTGAAACCATCACATTGTCATGCAGCTTGTACTGGACAGATAGACAGGTCTTGGAGGACCTGCCCTATTTGTAGCTCCCTTTAAAGACCCGGTGTTACACCACGGGAGCAGCAGCGTGTAGGCCACAGCTGCACGTAGGCCACAGCTGATTGGACCACAAGTGAGCACCTGACCCAGGGGCTGCCCCTCTATTCGTCAGCCAACATCCTATGAGGTACCCTAGCCCAGGAGCTCTGTACAGGAATCAACCAAATTCTTCTGCTCAGGGAGTTTGGATGCAACTTAGAGTAGGAGCTGGATGGTTATCAGTGAGAGAATGAAAATGATACGGAAAGAAAAGCAAGAACAGAGAGAAATGGGTCCGTGTTGACCAGGCAGAGGAGGGCCGGGCACTGGTGCTGGCGGGAAGCCACAGATCCAGGGTGACATAAAGCCCCAGAGGCCCCTATCCCCAGGCACCCCCTCCCCGGTTGGCAGGCCTCAGTGCTAGTTCTTGATAACGCTGGTTGATGGGCCCCTGTGCATTCCCGCAACACCGCTTGCTCCGAGCCACATCCGCTGTGCTTTCACAGAGGTGTAACAGGGTGCTGCTCACTGGGGGCTCGGGTACCCTTCCTAGAGTTACACTCTGGGACACCAAGGCCCCAGGGAGAGTAGGAGTCAATTCATCCTTCCCAGGTTTGAGGCTGGGGTGCCATGGCCCAGAGGCTTTCCTCTCCCATCAAGTCCAGTTAACTTTCCAAAGAGAAATTCCAAATCTCTCTCTTTAGATCGCGAGGCCCATTCGCAAGCGCCCACTATTTTGTTGGGTCCCCTGGGCCCCCTCCGCCCAACACGCTCCGCTTTGGCTGGGCCATACAATGCCAGGGGAGTGAAACCGGGAGAAGAATGTGTGGAAGTTTGTGGCTTTCATGTCTTAAACAAATAGCAAATTCCTCCAGGCTGCCGCTGCTGGAACTGAACAATGATGTGTTCAGGGAGGCGCGAAGGCGTTACCTTAGCAACGCCCAGGCTGTTTTCAGGCAAGATCTAGTTAAAGAGGAAAAGAGAACAACAATAATGAAGGGACGAGTCTGGATGGGGTCCAGGAATGGGGGTCTTTAGGCTGAATGTGTTATGTGTTCTCATGTGCTTGCGATCCGCCTTTTGGAGAAGTTTCCTCCCGGCTCCCGTGGGTGAGATTACGCGCCGAAATACTTGAGGGAGGCTGAGAAAAGACAGCACAGTGCGTGGGGGACAGGCCAGAAAGGGACAGACCGCAGCTGGTACCACCTAAGTGGGAAGTGACGCACATGGAGCCTGCTAAGTTCGCTCTTGAAATGACAAATCATGGGAGGAAGAGGGCAAGACCTCCCCGAGGTGACCAGGGCCTGGGCCTTCCCAGGGCCGGGCCGGCGTGGTGGCACTCCGTCAGACCTGCCTGGAGGTGGGGATGGAAAAGATTCCTGTCCTCCCGCCTTCCTGTAAATTCTTCTGGCTGAACTAATAAACAAATTGGCATGAGACATGTGCAGGAGGGAAACAAAGTTTAATAACATGGAAGAGACCCAAGAAAACGAGTGACTGCACAAAGCAGTGAAAGCCTTTCACTCAAATACGCACTTCAGAGTAAGACAAAAGGTGTCTGGGGGTGGAGAATCAATTATGGGAGGTTTTCGGGGAAAGTGCAGTGAATGAGGGTAAGATTGCTATGGAGACTTAAGTCCTGCCTTACGCACTGATGAGTTTCTCAGGTTTACCTGTCCTCTCTGCCGTGTGGGGAAGGAACACCCTTACGAGTGGAGATTTCCCTCATGAATTAAGTGTCTTTTTGCATGGAGTAACTTCTACTTGGTTTCCAAGGCTTCTCTTTGTCTGCAGTGTCTTAATATTGACCCATAGCCTTACAAAAATCAATATCCCAAAGAAGCGTATTTTGGGGTAACATGCTGTGCTCCCCGCCACGGGTCACTCAGTGGAGACACCTTGCTGTGTCAAAGCCGACCTCACGTAAGGTGGTGGCCCCTTGATTCTTTGTGGCGATGGTGACAGCGATGGTGCTGAGGGTGAAAGGTGACATTCCGCACTGTTAGGGGTCAGATGGCGTCCAGGTCCTAACAACCCCTGGGCCCTGGGAATTCAACCGTACTTTGAAACAGGGTGCTTGCAGATGTAAACCAGGGCAATCCAGTGACTGGTGTCCTTATAAGAAGGGGGAAGTTTGGACATGGACACCAGGGAGAGTGCTTTGTGGAGACAGAGGCAGAAACCTGGAGACATGCTGTCGCTCACCAGAAACTAGCAGAGAAGCCTGGAACGGACCCTCCCTCTGGGCCCCCCGGGAGCGCCCCCCCACCCCCCACTCGCTGACACCTGGGGTTCGGCCCCTGGCCTCCGGGACTGAGACACTGCGCATGCGTTGTTCTGCGCCACCCAGTCTGCGGTGCTGTGTCGCCTCAGCGGAGGGAAAGCCGCGCAGATTTCTCTCTTCAAAGCACATCGACGTTCGTTATCTTGTGAAAGCAGGGGCAGCACAGGCATGTATTCAGTTCCACAGATAAGAAAGCCCCTTCATTACTTTGAAAGGTCAAAAGGGTGAGAAAAAGTTCCGCAGCCTGGCCTGTTCCCCTGTCACCTCCGCTGGGCCTGTGGAAAAGGGCTCATGTGCAGCGGATGTGACCCTGCTGCCCGGCCTGTGCACCTGTCCAGCAATGGCCGTCCTGGACCCTCTGCCGCTGCCCCTGAGGACACTGAGTGAAAGTGAAGACCAGTGCCCTCAGGGGCACCCCACCGCCCCCTCCACCAGCTCCATCAAAGCCACCCTGGCACGGTGTGTCCTCACCCCAAACTGGACACGGCCAAGCGTCTCTGGCTCTCCATCCAGATGTCTGAGTTATCAAGTGTCACCTCCATAGTGACCCTTCCCAAACCCCGTTTTATTTCCTCATAACACTCACACCATCCATAATGGTCCAGCTTATTTGTTAATTACTTTTATATTTCCTGTCTGTTTTACCAGAATGTAAATGCTGGTCCCCTGAATAGAGCCTTACCCAAGACAGTTCTCAGTAAACACAGGGAAGAGCACCTGTCAACGATACTACGGCGTGTGCGTGCCTGGCGGTGTTAAGCAGCCAGTGAAAAGAATGAGCTGGATTCACATTCAGTCCTGGAAAAGATGGCCGTGATACTGTTGGGTGGGGGAGCAATTTGCACAGCGATACACATTGTGCACTCCTGTGTGTCACCATATGTCACACACACGTGCAGCTAATTATTGGCAGTGGCTGCATCTTGGAGGTGGGATTGGTGAGCAGCATGATGTCAGCCAGGACCGGGACCAGGCAGAAGGAAGCGGGGCCAGTTGCCTGCAGAGAGAGAGAATTTACTGAAGTCAGTAGAGGGACTGACTCGGGTCAGGAGGGAGACCCAAGGACAGATCCTACTTCTGTGACCAGGGCCCAAGGGCTCTCTTGTCCCTCCTTCCATTACCGCCTCCATTGAATTGTGTGAGCCTGGGGAGGTTGGCCACTGGAGGGAGGCTGCAGGGCAAGCTCCCTTCTGTTCCTCATGACATCACAGACTGTTAAACCAATAAGAGAAGTGAAGACAAGTGGGTGGAGCAGTCCCCTGGGCTGTGGGACCGGGGTAGGTTTGGCGGGTGGGTTAAGGTGGGAGGGAGAGTATAAACCGGGACAGAGATGCTTTCTGAGGCAAAAGGGACAGGGCAGGCTTTCCACCGAGAGGAAACGGTCATCAGAGCCCACGGACAGGGAGACACCAGCCTGCCACAGGAGGTGACAGGAGGGCAAGGCGGGCAGGTGGCCACAAAGCCTGGCACTGAATTCCGAAGGCCTCCTGTGACGGCCTGAGGCCTCTGCACCATGTTCTGAAGGGAGCCACGGTCACCGGTGACCGCGGAGCAGTGACAGCTCAGATCTGTATTCAAGACAAGGGGGTGGGAGCCGGGCCAGGAGGCTGTCCTCTTAGTCATTCTGCTCTGTGACCACACAGTCACCCCCCACCCCATGCACACATACTGCACACACCTATACACAGCACCCGCATGCACATGCACTGTACACATATGCTGCACGCACATCCCATGCACACACAGCATCTCCTATGCACGTGTTGCAGGCACCCACATACCACACATGCATGCACAGCACCCATGTGCACACCTACATGCATGTGCTGCCACACACACCACACACATCCACAACCACACATCCCACACTGTGCCCACACAGGCACACACACACATGCTGTCCCCACACACAGTGCACCCACACACCACTCCCACATGTCGCACACATACACTCGACACCCACAATCACCAAAACCCCCGCCGTGCTGCACCCACACGTGCACACGTCCAGCACACCAAACACACGCGCACACAGTGCCGCCCTGGGGTTGCGCCTCCTGTAAATGTAAGCAGGTGACTGACTCCTGGAACCCTGAGACAGTAAAAGGTAAAAAGCCTTCAGTCTCTGAGGCTCTTGTTGGACATTCAGACCCCGAATGAGGTTCGGAGCTCCTGGACTAGGGGTGACTCCAGGGAACTCCCCACCTCCGCTTCCCTTCGGAACCACGGGGATGGCCCGGGCCAAGAGACTTCCCCTCCCCAGCTGGAGCCTGTCCCTGCTCCTGCCCCTCCTCCTCTTCCTCTGATGCACTTTGGCACCTTCCTGTCTCCCTGGACCCTGTCCCCAGAGGGCCATCTCTCTGGGCCTCCCCTCAGATAATAGCTAAGTACAGGTTATCTGCCCATCTGCTGGCCACCAGCCTGTTTACCTTCTTAAGGCTCTTTTCCTGAAATAGCTCGGGGTTATCTAAGCTGCCAGAGCCGGCTGACAGCTCCCCCTCCCAAGGAGAGTGGCCACTCATCACTGGGAGCTTAGACTCCTTTAATCCAGACCTGAATTCCACACATTATTAGTTGTAGCTGGAGACCTTCTTGGGGAGGCAAGTACCTCCCCCTCATCGGAGTGCCACCTGCAACCCATGCCCAAGGGAGCGCCAGGTGGCACCTCCCTCTCCTCCTCGGCCAGGTGGGCTGGGTGAGCGAGCTGGTCAGGCCGCTCCCCGGCCGTCCCAGCCCAGCACCCGGCAGCTGGGCACTTCCACTGTGAGTCCAGCCGTCCGGGTTGATCAAAGTTGGCAACCCCGGAGCCAATCTCATCTGCTGCCTTATTCCATACCCCCTGCCTCGCCCACATTTTTGTTGTTCAGTCACGTCAAAACTTTCACTCTGGCTGGTGTGGCTTAGTGAATTGAGTGCCAGCCTGTGAACCAAAAGGTGGCCGGTTTGATTCCCAGTCAGGGCACATGCCTGAGTTGCAGGCCAGGTCCCCAGCAGGGGGCGTGTGAGAAGCAACTGATCTGTGTATCCCTCGCACTTTAATGCTTCTCTCCTTTTCTTTCTCCTTCCCTTTCCCGCTCTCTAAAAGTAAATAAATAAAATCTTTAAAAATTTTTTTTCTAGGCTCCTGGATTAAAATCTGTCACGTCCCTGTGCCCTTCCCATCCATCAGGGCCTGTCCCCCAGACTGAAGCCCCCTCCCCTTAGGTTGGAGCAGGCCGACAGCTGCCCAGAGCCCTTGGAGTGCAAGTGTCCGGCACACAGCTGCCAGAGTAGTCGTCTTCAGCCGGCACTGCGGCCTGGTGCTGCCCTGGTCCAGAGCCTTCCACCACCCCCGTTAATGGCTGTGTCAGATCTGATCTCATTTGTCTGGCTCTCCAGGTTCAGGTGCACTTAGGTGACGTCATACTCCACTCTCCCAACATACGTTGCCTCTGCCCCATGCAGGTGCCCCCCCATCCCCATCACAGCGGGCTCTATTGGGCCCCCGTGCCCCTACTCGACCTGGCCTGTGGGCCAAAAACACCCTCGGTTCTCCTCTCCCTCACCGAGACTTCCTCTGCCTCCAAGTCCCAGCTTGTTGTTAAGTCTTCATAATGCTTTTCAGTCACTCACTTAGCCCATGTTAACCCAGCAGTTACTACGGGCCAGGCTCTCACTGCCAGCCTCCCCTCTGAGCTCCAGTGCAGAGTAAAGAATCCCCTAAGGGCTCCCCATGTCACCATGACAGGCGTGTGGCCCTCCCCCGTGCCAGAAGCCCCCTGGGGCCATGGCTCCTACCCGTGTGAACTTCATCACAGGTGGTAGTGGTTCTCTTTTTGTTTGGAGGGCTGACCTAGGACCACCAACTCTTGGTTTCATCAAATAAAACTATTTTTCCTTACCATGATGTCATAAACAGAAGCACACTTTAACACTAAGAAAGGAACACTAAAAAAGTAAGAAGAAAGAACCTCAGACTAAAGGATAATCCTCGAAGAAAAATTCACCATGTTCTTCTGTTCATTTCAGAACATAATCTTGGAATAAAAGGACAGTCCCCTCAATGGAATAAATTTAGCAAGTTGGAAAATGCTTTGCGTTTCTTTTTGTTCAATTCACAAGGGGACAGCCAGCATCCATCCCTGTGTCTGGGAGCCTTTATGTCCCTTGCCAGGTGATCTCAGCTCTCAAGTGACCAGAGCTGGTGCTGGATACCTTCAGTTGCCACCTGGAAAAGCCACCATGAGTCGCCTCACACAAGATCCAGCCTGGGAGCGAGGGACATGGCTGGCCAGGCCCAGGTGACCCCACACCCAGACTGACATCCCTTTAGACTCTGGGTCACATGGCCTGAGCTTTTGCCCCTCTGGAGGCACACAGACATTCTGGACGGTGACTGCATCTTACTTTGGGGCGGTGAAGTCCTGGAGCCTCCGGGGAGGCAGGTGGGCTGGGGGCAGCTGCAGTGTTGGGCAGAAGCAGGAGTCCACTGGGTCCTAGAGCCGACGCGGCACCCCAGGGCCTAGGCTCTGGCTCTGAGCCAGCCAGGAGCCCAGCTGGGTGCGACCCCAGAGCCTCTGCGCCCCACCCCGGATTCTGCTCTCTCTCATCCTCATCTGAGCTGGCATCTGTGGGAGAGAAATACACATGGAACTTTCCAGTAGGCAGCCCTGGACCCCTCCAGCCACTTCCATAAAAAGCTACTGCCGTTGGACGGGGAGGGAGCGAGAATTTTCCCAAAGGATGCATGTGTGATTGTTGAGAGCAGCGAGCTTTTCGGTGAACTCCAGGTCACGGCGCAGCCTGACAAATGGCAGGAAGTTCAGGACCCGAGCCTCTCATTTTTGCACAAAGACCGCACAGCCCAGCCAGGTGAGCTGGGCTCGGGGACTGACACTGGGCCACCGCCCGGCACTTCCTGCCCTTTGTTGGCCCATGCGACAGCCTTCCCGGTGCTCCAAATGGCCTTTCTTTCGTGCCTGACTCCTGGTCGTTATTTACGGAGAGGAGCTCCTCAATATAGAAATGGGTGGGCCCGGAGTCAGCAGCAGGATGTGGGAAGGCAGACTGGCAGGGTGCCCACCGCGGGGGGGCAGGATCGGCGAATGAAAATAACGTGGCTGCATACACCCAATAATAAGCCTGCCTGGTATTTATATACCTGGTGAGCCGCTCCCCTGCTCCCCTGGCACGTTTCGGGGGCTCACAGCTGCCCATCCATCAGCCCTGCGGCTGGCACGGCCCTTCGGCCCGCCTGGCCTGGCCTGCCTTCGCCTGCCTCCGAGTGGATCCGCCTGGCCCGACCCTCAGGCTCAGTGTGGGCTCCCAGGAGAAAGGGACCCTTTCTTCCCACCATAGGAAGACCTTTGTTGTCAGCTTCCTCGGGGTTCTTCTTTGCTTCCAGACAGCTGGCCCGTGGGTTTGTTGCAATGGTACACGTGGGCCCCTTTAAGTGCCTGATCTTTTCTCCGTTCTATCATTTACAACGGTGCGATTCTCTCTAAGAGGAATCACACCCATTCCTGATGTCCCAGATAGAAGTCGTGAAACAGAACCTGAGGTTTTCTTGGGAACTCGGGGCCCTGGTTAGGAGTCCCGGGCGAGCAATAGGAAGCACCTGGGGCCAGGTGGGTCCGGGATCTGGGTGCCATTCCTCACTCTGCCTGGCTAGCTGTGCGACTTTGAGCAAGTTCCTTCACCTCTCTGATTCTCAGAGGGTGGCCTGACAACGTGAACTGTTCGTCTTCATTCTCGTGCTGTGTGGGGCCATGATTCGTTTTGTACCGAGGGGTCACAGAGTGACGTCAATACAAAGGTTATTAAGGTACCTAAGGCGATTTATCTCACACACTTAGCCACAGCTGACTTTGAGTTCTCGTCGTTGTTTCCGGTAGACTTCCTTCATTCTGACCTTGTTTTTAGGCTACTTTTACTCCCCTGCTTATAGACCCATCCACAGTAACAACTCTCTTTCAAGCTTGTGACTTCTTAATCTACTAGAACCATGTGTGACTAAGAATTAACAGGCCCTGACTAAATCTATGAGTTCATGCTTTATGTGTGTACTTTGTGGCATATTTCTAACTAATTAATGACTTTTTTTTCTTCCTGGTTCTTGACTGTGTTCCAGTCAGAGGAGTTGCCGGAAAAGTGAGGTCTGAGCCACAGAACGGTCACTTCTACTTAAAATTCACCTGGACTGAGAGTTGGCCTCATCCCAGTTTATTCCGGGCGAGGCCAACTGGCCAGGCCTGCATGCTTGTTTAACAAACTCCCGCCCCTCCTCCTGCCCCCTGCAAACGCAGTGTCCCCTCCCTTCCTCCTGGCTTCCTGCCCCCTCACCTGGAGCCCTGTCCCATTGCTTCCCCCACCCCAAAGGACGGGAATGAGCATTGTCAGATTTCCACCCTCCTCAGAGCTGTGGAAGCCTCACACATTAGAGAGGCCACACAGAGACACTCCCGGAAGGTGGAGCCCAAAAGATAATAATTAACCTTTGTGTAGACTTCAAAATTGTCTAGATACCATGTATTTCACTTAGCCCTCCCATCCTGAGATAGCATTGCCTATATGTGGCAGATTAATTAAGGTCAGGTATAGCTGAGTTATTTGCCAGGATCCATTTGGGTGCCCGGGACTTTCCCTGGGTACCCAACCATCTCAGCCAGAGGGGCTGCAGGGATGGTGGGCGCTGGCATCGGGGGTCACCTTCTTCCAAGAGGGCAAAGACATTACCTTTAAGTACGTAGGGAAGGTGAGGAGGAGGTAGGAAGAAGCAAGCACAGGGTCTAAAGCAAGACCAGAGCTTCTTGATGAGAATGAGGTCCTTTCGTGTAGATTCTGCTCACTTCAAGGTCACTGGGAGGAATCTGGAATTTGAGGGTCAGAAGACTTGAGCTGAACCTTGAGCTCTTCTGGTTGTGGGGAAAACTAAACTCTGAGCTTCCTGTCGAATCTCTCATCTACAAGAGGAGAATGACAATAATAATAACTTGCAGTAAAAATAACACGACGGCCCAGCAAGCACCCCTGTCTGGTCGCTCCTCACAAGGGAAACGTGAGGACAAGGGAGCTGAACACAGGGAGCCGTTCCTGTAACACAAATCATTCACACTGGCCGGATGTCTCTTTTCTTTCATTGCACAGATACTTCCTGAACACCTACTCTGCTCTGGGCACTGAGGCAGGCCCTGAGGATGCAAAGATGAAAAAGAAACAAGGCGCCCACGGCACGTGTCCTCATGGGCCAGCTCCCTGTGTCCCTTCACAGCCCCCTGCTTCGGTCCCGCTGGGCTGTGGGGCAGAGTGGGCCGATTCCGCAGGCATCAGCATCCTTCTCTGGACAGCTGTCATTGTAGGAATTAAGGGACTTCCCTTACATGAAGCACCTGCCTCTACCACGGTGCTGGGCACGGACGGGAGGAACACTGCAGTCGCTACCCCTTCCTCCAAAATCACCCTCTAATGACACACCCAAGTCCGAACAGGAGGATTTGGGCTTCTGTGCCCTGGGCTTGGTCCACTGGCTAAAAGACTCTCCGCCACTGCTCCCCCAACCCTGTCTGTGCGGATGAACACACACCTCCTTCGGTCTCAGAGTGCGTGTTTGTGCACATCCTTGGGCCTCATCTCTCAATAGACCACAAGCTCCTGGGAGGCAGGGGCTCACTCGGCCGTGTGGTCTCACCAAGCCACAGCCCTCCCTGGTCCTACCGATTTCCCCTCTGGCTCAGCTCCGAAGTGTGCAGTGTTCTGACCCCGCGGCACGGAGGCACGAGGAAGTGCCTACGACACTCAAGTGAACGAAGGATAAATTAACAACCTGAGGAACATTCGCTTCTCTTCTCTCAGACACAACAGCCCAGGAGTCAAAAAGGGCAACAAAGACTGTAGACAGGCCAGGATTTCCCTGGCTCCCAGCTCCCCGAGCTCCGCCCTTTTGGAGCCGGGCCTTTGACTGGGGGGTGTGCTTCCTAAGAACACAATTCTCCAGCCTGGCCACCAACATCCTGTCCTCCCGCCTGGCTCTGGCCCAGATGGCACCTGTGTGCTGATTAGGACAGGGGTCCCCATGCTCTTGGGTGGGCCAAGCCCGCCCGAGGGCTTAACCTTCCATGGGCTCAGCAGCCCCGCAGGTTCCTGCAGAAATGGCTGCTGTTGCTGTACCCTTGACGGAGCTTCAAAGCCCAGCCCATTCATTGTTCTAGAACTCAAGCGACGACGTGTGTGGTGCTCTCATCCCCTGCCAGTCCTGGGGGGGGGGGGTGCTCCTGGACTCTCTTGCAGGTAAAGACCTCTCTCTACCAGCTCACAATGCACAGAGCCAGGCTCAGAGTCCTAGGGGTTTTGGCCTGATTTCCTTCCGAGCCTGAGGGCCCCCCTGTAATGCCCCCATTGAACCCCCTTCAGTGATAAGCTCCCCTGGGGCCACCTATTTAATTTTTTTAATTGCTTTCGCTGCTAGGAAATTCTTGCTCTGCTCATTCAAGAGATCTTTACAGAAACCAGAAACTAAGTTCCCAATTCTGGACCTCACTTTTGGGGACAAGCCGGAGGGGGTCCCTGCTCACAGGAAGCTCCAGTTTAGGGGAGGGGGACAGATGACAAAGAGTCTACAAATGGTCACGAGACGGTTTTAGCTAATCAAAGTGCCACGAAGTAAACTGTGTGATAATGAGGAAGCTTCTAGCAGGCCAAAGAGGTCAGCCTTGGGGAGGCTGAGGGAGGAGACTCATTGGGCAGTGGGCCCAGGAAGGCCGGCCAGGTGGAGCAGTCTGTTGGAATGAACCTTTGCTTCAACTGTACCGAGGAGGGAGAAAAAATGGGGACTCACTGCGTAAGGAAAACTTTTTAGGGCAAAACCTGTTACCACCTCCATTAGTGACACAAACTTTCTTTTGTTGTTTTTTTTTTAAAGGATTTCATTTATTTAATTTTAGAGAGAGGAGAAGGAAGGGAGAAAGAGGGACAGAAACATCAAGATGGATGTGTGAGAGATACATCCATCAGTTGCCTCTTGCACACTCCCAAGTGGGGACCTGGCCTGCAACTGAGGCATGTGCTCTGATTGGGAATCGAACTGGTGACCTTTTGGTTCAGAAGCTGATGCTCAATCCACTGAGCCACAGCAGCCAGGGAACAACACAAACTTTCTACCATCGGCCTAGCTTCCTCCTGTGCAACCGCTTCTTGCCTCCCACGTGCTGATCTTCCAGACCAGCACGCCCTTCCACCCTTACTCTCTGGCTCTGGCAAACTCCTACTTAACACTGAGATCCAACTCAAAATTCCCTCCTCCGAGAAGCCTTCCCAGATTCTCACCTGTGGGCAGAAGTAGCTGCTCCTCCCCGTCCTCCTCTGCCAAGGTGCTTCTCCCATCGCTCACGGTGGCATTCAGAAAGTGGGCTTGGGTGGTAGACCCAGGCTGGCTCCACCTTACCAGCTGTGTGACTTGGGGTCTTCATTCCCAGGGCTGCAGTAACTAAACCACAAACCAGGTGGCTTAAAATAACAGAAATGCATCGCCGCATAGTTCCGGAGGCCAGAAGTCTGAGATCAGGGTATTAGCAATACTGGAGCTCTAGGGAGACCTTGTGTCACGCCCTTCAGCTGGCTGCTGGTGATGGCCGGCAGTCTCTGGCCTTTGGGCACTTCACTCCACTCTCTGCCTCTGTCTTCACGTGGCCGTCTTCTCCCAGTGTGTCTGCCTTCACGCGGCATTCTCCCCTCTATGTCTCCTCTTCTTATAAGGACACAAGTCACGACGGCTTAAGGACACACTTTACTCCAGTTTGAACTCATTCTAATTTATGTAGGCACATCTGCAACAACTGTAGTTCCAAATAAGTATGCACGCTCACATCCTGGGGGTTAGGACCTCAACATGTCTTTCTGGGGAATCATAATTCAACCCATAACACCTGGGTAAGTTTACAGTGTTTCCTTCTCTGAAACACACACACACACACACACAAGTACATCTTCCTTCTAACGTGAGGATCAAATGAACTAACGGGCAGCTAATGTCTACCATGGCACACTGCAGACCTGCATGGAGGGGCTGCTAATGTGAAGACTAACTGGCCCACCCACTCTGAGTTCTGCCAGGTAGAGACCATGTCTTACTCCTTTTTCTTTTTAATCTGTGTCTAGCACAAAGTGTGTGCTCGAAGAGTTCTCCTGTCTGAATGAGCAGCTGCCATTGTGAAGGTAATTGTTAAGATCAAAGGAAGGATTTTGAACATTTCTGTTCCCGTTAAAGAAAATGTGTTGGGAGAAGAATTAGGCAATGGTTCCAACTTCCTCGGGTTAATTCTTAATATGCCCTAGATACCCAAGAAGTATCTCAAAATTTGTTAAATGATTAAATCCAGAAATGCCTCCAGATTCTATCTCAAACTATCTTCAAATTATTGTCCAAGATCTTTTCCAGATTGTACGGGAGGGCACGGAGAATTACTATTGATTGATCTCTTAATTATGCTTATCCTAAGTACCATACGAGTCCTAGAGAAAACCTGTAAGGTAGCAATGCTGTATTTTTTTATGTTTATTGGAGCCCTTTGTGCAATCAGTATGATCGGTCCATTTACGTACATGTGTAAAGCACTTTAGAGCATAATTTTATGGTTTTAAGTGGTTATAAAGGTTCCTAGTTCTTTGCTTTGGTGATATCTCCAGTGACATCAGCGTTTTGGATGCCGCAATCTTACATCAGAATGGAACCTCCAGCTGCAGCCTTACATTTATGGGGAAAATATGATTTGCTTCACAATGAGTCATTTTATGCTTAGTTACCAGGGATGAAAAGTAGAGAAAGCTAGTGATTCCCCTTGAAAACTTAATCCCACCCTCCTCGGCTCCCACCTCCCTCCTCCCCCCCAACCTGTCCCTAAGTACCTGGACTAGGACATGTCCCGACCCATCCTAAGCGGAACTCTCAGCAGACAGGTTTCCGGTTTTCTGTTATATTCGCCTTGGAGTCAGTTTCTAACAAAGCATGTGCGCATTGTGGGCTTATTAAATGTGGGAATTCTAATTGATGACTTGTTATATTATTGCATAGCCCCAGGAAAGTCAATCCGTAAAATGTGTATATAGTATATATTACACTGATATCTATTTGTATAGCTAATGTACATATGTGCGACATATACAGGTATGTACTAGATTGTAGCTAAAACGTGTTATTTTCTGGCATATGCATGAAGTAGCTCTGGAAGATCACACGAAAACAGCATGGGGGTGTGGGGGAGAGCCGGCGTGTGGGGGGCCCAGTGAGGACAGCAGTCCTCATGTTCTGTTTAGACTTTTTGAATCATGTGAATTGCCTCCTATTCAAAAAGAAAAGAAGTTTTAAATTGATCTATGTTCATAACCAATAGGCAGATATGTATTTTTTGCCCTTGCCAGTGTGTTGCTTCATAAGCCTTACCTTCTGTATTTCAAGGGTGCACATGTAACTTTGCAGTTAGACTGTAAACTTCTAGAAGTCCAGTGCCGTTCCTTTCACTTAGTTTCTGTCCTCCAGCATCCCACCCAAGCTTCCTGCTGAGTCCCCATGGTTCCTTGTGGCAGAATCCACTACCTTCACATTCATCTTCTGTTTCATCAACAAACGTTGGTGGAGCTTCTTCTCGAGCCTGTGAGAGATGTAAAGTGAGACCCTCCCTGTAAAGCAAGGGCAGAGAGAGGGGCGGGGGTGGGACTGACTCAGGGGCCACCATTCCTCATAGACCAGCAAGAGCTCCGATGGCAATACAATGTCACAGGGGTGGGAAACTCAGAATATAGGCCTCACAGATGAGGCACTACTTCTGTAAAGATTTTATTTATTAATTTTCAGAGAGAAGGGAGGGGAGGGAGAAAGAGAGGGAGAGAAACATCAATGTGAGAGAGAAACATCTGTTGGTTGCCTCTTGCATGCGCCCCAACCAGGGACCAGCCCACAACCCAGGCATGTGTCCCGACCAGGAATCAGACCAGTGACCTTCACTTTGGGGGGTGATGCTCAACCAAGTGAGCATGCAGGTCAGGGCCAGATGGGGCACTTTTGAGCTGATTCTTGAAGAATAGAGGATTCAAGTGGTTAAAAAAAAAAGCCCAACAACTTCCACCTAAAGTGTGCACATCTTCCAAATAGCTACTACTACGGCAGAACGATTAAGAGCATGCGCAGCTGACCACCTGGGTTTCGAAGCCCAGCTCTGCCACTTACTAACCGTATCCCTCTAGACAAGTTACTTAGTTGTTCTCTTATCTGTCAAATAGGAAGACAGCAGTTCCTTCCTCCCACGTTGGGTGAAAATTAGATAACACTTACATAGAACTTCACGCAGGGCCTGGCACAAAGTGAGACTTAGCAATCCTTAGCTATGATTGTCAGTTGTACCTGATCCATGACAAAGAGGACGTCTCCAAGGTCTGGGCCCCCGTTAGAAATCTGGAGGGTTCCTGGCTCTCTGCCCTTCCCTGGCCAAAGCCTCCCTGTGCGTCCAATGCACTGCAGTTCTCAGGCATGGCCTCGCCGCCTCGGGTGGATTTTCGAGTATGGAGAGAAAATGCTGAGTTACCGGGGGGACAACAAGAAGACTGAGTTTGGGGAGGTCCTCAGCATGGAGACCTGGGGTTTGGGGGTGTGGGGGCACCCGGCAGAAGCGGGGATGCCAAGGAGCCTGTGTCAGTGGGAACTCTGGACTCAGCAGCACAAAAACAGACCTGTGCTCTTTTGATCCTGCAGGAGGCGGTAGCTGTTACAAAGGTGAAAGGCAGGAGCTCTTTGTGGGGGACGGTCCCCAGGTAGTGCGTCTGCCTAACCCTGGGCCCAGGCTTTCTTGTAAAGAACCTGATCTGCCCTGGCAGGTGTAGCTCAGTGGACTGCAAACACTCAAAAAAAAGGTCACTGGTTTGATTCCCAGCCAAGGCACATGGCTGGGTTGTGGGCCGGGTCCCCAGTTGGGGGCATGAGAAAGGCAGCCGATCAATGTTTCTCTCTCACATCGACATTTCTCTCCCTCTCTTTCTCCCTCCCTTCACCTCTCTAGAAATAAATAAATAAAATCTTTTAAAAAAAGAAAAGGAGGGATGCGAGGTGCCTGTCTTCGGGCCAAGGAACAAACCTCTGGGCCTTGACCCTCTCGCGCTCCTACACCTGTCACAACCTGTCACCAACCTCTGGGTTCAGAGGTTGGTGACAGGGCTCCAGTGAAACAGTGCAGAGGAGGCGCCAGAAATTGTCCCTCGATGGTTGGAAAGTTTAAAAAAAGCATCAGTCTTGAGGTGCTCCCGAATTTAACATGGAGCGTTCATTCCTGGGGCTGAAGTGATTTGCCGTGGCTGGTGTTAGATACCGGCCTGCGTGAGTGAGGTCCAAAGTCTGGTCAAGGAGTAAATGGCAGTTACTGTGATAGCTACAAAGAGCATCGTAGTTTTCAAAGTTCTGCAACAATTTGGGTCTTTCTAATCACCTCTGGAGACGAATTCATGTACTGAGCCAGTATTTACTGAGCACCTACAATGGCCAGGCACGATGCTAGGCACTGGGGGGTGTGAAGGCAGAGATGCGGCTGTGGGCTCACGGAGCCTTGAGTGCGGCGGGAGGGCTGGAGAGATGAGTCTGCGCACCAGCCCACCGTGAAGGAGGAGGGGCCGGGGAAGACGCGCATACCCACGGGGCGTCCGACCTGCAGCCCAACACAAAATCGTAAATGGACTTAAAACAACATGAGGGTTTTTGTGAATACATGTCACTACATATTTAACGCGTGGCCCAAGCAACTCTGCTTCCAGTGTGGCCCAGAGACGCCGAAAGGTTGGACACCCTGCTAGGAGTTTCTGAACCTGGTTTTTTTTTTCTTTCTTTTTACCTTCATCTAAGGACATTTTTTCATTTTTTTTTTCTGAGAGAGAGAGGAAGGGAGGAGGAGAGAAACATCAGTGTAGGAGAGAAACATTGATCAGCTGCCTCCCTTACGTGCCTAGACTGGGGAATGAACCCACAACCCAGGTTTGTGCCCTGACTGGGAATTGAACCAGCAATCCCTTGGCTACCAGACGATGCTCCAACCAACTGAGCCATACGGGCCAAGGCGGAATCCGGAATTTTATCCAAGACCTTAAGCTACACGGTTGTCAGGATTCTTTCCGGTCTGAGAACTGGGGACTTCCCATGTGGCCTCTTGGAAAACCACTTGTGATTGTGGGAGGCGGGAGGTTGCGTCATTTCATCTTCAGCGCCCGCAGCCACCCTTGCACAGGCTGGTGCTTCCCTGGCCATGGGCTCCGCGCTGTCCCTCTGCTGCAGAGGCAGGTCACGCAACCTCAGCTGTGCACTGAGTGGAAATGTTATCAGAAGGCCCTGGTGACAGGGAAGAACAATGCTTCAGAGGTTAATGAAGTCGTGGGAACCTTGGTGCCCAATCCCAGCCCGTCTCACGGCTGCTGCTGGTCTGCATCTGAGCCAGCTGGTTTATCTTTGCGGGTCTGCGGCCCTGGGCCTGTGGGCCCCAGCAGGGCTACAGTAGTTTTACTCCCTCTGTAGCAAGGAAGGAGGACGGCTGGGCTAGATACCTTTTCTGTTGACCTAAGGCCCCCTAAATGGAGTATGTCCCCCGAGAGCAGAAGCAATAATAGGGTTGAACACACCTGGGTGTTATGAATCAAGCTATGCAGCAGAGTGAATAAAAACCATTAAAAATACCAATGAATCAAGGCAGTTTGGAAGATCCGCGGGCATGTGAAAGGCAGTTTGGGGCCAGGGCTGTAGAAACACTGGGGCTGATTCTGCATTTCTGCTTTTGCAGGTGGAGCGAGTGCCCTCACGGTGTGAAGGGTCTAGTGATTAAATGAATTGTCCTTGTGTGTTAAACTTAAATGCGGGGCATAGGCTACAGCCCATGTGTATTGTATAGTGAAGTTTCAGTACCTGAAAATGGTAATTCCACGTCAGTTTTTAAGTTGGGCTTTTTGGGGGTTCCGGGGAAGCGTGGGAGGGGTCGAGTGGCTGAAGCAATCACTTCCGGAATTGAGAAAAACCCTTGTTGTCTGTTTCATCCGCACTGCATGTTTCAGAGTGCTCCGAGAGGCAGACATGTCACCATAACCATGTGTATGAGACGCAGCAGGCAGAATTATAGTACAATGAATACCACTCGTCATTCACACACCCGTTCATTCTCTGAGGAGTGTAGTCGTAGTGTGGTTTTAGGAGTCAGGCTGCTGGGCTAGGATCCAGACTCTGTTATTTAATAGCTGGGTGGACTTCGACCAGTGACTTCATTTCCCCAAATGACTCAGTTTCCTTACTAGTAAAATGGTACTAATAACAGACACCATGGAGTTGTGGAAAAGACTAAATGTGGCTTTGTATTCAAATACTTTGCTCCCGCTAGCACATAAGTATAGTAAGGATCAGTGAGCTCTAGACCCTGTTCACCTCATTTTTATTATCAGATGCCAACTATTCAGCCATGCGGAGTATGGGATGGACACACAAATGAAGTGAGGCTCCTGTCCTCAAAGAAAGAACTCGAAGTCTGTGTATGTGTATGTCACTAAGAGAAAGCATTGGAGGTCAGACAACAAATTAAGGCACAAACCTGAGGCAAGGGGACCCCAGCAGGAAGGCATCACTAAGAGGTAGGGGCCAGCTCAGAACAGGCTGCACAATACCTGAGGCTTCAAACACTGCGACAGGTGGAAAGCAGCTTGACTCCAGGCACGAGGAGAAACAAAGGCAAAGACTCGGGAGGAAACATAAATTGTCGTAGTTGATTCTAAGGCACTGTCCCTCTCTCAGTGAGCCAAGAGATTTTCCACCTTCTTGTTGGGTCAGAATTTGGAGGCCTTGAATGCCGTGCTCAGTAATTTGGGCAACAGGACAGCAGACAAGAGTTTGAGCAGGTGAGGGAGAGGATTGCATCTGATTCTGAGGACAACACCCTGGTGGCAGGTGGAGGGAAGGCAGGAGAGGGTGCAATATGCAGAACAGGTGGTTTGCCGATGGTACAGAGGAGAACCAAACATAGCCCTTCCCTCAAGGGGCCTGGAGCTCACTGGAGAGACTGCACCCAGGCATGTCAGCATCCACGTAATAAAGCTACTTCTACCTTCAGGTGGATGCCAGGGAAATTAAGTTTCGTTTTGTCATCTGCAAAATGAGTTAAAGGTAGGGTACAGTATTCACCTCTCCAGATCTAGGAGGATTCAATCACTTCAGGACAGTGAAGTGTGTGGCACATGCCACGATTTAAGCCCTGCTCCATGCAATGCCACTCAAGCACACATTCTGGCCCCCGTTGGCCTCCTGGGTGGGAGAAACTAATTGCAAGCTGTGTTTATTGTCCCAGGCAGAGGAATGCGGGGGATGGTCAGGGGTGAAGTGGGAGATGAGACTGGAAACAGGTTGGGGAGTAGGTATCGGGAAGACTGAGCTGAGGCCGGTGCGTCCGTCTTCTTTTAGTTCAACTTAATTAGTAATTGACTCATCTCTTCTTCCCAACAGGTCCCTCCCCCGAGTCTCTTCCTTTGTTCCTGCCGCGGGACCTGCGGCTTTTTGAGTTGAGTCTGGACAGCCTGGCACACACATGCATGAAGGCAGATGACCCTGATGGGGAGGCACCGGGCTGTGTCTGGAGTTCTACGCTGGTTCTGGAACCGACCCTGTGTACAAGCCGGATGAGTGAGGACACGTCAGCTCAAGGCCTCGTTTCCTTCCCATGTGACAAGAGCATTGGGACACCAATCTCTAGTATCCACTGAGCCCCATGCTGTCTGTGATTCTGAGGTGTTCGAGAACTCCGAGGCTCAAAATCCTGAGGGCCCTGGTACAAGCAGTTCCACTGCATTTGATAGGAGGGGACAAGCTGGTTTTCCACCCTGGGAAAAACTTCTTTACCTGCGGCTCTGGGGCACAGCCTGCTCTTCTGACCCCGAACGCCAGGCTGTCAGAGCAGGAAAATGCCTGCAGAAGAGCAGCAGTGGCTAAGAGCACAGGCTCCTGGCTCCTCACGTGAGGGAAAGCACTAGGAAGATGGGGGCCGTGGAGCAGTCCTGCTGATGCAGGAACATTACCTCCTGTTTATGCAGCTGGTCAGCTAGGTATCATGCACTCCCTCACATTCTCACGGTGATTCTACAAAATTGATGTTGCTAATTATTTTCTAGGAGGCTGCAGCTCAGAGAGGTTAAGTAAAAGCCCAATGTCACACAGTGATTACATGCTGACCCACTGACAGATTCACTTCAAAGCCGATATTCATCCGCCATAATGAAGAGTGTCTCACCCTCGTACCGTTAGGGGTGGTTTGTCTCTCTGCTCCACACCCCACGTCCTGCCATTTCCTCCTTTTGACCGGCTTCTCCCTCTTGGCTCGTGATCGTGGATTCTTCTCCCATTATAAAACGAATCAGTACACACGCGCCTGTCCCTCTACCCCACATTTTCTCCTTCCTCTCGTACCCACACCCGAGGACTCCTTCATCTTCAGTCACTCCCCCAAGTCATTGCACACCACTGAGGTCACTCTGGGTAAATTCCCAATGACGCTTTTATTGTCAGGCTCAGTCACTAGGTTTCAGTCCTTGCAGCAGGTGACACTCATGGCCACCTCCTTCTTATGAAATCATTCTTCTCTCTGTTTCCATGCGGACTTCTCCCTTGGCTACCTCCTATTCAGCTCCTCCTTCTCCATCTCCCCTTCCCCAGGTCATTCTGGAAAGTTTTAAGTATAATTATTTTTTTAAATGTGTATTATTGATTTGAGAGAGGAAGGGGGAGGGAGGAGAGAGACAGATTGTCGTTCCAGCATTCTTGGTTGCTTCTTGTACGGGTCCTGACCAGGGATCGAACCTGCAACCTTGGCATATTGGGATGATGCTCCAACCAGCCCAGCTGCCCAGTCAGGGCGATCCTGCCCCCAGTGTCTTCTCCACTGCACAGTGCTCCAGGTTCTCACCTGCGTTCTTGGCTGCAACCCCCGCCTGAACACTGATGGCTCTCTGATTTTTCTTTCCAGTCCTGACCTCAGGTTTGAGCTTCAGTGTCACAGATATAACTTCCAGACACGGCCCCTGAGGGCCCCAGGGTGCTTTAGAGTCCACATGTCCAAAACTGGACTCACGGTTTTCTTCTGCCCAACTTGCTTCTCTTCATATGTCCTCTATCCCAGTTAGTGACATTCAGCCCTGGCACTCAGGATAATCCATCCAGTAATCCAAGCAGGAAACCTGGACTCCTAGATACCCACCATGCTTCATGCCCTTAAAACAGCACACGCCGCATCCACATCCACTAGGTCACTAAGTCCTTCTGCCCCTCAGTACCCCTTCTTTCCCACCGCCACTGAACTTGGGCCCCTCAACCTCTCCCAGTGCTGTGCTCACCTCCAGCCTCGTAACCTTCAGTCTAATGCAGCCAGAGTGATCTTGTTCCTGTGGAAAGCTGGTTGGTCTTTTCTCTTCCAGCTTATGACCCTTCAGGGAGCTTCCCCTGTCTAAGGCTCTCACCCCATCCACTTCTCCAGCCTCATCTTCTATCACCCTCCACAAACCCTACATTTGGCCGAGGGCAAAAATTGCCGTAGTTCTCAGCACCCCTCTTCACTTTCACATGTTATTCCATCTACATGAATGCTTTTCCTTTTGCTCTTCCCCTGGTGAGGTCTTACTCCTCTCCCAAGATCCTGTTGCCCCCCAGGAGCCTTTCCTGACCACCCCAGGCCAAGCTGAGCCTGTCTTGCTTTGCTCACAACACGTGTTACAGCCCCTAAGGCACTCTGGCTTCTCCCGGAGAGGGAGGACCTGTGCCATCCGTGTTTACATTCTCAGCACTGTGCACAGGACCTGGTACACTATGTTACAGAAGATGTTAAATAATAATATGCAAATGCATGACTTTGGGGAGAGGCGTCTAACCTGAACCCCAGCTGATATTCAGAGAATCGTATAACTTATCAGTCAGAGATCAAGCCCAACCGTGGAGATAAAATCCAGCCACTTCTTATCTTTATTTATTCAGCCCTTGTGCATTGACCACCTTCTTGGGGTCAGGCACCGCTGTACTGGCCACTGAGAGTCCAAGATGAAGGGAACACGACTCCAAGCCCCCAAGGAACTCAGGGGCTTGAAAACCAAAGTAAGCCCTGGCTCAGTGGTTTGAGTGCCGGCCTGCGGACCAGGGGGTCACTGGTTCAATTACCAGTCAGGACACATGCCTGAGTTGCAATCGGGGATGCATGCAAGGTGACCACACATTGATGTTTCTCTCCCTCTCTTTCTCCTTCCCTTCCCCTCGCTCTAAAAATAACTAAATATATAAAATCTTCAAGAAAAAAAGAAAACCAAAGTGAGAGCATCCTTAGCACCTCCTGAACAGGTGCTGTGGCTTCAGGATGAATAGATGTTTGCTTTTGTCTTCTATTGGGGTTATGGCATTTAGAGGTTCTGTCCCAGTGTCAGTGCAGATGTTGTGACTGGGAATGAAAGTCATTTAGGGTGAGGATAAAGAGGATTTGCCGAACCCGCATGCACTTCAGGATGGGGCACTAACATCACCGACCTGTACGTGGAGCTGAGAATTCATGGCCCCGACTTTAATAGGGACCATGGGAAAAGCCAGCTTAGACCGTGTGCCACGGCTTCCTGTGCGTCATCTCCCAGTGGGTGCAGTATTCCTGTTCCCATTCAGTATCTGCATCTGTACCTACGATGTTCTGTGCTGTGTAGGGTGGTCTGGGGAACCGGGATGAATAAGAAAGATGCCACATTAAGAAGCTTAAAATCTTCTAGGGGAGCTGATTCATGGATTCACATAATCAAAAGGTAACAAATCCCTAACGGATCTTGGAATCACGTCTACAAAGTGCTTTGAACTTCAACTAGAAGTTCAGGTGTTCTGGACCCGGGAGGTTGCCAGGGGGAGCGGGATGTTAAGCAGGGCCAAGGACACAGGCCAGTTACCTGAAGACCGATCTGCTCCTTGGCCACAGGTGACCCCTAACCCAGCCAGCCTCAGGCCTCATTCCCCATGGTGCATAAAAGAGGGGGCTGTTGGGTACTGGGGAGGGTCAGAAGCAATTCTAATTCTGATGAGTCTTTGGCTACAAAGAGCATCCTGGTTTTCTGAGCCTGGATGTCTACTCCCATCTCATTTTGCACAATCTGGTAACAGGACCAATCCCAAATGGTGTAACGATACCATGTTTCTCCCTTTACAAAGTTAACATGTTTCTCCAAGTTTTACAGAAATCGATTCATGGAGTGCAACACCTGTTCACATCAGACTGAACAGAATATACATTTTTTTAATGCTCGGTTTTTAAGAGTGTGCTTGGTTTCGGACAAACAGGCCATTTGTTGACACAGACATCAGGAGAACGGCACTAAAAACATCAAAGACCGTCACACACACATCCCCCAGTTTTACAGGGAACACGCTCTGCCTTTCCCATATGCGCCGCGGAAAACGGGGCCAGAACGATCCAGCAGAAACTTCCTGATGAAAACGGCCCGGGTCGGCCATTCCCGAGCTGGAGCCCGGGCTGTGGCGGGGGCGCAGCCCGGGTTCCAGCGCCTCCTTCGCGCCTCCGGAGACGAAGTGTATCAGGCCGCGCCTGCGCGCGGCCGACCAGAGGGGCTCAAGGTGTCCGCGGTCCTTGGCACCGGCTGGGTCCTGGGGACACCCCGGGCCCCTCTGGCAGAGACTCCAGATTATCAGCCCAAAGAGTCACGTGAGCCAAATCCGGGTTCAGCATCCTGCCCGCTCCGGGTCCGCTTCCGCTCCCCGCACCTGCCTGCCCACCCCTCCCCGCACCTGCGCCGCCTCTGCGCGGCCTCTGCAGGAGGCCGCACCGTCTGCATATCGCCCACCGCCAGCAGCTTCTGAAAAAAAAAGAAGGGTGCTTCTTTGTTCTTTCACCGGGTTCACTCCATTCATGGAATTCAACTCCCATCCCCATCCCAAGTTTGCACATTTCTCACCATGATACGGAGAACTGGCCGCTTCATTCACGGAGACTTTCCGTGCTCCTGCTGCTCCTGGCTCAACGCTCTTCCCGGAACGTCCTGGTTAATCTCCCGGCCACCCACCCTCGGAGGCAGGCCTTGTCGTCCCTGTATTGCAGAGGCAAAGAACCGGGGTACACAGATGAACTTGCCCAGGGTCTTAAGTGGCACAGCTAGGTTTCGAGGCCAGGTCAGTTTTGATCTCAGAGCCCTAAATCTTTATTGCTGTTCTTTCTTTGGAGAGTAGGAACAATAGTTTTTAAAAAGAAAAATAGATAATACTTATTGAGAAGTTACTACTTGCCTGATAGTGTGCAAGCGTTTCTCCAGACTGCTGCTCTCAGAGGCAGGTCGGCCACCCACCAGTTATGTAATCTCCAGCAAGTTTCTTAACCTCTTTTGGACTCAATTCTCTGCAAAATGAGGCTAAAAATAGGGATGTTGTGAAGAGTAAATGAATTAGTGTACCTAAAGGTCTTTGGCACATATTAATCCTTCAAAATGTCTTATTTTTACCATCATCTCCATTTCACAAGTGAGGAAGTCAGACTTGGAGAGAGTAAGCAACTAACTGGTCCAGACCGCCCGGTGCACGCACCCTGCGGCACAGACCTGCGCGGAAGGCCTGCGGGGCGCGGGCTCGCCCCCAGGTGATCTGCACCTGGCAGGCGGGAGACACGCTTCCGGAGCTCTGCAGGACGCGCTGCAGTCTGGAGGCTCGAATGGTACTTAGCGGACACGCTGGGCCGGGGGCTCCCCTTGCTCCGGATGTGAGCAAGTGCGAGGACATGGGCGGTGTGAGGGTCTCACGGGAACCCACCAAATCAAGGCAGCCGACACCTGTGAGTCCGAGGCCCGGAGCGGTCCAGCGTGGAGACCCCACCACCACCCTGCACACACACTGCCACCCCTGCCCGCAACCCCCTACACAACCCCCACCTGCGCGTGCGCACACACACACACACACACACACACACACACACACACACACACACACACACACCACTCCAGCCCGCACCGCCCCCCACCCCAGCCGGTTCCCGCCGCGCTCCCGCCGCGCTCCCCCGCCCGCTGCTCTCCAGGGCGGAGTTTCCTCCTCTGCTCATTGTTCGCAGCCCAGCGCCCGCCCAGCCCTGCCCGCCCGGCCCGCCGCCGCCAGCGCGCTCCAGGGGGAGGGGCGGGGGCCGGCGCGGACAGGACGGGAGTCTCCGCAGCCGCCCGCCCGGCCGCAGCCGCGCAGACACCGCCCGCGACGCAGCCGCCTGCGGCTCCCCTACCGCCTGGCTCCGAGCCCCAGCCGGCTCTGCAGCAGCGGCCGCGAGAAGGGGCCACCAGTAAGCGACTCGGGAGCACCGGGTCGGCGCCCGGCCGCCGCAGCCACCAGCAGGCCTCCGCTGCTGCGCCCACGCTCTCACCGCTCGGGCTCCCGGAGCCTCAGCCAACCTCGCAGCCACCTGCTCCGGGCCCGGGGCCAGGACACGATGAGCTCCGCGCTGGCCCTCTCGGCGCTGCTGCTGCTGCTGCCGCCGCTGCCGTCGCTCTCCCAGAATGGTGAGTGCCCGGGCCCCGCTGGGACCCTCTGTCCGTGCGCCTCCCGCAGGGCGGGCCTGCGGCGAAGCCCGCGGAGCCTCAAGGCCGGACCGGAGCAGCCCGTCCGCCCACCTCCCGCTGGGGCCACGCGCGGAGTCTGACCTTGCAGCATTCGCGCCCCTTCCAAAGCCGAGAACCGGCAGGTGCTGGGCCGCGAGTGCGGATTGCATCTGGTCTCCATTCCGGAGGAGTGGGCAGCGAATGGTACCGGGTCAGGCGGAGGAGCGCTGGCGCTAAATGAGTTTGTAGGCAGAGAGAGCGGGGACTTGGGGCACCCCGCGGCTCCCTGAGTGTGTCCACTCAGGGTTTGATTACTCCTTTACTCCGAGTTGGAAGGGTTGAGGGGCGGCATTATGTGATCGTTGATTCCCGGCAAAACGGCACTCCGAGCGCTCCTGATGAAGTTCCCAAAGCAGGTGACAAGCGTCCACCCCGATATATTTATTACTTGATGGCAAAGAGGTTTTTGCAGGCTGTGTGTGCAGGCTCAGCCCACCGAGCCCGTGTTGGGGCAGGTGCAGGGGAAGTAAGTCCACCGTCCACCGTCCCGGAGTCACCCGAGTGTGGTCCCTGCCTCCGTCTCATCAAAGGATCCCTTCTTAGCTCATGGCCCCTCTCCAGCCGCTTGGTATGAACAGGAACTTACGCTTGCCGCTTGGGCTACACCTCAGAAACACCCCAATTTCCGTCTGAAGGTGAAATGTTACCCTTTCGGGAGGACAGGCGGTGGCTGCGAACGCTATCAGAGCAGGTGGACGTTCCACAGCCCCTGGAACAGCTGGAGTCTCCGCCGCAGACAGAGGTGCAGCTCTTTCTCGCCCAGCCGAGCAGGACTCTGTAGCAAGAAAGGGTGCGGGTCCTTCCCAGGGGTCAGGAGGGCCGCGGTGAGAGCCCATGCAGGGAAGGGCCCCTGCTCTGGCAGGTGCTGGCATTTGGGATGAAACTCAGAGGGAGCGTGGACTGCGATGGCAGTATAGCCCCCTCTCTGCTTCTGCACCCCAGGGAGCCTTCCTTGGTGCGGGGGAGGGGCCGGAGGTCAGACACCCTCCGCGGGCAGCCCCAAGGCTCCACCAGCCTGGCCTGAAGGGGAAGGAAGGGCATTTCCAGGGGCGAAGGGTGTGCCTGGAGGAGGTGCACAGTGTGAGGAGCATCCAAGGGTTCTGACGGGGCCAGTCTCCGGAGGTTTGTACTCAGGCAGGGCTGAGAAGATGCTAGAGAAAGTGCTCTGGTCAGCCCTGCCCTCAGGCTGGCCGACTTTACTGGGGGCCTTGGCCAGTGCTCCCCTGTAAGGAGCCACTTAGTGTGGCCCAGAAGGGAAGAAGGGCGGTGGGGGAGTTCCCAGTGCTCCCAGCTTACAGAGGCTGAGCTTTGAGGAGAGAGTGGGGACTGAGCGACAAGACCCCCACCCTCCTGCCCTGAGAGGAGGGGCTCTGGAGCTGCCTGTGGGAAGAACGGCCAGCCCAGCTCTGCTGGCTTCAGGGCTGGACTGTGGTCCCGGGCTCTGGGCACTGTCCGGAAGCCCCGTCCCTTCCAGGAGGCCAGCCTCAAGCCCAGCACAGGGCATGGTAGGAGTGTGATAAGCGGCGAACAAAAACCAACCAGAACCTCCCCCTGCCCCCAGTAGCAAGTCACTTGGCCTTTCCGAGTTCCCCACTAATGCTATTATTAGAATATGCAGTGAAAATAAATGCTTTGAAAAGTGTACATCAGCAAGGGATTATTATGGTTAGTATTCGAAGACAGAGAGGCCGGAAAGGGCTGAGGGGCTACCTGCCTGGTGAGCAGTGACTGTGGAGGGGTCGGTAAGGACCGCCTCATCTCCGCCCTGCTGTAGGTGTGGCCACCTGGGCCACCCACAGTCATCAGGGAAGGTGTGATCCCCAGAAGTTGGGGCGTCCTGTGATTCAGTTCTGAACACACAGGCTTATAGGGTGAGTCTCCTTAACGAAGGGGTTGCCCCCTGGGAGCCTCCCTCTCAGATGGCCACGGGTCGAGCAGCCTGCGGCTGAAACAGCGCTGTGCCCAGGGGCCGACCCAGGGGCCGACCGTGCGTGAGACCCCTTCCTGAGGCTCTCCGGCTTGGGATCCATTTGGTTGAATCACATGGCCAGCCGTGCCTCTGAGCCTCGCTTTCCTGATCTGTGAAATGGTGACAGATTTCTGACCTGCAGGTTGCTGTGAAGGTAACTTGTGGAATAAGCCTGACATTGTGCCCAGCTCGTGGCCAGAGCTCGGTGAAGCTTAGCCATTGCAATGAATAAAGTGCATGTACCGAGCGCTTGGTTGGCTTGAGGCACCCCCAGCTACAGGGGTCTGCTCATGGGTGGGGCGCCCATCCCTGGGGTAATAAAACCTGAAACTTGCTGTGGAAGGGGGAGGCTTGTGTAAAGAAACACTAAGATCTGGGAAGAGGCGACCAAAGGCCAAGCTTCCGGAAGGAGGTGGGGGTTTCTGTGGAGAATTTTAACACAGAAGGGCCAGCGGGGGATGGGAGACAATTTTCTAGGGGGGCTGGGGCTCAGTGAAGTGAGGGGCGCAGGGAGCACACGGGTTCGAGGTTGGTGTCTTAATGGGGGTTCTTGAGCTGGGGTCTGAGCTGTAGAAAGGTTTTGAGGAGGGACGGGGTGGGGGGAGATGGGGATGGCTTTGAGGCGGGAGTGAGCCAGAGTGGGGGCGGGGCAGACCGTCTCAGCAGGTCTGGGAAGAGGAGGGTACGGGTGGGGCTGGGAGTGAGGGAACACGGAGGGGGGGTTACCAAGGTGCCAGGTGACAACTTGGCCAGGGTGCAGGATGTGGCCACCCTGGAAAGGGCAGAGGAGGGGAGCATGGTATGCCCGGGCCAGTTCTCCAGGGGTGGCCCTGGGCGGGTGCAGCATGGAGGCTGTACCCCGCCTACCTTTTCTCAGGGGTCCATGTTCGAAGGCAAAGGGGGAGCTCCTGGGACAGGGACTCCCCCGGGCTTGAATTCCCCTGAGCAGGGAAGGCTGGAGAATTACCTCCCGTCTGCCCTCAGGTGTCATCCTGCTGAGGTGTCTTTCCTGCTTTCCTAGATGGAGCCCGTTAGGCTGGGGGGTCTGCTGGGTGCCTCCCCCGCCACGCAGTGAGTCCCCCAGGGGTGAGGGCAGCAGCGTACCCTCTCCATCTCCAGGGCACAGAGCAGCTGCTGAAGTTTTACGCAGACTGTTGAACTGAGGGGAACCAGCCATCACCCCCGCTTTCCGGCTCTCTGGGAGGGGATCTCAGGCCAGCTCGCATCCTGGGCCGTGGTGATGGCTGGTGGGCTCTTTCTGCAGGGCTGGCGGGAGCAGCTGCTAAGGGTCCAGGCTACTGGGCTGGGGATTCCCGATCAGACCCACGGCTGCTGTGGAGGACAGCTCGGCGCTCAGCTAAAGGCAGGCGGGAAGAACTCTCTGGACAGCTCACTGCACTTGGTGGGAGGGAGGTTGGAGTCAGAGGCTTCTTCACGCCCCTCACAGGCCAGGGGCCCTCTGCAGGTCTGCTGAACGCCAGCCCTCCCACACAACTGGAAATAGGAGCCCGAGCTGCCCCCGCCGGCCCTGCTGAAGCTCCAGCCCCCGGAGACTTTCTCAGACCCAGAGGCTGGGAAGGTCTGGGCTCACTTCCTATTTGTGCCCGGGAAGCAGGGCAGGGAGTTCCGCGGGTGGGGTGGGGGTGTCCCTGTCATGTCCCATTCCCAGGAACACGGGTGAAGTTGCACGGAGAGGGTCTCTCCTTGGCATGTGTCCTGTCCACTGTGCGGGGCTGTTAGGAGATCAGGTGAGGTGGCAGGTCTGGAATTGTGACTTATGGGGGTCCCACAAGCCTCAGGACTGTAGGTCTTGTCTTAAGGAAAAGCCTCCCAGAAAATCCGCAGGCCAGATCTTTATCACTGTCACCAGTGTCTACCACAGGCTTCCTCCAAACAGGCTGTGCAGAGGAGAACTCGGTGGGGGAAGGTAATTTCCTACCATCCCTAACTAAACTGCAAGGTCATAGAACACAGAATCCTAGGTCTGGGAAGCCTTCTGGAAACCATCTACTGCAGCCCCATTTTCCAGAAGAGGAAACGCAGATGGGGCTGTGAGGTCACTTGCTCGGGTTCCCAGTGACCCCCAGTGATGGCTGTGGTTGTGCCTACAGCCATAGGTTCCCCTAACGGGACCTCTCTCCTGGGCACCGGGGAGGCTCAGCCAAGTGCTTTTCAGGAAGGGCTGCGTGATGTACGGTGCACAGACTCCCTCCCCTCCCCTTCCCCATCAGGGGAAGCCGAGGCTTGGAGCCACTTTCTTACTCAAGAGTTAGGCTCTCCAAGGGTTCCCTGAGTACCATGTTTGTCCCAGGTCTGACCCTCATCCGTTGTGACTGCATGTGTGTCTGTCATTGCCTGGGAACCCTTACAGTATCCACAACCTCCAGCCAGAATGTGGAACACATAGGTGGTTAGATGACCAGGGGACGAATACCGCAATCGACTGTGTTCAGGAGTGGCCCCTCCCACATCCCCCAGCAAGCTCTTGTGTTGGCTCTGAGCCCTGACCCCACCCTGGACCACTCCAGCAGTGGCCAGCGCAGACCCCCAGCGTAGTGTGGTCAGCCGGCCCATTCTCTGCCCCGCCCCTTTTCCCAATACACACCACCACCACCACCCTTTCTTCCTCTGTAGTCTTATTCCCCTCTGGTCAGCCACTTCGAACTTCCCTGGGGCCAGGGCGCAGGGTGGCACCCCGTCCGCCAATTGTCACGGCCGGAAGGCTGTGTGCCTCAGCCCAGCGGGAAGAGAATTCTGAAGAGTGGCTGAGTGTGGCTTGCCATGCAGCCCCAGGTTGGGGAGCAGGGGGCCCTCCTAGAGCCAGATCCCTGGACACTCATGGTCTGCCCAGGCGTCCGCTGCTGTCTGATGTCTAACCTTGCAACTCCCAGTTCAACATAGAAGGGACAAGTGAGCGGGCAGTTCTTACACTCGTCGGCGAGGTGTGAGGCCAGCGCCACTCCCCCGATAGTCACTGACTCTGTCCCCGTCCAGTCTGACTTGTGTGCTCACCTACTCTGAACCCACCAGCTGGAGCTGGCGTCTCCGGCTGGGGCAGCACGAGGCGGCTTTTAGATAGCCTGTGCCCCACAGACATTCCAGAGGTGCAAGCTGAGGCCCAGACACCAAGGCCCTCACAACCAGCTCTTTCCCAAATATCCACCTGCCTCCTCCCCTCATTTCCATCAGTGCTCTGCTTGAATGCAACCTTCTCAGACAGGTCTTCCCGGATGCCTTGCACAGCACACCCTTATCCCCTTGCTCTCCTTACTTTCTCCATAGCACTTACCACCTGAGTGCACGCATTTCTTTGTCTCACCCCTGAGTAGACTGTAAGTTCCAGGAGGGCAGGGACTCTGTTCAGTGCTGTGGCCACGGCACCTAGAACAGTACCTGGCACGTAGTAGATGTTCAACAAACATTTGCCGAATGAGTGAGTGAGTGGCAAGCTGGTTTGGAACCCAGAGGCAGTTGTCTGCCAGTTCTGAGCTCTCTAACTGCCAGGCTCCTAACCTATTTCCAGAAGAGAGGCAGGTGGCAGATGGGCTGGCCCTGGGCACCGGAGGAACAGGCACATGGGCTTGAGAGGAAGCAGGGACTTCTGGGGAGAGAAGAGCTGTGGGTGGTGCAGCAGCTCGGGCTTCTGTTTGTCAGAACTTGATTTGGCTTCTCAAAGCAACTAAAAAAAAAAAGTGCGTTATAAAAGAGAGAAGTTATGCCCTGGCTTGGCTCAGTGGATTAAGTACCAGCCTGTGAACCAGAAGGTCACAGGTTCAATTCCTGGTCAGGGCACATGCCTGGGTTGTGGGCGTGCGGAAGGCAACTGATAGATGTTTCTCTCCCTCTCTTTCTCCTTCCCTTCACTTTTCTCTAAAAAAATAAACTCTTTTAAAAAATGAAAGAAGTTATATCTCTCGGAGTAATAGTTTCAGGGGGCTGGCGTGGAGGTTCTGCCACCATAAATGTGCTGCTTCATGGTCCAGAATGGCTAGTTGGGCTCCAGGTGTCAGGGAAGGAACAAGAAGCCTGCAGTTCCCCTTTCAAGGTCACCTGCCAGGAACCACACACAACACCTGCAGTTACATGTGTTGGATGGAACTTAGTTCTGTGGGCACACCTAGCTGCAAGGGAAGCAGTAAGAGCACTTTCCCTACGGAGAGTAATTTTAATTTTAGGCCTCCATGTGTCTAGCCAAAAATCAGTGGTTCTGTTAGGAAGCACAAAGTGGATATTGAAATAGATCTCCTTCGAACGCCACCATAGACCGGGTCCCTGAAAACGATGGGTTTCTCCACAGCCACTCTCAGTCCTCACCTGGCCAGTCAGAACAGCTTTACATGGGCAGGAATAAAATCCAGGGGCACACCTGCTTGAGGGTGGTTGGTTGGGTTATAATATGGGTGTAATCATTTATAGTTTTAGTTTAAACATTTCACCTCAAATGTCATATGGTGTGCTTTGAGTGTGATATTATGTTACAGAATTATG
Organism: Artibeus jamaicensis; assembly: GCF_021234435.1. NCBI lineage: Eukaryota > Metazoa > Chordata > Mammalia > Chiroptera > Phyllostomidae > Artibeus > Artibeus jamaicensis. Next base: position 4,961,938 of record NW_026522040.1, read on the forward strand.
TGCTTATGATTTTGTAATAAAAAAGGGGCGTTATTTGTGCCAGACTCCTTATAAGCCGTAGTCCTCAGTGGCCCATGGCCTTACCTTCTGGCTGAGCCAGTTCTCGCTTAGCCTTTGTCTTTTGTGGCTCCAGCCTTTTGGTGCTGATGGAGCAGTCGGTTCCTTGTGATGGGCACGAAAACCCAGCTTCCTCCCACTCGGGGGCCTCAACCCTGAGCTACTCCAGTGAGCAGAGGAGCGGGGCCTCCACCAGGGCAGGCAGGGGGGGTACCTGCTTTCCCTCCCTGGCCTCTGGATAACAAAGAATTATTTCTACACCCCACCCTTCCCTTCCCTCCTCAGCAGGGCAAGTACAGGGCAGAGGGAGATCCTATCCTGTCTGAGCAGCGTGGCCCAGGAGTGCAGCAGCCAGAGGCCAGTGGCTCCCACACCTGGTGGGGGTGTTCTGTAAGCCGCCTTGGGGCCACCAAGAGCTTGGGGTGCACACCTGGAGGGGAAAACTGAGAGGAGGGGGTGACTTCACATCCCACCCACTTCATGCAGCTTTGCATTCATTGGCTCTGTGCAGTAAATCTCCACATGAAAAATTTTTTTGAGAAAAAGTTTTGTCAAAGAGAAGAAAAGTTGAAATCTCTTGTCACGTGCCCCAGGTTGGTACTTAACCAGCCTTGTGACTTCAGGCTTGTTTCTCAGGCTGTTTTCCCCGCCATAACATGGGTAGGATGCCTTCCTGGACAGTGAGGGTTTGGTACAATCACGTACGGAGGTGGTGTGCCTGACACATTTATTTTTCTTTTCTTTATTGGCTTCAGCTCTAGCGCGGTGTGTGAGGTGTGGTGATAAAAGACCTCTCCCAAGCCGGACCCCTCTGGGCCAAGTTTTCTCCTCTGCCTCTTCCCCCGGGACCCAGCCCTCCCCGATTAAGTCACCGCCCACAGCCAGGTCACTCCGGCTGAGGGCCCCAGGTCTGGGGCCTTGGTTGTAGAGGGCAGTCCCGGAGGAGGGTGGGGCTCTGCTGGCCAGCCCCCTCACCTTCTTGGTTCCCACCAGGTGCTTCTCACCCCAGCCCTGGAGGGCACTGACCTTTACTGTGGGGCTTCAGTCTCCACCCTGGTCCCTGCAGGCTCTGCCCAGCACACTGAAATGGGGTCTCATGCCTGCAGCTGTTTCTCCACCTGGTGGAAGGCTGTTCCTCAGCCGCCCCTGCTCCATTGCCCTCGTCCAGCCTGCAGAGCCAAGTCTCTTCCCCTCTCCTTCTAAATAGCTTCCTTCCTCCCCAACCAACTCTACCCTCTCACACCAAATGCCCAGTGACCCCATCCAGGGAGGGCAGGAGGGGAGCGGCGTGGGGTTACAATCCAGCCACTAACAGAAACCTGGGCGCCGACCATTTCCTCACAAAGACAGGAAGTGGAAGGAAGATAGGAGCTGTTCACAGGGATGCATTTGGCTCTCTGCACACAGCCGCGGTGGGACAGTGCTCTGTGCCTTGGCTTACCTAAAAGGCAAAGCAGGGTGAGCACCATATGGTCTTTCTCTTTTAAAGGTCCTTTAAAAATGTATTGATTTTTAAAGAGAAATGGGGGGAGACAGACATTGATTAGTTGTTCCACTCATTCATGCATTCACTGTTTTTTTTTAAAGGTATGTATCAATTTTACAGAGAGAAAGAGGAAAACATCGCTTTGCTGTTCCTCTTATCTATGCATTCATTGGTTGCTTCTTCTATGTGCCCTGACCGGGTGGGTATTGAACCCTTAACCTTGGCATATTGAGACAACACTCTAACCAACTGAGCTACCTGGCCAGGGCCATATGGTTTGTTTCCTTTTTTGGTTTCCAAAAACTTTTATAACTATGTTAAAACAAGCTGTGTCCCCAAAACCGTGTCCACAGAGACCACTAGTAGTCCTCAAGATGTTAATAGTTATGCTCTCCGTGAATGATAAGTGGAAAAAAGAGAATAACCCAATAACTATAACCCAAAATGTTTGAGAAATGTTGCCTGCTCTGCCCCCTTCCTTGGAAAATCAATATTATAATCTTAAATGACCTGACCTTTTACTGTTTGACCTTTGTTTAACCCAGGGGTCCCCAAGCGTCTGTTAACTATGGAGCCTTTCCTTTCTCTCCACCGTCTTTTTAGTAGATACATCATCTGTTAACATCTCGTGCGAAAACACTGGTGTAAAGGTAGAGTGTCCAACTGCCCCATTTTCCCAGGACTGAGACCTGAGATGCTCGGGGTGCTACAGCCCCAGACAGTCCGCGTGAAGACCTGGACTGAGCTGAGAGCTTGAAGGGTGAAAACACACCAGGTGTGTCTGGGGCGTCGCTAAACAAGACCTTCTTGACGCGGAAATGAAGCCTTAGCAGGCCCACTCTCCTTAGCGCATTCATAGCAAATGGCACAGAAGGTTGATTGGAGCCAGACTGGAGGCTGCTGGATCAGAACCTGTGCAGCAACAGGCTACGTTCCAGGCCCCTTCTGGGTGTTAATCATGGTGTTGCTTTTCAGAAATGGAAGGCACTGCTAAGAGCACTCGGTGGGTGTTTTTGACATTTGATCTTTCCACCCAATTGTGGCAAACGTGGTTGCTTCCGGCCTCTCTCCTGTTGGGCCCCTGTCACCTGGCCCTGGGACTGGGAGAAGGGGGTTCCAGAGGATGCAGTGTCAGCCAGCACTGCCTCGGTGGCTCACCAGGTGCAGTGGGGCTTGGGGCTTCCTCCCAGCTCTGGTTAAGTAGGGCTTGCTGAGGGGCATGGGTCTCATCCACCTTCAGGCTGTCATTTTTCCTGGGAGTCGGGGAGCCAAATGGCCGAAGGGCAGGGAGCATCTTGTTTGTGTTTTTCAGGCTGCTGCTAGCACACAGGGCAACCCTTGCAGGCAAGGTCACTGAGCTCAGTGAGCCTGGGGTCCCCCAGCTCAGAGAGATGTGGCCTTGCATGCCAGCCCTAGGGGGCGCTGCTGAGTAGGGTGTTGTCTGGGTCTCAGCCTGCTGCTCCCTTCCCCAGGCCCTGTGCTGTCAACCCTTCCCCCAGCACGTCCCTTCTTCCAGCCAGGCTGCCTTCACCTGGAGACTCCCCAGAGCACCACACAGAGTTGCTTCTCAGCCTGAGGTCATCCTGCTTCCAACTCCTCTATAGCCTCAGTGGGCCCGGACACCAGTGAGCTTGTGCAGCAGACACGCGGCTGCTGGGGAGGGGCAGGGTGGGAGCCTCTGCATAGGCTCTCATTCTCCCCTTGGGATGCTGCGAACTCGCACTTAGGTGGAGAAACACTTGGGTTTTACTCCCGGCCTGGGGAGGTTCTGCAAGTCTGGTCCTGACCACACAGAATCACACCTCTGAATTCCATGGGCTTTTTGGGCAATCCTGTCCACACAGCAGCTACAACTGCCTGGGGAGCCTCCTGTTAATAAAGCTTTGTACTCTTGGGGGTGGTCGGGGGGGTGGCGAGCTTGGAGCAGACACTCAGGAGGGTCCATCTGAGATGGGTGTCGAATAAAGAGCAGGAAGAAAAAGAAAACAGGTTTGCAAGAGGAAGATGCTCCGCCACTGGGGGCAGAGTACCTCCTAGGGGCCTCCGTTTCCTCACCTGTGGGGGCGGGGCTGGTCCAGGAGATCTCAAAGACCCCCCTTTTCAGTGTTTCTTCTTTGTGCCAGAACTGCAGGTGTGATGGGACTGGGTTCAAGTGCGTGGATGCTCCCAGGAGGGAGGAGCCGGGGAGAGGCCACACTGGGCAGCTCTGAGGCTTCGAATCATTGGAGATGGCTGCAGGCGGGGGGAGCTGTTCTCATCAAAAACGCCTGCCGGGGACAGCCCTGTGACACCCTGATTTCCTAAATAATGTGAGGGAGGTACGTGCACAGAGCCCTTGTGCTGGGGGCTCTCGTGGTCTTGCTGGCCTAGGATTTACCTTTTCATTACAGTACAGGCCTCCCCATCCGACGGCCAGAAGGCGGAGCAGCAGCTGCAACCAGGAGCACCGGGCACGTACGCGCTCCCACAACAATTTTCAGCCGCTGTGCCGCGAGAGTTTTTAAAACATGCAGTACCTGACTGCTTAGTCAGGGGCACGGACTTCTTTTTTTCCCTTAGATTGTCAAATTAAAAAATGACAACGGCCCACACAATAGCTGTCCAGATGAATGAATCAAAATTATACCTACCTTTTTTGGTCAGGTCGGCAAAATACTTTCTGATGCTCTACAGAGTTTTAGTAATTAGTTTATGTGTGTCAGGAGATGAAAAAGGTTGAAAATTGGTGCCCCACGGGACAGCAAGCCTGCTTTGGGAGTTGGACCCCAGAGTTCTAGAAGCCAAAGAAGGTGTGACCTGGTGCCCTGTGTTCCGACCTTCTGTGGCCCATCTCTCCCTTGTTGGGGTGGGGTTAAGTGCTGTCTAGGGTCCCTCTAGTTCTGACGTTAGGACCCAGGGAGGCAGAGGAAAGTGAAGTCTGCATGGCTTCGGGAACAGGGGACATACCCAGCCAGTGGTCCTGCAGGACCTTATACTCAGCCACAATTGGCCCCTGCTGCTCTGTCACTCGCTGCCTCTCTGGTCCCTGTTTCCCCAGCCTGAGTGAGGTGGGCAGCAGCTCCTCCCCGGGCTTCATCTTGAGGTACGATGCCATCACTGTGAAAGCAAGAGCAGACTGTAAGGGAGGGTGAGGTGGGCAGTGCCCCTGGGCCCAGCCCTTCTGAAACCCGTGGCCTGGGGTGTGCCTCACTCCAGAGCACTGCACCCACTTCCCAGATGGGAACTGCAAGGCAGGAGGATGGCGGCGACTTATTTGGAGTCAAGTCTGAGGCTCCACATGAGCCCCTTCCACTTAGGTGTGTATCCCTTAGGGCTCCGGGCCAAGGGTGGTCCCGATAAACTTGGCCTAGACATTGGGCTTCTGCACCTGCTGTGCAGGGCGGCAGGACTACAGATGCCGTAAAGAAGGAGTGGAGAGAGGACAGTTGGGATGGGAGCAGTGAGGCATGGGGCCTCCGCTGCCACACCCCAGGTCTGACTCCAGTACCAGCCTGGTGGGAGCCGGGAAAACCCGGCCCCCTTGCCTGGCCCGCAGAACTTAGAGCTGTGAAATCAACCGTGTGTGAGTGTGGGCGTGTGGTGTCACGTGGCACTCTCCCCCTCTGGTGTCGTGAAACCTCAGCCACTTTGTGGGGATGAGTTGTCAGCTGTTTGGACACCTGGCTCCAAGCAGGGCTGACTCTGGGATCCTTGGTTCACTTCCCGAGGCGGAGCCCAGAGGAAACCCAGCTTCCTCGACCAGTTCCAAGGTCCCGAGTCCCAAACCCTGGGGCCAAACCCTGGGGCAGCTCAGCTGGGTTTGAAAGGAACAGGCCTGGCTTTTAACTGTCTGCTCTGCCTGGCCCTCCCTCCACCAGCCCTAAGTTGTTTAGTCATGGTCATTTACGAAAGTTTGTTTTTATTTTTTAAAAATGTTGTATTTATTGATTTTAGACAGAGGAAGGGGCCTGGAGAGAAAGAAACATCCATTGCTCCACTTACATATACATTCATTGGTTGACTCTCGTATGTACCCTGACTGGGGATCGAACCTGTAACTTTGGTGTATGGGGACAACGCTTTAAACATCTGAGCTACTGAGCCAGGGCTGATGAGGTTTGTTCTTTTTAAGCAGTGCCACTATTGGACTCTCATTCCCTGGTGGGAAGCCAAGAGCTCTCCCATCTTGAACAACAAAGAAATGCAGACTCCGGGCTCCACGGGGAGTTGTCAGGCCTTCTCCTGCCTCTGCGGCCAAAGGCAGAGTCCGACGTTATTGAAAACTCTGGTTCCTCTGCTGTGCAGAGGAAGGGGGCTTCCAGGAGCCTGGGAACTGAGCCGCAGCCCAGCATGCACAGACTCAGTCCGGGGACGGGTGCGAACGCGGAGGACTGCGCGGCAAGAAGGATGCAGGTGTTATTCCTGGAAGGGGTGGACTCTCTCCAGGACAGAAAATCACACTGGGAATTTGGAAAGCTCCGCTTGCTGCCTTAACCTCCGGCTTCCCCCGGGCGGAAACCCGTCATTCCCTGCGAAGTTCCCAGGCCCCGTCTCACAGGACTTTCTCACTCTGCTCCCAGAGGCGACTGTCCCCCGTCCACGCTGGACTTCCCTCTGGCTCCCGGCCCTTGTTTGTTCTCTGCCGGGGACTGGAGACCGGTCCCCAGCGCAGGTTTCCAGGAGCAGCCCAGAGACCCGTACGCATCTGGTTATTTTCCCAGCTTCGGGAGGTGGCGTGGGAATGGCCGCATGCTCCCTCAGAAAAATAATTACGGAGCTTGTTTTTTTAAACTGACTGCCGAGGGAAGAGTCGGATGCCGGATGCGCGCGTGCTTCAGCTGTGGGAGGTGTGTGTGCACCTGGGGTCAGCTGCGACCGGAGGAAGCCTGGTGTGAGCCCCACGCCCTGGTGGTCCTTGTGGGGCGGGCACTGCCCTCCACAGATGGCTCGCTCCCCCCACTCGTGGCCGTCCCGTCTCCCCAGTCTCCTGCCCCCCCCCCCCAGGGTGTGGGAGACACAGAAGGGATCGCATATAAAACTCGCTTCTTGATGTCTGGCTCGTATGATAAGGCCTCAATGCGTGCTGGCTGTATAAGTTTGATGATACACTGTTTTTGCTGGATTTGTAGAAAAGCCCTTCGCACAGAGGGGGAGGGACACACACACACACACACACACACACACACACACACACACGCCGTGTCCCGCAGTCTCAGAGCCCCTCCTGCCGAAGCACTGGGCCCCGGAGCTCAGCAGAGTGCTGGCCTGTTGGCCTCCCGGGGTGCTGGCCTCTTGTTCTGACCTTTGTACAGGAGCCCTTCCTGGCAGGGAGGTGAGCTCAGTCATCCGGGCATCGCCTCCGCCCCGCAGGCCAGTGGGGTTGGCAGCGCCTGGTCACGCCGCCCAGTCAGACAGGTCAGGATTCACATGGTCTGCAGCGCGCCAAGGGATTAGGAAGCCCTGGGAAGGGTGTTGTTTGAAGGAGGTTAGTCCTCTTTCGAGCTCAGGAACAGCCCGGCCCCTTCCCTGGGCAGGCTGGCCGTCCCTCCGTGAAGCCCAGCACACCCGTCGCAGGCCTTCAGGGGCAGCGTGTGCAGGCCCTCTTGTCCGGAACAGCAACAACAGGGAGCAGCAGGGACCTCCACGTGGGTGGGAGAGGAACCAGAGAGTGGCGGGGGCCCGGCTGCAGGTACAGGCGGGGCGGAAATCCTGGGCAGCACAGTTGATTGAATGCCAGGCTCTCCTTTTACCTCTCTGCCTTCCGCAACAGAATTATAATAATAATGCCAGGAATGTGTCTCGAAGCTTCCTGCTCAGGAGCTCAGTCCTGTTCCAGCGTCGGGGTGGGGCTCTGCCCTCGGACCCTCACCTGGAGAGCCTCTGGTGGGGTGGGATGGGGGAGTGCAGCTAACTCTGACTCTGATTGTCATCAGGAGGGATCTCAGAGGTCGCTGAGGCCACCCCTCCGTGAAGCATGTGGAAACTAAGGCCCCTGAGCTGGCGTGCCAGGGTTGGGGGTTGAGAGCAAAGCCACTGGGCAACAGGCCTCCCCGCTCCCCAGCCGCACCCTCCACTCCCTGTCACCCTGGCCCCTGGCTCTAGAGCCAGCCCACATTCGATAACCACCGGCTGGCTGGGCAGTGCACCTGGGATGACCGAGCCCAGTGCATGTCCCACACAGAAAGGGCCTGAGATCGTGTGTGGGGGCGGAGCTCAGGAGATGGCCCAGAGCTGCGTCCCCAGCCCACCTGCCCTCCTGGTTCATCTGCCTCCCCCTGCCCTGCAGGACCAGTGCCGGCACGTCCTGCCCACGCCGCTCAGCCTGCCCGGAGGCGCGGGCCGCAGTGTTGGTGGCAGCCCCGGGCACAGTGGCCACGCGCTGGAAGCCGCCGCGTGCCCAGCCTGCGTGGCGGCAGGTTGCAGCAGCAGGCGGATAAACGCGGGGCAGCAGGCTCCTGCAGCAGTTCACTCCGCCGCAGGGGGAACGAACAGGCTGCAACTGCTCACCCGGGAAGGGCGAGTCACGCAGATAAAATGCCAGGGAGTGAAGCCGGTGCTGCGTGGCATCATTGACATAAAATTAAAAAGCAGGCAGATCTCACCCTGAAGCCAGAAGAGCAGTTACCCTTGGGGATGGGGAGTGACCTCGGGGAGCCCGGGGCAGGCTCCTGAGGTTCAGTGGCCTGTCCCGTGGTCTGGGTGCTGGTTGCATGGGTGTGTTCCATCAGCACCTGCGGTATGGGTCTTCCTCTAGACGTGATTCTTGAATGAAACTCTGTGGACACACATGGGAAAGGGGCTGTTCCCCCAGGACCTCCCCACTGAACCCTGCAGGAGCTGCTGCGAACCTGTGGTGGGACACACTGCAGCCTAAACCCCTGGTCCCAGGCACAGTGCAGGCGGGCGGGACAGGTCTGGGTTTCCTCCTCGGTGAAACCAAGGAGGAGAGAGGCCCGAACCAGGGCAGTTGGCCCCAGAGGAGCCCAGGAAAGGAGCCAAGGTAGGCGCCCCAGCCGTCTGCTGTGGGTTTCTGCCCCAGTCCTGCCCCTGACCCAGCTGCCTGCCACTGGCCCTTCCAGGGAGGGTCAGAGAGAGGGCAGCACCAGGCGGCCCCATCCCTGGGAACAGGTGCTGCACAGGTGCCAGGGGAATGGCACGGCCCCTTCCACGAGGTCCTCTGCACCGAGGAGTGCCATTGCCAGTACACGGCAACACCACGCAGAGGGACAGCCACCTCTAAAAGGCCATTGCCTGCACTCGCCCCTCTGATGGGTGAGTTTACTTTTTGTTTTTGAAGACTTAACAGTTTAGTCATTTCCCGTTGTCTGGTCGGAGTTGCAAACACAGCAGCTCAGTTTCTAGCAGTCGGCTAGTGCGGGTGGCTCTTGGGCTCTTCAAGGACATAAACGAGTAGGGTCCACAGCGGGATAAAAACCTAGGCTTCCACTCCCAGACCCAGGAGGGACTGTGTGCATCGGGGGTGGGCCAACTGCAGCTGAGCTGTGTGTGTCAATAAAGTTTTATTGGAACACAGTCACGCTCACTTATTTACATGCTGCCCATGGCTGCTTTTGGGATACAGTGAAGTCGAGTAGCTGCAGCAGAGACTGCGGGGCCTGCAAAATCTAAAATATTTACGCTCTGGCCCTTTACAGAAAACGTTTGCCAGCCTCTGTTAGACATTAGTGTCCCAATGTCATCATTCTGCAAATGGGAGCAAGGCCCAAACAACACAAGTGGCTGCCCGAGTAGTCGCCCCAGGCCCAGAGCCAGCCCCCCACTCTCAGCCTGGCCTTCCTCCTCAGGGCCACTCGGGGCCTGGACAGAGCTGCTCCTCGGTCACGCTGGTGCCCAAGGCCCGTGACCTCATGCTTGCTGCGGCATTGAACAGGTCGGCACACCTTTCTGCACTTCGGTTTCTTCGTAATCAAAACTTTTGGGGAGCTTTCAACATTAAGTGAGAGGTAAAAGCGGGGCACTCAGTGGACAGTCATTGCATTATGATTCATGAGCTCCCTGCTGCCTTCCTGGGTGTCTCTGAGCTACATTTCCGGCCCTCTTCGGGGTAGGGAATGAGGCAGGTGCCGGAGCTGGGCTTCACCTTCACGGAGGGAGAAGCCCAGGCCTGAGCAGGAGGTGGGCACGCCCATCGTACCTGTCTGTGCCATACCCAGGCACAGGTCTCGGAGCCCAACCGGCCTTACAGAGCTGTCGGGGGAGGGAGGACTGGCCACCCACTGAGGCCTGGCCAAACGCCAAGCACCCGCAGGAAAGCCCCTCCCTCCTCGCCCCTGCTCTGACCACCCATCCCCGCCCCCGCCCTCTTCCTTTCTGCACCCCCTCATCTGGGGCTGTCATCTCCCTCACCTCTCCCCTGAGCGGACCTGCCTCACTGGGGAACCTGGGAGAGCCCTGATGGGCCTGGGGACGCCTCGTGTCCACCTTCCCCCCGGGTCGAGGCCCGTGCAGGTGCGAGCCTCCCGGAGCAGGAAGAGGCAGGTGTGGCAGGGTTGTGACAGGGCCTGCCTTGGGATACCAGCACAGCTGACACTGACTGAGTACTGACTATGTGCAGATGCTGCTCTCAGCATTAACAGCGTGGCTCTGTCACCATTATTACCCTCCTCACCGTGACAGGGAAACTGAGGGACAGTGTTAAGACCCTCGCCAGGCACACGGCCCGTGTGTGGTGGAGCAGGGACTGCAGCTCAGGTGGTCCGGCTCCGGGGAGGGTGCTCTCAGCTGCTGTTTTGTGGAGGGGGAGGGGAAGAGAGATGGGGTCACCTCGTGGGACTGGGCCGGGGTGTGTGCAGATTGGAGAGGGCGCCCTCAGGCTCTGGGCCACACGCCCGGGTGGGTGCTGGCCCGGGCAGAGGAGGTGGGGTGAGGTCCTCCGGCCCTCCTGCCCTTGCCTGCGGGGAAGGGTGTGCCCAGGGGAGGCCTTCCTCGCTCCATTCCTGGGAGAGCTCCCTGCTGGACCTGGCTGCCCGCTCCTGCCTGGGGAACCGGCCAGGCCAGGGCCCGCCCTGGGGGTGGGTGTCGGGCAGTCCAGCTGAAAGAAGCTGGTAAGGGCCGAACAATTCCAGATTTGAAGAATGCCCGGGATTATCTCCCCTCAGCGGCAGCTCGGGGCTCCTCTGGGAGAGGCCAGGCTGAGGAGCCCGGCTTCACCCCTTGGTGTGCTCCGCAGGTGTCCAGGGGCGGCACCAGCAGAATGGGGGCAGGTCAGGGCCCCAGGGAAGGGCCAGGGATGGTGGGGCATGACCAGAGCCTGTGGCCACACGTTGTCCGCCTGACCACTCACTCGCCCGAAATTGGGTGATGAAGGCAGGTTGGGACTCGGCCCTTCCCCGGATACCAGAGCTGTTCCTCCTGCTGTTTTCATTCTCATTATTAACTGCCACTCCGGGCAGGGTGGGCCTCTGCAACAAGATCCCGTAGCCTGAGTGGCCTGAACAACGACACTTCTTTCTCACGGTTCTGGAGGCTGCAAGCCCACGATCAGGGGGGAGAGCCTCCTTCCTGGCTCATAGACGCTGCCTCCCTGCAGGTGCTCACCTCGCAGAGACAGGAAGCTCCTCCTCTGTTCCGAGGACACTGACCCCATCGTGGGCAGGTGTGGGGTGGTGTCAACTCTCCTGACCCCATGGGAACCTAAAGGCCCCATGTCCTAATGCCATCCCACTGTGGGGTGGGGCTTCAACATGTGAATCTGGGTGGACACCACAGGTTCCGGCCACAGCACCAGGAAGTTGACCGGATGCGTCTTTGGGGCCCGTGGCCCAGGGGCTGTTTGGAGGGGTCCAGAGAGAGACCCCAGAGGACATTATCCCCATTTCTCAGATGTGGCAGGCTGAAAAACGTCCCCCTCTCCCAAAATAAAAAGATGTCGATGTCAGATCTCTGAAACCTGTAATTATGACCTTGTTTGGACACAGGGTCTCTGCAGATGTGACTAAGATAAGGATCTGGAAGGAAGGTCACCCTGGATCATCTAGGTGCTGGCTGACAAGTTTGACTGGCGGTCACGCTTTTTTCTCTTTGACTAGTTTCTCTCTAAGAGAACAGTGCGGAAGAGGCAGCAGTGGTGACAGAGATTGGGGTGAGGCTGCTGCAAGCCAAGGAGCGCCAACAGCGGCCGGCAGGTGGAGGGCGAGGGAGGCCCCCCCCCCCCCCGAGGCTCTGGAAGGAGGCAGACCCGCCCACTCACTGAGTCCAGACTCCGGGCCCCCGGGAGTCTGAGGGAATACACTGCTGTTGTTTAAAGCCTCAGCTTGTGGGAATTCGAATGGCAGCCACAGGACCCCAGGCATGTACCCCAGGCACAGTCAGGGTCTGGGCTTCCCTCCGGCCCAGTGTGGACCTGGGGGAGCACCGCAGCTGGCTGTTAAGGGGAAGCCGGTGAGGCAGCTGCCCTGCTCCCCTCCCCAGGCTCCTGGTCCAGAGCTCTGACATTTGTTTGCCAGGGCAGTCTCCTGGCCACCTGCCCCTTGCTGGTGCCGTCCACCTCCATCGGGCTCTGTCACCCTCCCGCCCCCGCAACCTGGTTAGGACCTTTGTGGGGGCCAGAGGTAGTGAGATTAGGTACCTTGATCTTCCCTCCCCTCCCCTCCCCTCCCCTCCCCTCCCCTCCCCTCCCCTCCCCTCCCCTTCCCTTCCCTTCCCTGACTTTATTTTTGAAGAGAGAGGAAGGGAGGGAGAGAAACATGGATGTGAGAGAGAAACATCAATTGGTTGCTTCTTGTACTCGTCCCAACCAGGGACCACACCTGCAACCCAGGCATGTGTCCTGACGAATTGAACCAGCAACCTGACTGGCAACACTTCACTTGGTGGGATGACACCCAACCCACTGAGCCACACTCGTCAGGGCAGGATTAGCTGAATGCCACAGAGGCCAGGCATTTACAAGGGGGAGTGGCAGGACTGCTGTGACACCCAGGGCAGAACACCAGAGCGAGGAGGACAGGACTCCCCACACCCCCCAGGGCAGAGAAGGGAATTCAGAAGGCTTCTTGGTGGGAGGCACTGAGTGCTCAGCTAAGCAAGAGGCAGGCAGCGGGAAAGGATGACCCAACTCGGCTGAGGCAGGGCACTGGTGAGGACCCAGCTGGAACGAGGGGTGCTGACTTACAAAACCCCGGAAGCACAGAGGTGGGGACATAACATGGGGCGGGGGTGGTTGTATCGCCTCTTTCCGAACGCGGGAAGGAGGCTGAATGCGGCGTAAGGATGGGGCATCTGCTAGACCAGTACTGGGAGGGAGTCCCGCCCAGGCTTCAGTGGGCCCGGGACCCCTCTCAGCTCCTAGACCAGCCCCGGGTCCCTTACTGACCCAGGAGTGGGGCCTGCGCCCTTCCAAAGCTCCCCCCTCCCGCCAGCCCCACTGTAATTTCCAGCTCCTACCCAGAAACCTGGCAGTAACGGGTTTGGGGTCTGAGAGGGGTGGGCCCTAGAGAGCTGGGAGGGGCTCCAGCTTCAACCAAACGGAACCTGCGGCAGCACTGAGGCCCTTTCCCAGTCCCTGGGGGGAGAGACTCACAAAGCCAGCGTCACGTGTTGGAAAAAGGAGTGTCGAGGTCAGCTCTGCAGTGGCGCAGTAGGGTAGCTCTTTGTCGCAGCAAAGGCGGACTGTGTTTGAACACAGCGTCACACTTGGGAAAGTGCCTACGCATTCTCAGGGACCTTAGAAGTCACCTGGCCCGTCTCACTGATGTGCTTTTGTTATATTCACCTGAGGACTTGCTTACTGATTTTAGAGAGAGGGAAAGGGAGGGGGAGGGAGGGAGAGAAACATTGATGTGCGGTTACGTCTCCCACTCACCCCAACCGAGACCAAACCTGCAACCCAGGCATGCGCCTGACCAGGAATTGAACCTGTGACCTTTTAGTTTATAGAACAACGCTCCAACCAGCTGAGCCACACTGGCCAGGGCCACAGATGTGTTTCTTTTACAGAGGCACAAGGACTCACCTGAGACCTTGTGGATCAGAGGTGGGACCAGGACGGGAGCTTCAGGTCTCTGATGTCCCGGTCTGAGTCCTTTCCTCTGTCCCACCAGACATCAGCTTACCCTGCCTGCCTTCCCCCTGCTTCGCTGTGCCCCCGGGAGCTTTCTGGCTTTATTTCCCTGGAGATAACAGCAGCTGGGGGAGGTGAGCTGGGGTAACAAAGGAAGGAGTGGTAGACGCTGGTGTCCAGGCCGGAGCCCCCCAGCTCGCTGCCTTCCTGCCCTCCTTCCACACACCCTCTTCCTGGGCATTCTTTAGAGTTTCCTCTCCCGCTATTAATAGTGGGGAGTCTGGAGAGTCGATCCTGGGTCTGTCGTAGCCAGGAACAGGAGGAAGCAGACACTCGCTGAAGGCCCAGGGCAGTGTTCTCCTGCCTCTCCCACTTGCCCCCACGGGCAAGTGAGCCTGCTGCTGGGAGAGTGGTTCTCAAACGTTAGCGCGTCAGAAACGCCAGTCGCTAACGCCGGCCCAGAGGTTCTGATTCAACGGGTCTGGGACGGAGTATGAGGGTACTCCCCCCGAAACTGAAGGCAAGCGTGCGGGGGACCCGTCACCTCTCTCTCTGCCGCCGCCCCCTGCACCGCACGCACCTCGACACAGCCTGCAAGACCAGCTTCCATATCCTCTCCTGCCTGCAGTTACGGTCCCAACCGCTCGGCCACGGCACACACTGAGGACTTTCCCTCCCTCCTCTCCGTCTCAGTTTGTAACGTCACTTTCAGGGACCTCGGTGTCCACTTGGATACCCAGTCAAACGCCCCGGGCTCTTGTGACTTCAGTCATTTACATTTCACACCCGCACGTTACCACGCCCGCAAACCGCACCGCTCCGAAATGGCAGCACTTCATTCTCCGACCGCCGTTCCTCCCCACCCACTCGGCCTGCTCAGATACCCCGCGGCACAGGGTCCGAGCTCGGGAGCCATCACTGCTTCATCGCCTGGCAGCTGTCTTGTTCCCTCCTGCCTCTCACTGTCCACTACAACCCCTGCCTTTGCGAATAACCACAAGCCCCCCGCACCCTCTCCCACCATCCTGGTCACCTACAAACCCTGTTCCCAGATGAGCCCTGCCCGCACTCTTCCCGCGCCTCTGCCGGAGCAGCAGGACACCCCCAAGGTGAAAGGCACACTCGGGCTGATGGGGTTCACTGTAAATTCATGGTTTTGTGCCTCTGACACCAAATACTATCTGGCAGTTACACTCCCCCGCCCACTAGCATCGTGTCTCTCACAGTGTGGCCCTCTGCCCATTAGCGTCAGAACCACCTGGGAACTTGTTAGAAGTGGAAACTCTCATGCTCCGTCCCAGACCCGTTGAATGAGAACCTCTGGGCTGGCGTTGGCAACTGGCATTTCTGACGCGCTAACGTTTGAGAACCACTCTCCCAGCAGCAGGCTTACTTGCCCATGGCCAAGATGAGTATTTCAGACTGCTTCTTTCCACATAACTACTCCTCCCGTCTTATTTTATTTATATTAGTATGGCTGATTTCGTCTGGACTTGGTTGAGAAAACTGAAGCCGTCAAATGGAAATTTATTGTTTCACTACCCAAATTTAAAAAATGCACTTACGTCTCTCTCCGTGTGCTTCCTTCTGGTTTCACGTGTGATGAAGTCCGGGTCCTCTTTCCACAGGGGTCCTAGGCCAACACACGTGTATTCCCTTCTTCATCACAAGGACCTGGTGAGACTGTAGAGTGGGAACAAACCAAACGGAGCATTTGTATCAGCTCCGGCTCCAGGTACAAATACCTGGTACATTTGTATCAACTCTGGCGTCTCCCACCTCCAGAGACAAGCAGAACTGTCTTGACTACCAGCTTCCTCCAGCGGCCGTTTTCTCTGCTCCTCTTCCTACCTAACACTTGACAAAGAGTTTACACACAAGGCCACTGCCCTGCCATTCACTCACACTTCAGTCAGCCCTGTCCGGCTCCTGCCTGCACCCCTCCCATCGAAGCTGTAAGGTGAGATGGCTGGGACTTCCGTGTTGTTGATTTCATCACTCAGCACAGCCACCCACTCCCTCCTTGCAAAAACAAACAAATCAGAAGCCCTGTTGTATCTCCTCCCTGTTTCCCCCAGAAGTAGCTGTTACCCTAAACTTTTCTGTAAAATTGTAGTAATCCTTTGTATCTAGCTCTAAAGTTATATTAGTTTTGCCAATTTTTAAAAAGATTTTATTTATTTATCTTTAGAGGGGAAGGGAAGGAGAGAGGGAGAGAAATATCAATGTATGGTCACCTCTCGTGTGTCCCCTGCTGGGAACTGGCCTGCAACCCAGGCATGTGCCCTGACTGGGAATTGAACCTCAGTTGTTTGGTTCTCAGGCCCACACTCAATCCACGGAGCTACACCAGTCAGGACCCATTTAATTCTTTTGTCTGTTTTTCTAATGGGTTTTCTTACCTATAGAAGTTTTTAAAAAATATTTTTAGGTAATAATCTTTTGTGACTATATATGTTGCAACTATCTTCTCCTGATTGTTTTTATTACCCTTTTGGTTTCTTTTTTTCCTGCCTTTTATTTTAAAATAATTGTAGATTTAACCCTCCTCTTCTTGGTGGGGGTCGGGCGTGTGGCCCCAACCCCCGTAATGTACCGAGGGAGAGGGAAAGGGCTCCGGCCCCCTCGGCGTCATGTCTTCGACGCCGACGGTTTCCAGTCCACCGGTTCTATCCTCAAGCACCGGGACACGGGTAAAAAGTAATCATAAACATATAAAAAAATAATTGTAGATTTACAGAAAAGTTGAAGAGATGATACAAGTTCATACACCCTTCCTGCAGCTTCCCCTAATGTTAACATCTTTAAAAAAAGATTTTATTTATTTACTGTTGGACAGAGGGCAAAGGAAGGAGGAAGAGAGGGAGAGCATCATCAATGTGGAAGAGAAACAATCAGTTGCCTCTCGTATGCCCACAAATGGAAACTTGGCCCGCAACCCAGGCATGTGCCCTGACCGAGAATTGAACTGACAACACTTTGGTTTGCAGGCAGGTGCTCAATCCACTGAGCCACACCAGCCAGGGCTCTGATGTTAACATCTCACATAACCACTGCACATTTATCACCACTAAGAAATGAACACTGGTACAACACTATTAACTAAATAAACTACGGATTGTTCATATTTTACCAGTATTTCCACTACTCTGGTCTCTTTTGTTCCAGGATATGACATTGCATTTAATCACGTCTGACTAGTTTCTTTCAATCTGTGGCAGTTTCTTCGTCTTTCCTTAATTGTTCATAACCTTAATGGTTTTTAAGAGTACTAGCTGGATATTTTTGTGGAATGTCTTTCAGTTTGGGTGTGTCTGATGTTCTTTTATGGTTACACCGAGGTTAGGTATTTTTAGAAATAAGACCAAGGGAAGGTTTCCTCCTATCAGGGGACGTGATGACTGATGGCCAGTCACAATTTAGTCATGGGTGTTGTTGACCGTGACCATGGGGTTCAGATGATGTGCCTTCCAGGTTCTGCTACTGACTTGCCCTGTCCATCCTTCCTCGGAAGAGAGTCGCCAGGACCAGCCCACACACACATGGAAGTGGGAAAGAATGTTTCTCCTGCAGGAGGGAAGGGTATCTCTATGTTTCAGAATTTTCCTGTAAGAATGATTTGTTTCTCCTGACCCATTTATTTCTTTTATTCAGTCATTTATCAGCATGAACTCATAGGTATTTATTTTACTCTTCTGGTTCCAATGCAATATTTCTAAATTTTGTTGCTTAAATTGTTCCAGCTTTGGCCACTGGGAGTGCTTTGCCTCTCGGACTTGTCTCCCGCCACCCCCACTGCTCTCCTAACTTTCCGGGATTACGCAATGTTCAGGCTCACCTGACGTTTTCCCTGCATCCGCACTAGACTCAAGTCCTTAGTCCAGGGAGCCCTGGTTCATTGTGTTGGAGAATGACCAGGTGCACCTGGCGGGTCACCGCTTTCGACCCTCTCAGTGGACAGAGGCAGGAAACACGTTTATGTACCACCCCACGTGTGCATACGAACCTACGTGTTTACCTATCTGTAGGTGTATGTGAAGTAGATTGAGAATTGATAACCCATAGCCTTTTGAGACACAAGCTTAGCACTTACACTGTTTATACACAGTCCTTTACACAGTCGCAGCTTTACAGTCTCCAGTCAAAAAACTATTTCCCAGTGGCTTTGACCCACTTTCCCCCCCCATCTCTTCAGTGACGTTATGTTACACACATTTGTAAAATAAGTAAAATTTATTTCCATAGCCTCCATCACAGCCCTGGATTTCCTGAACATCTCAGTAGACTGCCCCCCACACCCAAAATCTGCACTAAGGAAAGTTCAGTCTTTAAGGTGTACAGTTTTACTGGTTTCGACAAGTGGTCTTAGACACCCATCACCCAATACCATACAGCATGGTTTCGTTGTCCTAAAATCAATTCCTTACCCTTCCCTCCATGCCAGGTAACCACTGGTCTGTTTTCTGCCCTGTCAAACACTAGGTAGGCCTTCACTTCTTTCATTTAAAACGTCTTTAAGATCGTCCATGCTGCGTGAATAGTAGCTCATTCCTAGTTTTTGCTAAGTGGGCCCTGTGTGGACATATGACTGTTTATTCACTACTTGAAGGATACCTTGGTCGTTTCCAGTTTTTTATGAGCAGTTTATGAGTAAAGCTGCTACGAACATTTGCATACAGGTTTCTGTGTGACCACAAGTTTTTAGTTCTTTGGGGTAACTAAGACTAGAATTGCCAGGCCATATGGTAACTGAAGCGTACCGCTTGAAAAGAAACGGCCAAGCTGTGCTCCAAAGTGGCAGTGCTGTCTTGCATGCCCACTGGTAATGGGTGCGAGTTCCTTCTTCTACTTGGTATTGTCAGTTTCTTTTACCCGTTCTAACAGGTGTGTGTAATGGTATTGCATTGTAGCTTTAATTCGTATTTACCTAATGACTCATGAACATCTTTTTATGTGTTTGTCATCTGTATATTTTCTTTGGTGATTTTTTTTCTTGTGGCTCTTTTGCCCTCTTAAAAAACTGGGTTATCTTTTGATTGTTGAGTGTTAAGAGGTGAGTTTCCTTATTGAACCAGCTAGGATTTCTGTTGTTATTGCGATGTTCATTGGAGTGATGAGAGCACAGCTTTGTCTTGTTCCCAAGTTTAAGGGCAAAGCATTCAGTCTCTCCCCGTTCACTGTGATGGTAGCTGAAGGGTTATTTGGATGTTTCATTTATTAGGTTAGGAAAGTTTCCCTCTATCCTAGTTTGCTGGGACATTTTTAAAATTATAAATGAATGATGAATTTTATCATGAATTTTCTGAATATGTTGAGACAATCACATGGTTTTTCTTATTTTATTGTCAATACGGTGAGTTGCACTGGCTAATTTCCATATACTGAACTAGCCATGAGCTGAATCCCACTTGATCGTGATGTATTATCCCTTTTATATGTTGCTGGGTGAGGGGTCATTAGGGACATTCAAATTAAAACTGCAGTGAGACACCTCCGCATGCCCACTGAAATGGCTGAAATGAAAAGGGCCCATGACGACAGCTGGTGAGGATGAGGAGGAACTGACACCCTCGTGTACTGCTGGTGGACGTGTAATCTGGTGCAGCCACTTTGGAAAACAGTTTGCAGTTCCTCAAAATTCCTAATATTGAGCTACCATAAGATTCAGAAATTCCACTCACTCCCAAGAGAAATGAAAACACATGTCCACACAGAAGTGGGTCTGTGATGTATAGCAGCATCATTCATGATAGCCAAAAAATTTAAACTGCCCGAACGCTCATCGCCTGATGTATGGATAAACGAAATGTGGTATATCCATACAGCATAATAGCATTCAGTAACACACAGAAATAAAGAACTGGTACATGCTCATCAACATGGATGAACCTTAAAAAGCATACTGAGTGGAAGAAGCCAGACATTGAATCATATGCCTTGTATGATTCCATGTATGTGAAACATCCCAACAGGCAAATCCATAGAGAAAGAGATCAGTGGCTGCCTAGCACATGGCTTTTCTTCTGCTGTGTCTTCAGTGTGAGGGTCTGTGATAATCTATTAGGAGGTTGGCCTGTGTAAAACTGGTCGCACCGGCGCTCTCTGCCGCTCTCCCACTGGGATCCCTGCACAGAGATGCAGCAGCGCCCCCGCCGCCCACCCCTGCCACGCCCTTGCTGGCCTGTTCCCCCAGAGCCATGCCCACCAGGTCCGTGACCTCCTCTTTCTACCACGTGATGTTTGGCACCCCGGCACCGACAGCTGGCCAAGCTCCAGGCAGAGCTACATGACTGGCCACCTGCTCCTACAGCCTGGGCAGCGCGTGGCGCCCTGGCACCAGCCACAGTGCATACGTCTCCTTCGGCGGGCACTGTGTACTCTGCGCGCTCCTCTACGGTGCGCATGTGCAGCAGTGTCGCTGGCGTGCCGCGGCTGCAGGACTCTGTATTACAGACTTCTCTCTGGCCCACGCTGTCAATACCGAGTTCAAGAACACCCGCGCCAACGAGAAGGTGATGCTGCGGCAGCCGAAGGACTGCTTTACCAACTGCATCAACAAGTTGCGCTACCTGGAGCAGCAGAACAAGATCTTGATGGTTGATGAGCTGCTCAAGGGCCAGGGCACAGCACACCTGGGGGACCCCCAGGAGGAGGAGATGCAGGAGCTGCGCCGGCAGGTGGGCCAGCTCCTCAACTCACAGCCTGTGATGAGGTGGAGCCCGACAGCCTGGCTGAGGGCCTAATGCGGCTCCGGGAGAAGCTGCAGGAAGGAGATGCTCAGAGAGAGGAAGCCGAGGGCAGCCCACAGTCCTTCAGACAGGATGCTGCCAGTGCTTCTCTGGCGCGACTTGACCTTGAGTATAAAGTGGAATCTTTGCAAAAAGAGATTGCCTTTGGAAGAAACTCCACAATGAGGAAATCCAGGAGAGGCAGGCCCAGAATTGGGCGCAGCACCTGCGAGCTGATGTGGATGTTTCCAAGCCTGACCTCACTGCAGCCCTGTGTGATGCACACCCACAGCATGAAGGTGTGGCTGCCAAGAACCTTCAGGAAGGCTGAGGAATGGTACAAGTCCAGGTTTGCTGACCTCTCCAAGGCTGCTAACCGGAACAGTGATGCCTTGCACCAGGCAAAGCAGGAGTCAGATGAGTACGGGAAACAGGTGCCGTCCCTCACTCACCAGTGACATGGATGCGTTTAGAAGAACTGCGTCCCTGGGACGCCGGGTGCATGGAATGGAAGAGCACTTTGCTGACTGGCAGGCTGCTGACTGGCAAGACAGTATTGGCCGCCTGCGAGATGTGGTTCCAAAAATTAAGAAATGTCTCTTCACCTTCGAGAATACCAAGACCTGCTGCATGTGAAGATGGCTCTTGGCATTGAGATCGCCACCCACAGGAAGCTGCTGGAAGGCGCGGAGAGCAGGACTCTGCTGCTTCCCAATGTTTCTTCCCTAAACCTGAGGGGAACCAATCTGGAGTCACCCCTTCTGGTTGACAGCCACTCAAAAAGGACACCTTCAATTAAGACAGTTGAAACTAGAGATGGACAGGTCATCCATCAATGAAACTTCTCAGCATCATGAGGATCTTGAATGAAAATTGCATAGCCTTGGTGCAGCAATATGTATGAGCAAGAATAAAAACAAAATCCATGTCTGAAAGAAACAGCTTTCAAGTGCCTTTTTGCAGTTTTTCAGGGGTGCAAGATAGATTTGAAATAGGAATAGCTCTAGTTTTTTTTTAATGCTTACCCCATGACATTTTTTATTGCTTTTGGAGAGAGAGGGAGGAAGAGAGAGAGGAAAAAAGAGAGGGAAACATTGATTCAAGAGAGAAACAAGGTTGGGTCAACTTCTGTCTGCACCCGTACCAGGGATTGCACGCACTGGGACCGAGAATCAAACCTACAACCTTTTGATTATGGGACGAAGCTCCATCCAACAGAGCCACACCAACCAGGGCATAAGCTCCAGTTCTTAAACCAAGACTCCTAAGAGATTTAGAAAAAAACATTTACAAGGTACTCTAGTTTATGAAGAAGCCTGTGCTAGAATACTTTTTAAAAAGTAGTTTTGAATACCATAAAAACTACTTTTTTTCCCCGAGTACCTGATCAATTTATTTCTGCTTCAGTAAATCTTTGGGAAACTTAAAAAAAAAAGGTATAGCACCAGAGGCTGTGATATTTAACACCTGATTGTTCACCTGCTTGGCTGCAGGGCTTACCTACTGCTCCCCAGAGAGCCCTCAGACCTCCCTCCAGCTGTACTCCGCTTGAGTTTCCGTCACACTCGCTAGCATTTGCGTTCACCGCAGGGAAGGAGGACCCTGTGTTAACATCAGCTGTGCCTGGGCACTGGCATGAGGGGCTTGGGGGTGTGGCCTTCACTAGTGTGCTTGCCTCTTTCTAGGCGTGAAGCTGGACTTAGCACGTATTCCCGTCCTCCCCGGGGGTAAACAGCTCTCATTTTCCTGTTTCCTTTCCCAGCTGCAATGGGTTTCCACCAAGGCCTTCAGGCTATAATTTTTGGCCTTTCTCCTAAAGTTTAATTCTTTGATTTCCTAGCAGGAATAGGGGACATGAATCTGGGCAGCGTTTCATTGCTGGTGTCACTGTCCGGCCCCAACTCTGGTGCGTTTCCGCCAGTGCCTCCAGGCTGCAAATTTTGTTGACTTCCACCGAAAAGCAGGGCTTTTGTTCTTTCCCCACAGGTGACGAGTGGGGGTTGGGGGAGGGCGCATAGGGAGTCTCAGAAGTGCCTATTGTTTACTTACCCCAGCCCGCCCCACAGGGGAACTTTCTCAAAGTTCTTTCTAGTTCCTGGGGGAAAATCTAAGACTTGGAACCTTTCAATGTCTGCAGCTCCCACAGCTTTTCCCCCATTCACACCAGGCCTCAGGCAGCCTTTACCAATTCATCAAAAACGTTTAGACTTCTTACCTCACCTCGTCCCTGGGTAGCAGGTGCTCAGGTCCAGCTTCCTCCCTGCAGCTGCCTGTCCCCAGCTCTCGGCATGGTTGTCTGCCCACTACCTCAGTTTTCCAATGGGTACGAGAAGAGTCATTAATTTTCAGTTTCTCCAGCTTTTTTCTTGCCTTAAGGCCAGGTTTTCAGCTCTCTGTCGTCACTAGCTGGGACTCGGAGTCCTGCGGTCTCCTATGATGGACACTGGTCCTTAGTTCTGGTGAAGCCAAATGTATCGATTTTTTCCCCTTGGTTTATACTTTTCATGTTTTGTTGATTGACAAATTCTTTTTATGCTACAGAAATTGCAGGCAAGGTTAGAATCATTTGACCCTTGCATTGAAGCTTGGAGTTTCTTTGTGAGAGAATTATTAACTACCAATTTAATTTCTCCATGAAAATAGGACAGATGATTATTTCTAGTTCTTCAGTCACTCTGTTAGGTTGCATTTTCTTAGGAATTTGTCCATCTCATCTGCTTCATATTTATCAACATTTGCTCATAATGGCCTATACTATAAATAGCTGTTATTATTAGAGCTCATATTTTTGTATTTGTGCCTTCTGGCTTATTTTTTCATTTGATCGACCTCACCAAAGTCTTTACTGTTTTATTAGTCTTTTTTTAAAATTATTTTATTTATTTACTTTTAGAGAGAGGGGAGGGAGGGGAGGCTCCTCGCCAGCCGAGAGCAGGGGAGCAGTTATGGGTGCTGTTCCTGGTGCAAGCCTGGTTCGTGAGCCACCTCGGATGCTTTCATTAGCTAACTTTCTGTTTAAAGCAGGGTTGATTTCTGAGGTTTGCAACTAAGGACCCTGGTTTTACAGTGGAATAAGTGGGGTTGGGGAAGCAGATTAGAAGGTTCAGTTGTGTCCTCCCCAAAAAGATATGTGTGAGTCCTAATCCCCAGTACCCGGGGTCACACTGGATTGGGGTGAGCCTTAAATCCAATGACTGCTCTGTGTAGGAGCAGAGACTCAGGCAGGTGGGGAAGAAGGCCACGTGATTTGGAGTCAGGTTGGAGTAAGGCCAAGGAACACCAAAGGTGACTTACTAGGAAGAAGAAGCAAAGATTCTCCCCCTAGTGTCTTCAGAGGAAGTACATCCCCGCCTGTTTTGGGTTTCTCGCCTTCAGAACCACGAGACAATACACTTCCGTTTCAAGTCCCCCCTCCCTGGTCTGTGGTCTGTATTACAGCAGTGTTGGGAAGCCAATACTTCACTCAAGGTACCCTGAGTCTGTGAAAAGATTCAGTCTGGGAATGGATGCATGGCTGGCTGTGTTGTCTATTGTGATGATTTAGCACAGGTCTCAGTTTGCTAGGCCTAGAGGCCAGACATTAGTGGGCTGCCCATCCGTTTTGATCCGAAAGAACACATGACTAGCCTTGCCCAGGTAGCTCAGTTGGTTAGAGCATCCGCCCCATTACGACAAGGTTGCGGGTTTGATCCCCAGTCAAGGCACCTACAAGAATCAACCTATGAATGCATA
Source organism: Artibeus jamaicensis (assembly GCF_021234435.1). Lineage (NCBI taxonomy): Eukaryota > Metazoa > Chordata > Mammalia > Chiroptera > Phyllostomidae > Artibeus > Artibeus jamaicensis. Next base: position 4,985,942 of record NW_026522040.1, read on the forward strand.
AATAAGTGGAACAGTAAACTTATGCTCCTCTTTCTCTCCTCTCCTCTCTCTCTAAAAATCAGTAAACGTTGCTTTTAAAGAATGCATGATTATTAGGCATTGCTCCACATTCTCTTCATTAGACTCTTCTGATTACCACACTGGTCCTGCTGCGTATGGGTATTATACCCACCTTTTGTCCTGGAAATGAAATTCTGCTCTTGCCTCTAGTACCCAAGGAAACTGGTGCTCATCACCCCTGAAATCAGCACTATCCCCTAGCACACCTGCAAACAGCCACAACAACCTCTTAGAATCAGATCCACAACACCATCATTGATAAGGTACACTATAGTTTCATGAACCGCTTAGGAGGAAAGAAAACTGCTGGCAAGGGGTGATAATGTACAATAATTTATAGTCCATCCTCATATCAGATACATGACAAATGTGCATCTCAGGGTGCATGAAACACAGTGTTTCTCAAAGCCTTGGTGGAGGGAAGCGTGTGTGCTCTTTTAAGGACCAAAGTTAGAATGCGAGTGAGCAGGTGCTACATGCTAATCCACTCCCACACTCTTATCTCGCTAAGACCTGAGATCCTTCCCATTCATTATCCCAGGTTACTTCTGACAAGTTAACTTTGTTTGACCTGGACTGCCATGGAGCCCGACTGCAGTCAGCCAGCTACAGAAACTGTTTAGAGCCGTTTCCAGCTGCTCGCATTAGCGCACTGAGTCCAAGACTGTGGTGTGCATACCTATAGCTCATTAACTTGATGAGTTCAGCCTGATAGAAGACTATGATTATCCCTTCTGTTCTAGCACCCTCGTATTATATTTGCCAGAGTTTATGCAAATGTTTAAATCCTCATCTGAGGACATGTTGCTGATGCGAGGAAGAGAGAGACGGATGTGAGACAGAAACATGGATCCTTTGCCTCCCTTACGTGCCCCGACCGGGAATCAGACCCACAGCCTTTTGGTGGGCGGGACGATGCTCCAACCAGCTCAGCCACCTGGCCAGCGCTATGCGGATATTTCTAGTGTAAGCCTTCTCCTGGGTCAGATTCCGTGTTTGTCTCTCGGTGGCGTACTGGAGTCTGACAGTTTTTACAGGTTTGGGGAAAATGAGGGGTGTGGAGATGAGAGGGAGGAATGGCCTTCTCAGTCAGTGAACTCTAGTGAAGTTATTAAGAGTTCTCAAGCAAGGTGGTAACTGCATCATCCGACGAGGGAGCTGTGACTGAGTCTCCTGGCGAGTGAGTTCCATTGCGGATTGCGACTCAAAGGTCCTCTGGTTCATCTGCATTCGCTCACACACCACCATGCCGATTCTCAAGGTCCTGTACATTTTCACATTAGAGAAGGGGGGTGGTGGTGATGAGTGAAACCAACACTGTAATTTGGCAACTCATCAGATCAAATGTTTAAGTCTGACTCTTGATCTTCTCGGCTTTTCCACTGCAAGCAAGCAGAGGTTCCTCTACCGTAGGCAGCCTCAGAAAGTCTGTGGTTTTCAGTCTGTGCTTTGATAGGAGGATTTAGGAATTAGAATTCATCTCTTTCTTTAAGCCAGTAGTTTGCATTGTAGTGACTTTTGTCTCCCCCAAGGGGACATTTGGCAATACCTGGGGGCATTTTCGGTCATCTCAACTGGGGAGGGGTATACCCGTTACTGGCATCCAGCGGACAGAGACCAGGGATGTTGTTAAAAATCCCATAATACACAGGATAACCTCCTGTGGCAAAGAAGTATCTAGCCCAAAATATCACTAGTTCTGGGGTTGGGAAGCCCATTTTAAGCTACTCTGCATAGTGAGAAGTAACCATCCCTTGCCACATCCTTTGGTGCCTCAAGTATGCCGATACTCCCTTCAGAAATCTCATATCTTTTGCCAAAAAAGATATGGTGACGTGATCAGATATAAGAAGCACCATGATTATTATTACTTAAAAATTTTTTGTTTTACCCTGGCTGGTGTAGCTCAGTGGATTGAGCACGGGTCTGCGAACCAGACAATCGCGGTTCGATTCCCAGTCAGGGCACATGCCAGGGTTGCAGGCAGGTTCCCTGCAGGCCAGTTCCCAGCAGGGGACTCACGAAAGGCAACCATACATTGATGTTTCTCTCCCTCTCTCCTTCCCTTCCCCTCTAAAGATAAATAAATAAAATCTAAAAAAAAAAATTTTTTTTTGTTTTACTTTTGATTTTAGAGACAGGGAGGGAGGGAGAAGGACAGGGTGATAAACAGTGGTATGAGAGAGAAATACGGGTTGGCAGCCTCAGGTACACACCCCAGTGGAGGCAGAACCTGCAACCAGCAACCCAGGCCTATGCCCTGACCGGAAATTGAACTAGTGACCTCTTGGTTTGCAGGCCGATGCCCAACCAACTGAGCCACACCGGCTGGGGCAGAAGCACCATTATTTTCTGAACTATGGAAGCAAAACCACGGTCACAATGTAGAACTAGTGATTTTTGACATGTCCTGGCATGTCCCCTTCATTCTACTGTGCGGGCAGCACTCAGCGCTGCCAAAGCCACTTCGTGGGCATTTGATCCTAGATGATAGGTGACACTGTGACTACTTCGCTTAGATTCATGTCCCTAAACACTTGCAAAATTTCAACTGCCTTCAGTCCCAAGTAGGCCCAGTAACTCACCCTCAAAGTCCTGTTGCCTACAACACTCTGGATACAAACTTCCATTTCTCAGTAGCCACATGTGTCAGGTGCGCATGCGTGCTCAGAAATCGGGACACTAGCTTGCAGAGGAGCTGGAACGACTGAGACGGCATTTAGGGCTACCAGGAGAATCACCTACGTCGGGCTACAGAACTGGCCCGAAGAGGCCCGCACTGCTCCCCAGCGCCAAACAGGGACGAGGTGCTGCGGCTCTGGCTTTGGACCGTCGCCCAGCGCCACCTCCCTGGCGACTTGTGCTCGAACTTGATTTCACTGCTGCTGCGTCCGAGCTCCTGCTGCTGCCTCTCCACGCACTGCCCGGCAGGGAAGCAGGGAAGCGTCTCCTTCAGGGCAGCTTAGCACGCGCTTGAGCTCCAGCCACGAGGGAGGCTGGATTGGCAGATATCAGGCCTGTTCAGCAGCTGCCATAGCAAACGAGTCATGCTGCCCTGGGCCTCACTGTGTGGGACATTCCCCAATTACAGGAAAGTGGTAGCTTCTGATTGGTTCCTAAGAATGGCAAAGGTCTGCTATACCCCTTCATAGCTCAACTCTCCCTTTTGCGCAAGACAGAAAACCAGGAAGTGTCCTGGGTTCTCCTCTTCACTTAGACCCTCAGCAGGTAGTTGGCTTTGTCTCCAAAATGTAGTCTTGCATCCGTTCTCTTTTCATCCCTTGTGTTAATAAGTTAGCACTGTTACCCATTTCATTGGATTCCTGTCATAGCCTCTTGTCTTCCCAAGTCTACACTTCTGCCCTTTAAATCCATATATATTCTCGGAAGCAGCAAGAGTGTGTTTCTTTGTAAATCACCCAGTAAAACTTAGCTTTAGCCCTGACCCATGTGGCTCAGTTGGTTGGGCATCGATCATCCGGCAAAGCCAAAGGTCACCAGTTCAATTCCAAGTCAGGGCACATGCCCGGGTTGTGGGTTCAGCCCCACACCCTGGGTTGGGGTGTGTACGAGAGGCAACTGATGAATGTTTCTCACATCACTGTTTCTCTTCCTCTCTTTCACCTTCCCTTCCCCTCTCTAAAAATAAAATAAACTCTTCTAAAAATGTTCATTTAAAAAAGCTTATTTGCTCTAAAGCCAATGTCTTTTTTTAACCTTTTTTTTTTAAAACTTAGAATAAAGCTAAAGTCCTTATTTGGTCTCTAAGGAGAGTGATCTCACACCCCATTTTACGTAGGGTATGATTTTTGAGAGAGAGCCTCCCGTATTCTCAGAAACACGTGGTTTGGACAGTAAGTTCCTGTCACTGTCCCTGCGGGTCCCTGCATCCCTGCTCCTCCCCTCCCCCCACTGAACGTCATTCACACGTGTCTTCTCTTGGCTCTTCTCTGTGCTTCGGGGCCTTTGCAGGTTCTGTTCCATCTGTCTGGGACACTTTTCCTCCCATTTCCCAACAGAGGTTTCTGCTTGTTTTCCTTCAAGGCTCAGCTTAACGGGCACCTCTGAGCCTCCTTTCCTTAGCTCTCTGTCTACCCAGCTCCCTCCGTGGTCTGAGGTTCAGTTGCTCTGTCTGCTTGTTCCACCTCTGTCTTACCCATTAGAGTGGAAGCTCCCTGAGGGTCTGGATTGTACATCCGGTCATCGTTGTGCCCCAGGGCCCGGCAGGGAACCTGGCACCTGATGGTGCCCTCAATAAAGAATTTGTTAAACAAACAGGTAGAGGAACTTCATTCCTTGACCCCTGATAAGGATGAGCTACCACGCTGACCTGTCCTCTTTTGCCTGCCTCACAGTGAACTTGGCAGTGATCGGTGTCATGTGAGCCTGATCGTCTGTTTTGCCTTCTGGATCACAAGCCCTAAGAATGGGCACGTCTCTCTGGCTGTGCTTAGAACAGGGAAGTTCAACAGGCCGGGGTTTGTTGGGTCTTCCACAGGGTCACCTGCCTGGGGGCTGGGGAGCAGGCGGCACCGGTGGTCCCAGCAGCCTGGCTCCAAAGTGCTGGGGTGCAGGGGGCCCTCGGAGAGGGCAGCAACTTCACGGTGGGCACTGTGTGCAGTGGGACAACAGACCTCGCCTTCTCGCCTTTCTCTTCGGCACATTTGCCTTTGACTTTCTCTGCTTCACTGTCAATCTGCCTCTTAGAGGATTCTTGAACCCCAGGAAGATCTGGGCACATCCAGAGCCCAGGCCTTCAGCAAGGCAAATGGCAGAGCTGGGAGCAAGGCCCCTGCATCCTGGGGAGGAGCTGGAGAAAGGTACAGGGAAGAACTTCCAGCTACCACCCTAACTTGATTCTGTGTTGTCTTTAGATGAAAACGCCAGCTCCGTGGCCAACTCTACGACAAAGAATCCAGGAACAACTGCCCCGCCCGATGACCCTGGGGCTGTAGCCCCAGCCCCGCCTGGTGACCCTGGGGCTGTAGCCCCAGCCCCGCCCGATGACCCTGGGGCTGTAGCCCCAGCCCTGCCAAGCACAAATGCTTCCGCAGCACTCAGTGGCTCCAGCACCACCACTGCCGTTGCAGGCGACCAAAAGGGTGTTCAAGGTTCAGGCCAGACTACCGAACCAACCACGACGAAGACTAACCCAGTTGTCCCCTCGAAGCCAGAAACCACAACCAGCCAGGATAAAAAGAAAGATACAGTTCCAACGGGAACCCAAAGCAGCCACAAAGTAGTCCCTACAGAAATCACAGCCACTACGGGAGGAAGTCTGACGACCTCTCCACCTCCGCAAGCGGTTAACACCTCGGGCACCCCTCCTGCTGTTCCTTCCTCAGCTGCCCCAGCAGGCTCTCAACACGGGACTTCGGGCCCCACCGCCCCGAAGGCTCCAGGGAGCTCACCCACGGGACCCCCACCGTCCAGGGGTCCAGACATGATGACGGGCCACACCGCATCTCAAGAGCCAACTAACACACCGAGTAAGTAATGCCTTTGATTTTCAAACAAAAGGGACCTTTTAAATGCTTAGAATCTATATAGTCGCTCAGCTGGACGATGGAGATTCGGGCTGAGGATTAGAGGTTGTTGAATACACTCCACCTGCATTCTGCCCACTTCCCATTTCAGTGCGGAGCAGAAGCCCACAGGGCTGTGCGTCCTGAGGAGAGGCCAGCGGCAGCCCCTCCCGGGCGAGCACGTGAACAAGCCAGCAGTCTTCGTGGGTGGGATGCTGGGAGGTCACAGCGGCAGGTGTCACTAGAAATTCTCACGTGAGATTGACGGCTGTCTGCCATAAAAACACACTTGGGTTTTACGCATACATGATGCAGTGCATGTACATATAAGATGCATGTGAAGTGCACATGACTGATACAAATGTTCACTGACCAGGGCTTTCCCTTACTGTAGGTGGCACAGCCTGATCTCTTCTATTCCATTCCACTCCCCACCCTCTTTAAAGGGCTGGTCTGACCCAGTAAATTACTTTCAGAACTCACTGATGGATCACAAGCCACAACAGGTCTGTCAGATCAGAATTTCTGAAAGCAAACCTGAGGCTCTGCGTTTTCCAGCCCCCCCCCCCCCCCAGGCAGTCCGGGTGCAGACTGAGGTCCACAGGCTGCCGCTCCAGAGGGGCACAGTCGGGTCCTGCTGCAAGAGCAAGGGCTCTGAGCTGGAGAAGCTGGGGTTCCAATCCTGTCTCTGCCACTTGTGAGCCTATGACATTAGGCAAATGGTCATGCCACTGTGAGCTTCAGTTTCCTTGTTTATAAAATAGGGAGAATTATGATACCTTCCTCCTGGCCTTGTTGTGAGGATTAAATAAGAAAGTACGTTTGGGCCCTGGCTGGTGTAGCTCAGAGGACTGATTGAGCACTGGACTATGAACCAAAGGGTCACCGGTTTGATTCCCAGTCAGGGCTCATGCCTGGGCTGCAGGCCAGGTCCCCAGTAGGGGGCACGTGAGAAGCAACCACACATTGATGTTTCTCTCCGTCTCTTTCTCCCTCCCTCCCCTCTCTCTAAAAATAAGTAAATAGAATCTTTTTTTTTTTTTTAAGTATCTTTGGAGCACTTCCGACAGTCTCTCCAGGAAGTCGGTGCTTCATTTCATGGTCGCTATCGCTGCTGATGTCATGGTCATTGCTGCTATTCCTTTCATCTTGTTCCCACTCAGTCTCATCCAGTCTGCGCTAGGTTACAGGAATTGGCCTCTTCTGCCTTATCTTCCTCATGGGCTGCTTACTCCAGCCTGCAGTCTAGGTCAGCGATAAGACCAAAGAGCTGAGGAAACTGAGTACGAGAAGACTGGCCTTTTTCTCCTAGAGGTACCGCTCCTCTTCTCTCACTGCCTTTGTTTTCCCAGCCACGGCACCCTCGGTTACCTCGGCCGGAAACCAACAGACCTACGTCAAGACGCCAGCCGTCCCTGGGACCACTGATGCCGTCACTGGGGTCACTGGGGTCACTCCCTGTGTCCCTGGGGCCTCTCCCTCCATCCCTGGGACTCTGCCGCCTACAGTCGCTCCATCAGGACCCGTGACCCCGCCTCCTGTCAGACCCACAAGCTCCAGCACTCAGTTGGCTCCAACTGCCCCCCAAGACTCCAACACCCCTTTTCCCACCTCAGCTCTTAAGGATGAGAGGGTAATTCTAGCAGGGGATGGGACAGCAAGTGAGCCCGGTTCCGATGGAAGGGGCTCTATCTGGGAAGAGTGTTTCTGTCCTTCCCTTCAGCCCGGGTCCCTGGCTAGGGTGGTAAGAGCCATCCAGTTGTCCTGACCCTAACCCCCACTAGCCCCCTCACCCCAGGTTCTGGCTTTAGACAGCCCAATAGCCAGTAACACACCTGGCTCTGAAACCCTGGCCCAGCCCAGCCCCTGGTCATCAGAAACTCCTTTTATATCTCATCCACCCAGGGGGAGGGAGGGAGGAGTCAAAGATGAGGTCCCATTAGCCTCAGCCTGAATGCTAATCCCAGTGGCTTCTTGCAGATTCAGTGTGAGCCCCCCAGGAGGCTGAACGAGACGATGCTCATCCTGAACGTCACAAAAACCGACCTCTGTGTGAGTACCTCACTACCCTAAGGCCCACCCTGATGTCCACCTCCAAAATGCAGTGGAACGGCAGGGTGGAAGGGAAGGAAGGGTCCCTTCGCAGAAGGGACTGAGAGCTGTGTTCACTTCCCGGTCTCGTTTTGTCCTACTAGTAGGTAGCGCCTGCCCACCTTGTACAGGGACAAAGCGAGGTTGGAACTTCTCTAAATGAGGCCGCAGCCCCACGGCCGCTGCGGGGCCCAACGTGCCAGGTCCCCTGGGCTTGCACCGGGGAACTTAGTCCCTTGCTGTGGGGGTTGAGAGACCCCACACCTAGTTCTTGTTTGCCTCTAGCTCAGGGTGACTTTAAGTCTATCTCTTTAGGCTTTAGCGGCCTCAGTTAAAAAGAAGAGTCTTTCCCCGACCCACATGGCTCCATTGGTTGGAGTGTTGTCCTACAGATCCAAGGGTTTGTGGGTTCGATTCTTGGCCAGGGCACAAGCCTGGGTTGCGGTTTTGGTCCCCAGTTGGGGCATGTGCAGGTCATCGATCTTTCTTTCCCTTTTCCTCCCCCTTCCCCCGTCTCTCTAAATCGAGGAGCGTGTCCTCAGGCGAGCCTGACTCTCCCTGTTCTGATTGTCTGGTTTTCTGTTTCCTGGCCCGTGGCTTCAGTGGAAGAACAGCGTGGAGGGATTCTTCCCCCAACCTGGGAAGTCAGAGCTCCTGAGCATCAGAGAGCTGTTGCCAACAGTTGTTCTACTCTGGGGTGGGGTGTGTGTGTGTGTGTGTTGGCGTGCAGTTGCCAGCCTGTGTGTGAGTCCATTTGCATGAAAATGAGAGTGTAGCAGTGTGTGCCTTCACACTGCCAGTCTCCAAGATTAAAGGTTTTTTACTCAGCGAATGGGCTAAGCTCTGTGAGTGCTAGTGATGGATGGCTCATTGCTGCCCTCTCCTGGTCAGTTCCCGTTTTCACAAACACCGGTAAGAACTAAACAGAACATTGGTTTCTAAGGATGGAGACCTTGGCTTTACGGCACTTTAACTATTTTCTGCAATGGTTTCCTTGTGTCCATGTTGCTGGTATTTCCCCCAAGTGAATTTTATGAAAGCATACCTTTAGACCAGAGTTTTCAAAGGCAGCGAGCTGTGTCCCCCGAGGTTGGGCTTATTGGACCAGGCAGGGTCCGCCATTGACACCTTCCCTCAGGCCCTCTTTTTGGCTAAAACTTGGCAGGCTGTGTCTTTGAGCGTGAGAAGCATTTTTTCTCTCTCCTATGAAAAGAAGGCGGAAATCCCTGGATCCCTACCTGGGGTCAGGCTGGGGAATTAGAAGCCTAAGGAAATTCCAGGTAGAACCCTAACAGATGGCGTGTGTAGGGCAGGTGGGAGCGTTCTGAAATAAGCCAAACTAAGGGTCTTTTTCTTCATCTCAGCCCTATTCCAAACTCAGGCCACGGGAACGTCAGCCCAGGGAGCTTCTGGGGGGTGGGGCAGGGTTGGGTAAAGCTGCCCACACTTAGCTTCTTCACCCTCACCCCTAAAGCCATGTCAGCCAAGCTCTTTCTGCTTAGAAATACAGAGAGCTCCCCCCCAAGACATCCCCCAGTGTGTCTCCAAGATACCCCCACATTCCCCCAGTCAGTGGCGGCCCGGCCTTCCTTCCTGTCGTCTTGCTTTCATTGTCGGAGGGGCTGAGCCTGGGAGACGCATGCATTTGCACTTCAGGATAGGTCTCCTTGAGCAGAGAGCCATGCATCCTCTCCCGAGGCCTCCGAACTGGGTCTCAAGGCTGGAGAGAGGTTCCCAGAGAACTGGTCTTCCCCACAGGCACTGCCTCCCCCAGCCCCTTCTAGAGAGAGAGGTAGTAAAGGGCATTAGATTGTGACCCTGTTAGAGCTTTGTGGGAGAAAGGAGCGCTGCAGGGGGAGGAGGTATTGTCAGCCACAGAGAGGATAAACGGAGAGGGGGGCGGGGGCAGAGGTTGGCATGGGGCTCAGCGGGCAGGGCCAGGTCCTGGAGAACAGCACAGAAGTCCTGACTCTGGCAGGCTTGGGAGTGGCCCCAGTGGAAGCTGGAGAGGGGAAGAGGTTCGTGCTGGGAACAGCATCCTCCTGGCCTTGGCCCCAAAGGGCAGCCCCACCAGCCTAGGCTGCCGTTGGGCCCCCTGGGGAGTCACCTGTGGTCTCCCACAACAGGCAGGGAGCCCTTCGGATGACAAGCTGGCCACACTGCTGTGCCGAGCAGCAAAAGCCAACTTCGACCCAAGTCGAGACCAGTGCCATATATGGTTGGTCCCTGCTTCAGATGTCCAGGCCGTGGCAATCAAAGAGGTCACCATCCAGAGTGAGTTGGGGACAAAGAGGGGCTGAGCCCTTTGTGGGGTGGGAAAGGGGCGGGGGTGACAGTTCAGGAGCCAGGAGATGGGTCATTGCTGGCACTCCCTCAGTTTCCTGCGAACTGAATGGCCAAGTCATTTCCCTTCCCAAGCCCCGCCCAGAGGCACTGCTCAGAGGGCAGGGCGCAACATGCCCCCTGTGGGGACCCAGTCTCTGTCCCTTCCCAGATCACTCTGAGCCAGAGCGCTGAAGCATCATCTCCCCTCTCCCCCACAGCAAAGCTCCTTCCCAAGGACGTGTACGAATTGCTGAAGGACAAATGGGACGACCTCAGGGAGGTAAGGCGGACGGACGCCCCCTACCATGCGCTGGAACAGATGGGGTGAGGAGCCTGTCCCTCGGGAGTCCCCGGTCACTTTGCACCACAGTGTCTCTCTCGTGGTAGACGAACCTCTAATCTGCAAGCATCTAGAAGACAGGAGGGCGTGGGTGGGGACAGCAGGGCAGTGTCCTGGGCCCTGCCAATCCCCAAGCGGAATGATACACGGGACTTCGGAGACGGGGTGACCGGAACCTGTTTGCTGCCACCTAACTCTCTCTTTGCTGGCCAGGCGGGCGTCAGTAACATGCAGCTGGGGGACCAGGGGCCGCCGGAGGAGACGGAGGACCGGTTCAGCATGCCCCTCATCATCACCATCGTCTGCATGGCGTCGTTCCTGCTCCTCGTGGCGGCCCTCTATGGCTGCTGCCACCAGCGCCTCTCTCACAGGAAGGACCAGGTGAGGTTCCACTCTTCTGGCCAGGGAAGCAGACCAACCCACCGGGTGACCGTCACCCAAATTAGAGCAAAGCGAACGGGCCCCGAACCCAGGCAGACACCAGCTGTTGCGGAAATGGACACCCGCCTGGCGGGAGGGAAGCGCATGGGCTTCGGGAGTCAGAAAGGCTCGGTTTAAGCCCTAGCTCTGCCTCTTTCGTCTGTGTGACCTTGAGCAAGTCATGTAATCTCGGAGCATCAGGTTTCTCATCTGCATTGTGGGGAGAAGACCCACCTTGCCGAGCTGCTCCAAGGAACTGCTGATGTCAGTGGGCGCAGGCGCCCCTGTCTAGCCAGGAGCGGTTCCTTCGCCCACCTGATTACGATTCTCCTCGTTACGCTTCCACCCAGACTCAACCCTGGTTCTCGATCCCGGCTGTGCACTGTGGGAGCTTTAAAAACATTCCTGTGCCGGCAGCCTTGCACCGCAGTGGAGCGCAGTCTCCGGGTCAGTGTATTGGTTAAAAGCTTCCCAAGTGACTCGACTGTGCTCCCAGGTTGAATCTTAAAGACGGAGGAGAGAAAGCACTGTCTCCAGACAGCCCCTGTCTGCAGCAGAGGTGTCTGTGCGCTCCACGGTACCCGATGTGCGTGGGCTTGGAGAGGTCCCGGGCCGCCCATCTGGAGAATGTGTTCTTGCGACCCTTCCCAGCTCAGTACGGTGGGGGGAGGCCGGGGCCTGGCGAGGAAGGTTCGTGGAGAGGGAGGGGAGGGAAGAGTGTGGAGGACTCTGGAGAACAAAGTCCATTTGCTCTGACTCCATGGCTTTGCCACCAGCGTGGTGGCGAGGGGAGCTGGGACTTTTAGGAAGTCCTCACCTCCAGCCCGCCCAAGGCAGGCCGGTAGGCAGGATGGCCTCCAAGAGCATTATTGCTCATATGAGCCAAACTGGGGCTGCTGGACTCTAGGGGTGCCTGTGTTACCTGGAGACTAGTAGTCCTCACAGATGACCCTTTCTCCTTGGCTCATCTTCCCCACTCCAGCAGCGACTCACAGAGGAGCTACAGACGGTGGAGAACGGGTACCATGACAACCCGACGCTGGAAGTGATGGAGACCTCCTCAGAGATGCAGGAGAAAAAGGTGGTCAACCTTAACGGGGAGCTGGGGGACAGCTGGATCGTGCCTCTGGACAACCTGATGAAGGATGACCTGGATGAGGAGGAAGACACCCACCTCTAACCAGGTCTGCTGGCGGCTGCCGACAGTGCCACGGCACTCCCGACCGAAGCACCTCAAGTGCCGACTGGACCAGGGAGGAAGGTCCTCCCCATCTGAGGAAAAGACTGGGGTGAGGGGGGGCTAAGCAGACTCAGAGGGACCTGCCTCCCCATCCCCACAGGGCCTTAATTTTTCCCTTTTTGAGCTGAACAAATCACACTCTGTCTAGATTCCTCTTGTAGCATAACCCACTAGTGCCTGAGCTCAGAGCTGCTGAAGCTGAGAGGAAGAGAAATAGAGGAAAGAGCCATCTAAGGGACCTTAGAGATCATCTGGTAGAATCCCTCCATTCCACAGACGAGATGACTGGGGCCTGAGGAGAGTAAGGTCAAGATCACACAGCTACGTGGTCCTAGTGGACACAAAGTTTCCCTCTTCCGTCCAGTGCTCATTCCCACCTTGTCGCCCTGCTTTGGCCACTTGCACTCTCCCTGCGGAGCTGCCCTGGGCAGTGGGGAAGCTGCCAGTCTTCAGATGGGGACAGAAGGGGGAGCAGCGCCAGGTCCTGTCTCGGCGGGATCCGATTACTTGAAAGTGTAGGGCCCAAGTTCAATCTCCTACCCCAGCCTCCTCTGCCAGGGTTCCCGCCCCCTTTGCTCTTTCTCCTCCCTTCACTCAGTTTTTATTCCCACTCTGTCTCAGGGCCCTGGAACTAACACAAGTCATTCGTGACCTTGAACACCTTGTTCTGACTTCTGGTTTCTCGACATTTGCTTAGTGACATTGGGATCTCATCCACACAAGACCCCCGGGGGAACGAGGTCTGCTTAGGGTTCTGTCCACAAGTGAATAGCAGGGGAAGCCCTTCCTCCTAGGATGAGTCCTGGCCCATCACCCCAGGTGCTCCTATAAGAGGCCCCCCAATTGTTCCCTTGGCCTCCCATTTGCACCACAGCAGCTACTGAAGGCAAACTGTTCCTGTTTTGTTTGTGCACTGCTCATTCAGTGGGACCTGAGCTAGGGAACCCCACCCCCCTGAGAGCCAGCCTGAACAAGCAGCTTCAGGACAGCCTTTCCCGGGACCCCCGATGGGAGGGAGGTGTCCCAAGAGACAATCGGTGGAAACAGCCAGGAAGGACGGGCTTCATTCACTGTTTCATGGGAAATTCGAGGACTTTTTCAGTTGCTGAGAGTTTTGTTATTTTGATGTAGGTTGTTTGTTTGTTTGTTTATGTTTTTTGTAAATCCAGCCCTCTACTGCCAAAGGCCAAAGCTCAGACGATAGGGAGACTTTCAGTTAAGTCATCTCACCGATTGATTGCAAGTCTCCTGTGCTGCAGGGCAAGAAAGGCCTGGAAAGTTCGGTGTGCATTTTCAGGTGCATGCGGGGCAGCCCGGGGGACTGGCCGTCTGTCTGTTACCAGCAGCCTTACTGTTCTGTCACCAAACCGTGTCCTCTTCTCTGTAGTCCTGAATTCTCCGGCGGCATCTCAGGGACAAAAAAACGGCGCCTGTTTTTTTGGTGGAGGCACCTGGAGGGAGCTCAGCAGTTAGTGGCCCCGTGGCGGGAGCCTGCGGACTGGGCGTGGCGAGGTTTAATCTGATTTTCTGGGAAGGGAGGATCCGTTGTGGAATGTCGGACTTTGCCCAAGGTCTCTTGTTCCTGGGCCTAAATTTCCTGGGACCAACAAGGAAGATGGGCGGAACTGCTTAGGAGAATGAAACTGGCCATTTCTGGGCAAAAAGCCTGAAGTCCAAAACCTAGAGGCAGGCCCAGGCTGCGACAGCTCTGATGAAATAGGCTCTCTGCTTTGGGATAGGTTCCTTAAAAAAAAAAAGTGGGTGGGGAGGAGCTGAGGGGGGAGATGGATGTCCTTCCCCAGCTGCCTGATTCCTTCTTCACTGCATTTAGCCCTTTGGCCTTGGAGTTCAAGTTGGCCCCAGTGAACTTCCCAAGAGCCAGAGAGATGCTGGGCTAACAAAGATCCCAAAGCATCCGCCTCTAGTATGGAGAAGTTGGCAGGGTGGAGAACAGCAGTAGTTGGGGGGAAAGAGAGGGGATCTTGTCACAGTGGAAAAAGATCTGATTTTTTCCTTCTTGCCCAGTATATGGTTCATTCCACCCAGTGGGTTTCTATC